>NC_072896.1:10000000-11250000 GCF_027943255.1 Anastrepha obliqua | reverse complement strand
GACATTTCTTTTCGACGTGATAGCGAGCATACACTTACTTATTGGCACAATGTACCCTGTAGGACATGCGTAAGCTGATTTTGCGGCTCTTGTGTACAAATTTGAGTGCTGTTGGAGCCACACCGATTTTTAAACATTTTTGAATATTATTCAGATAATTCAAAATACGAATTTGCCATATTCCTCAAAAGTTATATTATTGCTTTCGAAGTACCCTGTGGCAGCCTAACAAGAAAAAGCAGAACTCAAATCAGTTGGCTTAGAGCATAACACGAGGGAACTTTTTGATCAAGTTGGTATTTAGTCGGGTTGAGTTGCTGCAGATTAGATTCGGTATTCGTGCTGGTCTAAGTTCAACGACAACGGGTCGAAGTGAACGATGGGTGAACAACTTTCGTTCGCAATCGAAGCGTATTTCAAGGCCTATGTTTCGTGTGCAACTGCTCGTCGTATATTTTGTCACGTTACAATATTCGATATTTACATTCATGAGTGCGACGGTTCTTGTGCCATTCCAGTATTCCCTGATTTTAGTTTGGATCCATTTTTTGGTTTCCTGTTTTATATTATTATTGTTATCACGGATGGCTCGAAGTTGGACGGAAGGGTTGGTGGGGGAGTATTCTGTAAGGAGCCCCCCATCAAACTTAAATTTAGGCTCCCGGACCACTGTAGTGTTTTCCAAGTGGAGGTAACCGCAATTAAGGAAGCGGTGGACTGGTTGCTTAATTCGGTAATTACCGTTAAGGAAGTAAATATCTACTCCGATAGCCAATCGGCAATTAGGGCCTTGGGCTCGCTGTTTGTGCGTTCGAGATTGGTCGGGGAATGTCTGGCTTCTCTCTCGATTGAATCCGAATACTTCATCATCAGGCTCATTTGGGTTCCCGGGCAAAGCGGCATAGAGGGAAACTGCTGGGCTGATGAGCTGGCTAGACAGGGAACTTTGGTTTCGTCGCGAAATGAGAGAATTGGGGTATCTCTGAGAACCTGTGTTCTGCTCCTGGAAAGATGGGCCTCGAGTCAACTCAGCGAGCGCTGGGCTAATGCGCAAACGTGTAAGATCGCGAGATCTTTCTGGCCACGGGTAGATCGGGGACGCTAAGGCTAACAAAGCCCCAGCTCTAAAATTTGGTGGGCATCTTTACCGGGCATTGTCCGTTAGGTATTCACGCCGTAAGACTTGGGATTGCCTCAAGTCCGTTCTGCAGAAACTGTCTGAAGGACGAGGTGGAATCATCTCAACACCTTCTTCTCAGCTGCCCTGCTCTCGTCTGGCAAAGACTTAGAAATCTGGGATCTCACTTTTTCGCTACGCCTGCGGATATAGCCGGTGTAAATATCATAAATTTGGTGAAGTTCATTAGTAGCTTGTTACGGCTAACTACGAACGTAAATCAGTCCCCGTCGGCGCCGTCGTAAAATGTATGGTCATCATTGTATCTAATCCCAAGGCTCCTTCTTCCTTCCCATCTCTTTTCTCCTCTCCCATGTATGGCACCACAACGGACGAATTTCTTAACATTTGTTCAAGTGAGCCCTTTAGCTAGAGCAGCCATTTAACCTAACCTAACCTATTATTTTTGTTAAAGCCGAAAAATGGGATTGGTCCAGTAAATAGCCCTTCTGCCTCTTGTTTTTAACTTGAATGTGAAGCTGTTCAAGACTTTGAGAACCGATTAGCTGTCTGAAAGTATTTTAATTTTTACTTTTTCGAACCCTCTTTTGGATACAATTTCCACTGTTTCCATTATGGTGAAGAGCTCCGCACGTAAAATCGTGTTATCTGTACTTAGTGTTAGGGATTTGTGTGCTCTAGGCCACACTATTCCTGCTCCTTCTCCTTGGAGCGTTTTGATTGGATTAGTGTTCCACTCATCCCTAGACGGGAATATAACCTTGTATCTCTTTATAAAATTAAGTACGGGTTCCATGTGGTCATTCGCCTGGGTTATGCATACTACATGTTGAACCCTGTTCCAGATATCGAGGTGTCCAGTAAGATCTCCTGGTTTAAGTTTTTCTTTCATATGAAAAGAGAATGCTTGCATAGTAGCTTCCTTTTGTATTGCTAAATGTAACAGTGGTAAGTTTATAAGCCCTTCCATGCCGATATGGGTAGTTCTCATGGCCCCTGTTATGCTTAGGCATGCCAGCCTTTGTAGTTTACACAGTTTTCATATAGCAGTAGTTTGATTTGTTTTAACCCACCATACCCATATAGTAGAATAGGTGTTACCATTTGGTTGTAGATCCAGAAGGTCATTTTAGGGTTCAGACCGCAGGACTTACCCAAGAGTTGTTTTGTTGTCCAAAGATTTCCCGTTGCCCTTTTCATCACTGAGTTGAGATGGGCCTCCCTTGTGAGCTTTTCAATCAAGGTAATTCCTAGATATTTCGCCTCTTCCTTTAGAGGTACCTCTATTCCATTTAATCCCAGGGTGAGTATATTTAGAACACTTTTAATGGTAAATAGGAGAACAGTGGTTTTAAAAGGGTTGATAGATAATCCCTCTTTTCAAACTAATAAGCGGATTTTTTGACATATAATGGCTACATATAGGTTGCCCAATCTTATCTCTACGCACTTTTTTCTGTGTGGGTACCTCAAAAGTCTATGAAACAAGCTGAGCGTCCATCTCAGCATTGAAAGAAAATATCATTCGCGCGAATAATGGCATCCCGACATCATTTCTCCAGCGTTTGCAGCGGAGTACAGAAGCCATAGTCTTACCATCTACCGAATGTAGTGTTCAACATTTAGAGAAAATAATTAAAAAAATAATAATAATAAGATTCGCACTTGTATTCTATGTAACATTTCAATAAATTTTCCCATTGTAACACCTGCCAGAATGACAAGCATGCAGAATAATAATCAGTTTAACTTTTTCGTTTCAGATGTCCTAAAGAGCCAAAATCCTGTTGGCCTATCTTGTTTTTAAGACGCTTACTTTGGTGCCACACTACTACAAAAAATATGTAAAAAAGAAAAAAAAAAATGTTTTTGTGTATTATTTGATGTCAATAATAACATACTATAAAATCAAAACGATCGCATTTTATTTTCTTAAAAAAATTCTTAAAAAATATCTATAAAAAACTAGCAAACCCGGCCCGCTTCGCTGGGCACACTAAAATAGAATAGATATGGTTTAGAACAGAAAAGATATGGTTTTCATATTATTTATTTCTTTATTCTTTATTCAAGTGCTTTGGCATTAACAACATTTTTTGTTTTTCTATTTGTTTTTGAGTAAATAAAATATAAATTGAAAATGAGGAAAAAAAAGATTGTTTTTAAATTTCAAATCAACGCAAATGAATAACTAACTTTTATTAAACATTGGAGCTTTTTTAACCATTATTCCTTTATATTTTTCAAAAAAAGAAAGGAAAAAAATTTTTTTTTCCACGAACACATAATTTCATTTGAACATTCGGATTTCTCAAATTTGAACAGACTACTACCTACTATTTGATTTTCAAATACTACACTATTGAACTCCTTTGACGACGTTCGAAAGAACTTTTAACACTAAGAAATCAAAAACTCTTGATAGTGATGTGGATCCACTAACAAAAGTTCGAGTTCCTTCTTCGATAGCTGCCTGAATGATGATAAGACGGAATCATCTCTACATCTTTTCTGCTGTTATGCTTGGCCGGAGCTAAGATTCAGACATCATATATTTTAACTAAACCTGAAAAGCTGTAAGGTTGCAATAATAGACGCCAGCACAAATTTATCATCAGCACACAGCCGTTTTTTGTCCTTAATTCAAAATCTTCCTCTCTCGAAAATCTGCTTTGTCTCTTCCTCTTATCCCCTACGTTAACTTTTTAACTTCGTTCACACTTTAAGAGGTTTTCTACTTACCTGTCCAAGTTGATTCCACTTTCTTTGTGCCCAATCATCTAACCTAACTTAGCCTTACCTGTAACACTTCCGACGGGGTACATAAAAACATATGTAGGTATGTATGACTATGAATTACACTACCATAATTGGCACATTTCATATTGTGTGCGTGTGTACTTTCAGCGCATTGCGACACTTTGTCGCATGCCGCATAAATCATTGTCAGCAGACGTCAAGAGTTCTCTTCTAATGTCAAGTTATTCGCACTTTCACAATTAACATAAGCGTGTGATGCTCAGAGAGCGTGTGAATTTTTTTATATCAATTAATGACGATTGGATGGTTGGGAAAGTCAGAAGCATTATTGTTGCAAGAGATGGTTTTTAGTCAGAATAGTTACATATCACTGTAGCATATTTCAAGCTGAGCTGTGAGCTGTCTCACAGGTACGGTGTGAAGCGATTTATAGTTATGCAGACTAAATGTTTACTTATAGCTAGTCGAAGACTTTGTACCATAAGTAAATTGTACCATAAGAAGGCTTGACTGGCTCACATGGGGAGATTTCTATAGAAGTTGCTGAGAAGTGAAGGTGAAGGAGATCGAATAATACTTTCCATACCACTACGCAGAACTATTTAGTCGAAGGACTCAAACGCTCGATAGATATTTCTTTACGAAAATTTAGGATCTGCGGTCCAAAAGCAATAAGAATCGGACCTACAGATACCAACTGATTTTCTCGGTTTTGGCAGGTCTAATTTGAATCTCCCTGACGGTACCACAAGAGGCCTCCGAATCATTGGAATGCTATACGATTTAATTGTGTATTGTAAGTGGCGGCACGGCGGCCGCCGTAGCCGAATGAGCTGGTGCGTGACTACTATTCGGAATTCACAGAGAGAACGTTGGTTCGAATCTTGGTGAAAGCAAAATTAATAAAAACATGTTTCTAATAGCGGTCGCCCCTCGGCAAGCAATGGCTAACTTCCGAGTGTATTTCTGCCATGAAAAAGCTCCTCATAAAAATACCTGCCGTTCGAAGTCGGCTTGAAACTGTAGGCCCCTCCAATTGTGGGACAACATCAAGACGCACACAAATAGGAGGAGGAGCTCGGCCAAACACGCAAAAAGGGTGTACGCGCCAATTATATATATAATATATAAATATATAAGTGTTGTTCAGGGGACCCGGTGGCTAGAAATTTCAAAAATCCTTTTTTTATTTATTCGATATTTCGAAAGTATAGGCTTTAAAGAATATATTGTCAAATTTTTGGAAGGATATTCCCAGTATTTTCAATTCTACAACCGTTTTATCAGGTAGAATCAGATTCGTCACGTGGTCACTCTCAAAACTTTAAACTCAATTATCTCAAAACTACTTTGTTGTCAAAAACAGAAAAAAAACTATTCGACCGAATCGTCTGAAATTTTAAATGTTGTTCGCAACATCAATGGCTATGGCCTGTACTAGAATCATATTATTATTTCGTATTTTTTTGGTTAAAAAACTGAAAAAAAATACATTTTTAGAGTGTCAAATTCAAAACCTCGCCATTTTGTCAAAATTTTTTTTTTTTATTCTAGTAGGGATATAACTACAGTCATACTAATTAATATTTTTATTTTATGCTTTTTGTCTTTCAGATAAATAGAAGAGCCAAAATGAACAACACCTCCCATGTCCAATTTTTCGAGAGAATCAATTTCAGCGCCATTTTCAAAATTATTACAATTAAAAAAAAAAGTTTTTTTTCATTTTTGTATGTAAAAGAAATTAAATATTGTAAAAAGCCTATAAAATTTCAATATCGTTTTTCATTTTTTTTTATTGTAAAAAAAATTCCTGAAAATACCCTAAATTTTCGATCTCTAGACCGAAGTGTTTCATCCATAATCCCTTCCACTCTGTGTTGTGCATCTTAATGCTGATCTATAAATGGAGATCTCAGATACCTTATGTGTAGGCTTTAAAAGCTCGGTATAATTGCCAATATGTTTAAGTCGTCATTCTTACCTTATATCACCATTACCTTTCGGAATCAGTTTACGAACATCCAGTAAAAATCAATAAGTCTTAGTTGCGTTATGAGATTTAGCCAGCACCCAATCTCTGGAAACTTAAAACTATAGTACAGTCAGTATTGCGAAGAGTTTATATTACGGATCCCACGTTACGTCGAGTCTTCTTTTGCTATGCCAAAACGTAAGTCTTTAAAGGCTCTAGACTTAACGCAAAACTATGAAGTACTTTGGAATAGACTTTGTGCTTCTAGTAGTTCGGTAGGCTTTCCTTGGGGTCTTTACTTTATTTAGAGGATCCAAATCAGAAAAAAAACTCGATCACTCCTCACTTTATTCTATCAAGTCAATCACATAGGGTGTTGTTTACACCATTTTCTAAAAACTGCTGTAGGAGGAGAGCCCGTAAGAAATCAAGTCGCTTCACCTGCATAATCTGAGATATTGATAATAGAGTCATTTAGGTGAACCAAAATAGGACCAGAGGAAAAGTAGAACACGATCATTCTGGAGTCAACCCATTTATTCAACGCATATTTTAGAATCCTTTCAACTCGAACCTTAGTAACCCTTTATATAAGATCGGGTCGGGTTCAACGTAACCTCTACTATTGATATTGATAAGTTTTTACTCCATTTTTTTTTTGTCATTTTTTTTTTAATATAATATGATTCGTTATATAAAAAATTATTAAAAGCTCCAAAGTTTTCACCACATTTATAAAATTCAAATTATGATAGGATAGGACGTGTTGTCTGAGTGGCACAGCCCAGACGCAATTAGCATAAAGATGCCCTTTTGATATGGTGGTGGAGGTGTTAGGTTGGGATAGCATGGCATAAATAGCTGCTCATGCAGGCGCCTATTTCGACAAAGAATCGATTTCGTCCATTGTGATGCCATAGAGAGGAAAAACAGAGGGAGAAGAACCGTACGGTGGGGAAAAAGAAGAAGGGAATTTTTTTTAAAGGAGGATGACGACTGAACGGCAGCTAATCACAATTGCGTTAACCGCTTCAAGCTGCTGATGAAAATCAACAGGTGCGTGATATTTAAACCTGTTATGTTCTGAGAACGAGCTCGGCCAAACACCCAAAAGAAGTGTACGCGCCACTTATTTATTTATTTATATATCCACAGTTGGAGCAACAAAGTAAGAGCCAATATGTGTGAATTGTAGCCCGGTGAGAGCAGGACACCTGAGGAAAATATATTGAGATGATTCCACCTCATTCTCTGAACAGTTTCTGCCGAAGAGACTTGAAGCAATCCCAAGTTGCACCGCATGAATACGTAACGGAGCATGTCCGGTGAGGATACCCACCACATTCGAGAGCTGAGATTTTGTTAGCCTTAGAAGTTCGTTCAAGCGCTCCCGATCTACCGGTGGCGAGAAGGATATTGCGACTTTCCAGCATCAGACCGCAAGTTTTCAAGGGAACCCCTTTATGCGGTAAAACCGTCTCGGGGATCATCTGTCTAGCCAGCTCATCAACCCTGCAGTTTTCCGCTAAGCCACTGTGATCGAGATCCCAAATAAGTCTAATATTGAAGTACTCAAATGTAGTCGAGAGAGAACTCAAGCATTTGCCGACTAATTTCGAACGTACCAAGAACGATCCC
Organism: Anastrepha obliqua; assembly: GCF_027943255.1. Taxonomy (NCBI): domain Eukaryota; kingdom Metazoa; phylum Arthropoda; class Insecta; order Diptera; family Tephritidae; genus Anastrepha; species Anastrepha obliqua. The sequence goes on along the minus strand of NC_072896.1, from coordinate 11,242,489 downwards.
AGCGCTCTAATTGCCGCTTAGCTATCGGAGTGAATATTTATCTCCCTTACAGTAATTATGGAAGTAACCAACTAATCTACTGCTCCTTTAATGGCGACTCCCTCGCTTGGAAAACACTACAGTGATCCGGCAGACTAAATTTGAGCTTAATGGGGAGCTCCCCCCCCCCATCAAACCTTCCGTCCAACTTCGAGCCATCCGCAAACATGTTTGCCGTGCCCTGCCTCCAAATGTTTCACCCGACTCACTCCTCCCTTAAGGAAATAGGAATAGAAAAAGTGCCGTTTGGACGAGCACGTCCATTGATCAAGCACCAGCAATTCCAGAATGTTCGTAACTTAAGTCTGGCTTGTGTAGATATATAGACACTCGAAGTGTAACCAACTTCAAACCGCTCCCGCAGCTGATTCACGGGCATCAGCTGTCTGTTAGTTGGCTAAATGACAGTCCAGAGTATTGTTTACAAGCGCGCGGAAGCATTTTGCCGAGAGTAAACGCGAAAAAAGAAAATCAGCAATGGATTTCAAACGTAATCGAGTGATTGCATAATATTTGGCTGGAAAATCACAATCAGCGATTGTTCGTGAACTCGAACACTTTAAAGTAAATAAAGTTTTCGTCTATCGCATCATTACAATGACACTGGTAGCATCGCGAAACGTCATGGAGGTGCTCATCAAAAGACTGCAACGGCACGTGAAATGGTTCGAAAAGTGAAGCAGCAACTTGAGCGAAATCCCCGACGAAGTGCCAATCAAATGGCGAAAGAACTGAAAATATTTAACCATAGCATCCGCCGCTTAGTGAAAAATTATCTCAAAGTCGCACCTTACAAGATCCAAAAGGCGCATGATCTCACACCAAAGCAGCAATAAGTCAGACTTGAGAGGAGTTGCTTGAGAGGAGTTGCTTCACTTGGCCGAAAGTGGTCGATTTCCTAACATTGTGTTTTCTGATGAGAAAATTTTTCCAATTGAGCAATGCGTAAACTCTCAAAACGATAGGGATTATTTGACCGACCGTTCATACGAGAATTTGAGTCATCGATTGGCCACCAGGAGGCAGCACCCGTCATAGATAATGGTTTGGGCGGCTGTAACCGCAGATGAGCGCTCTTCAATCGTTTTCATCGTGCCTGACGTCAAGGTAAATGCGAAATATTATCGGGAAATTATTCTGGAGGTTGCTTCGTTGCTTTGAAGTCAAGGGCAGACAAAAATTAGGTGGCAGACCGTGGACTTTTAAACAGAACTCAGCACCGTCTCACAAAGCTCGAGTTAACCAAGAATGACTAAAAAACAACGTTCCGAACTTCATAACGTCCACATAATGGCTCTCAAATTCCCCAGACGCGAATCCGATGGATTATGCTCCTTGAGCCATTTTGGAGAGCAAGGTCTGAACTCAAAGATGCACCCGTCTCGAGGTGCTGAAAAAAGCCATTGTTCGCAAGTGGGCCAAAATACCTGCAAGTCACATTCGGGCAGCTTGCGATTCGTTTCTGGACCGTGTTAAAGTCAAGGCAACAGGTGGTCATATCGAGCAAAAGTAAATTGATTCTCAATTTTGCATTATTTTCACACATTTTTTACTTTGAGTTGAATGAAAGTAATTTTGAAAACTAAATGTATGGCCTTTTTAATTGGTTAAACTTCAAATGCCGGACCCTGTAGCTTTATGCGCTGCTGGAATCTGCTATAAAAATGATCACCCGGTAGTAATTATTGAAATTCTACTCTTAAGTTTCGGCAACCTTGTATTATTCATATTTTTCAATAAATATTTTTTCTTTTGTTTTTCACTTCCATACTAATTAGCATTCCAAATAGATAAATGCTGCAAATGTACAAATCACATTTATGATATTGAGAGGAACTGCAAATATTTTACCACAATTAAAATTCAAACCGCCACTTTCGTGTCACAAATAAATAATGGAAAATGGACTAATGAGAGATGAATTTCAATGAAATTAACTGTAATGATGCGAATGTAATGAACTGTGAAGAGTGTCAATAATAATGATATAAATTTCACCAATTTCGCTTAAAATACACATTAGGGCTAAAATTTGAATGTCACTGACATATGAACTGAATTAATGTTTTTGTAAATGCAGCGAAATTATATGTAAAATATTGGTTGAATATTTTCAAGTGATTTTAGTGGTTCCGCTCAACTGATTTTTGTATGTAATAACGTAGTAATTTCGAAACGAAAATTTCATGTTAATAATTATATGCAATGATATAATATTTTTTCGTTTATCATTGAATATCAATTAATGTGCACTTTTCATGTATACATATACATATACGTATACATATATCTTTTGAGGCGACTGCTATATGCGGTTTGCGTTTTGGTCATTTGCATTCGTCTAATTATGAAATCATTAGCCGAGGTCTCTTTGTCAGCCATTATTTTATTCTGAGAATTTATATCGTAAATACCAACATATCACAAAAAAAGGTTTTCCTCATAGCGGCCGCTCCTCAGCAGGCAATGACAGACCTCCGAGTGTATTTCTGTCATGAAAAAGCTTTTTATAAAAACCATCTGCCGTTTGGAATTGGCTGAACACTTTAGGTCCCTCCATGTGTGGAAAAAACATGAAGATACACGCTATAAATAGCAGGAGTAAGAGCCCCGCCAAACAGCCAAAAAGTGTGTAAGCGCTTATTATAAAAGGTGGTCAATTTAGAGGTATCGATTTTTAAATTGGAATAAAACAATGAAAATTCAAATTGATTGGGCAATCTTTATTATTTTTGTGTAGAACCATTCATGACATTTATTTTTTAAAGATAATCCCTTTCAAATGATCACCCTTTATATGTATGTAGATATATTATATATTGGGTTGTCCGGAAAGAAATTGCCGATTTTTTAAAAGAAAGTAAATACATTTTTATTAAAACTTTGAATGAACTTTAATCAATTATATATTTTCCATTTTGTTCGAAAGGAGACATCACCATCCTGATGGGTGACCTAAACGCACAAATTGGCCAATGCAATCTGGGCCGCGAAGAGATAATGGGTCGACATGGGTTAGGTGTACTCTCAGAGAATGGTGAACTATTCACTGAGTTATGCGCAAGTAATAACCTTGTTATTGGCGGCACATTATTCAATCACAAACGCATTCACAAACTAACGTGGACGTCACCTGACCATACTACAGAAAACCAAATCGAAGGCTACTCCCTCTACTGCAAAACATTTGGATGTCCGGGAAGATTCCGAATGACATTAAGGAGGGTGTCATCACGCTCATACCGAAAAAGGGCGATTTATCCGATTGCAAGAATTGGAGAGGCATAACACTATTTAAGCATGGTCAATAAAGTAATAGCGCATATAATTAATAAAAGGCTCTCCGACGCACTGCAAAGTGGCCTACGGAATGAACAAGCGGGATTCCGACCACGCTGTTCTTGCGTCGATCAAATCAACACCCTGAGAGTGATTGTCGAGCAATCGGTCGAGTGGCGTTCGCCACTTTATCTCTGCTTCATCGACTTTGAAAAAGCTTTTGATACTCTTAACCACGAGGCAATCTGGGGAGCACTTTACTGCAAAGGAGTACCTGAAAAAATCATTTCACTTGTCAAAGAACTGTACAGTGAAGCAAGCTGCCGTGTGAGACATGAGGGCATCCTGAGCAACGCTATTCCAGTTCGGACAGGAGTAAGACAGGGATGCGTGCTATCTCCGCTCTTATTTAATCTGGTACTGGACTTAGTGATGCGACAAGCCTCAGCGGCGAACAGAGGCATATCCTGGGGCCTGAGCGGCAACCTTGAGGACTTAGACTACGCTGACGATATTTGCCTGCTATCACACAAACACTCACATATGCAAGCAAAAATAGAGGCGGTGAGCGAACTCGCAGCGAGGGCTGGACTGAAAATAAACATTGTGAAGGCAAAGATAATGCGCATCAACACCACCGATTCACATATCTTTCAGATACGCGGCACTAACATCGAAGCTGTAGATGAATTCTGCTACCTAGGCAGTGTAATAAATAAAAACGGCGGTTCAGCGGCTGACATACGTAACCGGATATCGAAAGCTCGCGTAGTGTTTGGCATGCTTGATAAAGTTTGGAGAGCAACGCATATAACGAGGCGCACGAAACTGAGAATCTTCGAGTCCAATGTGAAATCTGTCCTCTTGTATGCATGCGAAACGTGGAACGCGTCAACACGTGACATACAAGCAATGCAAGTATTCATCAACCGCAGCCTTCGCAAGATCACGCGCATTTTTTGGCCTAACGTCATATCAAACTCCGATCTGTGGACTATAACGAAACAGATACCAGTCTATCTCGAAATTCGACGCCGCAAATGGAAATGGATCGGCCACACACTTCGAAAGCCATATGGTGATATCACTAGAGCAGCCCTGGATTGGAACCCCCAAGGCAGCCGCAGACCTGGCAGACCATCTAACACGTGGAGGCGACTAGTAGAAACAGAAGTGCAACAAGCAGGCCGCTCCTGGCGGCAAATAAAATTCCTAGCTTCTAATAGATTTAACTTTAACTTGTTCATTGAGGCCCTTTATTCCACCTAGGAACCACGGGAAAATATATATATATATATTTTGTTCGATAACTTTTTGCCCTCTTTCCGGCAAATTCATTATTACGCGCTCATAGAACTTCTAGCCTTTATTTGCAAAAAACTGAACCAAGTGCGATTTTATAGCCTCGTCATTGCCGAAAGTTTTACCATTTAAGGAGCTCTGCAAAGACAAATGGTAGTCTGACGGTGCAAGGTCAGGGCTATATGGTGGATGCATCAAAAGTGTCCAACCAAGCTCTCTCAGTTTTGGGCGAGTGACCAAAGATGTATGCGGTCTAGCGTTGTCCTGATGAAATATGACACCTTTACGATTGCTCAATTCCGATCGCTTCTCGTTGATGGCTGTATTCAATTTGTCCAATTGTTGGCAGTAGACATCCGAATTAATCGTTTGGTTCCTCTGAAGCAGCTCAAAATATACCACACACTTCCAGTGCCACCAAACTGACAGCATAATCTTCTTTTGGTGAATATCAGCCTGTGAAGTGGTTTGTGGCGCTTCATCATGCCTGGACCATGATTGTTTTCGATTAATGTTGTTGTAAACAGTTCCTTTTTCATCACGAGTGATAATCCGTTTCAAGAACGGATCGACTTCATTGCGTTTAAGATGCATATCACATGCGTTGATCCGGTTTTTTAAATGAATTTCTTTCAATTCATGTGGTACCCAAATATCAAGCTTTTTTACCAATCCAAGACTCTTTACTCTTACTCCAACACTCATGAACGGTTGATTTTGGTATATTTAACTTTTCTCCAATCTCACGCAAAGTTACATGATGATCCAATTCGATTACAGCCTTGATAACCTCTTCATCGACATCACTTGGACGTCCTGAACGTGGCTCATCTTTAAGTGAAAAATCTCCAGAACGGAATTTGATAAACCAATTTCGACACTGTATTTCTTTTAAAGCGTTATCACCATACAAATTACGCAACTTTTTAGCAACCTTCTCTGAACTTTTTCCTTTATGGAAATAATAAAGTAAAATATGACGAAAATGCTCTTTTGTGGGCTTCATATTAAAATTGACGCCAAACAAACAAATATAAGCAAAATTACGCGCACTTTTTTTCTAAAACAAGCTTAAAGGGGCAGCTAATAACTGTCAAAATAAAAAATTAAAATTAAAATATTTATTATTTAAAATAAAAATATTTCTCCGGGAGCTCCTCGCAAAAAAGGCGTTTTGCGGTGATCACTATATCTCTGAACTGGATCTCTGAAGTTAAAAAACCAAACAGATTTGGTTATGTTTCGTGATGTTAAATCTAGTAATTAATCGAAGGAATAAGCAAAATAATTTTTTTTTACAAAATGGCGGTTTCTCAAAAAAACAAAAATATCGATTTTTGACGGTGAGAAAAAATCTTCGATTAATTACTAAAAAATATATTTAAGAAGCTCGTGTTAAAATTTGACACTAATCGGCTTAGCCATTTTCTAGTAATTTGGTCACCGACTTTAAAAATACCATTTTGAGAAAAACGCGTTTAAATTTTTCCAGGTAAGCGCTGCCGCTCCGGCTTTGTACTTTCCAGCACTCTGAAACGGCTTCTCAAATTTGCGTGTAATTTCGAAAATATTCGCCGGAACGATATTAAATTTTCTGTGTGTATTCTTAAATATATGTACATTAAGAAAATAAAATAAAAAAATCGATTTTTTGAAAATTCTAACTGTATAGGGATTATAAAATAATCAGCATTTGGTATTTTCAGCGCCACAATATGCGGTTACTTTAGCTAGTAGCTTCGTGCATGACTATCAATCGGTTGGCCCAAGCTTTTCTATTTCCACTAGTGGCATCAAAAGTCATCACATGAAACATAAAAACAAAAGTTTTTCCCTAATAGCAGTCGCCACACAAGAAGCAATGACAGAGCTTCTCATAAAATCATCTGCCGTTCGGAGGTAGACAACTTCAAAGACGCACTCCACAAATTAAGAGAAGCTCGACCGAATGCATATCGCGCTGCAATTGAAGTAGTTCGTCTTCAATCTTTTTCAATGCTAGCAACTGATATTTTTATCATAACATATAAAACCCCAATTTTTAACTGGCATCGCAAGTCTGTGAGGTAAGTACTACAAACTTCACTTAAGCAACGGGCACTCCCAAATTCTTAGAAACTTGAAGTTCATCTTCGCGATGAGTGATCAGGCTGAGCTCAAGTCGCACATTCTTGACCCACATCCCCGCAAGATAGGAATGGACGGGCATTATTTGCAGACATGTCTCACTGAACTTGTTCACGTATGGCTTGAAATTGGACTGTAAGGTTGGTGAAAGAATGTTCTGCAAGGAGCACCCCATCAACCCCAAAACTCAGACTGCGGAACCACTGTAGTGTGTTTCGAGTGGAGATAACTGTTGTCAGAGAAGCTATTGAAGTAAGTAAACATCTAGTCCGACACCTGGACGTCCTTTGCTACACTTAGAGTCAAAAGAAAACATATTTATACTTATACGTACTCGTATACACAGGCCGACCGCATTCGCATGCTTTAATACTAAGTTCATAAGGATACTTGGACACAGGAGCATTGCAATAAAGTGCTGAATGTGTGTGCTAGCTACATAGGTAGGGGACCCGTCACGTGTTTTCTTGCACAAAGAGAAAATTAAGACTCGCGTGAGCATCACTGGTCTGTTCCTAGAAATGTGCGCTCCGCGGCAACTCAGCGAGAGTCGATCTAACACATCAACTTAAGAGTCATGATATCCTTCTGGTCATACCAGACCAGCCGGAGGCGCTCGTGAAAATTTCTTAAGCTAACAAAGTATCAGCTCTTGGTTATTGCGGGTGTCTTTCCTGGTTATTGCTCTTCAGGTATCCATGCTGTGAGACTTGGCATTACCGTGCGGTTTGTTCAGGGTAGCTGTCTGGAAGATAAAGGGGTCAATATTATCTTCTTGTTTCTTGCTTTTATCCCATTTCACTTGGGTTCAGCTCTCCTAGTACGTAATCTCCAGATTTTTCGATCCTGGCTCGTCTCGGTGTTTAAATTCGCTTTCAAATCACTTTCTATTTGGTTCGTCCATGTATATTGTGATCAACCTGGCTTCCTCAGCACCAATGTTTAACACGTTTTATGTCATATCTGATTCAGGTTTCCTCTGGACGTACCCATTACCAGCGAAGATGACTTTCTTGTATTTTTTGCTCAATCGGTACGATTTTAATACTTCCACGAATGAATCGATTAGGTGTTTGGTCCAGCGTTGTGAAAGAGGCTGATGATCTCAACATTTTCATTTCTACCGTTTGAAGTTTTCTTTCGTGTGACTTTTTTATAGGCCAACATTCGGCTCCATGTAACAAAGTGGGACCCACAGCGGTTTTACAATACCTATATATATAATTTGCCTTTTAGGTGAAGCGGCATTTTTTTGTCACATAGTTTTCCACTCTAACCATGCCGAGTTAACTGTATGCTGCACATCTTCATGCACTTTTCCAGCATTTGCTATAACGGATACTAAATAATTCAACATGGAGACCTCATTTAGTAGGCTGCCGTCCAACAAAATTGGTGTTAAGCTTGCTGTTATTGAGGTGTCTGTCTTTTTCTACTTACTTTTAGCCCATGCGACTTGAGGTGGTTTTGCCACTGATTGAGTGTGGCTTGGATATCATTTGCGTCTCCGTTCACTAGCACAATGTCGTCTGCATACATTATGGTCCTCGGGCCGTTGCGTTGAATGCTGGCAGTTATGCAGGTGGTGAGAATATGATTTAGGTAATATTGACGCTTACTGTTTTACTACGCCAGAATCGCAGGATTAGATATCACCTGCCTACCGGATTACATTAGTTCGATCTTTCACCCCTTCCTTATTCGCCTTTCCTCTATAGATCTCTTATAGATGCTTGTCTTTGGATTGATTGCTCGGATAATCTTTAATTGACTTCATCAATATCTATATTAGTCTAATCTTCACTTCGTGAATCCTTAACTTTGATAGAAGTTTGATTCTTTCGGGTTTTAATATGAAAAATTTCGAACAATTTTTTTCTTTCGGAAAGTAACAGTCAGGAAGTGCAAGGTAAATTTGAGAGAACTGAAGAAGACGTGAGAAGGCGTAAGTTATAATTGGCCATTTATTATCTACTACCATGAAACAAATCCCTCGACTTATAGGATCAATGAATTAACTGAGGGTGAGATTATATAATAATCTACTACCGACTACAGGCTTTAGCCATCCTGGCGCCATTTTTATGTAAGTAAAGTTGCAGAATTTTCACGCATCAGTATATCTCATTAATTACAGCAAAATTTAATCACAGAGAACCCCAAATACATATACATAGTATACATATATACAAACATACATACATACACATATTCATATATTTGCAGCAATAAAAGTGAGTTTGAAAATGGTTGGCATGCTGCCAACTATTAATAAATTCCCAACATATACAAGTACATATTTATGTAAATCATACCACGAATTCATGAAAAAATTCTTTCCATGAAGATTTAATTTATGTGAAGTGACGAGTGGCGATAACAGAAAATCCATTTCGTCCTCACATTGCAGTTACATTAAAAATGTATATGTGCCGGCACCATCATAAAAACATCTTACGCCCACACAATACCTACAATAGATATGTATGTATTTCCGTGCAGGAACTGAAACGATATCACTTCGAACTAAAACAAAACTTTTAGTAATAAAACTACTAATATATCAGGCATGTAACTGTAATCTATCTGATAACCCTAAAGTATACTTACAATAAAAAAAATAAACAAATTGGTAGAACATTGGTGTTCCATCGACGATTGTAAGCCTAATGGAATGCATACTCGTACACACATCGTCATATACATGCAAGTGATTTTATTTATGGGTCAATGACCACAAAAAATGTTAGTGATGCGTTGAAACACCACATGAGCTGAGGGCGGAGCAGCTATTCTTGGGTGGAAAGGACGATAGCAAAGCAATTGAGTTTGGCGGCAATGGTTAGCAAGACAATGGTAATTAGGAAGTCGAAGCAATTGTCCGTGTATTTCGTATTTGGTTAATATGTAAATATTTACTTCCCTCACCTCAGGCTTTTAAGTCGAATTTTAGAAGCAAAATAGTGAGGCTAAATGCTGAATGATAAATGCGAATGATGAAGATAGAGAGATAGAGATAGAGATAGAGGTAGAGATAGAGATAGAGATAGAGATAGAGATAGAGATAGAGATAGAGATAGAGATAGAGATAGAGATAGAGATAGAGATAGAGATAGAGATAGAGATAGAGATAGAGATAGAGATAGAGATAGAGATAGAGATAGAGATAGAGATAGAGATAGAGATAGAGATAGAGATAGAGATAGAGATAGAGATAGAGATAGAGATAGAGATAGAGATAGAGATAGAGATAGAGATAGAGATAGAGATAGAGATAGAGATAGAGATAGAGATAGAGATAGAGATAGAGATAGAGATAGAGATAGAGACCCCTTGCGAGTTGGGGAAAAGAATACATCCGAGGTAAGGCATACCTGTCATAAGAGGCGACTAAAATCCGGTTGGAGAGTAAGGCCGAAACGCCTCACATGCCTCGAGAACCTCCAACGGAGATCTTCGCTTCTTGGGAGTGGACGACTAAGTTCGGCCCTAAGCTACTGTGAGGGCGGCAGGTTTCGGAAAGCCGAAAGAACAACGTCAAAATTAATGTATTGGAAATGACGATCTCGGGCTGGCAACTGTGGTATTCGGCTACCTTAGTAAGCGAGAATGACATCTCGTTGAAACGGCTGGTCGCCTAATGCCTCAGTTGTCTCCGTCCTGATAAAACTCTGGCAAAGCGCAGAATACGTTTGACCCCCATCGTGCAGGTTCCGTTGACCTTGTCCCTCATAAGGTACCGTATCAACCCTAGCATGGCCTCCCTACTTAACTTATCTATGCAACGGGGGCTAATAGGTAACTGCATATTATGGATGAAGAAAGCGGCCCTGAAGAGGTACCCAACAGAACAAAAATGTACACAACAAAAACAACAACACCAACAGCAGCAACAACAAAAATAACAGGAGATGGAGCGGAGAGCGTTATCAGCAACCCATTCGCAGGGAACACGCTTCCTCGATCGGCCGAAAATACACTAAGGGCTAATGACGCCACTAGTAGCGCAACATCTCAGCGTAGCAGCGCTAGCAAACTCCTTGAGCAGTATTGACATTGCCAAAATTCCGACGCGCCCCTATGCAAGCCAACGCTGCTAGGAAATGTGAATGAGCTATGGAGTTAGAGTTAAAGTTTTGGAAGGATAAGTTGAAAGTGTACCATGCCATCAAAAACATGTATTATAACATAAAGCACATACACACGGAGGCGATGGTTCTGCTTGAGCAAAAGGGTAGCGAAAAGCGTAAGGGTGATCACAAGGCTACATAGACTAAGAGCAGCAGGGATGCGCACCTCTTCCAATCAAGACAGATCAGGAACGCGGTTAGCAGCAAAAGGAATGCACCCCTGTCAGAGAAAAGACCTAGGGCGAGTGCTGACGAGGAGAGCCATTTCCCACCCTTTAATGCACCTGCAGCCAGAAAAAAAGTGTCGTACACCAGCACCAAAGACACAACAGGCCTGGAAGCAATAAAAACAAGCGAAAGACGACCATTCGCTCTAAGTCAGATGCGATTGTCGTTACCGCAAACGAGTAGGGCAAATCGTATGCAGAGATCTCACGTACCGTTACGTCTAGCGACGCACTGAAGGCTTGATGACCGTAAAAAAGATTCGAGGAACGGGCACAGGCGAACTACTTCTTGAGCTGAACAAGCAAACGGATAACTGCACTAGTGAATACCAGGGAGCAGTGGCGCAAAAGCTGAAAGAAATTGTGAGTGTAGCTGCAAAAACTCATATGGTGACTCTTTAAAGATTTGGATGAGGTAACCACCCAAAGAGAAATATGCAATGCGCTCCATGGGTAGTGTGGAATCAGCAAGCCAAACGAATTAGCGATTCGCAGCATGAAGCACACAAACAGCTTTCAGCAGCCTTCCAGCAGGGGATGCCAAAAATGTAGTCGAAGTGCATAGAATAAAATAGGTAGGGTATCGTGTCGCCTGCGTGAAATCTCGTCGCCAAAACGCTGATTCCGTTGCTGGCGGTCACATGGCCACACGGTGTACAGAAACAGACCGAATGATTCTGTGCAGAAAGTGCGGAGAAGCAGGTCATACGAGTATGGCTGCGTCTTGCGCTAATTCGTTGTATTATTTATATATGCGTTCTATGTGAAGAAAATCATGCGGCAGGAAGTACGAGGTGTCCACGTTTCCGGGATAGATAGAGATGAAAATAAACACAAAAATGAAGAGGAAGTGCAATCCAATCTTAATTAAAATTACTAGTTTGATGTAAACTAATTTTAAGATATGCGAAAAATTCATTAAAGCCTTACATTTTTCGCTTTAACTCTCCGTTGGACATCCGGGTCTGGTCTGATTTTTCCGACTTTGGACGTGAATTCAACATATTTCTATTACAGCTAACAACTTCAGCTTCCAGGTAGCTTCCTAAAGTTTAATTTGCTATCGATGTATGGATACAACTTTTTAAAACGGATCCTCTAACAGGCCGAAGGTTTTAAAAAAGGTGTCCAATGGAGGGTTAACTTGCACGCATACATACATATTTACATATGCAGTTAAACCACGCTCACTTAAACGTTCTCTTCGTAAATATGCTTTAAAGCCTACTCTCGCGTGACGACAGCCTAGCATCTGAGTATATTGAAATTTAAGACTAATTGCACTTTATTGCATGCGGTTGCATACCACAATGCCTGCATGAGACACATATCCTTACACATATATATATACCTACTTATATTCACACTCACACTCACATGCATGGATGGTTGATAGTGCATACATGTGCTCACACAAGCCGAGGCACTTGGGTCGAAGGTAACTAACAGAAAGTATGCACTATGCACTTAATTTTACAGGCACGCGTTCACACACATGCATGCACATTAGTGTATTATACATATGAAATTGTATGTGCGGATGTAATTGTTAGTACATTCCTGGTAGTACATAGTTACTTTGATGGGTTGTGCGATTATTTCCCCTTTAGGGGTTGGGGTAGTGAAATTATGCATCGCATGCAACACGCGCAACAACTTATTACACTCATCTACCCACTATCTAACTAGTAAATACATTTCCCAACCAGCCAGTAAATGAGTAGGTACGAACATGCAGTAAAAGTAAACTGCAAAACAATAAGCAGGACTCTTAGTTAAGGGGTAGCATGCAAATGTCCTTCATGATTGTTGGTTATTGCGGCTGGTAGTGAGTGCCGAAACAAGCGCACAGTTTGTCATGCATGTGCACGAGTATGTGTGTGTGTGTGTGACTGTGGGTATGCATCTCGGGCACACATGCGGCAGTAGTCAAGTATGAAAGTGTGCTCGTGCACTTGTTTATGTGCATAAACTTTGATGTCGCTTGGTTCATATAGTTGACTCACACTTTGCGTGGCAACAGCTGTCAACTGTCCTAAGCCATATTGTTATTGTTAATGTCGCCGTCGCTGTCGTCCCTGTGGTCGCATGTACCAGAAGTGTCGGTGCGGCGTGAAGACTTGCAGCACGAGAATTCGTCTTAATGAGTGGGAACGAAGGCGGTCATAGGAAATTCACCTTTAGCAGAGAAGAATTTGAAGACTCATAAGTTAATGCAGGTTTGTGCATATCTGGGTGTTCATGTGCATAAAGGAAATATTATATATACATATGTACGTACATACATGCATCTTCATGAAAGTGTATGAGATGTTTTACTAAAATAGTTTGCGCACATAATTTGAGTAGTTTTTTATATTTTTTAGCTTAATTTTAAGGTACATATTTTTTGATGTTGCCGACAAAATATTTTTATAGTAATGATTTTTTTTAAGATAGCGCTGTAAGAGGCGCAGAGAGGTTTTTCTTCTCTTCTTTTGCTTTACTTGGCGGTTTTATATATTTATTTTTTTAATATTTGTAACAAAAAAAAAAAACACAATATTTTTAAATGGGTAAGAGCTCGCATATGAGGCCTAAAGACTTCGTACCTATTAGCCTATCCTCATTTCTATTAGAACCGTTTAAAGCAATTAATAGGCACTTTGTAAGGGAAGGCTTAACACCATCACTACTTACAGAGATAGAGTAATCAATAGAGGATAAATAAAGGGTGATTTTTTAAGAGCTATAGGAAAGTTTCTCAAAAAAACACATGTAAAATTCAGAAAAATGCATGAAATTTTTATTTAAATCGATAGTACAGTCCATATAATTTAATGTTTGTAGATTATTTCATGCAAAAGTTGACCGCGACTGCGCTTCAAATGGTCCATCCGCTTAGTCCAATTTTGGCATACTCTTTCCAATGTTTCGGCCGGTATCTCAAATATAAATGCTTTAATGTTGTCTTCCATTTTGGGCAAAGAAAAGTTGGATATCATTTCACGGTAGCGCTCACCATTCACAGTTACGTTACGATTCGCAGCATCTTTGAAGAAGTCCGATCCAATGATACCTCCAGCCCATAAACCGCACCAAACTGTGACCTTTTCTGGATACGTTGGTAGCTCTTGCAATTCTTCTGGCTGATCTTCACTCCAAAATTGACAATTCTGCTTATTTACGTACCCATTGATTCAAAAATAAGCTTCGTCGCTGAACACAATTTTTCGATAAAAAGTGGATCTTCGGCCACCTTTCCAAGAGCCCATTCACCAAAAATTCTGCGTTGCGGTAGGTCGTTCGGCTTTAATTCTTGCACCGGCTGTATTTTGAAAGGCTTCAAACCTAAATCCTTTCGCAAAATTTTCCACATTGTTGAGTAACAGAGGCCCAATTGCTGCGAACGGTGACGAATCGAGAATTGATGGTCATCATTAACACTGGCCGATGCAGCTGCGATATTTTCTTCAGTTCGCTCTCTACGTAAGCGTGTTGGTGGTTTGATGTCCAATAATGTAAATTTGGTTCTAAATTTAGTCACAATGGCTCGAATAGCCGCTTCAGTGGGTCGATTACACTGACCATAAAATGGACGAAACGCGCAATAAACTTTCTTAACAGAACACACATTTTTATATTTAATAAAATTCAATGATTTGCAAGCGTTGTTCGTTTGTAAGACGATTCATGGTTAAATTATAGACCAAACTGAAGATGTTGACAGTGAATCAAAACACGAAAAGTGCGTTAGCTGTTTAAACCAACTATTTAAAAAGATAGTAGCTAAAAAATCACCCGTTAGTATTATCTGGTAGCCTCCCTAGGCATAGAGGAAGCTTTTAATGACTTATTTGGGTATCGCCGAGGGACTTGTGCAATTTATCGAAAGGTTGTTCCTAGACAGGTTCGAAATTTTGACGTTGAGTCTCTCGGCGATACGCAGCTCCGTCAAGAGTGGTACGCCTCAGGGCGATATACTTTACCTTCAGCTGTGGGCTCTGCCAATGAATCGATTGTTAAAGGCTCCAGAGGATAAGAGGGCACATGTGATGGCGTATATGCGATTCTGTTGCAATACTAAATAGAGGAAAATTGTCAGATACTCTCTGCAATATAATGCCAAATGCCTTGAACGATGTAAACAGGTGGGCGAAATAGTGTGGCCACGGGGTAAATCCCAATAAAACAGAACTAATCTTGTTCGCTAGGAAACACAGAATATCTGTTATAAACCCTCTGCCTCTACTACCGATTGAGGTCTATACAACTAGCGGCAAAATCACCCCTCTAGTTGAGAGAATCTTCTCACTTAGCCCCTTACAGAAAGGGTCACGCAAAAATACCAGGCGAATTCCCCTTCATACCCCATACAACAGACTTTTGTAACTCAACAGAGCTACACTTAAATACATCCTTTACCACAACATTCCCAACGAGAAATTATTGGGACAATGGGGTAATGGACAATAGAAATGGAGTCAGTTTCTATACTGATGGTTCCAAGCTCAATGAATACTTAGGCGGTGGCTCTCACTCTGAGGAGATGAGTGCCAGCATTTCCTTCCGACTACCGGATAATAGTAGCGTATTTCAAGCTGAAATTATGGCTGCCAGGGAAAGACTGTTGGTCTCAAAAAAAGTGTCCTCACCACAAGAAAAATAAATATATACTCAGATAGCCAATCGGCTCTAAAATCACTACAATCACCCAGTGTTACCTCGAAGACAGTAAAAGAATTTATCGACGTTTTGACAAAACTAACAGAATACTTTACCATAAATCTGCTCTCGGTACCGGGTCCCAGTGACATAGAAGGTAACTGCAAAACTGGTGTAGGTCATAGTTAAGATTGGATACCACATTACCGATCCAACCGGATAAAGTAAACACATCTATATCTCTAATAACTTGTAAGATACTAATGATAGGCACACCCATCAAAACTGCCGACGTGCTATGGACTCAGACCTTGACCTAAATAGTAGGATGACGTGGCGAGAACGGAATATGGGTCGCACTAGCCGACTGTTGAAACTTAACAGGAAGGACGTGAGAAATCTTGTTGGGGCTCTAACAGAACACTTTCTATGCGGGTGCATGGTCTGGGTAACAGAAGGTTTAATATTCTAGAAAAACGTTTTTTTTTTAATAATTTGGCAGAAGTAACCAATTTAAAACTAACAAAGATTGTCAGATACATGAAAGCCAAATGACTTCGTCTGACCTTCTCTGTGCAATTTTATAGCAAGCAATTTTTTAGAATATTTTAACCCTCTCATCATCATCAAGTAGCGATTGCAGCTCAGGGTGAGCTTTAGCTTCATCCACATTCCTCTTCCAATCTGCACGGTTCATAGCAACAGACCTCCAGCTCCTAACTCATAGCTTTTTCAGGTCGGCTATGGCTTTGTCAAGCCAGGTTAACCTTCGACGTCCTGGGGCTCGGGTCATTAGACAATTCGTTGATAAAAAAATATTTTTGGGGGCGGCTGTCTTCCATGCGCACATCATATGGGGTCAAACACCCTTCGGAGTACCTTTCACTCGAAAACTCTTAGGCTACTTTCGTCTTTGCTTGTGAATGTCCAGCACTCGCAGCCGTAGGACAGCACCTGTAGTATTATTGACTTTTAGAGGCGGAGTTTACATTCACGTGTGAGCAGTTTGGACTTCAGCAATATCGTGTGGGCATAATATGCTTTGTTTGCTGTCATTATTCTGTCTTGTACCTATTGTGTCGTAACTACTGTTGTCATTTTTTATTAACACTTCCAAATATTTGAAGTGTTGAACACCTTCAAAGGTTAATGTCCCGATTTGGATGTTTTCAGGGCTTCGTCTTTCTTCGCTGCGGGAGACCTTCTGATATTTAGTTTTGCCTTCATTTATTCTAAGGCCTACTGATTTTGCACGAAATTCAATATTACAGAAGGTTTCAATGAGATATCTTTTGTTCCTTGGCACTATTGGCATATCATCCGCGTACGCGATTGTTATTCCTTTAACCCTCTAAGAAAGAGACTAAAATGACCCTTTCGAGAAAGAGCTAACGGTTTGAGATGTTCCACAAATGTATTTCTCGTATAATTTTATTAAATGCACTTAGCCAACATATTTCGCTCCAATGTGTATTTTAACTCTATTTTGCATTTATTCTAAAAACAAAAACTGAAGCAAAATTTTGAAAGTTTAAAAAGGCCATAGCAAAGAAATTTGACCAAAGAATGCAAACCACTTTTAAGGTTTCACTACATGGATCTACGTCTTTCACCCTGGGCTGTTGTACAGTGTAATTTAACAAATTTAATAAAAGCCTTAATTTAATTATTTCAGTTTAAAATTGCGGTGCCTATCACGCCTTTTTTTTATTTTGAAGATTGAACATTGTCATTTATGAATGAAAAATAATATCGTTCAAATGACTGCCACGACTGGCTTTACAGTAGGCCATTCGATCAATCCAATTTTTAAGCACATTTTCGATTGTTTGGGCTCCAATTTCATGAATGGCAACTTCGATTTCGTGTTTTAAAGCATCAATCGTCTATGGATGGCTTGCATAGCATTTGTCCTTAACGGCTCCCCACAAAAAATAGTCCAACGGGCTTAATTCACAGCTCCGAGGCGGCCAATTGATATCGGAATTCAAAAACGGTAGCCAAAAATTCGAGTGTAACTTTGGCAGTGTGACAAGTTGCACCATCCTGTTGAAACCAAATGTCGTCCATGGCATCCTCTTCAATTTTTGGAAACAAAAACTCGTTGAGCTTGCCACGGTAACGCTCGCCATTTACTGTAACCACGGAAGAAGAAGAAGACTCACCACTTTGGAAATAGGTTTTCAATATTTCTCAATTTTGTTCAAGCGTATAGCGTCCCATTTCGTAAATATCAAACCTTTAAGTAAATTATGAACACATTTGACATGTGATTTGTGTTACCATTCTTAAAAAAATAGGTGGTTCAAAAAGCAAACGCTATATGGTCCCTGAGTTGACGCGAGGTCCATCTTTCTATGAGTATACCACAGGTCCTCAAGAGAATCTCAATCCTCTCATTTGCAACCGTGTCCAGAGTCCCTTGTCTTGCCAGATCATTAGTTGTCCCTCGACAGCCATTGGAAAACCTCCAAGTCATTGCAGCTGTACAGGATGTGTTAAGCTGAGAAGTTGCCTCAAATTCCCCCGGTCTACCTGAGGCCAGAAAGTACTCGTGACTTTTCACGTTTGTACACTAGCCTAGCCCTCGCTGAGTTGATGCGAGGTCCATCATTCCATGAGTAGACCACAAGTCCTCAAAGGAATGTTAATCCTCTCATTTGAAACCGTCTCCAAAGTCCCTTGTTTAGCCAGATCATCAGTTGTCCCTCGACAGACTTTGGCAAACCTCCGAGTGTATTTCTGCTATGAAAAAGCTCCTCATAAAAATCATCTCCCATTCGGAAGCGGCTTAAAATTGTAGGTATTTCCATTTCCAAATACCCAAAAAGGGTGTAAGCCCCAATTAGATATGTATATCATGTATCACATTTACAAAAATTCATTGCAATATAGCCCTTATAGGCTCATTATTGAGCTCTTCTTGTTGTCCGGTGACCAGGAGGGGCTCAGGTTGTGTTGTTTTCGAGCCCGCAACCATTCCACCCAATGCTTCCATTACGTGCCTAATAATTTTAATCTATGGTCAAAGGATACCAAGGCCTTCAGTGCAGCCTGACTTCAACTGAGAAGCTGCTCGTTTTGAAGGTTCCCTGTTAGATTGATCCTTCCGCATAGATATATGGCAATGACTTCCGTTTAGACGATACTTAGAAAACTACCCATCGGTACATGGAGATTTGTTTTTGGACCAAATTTTTTAGAGCCCATATCTTTAGATCCATTTCGAATGATTTTTCAGCCATTTGTATACCAGTTGAGGGTACACTATTCGAGTTTTCTTTCCAGAGCGGTGCTTTTTTGTCCAGTTCAATTTAGACCCTTTTATTTAATGATAATACCATCGAGATATCATCTCTGGGGAGTTGGTCAAGTGTATGTTGCAGGTTCGCAGATTTAATATTTTTAAACGGGATTACTTTTCCTTTGGAAAAGCCTTCCCTAGCTTTGTTAAACAGGCACGTTTGGTGAGGTGTCAGCTCGAGCTTTTCTCTTAACATTGATTTTTATCTGGAAAAAGTCTGACGTTTGAGATAAGTAATTTTTATGCACAATTTTTTGACTACTTTTTCGAGCATTTGAGATCCTACGCCACAAATTAATGTTTGTTTCTAGGTCTATTTGTTAGGCTAATCACTTAAAATACTTACCGTGCATTGTCCGCTAGGTGTCCATTCAGTGAGACTTGGGTTTGCTTCAAGTGTTTTCTGCAGAAGCTGTCTGGAGGACGAGGTCGAATCATCTCAGCTACCCTGCACTCGTCGGGTAAAGGTAAAATTCATAAGTAGATTGAAGCTATTAATACGAAAGTAATTAGCCAGTCGTCGTCGTCATCCTTTAATCCAAAATCCCTGCTCGCTTTTTCCACCTGTCTGGTTCTTTGACTGCCTGAGTATATATGCAGCTATGTGAGCACCCTTGTTGACCCACCCTTGTTGACCCCAATAAGATTTGAAATTCCTTCAATTTCAGCCTGAAAGGTACTAGGCCATTTACCCTTGGTAGAGGTTTTCGTGTTTGATACATAGACCACCGCACCGGTTCCAGTTTTCGAATTCGTCTGTGAACCAATCGAGACTGGAAAGATCGAACCAAGATCTTCCCAATTTCCATTCTTTCCAGTTACGCAGGATGGCGCTTCTGGAGTTGTATGTCAGCTCAGGGAATTGGAAAACTTGTTTTTATACAAAATAACTTTAAGGGCTGTTTTGCTCGAGGAATAGGAAAATATACCTGCCTAATTTCGCCCAAAGATGATAGTAGAGTCTTAGAGGCTCTTTCTGAAAATCTTGGTTGTCATACGAAATACAGATACAGTGAAACCTCTCTTGTGCCCGTCACTCACCGTCAGTCAGCTTTTGTTCATCCAAGAGAGTTATCCACTCAACATAGAGTAACTTCTTCCGATAGATAAGATTTGGTATAGAAAAAATGTCCGCTCTAGGGAGATAACCGGCTAATAGAAGTGTCCTCCTCTGGTTGCACTGTAGCTAGCAAAAATCTAGTCAGAAGCAGAATACTTTTGTAATTTTGTAAGCAATGATTTCTGATTGTTTTTTTTTTATGAAAAGTAGCAATTATTTAACCTTTAATTTTAATAAATAGTGAAGTGAGTTATAAGTACCATACATTTAAAAAAAAATTTAAAACTTAAAGATTTACTTAAACGTTTTTACGAAGAAAATACTTAAGTCAGCCACTCTCCAAACTAATTAAAGCAGAAAATTTAATTTCGAAGAAACATAAAATGTCTACTCCTCTGACTCTCACATATTTTTTGCTGAAAAACAAACTAATAATTAGATATGGCATTTGATTACACCTTCGATTCGATTCCAATACATCGAAGAAACTTCGACGAATTCGCCTGAGCTGATACATATTTACGCTCACTCTCTGTCTCTGTTACGAAAGTGTAACGAAGCAAAAGTTAAGCTAACACGCGCCCCTGCCACAACAGAACAAAGCAAGCAGAATGAGAATAAATTAAAAGCGAAAACAAGATTTTCTTTCATTCAATGATAAAGACAAATGAGCTCAAGCAAAATGGGAAGAAAAATCAATACGAACAGCTGGCAAATGAGCAACAAAAAAATTGACTCGCGCTCATTGAGCCAAATAGCACAGAAGTTAAATTATTTTTTATTATTATTATTCTTTATTTTTTGTTTTTTTTTTTTGCTTTTACTATACTTCGCCATTTAAACATGGACGCCAAAATGGCAGCACAAAATGGAAACCGCAAAAACACCGCCGCACATCCTGTACAGCTGCGATGACGTTAGGAATTGCGGTCGGAAATCAAAGGGGACGACTATCCCCAAGAGTTGAGTAAAAAAATTAGCGCTCACACGAAAATTGGTTCACAACAATTACAAAGTATGTGAAAATATAACGGACCAACAACATATCGAACACATCGTTAGTGCGCTCTCGAAAATCCCTGCCGAGCCACAAACGAAACGCTCTGAACGAGTGTGCCACTGAGCAGCCAGCACTATTAACTGTACACTTTCCCACAGCACCAACACTTTTCCTCGATTTTCACAAATTTTCATTATTCAGTTTTTCTTGGCTACTCAGTGGCAACGGTACGGTAACGGGAAAATCTTCCAACTTTGAGAAAACACACCAACCAACGACCAACTGTGGCCCGGTGCGCGATTAATAGATAGTTGCAACAACAACATCCCCAACGTCAACGACGACGACGACGAAAAGCCATCACACAACAATAACAAAATACAGAGTAGCTTATACGAAACGACCGCACAAACACACGCATATATATTCGTACATACGACTACATCAGCATACACACAAACGTACACCGAGTTTTATATATAGAAAATTTACGCACAGCTGAAAAATTTCCTTTTGGTGAAACAGTGAATTTCGGTGCGGTTTTCCTTCATAAGTTCACGTATCGATGAGATTTTTCATTGTGAATTTTTGGTAGTGGAAAAAGTGTTGAAAATCTTGTAATTGTGCAACAAGAGCCACAATGAAATTTATTACAACAAAGTGAATTGTGTTCTAAACAAATAAACACAAAATCTGGGCATGTCAAAGTTTAAATGTAGCTGCTGCTATAATCGTTCGTTCGTCGCGTCAACACTTCCATTTTCGGGACTCCACCCAGTTTTGTGGTCACCGAAATAATATACAAAATACGTAGTTCTAAGAAGAAGAAGAAGCAGCAGCAGTACTTAGAACAAGCAATCACATTGCGTCTAGCCAAATAGGCTAATGAGGCCATAAATACATATGTACAGATGCAAATATATTTGTGCCAGTGGGTGTGTGCGCGATCTAAGTAGTTAATAAGCTTGATTGCAGATTGAAAGCAGATCTTTAAGAAACCAGTAAATATTTTGTTGTAGTAATTCTTGGTCGAAAAGTGTATATCAATAGTGTCGTGTGTTTGAACTTGTGTAGCCGCGCCGTTTGCGACGCCCGCAACGCTCGAAATAGCAGGGAAAATGCTAGAAAAATGCCCAAGATGCTCACATGCGACAAGTTGATGACACATTTTACTGTCATTGTGACCGCATTCCTGCTACTTCATTGCATTGGGTTTTCACCGTTTACGCCGCAGACGTTGCGCGCCGTTGAGGCCACTCCCGAGGATGAAGCGTAAGTTAACAACTTTAATAAATAGAAAAGTGCACATAAACAACATGTACATACAAAAATTTACACACATATATACATACATATTCACGATACACCAGAAAATAAAATTAATTATATTAGTTGTTTATGTTTTGATCTGCTGGTAATATTCGTCAACGTGGAGCTGCTCTCAAAACATTTGATTCAAAATTAGTTATTTCAGAATTACTTTTTTTAATATTAAATTTATGTGGCCAATGCAGGTGCTACGTATACCTTCACAACTGGTGCCCTTGACTTCATGGCAGGCATTCTACTCACCCAAGAGCAACTGAAAAATCGGCTTGCTGAGAAGCATTGAATCATTGAGAAAATCGCAGCATTCCTGAATGGACTCGTTATCAAATTCCACGAATACCTTTATACTGAATTTAAAGCTAAACCCATATAATAAACCTAAAGGGGATTTTAATTGAACTATAATATCGGCGAAGAATGTTAAGCTTGATATACTGATAAAGGGTGATCCGATTGGAGATTTTTCTTCCAATAGGGTTTTTTAACAGATCACGCGTGACTACTGTCAAACAAAATACATAATTTTTTTCCGTATTCATTGACATTTCATTATGGAAAGATTTACTTCTCAACAACCTTTTCGACGCTATGTGAAAAGTGTTCATCGCGCGCTCAGGTCAACTTATGGTGTACATAACCGTACTACCCAATGCACGATTCGGCAAACCATCGCCAAAATTGAGAATAATTTTATTTTATTGGATGATACTTGACCGATTGCACCACGTGCAGCCCGAACTGAAGAGAATTTTGCGGCTGTAAATGAGAGCCAACAGCTTGGCTTATCTTATGGCACAACTTCGGCGATTTTAAGCAAAGATCTTGGTTTGAAATCGTATAAAATACAGCTAGTCCAACATTTTAAGCCGACCGATCTTCCAAAGCGTCATAATTTCAGTCCTTGGGCTCTGATTTTCGGTTTAATGGCTCCGTAAAAAAGCAAAATTGCCGTATTTGGACTGATAAGCAGCCCGAAGCCATTCAAGAACAGCCATTATAGTGCATCCATTGAAAACAACAGTTTGGAGCGGTCTATGGGCTGCAGAAATCATCGGCTCATAATTCTTCAAAGAGGCTAGCGCCAGTGAATGGCGAACGCTATCGCGTAATGATAAACGACTTTTTGATGCCGGAAATTGAGGTCCGTGATCACCACAATATTTAGTTTCAACAAGACGCAAAAGACGGCGCTACTTGCCATACAGCCCATGAAACAATGGATTTACTGCGTCGTCGGTTCGGGGAGAAATTGATCTCTCGTCTCGGACCAGTGGATGGGCCACTAAGATCGTGTGATATCACACCTTTGGATCTTTATTTGTGGGGGTATGTAAAGTCCTAGCGGCCGGCAGTAAAAGCGGCCGCCGTAGCCGAATGGGTTGGTGCGTGATTACCATTCGGAATTTACAGAGAGATCGTTGGTTCGAATCTCGGTGAAAGCAAAATTAATAAATACATTTTTCTAATAGCGGTCGCCCCTCGCAAGCAATGGCAAACCTCCGAGTGTATTTCTGCCATGAAAAAGCTCCTCATAAAAATATCTGCCGTTCGGAGTCGGCTTGAAACTGTAGGTCCCTCCATTTGTGGAACAACATCAACATGCACACCACAAATAGGAGGAGGAGCTCGGCCAAGCACCTAACAGAAGTGTACGCGCCAATTATTTATTTTTTTATGTAAAGTCCTAGTTTCGCTGGCGATGGAACGATGAGCTGTATGGGCTTTACGACGACATAGACATAGCGCAGCTATCATGGGTCATGGGTCATGCCGTCCGAATGGATGCAAACGCTCCGGCTCTGAAAGTATTCGCTGCGTTACCAGCTGGTGATAGCAGAGTATAATGCCTCCTCTGCGTTGGAAAGATCAGGTGGAGAAGAACTTGGCTTCACTTAGTGTGTCCAACTAGTGCCGGTTAACCCGAGAAAGAATCGACTAGCGCGCTTTAAGGAGAAGAAGAATGTAATGTCTGAATACACTGTGAATAAACCAGCTTCGACTGAGGCATTGGAAGCCAACATTACTAAAGTTATTCTCGAGATGCCGACCGAAGTCCTCCAGCGAGTCATTCAAAATTGGTGTTTAGGGATGGCCGAATTACCGTACAGTTGCGGCTTACAGCTTCGCCTACGTACTAAACAACTCTGTAGGAGGAGGAGCTCGGCCAAAAACCTAACAGGAATGTACGCGCCCATTATTTATTTATCAGAAGAACACACACCAAGTTTCAGGTAGGGCGGCCTATTTCTTTGAGTTTGGCATTCGTTTGAATCGAGGAAAAAATTCTTTCTAAACCCGTCTGCAGGCAGATCGAAGGGCACATACAAAGAAGAAATTCTTTAGCCCAATAGCCAGAAAAATCAGCTCATAAGGCTGCCATATGTCATCGGGACCCAAAACATGATAGTCAGTAGCCTCAAGTTCCACAAAGATATGCTGCTAGTATATATATATTACATATATATTTTTTTATTACCCTGGTTTAACGGCTAGGCAAGTATTTCGCTTGGGTGTAAAGGTAACAGATTTTGTCTCATTTGATTTTATTTTCCAATCTTTGAGCCATTGGAGTTTAAGAGAAGTCACATAAGGGAGGGAGTCAATTGCAAGTAAAGTGTCATAAACAAAAGCTCCGACGATAGTTTCCTCAGTAAGTGGCAGATCGTGAGTGTAAAGCAAGTATAAGAAGAGATATATAATACTGCCTTGGGTTAGCTAAAGTTTCGCAGAGCTGAGATTGTCCGTCATTTTGTTTTACAAAGAAGTGCCGATTTTTTTAGTAGGATTTGATAAAGATATAATGATTTGTGTGTAGAGTAACGTTTATTTTACAAATTAAACCGTCATGTTTGAGTACTTCCCCATTGTTAAGATCATATCCGGGGGCTTTCTGGGTTTTAAGCTTTTTTATCGCTTCTTTCACTTCGTTTTTTGAAAAGTTTTTTATGGGTGGATCCATCTAGTGGATGAGCTTCAGGGTGTCTTTAACTTTTTGAGCAGTACTTAGCGAGGGTTCGATATCATGGAACGAACATGGACGCTAAATGAATACCAAGGTTGCCTTTTGTGTACTTTGCGCCTAATAATGAAAAAACAGTAAAATAATAATGAAAATTGTTTTCAAAATATCTCCTTGGAAGTCAAAACACTTCTGTATTCGCTTAGACCGATTTTCAAAGCACTTTAGCCACTCAGAAGTGCTGTTTAGGCTTCAATAGCTTCTTCAGACGTTGAAAAACATTGACCTCGCAGGTTTTTTTTTATGCTCGGGAACAAATGGAAATCATTCGATGCGAAGACGGTCTGTAAGACGGAGGACTTATTAATTCTATCTTTTGAGCGCTCAAAAACTCTCTTGTGTAAGCCGATACACGCGAGCTCGTGGAACTGCTCTGGTAAAGTATGATTTATACTCGGCGGCTGATTTTCCTTAATTATTCGAAAACTTCCGGCAATCAAATGACTGCGTACCACTCCGAATTAACTGTTTTAATTTTATCTAGTCGTACAGTTGCGACATGGCCACATTATATGAAAAAACAGGCGACCATTTGCTTTAAAGTGCTTCCTCTGTGAACAATTTTTGTTCGATTAAGCTCGTTTTGGAACACTCATACTAGCGATTGCTGTTTTTTTCCGGCTCCTATGCATAAATCCAAGATTTCTCGCCTCTTACGAAGTCGTAGACGTTCTTTGAATAACCGTCGCTAAACCTCTTCCACATTTCTTTACAACATTCGGCACGAGAACTTATTAGGGCAATTGTTATATTAAATTATGCGGTACCCAACGAGAACACCAAATGCCTATGCAATATAGAATGTTTGCCAGTAGCACTAATGTCCAAGAATGCATTTATCTTGCACCGCATCAATTGATCCTGGCGCAACATCCGTTTTTGGACGGTCTTCACAAAATTCATCCTGCAAGGATCGACGGCCACGTTGGAACTCGTTGTACCAGCGTTTCGCAGTGCCTAATTGTGGTGCTTCAATGCCAAAAGTCGAAGTATTATTATTATTATTAGAAGTCCATTACGCACTGCGACCAGAGCTGATCTATTGTGAAAGGCCTATTTTGTAACCCTAGAGTTTTAGGCTTTTTAAAAATTGTATCACGATTTTGGATTTGATGTTCCAAAGATTGCATGGAGATACTACGATACCACCAAGGGGATGAAGACTCTGTCTGCCCAACGCAGGACATTCACAAAGCACATATTCTGAGCTTTTTATGTCCATTTCGCAAAAGCGGCAGACATTGGTCTCAGATAGACCAATATTATTTAGATGATACCTCAGGCTGCAGTGACCTGTAAGATATCCTGTTAAAAGACGCAGATCTACTCTGCTTAGTGAGAGAAGCTTGTCAGATATTCCTTTGTTGGGACTTAGGAATAGTTTGGCTTGACGCTGACCGGCACAGTTTAGCCAGCGTGCGGCAAGTTTTCTTTCTTCCCATTTCCTAAGGAATTCATTTATGTGGCCTTTTGTGAGTCCACAGAAAGGCTCAGGACCAGTAAGTTGCATATTTGCTCCTTGTTTTGCAAGGTCATCAACCATTTCATTTCCCTCATAACCTTCATGTCCCGGAGTCCAGCCTAGTGTTGAGGTTTCCTAACGTGTTAAGAAGGTTTAGGCAATCATTTACCAATTTAGAGGTGATAGTTGTTGATGGAAGGGCTTTTAGAGCCGCTTGGCCCCTGTTCTACCATTTTCCAATTTCCATAGCTCAGTGCCAGGCTTGAAAGAATGAAGAAGGGGACTATGTAGGAAGTCTTCTAAGATCTTTAAATGTCCTTTCATATCCCCACTTTTAAGTTCGGATATACCTTTTAATCTTAAGGCACTCGAGCGAGCCACCCTTTCAATCAATATTGGAAGCGGTGGTATGTTCAGGAGCACACCCAATGCATCCGTGGGGCATGCATTCCCAATTTGTGATTTGTTGAACCTCCTAAATGTTAAAGATGATGGCTCATTAAAATGATGAAGAGTCTCAATACACCTATACGAAAGAAACGAGAAAGAAGTGGCAAAAAAAAGACCCGTCATCTGAACGGGTTGGAATTTCATTCGCAATGGATTTCTGAGAATACCAGCTGATTGATCTGTGAACGATATCTGATATTTGATCTCTTTATAATTTATCCTAGGTGTTCACAATTGCATACCCCTTTTTATAGGCATCAAGGTTTCTCTGCAGCTAACCTCCCGCTCACTCTCACCCTCTGCCTACCCCTGACACACTCACTCATACTATTAATTGGCTTGTTTTTATGCTAAGTAATTCGCTATTAATTGCACGTTTTCATTTCTGCTTTCATTTCCTCTGCTTGGTGGGTTTCTTGCTAGCCATTGTGGCCTCCTATTTCTACTTGAAATTTGTCATTTCTTTTGAAGCAGGGTACTTACGTTTGTACATATTGTATGTAAGGATGTGGGCGTGCATGATTATAAGTGCTTCTTTGTTTTTAGTTTTGCAACAAAACATTGAATTGTCAGAGACAGACCACTCGCGTGCCTTAATGCTCAAGAGAGGAGGTGGTAATTTCTTTTTTCTTTGGTATCTTTTGGTTTTTTTGTTTGGTGGGATTATGTAGATGGCAACGATGGTGGCCTACAGATGCCACATACTAAACCTCCTGACCAGCGGCCGGGCGATGTGTTAAGTCGATTTACAATGTAGCCGATATTTTTATGCAAATACGGATGGTTTGGTGGTATTAGCGCATTTGTAAAAGTTTTTTCGGGTGGCAAACTGCTAAGTGAAATTTTATTTCTTATATTAGGTTGGTGCCTTTTGTTCATTTGAATTTGTCAAAGCTATACTGTTTATGAACCATTTTACAGAAACAGGCACTAAAAATACATCGACTTGGTTAGGCTGAATGATTTCAAGCAATTTCACATAGACCAGAGTTGCCCTCATTGGATTTTACTCTTGATCATAGTACACTATTTAGCGAGTTTTAACAAAATTTGATCTTCTGATGCGTAATTTTCCCCAATGAGTGGAACAATTTAGAACCAGTGCAGACAGGGCCGGCGGAAGAGGAAAATTCAGAGTATTGGGCTAGCGAACCGAACCCCCCTCCCCCCTACCCTTATTCGTTCTAATTAAAAAAGGATCCCCATATTTTTTAAAGAAATTTACAATCAATAAGAAATCATACAAACATATGCTTTTACTTTCCAAATAATATTAAGGGGGTATTCTAGTCTAGAGGCCCGAACTTCGAGCATTTTTTGACGGTGAATAAAAAAAAGCTATTGATATTTTTACCATCCATTTTTTTATTTATTTATATGTTAGGAGCACACAAAATGAATTAAAAAAAAAAAAATTCATGGAATTATGCGTCCTTGAAGTGGAAGGGGGAAACAAAAAGCAGTGTCCTCATCGTCACGATTTCTGCCCTTGTGGTCATCTGACAAAAAAAATGACAAATTCTTAGTTAATATGAATGTTATTATCGTATGACGCAGAAAAAAATTAAAACAAAAAATTTTTTCATAAAATGGCGGCTACTCAAAAATTCAGGTCCATTTTTTCCTAATTTTTAAGCTTTTTCGAATTGTTTACACATATTAAAAAATTTTAATTTCCAGTTTTTCGTGCGTCATCCGATAGAGATATATTTAAAGAATATTCATGATAAACTTCAAGCAAATCGGTTGATTAGAACTTGAGATATCGTGCCGACCGTATCGAAAGAAGTAGTTTCGAGAAAAACACGTTTAAAGTTTTACATCCGCTCAAACCAGTCTAGCTGTCGCGTCACTAAAATAGTTGTAACTTATATTTTTGAATACTTAAACTATCGAATTTTTAAAAAAAAATTGCGATTTTTTCAAATTTCTTGACTAGAATACCCCCTTCATTAAATCGTCTTACAACAAAAAAATCTACAAGTTTCATCGATTTATCTACTTCATGGCAAACAAAGCTGATCGTTGAGCATTTTTCGAGATAAATTAATTCA
Source organism: Anastrepha obliqua (assembly GCF_027943255.1). NCBI lineage: Eukaryota > Metazoa > Arthropoda > Insecta > Diptera > Tephritidae > Anastrepha > Anastrepha obliqua. The sequence goes on along the minus strand of NC_072896.1, from coordinate 11,213,063 downwards.
ACAATGTTTCAACATTCAAAGTGTCAATGAGATCTGAATATATGTGTAGAATAGCTACATCGTTGAACCGATTTTGGGTCATAGTTGCGCGAAGATAATTCTTCAATCTTCGGAGAACTGAAAAGACCTTTCATTCGTACAGGAAGAGCCAGGTGTAGTCATAAGTAACTATACAAATTTTAAATATTCAGAGAGAAGCGATCGAATACTTTCATTTTCGCGGAAAAAATCAACAATATCCTTTAATTTCTGGATTACAATATCTTTGCTTTTCGTCAATCGCAAGAACATGTCTAAATCATTTTTCAATCTCGATTCGTCAAAATCATCTTGATAAAACTCAATGATTTTCTCAACCTCAACAGATTTTCCAGTTGCGAAGGCTTCAACAGATTTGAAAAATCGAGTAAAAATAGTATCGAATCGATCTTCTAGAGAAGTGATAACTTAGTCGAATACTTCAAAATACCGACAATGCAATTCGTGTTGACCATGAATACGAACAGCATTAGGTATAACGAACAGCTGATGAACGCACACAGAGAAACAAAGAGGCTTTAGAATTTGCGCTTGTTCAACAAAGGTGGCGCTTTTAGTTAGGTTAAGTAACATGGAGGGACATTTGAAATGTAAAATTTTGAGAAAATGTTATAGTTTGTTTGGTTTTCATTAATTTTATTGTTATTCAGATAAAAATTGACCTTTGTTTCAAGATTCCGAGTATTGGATCCAATACTCGGTGAATTTCGAGTATTGGGCACCCTATACCAACAACATATCTTTCGCCGGCGCTGAGTGTAGATATGCTGCGTTCTGCAAAATGCTGGGAAGTGACAGAGAAGGTGTTCTAGGATACCTTTGACGTCTACTTCGTTTCATGCTTTTCTCGCTTTACTTCGCGTCAGATGTGAAGCCCATAAGCATCACAACTAATATTAATTTGGCGAAAAAGATAGCTTAAACCTATTTGTTTGAAAACTGTTTAATGGTCGATCTTTAGCTCCTGGGTGATGCTACGTCTACTAAGACGGTGGTCAACTTCAATTATTTCTGTGATTTTATCGACATTTTCGATATTATCGACATTTTCTTTATCATCAGCTGTTACAGCATCGGCACCATAAAAACCATTTACCATTTCAGCGGCCTCGCTTGCATATTCGTATTTTCGCCTTTATCAAAGAAAAACTGTAAAATGTACCGAATTTTCTGTTCCTATAACTCACAACTGAATGGAACAAATGAAAAAGAGCAAAATATTTTTTTAGTGTGAAATGTCACCTTGACAACGAACATAAATTTTAAATTCTCTGATCGATGCTTTACGTGATTGGATCACCACAGCCATCTACCGAGAAAATAATGGATTTCGTTTCCCCCAAACTAATATTTTTAACATATCTCGCTTGGTACTATAAATTTTTTAGAATTTTAATAAAAGTTTTGCTAACAATCTCCCGAATTTATATAAAGTTTATATAAAAAGTTTGAAACTTGGATAAAAATTGATATTAAAGAATTTTAGTAAGCTCGTAAGTTATTAAACAAACAAATTTCGGCCTGACTGTCTAATCGCATCATATCACTTTTTAGCCATAACCTCGAAAGCCCCATCAAAAACCAAAGCAAATTCATAGAAGGTGACCTCGCTAGAGCAACAACGGCATTTACATGTGTTTTGTTTTTGCAATTTAGTCATGTGATTGTACAAATTTCAACGAGAATGTAAACGATCAAATAAGGCAACATCAATTAAGCAGAGCACTTTGACAGTCAAACCAGCAAATCATAAGAAAAAAGTCAGCTGCTATAGCGAATTCCCCTGGTGGGAATTCGTCTTGACTAACACCATTCAACTCGATAATCTCTAACGATTTTAAACCTAAAACTTAAACAGTAAGTATCTCCTTAATACCTCCAGAATACTAAAATTGTGGGAAATAGTGAAAAAATCTCTTACTGCGACACTATTCGCTAAAACCATTACCTCCTCCATTAACCACTAAAAACATCAAATTCGATACTCTCAAACTTTTTTAAGCCTACACCCGATGACTTATCGATCCATGAGCTAAATGCATAACCCCACACACCGTTTAAACCTTTATCCTCAGTCCGCTCTAACTCCGTGATCCAAATGCTGAAATAGTGACACTCAATTTCTTACTGCGAAACTAATCATGGCAATTTGTGAAATTTTGTGTGAATCTTATCCGAAAATGTTTTGTAATTTGTATTGTTGTAATTAGTATTGGGTTTTTTTGTATGAGTAGTTTACTTTTCTTATTTTCATTTCTATCAACCCAAGATCACGGCTATTCAATAGAAAGAAATGACCCGATACCAAACATTTATTGTCTATTGTTTCGATTTTATTATTTGATGGGGGGACAAAGAGGGCCACGCACCATTTTCAAGTTGTGTTTATAAAATTTCTTTAAATTGTTTACTTAGATATGAAAGTGGTCATGCTGAAATGGCAACCATCATCTAATGGTTCAGTTTTGATGATACCGTAAAAGTTATTGTACGTTGAATTAATACAATATATTTTAAAATAATGTGGATGTGAAATAACTGACCTTTTTTTTTGTAATTTTTACTTAGACCACTTTCACAATTATGGGCACAATTGAGTAATCGGCTGGAAATTCTCTATCTTGTTCGTTCCAAATATGAATATATTTGAGGATCCCAATCGTTTCCCCGATAGTCGGTTCTACGTTACCGAAACGACCCGGATTTATATCCGGTCAAGGACTATCACTCCAGCAGCATTCCCCGTATGTAAGTATGCTGCTACAACAACAACAACAGCATCCCCATAATTTATGGAAGTGACGGGCAATTTTGGAACTTTCTACATATTCGGTCAAATTATCTTAATCCACCCCTCGCTAACTATATAACGGGTGATCAATTAAGAGGAGTTTTTTTCATTTGCGTTTTTTTTACAGATCGCGCGCGAGTTGTGGCAAACTGTCATCGTGGATTTGTTGAACAGCGTTTGGCATTTCATCATGGAAAGACTCACACCGCAACAACGTCTACAAATTGTTCAACTGTATTATGAAAATCAGCGTTCTGTGACAAATGTTTTTCGTGCGCTTAGACCGCATTATGGTCAACGTAATCGGCCTGCCTTAAACACTATTCGACATACCATCAACAAATTTGAATCCGAATATTCATTGGTGGATAATTCTCGACCGAATAGACCACGTCCAGCAAGAAGCATTGAGAATATAGCGGCAGTAGCAGAGAGTGTACGTGAAAACCGCGATGAATCGATTCGGCACCGTTCTCAGCAACTTGGAGTGTCGTATGGAACAACTTGGTCAATTTTACGGAAGGATCTTCATTTAAAAGCATACAAAATACAGCTCGTACAAGAACTAAAGCCAAATGACCTTCCTGCACGTCACCGTTTTGCTGATTGGGCTCTTGAAAAGATTGAAGAAGATCCGCTGTTTTCGAGCAAAATTTTGTTCAGCGATGAGGCGCATTTCTGGCTCAATGGTTACGTCAATAAGCAAAATTGCCGTATTTGGGATGAAGAGCAACCAGAACAGGTTCAAGAGCTACCTTTACACCCAGAGAAAACAACGGTCTGGTGTGGTTTATGGGCTGGTGGAATCACCGGTCCATATTTTTTCAAAAATGATAATGGCCGCAACGTAACTGTGAATGGTGCTCGCTACCGTACCATGATATCGGACTTTTTGCTACCTGAAATTGAATCTAATGATCTCTACGACATTTGGTTTCAACAAGACGGAGCCACTTGCCATACAGCTCGTGAAACAATGACTTTATTGAGAAGTCATTTCGGAGAGCAGCTGATTTCACGTTTAGGACCTGTGAGTTGGCCACCAAGATCTTGTGATATCACACCTTTGGACTTTTTTCTTTGGGGATTCGTGAAGTCCAAGGTCTATGCTGATAAACCAGCTACGATTGAAGCTCTGGAAGCCAACATTACGCGTGTTATTCACGACATACCAGTCGAAATGCTCGAACGAGTGATTGAAAATTGGACCTTCAGAATGGACCACCTTAAGCGTAGTTGCGGCCAACATTTGAATGAAGTCATATTCAAAAAGTAAATGTCAAGGAATGTCCTTTCAAGTGATAAATAAAGGTTTGAACATAATTTACATTTTTGTTTTTTTTTTTAACTATTGAAAAAAGCACCTCATGATTGATCACCCGTTACGTAAATATAGAGAGATAGTTGGATGTGTGATATTCTACATATTGTAAATCAAGAGAAGATAGTCAAGCATCGATTTTAGACATCCCATCGGCCTGCTATCTCTCTGTCATTGCTGTATGCCCGGCAACCAGTAGGTGTTACTTGGAAAATTTGGCAAATGTGCCCCTACGCCAATTTTTTTTAAATTTTCTTCTATCATTACACCAATAGACTGCGCTTACTTCCACGGCGAAAGAATTCATTCAAAAATAAAAAACTTCACCCGATTTACATACACCTTTACCTTCAGCATGGTTATGATCATTTCTCCCCATTGCCTGTTTGAAAGAATACATCATCTCAAAGTAATATTTTCAACGATGGGTTTTTGAATATGTTCGCTTAGAATAAATGTTAAATTCATCTTTACTACTTTTTCTTAATACTTTTTTTTACTTTTTCCCCTTACAAATGATTCCACCCTAACACACAAATGTAGCTGTATACGTGCATGTAATGCGATATATGTAAATATACCCTGCAGGGAAAACATGAATTAATACCTTTGACTTAGGTATTACCTTAGGTATGCTGCCATTCTCTTTAAAAGTTGAAAGAGTTATGTTCAATAACAACAGGCATTATGACTGTGGTCTCTTGAATTCAATATAGTTTCGGCTTTCGATGCTTCGTCATAAAAAACTAAATAATAAAAAAACACAATTTTTACTAAAATATAGCTCATACTACAACAACCATAAAACGAAAAATTTCAAACTTTTTGCAAAATTTTTAAAATCTTTATTAAAACTTTCAACTTTTTAACCAGAATTGGCAGAATTTTTCGGGGTATACAGTGTCATAGTCCATTGAGTTTAAGTGCAAGTTTTAAATGGCTAAAAAATAGGTACTGGTGATTTTTCGGGATCTTGTTTGGCTTTATCTTCCATATAAAAAATTTCGAGTACATATGTACTTTGTACCTACAAACAAAAAAATTACGCAGTAACAACTCATTTGTGACAAAAAATGGACGACCCTTGAGGGATAAAAACTAATACGTTTTTCGTTTTAAGAGTAATTGTTGCAATTTTGAGCAAAGTGAAAGAAAATTTTTTTATGTCCAAACCTGTGTAGGTATGCTTTGAAATAGCCATATCCAGTAATCTCAATCCACCTCGCAAGGTTTGGAATCAGTTCGAAGGTGCACTGACTTTTCTCGGATTGCTCCCACTGTATCTGCTATTTTGCAATTGTTCGCAGCCTTTCTTCTTTCTTAGCTGCACTCGACGGCCTCAGGCCAATGGTGTTATATAATCGATCCATCTCAAGGTCGATAGGCACCATTCACGTAATTACATGGATTGTGTCAACTGAGGCAGTGACTACTGTCACGGAGTCATGTCTGTGTGTGGCTCGTGCATTGCTTCATGTTTGCCTTAGTTTTTGAGCTGCGAGTTCCAACTTCGCATTTCCAAGCCATCTTCTGATTCTTGCAATTGCATCGTTGCAATTCTTCTATCCTTTCCACAGCTGTAATCGGATCTATAACCATTGCATAGTACTGAAGCCCATTCATCTACGGCATTCGCGAACTTATCATAATTCTAAAATTCCAACAGTTTGAAAGTAGTTGGTTTTCCTGCGGGGTATTTCCCATACATATTTACTTATGTGCACATCTATGTATGTATATGTGCACAACTCTGCATCATTAAGTGGTATTAAGGAAAATTTTATTACTCCCATTAAATTAACATAAAACTGTAAGCTACGTAGTAACAAAATAAGCTGTAAAAATGGTACCAACTCGCCAAATAAGCTTTTTATGCGAGCAGCGCTCATTTGCATAGAGCATTGGAAGAATGCATGCCATATATTTTTGTTATGTGATAATGAGCGGATTAATAAAGAAAAATTGTTTACTGAACGAGTCATTTTGCAGTGGGAGGCTCAAGAGTGCCGCTTGCTACCCTACGCAGCTATTGCCAGGCTTTGCATTTGACGGACAACTGAGTGAGGACTAAAGGGGTACGGATTTGGATAGTTTCAACAGAGCCGTAGCCAACTACTTGCGAAAATAGCTGTGGGGTGTTTATAGTAAATGCTCATGAGGAGAATATTTTTGAGTTTTGTAAGAGACGTTTATGCAGTATTATTAGATTTTCTTTTCTAAAATGCGATTGGGGGCTAAAATTGAAATTCAATCGAAATTCGTTTGTCTTTCCTGTCACAATGGAAATTAATGAGAAACTTAAGTCGAGCAGCAAATATACAATAATAAATGTATGTGTGTGTATAAAATATCGACAGCTAAATTTTATTACAATTAATTTTTCGCTTAATTTCATGCAATAAAAGCGCAATACAGTCAAAAATTCTCAGAAAACTTGCTTGCGTGCAAATATTCGAAAATAGAAATAATGAACTATGAATGAATGAATGTATGTATGTATGCACATATATGTGAGTATGTAAGTACACGAATGCATATATATACTAGGGTGATCGACACGAAATTATTTTCGCGCCTCGAGAAATCATCTAAGTAGGATGCCGTGACTGAAGTTGTTATTGCTGATAAATTTTATTCATTTAGGACTGCCATCTATTTCAAATTATTTGTAGAGAATTACAGGGTAATCCATATTCGACGAACCCGACGGATTTCGATGACTCCTTGGGCCCATTCCAATCGACGAGGCTTGTCCGCGGGCAACAATCTTTGGGTCAATTGAATCTTATACGGGAATAAATACAAATCAATGCGGATAATTCGTTGTAAAGTGGTCCGAGCAATGCCCAACTGCTGAGAACAGCGATTTTGGGATGTCCTTGGCGACGCCTTGATCGGTTTTGATTTAGCCTCTTGTAATTAAAAAGAGCATCACCAGTCGAAAACCTTTCGTACAAACGTTTAATGGTGTTCTTAGAAGGCGCACTTTTCACATTACTTAATTTTTTATAAGCACGTTGAGTTTTCACGATTGACTTCTTTTGTTGAATGTAAATTTCAACAATTTGGGAGCGCTCGCGTGGCGTGTACTGTTCCATGGTAAACATTTGCTTGGACTGATGCTTCCAACGCGGTATGTCATTAAGCGACCTGACGTCTCTGTCAAAAGATACAGGGTTGCCAGATGGGTTCGTCGAATATTGGCAACCCTGTATTATATAGGGCTTTCCAATCAGAGGTATTATGCTATTTTTTAATATAAATGATCGGATGTTTATTTCATTACAAAGAGGAAGGTATGCCGTTAATAGTGGAAAATAACATCAAGCAAATGACCACCACGACCACGCTGACAGGACAATATTCTTTTCATGAAATTTTCCATTACCGAATTGCAAAGTGACTGCCCTATGTCCTCGATAGCCTCAGGAATTCCATCTTTGAGGTCTTGAATCGACCCTGGGCTGTTGGCGTAGACCTTCTTTTTCACGTGGCTCGAAAGAAAAAAGTCACAAGGTGTTAAAGCACCAGATCTCATTGGCCAATTGTGATCACCTCTTCGAGAGATAACACGGTCCGGAAACTTTTCCCGTAAAAGTTCAATGGTTTCGTTGCTTTTGGGGCACGTAGCGCCGTCTTGTTGAAAATAAACATTATCCAGATCAATACCATCCAATTCCGGCCATAAAAAATCGTTAATCATCTCTAATCTAATCTAAATAACACCTGTTATTGGAAAACCCTTTATCTATTAATATCGTAATCTTCTTCTTCTTGATTGGCGCGGTAACCGCTTACGCGATTTTGGCCGAGTTTAACAAAGCGCGCCAGTCATTTCGCCACATTCCTGATATGGGAAAAAAATATATTGGGGTCTTGCCATGGTAGCTAAAAGCATCCCAGGTCATAAGAGCTATCGTAGAAGTTTGGTTGGTGACGCGTTTGTCCTGGCGCGCGAACAAAACAAAAAAATCTCGTTTTGAATATTAGTTTCCACCCTGGCAACACTACCGCAACGACGTTTTATTCTTCGCTTTTTCTTGATTGGAGCAAGTCATTTCTTTCTTGTGCGAACCTTCGCCAGTCGGACACTCCAAGTGAAGCCAAGTCCTTCTCCACTTGATCCTTCCAACACAGAGGAAGCCTTCCTCTTTCACTGCTATCACCAGCTGGAGAAAGCGAATACTTTCAGAGCCGAAGCGTTTGTATCCATTCGAACGACATGACCCAGCTAACGAAGATGTTGGATCTTTATTCGCTGCGCTATGTTTATGTCGTCGTAAAGCTCATAGAATCTTTTAGAATCTTTCTCTCAAACACCCCGAGTGATCCCTCATCGGATGTTGTCATCGTCCAAGCTTCTGTGCCATACGATAGGATGCATGGTAAAAGGATTTTTAGAGGTGTACTACCTAGCATACCGTTATTCGACGCTGAGCGAATTTGACAGATATGCCGATGTTATTCGTTTTATGTTTCACTCAACTAAAGCTACATTTTTTGAAACACAAAACGAATGACGTAGAATCCAAAATTCCCCTCACATTTTTTTTCACCATACCCAACGAGCAAACTTGGCATCTACCAATCTATCATCCTTGGATAGGACAGGCATGGTGAGAGTCTTGTAGAGTGTTAGTTTCGTTCGTGGAGAGAGGACTTTACTACTCTATTGGATTGTTTGCTCTTTTTACAACAAATTTGAATTTTTTTGCCACTCCAACTCTAGAAATGCTGCACCTTTTTTTGAAACGGGAATGATTGCGTGGTTAGGATTTTGTCGTCCATATTTAAATCGGTTTTTTTTGGCTCGCACTAAGGAGTTAAAGTAGTAGTCCGGTGTAACGACCGAAATTTCGACGTTTTTTCATGAATTTTTTTTTAAAAAGAAAATATAATGCGATCGTTTTAAAATGTTTACATGTTTTTATTGGTGTTTTGAAGTATATAAAAAAATTTTTTTTAAGTTAATTTTATATTAATTTGTTTAAAAATTTTGACGTCAAAGTGGAACCCTTAAAAAAAGATGAGTTGGTTCGGAGAAACACACAGCCTTCCAAAGTCATCTGAAATAAAAAATTCAAACAGATTATTATTCTGTAGACTTTGTTTTAGGTCCCGAACCTAAAATATACATAAAAATAAAAAAACAAAAACAAAATGACGGGCTTGTGAAAAAAGTTCTCAAAATCTAATTTTTTTCTTCATAAATTGTTTAAATTAAATTAGTTTATTATTAAAAAATTAAATGTTTTAAAGGTCCGGGATCTATATATGTGGGTCTAGAATAACGGGTTAAATTTTTAGCCAAATCGGTTGAATAGTTTTGAGTCAGTGATTCCCCGAAATTTCGAAAACATGGTTTTGAGAAAAACGCGTTTAAAGTTTCGACAACAGCTGCTGCTGGTGTGTCACACGCTTTCGTCCACACTACGGCGCGCTCTCTTATTTTAGCTATAACTTTAAAAATAATTAAAATTTCTGTCTGAAATTTGTATAGTATATTTTTAAGATGTGTTTCTTCCGGAAAATGTAAAAAAAAAATCGATTTTTTGAACCCGTCACACCGGGCTACTACCTTAACTCAATTTTAAATTATTTCATGAGAACAAAATGAAATATGCGCTAACATTTATTCAACTTTTGCAGCTTTAGAAAAAATTTAAAAAATTTACGTAATTTATCTATAACTTTAAACCACTTCTCGCGGGTGGAAGAATGCTTATAGCATGAGCGCTCAAGGGTTACTTTTGTTTGTGATTTATGGCAATGATTTGTTCACATTTTTTTCCTCGCTAAATTTTATTTGTCCTCCACGTATCTCCTTTCAATCCCAACTCATTGTAGTACAAATCGCTTTTGTGTTCATTGGATTAAAATTAATGAGCTACTGCTCAAACTTACACACACCCATATGTACATCAGACACACAGCATCATTTTAAAGCAAATTGGCGCCAAGCACCTTACTAATGTGCAGTCACCAAAATGTATCGCTCCAAATGCTTGATGACCACAAAACAAGATTTAACGGCACATGTCCCTTAAAATTGCCCTCTCGCAGCACCTTTTTCAGCTGTTCAATGGCTGTTCATAGCATCTCTTAAACACAGATGTACTCTCACATACTCGTATATAAGAGTGTACTTATATATGTACATATCGTATATGTAAGTATGCGTGTATATGTGCATAGAAGTTCATGAAAACATATTTTGGCGTATCTGCGCGCTTGTGTGTATTCACCTTAGCGTGCCAAAGGACGTTCGACTCAGAAAATCAATAGCAACAACAGCAACGAGTGTAGCGCAGTATAAAACACTTCAGGCGAAAGTGTTTTCAAATTTATATGACAAAATGTAATAAATACACATACATATATGCTCACATGTACAAGCGCATGGACGTATAATAATTATCGAACTCTAACGAAAATGGTTCTGCTTTTTTCGCAGGAATTTTAAATGTCATAAAAACACTTAAAGCAAATGGCTTTGCGAAACATGAAAAATAAAAAAAAAACTTCTGGCAATGCTTTATGGTAAAAGGCGTTTAAGAATAATAACTCTCCCACATCAGTTTTAAAGTTTTCTCCTGAATACTTGTTAGGTGGTCCCAATTTACCCCGTTTTAGGATGAAGCGGCACACCATATCCTCAAATCGGATGTACAAAATGATTTCAGAAAGTTTAGAAGGCACTATTTAGCAAAGACATTCGATAAGCCTGCCTCTTATCACTGCTCTGAGCGCATGACAGTTCTGAATAGCGGCTTAAAACATACAAATGCAGAAGTTCTAGAAATACTACAATGGAGACTAAATAAGAAATTAAGTGACCTCGATTATGCTGCTGATATTTGCTGTATGTTGCAAACGTTAGCTGATGCTTCTTCTTGGTAGAAATACTCTCGGCAGTTTGCGATGGCCTGCCAAGGAGCGACGGCAATTAGAAACATTTTTTTCTTTTATTATTTGGTGTTTCAGGCTCGAAGTTTCGAGCTCGTGCACTTCCGGTTGGTTAGTCACGCAATAACCCATTCGACTTCAACGGCCGCTTTAGCTTCATATGGTGTGGTAATGGTAATGGTTTTGTCCGGGTTAGGCTAAGGGCTGTATGCACTGCGACCAGATTGCTCTGGTGTGCTCCCTTAAGTGCTTAATTTTCATTATTTAGTATTGCGTGGAATCGAACCAGCTCTTTAGGAGGGAGTATTCGTAAGTCCTAGTCTAGTAGGTATGAGCCCAGTATTTTGTGTATCCTGTGACCTAATGTTTCACAATTGGTGATTAAGTGTTGCATGGACTACTGCACAGCACAGAGTAATCTGAGCCCCTTTTTGTTTAGGGCTAGAGCAGATTTTGCTCTGTTGTTATTAAAGTTCAGGAACTGTTTGGACTGATTACAGTCGCTTGTGCCGTTCCAGTATTCCTTGGTTTTTATTTGGATCCATTTTGTGGTTTCCTGTTTTCGGTTGTTTTTGTTCAAGCTAAATAATGGGGTTGGTTCAATAAATGGCTCTTCCGTCCCTTTTTGGCGTGTATTTTCAATTTCTTCGTGTCTCTCATGGGCCGGTAGCTAAATTAGAGAAACCTGATTAAGTCACCAGTTTGTTGAGTGACTTTCCGAAAGTATTTTAATCTTTACTTTTTCGAACCCTCTTTTGAATACGATTACCACTGTTTCCATTATGACAACTGTCAAAGTAAATACATAATTTTTTTCAGTATTCATTGAGATTTCATCGGAGAAAGATTTAAGTCTCAATAACGCTTAAAAATCATTTTAAAATTGTATTACGAAAATCGACGCTCTGTGAAAAATGTTCATCGCGTTCAGCGATGAGGCTCATTTTCGGCTTAATGGCCACGTCATTTAGCAAAATTGCCTTATTTGAACTGAAAAGCAACCGGAAAACTTTCAAGAACAACTGTTTGGTGCGGCGTGTGGGCTGGAGAAATCATCGGCTCATATTTTTCCAACGACGAGGCTAGCGCCAATGTAAAAGTGAATGGTGAACGCTATCGCGCCACGATATACCGGGTTTGATTGAAAAGTAATGAGCCTTCCCGCGCGGAGCGTCTGCCTAGCGATCAAACAAATCGGCTGGTGGTGGAAAATGATCGTTGGACCTTCCCCTTCCACTAGAAACCGGTCCCAGTTTGCTGGCAACAGCGGTGCAGTCAACATCGTTCCGCGCGTGAAAGCTGTTTTAAAAGTGTGTTAGGATTTTGCAGTGGCGAAAATGCAGCGATCGTTGGAGCAACGTTACTCGATCAAATTTTGCGTAAAGCTAAACAAAACGAGTACCGAAACCATTGGGCTACTCAAGGAGGCTTACGGGGACCAATCTCTGTCCAGTGCCTAGGTAAAACGGTGGCACAAGTCGTTCAAGGAAAGCCGGGAGGCGCATGTCGAAATCCAAGGTCAAAACCATGCTGATCATCTTTTTCGACTCTCGAGGCATCGTCCACAAGGAGTTTGTACCTCCAAGAAGCACTGTAAACGCGGCATTTTACAAAGAAGTGCTCCTTCGGCTGAACAACCGCGTCGCACGGGTTCGGCCCGACCTCGTCAACAATTGGACCCTTCATCACGACAATGCGCCAGCGCACACCGCCTTCCTCTGCACCTCTGCACTGGCCAAGATAGGGGTTCCGGTGCTTCCCCATCCTCCCTACAGCCCAGACCTGTCCCCTCCGAACTTCTTCTTGCTCCCGCACTTGAAAAGAAAGCTGAAGGGGAGGCATTTCGACTACATCGAAGCGATCCAAAAAACTGTGACAGCCGAATTGAACGCGATTCCAGCGGATTAGTTTAAAAAATGTTTCATGCAGTGGAAGGACCGCTACCAGCGGTGTATGGACGTTCAAGGGTGCTATTTTGAAGAATATTAGTTGTATAAGCCAAAAGGTTTAATAAAACTGCTTAAAAAAATAAGGCTCATTACTTTTCAATCAAACGACTTTTAAATACCGGAAATTGGCGATGGAACAATGAGTTGTATGAGCTTTACGACGACATAAACGTGGTGCTGCGAATAAAGATTCAGCGCCTACGTGGACTGGGTCATGTCGTCCGAATGTATACAAACGCTGCGGCTCTGAAAGTATTCGATGCGGTACCAGCTGGTGGTAGCAGAGGAAGAGGAAGTCCTCCTTTGCGTTGAAAGGATCAAGTGGAGAAGGACTTGGCTTCACTTGGAGTGTCCAACTGGCGTCGGTTAGCACGAGAGAGAAACAACTAGCGCGGTTTGTTAAACTCGGCCAAAATCGCGTAAGCGGTTATCGCGCCAATTAAGAAGAAGAAGAAGTCATTAAATTTTTTATCGATTAGCTCCGTATTTCTATTCTCACACATACATGTACACTTCTTTGCAAATATAAAACACTCTTGTGAAGATATTGCATTACGCATCAACGTAAGGGAAACAAATTCATCACTCACCTTCATCAACTTATCTACGTTCATATGAAAATTCATTTTGTAGCAGTTCACATTTAATTGAATTTCAATTGAAAACAAGTACCTAGAAAGGCATGGTTACCCCGACGCCAGTTACAAGCGAATTCAATTAGTATTATTACCAACACTCCAGTCAAGAGTTGTTAGTGCGATCTTTTGATGCATTCTGTTGGCAGTTGCCATATTTTGCAATTGATTACACCTCTCCCATTCATTTGAGTGCAAATGGAGAATGATGTATGAAGTACTTGCATGCTCAGCCGGGTAAAAGAATGGCGCACCTTCGCTATACATGCAAACACAGACATGCGCGAGGGTGCACTTGCACACAACATCCATAAATAAAGGGACTTTCAAAAGTGACGCTTAGATGACAGTAGTGAATAATTGCGAGATGGTGTTTTTTTTTAATAATCTTTGACATTTGTCCAGTAGGCAGTTGTACAATTTTACACGATTGAGCAAGCATTAAAATTATTGAAGCTTATTATAAAAATGTTCGACCTTCAGGAAAAGCATATCGCAAAATTCGTGACTTATTTCTGGGAAATAAACATCCGAAGGAGTCCACAATTCAAAGTTTGGCGAATAAGTTTAAGGGGGTATACCCATGAACGGCGTGCAAAAAAAGGAAAAGTTTGGAATTTTTTTTTAAAGAAAAAAAATTCAACTATTTTTTCTTTTTACATTAGATTGTTTGATATTTATTTTATAACTGTATAAAAAATAAAATTAAAATATTAAAAAATAGTGGAGATATGACTCCACAAAAAAAAGGGTTGTCGCCGCACCTCAGCCATGATAACGGCCGTTCTATTCATCTGAAACAAAAAAATAAAAAATTATTTTATTCCGGAAGGTTGTCGTCATCATAAGAACTAGAATCTTTGAAAAATAATTACATGCAATGAAATGGCAGCCTCTTAAACATGAAAATCGCGATTTTACTATTTTTTTTTTACTTTGGTGGGCCATAAAAAATCGAAAATATTATTTGATTCTAATAATTCTAATTCATATTATATTGGCATTAATTACGAACAAAATGAGACCTTACACGTCCAAATCGGTAAATTACATTATGATTTATCGTGACTGAGATTTTGAAAAACGTAATTCTTCGTAACTCATGGAGATTTCAAGATTTCTCGAAAATTCCTGTTGAAGAATATTCGCAAAGGATTACAATTTTTTGAACCTGAATCATGGGAATACCCCCTTAAAGAAACTGGTTCTGTCGGGAATAGAAAAAGCGCTGGCAGACCAAAAGGTGAACGCTCTATTGAAAATATTGCTGCTGCAGCGCGAAGTGTTGCCGAACAAATTTCAATATCGATTTCTCGACACTCTCAACAATTGCACATTCAAATATCGATTGTTTGGCGGATTCCACCTATGGACGTGCTCAAACTGGACTTTTAAGGGGGTCTTCTGGTCTCCAGCGAAAAAAAAATCGATGTGATGCGAGAATACGCCAGAGAAAGGATTTTTTGAAAATCGCATTTTTTCACATTTTTCTGAGCACCGAAGTGTACCCTCCTCCGGCCGTTTTATCATAAACTTTATCTTTAAACGCGTTTCCCCGAAAATCGTGTTTTTTAAGCATTTTGGTCACACTTTTCATAGTAGTTATACTCCGATTTCAATGGTTTTGGTCTTAAAAGGTTCGGAAAACTTACCGCTAAGTTTCCCCGTGTACGATTTTTGAAATTTTTTTTCATTCCATTTTTATAACCTTTTAAAGTTCAAAAAATGAGCAAAAAAAAATTTTTTTTGCAAATTGTTGCATAACTTTTGAAAAAAATTTAAAAAAAAAATCTGTCACGGGAAAACTTAACCAGGGCAACTCTGAAAACAACGCATATCTAATTTTTGCTTTCTGATTACCCAGGTGGGAAAACCGTGACCAAAATGGAGACCTGTTTCGTTTGGAGGTGGACGTCTTCAGCGCCATTTCAAGGTCGCGGGTGTTAATTTTTTTCAAAGTCAAAACCATTTTTTAAAAGCCAAGAGATGTACCTTTAAAATAAAAAAAAAAAAATTTTTTAAATATTCACAGGATTTGTCACAATCAATCCCCCAAAAAACCCTTCATTTCAGGGCCTCGAGACCAGAAGACCCCCTTAAATGATGCAATTCTCCACATAGAACTGTCAAGAGTCGTATTTTAAATAAAAATAGTGAAACTTGAAAGAATCTAAATTTTTACATATTTTATTCAAAAAAAAATCTTTTGCGCCCCTTTGGAAGCCCCTCTACATGCAAATACTCTGCTCTTGTACATATTTCTGCTCCTATGACGAACACCATATTTTGTTCTCTACATCCAACTATTTAGCTTCCAGTCGCAATAATCAATCATTCAATCATTCAATCAATCAATGATGATTATTTACACTTGAGTGTGCAATGTTTGTCAGGATGCTAAGTTTTGAATTTTGTACAGTGCCATGGCGCATCTGTTCCTCGAAAGCATTTGATGCATTGGTTGTGCCAGATATCATATTTAGGCTATTTTAACATTTTTGTTAGTTACTTTCAAGTCTATTTTAAATTCGGAGGGATCTACGTTTCAACATAAATTTTAAATAATGCCTATGGGCTGTGGTATTCTGATGGATTCCTCGGCATAAAAAAATGGATAAGTTTCTATTATGGCATTTTAATTATATTTATTTATTTTTCACTTAAATAAATATATTAAAGGAGTAAGGCAACTAGTTTTCATTGCATTGTCCTGAAGGCAACACATTCAACGGGAATTTCGCCACTCCCTTTCCATTTGAGGAGGAATGGAGTAAGATATTCTCACTAAAAAACTTCGATTCTATAGCCTATACAGATGGCTCTAAAATGGATTGTGGTGCTAGAGCAAATAAACGGTGGTTAAGTTTTAAGGGCCGGTGTTGATTTTGAACAAAATACAATTTTTTTAGAAAATTATTGTTATTTCTCTATATTATGATAATATTGGTATGGCTCAATTACGCATGAAATAAAATATTGGCCAAATGGCCGCCGCGGCACATCGCCATCCGAAGGTCTAAATTTTCAATGACGCTGAGGCATAATTGAGGTTCTATGCCGTTAATGTGCCGAATTATCTCATCCTTTAGCTCTTTAATAACCCCAAAGAAAGAAGTCCAACGGTGTCAAATAACATGATCTTGGCGGCTAATTGAGATCGCCGCGACGTGAGATTATTCCGCCATCAAATTTTTCGCGCAAAAGAGCCATTGTTTCGTTAGCTGTGTGACAAGTGGCACTGTCCTGTTGATACCACATATCCTCCACATCCATATCTTCCAATTCGAGCCATAAAAAGTTTGTTATCATCTCACGATAGCGAACACTATTCACAGTAACTGCCTGACCGGCCTTATTTTGGAAAAAATCTGGCCCAATGATGCCGCCTACCCATAAATCGCACCAAACAGTCACTCTTTGTGGATGCATTGGTTTTTCGGCAATCACTCTTGGATTATCATTCGCCCAAATGCGACAATTCTGCTTATTGACGAATCCACTGAGGCGAAAATGTGCCTCATCACTGAAGATGATTTTCTTCACGAAGTGCGCGATATGCATTTTGATTTCAACGCCCCTTTTCATAATGAGCCTGAATAACTTTAACGCGTTGCTCGATTGTGTATCTTTCCATGGTTGAAATTGAATTAGTCTGAAATTCAAAAGTTTTAAATAAAATTAAAAAAAGCACTAGACGTTTAGATGTGGTTTACATTAAATATCGGCCCTTAAAACTTAACCTACCTTTATATATTCTCATAGACTTAAAATTGAAATATCTGTATGTCTTCCTAATTCTTGCAGTGTCTTCCAGGCGGAAGTACTGGCAATTAGGGAAGATTGTAAGTTACTAATCGTAGATTTCTCTTTTAAGTGCAATATCGCAATTCTTTCGGATAGCCAAGCTGCAATCCAAGCACAGGATTCGGCAACAATAACCTCTAAACTGGTGAAACAAAGCAGGAATAGCCTTACCACCTTGAGTGAAAACCATGAAGTTACCTTTCTGGGTCTCGGGACATCAGAGCATTGAAGGTAATGGAAAAGCAGATGAACCGGCAGAGGGGTATCTGCCATGAATAACATTCTTGCAGAATCGGTATTCACACCACCAATTTCCTCAAAGTACCTCCGAATCGCGGATTGTACATAGATGGAGAGACCAAACGGCAACCTCAAGCAATAACCAACATTGACAAACATTAAACAATGGGATGATGGGAGGACGGGACAACTAGAAACTCACGGCTCTCATAACCGACAGACCAAAAGGTCGGGAAACAAGCAGCCAAAATGACCATTTCTCGCAACACACACACTGACTCAGTTGTGAGCAACCGGAAAAAAATGAAACAATCTTCCATTTCCTCTGTGAATGCCCTGCCGTATGGAAGGACAAAATATTGACCCTGGGCAAACCACTGTTTCGAACAGCTGTCTGGCTTAGACGTCAACAACCTAATAAGGTTCTTAAACCTCACAGACTGGATATAATCGTGCTGTAAATAATCGTTAAACAAGTTGGTAGCGAGGATGTGGCAACAAAATGGTGCGGAAGTTGAATTCTGGATGAATCACCTCTTTAACCAACCAATCAAGCAGCTTTAGTGAAATTAACAGTGGAATAATACTCTTGAATACTTTAATCATCTAATGACCTCGCATTAGAGAGACAAGCAATTTTTTTTTGTGAAGTTTCAAAAATTACTCTTATGGGAGGTAATCGGTGAAAATGTTCTGCAAATAAATGTATCGTGAACTTTTACTACAAATATGTGTCCGAACGTTTTTGTTTTTTTTTTTACACTTTTTCGCAAAACTATCAGGTAAATAATTTTAATATTTGTAAGTGCTTAATAAAAAGTTTTCCTCGGTATGGAAAAACCTTTGCGGGCTTTATTGCATGTGTCTAGTGTTTTTATGCTGCGTTGAAGTGAGTGGCTCTACAAAAAAGCAGTTGCGCTGTGTAACCGATATCGTATCAGCATCTATTTTTCCAAAAGCAATAAATCCAATAGACTTTTTCATACATACATATACTTTATTACATTTTATTTAATTTTTATTCAATAAAAAACTTTTGTTTAATATTCCATTCAAAAAACGCACTATCGCTTCAATCAATTGAAATTAAATTCTCAAAAATGAGAAGGCCAAACCATTTAATCATACACGTACAAGCATAGATCTCACAATAGAACAAAAAAAAAATATTTTAATCGAAAAACATTTAACAATAGTACTAAAAATAGCACACAACGGCAACAGGCAACTAAATGCTTGCAATCATACTTACTTGCTGGCGTATCTATACATTAGGGTGAGCTATTTGTGTGACTGCGTAATACGTAAGGATGATATTTTTATCTTTTTCTGATAATTTAACACAAAACCTTGGATCTTACGAAATCTCAAAATTAAATAAAATTTTATTTATATTTATTTTTTTTTTAAATAAATTTTTTTGTTCTGCAGAAAAATTTCATTCTTACGTGAAACTTTGTATAGATTTTTTACAATAATGCTGTATACTCAGTTTTTCATTTTCTCATCAATTTAAATTTTTTAATGGGCTTCAAGGTGTCAAAGGGATAACTTAAGAGGGGAGCCTGCTTTAGAGGCTTCAAAAAATCGATTTTTTCGTGAATTTTTTTGGGAAGGAAAGAAACATTCGATTGAAACGAAACTTTCACGTTTTATTGTTATACTATATATTTCAACAGCCTTCTCAATTTTTTTCATTAAAATATATGTCACATTATGCCTGGTGCAAGCATTTTGTCGAGGCGCCTCGAGTGTGCATGTGTCGTGCGGCGGGAAAGATGCAGGTTGCAATTTTCATCTGAAACTAAAAACCCAAAAAAATGTTTTTTTTAGTATAGTATAGCTTCTAGTTAAACCAAGAAAATTAAACAAAAAGTGAGAAATTCAACAATTTTTCGCAAATTAAAAAAACAATCATTTTTTTTGGAAAAACAAATTCACTTTTGCTTGTTTAAAAAGTGGGTTAATCATAACTTTCTTACGGTTTTTTAGGTTCAACTAGAAGAGAATTCAGTTCCGAATACAATCAATGTTATCTTGTTTCGATAGGATGTTTAACTTTTTCCCTATATTTCCCGCCAATTAGGAAAAATCGTAAAAATAAAAAACCGAGAAATCGCATTTCGGGCGATCCGGCCGCTTCTTCAGTAACTTCGAAAATATTTTGAATATTTTGAATTTGCTCCTGAAAATTTGAGGACACATTCTTTGATAGTTTGGGAAAACATTTATGCAAAGAAAAATCGATTTTTTTGAAGCCTCTAACAGGCTCCCCCCTTAAGCAGAGGTGTGCACTGCGTATACTTTATTTCATAGGAGGAAAGTTCAACTATTTTTTGGCGCGTTTTTATAGAACAGTAAGAAGGACAATGTTGAGGTACAACCGTTGAAAAATACTTAAGAACGATTCGTTGGCAACCATAAATGCGCATGTTTTATCGGATACGGAGCCATAACTGTACTTTTTGCGCCTGAATATATTTGCAGTGATTGAAGTGCGTTGATTTATTTAAATATTTTGAAGGGTTCGCATTGATTTTTTGTCGTTTTAGAAGGAGCAGTGATATTTTTGTGTAATTTGTAACTGCTAAGTAAGTAAAAAATAAAATACCTGATATATTCCTACAGGACTTTACTGTAGTTGAAACGATTCAATAATGTCGAAAGGAAAAAAATTGGACTCCAGCTCTTCGGAAAGCAATCATAAAGTTGCAAAAGGCCAGATTATCCAACAGTGCTACACAATTAAATGTTTCAAAAACGATGATTTTTAATGCCTTGAAATATTTTTCTGAAAGTAAAACAACAGAAAAAAACCCAAAGAATATATAAAGCGCGAAAAATATTGTCAAACCAGGACCCCAGGAAAAGTATGATACTGCTGACATCCATCGAGAAATTTTTGTTCAGCTGGAAAAGCCAATAACGAAAAGAATAAATGCGCTTCGATTGGCCGAAGGTCTTCACGGTCGACTGGCATGAAAGAGGCCATTGATAACAGCATCGCAAAGACAACGCCGAATCGATTTTGCTTGAAAGCAGATATCCCGGAGTGAAAATCAGTGACGCTATAATATATTTTATTCAGAGATTAAATGAAAATAAATAGAGTTGGTCCAGATGTTAGAAAGAATTTGCGGCGGCCAAAACGTGCAGCAGTCGACTCGAAGTTCGCCACACTAATCATAAAGCATGCGGGAGGCTCAATAATGGTGTGAGGCTGCATTGCGTGGAACAGTGTTTGGCCAATTCATCATCTTGAAGGTAATAGGGATGAAGTCAAGTTTGTTCAGATACTCCAAAATGTAATGCTACCTTACGCGACGCGGAAAAGAATTTAACGGAGATTTGGAAATGTCAACAAGACAATGAACCGAAGCACACTTCTCGTGTGGCAAAAAAGTTGTTCGAAAACAAGTCGAACAATGTTCTCGATTGGGCATCTTCGAGTGCAATAAAACATCCATGAACATCAAAAACTAGGTATGCACCATTACTATATAAAATCTATAGTTTCAAGCATTTCATAAAAAAAATTGAAAATAATAATTTTTTTAAATTATTTATTAGGTGCGCAACTAAGTTCCCGCTGTTTGTCAATAGATGCCGCCAGCACTGTGTACTAATCGATTCTAGGATAACCTAAACGTCGTAAACCAAGCTTAGACATATGATAAACAAACTGCTTCGACACATTAGAGATTTTGTTTTGGTATCATATACTTTTGCTTTTGTAAAAATGTCTGATTTTGTGCCGAATAATCGTCATTTGCCATTTGATTTTCCTCTTCCATTCGAAAAAAACGGCGACTGCAGCACATCGAGAGCTACTAAAAGTTTATGGAGATGCTGCTTTAAGTGAAACAACGTGCCGAGATTGGTGCCGTCGCTTCAAAGACGGTGATAATAATGTTGACGATCGTCCACGTGAAGGAAGGCCAAAAACCTTCGAAGACGTTGAATTGGAGGCATTGCTCAATGAGGATCCGTGTCAAATGCAAGAAGAGCTTGCTTCAGTATTACAAATTACCCCTCAATCCATTTTCAAGTGATTGTATCCTTTGGGAATGATTCAGAAACAGGGGACTTGGGTTCCTTATGATTTAAAACCAAGGGATGTTGAACGTCGTTTTTTCTCCTGTGAACAACTGCTCCAGCGGCAAAAAAGGAAGGGTTTTCTTCATCGCATCGTGACGGGTGAGGAAAAATGGATTCATTACAGCAATTCAAAGAAAAGAAAGTCATGGGGACTGCCCAGTCATGCTTCTACGTCGTCGCCTCGGCCAAATATTCACGCTGCGAAGGTTATGCTATGTATTTAGTGGGGCCAAGTTGGTGTTATTTATTATGAACTGATAAAACTAAGCGAAACTATCATTGGGGATCGGTATCGACTACAATTGATGCGATTGAGCCGAGCACTGCGCAAGAAGCGGCCGCAATACGCGGAGAGTCATGAAAAAGTGATTCTACAGCATGACAACGCTCGGCCTCACATTGCTACTTTCAATAATTCACTTGTAAATATTTTTTCAGAACAAAGTTGTATTTTCATCAAAAAAAACTAGTTGCGCACCTAATTATTTTTTTCAGCCCTGTTTTTCCTTTGATTATTTGTTTTAATAGCAAATAAGTATGCTTATTTTGCAATAATTTCTAGTTCTACTGATCTATGGCTAAGAAATTTAAATAGTTATTATGGCAAACAAAAGCTTCTAATCGATTTGATGACTAATAGAAATAAAAATTTAGTAGATCTGCATGCGCCTTCCTACCTCACTTAAAACGACCAAGCCTAATATGTGTATGTATGTATGTATATACCCCACTATATGTATACATATACAGTTGTACATAAATATAAATTAGTGAAATTGTTGACCGCAATGTGGACTCGGCCGGACGAGTCATGTTAACAACCGACAACAATAAAAAACGATGTTAGAAGTGATAAGGATAAGGGGCCGCGAGGTATGAAAATTGATTACAAAAGTGATAACAGATAAAAAACAAGCACGCAGTAATATTGAAAATAGAAAGAAAATAATATACAGGACAAAGTAAGAGTATAATTCATGGCTTTAGAACTTGTTCGGCAGTGAATATAAAAATAATTTATCTATCCAACGCACATTTAATGCCTGTAAACAAAAACTTTGTAACAAGTGACATTACCAAAACACTTTAATAAATAAATAAAAAAAAACGTTTATCAAATAAAGAAAATAATAATAAGAGACTAACGCATACTACCTTCAACAATATAGGGCAATAAGGGCCAAACGTCTCCTCTATTTTGTGGATTTTATGCCGCCTCAAAGAGACAACTCGTTTTAATGGGAAGGCTTTTTCAGGCAAGAAATACATTTTTTAAATGTCCGCAGCAGTCATGATACATGGGGCCTACTGCTTGTGTAATGTGTCACGCACGTACACATTAAGCCGTAACGGCCGCCAAATAAATTGTAATAGTATGCTGGCGCCATACAATATACAGCTACTGGCCACTGAGTTATGGCATATGTGTACTTGAAAAACATTAATTTTTTAATCTAGTCAAGCAACTATTAAAGCTAAAAAAAGGTATAAGAACCAGACCATTCAATTCTTGCATAAAATCTGTCAATGAATGAGAAAATAAATTTTTTTTCTGTGTTATAATTTTCGGGATGCCGCCAAATAATGGGATTGAGTTGAAGAAAAAATAATATAGTTAATCGAAAATTTGCTCTATTCTCATTAAATTTTTCTCCACCACTATTTTCTTACTATTCTTGTTGCCAACTAATTAGTCTTCTCACACTTGAGGGCAGCATACCCATTTTGGCGTACTCATTTGTCATTAACATCATAACTGGCTCAATGGGTTGCCCTTGCCTTTTAGAAAAAATTGATTTTAATAGCCCCTCTGGAATTCTTTGCCATTCGCAATTTCATTTCATTTATTGCCCAAAATCATTTTAACATAAAATTCTTTAAAATTGTTTTTCTAGAAGTAGTTATGGTGTCAACGCTCCCCCATATCTAGAACCTGCTGAATATAAAAATATTTGCAATATCTGGAGAATCCGTTAGCCAATCGAATAAAATAAATAAATAAAATAAAATCGAATGGAACAAAAATAAATAAATTAAGAATATAAAATACAAAAACTACTCGCCATGCGCTGCTCTGCTGATAGGTATTCAAATCAAGTGCGGAGTTAAGAGGTCCCGGTGGTCTAGAGCTCGAAAATTTAGTGTATTTTCAGGAATAAAAAAAGAATAACGATATATAAATTTTTTGGACTTTTTATTTGACTTCTTTTATATACAAAAATGAAAAAAAAATTTTTTTTTTTACTTTTAATAATTTTAAAAATGGCGTTTTGAGAAAATTGAGTTTAAAGTTCTGAGAGTGGCCACGTGACGAATCTGACTCTAACTTCTATAGGGTGGGCCATGTAAAATTTGCTTTTTGAATCGGCTATAAAAAAAAAACTAATCAATATTTTTTCAAACTTTTTTTTTTTATTTTGAAGATTGAACATTGTCATTTATGAATGAAAAATAATATCGTTCAAATGACTGCCACGACTGGCTTTACAGTAGGCCATTCGATCAACCCAATTTTTAAGCACATTTTCGATTGTTTGGGCTCCAATTTCATGAATGGCAACTTCGATTTCGTGTTTTAAAGCATCAATCGTCTCTGGATGGTTTGCATAGCATTTGACCTTAACGGCTCCCCACAAAAACTAGTCCAACGGGCTTAAATCACAGCTCCGAGGCGGCCAATTGATATCGGAATTCAAGAACGGTAGCCGAAAGTTCAAGTGTAACTTTGGCAGTGTGACAAGTTGCACCGTCCTGTTGAAACCAAATGTCGTCCATGTCATCCTCTTCAATTTTTGGAAACAACTCGTTGAGCATGTCACGGTAACGCTCGCCATTTACTGTAACCGCGGCTCCTTGCTCGTTTTTGAAAAAAAAAATGGCCCGATGATGCCGCCAGACCGAAAACCGCACCAAACAGTGACTCATTGTGGATGCATTTGCTTCTCTACAGTAACGTGTGGATTTCCGAGCTTTATGAGACGGTGCCGAGTCTTGTTGGAACGTCCATGGCTTACAACCGAAATGTTGGCTCTAAAGCAGCTTCTAAAACATTTTACCGATAACAAGTCGCATTCACTTTGACACCAGGCTCGATAAAAGGATTGGAGAGCGTCCATCAGCGGTCACTGCGGCCCAAACCATTACTTGCGATAGGAAATTGCTTCGAGTCGACATACGTAGGCTCAAATTCTCGTATGAGCATTTGGTCAAGAAAACACGATCGTTTGAGTATTTATGAACTGCTCAATTGGGAAATTTCATCATAAACACAATGTTAGGAAACTCGCCTCGTTCGTGCAAGCTCAACAACTTCTTTGCTCTTTCGCACCGAACTTTTTTTTGCTGGGGTGAAAGATCGTGTGCTTTTTGGAACTTGTAAGCCTTGACCTTGAGCTCATTTTTCAATATGCGTCGAAAGTTGTCTTGCGATATTTTCAGTTCTTTGGCCATTTTTCTTTCACTTCGACGTGGATTTCGTTCAAGTCGAGCCTTCACTTTCCGAACCATTTCTGGCGTTGTTGCGGTTTTTTTGGTCCACCTCCATAGCGTTTTGTAATTCTACCAGTATCATTGTAACGTTTTATAGTGCGATACTCAAACATTTTATTCATTTTGAGGTGACTGAGCTCACGAACAATGGCTGGTTGTGATTTTCCAGCCAAATATAACGCAATCACACTATTACGTTTGAATTCCATCACAGAAAAAAAAAAAATTCAACAAAACTGAGACGCAAATGCTTTTGATGGCTTATAAACAATATATTGAACTGTTATGAGAACAATTTTGACGTTGATGTCTTGAGCTGTTTTACAGATACAAGCAGTGTGAAGTTGGTACTACTTCATATCATTCACCCTGTATATTCTTAAAAGCCTGTACTTTCGAAATATAAAAAAAATGGATTTTTTCTTGACCACCGCACAGTGCGGCCGATTCCCGAAAAGCTGGCCAAAACTCAAAAAATTAAGTAATTGATTCAAAATTTCTTACTCGGGGGTTGTCGGGGTCGCTGATTACGAATTTGATCTTAAAATTTTGAAAATCCACCCCCTTCCACCCCTATTGGCCACCCCCTCACGTGAAATAGCGTATATTCAAGAACATAATCTAGATGCATGTAAATTTATATGTTTTCGGGGTCGCAAGGTAGCAAGTGGTAGCAGCTGAATCTTATTTTATTCAGTAACCATTACTTTTTTGAGTAACCTTTAATAGGTTTCAAAGCAGCATATGACGGCGTTGTATTACTATACAGTTTGAAAACTCAAATTTTATAAAAAAAATTGCAAAAAATGTATCTACGTATTGCTGCAGCTAAAAATTTTGTGTCGAGGTATTGATATGTACTAAAGATTTCTCGAATTTTACTAACCTTCCGAAGATGATTCCATTTGGTTTTGTTCAATTTACTCCATTACAAAATCTTTCAAATGTGTACAACTTTCACTATTCATCGACAGTAATACGATGCTCAAACGAAGGCCACGTTGTGACTGAAAATACAGAGGATACTTAGGGTACAGGACGTTGCTATGAACGGTTTTCACTACACAAGGCATTACTGTAGCCAACCCAAAGACAAAAAAACTCTATCTAGAAACTTTTTTTTTCGACTTTTGGCCAGCTTTTTGGGAATCGGCAGCACTGTGCACCGGGACTTAATTAAAATTAAATGGAATTAATACGATTTTTAGAAATATCGCTACTCCTGCAATAGCTAGCTGACCTAATTTTAGCAAAACTACCGATTTTATACCTCATAAGCACACAAGCACAAATATCCAGACTCCAGCACCACCTATCGGATCCATTTAGTGGCATAGTATTGCAGAGTGTGTTACTACCGACTAAAAAGACTTCAAGTAGTCGTTCCCACGTTACCGGAACGACCTACTATATATTTTATGACTGTCAGTCGAGCAGTATTCACCAAACAATTAGGGGGAATGTTTAAGCTATTACAACAACAACAACGTTAAAAAAAACAACAGAACGACGGCTTCAGCAAAAAAACCGAACTTTGGCCGATCATTTTTTTTTATCATTAATTTTTCGGTTTTTGTAACATTTATTGAATACTAATATTGAAGCCTCCATTTTGTGGTGTTCGAGTGTGATTAATGAGCAATTGCTCAGTGAAGCGGGTCTCTTTATACAATATCAAATTATTATGTTATGTAAAATTATTAATATTATTTTATTTTTACAAGTATATATTGGGGGCTAAAATTAGTGTGATTGAAACATTTTATGTAGCAGTTTTATTAACATAAATATTGAATTAAAAAAATCATTCCTTTTTTATCACTTGTTCCATTAGGCCCTATAAATCGACCCTCAGTCGTTCTCTAACTTGAAGGTTACATTAGGCGCCTTCGATTCGTCAATTCTCTGCTCGCCATATTTGGCTTCTGCTCGCTTGACAAGAAATGTGCATGTGGAAGCAACAACAAAGTTATCGAGTAAGATTATACAAAACTATCTTTTCCGTTATTAATCAAATTTCATTGGGCCGCATTCAGAGAGGGAAACTTTTGTTGTATCAACTTTGCGAATTCTCTTTATAAGTTGGTCATTTCCTTCACACATGCAGTGCTTGCAATTATTGAGTTGTTGGTCTACAGTCAACAAAAACATTGAAGAGTACTAAAACATAGAAGTGACTCCAGAAAAATTGAGGGAAAAAATTAAAAAAAAATTGAAAAAACAGAAATTAAAATTTCGCAAGGGAGAAAGTTTAGAATTATTTTAATTTGAAGAAAATTACAAAAAAATAATAATTTAAAAACTACTACAAAAGAAAGTTTAAAAAAAAGAAAAAAATTTTTTTATTTGACAAAGGAAAAAAATTAGAATTTTGTTTTTCATTTTTTCCCCCTTGTGAATGTTTTTTTGTTTTTCTAC
Source organism: Anastrepha obliqua (assembly GCF_027943255.1). Taxonomy (NCBI): domain Eukaryota; kingdom Metazoa; phylum Arthropoda; class Insecta; order Diptera; family Tephritidae; genus Anastrepha; species Anastrepha obliqua. Next base: position 11,185,373 of record NC_072896.1, on the reverse strand, counting down.
TTTTTTTTAACCAAACTAATCAAAAACTTGCTTTTTGCCCTACTGCTGCTACCTGTTCAATCTATCGTATCTATTTCCACAAAAAAATATTTAATAGACTTATTTTTACAATCTTACAACTAAAAATTCTATTTAGTTCTAATTAGAAATAGAACTTTGAAAAGCCCGTATTTTGTTTTATTTTTTTTTTTTTTGCTAAAACACTTAAAGAGTGCATAAAACGAAATATTAACCCGATCACCGCTCGAAATTAAAAAGAAAGTTACAGGATTACCGAAATTATTTACTTTCCTCAAACTTTAAAAAAAAATGTATTCCGGATTATTCCGCTCTTGGTAATAAGAGAGAGGTTTTGTTCGCAGATTACACTGGTTTACAGCCAAAATGCACCAGAGACGCCGTTATGAAATTCCTATGTAAAATCACCGTCTGATTCCGAAAATCAAGGTTATTTTTTATTCTATGGTAACGTTTTTGAGATATTTACGAATTACCGTTATTTCAATAAAACAAAAAATTGGGCCCACTTAATCATATATATCTCGAAAACGAATTGAGCGATTTCAAAACCGTTTAAAGCTTTTAAAAGGTAATAAAATTTCTTATAAACTGTGTGTAAAACACTTTTTGCTAGGTCCTGCAGATTCAAAGATAACGAACTATCATAACGGATTTTTTAAATTTTTTTTGTAAAAATATAAAAAAATTTGTACTTTGAGAGAAAGGATCTCGAAAACTGTTTACTTTTTCGTGTATTTTTTGTTTTCACTCTAAGCTCTGTTTTATTACAAAAAAAATAAACTTTGGTTAAACAAAATCGATGAACTAATACAAAAGTTACAAGCATTCAAGTAAATATATCCATATAGTAAAACTTAAGTACCCTACAAATAATAGCATATGTACATATGATTCTTAAACTATCTATTTAGGCGACATTTACACCAATGAAGTGGAGGGAACCAACTTGCCATTCAACGGACTGCTATATTTATATTTGAGGTTGGAAAGTCTAGAAAAGTAACCTATGCGAGCATATCTACAGTGTCATTACCAGAACTAAATTCAACGGAAGCTACATTGCCAGAATCAAATTTAACTTTAGTTTCGGCTCCAGTTTCATTGTCAACAGCAGTATCTGATTACGCAGCATCATGTTGTACTGAATTGCAAACGGAAAACGAAAGAAACCCTTTGTCACAAGCACAACTCACTGATTGGATAAGGGATTTGGAATTGTCAAAAGAAAATGCCGAACTACACGCCCCTCGTATGCAACAATTTAAATTTGTTTCATCCGATGTTAAGGTAACATATTATAGGACTCGTCACGAACAATTCTCCCAGCACTATACGAAGAAGGACAGTGTTTGTTATTGCAAAAACATTGCTGGTCTATTTAAACAGTTTGGTGAATCATATGATTCAAAAGAGTGGCGATTGTTCATAGACGGCAATTAAGGCCGTATTATTGCATATTGGCAACCAAAAGCCATCTATCCCGATCGCGCATGCAGTAAATACGAAGGAAACATATGAGACAATGCAAAAATTGCTTAAATTCATTAAATACGAAGAACATGATTGGAAAATATGTGACGATCTAGAAGTCGCTGGAAAGCTATGTGGTCTACAATCTGGATATACAAAATACTGTTGCTTTCTATGCAAATGGGATAGCCGAGCACGTCAAGAACACTACATCATAAAGGATTGGCCAGAACGAATCGAGTTTCAAGTTGGGGTGGATAACATAAAATACTCACCACTTATAAAAAAGGAAAAAATAATTCTACCTCCGCTCCACATCAATCTCAGCCTTATCAAAAACTTTGTCAAGGCTTTGGGCAAAGAAGGCGAAGCTTTTCATTATTTGAAAAAAATCTTTCCACAGATTTCAGAAGCAAAAATATAGGAAGGGATTTTTGTGGGGCCGCAAATAAGGAAAATAATGGCCAATACCCATTTCAAAGAACTATTGTCACCAGTGGAGGCAGCGGCGTGGGACTCTTTTGAAAAGGTCGTTACTTCTTTTTTAGGCAAATACAAAAGTCCTAACTTCGAGATGATAGTGAACGATTTAATCAAAAACTATGCAGAAATGAGTAAATAAAAAACACATATAAGACCGTTTTCTCAGTTAACTTTAAAACTAAACAAAAAATTTGAAAGCAAATTTTTAAATTTACATGAGAATATATAGCCCTTAATCTGAATTTATTGCCCTGCTCCGAACAAACAAGAACGACCAAAATTTGTTCTGAATTGGAAGATTAATGTGTCACTTATGTATTTATCTAATTCCCTTTTTAATTTTCTTTCAGGAGTAAATATGTCTTTAAAAATTCATTTCCTCCACTCCCATTTAAATTTTTTCCCGCAAAATCTTAGCGACGAGCACGGCGAAAGGTTTCACCAGTAAATGAAAATGATTGAAAGTCGGTATCAAGGATTCTGGGATGTCGCTATGATGGGTGACTACTGTTGGTTTCTCATAAGAGAAACCGATCCTTATATAAATTTGCGTCAAAACAAGACACATAACTTTTTCAATTATAAAATAAGATCATAGAGTTAAGACAGAGTCATATGTACATATGCTATTATTTGTAGGGTACTTAAGTTTTACTATATGGATATATTTACTTGAATGCTTGTAACTTTTGTATTAGTTCATCGATTTTGTTTAACCAAAGTTTATTTTTTTTGTAATAAAACAGAGCTTAGAGTGAAAACAAAAAATACACGAAAAAGTAAACAGTTTTCGAGATCCTTTCTCTCAAAGTACAAATTTTTTTATATTTTTACAAAAAAAATTTAAAAAATCCGTTATGATAGTTCGTTATCTTTGAATCTGCAGGACCTAGCAAAAAGTGTTTTACACACAGTTTATAAGAAATTTTATTACCTTTTAAAAGCTTTAAACGGTTTTGAAATCGCTCAATTCGTTTTCGAGATATATATGATTAAGTGGGCCCAATTTTTTGTTTTATTGAAATAACGGTAATTCGTAAATATCTCAAAAACGTTACCATAGAATAAAAAATAACCTTGATTTTCGGAATCAGACGGTGATTTTACATAGGAATTTCATATCGGCGTCTCTGGTGCAGAAAAAAAGTTGAAATTTGTGATCCAGTGTTATTACATCGAATGATGCTAAAGGGTTAACAGTGGCAGCTGGCGTGGTTTTCGAGACCGCCCTATAGTTAGTAAACTTTTTGTTGAATGCTTTATTGATTATGTGAGTGCCAAAGAGACAGTTTTTTAGATACTTAAAAGCGCATTTAAGTAAACAAAATTTATATTTAAAATGTATAAAACCAAATTAAAAATTCACCGATTATGATTCATTGGCCAGGCACTGTACATAAATATGTTACATAAACCCCGTGACAAAACGATAGGGTCTCACCATTTTTACCAGTTTTGACTACTTTTTTTTAATTCTCATTATTTTTTATAAAAGTATAACTCATTTTGTCTAAGAAAAACCGAATAAATCTAATTTTAAAATTTTAGGCAAAAATTAAAATTCCATAAACTTTATACCCCAATAATTAACGAACTCCATCTGGTATCTCTATGGACCGAACCGCACGTACAGACCGGTTCACAAATGAACCAGTTCAACATAACCTTACATCCCGATTCCACGATTTTTACTTACAGTTAAATAAAGCTTACAGTTAAATAATAACTTTTTTACTTAAAGTTAGAATAATTTTCTAAATGCAGTTTTATATCATATTTAATTTAATATTGTGAAGTGCAAGCTTGAAGTTGCTAAAAGATCCAGCAAATTTTGTATACAATAATATTTTTACTTTGACGGAATTGCGTATTCTCTCCATAAAAAAAAATTGGGAATTTGCTATATTTGATTTAGCGGAATTTCTCTAGTTTTGGGATAAAATTTGAAATCTCTAGTAGATTTTTTATCATATTTTTCTTTGGTGGTATTGCGTATTTTCTCTACATAAAAAAGGAAATTTGCTATATTAGAATTAGTCGAATTTCTTAATTTTTCGTAAAATGTGAAATTAGCATTTATATTGTTTTTACAATAATGAAGTTTTAAACAAGTAAACGAAAAATTGTCAAAACTGGTGACAATGTTGCTGTGCTATCGTTTGTCGCAGTCTGTACCTATGTGCATACATAACCACACAAATAAGTATACATATACATAAATATATTTATATGTATGAACATATTTTTTTTTAAATTATGCTAGCTTGCATATTGTTTAATGTCAGGCTAAACACAAACGACACTTAAACGGCCAACGATACAGCAAACATAACTAATGTTGCGCATACGCCATGGCACACGTACTTACAACCGCCGTCACTCCCAAAGAGTGTACATTACATAGTGTAGAGAATATACGACAGGGAAACAATACGAGTAGAAACAAGTGAAATTAAAACGTGAGACACTAAAACAACTCGCACTCGCAGAGTACGATAACACAGCAGGTCAATGCTACAGAGCGCGCAAAAATTACCGCATCACAGCACACTTGTTGATTTCACATTTGTCGCGCATAAGCACTCCGTAATTTCGCGCTCTATTTCACTCTCTAACGCATTTGTGCGCTCACTCTCCAAAAGCAAATCTTAATTTTCGCTCTCGCTTCACACATTTATCTCACACTCTCGACTCACTCATTTCTATGCTTCCATTTTTATCACCATTTTTGTTATCAGCCATCTTTTGTTTGTAAACAAATAACAGCTGTTAGTAGCGAACAGCTGTCATATACACACGCCCGCTGACTTGTCTTTCTCGCCACCACTCACCGTCAACAATCGACGCACTGCCGATGCGACGTCAGCGTCGACACAGCGGAATTTCCTAACACACACATTTTCCACTTGTGTTATCACTATTAAGTATTTCTATGTTTTTGTTTTACTGCACATGCGATTTTCACATCCATATTTGCATACATACATACACATGGTGTGGTATGTATTCTCAGGCGCTCATTGCTTTTGTCATGCACATACACACACATACATATGCACATAGCGTACATGGGCTCACCGCAGGGCTACTAAATATTTTCGTTTGCCACGTTGTCGAGTGGCTGGCTTGCTGCCTATTTGACGTGTTTGCTTGCCCGCGGCTTCTGTGGCAGACGTGTCTGCATGTGCCCCTTTGTGAGTGGGTGCTACCGCATGCTCAAACACATACTTATACGAGTATATGTCGTTTGCAAATATACGTGTGGATATACCCATGGGGTACATGGGCATCAGTGTTCGCTCATATATGAATTTTTTGCACTTGTTTTCCTCTTCCTCCTCTTATTGTCTTGTCAGCACTCATAATATTGTGTGGATTTTTTGCCCTGTCTTTACTCTGTTTGAAGTCAGCAGAGCACAGTGAATATGATGACGTCGTCAAATGGTGGCAATACCTATTTTATTATACCCATAATTTTTCACGCTTGCTGTGCACATAAAAGTAAAATGGAATCCCGTAGGCATTACGAACGGAAAAGTCGTTAACTTGAGCCGCCGAAAAGTGGACTTATTTTCTAGGAGTTTTTTGTCAAGGTCTCTGCTTTTTGAATAGCTTCCTGAATTAAAGACCAGCATTGCAGTATTGAACAGCAACAACATTTGTACTTAAGAAATAGTTACGCAGGTCAATGCGTAGGTCGCGAATGTGCGTCATGGCACAGAAAAACTATTAAAGTGATGAAAAGTTCTGAGCGAAGAACTACTAGGAGCCACGAGAGTTGCTATTTATATTTCTCGCTTTGGGCATTTCTAGTGTTGTCAAATGCCATTTGTCGTTTCCATTAGCAATTATTATAAACGCACTCAGAACATTTTGAAGTGTGAACCATATTAGTATTGCCTGCACTGACTTTAAAAATTCATTTCACAAAAACAAATGAGCTAAGCCTTGAACATTTTCCTACGATTATTTTCCACAATTTTCGATGTGGATTAAAAACACAATGGCCTACACTTTTGCGTCACCTCCTCAGTTGGTTTTTTGGAAGCAACTTTTTCACGGCAGAAATACACTCGGAGGTTCACGATGCCGGTGGTGTTTAATACCCGGGAGTCCGAACCTATACACTTTCGAGTGGTTAAATATTCATTTAGCACTGTAAAAAGGTGGTACCACGAATTTTGTCGCAGTCGCTGTTCACTCATCTGCAAATTACGGAATGTTGTCCAAAATCAGTTGTTGTGCCAGAAAATATCGATGCTGTACGCGATATGATTGAGCAAAATTGTCATGTCATATAACGTGAGATTGAGGCATCCTTAGGCATTAGTATGACAAGCATTAATAAGATTTTGTAGCAAAAAAGGTTCATTCGTATTGGATACCACACAACTTAAAAACGCTCTGGAAACGCGATTGAACAGATTGCTTGAAAAGTTGATTCCAACGAACGGAAAGAAGAAGAAGATGATGAAGAATATTTTTAAAACAATAAAACTACCGATGGGCGATGTTAATTTTTCTATTGTTAGGCCACAATTATATTGAGCTACCCTCGTATGTGTACCTAGAAGCACCAAAAAAATATAAAATAAGGGGTTGCGGTGCCAGATTGAGGGCCATAACTCTTGAAACAACCTGACCGGAAGTGGAAGTATTTTTTTGTTCTTGTTCATCCAAGCTGGGATTTTTTTGTCACTAAGGCTTGTCTAATGTCTGCCTATATAATTTAGTACCGTTAATCTAAAGTCGAGTTATTCAGTTTGAGAGCAGTACGATTGAGCTTGTAGACTTTTAGTTGCTACTCCTCTCAGTTATATCTTAAGGAGTTAGAGGTAGTCAGAATTTCTTAGAAATTAGATTTTTTTTGCATTTTCTTAAAATAATATCTTAAAAATATTATGTGAAAATTTGAAGTGAATCCGACAAATACTTTTCGAGTTATGCAACAATTAACAATGAGCGCTCGGGCGCTCCAAACAGATAGCAAAACTTTAAATGCGTTTTTCTCAAAACTATGTTTTTTGAACTGGTGATCACTGTAACTTAAAAACCGCTTGGTAGAATTGAATAAAATTTATACTGCTGTTGAAAAACATAAAAACACGAGCCTGATCGAAGGATTTTTTTTCAAAAATTTCGATTTTTTTTAACAATTAATTATCAGTTTTTTCTCAAAAATACGAAATGAGGCCGCCAAAAAGCTTCAATCAGGCACAAGATTATCTATTAATAAAACTAATTTATCTTGTTCGATTGATTTTAGATGAATCTCCAAAGACTTGTGATGTTTACCGCAAGGGACTTCTGAAGAAATGGGATCCACACACACAGCGATAACTTTTACAATTATTATTTGTTTTTTTTTTTAAATGTCGCTAACGCCAAGTCGAAACATGATGTATCATATTAATGCTATGTTTTTATGTTTTTAGAATATATTATAATAAATCATTTCGGGTATCTAACTACCCCTAACCCCTTAAAACAATAAAACTACCAAGCAGCCATGTTATGTTAATTTTACTATTATTAGGCCACAAATAAATTAGCCACCCTCGCATGTGTACCTAGAAGCACCAAAAAAAATATAAAATAAGGGATTGTGGTACCAGATTGGGGGGCATAACTGATTGAAACAACCTGACCGAAAGTTAAGTTTTTTTTTTGTTCATCCAAGCGAGTTATTCAGTTTGATAACAATACGATTGAGCCTGTAGCCTTTTAACTTCATCTGCTCTCAGTTATATCTTAAATAAAAAGTTTGTTGGAATGTTGAACTCGTTGTGAAATTACTTGTGATTAAATTTATATATAACATGGACACATTGGAATATACATATAAGGTGGCATCACCCGTCATACAAAAAACAAAAACTGTTTTTCCATCGGAATAAAAAAATCTATTACAATTTAAGTCTATCGCCGAAATATTTCCGAAAAATATTAAGATTTACGTGTGCCGGATTTATTTTAAAATGCTTAAAAAAACTAAGTTTTTTATAAATAAAATTAGTTTTTGAAGTACGAGTATTTGCTCCAAAAATCATTTCAGATGATAGAAAAGTTTAAGTTATAAATAAGGTCTTTAAAAATTCAACCCTTACTCAAAATAACTATAATTGCGAAAAAGTTGGAATATAAATAAGTTAGATTTTCAAGAAAAGAAAACGGTAAGAAAATACTCTTCCAAAGACCTCTTAAAAGTGTAAATCGGTCAAGATTTGGCTGAGTTGCTCACTTTTTTCCTTCAACTCACCTTCCAAAAAAGTCAGGAAAATTATCAAAAATATCAGTATGTTGCTTCTGTTGATACATTTTTAAAGATTTGTATACCTACCTTTTAAGCTTATACTCTTGATTATCTGGGTTTTTTTTTTTTTTGGAATAAAAAAATGTTTAAAAACTAATTTCATTTATAACCAATTTGATTTTTGGAAGTATAGTACTTTAAATTGGAGAAGCTTATGTAAATCTGTACATTTTTCCGAATCATTTTGACGTAAGTCCAAAAACATAGTTAGTTTTATAATTCTGATGGAAACCCCGTAACTTTTTTGTTGAGGCTCCCTAATACGCATTTATGTATTTGACGTGTATATCCTTTGTTAGATGTTTGTCCCAGCTCCTGCTTCAAATTGCGCAGTGCCCACAGCTGTTTTCGAACCCAATCGTAGTCACACACAAACTCATTCGACTACAACGACCGAAACCTTCCACTTATTTTCATTTTTTTACTGTTTACTTTTATTATTTCTATATTTTGCTGTGTGATCCATGCTTTCATTTATTGCCAACCCGCCCAATATTTCGTTGTTTCATTATGTTGATGTGTTTTTCCATAATTGTCAACCGAGGCAGCCGGTTGTTTAGTGCTCGTCCTTTCGTTTGATGTGTATATTTGTATGAGGGCCTTAAATATTGATTTTTAAAACATAAGCATGTGCTCCTTGAAAGTTTAAAAAACTTTCATATTTTTATTGTAATGATTTAGTAGGAGATTTTGAGGAAGTTCAGATGGTATTAAATCATTGCTAAAAAGTAATCATAACCGGGGAAGGACAAAAAACAAAAGATACCCTCTCGAATATCTATAATTTATTAACTCTTCTAGCAACTCTGCTATAAAAACTTGCGACCCTCGACTAGGCAACTCACGTTGCCTTTTATCCCAATTTTCTGTTATTGTGAAAATAATAAATTTTTGCTGATGTACTCATATCCTAGGAATAATAACACAGTCCTGCGAGGGTGAGTTTCTAGAATGGCTGTACTTGTTTCTTGTAGTTTTTTATGCGCTGAAAACGAATCTGACCTTCAAAATGCTCCATCACGTCAGGATTTTTGGTAAATGAAGCCTAAAAGGTCAAAAAATGGCCATTTTAGCCATTTTTGATCATTTTTTTTTGGGATAGAAAATTTTTTTTTTCAATTTTCGGCGAAAAGATCGCATAGTACAACTCTTTAGCTTTAAAACCCATTTTTTAAAATTATTGTACGATTTTTAAAAAAAAAGTTATGACATTTTGAAATTAACAGTTTCAGTTACGTATACGTTGGGTATAACGTCTATTGGCGTAACTGAAACTGTTAATTTCAAAATCTCATAACTTTTTTTTAAAAAATCGTACAATAATTTAAAAAAATGGGTTTTAAAGCTAAAGAGTTGTACCATGCGACCTTTTCGCCGAAAATTGAAAAAAAAAAATTTCTATCCCAAAAAAAATGATCAAAAATGGCTAAAATGGCCATTTTTTGGCCTGTGTAATAAATTCAAGCAGTAGCTGAACTCTAACATATTACAAGGATGAACGAGCGAAGAATTTAAGGCATTGAAATTTGCGGAAAACATAAGGAGAACTCGCTTGAGAAATTAATTGATCGCAATGTTTTGCTAAACATTTTTTGAGGTTTAAACGTGAAAGATATGCCAAGAATAAGCGCACAGGGCGTCCTTCCAAAGTTTCTCTGATAACAAAACGTGCTGTGCTTGGAGACATTTTTGTCACTGGAGCTTCTTCATCTAAAGAAATAGGCAGCTTGATCCTAAATTGCCATTCTAACACCCTAAGAGTACGCGCAGAGTCTACTGGAAACCTTGAATATAAAAAGCGCATAACAGCCGAAGGCCATAGTAGCCAGTGCTTTAGGTTTTTTAAGTGGAATAATAATTTATAGTTATTTATCTTTTTAATGCTGTTCGTAGACTTTAAGAAGGCATTCGACACTATCAAACGAGACTGGCACTGAATATGGCTGGCACTGAGTAGAAAGCGAGTTCGCGCCGAACTGGCAGTGCTTCACAAAGACGATATCAGCGATCCATTCACTACCAACGCAGGTGTAAAGCAAGGTTGTCTCCTGTCGCCCCTTCTCTTCGCCATGGTCCTTGATGACGTCATGAACCAACTGACCCTGCACAAAAAAGGCATCGTATGGAATTTCACCAGACATTTTGAGGACTTGGACTTCGCCGATGACATGTGCCTCCTCTCCCACAAACTCTCCGGAATGCAAGCGAAGGCGGACAAACTAGTTGCTCTGGCACGCACTGTCGGACTGGAGGTCAACATCGCTAAGACCAAGTCCATGAGAGTTAACCACATTAACGCAAGGCAAATATTGGTTGACGGATGCCCGGTGGAATTCGACGAAAGCTTCTGCTATCTCGGCTGCATCATCATGGCAGATGGTGGAGCAGATGAAGATGTCAACAGCAGGCTAAACAAAGCAAGGGCGGCATTCGGGCGAATGCATACGCTATGGGGGAGTTCGCAAATCACCAGGCGCACTGATCTACGAATATTCGGCCCATGTAAAGGCAGTATTGTTGTACGGAACCAGCGAAAAATGGCTGGTCTCTAACATCATCACGCAGAGGCTACAATCTTTCATCAACAATTGCCTCCGCATCATCTGCAGAATATTCTGGCCAAACACCACCAGTCACGACGCACTGTGGATATTAACGACTTTCCTTAAGCAAATCCAATGCAGAAAGTGGTGATGGATAGGTCACACACTGAGAAAACCACCATATAGCATCACGAGGATGGCACTTGACTGGAACCCGCAAGGGAGCAGAGGTCACGGTCGATAAAAAAACACTTGGAGAAGGTCGATGCTGCGCGAACTAGCAGATGCCGACATCTCATGAGACAGTGCAAAAAGAACAGCACAGAATCGTGTAAGATGGAAGAGTCTTGTCGAGGCCCTATGCTCCCGAGAGGAGTGAACAAGGAAAAAAAAAAACAAAAACAAATATTTTAATAAATAAATAAATAAACTTAAAGAAATGCATTTTTAGATTACATCATCTTCAGCGATGAAAAACATTCAAATTACGGATGGACGTTACTACTGGAACGACCTACTTAAAGAGCAGCGAATAATGTCAAAACGAGCCCAAGTAGAATGATCTGTGGTGGAGTGGGCAGCTTTAATAAACTAATCCAGGCCGAAAATTTATTTTTTGTCTCGCAAAATGTGTGCTCTGTCCGATAAAGACATACTATTTGAGTACTTTCTTCCATTTATAATACTTTCCGAAGATTTCTGAAGCATACTGCAGCAAGACAACACGCCTACAAAAAGTTGTTCAAGACAATGGCTTGCCAGTTTTATAATGGCCAGCCTTAGGTCAAGATTTGAGCTCTAGCAAGAAACTTCTGAGCAATTCTGACAAGAACAGTTTACGTACCAGAAAAGACGTCCATTGAAAATAACGAGATTTTTAAGGGGTTAGGGGTAGTAAGAGACCCGAAGAAATTATGATTTTCAATAATTTTTTTTGATAGTTAATTGCTTTATTTTACAAAAATAAAAACATAGTATTAATATTATATATCGCGTTTCGGCCTGACTTCAGCAAATTTTCAAAAACAGAATTAATAATTGTTAAAGTTATCGCTGTTTGTGTGGAGCCCGTTTCCTCAGAAATCCCTTGCGGTGATCATCACAAATCCTTGCAGATTCATCTAAAATCAATCGGACAAGAGAAATTAGTTTTATTTATAGAAAATCTTGTGCCTTATCAAAGCTTTTTTTTTAAATTAACAATATGGCGGCCTCACGAAAAATTTTTGAGATTTTCGAGAAAAAAACTGACAATTAATTGTTTAAAAATAATCGAAATTTTTGAAAAAAAAATTCTTCGATCAGGCACGATTTTTTTATGTTTTTCAAAAACAGTATAAATTTCAGTGGCCACCAGTTCAAAAAGCATAGTTTTGAGAAAAACGCATTTAAAGTTTTATGGAGAGTTATACGAATTACTTAATTGCTTACACTGTGTCATCTTTTCCTAATAGTTTGTGCTATGAGTGCGACATCTGGTGATGCCCTTAATGCCATTCTGCAACCTCTAGATCTTCAAATTCGAAGGGAAGCAATGAAGGCGGCGTACAGGCTCAAGTTAAACGGAGTCTGGGGAAATGAAGAATGCACTGGCCTTTGTCAGATATACCACCTGTTGACGGAGCGGTGCACACTGTTCTCGATGCCAGTGGACAATCGGTTGCCTTTCATTAGCTTCGGTAGGAAGTATGATGTTTTGATACCAGATAGAGATCAATGGTTAAGTCCAGAGAACCTATTAACGGGATATCAGCACTTTCTACACCGACGGATCCAAAAGCAGTGATGGAAGCGGATCTGGATGGTACTTAGACGAAGGCACTAAGTACTCCTATGCCACAGGGCAGATGGCCACGGTATTCCTTATGGAAGTCTATGCCATCTTGAATGTGGCGTACTGGCTAATTGAGAAAAAGTGGCGGGGCAACAGTATTGGAATTTGTAGTGACAGTCAAGCTGCACTGAAAGCCTTTGCTAACCCACGCTGCTCTTCGAAGTTAGTCGGTGAATGTAAGACAAACCCGAACAGTGTTGCAAAACACAACAAAGTTAGTCTTACTTGGGTGCCTGGGCATTGTGATATTACAGCGAACGAGTTAATTGACTAACTGGCTAATGAAGGCTCTGCAAGTATGCCACTAGGCCAGAACCATTTCTAGCTGTCAATTCCGCATCGATTCAACTATGGATTGACGACTTCATGAAGTCTACCCATAGAGGTCGTTGGTGTAAGTTGAACTCGTGCAGGGTAGCCAAGTGCTTTGTGAAAAAACCAAACAGGAAAACAGCGACCTTTCTCCTAAAACTCAGCAGAAAGGACCTGAGAGTACAGGTGGGTGTAATCACAGAGCACAACGCCTGTGGTCAGCATATGGCCGCCAATGGGCCCGTCGACGGCCCGACATGCCTATCCTGTGTTGAGGATGACGACACTGCAGACCATTTTTTCTGTAGCTGTCCTGCATATTCCAGAATCAGACTTAGGATATTGCGTTGCGATATACTGAGTATGGATAAACTTCATACTCTTCCTTTTCCGGATCTCTTAAAATTCATCAATGAATCTAAGAGATTTGGGGAAGAGTGACCTCAAACTAATTTATCCGTTTTTACCATCTACCTTTTATCTTTCCTATCGCTATTCTTTCTACTGAAATCTATCCGGGTGTAGTACAATGGTCTGCTGACTAAGTGCTTATCTGTCACTTTCACACGTGCAGCATCCAGCTACTTGCTCTCGAACGCTCCGGAGCGCCGAGCGCACTTTGTTAATTGTTGAATCACTCGAAAAGTATTTGTCGGCTTCACTTCAAATTTTCACACAATATTTCTAAGATATTATACTTTAAGAAAATGCAAAAATAAAATTTTAAATTCGGTCTACCTCTAACCCCTTAAAGAACATATCGCCATATCGCGCATAGGTATAAAATAAATTCGTATGTCTCTGCCTTCTAATCATATTTAGGCCATAATTTGCTTGTCAGATTTCGCTTATCTGCTACCCGTTGGTTTTTTGATCGATTCATAAAACAGGACAGCCTAGTACCTTGTATATTATCTTCTTAACTTACTCGGCTTCTCAATACATTTTTAGTGATATCTTCTCTTAATTGAATGTCTTCTTTCTTGCTTTCTTCCAGCATTGGCAAATGGGCGATGCAATTTGGCGATGAATTGTGGGAATTAGCGCAACGTATGACCAAATCGCAAGAGATTAAGGCCGTAAATACATGAAAATATTTGTTGAGAGAAATGTGCAAGTACATTGATTTGTTTTTTTTTTTTTATTTCCCTAAAGAAATACAAAGAATACAATGCTCGCGTGGAATTGAAAAATGGCACCGAACTCATCAAATCCATCACAGTGAACGTGGGGCGCATGTTTTCGCGTAAAATGGATGCGGTACGTTGCATTCAACAGAAAGCCGAGGCGGTCAACGAAGAATTTGAATTTAATTATACAAACGCAGTGGAAACGTTCAAGTACTACTCAAGCAAATTCTCGATGTTCGAGGGCAAAATAGCAGAGAATTTGCCGAAAGAGATTGAGATTCCTTCCTGGAAGTATTTGAATTTCACGCTAAATCCGGATACGCACTTTTATAATATATCTGTAGATACAGAGCATAGTTCCGTCCATGTACCGTCTAACATATATGATGGCCGTAAGTATAAGAAAAGGAGTGCAGACATTTCCTTAATTGTTTAACTGTCTAACGCTACTTTCATATGTTGCTATTTACACGCGTAGTCTACGAGGTGCTCAAGACAATTATGTGGTCTGAGATTCTGGATGAGGTCTTTCGGCAAAACTATCAATCAGATCCCGCATTGTCGTGGCAATATTTCGGTTCCGATACTGGCATACTTCGGCATTATCCCGGCTTACAATGGCAAAGTCTTAGCAACAGTGAGGATGCCGACACCTATGATTGCCGCAAACGTTCGTGGTATATTGAAACGGCCACCTGTTCCAAGGATATTGTTATACTATTGGACAATTCTGGTTCGATGAGCGGTTTCCGCAACCATGTTGCCAAATTCACTATACGCAGTATTTTGGACACTTTCTCGAATAATGATTTTTTTACGATCTACAACTACTCCGCCACGGTATCTGATATAATACCATGTTTCGAAGGTGCGCTGGTACAGGCGACACCAGAGAACATCAACGTATTTAATGATGCCATAGAGAAGATACGCCCCGAAGGCTATGCGAATCTATCGCTGGCTTATGAGAAAGCCTTCCAGCTATTGCAAAAGGTAATGAAAGTTAAAGTAAAACAAAGCATGTCAAGTAACTCATTCACTTTCTAAATGCAGTACTATATCCGACGTCGCTGCAACGAAACTTCCACTTGTAATCAGGCTATCATGGTCGTCACCGATGGCGTCGCTGGTAATACCACCGAAATTTTCGAAAAATACAATTGGGGTAATGGCGAGAATGGCACCATGAATATGAACATACGAATTTTTACCTATTTGCTGGGGAAGGAGGTGACCAAAGTGCGTGAGATACAATGGATGGCCTGCCTAAATCGCGGCTACTATTCGCACGTACAAACATTGGATGAGGTGCATGAGGAAGTGCTGAAGTATGTTGATGTTATAGCCACGCCGCTAGTGCTGCAAAATGAAGAACACCCACCGACATGGACGCATTCTTTTACAGATCGAACGGTAGGGTAGCGGTTTTGGTGCACAAAATAAAAGTTGCCTATACCTGTTTCTCTTGAATTGCAGTACGAGCCACGTGAAAACGACACTGGTACACGTCTAATGATCGCCGTGGGCGTGCCTGCCTTCGATCGTTCCTACCGCAAAGAAAACTCTACGAAACGTGCACGTCTACTCGGGGTGGCAGGTACGGATGTGCCGGTGGAGGATATCGATAAACTGACGCTGCCTTACAAGGTGCATAAATGTATATTTGCTTGTCTTTTTAACCCTCCGTTGGAGACCTTTTTTAAAACCTTCGGTTGGGCACCCGCGTCCCTCCTTTTTTTCGTCCTGTTCGAGCATCCTTTTTAAATGGTTATATCCATATATCTGTCTGGAAGTTCACGTCTCGCTATAAAAGAAATATATTAAATTCACGAAAGGCCAGACCTGGGTGCCCAATAGAGGGTTAAGGCACTTTCCGATTTCGTATGATGATTAGAGTCTTCGAAGAAGCTTTAGCTCCACTTTTAAGAGCTTTAGGTTGAGTTAGATGGTGACCAGAAAAGATTTCCCCAGCTCCTCTACTA
Organism: Anastrepha obliqua; assembly: GCF_027943255.1. Classification (NCBI taxonomy): domain Eukaryota; kingdom Metazoa; phylum Arthropoda; class Insecta; order Diptera; family Tephritidae; genus Anastrepha; species Anastrepha obliqua. Next base: position 11,169,285 of record NC_072896.1, on the reverse strand, counting down.
AGTTTTCTTAAACTTTTTTCTTCTTTTAATGGTAATTAGTCCTTCTAGAGAGGCTACTTCTACTGGCCCAATTCTTGAGGAAGTGAAATTTGAAGCGCATTCTTCCAACACAAGAACTTGTGAACAGGTAGAATCTATCTTTATCTGCATAACTCTTACAGTAAAACCTCGTAGTAGAGCAACTAAAACAGTGTAATTTTAAATGCAGCAGTCACATCATTTCTAAGTTATCCGTAGCTCCAAAGAAAGTAGAGGAAATAAGAGATCACTCTGATTAAGCTCGTTTTCGCCTCGTCCTCTTGTAAAAAGGTTTCCCATCGTTATTCTGGCTTCGAAAATGGGTCTGTTAAGCTTTTTTCTCATTGAAAAAGCGAAGTAGGGGATTTATACAGTAGTCTTATGCTAGTTTCACTGGTTAGCTTGCAGCACTCTAATCCGGTAATTCTCCTAAAGTGAATAAATAGAAGACTAACTATGCTTCTTAGTGTGCTTTATATAACAATCCTGGGTTTTCAAGCTACTCGCTGTGAACTGGATGGGTTTTATGGTACCTCTCTAGAAAGTTGAAGATGTCGTCTTTGGATCGAGCGCTCTGAGAGACAGGTAATCCATATCTTCAAACTGACTCGGCTACCTGGTACACAGATGATTCGAAGCTAGTGGATGGAAAAACTGATGCATGTGTCTTTGAGCTGAACTTTAAAATATCTATACCGTTGGGCGGTTATCCCACAGTATTTCAAATGGCGATCCATAAGATAGAAATTTGTAGGATAGAATGCCCTCGAAGTGCATTTGTATTTTGTCAAACAGCCAGGCAATCTTGTGGGCACTGCAGTCTCACGTAATAATAAAACTAAGCTCGTTGAGAAATGCTTCACTGCTACCTAAATGTTGGGTTGGGTACCAGGAAGAAGAAGGTTAAGCGATAACGAACAAGTAGACTGCCTAGTGAAATTTGGCACTACATCAAAATTCCATTAACCAGAAGCCTTTCACGGGCTCACCAAAGCCTACAAGCACAGATTGTATACGATGTTGGATGTGAAGTCTAGAATAGAAGTTGTAGAGATGAGGAAGAGGAAGCAGTTGAGCACTACCTTTGCAATTGTCCAGCGCTAGCTTCAAACATAGCAGGTTTTCTAGGGAAATATTTTTTCAATTCTCTTACGCAACTGTCGAGCGTGGGAATGGGACCAACCCTGCGCTTCATAAGGGCCTCAAAATGGTACCACGTAGAAAAATAAATGAAATTCCCGTGCTGCACAATGGTATCACAACGGATCTGCAGGGTCTAAGAGAGTTCGTTGTACAAACCGATTACCACCATAACTTAACCTAACCTAGGTTTCCAACTCTGGATAGAGAGAACTCTCTCTGGTTATTATATGGGGCATTGCTGTCTTCGATATCAATTCAAGAAATTGGGATTAGAAGAATGAAACGTTTCTCGCTTTTACGAGCTGTGAGTTGAAACACCAGACCACATCCTATTCGAATCTGCAACTCTCGCAAGGCGAGGTCTCACTCACCTAAGTGGTGTGACACTGGATGCATTGGTAGCATAGAAAGAAAAGCCGAAGAAGCGCTGAAATTCATTAGAATCCTTCAGCAATAGGCTTGCGGTCAAGCTCAATAGACCACATCAGAGGTCGTCGAGCAGTATGGCCCAAGGAAACCAACTAACAGAGACCTCCATTTGTAGAAAACTACTAAAATACAGGCTATACAATTTGAGGAGAGGCTTAGCCCTAACTCACCATGGTTGTACAGGCCAAAACATTGTAGTTCTTATCGCAAAAATAAATCTTACAGCGTTTCTGGGAAAGGGCATGACCAATCAACAAACTAATTCATTAGCTCGTGCATATATTTGTTACTTCATTTGCAGTTGGGCGTAAATGGCTATTCATTTGTGGTCTCCAACAATGGTTACATGCTACTACATCCAGACTTGCGTCCGATTTCCGTGAGTTACAACAAACCACTGCTTGTTCGAAACAAAGATCACCAAATTTCTCATCCTCTTTAGAAATCCGGAGAACTCAATCCCAATTACAACAGCATAGATTTCACAGAAGTGGAACATCTTTACGAAGACTTGCAGCCACGTGAACCGGGCGAGTCCATACTTCAACTACGTAACGCCATGGTGCAATATGAATCTGGCGAATTCAAAGACATAAGCGTTAAGTTTCATTACGATAATATGCGTCGAGTATCCGAGGAGAAGCAGGACTACTTTTTTGCGCCTCTACCGAATACACCATTTTCGCTGGGTATTGTGTTACCTAGTGAGTATGGCAAAACATGGATTAAGGTGGGCGAGGAGGTGTTGAAGAACAAGCACATGAAGGTGAATATTTCGGACTATTTTGTGGGTGAAAACTGGAAGGTACATCCCGGTTGGTAGGTTGCGCTGCAAACAAATTAGTGCCGGCATTTCTAAACTTGCGTTCTTCTTCGTAGGGTTTTTTGCAAATACCATTACCTAGAAGGACATGAATTCAAAACACCTGAAGAAGAGTTACGTCACTTTCTTGCCAAGATGATGCAAGACGATTGGAAGTGGTCTGAGCAGTATGAGGAGGACGACTCAGATCATGATGACAACGATGAGAGTAAGTAACTTGAATTGCGCAATTAAAATTCATGCACATAACCCAATTAACATTTTACCCTTCCGCTTACTTTATTTTTCTAGTAAATTGTGGCCGCATCACACTCGACGATGATGCCTACTATTGCAACAAGGAGCTGGTGCACCTGCTCATCTTCGACGCCAAAGTTACAAATTCCAGTTATGGCCAATGGAAATTCGCCAACAACGAGGAGCGCAATTTGATCGAGAGTTTTGGCGCCACACTACGCTTTGTCGCCACGATGAGCGGCTTGACTCGTTGGCAGTTTATTTACGGTGAGGTGGAAGTGGAAAATGATCGAGAATTCGGTGATTACCATACAACAGCCATTGATGAGACTTGGTACAAGAGCGCGATATTGCAACATCATCAAGAGCGCACCGAAAGTTTTGTTTACATGGTGAAGCATGCCAGTGATCCGGCTGAGGATAGCGAATTGATGGTGACCGCTTCGCATGCTATATTTCCACGTGATGGTGGTAAGGAGGCGCCCGCTTGTGTGGTCGGTTTTCAGTTCTCCCATGCGCGAATGATGGACCGTTTCTTCAATATAACTTCAGTAGATAATGTGAGTTGGATAGAGGAATTTTTATTTAGGCAATTAGCTGATAAGTAAGCAAATTTAGAAAATATTGGGTATGGGAATAAGTTTCCGTCCTGAAGGTGCATATGTAAGGTCTCGATCGCAGTAGTTGACATTCGTTTGAAACGTAAAGGTCATTTTTTTGCTACCGAAAAAACAGCGTTTGCGGAAAGTCATACTTTATTATTACCTTTTAAAGAAAAGTGCAGCCGAAACGTGTCGTATATTGATCAATATCTACGCTCCATCAAATTCAACTTTTAAAGAGTGGTTTCGACGCTTCGAAAGTGGCATTTCGACGTGAGTGATAAGATCGCGAAGGAGCACTGAAAAAATTGGAAGATACTCAACTAGAACGATTATTGGATGAAGACGCATGTCGAACCCTTGATGATATGTCTAAAGAGTTGGATGTTGACAGATCAACCATCGGTAAACGTTTGCACGCGATGAGGATGGTCCAAAAAGCAGGTAACTGGGAGCCACATCAATTGAAGGAGAGGGATATCGAGAGACGTTTGGTGATGTGAGAGATGCTTCTTGAACGGCAGAAAAGAAAAGGTTTCCGGCATCGCATCTTCACTGGCAATGAAAATGGTTAGCCCTAGGCATCGAAAATGTCGGAGCCTGCCAAGTGAACCAGGTCCATCGACCGCAAAGAAAAAGATTCATGCTTCAAAGACTATGTTATGCATCTGGTGAGATCAGAAACGTGTAATCTATTAACAACTCCTTAAACCATCTGAAACCATCACTGACAATCGTTACCAACTGCAACTAATGCCTTTGAATCAAGCGGCCGCAATGGGACGGTAGATCAGACAAACTGATTTTGCTGCATGACAACGCCAGGCCACATGTTGCTAAATCGGTCCAGAAATATTTAGAGGGACTTAATTGGGAAATCTTCCCCCACCCGCCGCATTCCCAAGACATTGCACCTTCAGATTAACATCTGTTCCAATCAATGCAGTCAGCCCTTATTGGAGAGCGATTCATTTCTTACGAGAACATCGCAAACTGGTTCTATGAATTGATCAAGTCAAAAGAACTCGAATTTTTCGACAGTGGAATCCGTACGCTACCTAAAAGATGGAGTAAATGGAACAATATATGGGAGATTATTTAACAGTAAAGATGCAACAGCTGATCATTTAGAACAAGTATTAAAAAAAGAGGCAAAAATCTCAACACCCGTGAAATCGTAGGTGTTCACACATAGTGTTCTTGGTCATCTCCTGCTCTTGGATCTTTATACTACCATGTACATATAGTAGTTGCGTCAATGAGACTTAGGAAGTCTTAGAGTTGCCGTAGATTTCTAGCGAATTTCCCTATAGTTTTCTGCCAAAGGGTAAAATAAATATTTTTGTATGTTATTGTGGTACAGTAGCCGAGCCAATTTTCAACATCAGTAAAGATAGTTGTAGAACGTCTATCAACAGTCCGGTCTACGTTTACGGAACGATCCTTATTTATATTCGATCAAAGAGTGTCGCTCCTGCAGCAATTCTGTTGGAATCTTTATAAAAAACACAGAGTAAAGGAGTAGTGCAGTCAAATACCTGCCAGTTTTAAGAAATGTTGCTCAGTATTTTCAAATAACCAAATTTAAAGTTCCGCCAAGGCTGACTTGCATTCAATCTGGGTGCATTACTGTCAACCCAAAATTTGCCTTAGAAACCCAAGAAAAGTAGGGTGGTGGTGGAGGTGTTGTCTGAGTAACTTTGCTTTAGTCGAACCAGCTTTATTTGTCTATTTTCTTTTCTGCAATTTCTTTCAAGTGAGCCATCGATAATTTCTGCAGCGAACTATATCGTAAAGCCCGCATACATAGATAGTGAAACTGTTTCCTTCTTAATTCCTCCTGATTCTTCTTGATTACAGCTTCCACATCTATCGTTGTTCGGCCAACCCATCTTCGTGGCATTGTCTCCCAAAAACCAATGGCCGGTTATTGTTGAAGTAATTCTGAATATGTCTTCTCGTGGCTTTCTTAACAACTCATCAGTCACTTTAACTTTACCTTGGAAAGCGGATAAAAATCGCACGATATAAGACCCGACCCGCAAGGTATATTGCGCGCAGGGCTGAGCACTTTAAGTAAGTGGTCAAACACAAACTATGGCACGTTGAGGCTTCCGGGACAGGTGGACTATACAGTCCCGCCTATACTTGCCATTACAACGTTCATGACCCTCCTACCCTCGAGGGAAGAGTGGGAACGGGACGAGGTAAGACAGGGCGAGTTCATCCATATATACACAGATGGCTCAAAGCTCGAGTGCAGGGTGGGCGGAGGTGTATATTCCGAGCATCTGGGGATCTCCTTCAGTTTTCGGCTTCCCGACTACTGTAGTGTCTTTCAGGCTGAACTGATAGCAATAATGAAAGCCGTGTACAGTGTGATTCGATACACGGAGAGGATATTACTGATAGCCAGGCGGCTATAAAATCCCTCACAAAGCAGTCGACAACCTCCAAGGTAGCCATAAAATACCACGCATCTCTTAACGAGATGGCTGAGTCATTTCACCTAATGATAACATGGGTTCCTGGCCATTGTGACATTGAGGGGAACTGCAGAGCCGATGAACTAGCGAAAATCGGTATCAAATTGGCTGATGAGTACATAGACAATGATATAGGTATAGCCTGTATGCAAACATATAAACTACGTATCCTCGAAGAAACTGTAAGAGTAGCGAATGAAAGATGGCGGAATGAAGCTACTTGCAAAATCGCCCGACAGCTATGGCCGACTCTCAATGCTAAACGCACGGAACTTCTACTAAGAAGAGATAAGCACAGGCTGAACACACTGATTTCAGTTATTACGGGGCACTGCCTAATCGGTAGGCACGCCCAGAGAATGGGTGTAGTTTCCCAAGCGGCATCTCAATGGGCCATGAGCCTGAGTGTATCCCACAGAGGACAACCGCTGCAACCTAACCTAATGGCTTAAGCTACACTGATTTTTTTAAGAAGCGAGAGGCAAGGTAATCGAAAGAGAAGGTTTACGCTAAGCAGCTAGTGGTCTCTTGTATTGGTGCATGCGTCCAATTACACTGTGGAACAAATTCAGGTTAGCAAAAATTAGGTCCATTCTGAGAGTGGCGGGTGAAAATAGAGGCGAAATTAGAAGACCCGTATCGCGCCGTTTTTTATGTTAGTTCGAATTTTTTTTTAATCGGCCTTCGAAGTTCGAAATCGGAGCCGATTTTCGGTATATTGTTTCATAAGTACCACAAAAATTTTCGAAATCAATTTTTCCAAAAATTGTAATTGTTTCACAGGTCTCTAGCAATAATTTGGATTTTACAGATTGAAAAAATATCAATTAGTCGACGAGTTATAGCCAAAAAACCATATAAACAATTTTGCTCCGATTTCGAACTTCGAAGGCCGATTAAAAAAAAATTCGAACTAACATAAAAAAACGGCGCGATACGGGTCTTCTAATTTCGCCTCTATTTTCACCCGCCACTCTCAGAATGGACCTAATTTTTGCTAACCTGAATTTGTTCCACAGTGTTATCTTATTATCTAGTAGCCTCACTGGAAAGTATATACTTTTAATACAATGGGCTTTTTAGCCTGAGTGTTTTAGGAGCCACCAAATCTCCTGGTGCTTCTTGGCTCGACCTTTTCAAATTCATATATTTTTCTATATTTTTATGCATACTTTTTTTCAGTGCCATGGCTGCATAAAGACCTGTTTGAGCGATGAAATCGAGTGCTACGTCATAGACAATAATGCGTACATTGTGATCGCGCAAAACGTCAATCATACTGGCAAATTTTTTGGCGAATATCAAGGCGATGTTATGCAAGCAATGGTGGATAAGAACTTTTTCCAAGCCATTAATGTTTACGATTATCAAGCACTGTGCCGCGAGGATATGGACGATTCCAGTGATGCGCAATCGCTTTTGCATGTAAGTAAAAGATAAAAAAACGTGAATATTTTGAAACAAGCTTGCAGACAATAATTAATATACTTGTATTTTAAATTTATTTAACAGCCAATTAGACTATTTAGCTTGGGCTGGCGTTGGTTGGTAGCACAGCTCTTCTGGCAGTATGCGCGCATCAAATGGTGGGTAGATGCAGCACCATGTAAGTATCTACGTATCTATGTAAGTGGCGTCTTCTAAGCTCTAGCGTTTTCTATTGCTTTTTTTGTAGTCTTGGAGTACTCCGATGAAATCGACGATGATTATGAAGCCGTCCCTGATGCATTTTCGCGTCAGCCGCAGAAACCCAAAGATATCAGCGATGATGGCAAATTGTTATTTGAGAAGAAGAAACCCGAACCGGTGTATACACCTTGCGATACGGGTTCAACACTTTACGTTTTGCAGCCGAATTCACTCGAGGATATAAACGACTATATAAAAGTGCCATATTCACGTCCGTTTTATTTAAAGAAAATACCGAACACCAATCTTTTGTTGGTGGTGGTAAATGTTTTGATGCCATCGAAAGGTATACGCCTGAGCACAGAGCCGCAACGTCTAGAATATGCTAAGGAATTTCCATGCTACAAATTTAATATGAGCTTTTACGAGCGAAGGCGTTTAGAGGAATGCTTTACGCAGCACCCAGAGGTGAGTTGCTTTTGAAGAGTTACGTTTTTGTTTTTTTTTTGCCTCAGAAACTTATTGGACTTGACACAGTGAGCGTCAACCATGTTAAGGTTTGGCTAAAATGGCGTTAAAAGTGAAAACACAGTTTCATTACTATTCAACTGGGGGTCAACAAATTGTTTGAATTATTCTTGTTTCTGAGAAATTATTGAACTACTCGTATAGTTTTTTTCGGTCTTTAATTTAATATTCGTTCTCGTTTTTTTCTTCCTTTTTTTTTTAATTTGATTTTTCGAAAAAAAAATCCTTAAAATTTCAAACGTTTTAATCGGAACTTAAAAAAAAAACTTTGGATTCGCAGTTTTAATTTTCTTTAGACTTTATATTTTGAAATGGCACACAAATCTCGTTGTTTTTTTGATCATTTTTTTTCTGGCGGTGTTGCCTATTTTCTCCATATGAAAAAAAATTTCGTGCATTTGTTATCTGGAGAAAATCTGCAACATAGCCCAGTTTTAATTGTATTTAGGTTTTAGTATAATGAAGTGCAAATTTGAAGTGGCTCAAAATGCAGGTTGTTTTTTTGATAATCTTTTTTCTGGCCGTGTTGCCTATTTTCTCCATATGAAAAAAAAATTTCGTGCATTTGTTATCTGGAGAAAATCTGCAACATAGCAGAGCTTTAATTGTATTTCGATTTTAGTTTAATAAAATGCAAGTTTGAAGTGACTCTCAATTCTCGTTGATTTTTGATAATTTATTTCCTACGGCGTTGTTGCCTATTTTCTCCATATGAAAAAAAATGTCATGCATTCTTTATCTGGAAAAAATCTATAACGTGGCGAAGGAAAAAATTCAGCAAAAATCAATAAGAATTTTTAACTGCTTCAAACTTGCGCTTTACGAGTACAAGGTGAAGTCCAAAATAAACAAGACTGAGCTAAAATAGAAACGACAGGAGTTTTGTTCTGATAACTTCGAGTTTATTTATTCAAAATAGTGCCATTTCACCTCGATACACTATTTTGCACCATCTAAATGCTGTTCGAAAAAGTGTTTCAAGTCATTGACCGGAATGTCCTTCAGGATGTCGGTGTAAGCCTTTTGGATGGCCTGTACGGACGCAAAACGTTTTCCTTTCATGAAAGTTTCCGAATAGGTAGAAGTCACAGGTAGCCATACCAGGTTAAAATGCGATTTCTAGTCAAAATATCAGTCACAAGAGTGGATCGATGAGATGGTGCATTATCATGCAATAAGCGCCAGCTTCCTGCTTCGCGGTATTCAGGGCGAATTCGACGAATGCGACGCAACATACGCTTCAAACCACCAAGATAGAAAAATGCATTGAAGGTTTGGCCCATTGGCACGAACTTCTTGTGAACAATCCTCTTGGAATTGTAAAAGCAAATGAACATCGACTTGGTTGTTGACTTCTCCAAACGCGATTTTTTGGGTGGTGACTCGTCTGGGCTTTCCATTCGGCACTTTGACGCTTAGTTTCAGGTTCATGTTGGAAACACCACGTTTCATCACCAGTTACAATGAAAGTTGTGAAGGAAGTTCTCGTCTTTTCTCGCCTCTTTAATGAGATTTCTCGAATGTTAAATTCTGAGCAATTTTTGGTCCTCGATTAACTTGTGCGGAATGAAACGTGTATAGACCGTTCGAAACCCCAAATGATCAGTTAAAATGCGATAAATCGATGTTTTGGAGATATTCAACCCGATTCCATGAATTTCAACAATGATTTCCACTCATTTTTGATAATTTTACGAACAATTTCGATGGAGTTTTCGGTGATTACTGATTTTGGGCGGCCCGTATGTTCATTGTCATTTATGTCCTCACAACCATTTCTGAAACGTGTAAACCACTCATGAACTCTGGCACGACATAGACAATCGTACCCATAAACTTTTTTCCTCATTTCAAATGTTTCGGTAAACGTTTTACCGATTTTAAAACAAAATTTGATATTAGCTCTTTGTTCGAAACTCGTTTTTGTACCGATGATACAAACATACTGACACTTTAGACGCAATAACTTCGCTTCCACTGAACCAAATGTCACCAAGGTATCAGTGGAAGTCAGCTAGAGATGTAACTTCCAATGCACTAACTCAATAAAAAGATGGCGCCATCAAAAATATTTGTATGATACCAGACTGGTTTGTTTTGGATATCACCTTGTATTGTGGTAGAATTAAATGGGTAGAAAAACTGTATACCCAAAAATTTGCTAAAATTCTGAATAAAAAGTTTGAATTTTTTATGGAAATCGGATGAATATATAAAAGTTTTGCATAAACTTTGAAACTTGGATTTATGTGGTTTTTGTTATACAACGAAATATATTTTCATAAAAAAAATTTTTAAAATTAATTTGTAAAAAATCTAGTCAAATCATATCAATATAAGGTTATCCAATTACAGGGTGTGATTGAAAAGTAATGAGCCTTCCCGCGCGGAGCGTCTGCGAAGCGATCAAGCGAATCGGCTGGTGGGGTAAAATGATCGTTGGACCTTCTCCTTCCACTAGAAACCGGTCCCAGTTCGCTGGCAACAGCGGTGCAGTCAACATCGTTCCGCGCTTGAAAGCTGTTTTAAAAGTGTGTTAGGATTTTGCAGTGGCGAAAATGCAGCGATCGTTGGAGCAACGTTACTCGATCGAATTTTGCGTAAAGCTAAACAAACGAGTACCATTGGGCTACTCAAGGAGGCTTACGGGGACCAATCTCTGTCCAGTGCCCAGGTAAAACGGTGGCACAAGTCGTTCAAGGAAGGTCGGGAGGCGCATGTCGAAATCCAAAGTCAAAACCATGCTGATCATCTTTTTCGACACTCGAGGCATCGTCCATAAGGAGTTTTTACCTCCGGAAGCACTGTAAACGCGGCATTTTACAAAGAAGTGCTCCTTCGGCTGAAAAACCGCGTCACCCGGGTTCGGCCCGACCTCGTCAACAATTGGACGACACCGCTTTCCTCTGCACCTTTGCATTGGCCAAGATGGGGCCAGTCCAAACCTGTCCCCTCCGGACTTCTTCTTGTTCCCGCGCCTCAAAAGAAAGCTCCATCGAGGCGATCCAAAAAACTGTGGCAGCCGAATTGAACGCGATTCCGGCGGATGAGTTTAAAAAATGTTTCCTCCAGTGGAAGGACCGCTACTAGCGGTGTATTGACGCTCAAGGGTCCTATTTTGAAAAATATTAGTTGTATAAGCCAAAAGATTTAATAAAACTGCTTAAAAAAAATAAGGCTTATTACTTTTCAATCAAACCCTGTACACTGGAGCTCCAGGAATTTATGATGATGGATTACTAATGACCGCTATTGAAAATATTTTTTCACTTCCAATAAAATTTCTAAAAATCAAATTTTACTCAAATACCTTTTTTTACCGTTTTTTTTCAGGAGGAAAAATATACATATTGCGGCGACGCGGCAGCCCTGCGTTTGGACATTGTAAATTTATTGATAACCATATTTATATTTTTAATAACGCGCTATTTACGCACTTAAATGTTTGTAAAAAGTTTTTTTTTAACTATCGAACGAGGGTATGTATGTAAATACAATTTTTTAAAGAGCTCTAGCTGCAATAACTAAGAAACACCCTAAACACGAAAAATTGTAAAATTATGTCACAAATAATTCAGCACAATCCTCTTTACTGTATTGACTATAAATGCTCCTAGCGTTCTCTCTTATGTGAAATACCATGTAGACTTAAACGGAAACGCCAAAAATTACTGAACAAAATAATTGAAAAGAAAAACTTAAGACAAAAACCAAGCAACAACAAATGTCTAGCAAAAGTGGCTAAACTTTTTTTTTTAACTTTATACACTTGTCTTGTACTTATGTATTGTATGTATGAATGTAGGACTAAATATTTGAAACCGAAGTTAACTTCATCTTCTGCTTTCCGACGATAATCAAGTTTTTAACAGACATCAACTTTTTTAAACAATCATTTTCGAAACCCACACACACTCACAAATAAGTAAAATAATGTTCACACACACACACGCACACACTCTAAAATATACACACATAATAAAAATCATATGCACACATATACATATTTGTATGACCACTGCTGTAGAGGCTACAGCAATCTTTGCAACAGCAACAAACATTTGTTTGAGACAAACGTAAACGTATTTGCCAAAAACCAAACAAACAAACAAATAAGTAAGACAAGGAAAAAATGTACTATATTAAAGAAATCTACTTGGTTAAATTTTGATAGAATTTTATAACAGTTATGTACCCCCTAGTCGAATTCGTTGATTAAAGAGGCATAGCCTTCAAGTTAACAGCAGAAATCAAAAATGTTAAAAAATTAGTTAAAAGGCGTAACAAAAGGAATGAAGGAAACCAAGGGTAGTTAAGGAAGATATTTAATACAATTTGTTATGATTAATTTATAGCATAAATATACCTACCTACTACGTACATTTAAAGTACGACTACTTGCATATTTTTATATGTGTTAATGTATAATAATTATGTATATTTGTTTGTATATTTGAAAAAAAAAAACCTAAAAAATTCTACAGCTTATGTAAGAAGAAAAATTGCTTATTACCACCAAAAAAAAAGAAAACAGAAACCTGCCTGCCTGCCTGTTTTCCTTATACAACCAATTTTTTTACAACAATGAAATTAAATACAGAGACACTTATGGCTAGCAAGAAAGCGAGAAGTGCAATTTGTGGAAATGTGAAAATGTGATGCCTAAGATTTTCAATGCCCAATTAAAATCAAGGAGCATTATTAAAACTTGGAAGGAAAGACGTTCGGTTGACGGTCGGTATTATTACAGGACATAACCCTTGGGGTCAGCATATGACCACCATTGGAATCATTGAAGACCCAATGTGCCTGTCTTGCTTGCCGGAGGCGGATAGCACTGAGCACTTTATCTGTGAGTGTCCTGCCTTTGTTAGAAGAAAGCTACGAATTTTGGGCTCCGATGTCTTGAGAATGAGTAATATTCGTTTTCTAAAACTGGAGGATATTTACAGATTTGCCAAAGAATCTGGAAAATTTTCACAGGACTAACTATCTCTATCTCTGCCTCTATTCTTTCCTATCTCTTTCTCTGATACTTTTCTCCTTCCCTCCTTGACTATCCACTCCCTTTCCAGAGCTCTAAATACAATGGGCTTTTTAGCCTGAGTGTTTTAGAAGCTACGAAATCTCGTGGTGCTCCTTGGCTCGACCTATTCAAATTTCAGATGGTGGCACTAGATGAACAACAATTTTTTGTACGTTTGCCTGTCAAAGTATTGACAAATTAGAAAATAAAGAACGAATTCGCCTTGTTTCATTTTAGGCTGACAACCACATGGACACGGCGAAAGAAAGAAAAAAACTCAGCTGATTTACCGATTCCACCTTTAATAGAGTCGCCTTGATTAAAATATATCAAATATTTTTTTTTCTTTTAATAATAACCAGACTTTTCTCTGATCTGGGTTCCAGGACATAGGAACATAGAGGGAAATGAAATTGTTGATGAGTTTGCAGGAAGGGGACTTAATTGGCCTCAGAGACCTCCTACCCGGTCATCGGCATCCCCCTGACAGTGGTTAAAGGGGAGCTGCACAAATTATTTCACAGGAAAGCGCAGAAAAGATGGAGCTCCATTTCTTCATTTGCTATTTCGAAAACCCTTTGGCGCCAATACGATACACAAAGTACTCAAAAAGTCCTTTGAACTCCTCGCTATTAAATTTCCAAATTCGTAGCTGTATTTACCGGTCACTGGACGATCGGTACACATGCGGAAAAGCTAGTGTTACCATTTAACCCCATTGCAGAAGCAAGGGCCCCTTCAAAGAAGGAGACTGTAGAGCATTTTCTCTGTAAATGTCCGGGCTTGGCGCCCAGACGACTAAGGTCACTGGGCGCTCCTTTCTTCGACAGCCTGGGGCAGTGCACAAACCTATATCCAATCAATCTGTTCCATTATATCAACAGTCTGGCTAGCTGTAGATATCTGCCTGTTGGAGGTCTCATAATGGTATCAAAACGGCGCTTTAGTGCTACTTGAGGAGTGCCAGACTGGCACTTCAACCATTTCACCTACCTACCTAACCAGACTTCACTTTCGAGCGCATCCGAGTTCTTTGATATACGGCTCATCTGGGTACCTGCTCATAGCGACATTGCAGGAAACTGCGAGGCGGATGAGCTGGCTAGACAGCAGGTGGACAGGGGGGTAACCCCACGAAACGAGTGAATTTGGATCCCGTTGACTACCTCCGGTCTGCTCTTGGAGAAGTGGGCTTCGCGTCAATTGAGTGAACGCTGAGCAAGTACACAAACTTGTTAAGTCGCCAAATCTTTCTGACCACGAGTGGATTGGAGGCGCTCGAGGGATCTTCTGCGGTTAATCAAATCTCAGATCTCGAATTTTGTGGATGCTCTTACAGGACATTGGCCGCGAGGTAAACATGCTGTGAGACTCGGCATTACTTCAAATCGTTGTGTTGTCGTTGGGTCAATTGTATGGAGGATGAGGTGAAAAGATCTCGACACCTTCTCCTTCTTAGCTTAAGTATCTCGGCCCTCATCTCTTTGCTTTACCTGTTGATATAACAGGCATTAATATAAAAAAAACATGATGAACTTCATCAGCAGTACGAAGTGGTTAACATCACCGTAAATCAGGCATCGTTCGGTCACCAGCCTGCATCTTTTTGCGTGTTTGAATATTACCATTTTCTTGGTCTTTTCCACCGATATCTTCATGTTTATGGATCAAACCTTTTCTCATAATCGACAATCTCCATACATCCATCCTTTCCTGTTGTTTCTTGCCCTTTTTCCGCTGCTTTGATATCACAAAGAATTTGTTTCCTCATCCAAGTGTGCGAAGCCATGTAACCTAATCTAGAGTTTGTGACATCCATCGCCACAGACTCTACTCGATGGCATTCGTTCTGTAGCATCTCCGTCTAACTCCTCGGGGAGCGAGATCAGAAGTTTATTATCTAGCAGAATAACCGACCTGCTCAAAGGGATGTGGAGCAATGGAATGTATACTCCGAGTTTTATCTGATTATAAAATATTTATATATATTATATAAATAATTGGCGCGTACACCCTTTTTGGGTGTAGAACAACGAACATTAGTGGTTAATTACTTACTTTTGGCTGTCCTGATCTCCGCGTGGAGTTTAGGGCTTATACAATAGATCTAAATCGCACTCTATTAGGTACTGCACGACAAATATCATTCCAGTTGTAATTTCTGACATCGAGCTCCCTTTCCATGGTTCTGCGCCAAGGGTTCGCTGGAGCGCCAAGTCGTCTGAAACCCTGTGGACTCCATCTTAGCGCCTGTCTTACGATATGGTTCACGAGTTTGGGGAGTGCGTCACACACATCCAGCACCACTCACTACCAATCTCAATCGCAACAGTTTCTTGTTGGGTACGGTGCCATAAATCTTCGTTTCTTTTTCAGCTAACTTTACCAAATATTTTTTGCAAATATTTTTTAACAAAAATATTTGAATTTTCCATTTGATTCGGGAGCCGTCTTTCCATAGGTATCACATTTCCACTACAATTCTCAACCATGTTTTGGTTACCACACAAGAACTTGAAAGGCTAAATCAATTTTTACTTCCGTTTATTCTTACAAATGAAAAGATTTTAAATATTATTGAATATTTAATTTTTAAATAAATTGAATTAAATTACAATCGTCACTTAGTTTTTTGTACATAAAACTGATAAAGTTACTTTTAGTAAATTTTATGAGTCCCACAAATACTTGTTTCGAGTAGCGCCTCACAAAAGTTATGCAAGGCCGTTATGTTCGATGAACTCCAAAACGCTAAGCGTTTTAAAGTTTATTCCCGCAGCAACTTTGTCAGCCTACCAAATTTATTGTAATTAAAATATTTTTTAACAAAACTGAAACACAAAAAAACTAACTGAGAAGAGCGAAAATTATGAATTAATTCAACAGATTGCCTTTAAATTTAAAAAAATAAATTTAAAAAGATTGTAAATTATATTTATATGGATTTCTTACGATCATTAAGCGTAGTAAAATGGGAAATATTTATTTAAAACTAAATGATTATGTAGCTATAAAAAGAAAGAGAGATAATTAATAAAATTTTGAGATGGAGTGGAGATCAAAAGCTTATTTGATCAATCCTGTTAACTAATTAATGCGAGTATTACAGTTGGATTACTTGAGTTAAGCTCTATGCCAAGCAACGAAAATCGTGAGCCACTATAAAGGATCACTTTTTCATTTTTGGGGTAACTACATAAATGGCACGAAAAACAAATCTGTCGGTTAACACTGTGTTTTTTTCAGAAGAAGCCAGTAAAGGGTGAGTAAATCGTTTTTTAACATACGTAATAAAAAGCAACAAAAAATTATATAAAAAATGTTTCAGTTGTGTAAAAACAGAGAGAGAGAAAGAATATCTTTGAATAAAAATAAAACAAAAAGTTGTGTTTAGCTAAGAGTCAATAAGCGCCCGGCTATGAAGGATGATAAATTACCAGCTTTGCCCACCGAAAGCAAAATTGTGAGAGTAACTTCGATTGCCACGTCACCAGTAACCCGGTAGCAGAATTCTACCCGCTCATTTCACACGTATTCGCGCACTCATCCAATCAGTCGTTTTTCAGATCATAGATAACACAGGCCGACAAAATTTAACCAACATTCAGACCCAGAAGCCATACTATATATTTCCGAAGGTTTATGATGCGCTGAATCCTTTTTTTTTTTTTGTTTTATCAATTTTTAGTTTATTTTAGTTTATTTTTTTTTAAATAAAAAGGGTTAAGTGGGTTAGCCTGCTTGCGGTATGTTAGGGGTGGTTTCTAGGGGTTAGGGCTGTGTGTGACTCGGTACCCGTGGGTTAGATAGTGTAGGGGTTTGGTGAGTCAGCACTCTTATGGTGCGAGACAAAATTTTAGGAAAAATATGACTCAATTCAAGAAAATTAGTAATCGACTATATCAAGTCTATGTTAGCTTAATCGATTTTCAGGTGTAGGAAAATTTAGAAACATGAAAACTTCAAAATGCGATATCTCTGCGAAAAAAAAATGATATTTGAGCAAGCTTAACGCCATTTGAAAAAAGAAGGCTTGTATTTAAAGATGCCATCCTTTAATTTTGGTGAAAGAAAACATCTGCAAGGCTATATAACCTCAAATATGGGATAAAACGGTGTTTTTTGCACTTTTAGGTTAGGATATATCGATAACCAGAGCTGATAGAGCAATTTTGAGGCCAGATTTTGATTCATCGCATCAAAATCCTTCGAAAATATATAGTCCGGTTTCTGGGTCTGAGATGCTGTCGGTCTGTGTAATTGACCAGACCTCTGCATTCTATACATCGTGGCCGGCTATAGTTACGCTACCCGCTACCCTCTCAATAAATTTGACTGTTTCAGCTGTTGAGCTACTACTACACAGGTTCCATCGAGAGAACGACCCTTACTGCCCGCAGTACCCCAAAGAACACGAAACGGCAACGAATTTCCTTTTTCAATGTCTGCTGTACATTAATGAGCGAAATATGCTTGAGAGAGCTTTGGTGAAAACTTAGTGGCGTCAAGTCTTATCCTAAATATGGACAAAATGAACAAAATTGGAAAATGACATTTTTAGTGGCCGCAAATATACTATAGTCAACGTCCTTCAATCACGCGTAAATCCATAAAAAAAGCTCGTTAACGCAATGTATTGCAGAAAACCGGACTCAGACAAAACGAAAATAGCAGACGATTGAGTAAAAATATACTCATAACGCCGTCCCGGCATACTTATCGGTGAGCTTCCGGGAGAATCTACCGTTGGACATAAAATGTGGTTTAGGAGGGTTCAAGTCCCACAGCACGGATTCGACCACAGGCTTTTGAAATTGGGGTTTTTTTGGGAATTCAATGTAGAGTTGTTCTTAGCAAATTAATAAAATTAGTAATTTGTATGCCGTTTTACGTATGTACAGTCCTGTGCAAAAAACACCGGACAGGTAATTTACCCTATTTAAATTTCTATAGCTTGAGTATAAAGCTTCTTGGCGGTAAGTAGCTTTTTTTGTGTATAAATAGAACAGTTTTGAATTAATTTGTATCATAATTTAACCAATAAGTGAAATAGTTGATACGTGGCAAGTGTTAATATCAAAAATATGCCGGTTTTGTAGGAAGACATCCCGCAAAAAAGCCGTTTTTGAACGAAAAAATGCGCCAAAACTCATGAACACTGGACTGTCGAGCACTGGAAGAATATGATTTTTTTGGATGAATCCAAGTTTAACCTCTTTGGAACGGATGGTATCCACCATGTGAGGCGCAGATCTGGCGAAAGATATAAAACTGGATGCATACTGCCTACTGTAAGACAGTCAGTTGGTAGAATGGTATGGGGCTGCTTCAGCTATGACGGAACGAAAGCACTGACTCTTATTGATGGTCGGGTGAACGGAGATGCTTACATTTCAATTTTCAATAGGCATTTAAGGGGTTAGGGGTAGTCAGAATTTTCAAAAAATCGATTTTTGTTTTTTGCATTTTCTTAAAGTATAATGTTTTAAAAATATTGTGTAAAAATTTGAAGTGAATCCGACAAATACTTTTCAAGTTATTCAACAATTAACAAAGGGCGCTCGGCCGCTCCGGAGCCGATAGCAAAACTTTAAATGCGTTTTTCTCAAAACTATGTTTTTCAAACTGGTGAACACTGTAACATTGAAAAACATAAAAAACTTGTGCCTGATCGAAGGATTTTTTTTTTCAAAAATTTCGATTTTTTTTTTAACAATTAACTGTTGGTTTTTTTTTCTAAAATCTGGAAAAAATTTTCTGAGGCCGCCATTTTGTTCATTTTGAAAAAAAAAAAGCTTCGATCAGGCACAAGATTATCTATTAATAAAACTAATTTTTCTTGTCCGATTGGTTTTAGATGAATCTGCAAGGACTTGTGATGTTCACCGCAAGGGACTTCTGGAGAAACGGGCTTCACACAAACAGCGATAACTTTTGCAATTATTAATTTTTTTTTTTGAAATTTTGGTGAAGTCAAGTTAAAACATGATGTTTTTATGCTATGTTTTTATTTTTGTTAAATAAATTAATTAAGTAGCAAAAAAAAATTCGTGAAAATCATCATTTTTTCGGGCCTCTGACTACCCCTAACCCCTTAATACCTGTCATTGAGGAGCAGTATTCTCTAAGAACAGACGTTATATTTCAGGATAATTCTGCGCCATGCCACCGATCTCACAAAGTAAGTTATGATTTTTGTTAAATCTCCCGAGTGTTTTGTTTAAATGTCGAATCAAAAAACCAATGATTTATTCCTTATTTGTTGCAGGTAAAAGAATTTATGAAAAAAAACGGAATTGTCCAATTGGAATGGCCGGGTAAAAGTCCCGACCTAAACCCAATTGAGAACCTTTGGGCCATTGTATAAAAGCAGGCAGCAAAAAAGCCGAAGAACAAAACTGACCTGGATAACATTATAATGGACACTTGGCACAACGATATTTCGGAGGAATTGTTGCAAACCCTGGTTACATCAATGCCGAGACGTATTAAAGCGGTAATTAAGGCGAAAGGCGGTGCGACCAAGTATTAAAACTTCAAATTATAACATTTATAATGAAATAATTAATTTTGTTTTGAATTAATTAGCTGTAAGATTATAACGGGTGATCAATTAAGAGGAGTTTTTTCATTTGCGTTTTTTTTACAGATCGCGCGCGAGTTGTGGCAAACTGTCATCGTGGATTTGTTGAATAGCGTTTGGCATTTCATCATGGAAAGACTCACACCGCAACAACGTCTACAAATTGTTCAACTGTATTATGAAAATCAGCGTTCTGTGACAAATGTTTTTCGTGCGCTTAGACCGCATTATGGTCAACATAATCGGCCTGCCTTAAACACTATTCGACATACCATCAACAAATTTGAATCCGAATATTCATTGGTGGATAATTCTCGGCCGAATAGACCACGTCCAGCAAAAAGCATTGAGAATATAGCGGCAGTAGCAGAGAGTGTACGTGAAAACCGCGATGAATCGATTCGGCACCGTTCTCAGCAACTTGGACTGTCGTATGGAACAACTTGGTCAATTTTACGGAAGCTGTTTTCGAGCAAAATTTTGTTCAGCGATGAGGCGCATTTCTGGCTCAATGGTTACGTCAATAAGCAAAATTGCCGTATTTGGGATGAAGAGCAACCAGAACAGGTTCAAGAGCTACCTTTACACCCAGAGAAAACAACGGTCTGGTGTGGTTTATGGGCTGGTGGAATCATCGGTCCATATTTTTTAAAAAATGATGATGGCCGCAACGTAACTGTGAATGGTGCTCGCTACCGTACCATGATATCGGACTTTATGCTACCTGAAATTGAATCTAATGATCTCTACGACATTTGGTTTCAACAATACGGAGCCACTTGCCATACAGCTCGTGAAACAATGACTTTATTGAGAAGTCATTTCGGAGAGCAGCTGATTTCACGTTTAGGACCAGTGAGTTGGCCACCAAGATCTTGTGATATCACACCTTTGGACTTTTTTCTTTGGGGATTCGTGAAGTCCAAGGTCTATGCTGATAAACCAGCTACGATTGAAGCTCTGGAAGCCAACATTACGCGTGTTATTCACGACATACCAGTCGAAATGCTCGAACGAGTGATTGAAAATTGGACCTTCAGAATGGACCACCTTAAGCGTAGTTGCGGCCAACATTTGAATGAAGTCATATTCAAAAAGTAAAGAATGACCTTTCAAATGATAAATAAAGGTTTTGAACATAATTTACATTTTTGTTTTTTTTTAACTATTGAAAAAAGCACCTCATGATTGATCACCCGTTATAATAAGGATAAACTAATAATAAAACATTCGTTATTGACTATGCTAAAACAAATAAAGTATGAAAATATTAAAAACACTTATGAAATTTATTGATTTTATTTCATACTTTTGTATATGGTTGTTCAATAGGTGCGCTTCAACTTTTTTCCGATAGGGAGGGCGAACGACGCAATATTTTTTATTTTTCGCTTGTCATTTGTAAACTTCATTAGTATACATTTCATCATGGAAGGCTACACACTTGAGCCACGATTGCAAATCGTGCAAATTTTTTATGAAAATAATCATTCTGTTGCTGCTACTTTAAGAGCATTACGGCCATTTTACGGTCCATTTAACAAGCCGTCCCGTTTTGGGGTTATGTGAAGTCATTGGTCTACAGTAACAAGCCGGCGACGATTTGTGAGCTCAGAGCCAATATTGAACGCGAAATTGCTGGAATTTTGGCCGATTTATGCAAAAGAGTGGTCGAAAATTGGGTTCAACGATTGGAATTCGTAAAACGTGCATGCGGTGGTCATGCAAAAGAAATCGAATTTCATACTTAAATGTATATGTTCAAACTCGATAATAAAAAAAAATTAGATAAAAAAGTCAAACCGTTTGTGTTTTATTCAAAAAAGTTCAAAAGTTGAAGCGCTCTTACTGAAAAACCCTGCATTAAAAACACAATGGAATATAACCACATTCAAACATATTTGATAAAATCCATACTACTTCAAAAAATGGAGTTTTCAGACTGTCCGGTTTTTTTTGCACAGGACTGTAGATTAAGAATGCCAGCTTCCTTTATAACTTTAAAGGCAAGAAAGTTAGCTTTTCAACAAATTTTGCCTCACTTCAGGTATTCTGAGTAAGTAAATACACAAGGTGTGTTCAAAAAGTATCGCGAATTTTGAATTTTCGGAGGTTACGTATATTCGAATCTCGATTTTTTTTTTTGTACCTATATGTTAGTACTCATGTCTCTCACTCATGCCGACGAGTTCGGTCATTTTGAATGTTCAGTTAATTGTTGACAGAGCTTTGCTTGCACGTGTTTCGGCTCGTCTTCGATTTTTACCTATTCAAAAAGATGGATCAAAGAACCTGTATCGAATTTTGTGTGAAAAACGAAATTAAGTGGGCGGATGCATTCTGAATGTTGACTGTGTCATACGGAGAAGCTACTTTGGACCAAAGCCGCGTTTATCGGAAGGCCGAGAAAATGTGAACGGCGAAAAGCGTGCCGGAGGCCTGAGCACTTCAACAACAGACGAAAAAATTGATGAAATGAAGAAAATGGTATTGGCCAATCGTCGAATCACCGATAGAGAAGTTGCTGAGGACCTAGACTTATCGCGTGGCTCGTGCCATTCGTTTTTTTTTTTTCGATGATTTGGGCATGAGACGGGTCGCCGCAAAATTCGTACCAAAACTGCTCAACTTCGACCAAAAGCAGTATCGCATGAACATTACTAATGAGATGTTGGACTCTGTCCGCCAGGACCCAAATTTGCTCAAGAGGGTCATAACTCGTGGGTTTATGGTTATGACGTGGAAACCAAAGCTCAATCATCTCAATGGAATTTGCCGCACGAACCAAGGCCGAAAAAAACGCGCCAAGTTCGGTCGAATGTAAAAGTTTTTCTTACCGTTTTCTTCGATTGCAGGGGCGTTGTGCATTATGAGTTCTTGCCACAGGGTAAAGAAATATTACCTGCCAGTTATGCGCAATTTGCGCTAAGCCATCCGCCAGAAACGCCCGGATTTGTGGAAGAACAAAAGTTGGCTCTTGCATCACGATAACGCCCCTGCTCATACATCGTTGCTTGTGCGCGACGTTTTGGCCAAAAACAACACACTAATGATGCCACAGCCATCGTATTCCCCAGATCTGGCTCCCTGTGACTTTTTCTTGTTCCCGAAACTGAAGAGGCCCATGAAAGGAAGACGCTACGCTACGATTGTCGAGATAAAGACGGCGTCGAAGGAAGAGCTGACCAAGATAAAAAAAATGATTTTTTGAAGTGCTTTGAAGATTGGAAAAAATGTTAGCCGCAGTGAATAACATCTCATGGGGATTACTTTGAAGGGGACAAAATAGATATTAATGAATAAATAAATAATTTTTGAAAAAACACAAAATTCGCTATACTTTTTGAACACACCTCGTATAACAAAGTTCAGTCTGTTTCGTCTCACAAAATTGATGTTGCGTTCAACAATGTTGCCCGTTATGTTTATGAGCTAAGGATAAGCCGAAATAAGCACAGTCTTAGTACACTGATTTCAGTTATAACGGGACATTGCCAATCGGCAGGCACGCCCAGAGGAAGGGTATGCAAACACATGACTTCTGCAGAAGTTGTCTAGATGAGGAAGAGGAAGGGACGATCCCGCACCTTTTGTGCCATTGTCCTGCTCTATCTGGTGGAACTCACTGAAGAGGACGACAACAGTTAAAAAGCTAGAGAGAGTCCAGAGGTCTGCTCTCATTGGAATCAGTGGGGCGCTTCGAACTACTCCTACTCTGGCGCTTAATGTAATGTTAAATGTGGTACCTATAGACATCGCAAGCAGAATTGCCGCTGCTCGTACCGCAATCAGACTGAGGTGCTTGGGCTATAAGCTCAACCGCACATATGGGCACTCAAGCATCCTCAGAAACTTTGAGCTCATCCCCTCGTCGACGGATCAGTGTGTGCCTTCGCTAAGTCCAAGCGGAACTTTCTCCACCTATATTCCACCAAGGGAGGAGTGGAGCGGGGGCAACACCTGGGGACAGGGCCTCGTTAACCTGTTCACGGATGGCTCGAAGTTGGATGGTAGGGTTGGAGGAGGAGTATTCTGCAAAGAGCTCCCCATCAAACTCAAATTCAGGTTACCGGATCACTGTAGTGTGTTCCAAGCAGAGGTGGCCGCAATTAAAGAAGCAGCTGACTGGCTACTTACTTGCGTAATAACTGCTAAGAAGGTAAATATTTACTCCGATAGTCAAGCGGCCATTAGGGCTCTAGGCTCTATTATGGTGCATTCGAAGCTGGTCAGGGAATGCCTGGTCTCACTCTCGATTGCATCAGAATTCTTCGACATAAAGATAATTTGGGTACCTGGTCACAGTGACATTGCAGGAAACTGCGAAGCCGACGAGCTGGCCAGACAGGGGACCTGTGAGGCAATGTGTCCGCGAAAGGAGAGGATCAGGATCCCCTTGACAACCTGCGCTCTACTCCTGGAAGGATGGGCTATGCACCAACTCAGCGAACGCTGGGCAAGTACACGAACGTGTAGGGTCGCGAAGTCCTTTTGGCCACGTTTGGATAGGAGGCGCTCGAGGGATATCCTGGGGATGACAAAATGTCATCTCTCAAATTTCGTGGGCATCATCACGGGGCACTGTCCGCGAGGTACACATGCCGTGAGACTCGGAATTACTTCGAGTCCTTTTTGCGTCAGCTGTATGGAGGATGAGGTGGAATCATCTCAGCACCTGCTCCTAAGCTGCCCAGCCTTCGCGGGACTAAGATTCAAATATCTTGGTTCTCACTTCTATTCTGCGCCTGCTGATATAGCAGGTGTTGATAACAAAAATTTGATGAACTACATCAGCAGCATAATGAGGTTAACACAACCGCGGACTAGTCACCGTTCGTAGTCCACAAACACTCACCACTCCCCATCCCTTCCCTTCCTCCCCCCTCTTTGTCCTTCAATGGTATCACAAAGGACGAACCAAACTATTTCGTCCAAGTGGGCCTTACCCTCTGGGCAACATAACAATTACAACCTAACCTAACCTAACCTGCTCTATCCACACGTAGACTTATCATTTTAGGAAGACAATTCTGGAATTGGAAGATCTTAGTTTTGTGGAAATCAGAGATCTTCTAAAATTTGTGAAAAGTACGCAGGGAGAGATAAGGACAATTTTCCACGCGGCATCACAATGGGCTATGGGCCTGAGTGTGTCCCACAGTGTGCACCCGCTTCAACCTAACCTAACCTATGTTTATGGGCTAAAAGATAAGATTCTAGGATGCAGCATTAATGATCATCTCGAGGCGAGCAATTATATATTCATGTAGAAACTTATAGAACATAAAACTCTAAAATGTCTATATGAGAAATGAAAATTGAAAAGGTCTAGAAGGGATCGAAGTCTGTTTTCCCTAAATATTCCTTTTTCTCCTCTTCAACGCTGTTTTTCGTTATTGCTGTGAGGCTGTGAAATTCCATTACTGAGAATCTTAAGGCTGTGATAAATGGTGACAACTTCAAAAAGGTAATACATAATTACTTTACCTCTGCACGATGAATGTGATTGCAATTCAACTGTTCTCTTTCCCTATTTCCGTTTCTTTTCCTTTCTATTTATCTCCTGTTTTGTTGTTTTATTGTTGATTTTTTATTGTTTATTTTCGTACTAAACCAAATTTGAAAGCTGTTAATATCTATTATTTAATTTAAAGTTTAAATAATTTTAATTTTAAAATTAACTATTTCGATTTAAAATTATCGCAATTCTTTGTTTTACGTTAGATTTAAGAACTGGATTTTAAATTTTGTAATTTAATACGTATTGGTGCTATGAAAGTCTGAGTTTTACAGATCAGTCATATTTATGAAAAAAATAAATAAAATAACAGAGAAGAAAGAGAAAGGCCATCTCCGAACGGGCCACACTGGGGATTTAGCGGAAACAAGTCAAATTTGCAACATACCACCTACGCAATGTTTAATGGTATTTCTAAATTCCAGAATAGAACCAACAATAAAATCTAAAAGAATTACTAAACTCCGACTTACAGTTTTTTTTTTTATAGATATGTCAAAAGTATAATTTTTTTATAGTATTGAACTGACTAAGAAAAAACTTCAAAGCCCAAGGTGGTTTTTTTTCTTTTTGCTTGAGCCGACTTCCAATTTTTTATTTTTCATTTAGGGTACGATTTTTTTTATATATTTTAGCCGGAAGAACAAAGGCTTTAAAGCATTTGATTATCTATTTATAATTAATTTTACGAAAAAAAAAATCATATTCCTTCATATTCTTGGATCTGCAAGTTGAGCTACATTTACCTACGGTCAGAAACTAGTATCAACGTGTTGCTTAATAGCGTCTCTTTCAGTTTTAATCAATTGCAGGTGGCACCAGGTGCCACCAGGCGCCACTGATTATTTTTTGGCAATGATAATAACTAAACGCTTTCTAGTGTGTGCATAATGATAACGAAACACTTTTAATTTTGTTTTGACATTTTGAGGGTAATTCAGAATTATGAACTTACATGTATCCTGTGCGTAAATATTTACTGGCTTATATTAATAATAATCTGTGAATCGTAATAATTATACTGTTTACTGAGTTTGTCAATTTAAACAAATATATAATGGAAAGTTTCACCATTTCATACGCGGATTTATGCACGAAGCTTCTGGAATATGACAACGATAGGAGAAAATTAAAATTATTTTTGGAACAATCATACATTGTCATAAGTGAACATAAAATTGACCGTATTGTGGATGCAGTATACAAACGTTTTTACTCTCAATTCAAACGAAGGTGGTTGGATTCTAAGCGCACAAAATCGCGATTTGAAAGTAAGAACGCAAGTTGGCTTGAAGGAACTTTTGAAATTGACTTAAGTAATGATGAGTGTGAACCTTCTACCAGCTCTAAAACTGGTCGTCCACGAAAATCCTTTCACGAGTGTTGTGATCGTGCTAAGCGATATAAAAGGGATGAAGTAAGTTCTATATTTCCCCAAAAAGTGATTGATTTTGCTTCTACATCTAATATTTCGAAAGCTGATCAGAAAATTTACCCCAAAAAAACAGTTGGTTTGTTTACAAAGCTAGAACTCACAAAAGAAAAATAAGAGTATCTCGTCCCCTTAGTATAACAATAGCCTATGTGCTCATAGGCTATTATTCTTTTATTGAATTTTTGGATTCTCCATCGTCGATTTTATATGTGGTCAAAATTTTGTCAAATTCTAGTTCCACAAAGTGGGTCAAAACGTCAGTCAAAAAATAATAAATATTTACAGACATAACGAGATTTGAGTGAGAGCTACTTTCGACAAAAAGTTTGAAATTCATTTTCTCAAAACATCAAAAAATTTATAGGCTATTTTAATACTAACGGGACGATCTTATGCACTGGTTACAACGTGAAGGCTATAACATACTTGTAGCTTACAAAGCACTCTCGGAAGAAAAGACTAAAAGTTATCCAGAAGGCATATTTATTACTGAAAGTTCAGCAAGTGTATCCTTACAAAAGCTTTTGGATCACACTACTAAAAGAATTTTAGAGACTAAATCAATAAACGAGATAAGCCAAATTACAAGCGAAAATCTCACGTTATACTCTAAATGGGGTTCTGATGGAGCCTCGGGACAAAGTGAGTATCTCCAAAGTTTTTCAACGGAAGAAGTGTCTGACTCTAATTTATATATGACATCTGTAGTACCACTAAAATTATCACGAAGTGACAACATAAATCAATCAGTGTGGATTAATGATAAAGCTTCCTCCACACAGTATTGTAGAACATTACAGTTTTCATATGTTAAAGAGACTTCTGAAGTTATACGAAACGAAAAGAGAAAAGTAGATGAGGAAATATCGAAGCTCAGAGAAACCGAAGTCACAGTAAATAATCGTGAATTTAAAGTAAAACATGAATTATATTTTTCGATGATCGACGGTAAAACAGCGCAGTTTGTGATAGAAACATTAGCAGCATCTTCTTGTTTTATTTGTGGAGCAACAACCTCAAAAATTAATAAAATTGAAGAAGTTCAATCCAGGCCCGTAAATGAAGAAGCACTGAAATTCGGCATGTCACCTCTCCATGCTCGTATCAAGCTGATGGAGTGTCTTCTGCATGTAGCCTATAATATGGAATTTAAACGAGGACGAGTCGACTCACATACTCGCCCAATAAAAGAAGCCAGAAAACAATTGATAAAACGAGAGCTAAAAGATAAAATTGGGATACAGGTTGATACTGTCAAGCAAGGATCCGGCACAACAAATTCTGGAAACACGTCACGAAGATTCTTTGCCAATCCAACCTCAGTTTTTGAAATAACAGGTTTGGACGAAGATTTAATTAAAAGATTTGCTGTTATTCTTGAAGCCATAACCATACGTGACCCAGTGAACCCAACAAAATTTGGAGATTTTTGTATGGAGACAGCAAAAAAGTTTGTTACTTTGTATGAGTGGTACAATATGCCAACTACTCTCCATAAAATTCTCATACACGGCAAGGATATAATGGAAAAGTGTATTTTTCCTGTGGGTATATTGTCTGAAGAGGCTCAGGAATGTCGAAACAAAGACTACAAAAAGTATAGACTCAGACACTCCAGAAAATGCAGCAGAATTGCCACGAATCAAGACATCATGCACCGAATGATGGTGACATCAGACCCGTTGATATCACATTTGACACCTTCTTTCAATAAGAAAAAGCACAGTGATTTAAGCAAGGAAGTAATTGCGCTTTTACAAGAATAAAATTACAAGAAAAAAAATATGTTTTATATGAATATGTAATGTGTATAATTTGTGTATGTATGACATCATTAAAAATAAATATTTGTTCATTATTTATTCACTTGTCGGCAGTCCATATAAAAACAGTTTTTAAACATTGTTTTAAATCATGTTCTTTCCATATATTTTTAAAAATAAAATTTACGAATTTTAAAAAACATTGTTTTTTAAAATTTTTTTTAAAAGTAGTTTTTAAACATGTACAAAAATCCCCAGTGTGCGGCCCCCGTTGCTTTATTCTACACAGTTCAGAGAATTGATCTGAAAATGCTACTGACGAGTGTCGAGGATGAGAGAAATTGATTTCATGTTCAAAGTGAGGATCAAAGCCACCCCTTAGAAGAAGTGTTCGGACCAACCTTGCTACATAGAGTTGCTCAAGTGACGATAATCGAGGGGTAGGATTCAGCGTACTAAGCAGGATTAGTTTACTGTTTACTAGGGCGGCAGGTTTTGGTGGGATTACATGATGTACTCTTCTTCCTTGCTCGCGGTCAAGAAGCATAGTAAATTGATCCTCCAACAATTTCTGCTCCACCTCCAAGGCGAGTCAGTAGGTTTTTCTTCGACTACACCGACGAGATCCAGGACCAAAGACGACTGCAACTACTGAAACGGGCAGTATATAATCAGCTATTAAACGGCATTCATCGGGAGAATCTCACAACCTTCCTTAATTCGCGAGCCGTTAGCAAAGTTCAACCACCACCCATTGCAAGCAAAGAGCTTCAGCTGCCTCGTGAGACCCGCATACTTTTGGCCCAATTACGTTCTGGATATTGAAGCAGATTTAACTCCACTTATCCATAATTGATCCCAGCAAGCTCAATATATGTCCGGCAGGTGAAGGTACCTCGCACGGTACTAACCACCCATTCACATGTCCTCTTAAACCCA
Organism: Anastrepha obliqua; assembly: GCF_027943255.1. Taxonomy (NCBI): domain Eukaryota; kingdom Metazoa; phylum Arthropoda; class Insecta; order Diptera; family Tephritidae; genus Anastrepha; species Anastrepha obliqua. The sequence continues at coordinate 11,140,126 of NC_072896.1, read as the reverse complement.
CTCACCTAACACCCCTCTCTCTCTGGACCTAACCTGTCGAAGCAGCATGTTTCTTGAGCCTTCCGTTAGATGAGTTAGACGATGACGATCGGTGATTACACCACACTGGCAGGGTTTAGTGTGCTGCTACAACAACAACAACATCGAACTGGCTGCAGTGTGAATAATCATTCATGCACGTACTCGTTTTTGAAAATTCCACCACACGTTTTTTTGTTTATGATATAAAATTTATGAGAGTTCAATTAACGCAAAAAAATAGCAAATTTTTTATTAAATAAATATAATAAATAAAAACAATTTTAGGTTACAACAAGGAACTATAAATGTAGAAAAAAACTGGTTGCCGAATTAAAGCGGAAGGAAGTGCATTCGAAAAGTAGCACCAATTTATCAAAAATTTTCATTCATTAAACTGCAGCAGTCGTAGATTAATCTCCTAATTCTTAATAAAATTTTTGTTTTACAGATCCAAAAGCACCGGCTTTGTTTCTTTGGCACATTTCAACATCGAGCGCATCATTTTTATAAAACCAGTATCCTTTGACTTTTCCAAGCCGCGCTGCAGGCGATTCTTCATGACTGCGACGAATTCGCGATTACTCAGCTGGTTGTCGTCTGAAAAAGGGAAATTCTCGATGAACAAAATTCGAAAAAAATGTTTGTATTATTGTAATTTTTTCATAAAAATTATAGTAATAATTCAATGGCCACAAAAGATCTTTTAGATTGAAGTGTTGGCCATTGGCCGCACTACAGATACAAAATTATTATTCATTCAATGATAAAAGTAAATTCAACTAGAAAATTGTCCTTGATACTCACTGTCTTCATCGAAAATGGTAAAAACGACATCAATTACATGATCTCTTAGCTCCACCATTGCCACTGTTTTAGCGACATGCTTAAGTGTTGCCTGATCAATCGAGGCGCCCGCAATGTGATAGAACGTCAACGCGGTGTCCACATCATTGATGTTGCTCAAAAAGTGGAAGAAATCGAGATAGTCCGTTTTGGAGATACCCAAGTTGTTGTCCTTGAATTTACGCTTGACGCGCTTCAATTTACGCGCCTTCTTCTTATGCGAATATCCAGCATAAGCCACCAACAGTTCGGCGAAATCCACTTCAGTTATGAGACCCTCACTATTCGGATTTTTGCGCTCAAATTCGAGCGTTAAAATTTCGCGCTGTAACTGCGTTTGGAAGTGTATAAATTTTTGAATGGTCAACTTCTGATCTAAATTCGGGCCGAAGAAGTAGTGGGTCAGAGCGGAGTTTACACCCTGTGAAAGGTAAAAAGTACAATTTTTTTTAAATAATAAAAAATGAGTGAATAATGAAAATTAAACTTAAGCTTGCCTAGCCAATTTGATGAATGGTTTGGCGGTTAAGTGCGTTCAATGGTGGCGCCACACCAAAGCAAAATGTGAGATAAGCGAGCGTAAAATAAAACTTGTGATTGTGAGCTTTATTAAAGAATATCATACACAAAGCGAGAAAAAAATAATAAATACAATGAGCGGAAAAAAGAGTGGTGAATTTTTGGTGAAAATTATTAAAAAGTGTACAGTTTGCCTTTAAGTATATACCTTCATGGGCTTTGTATTTAGTAGGAAAAGTAAGTAATTAATTTTTGATTTTTGCGATTAGACATTTGTTAGACAAGTTAGTTAAGGTGGTGTGAGAGGAATTGCATTAGTCGATATTTACAAAAGATATTGGAAAGAGCAAAGATACAGAAAACATATTTTACATTTAGTTGATTCAACAGTCAAAGGTATGGTAGATATGTACTACAAATATTTCATTACATAATCGAGCGTGTAACACACTAATCTACATATCACAAGAACTATACAATATTTACATATCCTACGAAGGCTTAACCTACCTTAAACGTATTGCCTGTGGCGGCATGATCGCGATGTCTGCTGCCTATTGTCGATTGCTGGCGCACCAAATCGGCCACCATTTCAAATTCTTCACTATCCACGTCGCCGTCACCATTCAGATCGAACATTTGAAAAGCGATTTCGAAATGACGACGTGAAGCTAGAATTGTTTGAAATGTATGTACATTTATCAGCTTTCTTATTATAAACCGTGAAATGCACTCACTTGAAAGTACGGTCAGCAAGAAGATATAATCCGAAAAAGTAATCAACCCATATGAGCCTAATTTATAAAATATGCTGTCCTCATCCAAATGCAGTTTCAGACACTCAGATACATCCTAAATATAAACAAAATTATATTAGTAAATACATAAAAAAATATTTCATTTGTACATAAAACAACAAACTAAACAAACAAAACCCGCAGTACGCAGCGCTTTTTTTTTTTCTTTTTTGTTTTTTTGTTTTTTCTTTTTTCAATATTCGACATCCAAAGGGGAAAATTGAGGGGCTTATTTGCGCATACCTACATATGTATGTGCATTAAAAATGCGTTATGTGTTGAAAGCAATGGGATTAGTGCAAAAACATTTATTTTTATAAATAATATTATGTTATTAAACACAATTTTTGGGTCAGCAAAACTTTCATATTAGTCAAATTCAGCGGGCAAGTCTTTAATGCGCAAAAAAATGTGCAACATGCAAAGTATTTTTTATTCTTAGTGTAGGGGTAAATACAGTTGTTTGTAAAAAGGGGGGTTACAATTAACATTCGTTTTTTTTTTTTCATTCACAAATACGGCCAATGTGTTATTGTTCCTATTATTTTCTTTTTTTTATTGAGTAACGTGTATTTCAATGGTTTTGCAAAAAATACCTCTCCTGCAACCTGTAAGTAGAGAGCATGGTTTGTATGTTGTGAGGAGAGAAAAGTAAAATGGTGGTATTAGAAAAGGGGAGGAAATTTAAGGAGGTGTTTAGAAAATTAATGCAGTAAGTGTTTTTAAATTGGTGTTTACAAGAACATTAGTTACGTGGGTAAGATATTTAAGGTACTTTTTTCTTTTGTTTTTAGAATTGTAAATACTCATAGTCGTCGGGAAATGATTAATGAGTTTAAATATATTTTTTATTTTTTTTCTATATATTTTTTTTTTATTTATTATATTTTTTTATTTTATTTTTATATATTTTTTTGAATTTTTTTTTTTTTATATATTTTTTTATTTTTTTTCATTTTTTATTTTTTTTTTATTTTTTAGTTTTATTTTTTGTTTTTTATAATAATATGTAGTATATTATGTTTTTTCATAATGTATTATATTTATTATGTTATATTACATTACTTAGTCCTGCCATAAGTCCGTTATAGATATGAAATTCTAACACTTTTTTAATGAAGTTAATTTTAATTAATCGTGTAAATATTAAGAAAAATTTATTTTTCATTCGAAATGGTCACCATTTGCTTTTACACAAGCCTTCAAAAGATTAGGCCATTCAGCTATGACAGCACGCACAGTTTCCGTGGATATTGACGTCGCTGCTCGAACCAAAGCTGTATGCGACTCTCCAAATGTCTGTGAAGTCTTCGGTAGACCATGTGATAAAATTCTGAGCACAAGCTGTACAGGATTTGATTGAAAAGTAATGAGCCTTATTTTTTTTAAGCAGTTTTATTAAACCTTTTGGCTTATACTTCTAATATTCTTCAAAATAGGACCCTTGACCGTCAATACACCGCTGGTAACGGTCCTTCCACTGCAGGAAACATTTTTTAAACTCATCCGCCGGAATCGCGTTCAATTCGGCTGTCACAGTTTTTTGGATCGCCTCGATGGAGTCGAAACGCCTCCCCTTCAGCTTTCTTTTCAAGCGCGGGAACAAGAAGAAGTCCGGAGGGGATAGGTCTGAGCTGTAGGTAGGTAGGTAAGCACCGGAACCCCCAACTTGGCCAATGCAGAGGGTCACATCCTGCTCTGTTTGCGTCGTCGAAGGCCTTCCAGATCGCTGTTCGTCTTCGACGTCCTCCCGGCCTTCCTTGAACGACTTGTGCCACCGTTTTACCTGGGTACTGGACAGAGATTGGCCCCCGTAAGCCTCCTTGAGTAGCCCAATGGTTTCGGTACTCGTTTTGCTTAGCTTTACGCAAAATTCGATCGAGTAACGTTGCTCCAACGATCGCTGCATTTTCGCCACTGCAAAATCCTAACACACTTCTAAAACAGCTTTCACGCGCGGAGCGATGTTGACTGCGCCGCTGTTGCCAGCGAACTGGGACCGGTTTCTAGTGGAAGGGGAAGGTCCAACGATCATTTTCCCCCACCAGCCGATTCGGTTTATCGCTTGGCAGACACGCCGCGCGGGAAGGCTCATTACTTTTCAATCAAACCCTGTAATTCAATGGATGCAGATCTGAACTTCCAGACGGCCAATCTTTTGCGGGTATGAACCCACTGCTGTGCGATTTTTGCCTTATGGGCTGGAGCGGAATCTTGCTGGAAGATCCAACGCTCTCCATTGAATAGAGTACTGCTCAACTGCTTCGCCACGCCTTCTAAGACACTCTCCTGGTACACTTTTGCCCCGGTCTTAACCGTTTTTCCGCAGAAGTGAAGAAATGTAAAGCCTTTACAAGACACTCCCCACCAAACCATTACGGAGGTTGGATGTTGACCACGCTAAATCCTTGAAACAACAATTTTTTGCGTCTTTGCGCAGTTTTAGCACAGAATTTGTCATTTTGCTTATTAAAAACTTATTCAACAGTGAAAATTTTTATCATCTGTGAAAAGAATTTTTTCATGGCCGTTGGCCACGTGCCACCGAAGAAGCTGCTTGCATCTTTCGAAACTAATTTTCTTCGAGCGCATTGCCAAAAGATGACCAGTTGAGCGACGAAAGCCTTTCGTTTCCACGACAGTCGGTTCTACGTTACCGAAACGACCCGGATTTATATCGGGCCAAGGACTGTCACTCCAGCAGCATTCCCCGTATGTAAGTATGGGGAATGTTTATGCTGCTACAACAACAACAAAAACGAAAGCCTTTCATGTGGAAATCATCTCTAATTAGTCTTGACATGGATCTGGTCGATGCATTTACTTCGCTGGGCATGATTTTCTGCTTTCTAAGGGGATTTCTGCGAATTCTTTCTCGAACGGCTTTTATCGTTGCACTAGTTCGAGCCACGTGAGGACGACCACTTGTTTTTCCGTCTGTCACTTCAGTCGTTTCGGAAAAATGATTGATCGTACGGTAGGCAAACATTCTCGAAATATGAAGTTTTTTCAGCAATTCGTAAATCTCACCTGCATTTTTACCACACTTTTGTAATGCAATCACTGCAATGGGATTTTCCTTAGCTCCCCACTCTTTTGTTAACAAGCGAAATTTGCCACGAAACTGCATATAATTAATGAGTAGACAATGCATACGAACAAAGGTAAAAATAACGGAACTTTTTTCTGCGAATTGGTGCTCGCCATATGCATTGCAAACTCTGCCACAGAATTTATGGCAAGACTAAGCATATTATATTATATTCTATTATTTGACGTTATAAAAATTATTTGTAATTTTTTTTATCTTTTCGTCTTCTCTAATTTCATTACTTCTCCACTCCCTTTAAATTTATCTTTTTTATACGATTTCATACCTTAGGATCATAGCGCCGATACTGGTCCAGACCCAAACCTAAAAAAATTAAACAGATTATCAGTTCACTCAACTTACATACGATTCTAGTAATTTAAGGAATTTTTGCATTATTATAAAAATAAATGTCTCACATGGTCACATTCATCTTTACTAATCATAGGTGATAATCGACATACCCTCTGGTTGTTTCATGCCTGGCGTCATGCTAGTCAGAAAATCTTGTGGAGTCATAAAAATCTCATAACGATCATCTGCTGTCGGCACTTGTATAGTGGCAAAGTAACGAAATACCTTATCAGGTGTAGAAAATTGACGTATACGATTTTCGTATTCGGTTATCTGGCCAGACATGAAATGAGGAATGTTATTTACGCGCGCATATACTTTTTGATGTGTTATCACATTTACATTAATTTGCAGTTTAACGGAAAAAGATTGCCAAAAATTATAGCATAAGTTAAGCAAGAAATAGTTAAAAAAGTGTTTAACTTTAAACATAGTTTAAGAATCATAAAACGAGTGCGACTCAGAATGAAACAAAAAAATTATAATACAAATCATAGACCAAACAATAGAACGTGTATGTGCTTTTTTACATTATAGGTTTTTCACCAAAAAAAAATTTAACACCATTTTTCACTCAACATACCCTCTGGCTGCATTATGCCGGGATAAATTGAACGCAGAAAGTCATCAGGAGTCATGCAGACTTCCGAAGTTGTAGGTGTGGTAAGACGTACTGTGGCGAAATAGCGAAAGATTTTGTCCGGTGTCGAATAGGCGCGTATACGATTTTCGTATTCAATAATCTTCATTTAAGGTTAGGATTTTGTATATTCCATTTTTTTTTTTTTTTTTTTTTTTTTTTTTAGTGCATATGTTTCAGGGATTTTCAATTCATATACATGGATTGTGCGTGTTGTGAATAAGTGGATAGCAAAAAGGTTCATAACAATTCAAACACAAGTGGAAAACATGAAATTGAAAGAAAATTAAATTATTCAAAGAAATTAGCAAAAAATCTGTAAAGAAAGTACAAATAAATACTTCGGTGAAAGTGAGAGAAGCCAGTGCTAAATAAAAATGGAAATATTTCAACTGAGTTTATTTACAATTTAATTTAAAGAAATTAAATTAAAATTTTATTTGTCTTAGTCCTAATACACAATAAATTATATAAATTATGTCAAATGTATACCTTTCGTTGACGAAAGCCCATTTTTTCGCGCTTGGACTTGCCAACCGACGCGCATTCCGTGTCAGACGATTCATCATTAAGCACTTCAGTTTCCTCATTACTTTTATTGGGAACACCTTCCTCTTTGGGTGTCGCCGCGTCCACTTTGGGCATAATGGCTTTCTTTATTCTAAAAATTAATTGAGGTAGAAACGGAATTGATTAGAAACAGAATAAAAACTTGACATTTTTATAAATACTTTTTAAAGTCCAATATCGTTAGCACAAATAAAGTGGCAACAAACGCGTGGAAATATTTTGTTAAGCGGGGAGTTGGTTCCTCTTTGTGGCCGAACTTTTTATAACCACGCACTGCACACCCGGTTGTTGGGACAAAGGAATGCGTTGGCTGAAACGACGACGAGACATTGCAATTATCATAACCAATTAGGAGAGGTCTCAGCAGAAACTGTTGTACTGCATGTCTCCTCCCCAAAGCAGCTCCACACTGTCGTAGTAGGGACATAGTTTCGATGATTTTTATATGTTCACAAATTTCTAAAAATAACGTGACCAAATTATTTTTACATCGCCTATATTCATACAAAAGCGGTTTATTCACATTGCATCAACAAAAATTTTTACAATAAATTTTTGCTCTTTTTGTAGCTATTTATTCAATTTGATCGACTTTTTTGGAACGATTTATTTATTTTCTTTTCGAATGGCGAAAATTGTGCAAACTCTGCTTCTGCCAGCTTGTGGAGTTCACAATAAATCAAAACAGCTGATGAGTGGCGAGCAATTACAAAGCGAATTCATGTAACGTGATAGCAGTGCCATAAAAACAAAATGCATATACATTTTGGATGTTAAAATTTCAATCAGCATGTAAAACACCAATAAACTGTTGGTCCAAAACAATAAAGGCTCTCATGATCTACAAACATCTAGCAGTAAAATCCTGGGGTTGTAGCTCAAGCATCCTAAGGTGGATGTGCATCATGATAATAAGACCAACGATAAGAACATATGGAGCGGTCGCATTGTGCTCTCTCCACAGTGTGGGCAGCGCTAACTTAGCATACGCGTGCATCACGGGATCAATGCGGACCTCCTCTACTGCTGCAATGGAGGGGATGCTTGAGCTGACACAGCTTCATATTGTTATTCAGCAATATTACCAGGGTAGGCTTCGGGAGAGATAAAGAGATGTCATAGAAAAACACGGAATTGCTAAGGCTACAGCTCCCTTTTACCCAGCTACCCAGAGATGATAACTTTAGTGATGTCATCAAATTGAAAAGGAGGTTCAGAATAATTTGGAGCACACCAACATTGGAAAGGAAACTTCAGGAGTGTACCCTGCACTAGTACACAGATGGCTCGAAGGCATCAGAAACTAAAGGCGCTGGAATTAATAGCCCTAGAACCAATCGTTCTGTGCCGATGGATAACTTCCCAAGTATATTCTAAACGGAGATGTGTGCCATCTGTCTATGTACGGAGATATACTTACAGAGAAATTTCCGAAATGAGCGAACTGTCAATCTGAGGGACAGTCAGGCGGCACTTCAGGTTTTGTCATCCTGTGAGATTAAGTCTGCTCTGGTCTTTGAGTGTATCGTGGATTTGAATCTGTTAGGAACACACAATCGCATCCGGCTAATTTGGGTGCAGGAACACAGGGATATAACTGGGAACCAAGTAGCGTACGCATTCGCGAGAGAGGCTGCGGCCTCGCCACTAATGGCATCCGAACCCAATGCACCTTCTCCTTGAGACATCTCGGCCAACTGTAGCCAGAAAAAAGGCACTTACGTTCAATTCAACCCAACTTTATCCAGAGCTTAATAAGGGAACTAGGTCTGGATGGGTTACTGTGATGAGTAGAGGACACAATAGACCATGAGGTCGAAGTGCAAGCCTTGTAAGAAATCTAATCTAATCTATGAATGCGAATGTTATGAATGCACCTTCTGCCTTAGTATATTTTTATCATGATTTTACTGTACCATATATTTATCATGGAAACCACCCTAGTATTTTCCGTTGACCATTCACAATAGACTATTTTTTTTTACTTTGCAACACTATTAATCAGGTCGCATATAGTTATGCGTTTTCAACTTAAACCGGTTATATCAACTCAAGTAGGATATTTTGTGTTGTTGCTTTCACATAATTCGCTAAATTTATCGGTGTTCTTTTGCAGGTCGGCTGCCGAATCTGTAGCTGCGTTTCTTTTTTGGAGGTTGGAAGCAAAAGACTACAGCTAATGAATAAACACAGATAAAATATTTTGCAAGTTTCATGTTAACGACATACACCTTGCCATGTTAAAGATATATTAAACAAAACCAAAATAAATGGATCAAGCGTAAGCAAAATTACTGCGTAATTTCTTCCCCAAAAAAATAAACTACCACTAAAAACTGATTTTTGATACAGATATGAAAGAAACAAGCGTAATAGATGGTCCCACGAGGAGACGATGGGATTTTTGAAATGCTACCTTCCAAGGAGAGATGAATTCGAGCATGTAAAAAAAAAACGAAAAGCCTACGCGAATGTCTTGGAAGACATGATTGCAAAGGGTCTGACTGTACGTTTAACAAATATGTGTTTGTAGCGATTAAAGAAATGAACTCCACTTTCAGGACTCAAAAAGGACACCGTTGTGCTTGGAGTCGAAAATGCGCACTCTTCTCCATGGATACAAGACAGCACGGGAAAACAATCGCACCAGTGGTGCCACCTCATCTTTTGCTCCATATATGGAATTAATGGATAAAATTTTTGGAGGCTGTCCAATGGTTTCAACAGATCACACAGTTCACGTAGGCTATAGGTCGTTTGAAATGGTAATGGTACCGTCGCCACAGGCATCACCCGCTGACTCGCGCCCACCCTCACCTTTCACAGTAACGAAAATAGAAGCCCCCTCACCTCCAATATTGTCAGAATCGAATATGGAGGATTCGATGCCATCGCCGACACCACCGCCCTCATCGCCATTATTGACAGTACTGAGTGCTTCGCACTCGGCACACACGCCAGTTGTGCCCAGAAAACATTCGCGAATAGAGGTATCATCACCACCATTGTTAATATCGAAAATAGAGGGCTCGTTGCCACCACAGACACCACCGCCTTCATCGCCACTAATGACTGGCCTAGCTCCTTCAAGCTCTGCATACGCACAAGCGGTAAGCCGAAAGCGTACAGCTCGAGAAATTTATTATGAGGAAAAGTTGAAGATAAGAAAATTGGAGGCTGAAGAAAAGAAAAAAGCTAGGAGCGAAGCGCTCCAAGAGTTTAAGGACTTGTTGGCGGAGAAGTGGGAGAGAGATTTTGAGTTGGAGAGAAGAAAAGTTGAATTACTAGAAAAACTTGCATTATTTATTTCTTAGAATGTTCGAATATTTGTGGCCTGAAAAAATGAAAAGTAAAGTAGTAGTAGCATGAAGTAATTAAAAGAAAGTACTAAAACGAAACGCGCTTTTCTTAGCGAGCAGCAGTTCAAAACGCCTCAAATGTATTATCGCTTCAAATAGCGACCACAAAAATAAAATGAAAGAATCGTGGCTAATTAAAGGCAAGACAAAATGGACCTACATGTTATGTACCGTATTACTATGTATAAATATATGTATGTGTGTAACTCTAGTTGAAATAAATTTTTTTCCAAGTGCAAAGCAATTAAGGTAAGGATTAATGAAGACAGAAAAATGAGTTCTACGACAGCCGGCGCTACGTAATCGGAACGACCTGGATTTATATACGGCCAAGGACTGTCACTTAGGCAGCATTCCCCATATATTTATAAATACCGACGGTTTAAAAGATGAGATGTGTAACCATATTGAGCGAGGGGCGACGTCAAGTTCGCAGTTAACGTTTGCACCAACAACAAGAATATTATTTTCTTTTCTCTTACGCTGTATTGCTAAGCTCGGAACACACAATGAAGAGTTAGTATTACCTGAAACAGCAGGTGAAGAGATTACACCTGCGCCTTTGACATTTGCAGCAGCAGTAGTATTTGGAGCGAACGGGAGAGGTGTTGTAACGGATTCAAGGTGAGCGGGAACTACAGCATTGGCTTTAGTTACGGCGGCAGTTTGGGCGTAAGAGAGAGAGTTAGCTGCATTAGAGGTCAACACATTAGCATCAGCAACGATTAAAGTATCAGCATCAGTATGCAGAGTGGACGGTCTAAGTTGACAAGGAGAGCTACTTAGAGGGTTTTTAGCGTTGTTTTTGGACCGAAGAGCTGGCGCATTCAGTTTTGTTGCTACGCAAACGTTGTTAGGTTCATTGACCTTGGCCTTAGATCTTGTTACAATTCTATTATCAGCAGCTTTGGCGTTGTTGTTAGAATGCAGCAATATTTACGGGGAATGTTTATGCTGTTACAACAACACGCGAATGAAAGTCGGTTCTATATTAGTGGAACAACCCGGACTTATAGCCGCCCAACGACTATTACAGCCCTTTCCCATACATGTAAGTAGTGTGTTTATGCTGCTACAACAACAAGAGAAAAACGAGCCTAAGCTAAAGGCGTATATTTGTTAACTTTCAATTAAATATTTTTTATAGCGAACTTCGCGAGTTGAAGCAACAAATTTTAATATGCATTTTAAATTAAAATATTTAAAGTTTTCCAACTTTAATTCCTAACGTAAATAATTTTAAAGTCAACTGAGTTGCAATGACCCTTTTATTTAATTTAATTATGGCATCTTACAAAAATTTTAGAAATACTGACTTTTACTGGCTATATTCAACAACGCAATGTTACACTTCATGCTAGTTCCCCTCAACTGATAGCGCAGCTTGGAAATACTCGCTATCCAATTGTCTGATATCACTGGCAAACTTTTCGACCAACTCACTCAACTCTGCCTCATCAATGTCAATATCATTGCCCGTTGTCGTTAGCCGCTCCATAGCGGCATCGATTTTATCCAACAGTTCCTTGTCCGTTTCATTTTGCTTATCAGCATATTCATCTTCGAACTCTCTATAAATACGTTGCGCGTTATGCACAACCGTCTCGGGGAAATTTGCTAAACGCGCCACTTGTATGCCAAAACTTTTCTGCATTATACCAGGACGTACTTGATATAGGAGCGTAAAATTTTCAGCATCTGCTACTGCGGCCATGTGACAATTTTTCACGGTTTCCACAGATTCAGCCAGATTCGTGATTTCGTGGAAATGTGTTGCAAAGAGTGTGAAACACTTTGTTTCTTTCGCCAAATGTCTGTTAAAGTTGTGAGGCGGTTTAGTACACAATAGAAATAGCTTTTAACTAATTTAAACATACTCAGCTATCGACCAGGCGATACCACAACCCTCATAGGTCGACGTACCACGTCCTAACTCGTCTATAATTACCAGTGAGTTCTCGGTAGCAGTCTGCAAAAACGTGATTTCCAAATTAGATTTTTTCTTCCACCTTATTTTCATTGTGTTTATTATTCAATTGAAACTTACGCGCACAATGCCTGAAGTCTCGATCATCTCCACCATGAATGTACTCAATCCTTTGACGATATTGTCACTAGCTCCTACACGTCCCAGTATTGAATCCAGCATATTTATAGTGGCCTCAGCGCAGGGCACAAAAGCGCCCACATGCGCCATCAATACGGCCGTGCCCACCGATCGTATATAAGTACTTTTGCCGCCCATGTTGGGGCCGGTTATGATGAACATATTGCAAATATCTAGGAAATAATGTTTTAAGACCTTGGAATTAACACTAAAATAGATTTTAAATAACATAACCCGATTTACCTTTTTTGAAAGCTACACTATTGGCTATGAAAGTCACGTGTTCCTGGAGTTCCAAGCAAGGGTGCCGCAAGTCCTTAAGCTCCAAGACACCCGAGCCCTCTTTTATCATTTTTGGACGCACATATGGTATGGGTGCCGCCAATGCAGCCATAGCAAAGCTAACCAAACAATCTAGTTGTGCCAATTCATTATTCAAGGAACTAAGTGGCGCCGCATATCCAATAGCTACTTTTATAATCTCCTCCACAACTGATTTCTGCTGTTCCTCATACTGATCGCATAGCGTACCATATTCCTCGCTATATTCGGTCAACTTATCGTTGGTAAAACGTACGCCACCCTTCACCACATCGAGAATTTTATAATTTTTATTTTTACGCAACTCGGAATCGTCCTTCAAAGTAACGCGGAAATGATAGCCAATTTTTGCAACATTTTCCAAACGCACTTGTGACTTTTCCATATTCAAATCATCTGCAGCCTTTTGTTGCAAGCGCTCCATTTTGCTTAACAGTCGCGACATGTGGGACTTCATGTCCTGCAGTTGCTCATCAAAAGAAGACTTGACGAGATAGTCGCCGGCCTCGATAGCTTCAAAATCGACCACTTGTTCAACTAACTGCTTTAAACCAGACAAGTCCTCCAAGTAACTCTTCATCGCATCGCAGAGCACATTTTTCACAGTTGCATGCTCAAGACTTAGTAGCGTGTTGACTATGCGAGGTGTGCGCAAAATAACTTGGTACACACGAAAGAGATCCTGCATGTTTGCCTTTTGTCGTAGCAAACGTTTGGTTAGCATCAGCACGTCCGGAATACGTTTTAAGTAATCATCGTGTAGTGTACTTAATGTGCCTGGCGACTCCAGCAAACACTGCACAATATCATGTCGATCGTTTAGTATTTCGATACTACGTAGCGGTTGCTTAACCCATTGAGAAAGTAGGCGATGACCTTGCGGTGTGCGACAATGATCGAGTACGCCGAGAATGCTTTGGCAACGAAAACCTGGCGAGTTGGGATTTGTGCCAGGCTTTGGCAGTATGTTGAGCGCGGCAACAGCCGCCGAGTCCAAGTGCACAAACCTATCGGCCAAAATTTGTTTTAATTATTTGAAACTAAATTTTAGTAATTACCGTTTCAAATTCAGGTGCTTCATTTCGTAGTGACCCAAATTGCTGGCATCATTAGTCAAATTCAAGTATTTGATAGCCACACGCAAGGCTTCCATAGCCATGGACAGTTGCATCTCGGGTAATGTTAAAGCATCCTCCTGCTGCCCCCTAGCAAAACGTATCAAGCGATTTAAGTCCTGCAGCAAATCGTTTTTCTCAGCTGGTGTGGCCGCTGAGCGCTTCGGTACAGTAACGCCCACATTATTGCGTTCAAGCAGTTGCTTCACTGCCGCATACTGCAAGAAAATTATTTAGCTGCATATATCGCACACTTACACTCACTACTACCAACATACCTCACCATCAATTGATGGCAATAGACATTCTTTCGGCCCCAACAGCACTACCATTGCCTCGAGCTCGGTGTAGAAGTCGTTGTCAATAAACTCCAATACATGAAACTGACAATCGTTTTGTTCCACAAAAGCAACACCTAAGCGTCGCTGATTGCCGTCCACCAAGCGCACTTGCAGCGACAACAGATTGTTGCTCACAAGTATTTCGCGGTTGCCAAACAAAATTTCTTCGAACTGAATCAAATTGCCCGGCGAGCCACGGTACTCAAGTTCCCAATTGTTGCTGCTGGCTGCAGCGCCACCGGGACGAACATAGACTTCCACTCGAAAGTTGCGCACTAGTAGTAACTCCCGTATAGCCGCATTGAAATTGGCTTTCGATAGTGTAACGTAACCAAGCGTTTCATCCGGTTCATCAGGCAAGAGTTTATGCACAAACGCGGTAGATTTGTAGATGAACTTTGCAATGAGCTCACAATCATCCGAGCCATGCACGGTGTAAAAATCAGCGCGGTCGAAAAACCGCACAGTTGTTGGTGGTTTCTATAACGGTAAATTTCTTTTAATTAAATTTAATTTAATATGAATATACAAACTTACATCCTCCAACTTGGCATAGTATTTAATGAAACTGCGTTGAGCGTTGACATCTGTGAAATAACCGTTTAAAGTAAATTTATGCAAATAGAAAACTAGAAATTATTTGCATAAGCTTACCGAGATTCAGTTGTGGTTCTTGCCTATTAGCATTTATTACCTCCATTTATAAAGATTGCTTTGTTTAAAAGTTGCTTTTTAATTATTTTTCGCGCTTTCTGCAAATGCTTCTTCTTCTCAAATGCCAATTGTGGGACACAATGAGGTTAGGTTAGAAACAATGAACTTTTTATTTATGTAGTAGTGATTAAATATGAAAAAATGATAGAAAAGGAGCAATGCGTCTGCTTATTGTACATAAAATGTATCTAATTGCTTATTATGGTATATAAAATGTATAAAATTGCTTGCTATATATAATTTATTAATTATCAAGCTAAATACACACCAGGCAACCGTTGAAGCAACGGTTGCAGCAACGTGTTGCCTATGTTTAAGAAACACGTTGCGACCGTTGCTTCAATCTCAGTATTGTGTGTAACTGTGGTGCAGGAAAGGTACAAGCGGAAGATACGTAAAATTAAATTTTTTAAATGATCGACGAAATGCGTAAAATTACTTCTCTTATTATAATTGACGAACTTTTGTACGAAAATGAGGAAGAAGAGATGCTACAAAAGAAGAGAAAAAAAATCTGGTCCAAAAATTGGCTTTTAAAAAAATCGAATTTTCGAACGAGAGGCTGCTGAAAGAACTGAAGGAAAATGAGCCAGCGGACTATAAAAATGACATGAGGATGGGCGAAGCCCTGTTTAGAAAATTGTTGGACTTCGTAAAGGCCAAAATAACGAAACAAGATACCATAATGAGAGAGGCAATATCAGCAGAAATGAGACTGGCAATAATTTTGCGGTATCTTGCAACAGGAAACGCTTTTGCGGACTTGAAATTTTTATCAATTTTATTGTATTCATTTTTTAATTGCTTTTTTTCTAAAATTTTTATTTTTATATTTTTCACTACTTATATCCCACAGCTCTCTCAAATTTTTATATTCGTTAATAAAATTAACATAATTTTCATTATTTTCAATTGCCATTTTTTTCTTTTTCACTTTATTTTACTCCGCACGAACCTTCTTCTTTGCTTGTATTCAACGAACTGAACGAGTAAAAGCAGTAAACAATGATACACACGAGGCAACGGTTGCAGCAACCTATCCCAAAAATCAAATTTATTTGATATTTCAGGCAACGGTTGCAGCAACACGAAAATCATTTGGCAACACAGCTACACACGAGGCAACGGTTGCTTCAACATGGCCGAGTTGCTGCAACGGTTGCCTGGTGTGTATTTAGCTTCATAATTTATTACAAGATCAAAAGAAAACAAGTTATAAGTTAGAGCGATGGTTCAGTTTTATAAACTCCGACCCATTCACAATTAAGCAGTAATTTGTGTTTTATTGAGAATAATATTAATTATTAGTATTTAATAAACAAAAAAGTGGCTGGTTGAACAAGAAAATGTTGAAATCTCGTATTTGCATAAATTAACGACATATCTTTCATTGCATCACTTAGAAATCAGTGACCGCATAGCAATTCAAGCCAAGCTGAAGAACAAAACTTCCACGTTTGCCAATGTAAATGCGAATAAGTGCAAAATGCTGTTGAGAAGATGTTACTTGCGTAGATGCAGCCCCAGCACTATAATCATCATGCTGGTTGCGTGTTTGGCGCTTACTTACTACATGTACTACCAACACAGCTTAATTGCAGCTGCTGGCTGGAAGCTGCCCAAATGGAATGAATCGCGCACACCGAACCCCGATTTTTTATGGCAGGCTCGTGTGAAGGAGTGTTGCAAAGGGGAAGTGAAAAATGGTGATTCGCCAGAAGATATAGAACCCTTGAAAATGTTGGGTGTGTTGCGCGACAAGAAAGACAAATACATACGCGACATTGGTTTTAAGAATCACGCTTTCAACGCACTCATTTCAAACAATATTGGACCGTATCGTGAGGTGCCTGATACACGCCATAAAGTATGTCCGCGAGAACCCACCGATCCCAATGAAGATTTGCCAACCATTTCAGTGGTCATGTGCTTCTATAATGAGCATAAAATGACGCTCATACGCTCCATCAATTCTGTAATAAAACGTACGCCGGCGCATATACTAAAAGAAATTATTCTTGTGGACGATTTTAGTGACCTGCCCGAGTTGGAATTTCACTTGCTAAGCGATTTGCATGCTCAACTACATTACGATCGATTGCATTATATACGTAATGACAAGCGTGAGGGGTTGATACGTTCACGTATAGTAGGTGCAGACGCTGCAGAGGGCGATGTGCTTGTTTTCTTAGACTCACATATCGAAGTTAACCAGCAGTGGGCTGAACCACTTGTCCGTGCAGTGAAGCAAGAAAATTCCACCATAGCCGTACCCGTAATGGATCTGATTAGTCCGGATACGTTTGATTACAGCGCAAGTCCTTTGGTGCGTGGCGGCTTTAATTGGGGGCTGCACTACAAATGGATCACTTTGCCAAAAGGCAGTTTGAAGAAAGACGAGGATTTTAAAGGTCCTTTTAAAACTCCAACAATGGCTGGTGGTTTATTTGCGGTAAATCGCCAATATTTCAAACACATCGGTGCTTACGATGACGGCATGGATATCTGGGGTGGTGAAAACATTGAAATATCCTTTCGCGTCTGGCAGTGTCACGGCGCTATAAAAATATATCCATGTTCACGTGTGGGACACATTTTCCGCAAAAGACGACCCTATTCAGCGCCCGATGGTAAGGACACCATGAAACGCAATTCATTGCGTGCCGCACACGTATGGATGGACGAATACAAGGAGTACTTTCTGAAGGAAACAAAATCTGCGCGTGATATGGATTATGGTGACATCTCAGCACGTTTGGAGATACGTAAACGCTTGAAATGCCACGATTTCTCATGGTACATGAAAAATATATACCCCGAAATGTTGCTGCCTGGTCAAGAGACCAAAAAAAACCGCAGCGGCAGCCGGTGTTTACCAACCGTGGCATTCGAGAAAGCGCAACTACGTAGCTACCTATATGATACGTCTGACCGGCACTAATTTGTGCGCTTCCGTAGTAGCGCCCAAAGTAAAAGGCTTCCTAAAAAAGGGCAGTCCGCTAATTTTACAAGCGTGCATGCACACACGTAACCAAATTTGGTATGAAACGGACAAGGCCGAGATAGTGCTAGACAAGTTGTTATGCCTCGAGTCGTATGGTGATGCACAAGTACATATTAATAAGTGCCATGAAATGCTGGGCGATCAGCAATGGCGACATACACGCACCGAACACAGTCCCATCTATAATATGGCGGCAGGCACTTGCATGCGCGCCAAGGCAGCACAAGTTGGAGCTGGCATTATTTTGGATTTATGCTCGAAAGATGATGCTAGTGCTTGGGATATTGTAAAAGTGGAGGAGACTTCGTGAGATATGCGTCCGATGTATGGAAAAGAATTGCGGTAATTACTACGGTAAAATTTACTGCAAAAACAATAAAGAAGTGATTTGCGGCATGCACCCACGAAATAAACACATGTCAGGCGCCGTTAGTTGTGCAATCTGGAATATTAGACTGATCTTCACTGCAGCAATATGGTTATTCTATATCCAAATAGTTTATAGTTTGAAATAAGTTTTTAAATACACATGAAAATGTATTTGCGAACAAATCTACTTTTAATTTGTAAAATAGCCAACAGTGTTTTATACCACCCTACATTTAAACCAGTAGCCACGTATCTATTTGGTATATATTTATATGTAGTTATATCATTACAACGCTAGCTTTGTGTAGTATTGAACGAATGTAATTCGTATAGTTATGCGACAACTGCATATATTGAGTGTCCTATAACTTTTATTTTTGTAAGTCTATACGCTAAGTAAAGCAATTGAGGTAAAAAAGACAAATGTAGTTTGTACTGCTTAGTATTATAAACCCTTAAGTTTAAATAAAATTTGCAAATATGACATTTTAATTATATCCTTTTTTCCACGTTCACACTATTCAGAAAGAAAATGTTGTTGGCTTTGTGTTTTAAGAATACCATTTTATTTCGTGTTTTCTTTTACATATACATAGTATGCATTAAAAAATGGTTTTATCGATAGGTCATAACGTAAACTTGTTTTGTTCTTACTATGCTAATGTACATACACAGATATCTTTTCAAAAATTTTAAAAGTCAAATTCAAATTGCAAATATGTACAAACATGTGCATATAAATATTGATGTATGTAGAATAACGAATCAGAGGTGTCAAGAGTGTAATAAGGAAAATGATAAAGCTCGTTGTTTTGTATAAAATAACCTATTCAGTTTCAGGCAAGAAATTAAGAAATATGCCCAAGTTAATGAAGAAGTGAAAGAAATTAATTCATACATTTTAGCACGTCTTTAGAAGCGAAAGTTTTGGTCTGCTATAGCAACAGCTAAACAAACTTCAGCATTGCAAACCTGACCACACCATCTGACACTAGAAGCGCTTTAAATCTAACCGAAGGCTATCAGATTGGAATGATAAACAACCGGATATTTAGGAGGAAAAATACTGCTACAACAAAATCAACCATCAAGCCTTTGCGGCGACAAATACTTTAAGGTATTTTGCTCTGCAGCTGTTGTAGCAGCGTAAACATTCCCCATGCATGTGCGGGGAATGCTGCTGGAGTGACAGTCCTAAATTATGGGTTGTTTCACAGCTAAAGTTCTTTAGTTGCTGTGGTTATTGCAGCAGCAAAAAAATTCCTATACATCTCTGTTGTTGTTGTTTAATCAGCATAAACATTCCCCATACATATAAGGGGAAATGCTGCTAAAGTGACAGTCCTTGGCCGAATATAAATCCGGGTCGTTCCGGTTACGGAGAACCGACTATCATGGGAGCGCCTATACATCTCTGAAAAATACTGCTGAAATAATAGTATTCAGCGGGATATATTGGAAAGCCGGTTCGTGCACCCGACTATATTGCGAACGTGAAGTTCCGCGATTGTTGTTATTATTGTAACACAACTGATAAATTGTTGGTGCATGCTGCTGTAATGACAGCATTCTGGGTCTACCGTTAGATGCGTTAGACGATGACGACCGGTAACTACATCGCACTAACACAGTTTAGTGAGCTGTTACAACAACAACAGCACTGGCCGAAATGAAAGGACAAAGTGGGTGGTTCCGTTAACATAGAACCCATTGTTGAGGGACACAATGCTTTGAATAGTATAGTCGATCATTTTGATAGTGCTTTAGTACCACAACAGCAACCATCAAACTTTTAGTTCTGGCCCAGAACATTTGATGTGCGCCAAAGTCTACATATCTCGAAACATGGAGGTAGAAAGCAGTTTGGGCGGAATTATTTTATTATAAGGTGGGGTTTAGCTTGAGATTCAACGATTATTACAAAATTTTCATTATCCTAGTAAATTAAAGAGAAAAGACATTTTTGTACAAAGATTTCGAGAAAAGGTATGGTGAATGCTTTGAATGTTAATAACAATCGCTGAATTTTGAAATGTAGATGTTTTGCATTAATTTTGTTGCATAATTCCATTTATTGCTATATTTGGAAATTACACTTCCTAAGATTTTTTGATTTACCTTCGTACTCGTACGTTAATAAGTCTGTTCATGCAGAAAATAATTTATTACAATTGTTTTTGTGTTCATGCAACCAAAAAACTTGCAAAGTAGGGGATAGTGAGAGAGCAAAATGACATTTCATTTTGAGGGGAAGCTGCAAGTTTTTACTGCATAAATTTTTACTTGTAAGAATTTGCAAGTGAGAAAAACAGCTGATCGCAAAGTAAAAATAAACACAAATTAAAAATTGCGGATTGAGTCAAAATTCCAAATTTAAATAAAAATGGCGATTCAAATGGAGCATATAAGTAAATATATTTTAGATAAAATTTATAAAGTTTAATTGAAGTGATATATTAGATAGGAATCAACCAATTATATAAAGGTACGAACTTCTGAACCACAGCCGCCAGTCAGCTTTGCTGCAGTTTCCGAAATACAAATCGAAAGCATTAAACGAAACGGTATTATTGTGTTTTATATTTGTATTTCTTGGTTATTAATTAATGTGGCAATAGAAAGCAAGGAAAATAGCTGAGTTTGCACAACAATACAGCTGCAAATCGAATGTTCTTTATCTGACAGCGATGACGAAATGGAACAAATTATTTTGGGCGAAATAAAAATCATGTGATGGTGCGCTCGTTATTTTGCATTTTTTTAAATTTAATACGAGGTAGCTCGTCTGAATTTTTTTTAATTTTTGTGATTTTTCCCGTCAATAATTTAATCAGCTGTCGTAAAACTTGCAAATTGTTTTGCGTTCATGCACTTTTTTTGTGATAGTTTTGTCTTTGAGAGCGTTTTCTGGAAAATTAAGTTACTGCATAAATTTTATATGAACAGACTTAATGATTCTGCGTTTTAATCAGTGCGTGCATAACAACATATCGCACTTGTTACGTTAAAGCGTAACAACTCAAAATTTTCAAATTTTAGTTTTTTGCAAGAAAACAATGTACAGTGGTCATCTCTACCCACTGTAAAAATCGTTCAGTGGTTTGTCTAGTCTTTCGTTAAAAAAAACCGTTATGACTCTCTCTTTGTTTTCAGAATGACTTCTTTTGCCTGAACTAAAGAGTTACATTTTTAGTTGTCTCCAAGTGTTTGAACAAATTTGTGTCACATAAAGTGTAACATTTGGAGTTGTGCCTGTTTACAACCAAACGGTTTGTTTAAGTTACAGTCTAAGTTAAGAGACAACTCAAAATAACGCCACTAAGTGTCTAACAAAATTTCAGGAAAAGAGTAACAACTCAAAAATTTGTTATTTTAGCGCAACTACTAAACAAATAAGAATGAAACAACCGTTATATTGTTTCTAATGATATTTTCGTGCAATTACATATTTTTTTCCTTGTAATATATTATTAATATTTACGGAAACAGTTTTTCGTCTCTACTGAAAATGTTCAGATTTTGAGTTGTTACGCTTTAACGTAACAAGTGCGATATCTACACCTATGTGCACAATAATAGCAGCGCGACATATTGAAACGTTTTGACTGCTTCTTTTATTTTATTTTTTTTATTTATTTTTTATTTATTTTATTTTTTTATTTATTTTTTATTTATTTAATTTTTTTTTTATTTTTATTTATTTTATTTTTTTATACCTCCACAAAAACTATATCATCTCCAACGGTCAAACATTGTACGAAATTGAAAAATTACAACTATTTTTAAACTTTTAATCAGAATTTTAAGGAAAATTTCAAGTAAGCAAATTGAAATCACGAATTATCAAAAGTCAGCGCGCATTTCTAGCCACTTTAAACTGCAAAAATTAAATGGGCAGGCTACAAAGTTGCATACTTGATATTTTTCTAAAAATTCTGAATAAAAAATGTTCAATGTTGATGCACACTTTTTAAAGTCTCATATTTTGAGTTCTATGACTTTTTTTGTAATAAAAAATAAATAAATAAAAAATATGAAGCCAAAACTTTGCAATATGTAGCGCTGCTATTATTGTGAGCACAGGTGTATAAACATATTCCTGGCGTTTCATTTGACAGAGATGTGTTATGAAAAAACATTTAATGACAACAAGGAACAAAAATACTTAATTTGCAATATTTACTTATCTTGTTTCAAAAAAAGTGTCTAATTTACTTAGAAACATTTCAAATTGCAAATTATTTTTATTAACTGACTTACATCAATTCTTCAAAGTAACTTGCAGCAAACGCATAAATATATTTCCACGGCAGGATTTAGCGATCTACTTTGAACTTAGAAATTTTTAAACTCAAATGTGTTGTTTGATTCCTAAAGTGCTTGAAGTCCTAAAATATTGATTATGTTATATATTGAATACAGTTGAATTAAATATGATGCCTTCGATACAAGTCAACAAAATAGATAATTCCTTACTCGTGTTTTTGTTTTATTTTGCACCGTCCCCTACGTGTATGTATTTATTTATATTTCAATTGGCTAATAGATAAATACCGTCGTTACACCTGAACTACATTGTTTCATTTTGGTTTTATTGTACTACCTTACGATTATTGCGTTATCGTTTTATATGTATGTACGAGTTCAATATTTTATGAATAATTATTTACTATTGCCAACGCTCGGTGCTTATCACTCAGAGCCAAATACAATTCGCTTGGAAACATTTGAACTGCTGCTGGTTAGTTTAGCACAACATTTGGAAATTGGCCATTTCTTCCCACAATCCTATTTGGTGAAGCAATACATGAAATCCTACATTAGAAACGCGTACTCGTTAATGCACGCTGTAATTTTTTTCTTAATTTTTTTTTTCGTTCTTTAACTTCACACATAACATTCTCAGCATTACCATCGGTTTATAATTCGCTACAAACTGTTTGATTTTACGTTTTCTAGTTTATAAACGTGTGTATATATATTTGGTAATAATTATCATTTATCTGGTATAATTTTTTTACTTAGGTAATAGCAATTTTTGTTTTGTTTCTACACATCATTTTGCTTCGTTACAATTAAACTTAATTAAACGAAGAAAATATTTAATCATAATACATACATACATACACAAAACGAGAAAATTAATGGAAATGAAGAAAGTATGCGTGCTTAACATGAGCATTGATCTTTTGTATTTGGTGCTTCGTTTGTTAGCGAAGTTCGTCCCGGCTGTGAAGGTCGATGTTGTACGCCCGATTCGGAAGCATTCAAATCGAGTCGACCTTCTTGAATGTTTTGATATATTTTACGTGCGGTTTCGAGAAATGCTTCTTCAACATTTTGACCACTAAAACATAAAGGAGGCAGCTTTAGTTGAAAACTGAGAAATTGAATTGCTATTTGTAACATTACCTCATAGCGCTTGCTTCCAAAAACATTAAACCATTTTCATCGGCAAACTCTTTGGCCTCTTCGTATGTTACCTCGCGTGTACTTTCAAGGTCTGATTTGTTGCCAATTAAAAAGATCACAGTATTTGGATTTGTGAGATTACGTGTGTCAGTTAACCAACTACTGAGATGATTATAAGTAGATCTGCAAATGAAAATGGTAAATGACATGGGAAAGTTAATTTTAACATAAATATTTTTAATATTAGTTTGGGGAAAAAGAAATCCATTATTTTCTCGGTAGACGGCTATAGTGATCGATATCTCAAACAACTTAAAGTTTGTGCTGGTTGTCAAGTTGACATTTCACACTAAAAAAATTCGTTTGCCTTTTTTTTTTTGTCCTCTACAGTTGTGAGTTACTGGGTGTTAACAATGGAAGTCAACAAAGAGAATATTCGGCACATTTTACAGTTTTTCTTTGGAGCGTTTTGGAACCATCTGTGTACCATTTCTGTGAGTCATCATTTATCCACGTTGGATTATTGTTCCACTCGTATCTAGGCGGGAAGATAACCTTGCATCTCATAAAATTGAAAGTACGGGTTCCAGTAGTTATTGTTGTTGTTATAGCAGTAACTTTGCCCCGTCAGTGTAGTGTAGCTCATCTAACGGTAGGCCCAGGAAACTCGACGGATTTGGTCCAGAGGGAGAGGGTTGTTAGATGAGTAGGTTTGATGGGGCATGTGAAAAGGTGGTTTGTGTCGTGCGGGGTGCATTCACATGCTGGACATATGTTTAGTATGTCGGGATCGATTCTGGATAAGTAGGAGTTTAACCCGCTACAGTATCCAGAACGTAATTGTGCCAATGTTACGCGGGACTCTCATGGAAGTTGGAGCTGTTGTTGTTGTTGTTGTTGTAGCAGCATAAACATTCCCCATACTTATATACGGTGAATGCTGCTGGAGTGACAGTCCTTGGCCGGATATAAATCCGGGTCGTTTCGGTAACGTAGAACCGACTGTCGTGGAAACGGGAGCTCTTGGAGCTATTCGTCTGCGATTGGTGGTGGTTGAACTCCGATAACGTCATTCGGGGGTCGGGAGCTTAAGAAAGTGGTGAGAGTCTTCCGATGAATGTCGTTTATAGCCTGTCTGTACACTGTCCGTGTTCAATGTGGTCATTTGCCTGGGTTTTGCATACTGCATGTTGAACCCTGTTCAAGATATTGAGGTGTCCAGTAAGATCTCCTGGTTTAAGTTTTTCGTTCATATGAAAAGAGAGTGGTTGCATAGTAGCTTCCTCTTGTATTGCTAAATGTAGCAGTGGTAAGTTTATAAGCCCTTCCATGCCGACAGTTGGGGTAATTCTCATGCCCCTGTTATGCTTAGGCACGCCAGCCTTTGTAGTTTACACAGTTTTGATATGGCAGTAGTTTGATTTGTTTGAACCCACATCCAAAACCCCATACAGTACAATAGGTTGTTGTTGTTGTTGTAGCATAAACAGGAGTGACAGTCCTTGGCCGGATATATTTCCGGGTCGTTTCGGTAACGTAGAACCGACTGTTGTGGAAACGAGTACAATAGGTGCTACCATTTGGTTGTAGATCCACAAGGTCATTTTAGGGTTCAGACCCCAGGATTTACCCAAGAGTTGTTTTGTTGTCCAAAGGTTTTTCGTTGCCTTTTTTATTACTGAGTTAAGGTGGGCCTCCCAAGCGAGTTTGTTATCCAAGATAATATCTAGATATTTAACCTCTTCCTTTAGAGGTACCTCTGTACCATTTATTCCCAGGGTGGGTATATTTCGAACCCTTTTCCTGGTAAATGGGAAAATAGTGGTTTCGGAAGGGTTGACGGATAATCCCTCTTTTCTACACCACTCCCAGGTTATATTTAAGGCATCCTGCATTAAGTCCTTTATGGTCCTTTCGTGGTTGCCTATAATTGTTACAGAAATGTCATCTGTATACCCTATTGTTTTATACCCTTTATTGTTAAGGGTTTATACCAAATCGTCAACCAGGATAGACCAAAGCAATGACGATAGTAAATAATAAAAGGATAAGGGATTTCCTTTTCCCCCAACTAATATTAATTTAATCATGCAGTAAGCTGCCACTCCAGCAGCACTCCTTAAAAGGTTGTGGAAATAGCTGCATGTTCGTACAACATCAACAAAAAATATTTAGAAATTATTCCCAAATTGTTTACCTTCTAGTAATATCGTATACCATTAACGCACCAGCGGCACCACGATAGTACGAACGTGTTACGGCACGAAAACGCTCTTGACCCGCAGTGTCCCAGATTTGCAATTTGATTTTCTTATCATCTACCTCAATGATGCGCGTACCGAACTCCACACCAATCGTGTGTGGGCAATTCGCCATAACTGTAAATAATAGATAAAGTAGTTGCATGTTTACATGTACATATCGATGGTTTTCGAGAAAAGCGACACAACTCAAAATTAACTCAAAATTCGGAGTTTTGCCGTTAAAAGCAAAAATCAACTACAGAGTTTATATATTTTTATCTGGAAAAGCGTCATAAGCGAATCTTGAAGCAATTCTGAGAGATGGCGTTAGTGTCGTTTTGTCAGGTGATCGAATTGGCGCGTCACTTATCTAGAAAACTGACCCAACTCAGTATTTTGTATTTTTGAATTATGTCACTTTTCTCGAAAACCATCGATATGTATGAACGCATATCTAAATATCCACACATAAATACACTCACATTTCTTCTCTGTGAACTGATGAAGCAGACATGACTTGCCTACTCCCATATCACCGATGATTATATACTTAAAAATATAGTTATAGTTGTAAGGTGCTGACGACATCTTCGGATCTGAGAAAAACAAAATATTTTTAATATTCAATCGTTTGCAGGTATGAATATTTAATAAAATCAGAAGTTGGTATGTGAGCATGAATCTTCATACATGTCTCTAAAAAGCAATCGATTTCTGTTGCAAATTTCTCCAATAATGACAGCATTTTTGTATAAAAATAAATAGCAGTTATTTGTATTTTTTCAAAAGTTTATTATTTTGTGTTTGCCTTCGTCAGCGTTTTTTTGTACTGCACTTCCGTCGAAGACGAATTTGAAGTTTGAACTTCAGCGACACCATTTATCCGCTCAGTTGGGTTGGCTTACCTTCCAAGCAAATCAGTTACATGTAGAAAAGCAATAACAAAAATTAGCATTCAAACTATAAATGTAAAGAAGTTTCGGTCGGTTGGCGTGTTGTTAACGGCGGCGTTAACACAATGCCGGTTACTAAGCCACTGGCGGTTTGTTATCGGTTGTTTTTTTGGAGGTGGTTGGAAATTAGAGGGGACATGCTGGAATATGTAGAAATTAATTAAGCAGCCCATGGTAGAATAGAATACGCATGGGAAAAGAGGCATACGTAGTGATAAGTTTATGTGTATGGCTTTGGTTAAATATTGTAAAGAAAAAATGAAATGTAGGCGTAAAAGACAACGAAAAGAGAGACAATATCAGAACATGGAAAAGCAAGCCCAAAAAAAAAAATTGTGTTTAAAAGTAGTTATGTGGCTAACAAGAAGTATGGTTAAATGGTTGATGATCTGTATGTCCAGTACAAAAATCGCTCATTTGTTGCAAGAGTGTCGTAATGAAAAAAAAAATTAATTTAGATATGTTTGCAGAAATTACCTCCAGCTTTTCTTTCATGTTGTGTAAATGTTTCTGATATCTTTTGACAATATTTAATAAGATGAAAATGTGTTTTAATTTTACTTAGAGAGGTATAGTTAATTGAAAACTTTTAAGTCGTATTTTTCGAATTTTTTTTATTTTGTTACAAGCTCTTCCAGCAAATGTGCGATTTTTGTATGTAAAAATACAATTTACAATTCGAACGAAAATCTAAGGTTGCAAAGGAATTGAAAAAAATTACCTTAGGTCTGTCCATGAACCAAATAATTTGTAACAGTTGTTATGAACTATCAAAAGTAGGGGAAGTGAGAGGGCAAAATGACATTCCATTTTTAGGCGAAGTTGCAAGTTTTTACTGGATAAATTTTTACTTGCACGAATTTGCAAGTGAGAAAAACAGCTGATCGCCAAGTATAAATAAACACGAATTAAAATTTGCGAATTGAGTCACTATTCTAAATTTAACTAAAATGGCGATTGAAATGGAGTATGTAAGTAAATATATTTTAGATAATACGCTGTAGCTCAAGTAAAAAAATTGGAATTTTTGTTGTTGTTGTAATATAGTAGCATAAACATTCCCCATACTTACATACGGGGAATGCTGCTGGAGTATATAAGCAAACAACCAGCAAGTGAATAAGCAGCTGAACATGAAGAAATTAAAAATTTTAAAAGTTATTTCTATAGTTCAAGGCCGCCGTCGAGCGCCAAAAATTATCTAAAATAGTAAATGCAAATTGATTGAATAGAAGAAGAAAGGGGAGCGTGTCATTATTCTGTATTACAAAATTCTGGGTGACAAAATTCTGTAAATTGCAAAAAAATTCTGCTTGTTTAATGCGAAACATTCTGCTTTATTCAAGTTTTGTGATTTTCGTCATACAAGGAGTAACAAAATAAACATTTATTTCATAAATATACATATGTATGTATATGTTTAAGCGATAACAATATTTTAGTTTAGCCAATTGCAATATTTTTTGGAATTCTTTTTAAATATGTAGTGTGACTTAATTCATTTCTTTTCTTAATTATTCTTCGCAGCTGTTCGTTTTTTTAGAAGAGTTCTGCGCAAAAATACTGTGGATTGCGTAGCCGGAGTTGGACTGATGAGGGTTATTTTTTTGAAGCGCGGCCGAAGGCCGCCCACGCGAAAAGAAGTTCTACGCAAAAATACTGTGGATTGCGTAGCCGGAGTCGGAATGTTAAAGAGGTAATGTAATTATTTAATTTATTATTTTTTTTTATTTAATATCCCGAATAATAATAAAAAATAATAATAAATTAAATAATTACATTACCTCTTTAACATTGTTAACATTATATTTTAATACAGAATTTGGAAAGCAGAATTTTAGAAAGCAAAATTTTAAAAAAGCAAAATTTTAAAAAAGCAGAATTTTAAAAAGCAGAATTTTGTTTTTAGAATTTTGTACATACAGAATTTCGACACCAACCCAGAAGAAAGACTTTATAATTGGACTATAACTACAATCCACATACATATGAGTGTACATATGTAATTCATTCAGCAATATTTGAAACGATCAATAGAAACACAGCTGATATCACATCGGCATACACAACTGTGCAGAAAGTTAAGACTTAACAAATGAGATTTGAAATGAGATAGCGTAAAATGCAAATCGCTGGTTTTTTTGAAGAACGTTTTATTCGGAAACAAAAATAATTTAAATACATATGTATATTACATATATTATATTATATATACATTAGGCCGGGTCGATTTGTGGGGAGGCAAAAAAATCGCCCATTGCTCTGTGAAAATCATATTCTAGGGATCAAAATAAGAAACTTTGCCGAAGGAACCATTCCTCTTAGTGGAGGTCGGTCATACATTTGGACTCGATTGGAGCACTCTAAATGGGTCAAAGTGGGATTTTTCAAAATTTGCCCCTACCCAAAAGTACGACCCAAATTGGGGGATATCAGAATTCGTTTTAGAGGTATGGTTCCTTCGGCAAAGTTTCTTATTTTGATCCCTAGAATACGATTTTCACAGAGCAATGAGCGATTTTTAAATCGACCCGCCCTAATATACATATACATATATGTATAGTCGAGAAAACCGATTTTAATTTACTTTTGTTAACGAGATACTACAAATTAAAGCAGCTGTCATTTCTTAAAATTTTTATTTATTTTTTAAGTGGCAATATTTAAAAATAAATTGTTTATGAATAAAATATCATAAAAAAATAATTTCTTTATATTGCATATGTGTGTATAATAGAAAATTAATTAAATTGAAAATAGTTAGTAACGCTAGTCAGTTAGTCGGCTAATATTTATGTATAAATAGGGTTGGTGTCGAAATTCTGTATGTGCAAAATTCTAAAAACAAAATTCTGCTTTTTTAAAATTCTGCTTTCTAAAATTCTGCTTTCAAAATTCTGTATTACAAAATTCTGTATTATAATATAATGTTAACAATGTTAAAGACGTAATGTAATTATTTAATTTATTATTATTATTATTTTTTATTATTATTCGAGATATTAAATAAAAAATAATAATAATAATAATTTTTTCTTCAGTTTCGATAGAATCCACAGTATTTTTGCGTAGAACTCTTTTTTAAAATATATCATTTAACCACGAGAAATGCATTAATTTTTCCCAACTTCATGCGCTCTTCCTCCTAAAGCCATTATCACAACAATGCAATGCTGCTGTAAGTAAGCCACACAGCATCGGTTCAAAATCAATATGCACAAATAAAACAAATATACACTACGTACGGCGCATAATGAGACGATTAGACGGTTGGAAGCAAGATGGAAGGAAGGCTGTTTTACTGCTGCTGAGTTGATGTGTTGTAAAATTGAGAAAACCGATTAAAATTATTGCGCACCAGTGTAAAACTTCAGTTAATAATATGGAATAGTTGTCGAATTAGTAATTTTTTTTTTTGATTCTTGGGCTTGAATTGAAAACACTTGGACACAATTTGTAAGTGAAGATGTTCAAACACTTTAATGCCATCTCACAACGGTAGCACAATTATAAACACTTTGTACAATTTTCCTAGCGCTGTACGCTCTAACGCACAAGATCCGCCAAATTGCAAATTCATAGAAAAAAACGAATACAGTTCTCAAAACTAACTCTAGATAAAATAATTTTGGAGAACAAACCATTTTACCTTTTATGAATAACAGAGGAGCGAAATCACTGTAGTATTTATATTCAATATTGCAGAAAACATTACGGATATTTGACTCATAGAAGTAAAGATATGTATATATGTAAATACATGCATGCATTTCACACTACTCACCCCTGCTTGCTTTCAACACCTATTCTGTGTGTACAATTTCTGTCGCGTGAACGCTGCAGTGGGTAATTAATTTTTCCTGTAGACAATCTTCTTCAGCGTTGTTGTTGTTTTAATGATTATTTCTTTTTTTGGGGGCTCTTGTACTCTAGGCGATGCCTTGGCCTTTTTGATTTTACGCCACTATGACTGATAACAGA
Source organism: Anastrepha obliqua (assembly GCF_027943255.1). NCBI lineage: Eukaryota > Metazoa > Arthropoda > Insecta > Diptera > Tephritidae > Anastrepha > Anastrepha obliqua. The sequence continues at coordinate 11,109,372 of NC_072896.1, read as the reverse complement.
ATATTTCGTTTAATAACAAAAGTGTATGTATATTTTTTTATCGTTCAACGGCAATATATTGATGACGAATAATTTAATTTGTACTTCTTTGTAGCTGTAACTTTTTGCTAATTGCGTTTCTCTTTTGTTGGCCTTTACTTCGTTCTTTCGATTTTTCTTCTTAAAGCACTATATACCAAATGTTTTTCAAGGACTACACTCTTTATGGGATGAAATTCTTTACTTTAATTTTTAAAAATATTTGTTTCACATTTTTTTCACACGTTTTTAAATTGATAAAATTACAAATATTTTGCCCAATTTTCCACAATCATCTGCTTCGTTTTGCATTACTCCCTTTTCTTTTGTTTTGCATGCATAGCAACTTGTCCAGAGATGCCATTATCATTATACATATATGAAAATAAAAAGGGCAGATAAGGTGTGATACAGTACGGATTTATGGTGATTATTTTGATGATCCGTTAAAAAATATGTCATACTTTTGCTCTTGTAGAATCCTATTATTTGTAATTTTTTTTGGGTACGCGGGAGCCAAATAATAGTAATTGTAGTTTTTTCATTACAAACATGACTGACTACCAGCCCAGCGAAGTGATCTTAAATCGATTAGCGCTTGCTTGATGCTATTTTGAATGAATTTGTTGCATATTGTGAATGATGCAGATTTATTTGACATTTGCTCAATCGCACGTGTATTTCCCAAATTGATTCTCTCTCTGTGTTTACATTTCTGCGTAGTGCTGCTTATTTTTTAACTAAACTTATAATTATAATTTCAACAATAATAAACTAAATTTAGCAAAAATTGTGTAGCATGCAGTGAAGATGTTCGTCAACGAAGTGAATGATGTGAAAATATACAACTTAAGCGCTGGGAAATCGGTGCCAGAAGTGAGTACCAAAACGGATTGAATATGAAGAAATATATGTTTTCTAATTTTTAAATTCGTACATTTCAGTGGTTAACAGATCGCCGAAAGCGTTCCCAGTTAATGAAGAAAGTCGATTCACGCCGACAAATCGAGTTGATACAGGATTTCGATATGCCCGGCGTCTGTACGTCAATACGTTTGAGTCCCGATCATCAGTACATTTTGGCAACAGGCACCTATAAACCGCGCGTCAAATGCTTTGAAGTGTGCAATTTATCCATTAAATTCGAGCGTTGCTTTGATTCGGAAGTGACAACCTTTGAAGCTATTAGTGAGGATTACAGCAAATTGGCAAGTTGATATATATAACTGAGGCGAAAGGAACACTGCTTCTTTTGAATTTATTTTAAATAATTCCTCTCTACTAAACAGGTGTTTTTGCAATGTGATCGTTTTGTAGAAATTCATTCTGCCTCTGGTCGTCATTACCGTTTGCGTATACCGCGCTTTGGACGTGATATGAAGTACCATAAACCATCTTGTGATCTCTTCATTGTGGGCACAACGCGCGTATGTATTTAGTTGGTTTTTTTGCTGCATATTACTTAAGAAGTTAGTAATTTTTTCAGGAAGTTTATCGCCTAAACTTAGAGCGTGGCCAATTCTTACAACCTTATGAAACTGATGCGAGTTGCATAAACGCTTGTGATATTAATCCCGAGCATCAACTGCTTATGGTTGGTAGCAAAGAGGGTATGGTGGAAGCCTGGGATCCACGCAGCAAAACGCGCGTTGGTACATTAGATGTAGCAATTAAATTGCCAGGCACCAAAACGTTTCCCTCTGTATCTGCTTTAAAATATAAGAATGGACTGCAAATGGGGGTTGGCACCGCCTCTGGACACGTGCTACTCTATGACATACGTTCGCGAGAGCCACTGCTAATAAAGGATCATTTAAATAAGGTGCCGGTAAAACGTATCGCTTTTAATCCCAACCATCAAACCGTGTACTCAATGGACGATGCAATGCTTAAGTTGTGGGACGAAAATACCGTAAGTTTAATGTAGCTTCAAATTAAAGTAGAGTTAATTTATATCGATGAATGCAATTTATAGGGCAAACAAGTCGCCTACATTGAATCCACTACATCCTTTAATGATTTCTGCACCATTCCTGATACGGGCATGTTTTTCCTCGCACAAGAAGATGTGAAAATGCTGACGTACTATGTGCCCTCAATGGGTCCAGCACCGCGCTGGTGTTCGTTCTTAGATAACCTCACTGAAGAAATAGAATCGGAAGTGGTTGAGAATATGTACGACGACTACCAGTTTGTAACACAAAAGGAATTGGAAGAATTGGGCTTGGATCATTTGATTGGCAGTAATCTATTGAAAGGCTACATGCACGGGTAAATTAAAAATTAACCTATAAAAAACACTTATCTTGAATCCTTATTTTTCTCTCAACTCTTTTCAGTTATTTCGTTGATGCTCGTTTATATAACAAAGCCAAAACTGTCGCCGATCCATTCGCTTTTGAACGCTTCCGTAAAGAAAAGATACGCAAAGAAATTGAAAGCGAGCGCAAATCACGTCTACAAATCAAATCTAATCTTCCAAAAGTCAATCAAGATTTGGCGCTTAAAATTATGGACGAACAGTCGAACAGCACCAAAGCGGCCAAAGCACCGAATCTTCTTGAAGATACACGTTTCAAGGCGATGTTCGAAAATCCTGAGTTTGCTATTAACAAGAGTGCTGAAGAATATAAACTGTTGGCGCCTGTGCTAAATCGTCTAGAAAAATCTAAGCTAAAAGAGATTAAAAGACGTGTCGAAGTTGCACGCGTAGCTGAGCTGCACGCTGACGAAGCGAAGCCGCACGAGGAAAGTGACAACGATGAGGATCTTTTCGGTTTCGAAAAAAATGACGGCGATAATGATGATCATTCAACTGCCGAAGAATCTTCCGATGATGAGGGAATGCGTGACTTCACGAAAGAAATGAAAAAGGCATACAAAGATGTGAAGCGCCAACGTGAAGAGGAAGAAATTGCGGAAAATGAGCGCGAAGTTGAGGAAGAGGCCAACAGCGATAATGAGCAGCAAGCTAACTCGACAACCACACAAACAAATAATCAACGTAGAAGTAGCGTCAAGATGACGGCACTGGAAGACAACAACCTCAAACTAAGTGAAATGCGTAGCAAGATAATGAAAATCAGTCTAAAAGACCGGGTGAGATTCAATGAAGCCACCAGCGCTAATGTGACAACGATTGGGCGTTCATTGGGTAACCGGCAGATGACATTCGATATGAAAAAGAAGCCGACAAAGGACGAGAAGAAGCGGGAGTTTTTAATGAAAAAACACCGGGAGGAGCGCAAAAAAGTCATACGGCCAATAACCGCGTTGAAGTTGAAAAAGGTTAACTTTAAGTGAAACTTGTAAAAATGTTTTCACTTTGCTTACACCTAAATCATGTAATTTATTTTAAATTGTGTGTCTGTAAATAAAATTTATATAATTTACTATATTATATTAGAAATAAATATAATTAAAGCGAAAATGCTTTGTTAGATAATAGATAGATAGATGCGTTATGAGGCTCGCACTTTGATCTCATGGGCTTTTGTGCCCTCTGCTCAGCACAGTACCCCATCCAGATCAGTTCCCTTATGAAATTCAAGATTGAGCTGCTTTGGATTGAGCGTATGTGTCTTTCTTCTGGCTGCAGTTGGCCAAGATGTCTCAACCTCTTCCGTGCTATAGCGCTGCATTCAGGAGAAGTTGCATTTAAGTCTGCTGAGGCAGAAACGAGAAGGGTCTGTAGACCGAATCCCGAGTGCTTTGTTAGGTTTTGGTGGTGTTTCTCCTCCAGTCGGGGGCGTGCGTCTTGATGTTGTCCTAGAAGTAGCGGAAGCTACAGTTGCAAGCCGCTTCCGAACGGTAGAGGGTTCTTGTGTGAAGCTTTTCCATGACAGAAGTATAGACTTAGAGGCTTGCTCAGCGGCGATCGCCATTGGAAAATACTTTTTCTATAACCTAAAGTTTCTCGTCCAGAATGCGCCTCGATTTAGAAAGTTAAATTTTGTATAAACAAAATTACTAACCAAAATAAATATTAATAAAATAACATAAAGAGATTAATTGAACAAAATAAAATTAGAATAATTGAAAATTAACAATAAACCTTGTACTACTTGAAAGTTCCAGAATTCCTACTGGGTACTTAGAAGCTATCTAAAAATCAGCTGATCGCTGCAACTTTCCAACAGCTGTTCGGTTCATCAAAAGTTAAATGAACTGCGCGAATTAGTGAACATAAGGACTGATTGACTAAGAACCGTTAAGTACCTGCACAAACGGGCTCTACATTTTTTAAATATAGCAGTAAATTGAGATTATAATTTTTATATGATTTTTTTTAAGTTGTGACTTTATATTATGGGTAAAATTTGGCGTACAGTTACCATTTTCGGATTACCCATAAGAGTAAAGTTTCAAATAAATAAATAAAATTCGTTTGTTGAGGTTATAATTTATTCCGTTTGTAGTTGTCTAGGCATAAGCTTCGTATTCTGTTCGAACGTCAAGGGCTGCAGGGATGGCAGGTGGAAGATTTAATTCCACTAGAGGAATGTTTAGTGGCCACTATTGGCTGTGAGACTCGGGAAACGTATGAAAGGTAAGATTTGGTTATGTAAATATTGCTGCTGCCTACATTCATATGTAAATATGTGCATAATTACACGCCCATAAAATAAATATGTATACAGTTGTGTTCGCAATAATAGCAGTGCGGGATTCTGCTGTTTCCGTGGCGCCGCAATCTTATGGCGGATTCTTATAGAACTCGGCAAAAGAAAACGAAATGAAAGAGTAAAATTTTTTGATATCTCGCTTGGTTTTCGAGATATTAAATTAAAAAAAAACACGAAAAGGAGTTCTACGCAAAAATACTGTGGATTGCCTAGCCGGAGTTGGACTGATGAGGGTTATTTTTTTTAAGCGCGGCCGAAGGCTGCCCACGCGAAAAGGAGTTCTACGCAAAAATACTGTGGATTGCCTAGCCGGAGTTGGACTGATGAGGGTTATTTTTTTTAAGCGCGGCCGAAGGCTGCCCACGCGAAAAGGAGTTCTACGCAAAAATACTGTGGATTGCGTAGCCGGAGTTGGACTGATGAAGGCTATTTTTTTTATTATTATAATTTTTTATTTAATATCTCAAAAACTAAGCGAGATATCAAAAAATTTTACTCCTTCATTTCGTTTTCTTTTGTCGAGTTCTATAAGAATCCGCCATTAAATTGCTTCGCCACGGAAACAGCAGTATTGCACGTTCTCTAAAGTGGGAATACACAACTCCAGAATAAACTGGAGAAAATTTGAAAAATGTTTCACTTTTTAAGTGCCTGCCGATTACAAATAAAGAGCATTTCAAAAGTGGTGCCTAGATATGTGGTAGTGAATGGGTTTGTTCATGTAAAAATGATCCAGTCACTTAATTTAGGAGAATTCGTTCTCAAAGTGAAAAATATCAAAAAAAGTACGTGAACGCAAAACCAGTAACAATTTGCAAATTTTACGAACAGCTGATTAAATTGTTGGCAGAAAAATTTTTCCAGTTGAGCTACCTCGTATTAAATTAAAAACAAGATAAAGCAAATAAAATTCAAAATAACGGTCCTCGAAACCACATTTTTTCCACAATAATTTGCTCCATTTCATCATCGCTGTCAGATGAAGAACATTCCATTAGCAGTTACATATTTTGACGTCGCAATCACAGCTTTCTTCTTGACTCAATTCAGAAATTTTAATTCGTGCTTATTAACACACTTTTATTAGGACGGGTTGTATGTATGTATGTATGTATGTATGTATGTAACGGAATCTTTGAGCTTAATTTTCACTGGCTTCTAAACATCTGATCGACTTGAAATTTTGCGCATCTATCAAGGACCGATGACAATGCAATAATTTGATAAAAGTTTTCCATTATCCTTATTGGGATTGCCAGGATTAATATTTTCTTTTTTTACCTGTGGGCAAAAAGTAAGGTGAATTTGGTTGTAAAATGAAAAATCGTCATTTATTCTTGTAAATCAATTTCATCCCCTTCAAAATAATGCCCTCTCGATGAAATACACTTATGCCAACGAGTTTTCCAATCCCCGAAACATGCCAAATAGTCCATTTCCGGTAGTGGTCTCTTGAGTTTTGGGAATAGCCAGAAGTCACACGGAGCCAAATCAGGCGAATACGGTGGTTGCGGAACGATATGCGTGGAATTTTTGGCGAAATAGTCACGAAGAACGAGTGCAGTGTGAGACATGTGAGATAAATTTTCCATTATCCTTATTAGGATTGCCAGGATTAATATTTTATTTTTTTAACACACTTTTATTAGCTCGGGTTGTATGTATGAATGACTGTAACGGAATCTTTGAGCTTAATTTTCACTGGCTTCTAAAAATCTGATCGACTCGGAACACACAACATAGATGACTAGATGGGAAACTCTTTTTCTCGTGAGAGCGCTGAAAAATGTGCATTTTTTATAACATTTGCCAATATTGCCATACCGGTAGAAACATGAATTGGGTATTTTTTTAAACAAAAATTGGGAATTTTTAGTTTCCACACCACCATTGATGCGTGGGATGCTTGATATAGTAAATATTACAATCATTCTATTGGCAACTACCTATGTACAGAGGGTTATGAAAGTGAAGCAAAATGCATCCCACGCTTTTAACTCTAATTTGAATTACTCTATTTGTATCTTAATTTTTGTTATAACTCTGTTCTGAGGTAGTTGACTATGACTGATCCTTCGATTTGCTATTACTTCATTATAGGTCCCTTTGTCATTAAAATTTTTTTTCTACTTTTTAGTTCGATTAGCAATAAAAGCGTGTTTTTTAGTTTTTTTAAGCTATATTTTATTTTTACTTTGCGATCAGCTGTTCTTCTCACTTGCAAATTCTTACAAGTAAACATTTATTCAGTAACTTCCCCCAACTTCCCCTCAAAATGAAATGTCAATTTGCTCTCTCACTTCCCCTACTTTGTAAGTTTTTTGTGTACATGAACACAAAAATGATTGAGTAGACAATTCAAAGATTGATGAAAAAATGTCCGCATATAGGGAGAAGAAAACGCTCGTTGGTTTTTTGGGGTCCGAGATTAATCTACTAACAGAGACAATCTTTATTTTGAACAGGGTGGAGCTGGATCTAGAGCAGTGCTGTCCATCCCATACATCAATTGATGACACGTATTCTTACTCTCCCATCGTTCAGTCGTTAGCAAACCAGCAACGAATAAACACCACGTATGTCCGCGACGCTTAATGTATGCAATACAATGCCCTGTGAGAACTTTTTTATTCTAGAAAATGCCTTTGGCGACTTGCAATGCCTTTTATGTTACAAGTCATTCAAAGGAGGCTATAGATGTAATATCAAAAGGCATTTCGATTCCTCCCACAAAAATTTTCTACTCCAATCCAATATTTATTTATTTTGGTTTAAATTTCCTACTGGGCTGCTCCCATTCTATCGTTCTCACTTATACACTCACATTTTTCATTTTGGACATCACTGATCTAGAGCTACAAGTCATATAACACGGGAAAACAAGCAATAGTGAACTTTGTATTTGTGTGAATCATTAAATTTGGAGAGAGGAGACTTTTTATCATTTTTATTTCATATATATTACAGTGTCACTGCTTGGTGAAGGAAAATTGATGCTCTTCCCTCTTCTCCTTTGAAGACTCTACAACTTCTAAACTCTTCTTCCGATAGGTTTGTTCGCAAACTCCAGACAATATATAAGGTTGTCAAAAAAGTCTTGCGGTATTTTTATTGAATTTTCAATTGTTCATAAAATTGGTTATAATAATGCGATTTAAGTCAAATATGCGCCGTTTTGTTCGATGACGAGTTCCCAACGAGATGCCAACTTCATAATGCCCCTCTTATAGAAGCTCGCTTCCCTATTGTCAAAAAACTCGGAGAGCCAATTTTCACAGGACTCTCTTGTGGACAACTTCCGACAACCAAGCTCGTTCGCTATGGACAGAAATAGGTGGTAATCACTTGGTGCGAGATCCGGACTATACGGTGGATGCAAAAGAACCTCCCATCCGAGCTCCCGGATCTTCTGGCGCGTCACCAAAGATGTGTGTGGCCTGGCGTTGTCCTGATGGAAGACAATTCGGCCTCTGTTGATCAAAGATGGCCTCTTCTGCATGAGTGCTGCATTCAAGCGGTCCAGTTGTTGGCAGTACAGGTCCGAATTGAGCGTTTGGCCATAGGGGAGCAGCTCATAGTGGATGATTCCCTGCCAATCCCACCAAACACACAGAAGAACCTTCCTGCCCATCAATCCAGGCTTGGCCACCGTCTGGGCAGCTTCACCACTTTTCGACCACGACCGTTTGCGCTTCACGTTGTCGTAAGTGACCCACTTTTCATCGCCAGTCACCATCCGCTTCAAAAACGGGTAAATTTTGTTGCGATTCAGAACCGATTCGCATGCATCCATACGGGCAAAAATGTTTTTTTGCGTCAAGTCGTGTGGCACCCATACATCGAGCTTCTTTTTGAATCCAAGCTTCTTCAAATGGTTTATAGCGGTTTGATGACTCATGCCCAGCTCTTGGCCGATGCTACGGCTGCTACTATGCCGGTCTCTTTCGATCAATTCAGCAATTTTATCGCAATTTTTGACGACAGGCCTTCCAGACCGTGGCGCATCTTCGATCACCTCTGCCCCAGAACGAAAACGTTGAAACCATCGTTGTGCGGTGGAAATGGAAACTGTATCGGGTCCATAAACTGCACAAATTTTATTTGCAGCATGAGATGCATTTTTGCCTTTATCGTAGTAGTACTGTAAAATATGCCGTATTTTCTCTTTATTTTGCTCCATGTTTGCGACGCTATAACTCACGAACGACTTAAAGCAAACAACAATTAATCAGACACGTGTTAGCACGTGAAAAGAGCTTTCCAAAAAGCTCTAGCGTGAACCGATGCGACGAATACAACTAGAACTACGCGCTTGCAAAGACAAGCTTGCGGAAATACCGCAAGACTTTTTTGACAACCTTATATATGGCCAAATGAATTGAATGCAATTTTTATCCCTATAAAATTCGATTAGCTGGACAAGAAACCGTGGGGATAGCATGCGGAAAAACTTTACGAACCTAAATCCAGGGACTACCGCCACCGTCATCTGTGGTTCAAGACTAGTCACTGGGTTGGCTGAGGGAATCATTCAGGGAGTTAGCTGCGCTTGTTTGAAAGAGAACTTATTTACAATCAGCAAGCTCTGTCAATAACGTAGCCACTTCTCTATTCCCATGCAAACTTTGGCATGATGAAAAGAATTCAGAGATGTGGGCAATATCAGATCGTTAGTCGACTCTCAGTAAACTTGCAGGAACCAGCTAATTGGGTTAGTGATGTACGAAAAAAAAATCAACACAGTCTCCATTCATGTTTCTTCGTTGCCGTCTGAAAAGATTGTAGAGGTGTGGCCAATATCTCAGCGAAGCTAAACGAATCAGCTGATTCGCTGACATAATCGGGATCATGACTCTGCCCGTGCTACTTCGTTGCCGTTTGAACAGCCATGGTGAAAATATTTTTACAGGTGTGGTCAAGATCGTTAACCGTTAATTTGACAAAACTAGCTGATGGGCTGACGTAGCTAGGATTATGATGCTGTTTGTTTATGAAAAAACTAAGATTGTGTTGGTGATATACGAAAAACATCTACACAGTCTGCACTCATGTTGCTTCATTGCCGTTTGTATAACGATTGATTGCACGAGTGTGTGAATACGTGTGAAATGAGCGGGCAGAATTCGGCTGCCGAATATCCGGTGCTGTGGCAGCCGAAGTTCCCCTCACAATTTCCCTTTTCTCCATAGTTAAAAAGCAAACCTTGTAAATCGATCATCCTTGGACTACCCGATATCGTTGCAGCCTACTTCACAATCCAGTTTTTTATCATAAAGGAGGGTCAAACTTGGTAATTTATCCCCCTTGAAACTTTGACTTAAGTCGACTGTCTTTGAACTAGCAAATAGCAGAGGCGTTAGGTAACAGGGCAGATCTGTTTAAAACGAAAAAACGAAACCCATTGGTTTATTGGTAGATACTTTTGGCGCTATTGCATAAATGAGGAATAGATGCAGGGCTTTGAGCATTACATCTTTCACTAACCTGCTTTGGCTAAAATATTACCTATATTTATCTGAATATTTAGGGGACTTGAACCTAATGGCGATTCGGATTTTAAGCATTTCATTAAGAAAACGCCGTGATTTTTCCTTATGGGGAAGTAAAAAGTGGCCAATTCGCGTGGTGTAGCAATAAGCTGTGTGGCCTACATACAGGGTGAGGTCCAACACTGAGCAAAATCAGAAACGACAGGAGCTTTGTTCTGATAACTTCGAATTTATTTATTCCAAACATTCCCCTCTGGCCTCGATACACTATTTTGCGCCATCTAAAAGCTTTTCGATAGAGTGTTTCAGGTCATTGACCGGACGGTCCTTCAGGATGTCGGTACCAGCTTTTTGGATGGCCTCTACGGACGCAAAACGTTTTCCTTTAATAGCCAAATGCAATTTTCCGAATAGTTAGAAATCACAGGGCGCCATATCAGGTGAATACGGCGAGTCATTGATGGTTAAAATGCGATTTCTAGTCAAAATATCAGTCACAAGATTGGATCGTTGAGATGGTGCATTATCATGCAATAAGCGCCAACTTCCTGCTTCGCGGTATTTAGGGCGAGTTCGACGAATTCGTCGAATGCGATGCAACAAACGCTTCAAAACGCCAAGATAGAAAATTGCATTGACGATTTGGCCCGTTGGCACGAACTCCTTGTGAACAATTCCCTTGGAATCGTCAAAACAAATGAGTATCGACTTGGTTTTTGACTTCTCCAAATGCCATTTTTTGGTTGGTGCCTCGTCTGGGGCTTTACACTCGGCACTTTGATGCTTAGTTTCCGGTTCATGTTGGCAGCACCAAAAATCATCACAAGTTATAATGGTGTAAAGGAAGTTTCAATTTTTTCTGGCCTCTTTAATGAGGTCTCGAATGTTGAATTCTGAGCAATTTTTGGTCCTCGGTTAACTTGTGCGGAATGTAGCCCAAATGATCAGTTAAAATGTGATAAATCGATGTTTTGGAGATATTCAACTCCGAGTCCATGAATTTTAACAATGATTTCCGCTCATTTTTGATAATTTTACGAACAATTTCGATGGAGTTGTCGGTGATTACTGATTTTGGGCGGCCCGTATGTTCTTTGTCATTTATGTCCTCACAACCATCTTTGAAACGTGTAAACCACTCATGAACTCTGGCACGAGATAGACAATCATCGCCATAAACTTTTTTCATCAATTCAAATGTTTCGGTAAACGTTTTACGGATTTTAAAACAAAATTTGATATTAGCTATTTGTTCGAAACTCGTTTTTGTACCGATTATACAAACATACTGACACTTTAGACGCAATAACTTCGCTTCCACTGAACCGAATGTCACCAAACTTTCAGTAGAAATCAGCTATAGATGTAACTTTCAATGCACTAACTCATTAAAAAGACGGCGCCAGCAAAAATATTTTTATGACGTCAGTCTGGTTTATTTTGGACTTCACCTTGTACATACGTTTCTGCACCATGCAATCATATAGGGCGGCATCCGTCGTAACCAAATCTAACTAATAGCTTTTTTTTTAGAAGAGGTGTTATTTTGATATTCAAAGAAAAATGATATTTTTTAATATAATATAAATAATCGGATATTTATTTCATTATAAAGAGGAAGGTATGCCGTTAATAGTGGAAAATAACATCAGGCAACCACGACCACGCTTACAGGACAATATCCTTTTCATGAAATTTTTCATAACCGAATTGCAAAGTGGCTGCCCTATGTCCTCGATAGCCTCACGAATTTCATCTTTGAAATCTTGAATTTACCCTGGGCTGTTGGCGTAGACCTTCTCTTTCACGTGGCGCCAAAGAAAAAAGTCACAAGGTGTTAAATGACAAGATCTCGGTGGCCAATTGTCTTCACCCTTTCGAGCGATAACACGGTCCGGAAACTTTTCCAGTAAAATACAGGGTGGCTGATGAATTTTGCTACATTAAGAAACTCAAATAACTTTTTTTTTTAGTGTATGGAATTCATTTATTTTTTTTTCAAGTTGAAGGTCATTAAATTTTATTAAATGTAGCTTAACTAGTTTTAAAAATAATTGAATTTAAATGCCCCCCATGCTCGTTGACACAAGTGCGGCATCTTAGTAAAAAGTTGTTCATTGCTGCTTTGAGAGTTGCGACAGGAATAGCCGCAATTGTTGCCCGAATGGATTGTTTTAGTTCATCCAAATTTGTTGGCTTTGTTTTATAAACTTCTTGTTTACATAAACCCCACAAGAAAAAGTCAGGTGCAGTAAGGTCAGGCGACCTGGGGGGCCAACGAAATTTGGAGTTTCTTGAAATCAGTTTATTGGGAAATTTTCGTCGCAACTCTGTCATAACAGTCTGGGCTATGTGAGACGTTGCCCCATCTTGTTGAAACCACACAGAGTTGAAAGGAATTCTCTTTCGGCGTAGTTCTGGATAGAAAAATTCTTTCAGCATTTTCAAATAACGGTCTCCAGTAACCGTAACGGTGTGACCATTTTCTTCAAAAAAATAAGGCCCGACAATACAGCGTGAAGAAACCGCACACCACACTGTCACGCGAAGAGGATGCAATTCCGTCTCGTGGAGTATCTGTGGGTTAGAAGTACTCCATATTCGACAATTTTGTTTGTTCACATTGCCGTTTAAATCGAAATGGGCCTCATCAGACATGAAAAGGCGGTTTAACATGTTTTGGTCTTCTTCCACCATTTGCAGGATCTTCTGGCAAAATTCCAAGCGAATCGGCAAGTCTGCTGCATTCAGTTTGTTAACCATTTGAATTTTGTAGGGAAATAAGTCTAAATCTTTGTGCATTATTGTTTGCAAAGACTGTCGGCTGACTCCAAGTTGAGCAGATAAACTTCTTGTTGAAACCCTTGGATTGCTTTGTATAGCTGCAGCTACAGCAGCGATCGTTTCCTCCGTCCGAACTGGTGGGTTTCGATGATAAGGCCTTCTTGCGACTGTTCCATAGATAACTAGATGTGAAACTTATTCATTTTGAGAGAGAGCGCGCCCATGAGGACGTTTCAAAACTTGGCAGCACTCACACATTATGGGATTTTGAGCAGCTGATAGGCGAAATGGCAGGCTGCCAGAAGAAACGCACCAAAAATAACTGACGAAAACAGTTCCTTTTTGCTTAATGGAGAAATGACCACAAAAACTAACAAAAATCGCAATAAGTCATGTTTTTAATTATAACTTATGTTTTTCGCGTTCATTACTTTATTATTATTAAATTACTTTTGTATTTCAGTTTTAAATAATTTCATTTACATATAAATTTTTAAATTTTTGGCTTATTTATGTACATATTTCATACGGATTGTGCTTATTTGTAGTATATGTAGGTGTTTACGAGTGATATAAGGCTATTGGGCAACCGCACACTAAATACTAACCTCAATGGTGGTGTGGAAACTTAAAAATTCCAGACCTTTGGTTCAAAAATACCCAATTCATATTTCTACCGGTGTGGCAATATTGGAAAATGTTATAAAAAATGCACATTTTTCAGCGCTCTCACGAGAAAAAGAGTTTCACATCTAGTCATCTATGACTGTTCCTTGCTCAGCAAAATTATTCACCAGTCTCATTATGGTCCATCTGCTCGGGGGATCGCCGCCAAACATCCGCCTGTACTCTCTCTGTACCAAAACTACGGACTCCAGTGCGTGAAAGCGGCGGACTATCCAAATTCTTGTTTGCGTGTCCCAGTTATCCATTTTAATAAATTTTAAAGATCAATCTGTAAATTAAAACAAAAATGGAACAGATAACTTAAAAAGAAAAAAAGTTATTCAATTTTTTTTTGGTAGCGGCTTTCATCAGCCACCCTGTATCAATAGTTTTGTTGCTTGTATGGCACGTAGCGCCGTCTTGTTGAAAATAAAAGTTGTCCAGATCAATACTATCCAATTCCGGCCATAAAAAATCGTTAATCATCTCTCGTTAGCGCAATCCATTCACCTGTAACACCTGTTATTGGAAAACCCTTTATTTGAATGGAGGGCACCGGACGTAAACTCGTATTACTTTCATTACAAGTGGCAAAGCCTTTTAATGCTCAATTCCGGGTTCAAGGATTAAAGTATAGTTTTTTTGATTTTATAATAGATACCTGATGCTTTCCATTTCAATTCAACCGGGCTATTCGGGTCATGTTCTTCGATTTCGATGTAACTCAAATATGTTGCTCTCTGGTCAAAATAATGAGGCACGTATTTTTTTGTTCGCCCGAAAAAATTTTTTTTCAAGAGTTATCGGCAATTTTGTTTTTCGGCTCAAAATCGATTTTTTTTAATAATATAAGAAATTTTTTTTTAAATGCTCATAACTTAGTCAAAAATAAGCCGATTTGAATGATTCTGAGTTCAAAATAATCGTAATTACTTACACGAGCGACTTCATGTAGAAACAATTGCAAAAAAGAAGTTGAAAATTTTTTATTTTGCAAAAAACAAAAAGTGCGAAACAGGGTTTTTACTCAAAAATTCATTACTCAAAAACAACTCATTTTAGCTACTGGGCATTCAGCTTAATTAAAGTTTGAGATGTTCTTTTGATTTGGAAAAAGTTATAAAAAAATCAAAAATACACTTTTTGAAATATTGAATTTCAAAAAAATTTCAATTTTTTTTCTTTTTTGCTAAATAAAAAAATTTTAACTACTTTTTTGCAATTTTTTCTACATGAAGTCGCTCGTGTAAGTAATTACGATCATTTTGAAACCAGAATTATTAAAATCGGTTCATTTTTGACTAAGTTATGGGCATTTAAAAATTTGTTTTCTAATATAATTAAAAAAAATCGAGTTTGAGTCAAAAAACAAAATTACCGATAACTCTTGAAAAAAAATTTTTTCGGGCGAACAAAAAAATACGTGTCTCATTATTTTGACCAGAGAGCAACATATTTGAGTTACATCGAAATCGAAGAACATGACCCGAATAGTCCGGTTGAATTGAAATGGAAAGCATCACCTACAAAATCCAAATTCACTTTTTCATTTAAATGTTTCTGTTTTTACAGCTTCCTAAATCTAGCCACATGTGTGCCGTTTCGCAACTATCCTAACCTACGTATATATAACACACCACCCACATCTCTTTCCTGTGTGCAACGCGATCCCAATTCACCCAGCATTGCAAGTCTGAACATCTATTGCCTGCGTTCCATCTTTGAGCTATGCAGCCTGAAGAGCCAAATCGCCTTAACCAAGGTATGCGATTATTTTTGCAAAGCCATCGTCTGCATTTGGCAACGGCGTTATGCCAATCTGCACTTCTCATTTCAACATTTCAAATGTACATATGGATTGGATGACAAAGAACTGTGGGATTTTTGCATGCTAATCGGTCCGTATGTGCACCGCATGAAATTCAATACTGTGATTATCGCCCCTGTCTCACAACAATGCCCTGTTAAGCGGGAAAACCTAATGCGGGCTATCAAAAGCCCCATTAATGTTGCACTTTGTCGCCATTTGGTGCATTTTGCGCACCTACACGACTTTGAGGTACAGGGCAAATACCTCGACGAATATACGGTGCGTGAATTGGCGCGATATTGTCCGCAACTGCGCAAACTAAGATTATTAGATCCGGGCTCCCGATGGCTTTTTGGTAAAAACATTCACCTGCTGCGTAATTTGATGTCACTGAGTGTGCAGAATTGTGATAGATTTCGGCGTGAATCCATGTTATATATTTGCCGCGAGCTGCCGCTGAAGGAGTTGAATTTCGTGGGCTGCAAGAAGTTGCAGCATGCACATACGATTCAGAGAATGTGCTTACATCTTCAGTCGGTGCAGAGACTGCATTTGACCGCAATTTCGGATAGTGTTATGTTAACGACGATTTTGACATTGCCAACATTGAAGCGATTGAAATTTTATTGGTTGAATGATGACATAGGATTTCAAAGAATGCTATTTAAAAAGCTCCTGGAATTGCGGCGAGACACATTGTGTTGCTTACGCTTTTCAAATGAGCCGATTCTCCTGGAATATGCATCGCAGACGAATTGGCCGAAGGAACGATACGCCTCATTGCGTGAGTTTGTTACCGTAAATGCACTACCGTGGAAATGGAAAGAATGTTTCGCTGAATGGTTACAATTGTTGTGCGGTAGCACGAGCTTAAAGGCAATTACCTGCGAGTATTGTCGCGTTTTTTCATCCAAACAAATATTGCAAACGCCAAATTTCTGTAAACGATTGAAGGTGATTCGACTTATTGGCTGTCGCGAATTGGCTGACGAGCGATTGCTGCAGTCTTGGAGCAGGAAAAGACGTTTTGGTTGCCAGTTACTTATTGAAGGTGACTTACCATGGACGATTGTACAGGTAAAAATGAATAAATTGCTTTTTTAAAATTACTTAAAGAGATCATAGCGTCTACGCATAGTCGAATAGTTTAAGTTGGATTTGTCTCTTAGCCAAGTCGGTGCGTGGTGATTTGGGAATTCTACTCTAGACTTTAAAACTCCATCAAGTGAGTTATCGTTAAGTGTAGATGCGCTTTTTTTTACTTATTTATTTGTTTTTTTAAATAAAGTAACACCTAACGCCCAATATTGGAATCCCAATGGCAGCTTGCAAATTAAGGATAAAAAATAATATTCTCCAGGAGGGCAATAGGTCATGGAGAGAAGAAAATACGAGTGTTACAACCAGGCTAATTTTACCGCAAATAGATAAGAGAAGATCAGGAGAATTGCTTAAGGGGGTATTCTAGTCTAGAGGCCCGAAATTCGAGCATTTTTTAACGGTGAATAAAAAAAAACTATTGATATTCTTACTATCCATTTTTTTATCATTTATTTCTTTATATATTAAGAGCACACAAAATGAATTTAAAAAAAAAAATCATGGAATTATGCGCCCTTGAAGTGGAAGGGGAAAACAAAAGACAGTGTCCTCGTCGTCACGATTTCTACCCTTGTGGTCATCTGAAAAAAAAAAAACGATGACAAATTCTTAATTAATATGAATGTCATTATCGTATGACGCAAAAAAAAGGGAAACAATTTTTTTTCATAAAATGGCGGCTACTCAAAAATTGAGCTCGATTTTTCCCTAATTTTTAAGCTTTCTCGAATTGTTTACAGATATTAAAAAATTGAAATTTCCAGTTTTTCGTGCTTCATCCGATAGAGATATATTAAAAGAATACTCATGATAAACTTCAAGCAAATAGGTTGATTAGAACTTGAGATAACGTGCCGTTTAAAGTTCGCCGCCTGCTCAAACCGGTCTAGCTGTCGCGTCACTAAAATAGTTGTAACTTCGAAAATAATTCGAATTTTGAAAAATCCTTTTAGGGAGATATTTTTGAATACTTAAACTATCGAATTTTGAAAAAAAAAATCGTTCGATACTTTTAAATTTCTAGACTAGAATACCCCCTTAACCTCTCAAGAGAGAGCAACTCGAAGGTCGTGGTTTGTGTCACCGATCATTGGTAGGCACCTTTCTAGGTTAGGAATCGGAAGAAACAGTAGAACACTTCCTGTGCAATTGTCTAGCTTTAGCTAGGAGCAGAGCAAAGTTGTTGGGAAAATACAATACCGTTTTGACGCTCTTACGGAACTATCCGGCGTTGGGATAAAACCTATCCTACGCGTCTTAAGAGAATCTAACTGGTTCCATGAGAAGTAGGCAGTAAGGTTCCCGTGTTACACAGTGGTACTACAACGGACCTACATGGTCTAAGTGAGTTGGCTACTCCAAGCCGACTGCCATAAAAACCTAACCTAACTTTAACATCTAACTTCAAATTTTGCGAATTTGACTATATAACTTATACTTTTATAATTTATGCTTTATAATGTTGTTTATTAACTTTGGTGTGTAGCAGTAGCGACCGTCATAGCCAAGTGGTTGGTGCGTGACTACCATTCGGCAGTGTGTAGGTTCGAATTTCCGTCCATGAAACACCAAAATGATAGAAAAAGTTTTTCTAATAGCGGTTGCCCCTCGACAGGTAATGGCAAACCTTCGAGTGTATTTCTGGCATGAAAAAGCGCCTCATAAAAAATGTCTGCCATTCGGTGTCAGCTTAAGACTGTAGGTCCCTCCATTTGTGGAACAACATCAAGATGCGCGCCACACACCCAAAAAGGGTGTACGCGCCAATTATATATATAGATGTAGCAGCACAAAGGAATCGAAGTAGATATAGGAATGAACAGTAATGTATCAAAATGCTCAGAATCGATTAACGGATTATATACAGTTAGAAGGTCGAAAAAAGCGAATTTTCCAGATTTTTTTCTGAGAAAACTTTTAAATTTATTGATCGAATTTGTACACATGTAATGTTATCTTTTACTGTAAGTAAAAATATTTATTTCGAAAGGAGCTACAGCTGATCTCCGGGAGTTCCTCTCAAAAACGACGTTTTGCCGTGACCACTATATCTCTGAACTGGATCCTCTGAAATTAAAAAACCAAGCAGATTTCTCTAAACTAATGTTAAATCTAGCAATTAATCGAAGAAATAAGCAAAATAAATTTTTTCGACAGAATGGCGGTTTCTCAAAAAAAAAAAAATCGATTTTAACCAAAATTTCGGTCTTAAATTATTTATAGAAAAAATATTTATCGGTGAGAAAAAATCTTCGATTAATTAGAAACTCGTGTTAAAATTTGAGACTAATTGGTTTAGCCGTTTTCGAGTAATGTTGGTCACCGACTCTGAAAACACAATTTTGAGAAAAACGCGTTTAAAGTTTGAAAAACACTTTGCATAGTAGGATAGGAAACGCCTTTTCAAATTTGCGTGTAACTTAGAAAATATTCACCGGAACGATATTAAATTTTCTGTGTGTATTCTTAAGTATATGTAGAGTAGAATGGGGTAAGATAGGTCATTTTTTTTTGGAGAGCTCTTGCTACGGTGTTTTTGCATTGATTTTGAAAAATAAGCAAGATTTTGAAAGGTTATTTATCTGCTAACATTTTGGTTATACTGACTTATGTTTGGCTAAATATTTTGGAAGCTGCATTCAATAAGACAAAGGTACTTTTTTTCGATATTTTCAAAATCGGGGGGCACGATAAATCACTATATGTGAGGGGAAAAGAACAATGTACATGGCTTGGAAATTAACGTTTTAACTTTTATTTATAGAGTATGAACACTGTACATGTTATAAAAGTTAGAAATTTTTCTTTAATTCATTTTTCTTCTCTTCTTTGGTAAATTTTTGGCGTTTTTGTATGAGCTTCTGCCTCTTTGCAGCCTCTCTTTCTTTTTTTCTTTCGGCGGCAAATTGTTTTTTTGCTTCCGCGTCCGATTTCTTCTGAGCTGCAGCTGCTTGCTCAGCGCGTAATGACTCTAGCATCACTGCATCTGTAAGAAGTGCAGCTTTACGTCGCTTCCGGCCTCAATTTGTTGGTTTGTGCAGTGGAGCTTTAGGAAACGGCCGAATGTCCTCAATTGGAATGAATAGGTCGAGATTCGATCGATCTGGCTCTTGATCGGCATTCGATAAAACAGGCTCTTCATGGGCATTCGATGGACCAGTATCTTGATGATCAATCGATGGACCAGCCTCTTGATCTGGTTCGTCCTCGTACGGACGATCAGTTACGAATGCTGGCGTGAAATCATCTTCCGGAAAAGTGGCGCGATTAAATGGCCAAATGCCAGTTGATCTGAATCCAGCGATGATATTCATGCTGGAAGCACCTTTCAACAAGGATTCAGCTACCAGTTCAGCTATTCGGTCGATGGTAATAGGAATGCTGGAATGATTTAATATCCACGCCTTGCAGGAATGGTCAAAATAAGTTTTGAGCGGCCCAAATACTCCTCTATCGAGAGGCTGCAAACGATGGCTGGTGTGCGGAGGTAGAGTTAATACTTCAATATTATTATTCTTACATAAGTCTAATCCAGCAATTGTCATGTGAGATTCGTAGTTATCCATGATGAGCAAAGTTTTTTCAGTACTGGATCGAATCGCATAATTTTTGCTTCGAACGGAATTTTAAATTGTTTAGAGGCTGATCGAACACTAGCGCCATCTCGGACTGCCGCGATTGCGTTTTTTACGTCCTCTTCACTTCGTTTCGGCGTTTTTCGCACATAATTACGCACCATTTTGCTGCAAAAACAATTAAAATTTATTTTATTCAATTAAAAGTATGGACCTATAATGCCCCCAGACGGCTGACCTGGGCACTATAGCATGGGCACCAAGCACATGTTTTATGTTAGTGTCGATATTTTTTTTAAAAACAAAAAATATCAAAAAACTAACACGTTATTCGTGTTCAGCATTATTTTCTACGTAAAATAAAACTCACCTGACAAATATTTACATGCATTAAATGCACTGCACCGTAGAATAATAAAAATGCTATGTCGGAGAAAAGCTCACAAAAAACTAAACGACGCCAAAACTAGGATAACTAATCAATGGTGATGGCCGAAATGACAATCGCGAACGTTGTTCCCCACCACGTATTCAATTCACATAAGACAATTCACAAAAACAGTGCGACGAAAACCCCACCTACTTATTGTGCTCCCATACCTATCTTACCCCATTCTACTCTACATTAAGAAAAAAAAAATAATAAAAAAAAAATCGATTTTTTGAAAATTCTAACTGTATAGGTATGACCCCTTAAGCCATGTCTGTCCGTTCGTCCACCTGCCCATGTGCACGATAACGCGAGAAAAAATTAATATAACACATAGATGGCACTAGTTTTATTGGATGCACCTCTTTTTCAGTTAGTACTAATCTTAATAAGACAGCTGTTCAAATTTTACGATACTCTGTTCATTGGTTCGTGAGTTATTGCGCTAAGAGTGACGCTACTTTTTTATTTCCAAAACAATGGACCAAAAACAATTGCGTGTTTTAATTTTACACTGCCTCTTGATGAGGAAAAATATTGTTCAAGCGAAGCAATGGCTTGAATAGTGCTATGGGGACTCGGCTCCTTCAGAAGCAACAATAAAACGATGGTTTGCTGACTTCAAACATGGTCGTAGCGACACCGATGATGCACAAGGCAGGGGACGTCAAAATGAGAAAACCAATTGACTTGAAATGTAATCAATACCCTATGATCAGAAGTACCGGAAATGTTTAAATAAAACAAAACAGAGTTAAAAATCAGGCAAATTTATTTTATCTCTTTCAAAATATGACCCGTCTGAAACAACACACATGTGACAACGTTTAACCCAGTCCTTCATGCACTCCTGGTAGGCCGACGAGTGGCCTTCAGCTCCTTCGTCGCATTCTCTTTGATCTCGTCTATCGACTAAAATCTCCTTCCGCGAAGTCGTAACTTCAACTTGGGAAACAAAAAGAAAACAGAAACAAAATCCGGACCGTGTTATCTCTCGAAGATGTGATCACAATTGGCCACCGTGATCTTCATTTAACACCTTGTGACTTTTTTCTTTGGGCCACGGGCCAAGAGAAGATCTACGCCAACAGCCCACGGTCGATTGAAGACCTCAAAGAAGGAATTCGTGAGGCTATCAAGGACATAGGGCAACCACTTTGTAATTCGGTTATGGAAAATTTCATGAAAAGGATATTGTCCTGTAAGCGTGGTCGTGGTCGTCATGTGCCTGATGTTATTTTCCACTATTAACGGCATACCTTCCTCTTTATAATGAAATAAACATCCGATCATTTATATTAAAAAATAGCATTTTTCTTTGAATATCCAAAAAACACCTCTGATTGGAAAACTCTTTATTTACTTGGTGTTTGGTCAAATAATCCGGAACAATTTGTCCTCGGTACGATGCAAAATCCAAGAATTGTTTGCCCACATTTCCGGCCGTTTGTGCGTACAGCATCTCTCTCTCAAACGCTTCAAAACGGATAAATAGTGACAGATGTGTGTCTTACAGTCCAACAAAATAATAAAAAAATATGGATGGGTTCCCACGTGCGCGGTTCGTTTAAATTAAACATTCCCGGTACTTTCTGATCACAGGGTATAAATGGTATATTCGTTGACATATTGACATTTTGCATGGACGAACGCATGAATTTTGTTGCATAAAGGTCATTTCAAACGCCAAAAAATACGGTTGTTTTCCGAATTTTTATTGAGAAAGCTATCAGTTGAATCTTTTGGAAAATTTACAGCCATATTTATTATGCATTATATAAAATCAACTTCAATTTTTGGTCGATTTTCTGGAAAATTGTGGCTTTGACAACGCTCGAGGTGAAATTTCTATGAAAATTTCTGGTCGCTGGCCGCCACAATAACTCAGCTCCTGGTTGTCTGAAAGGAAAAATTCAAATGGCATTTTACTCCTTATGAATATAGTTTCAGTATGAGCTATTGAAAAAAAATTTTTTCGAAAATTAATATAACTGCGATGGTTGAAAGACAAAGTTTGTTTTTTCGCAGATTTTTTCCTCGGATTTTTATTTATAAAAAAAAAAGTCATGCATGTATTTTATTTTCCGTAGTTTATGATAGAGACAGATATCATTTCGAGATTCGTGTCAAATTTGACAGCAATCGACCTCGAAATATCATGGCGGCCGTATAGAAAAATGCTGTTTTGAGAAAAAACGCATTCAAATATTTATGTGAAAAAGGTATATATTTAATACTCACAGCATTTTCGTGTTAATCAGCTATTCCCAGAGCATATAGTCTCCCTCTTCCTCTTCAAAAAATTGATTTTGTACCATTTGCTGACCCCGACGTAAAATTCGAGCTTCTTTCGTTGCATTAAGGCACGGCTATTGCTCGCGCGCTTTCTCAGTATTATGGAGCGCGCCGAGATCATTGATCACGCATAACTTCGTCAATTTAACGAATTTTGTCATGAAATTTTGCACAGAGTTCTTTGAAAGTATAATAAACAAGAATCGGTAAAAAAATCGATTTTTTTAAGCCGCGGAGTGGGAACCCCCCCTAAATATATTTATTACAATTTTCGGACGATTTTTATTGTTACAAATTTGGACCTTTTCTCTTTTTAGAACATGCCTTTTTAGCAAGAAAAAATTATAATAAAAACTGTTGGTATATGGTTAGTTTCTTTTTAAAAATTAACAAAAATTATTTTTTTTTTTCGATATATTTATTATTTTCGCTTTCAACTCAAATTCGGTTCATTTCATTCTGGTATGAAGATCTTCGATAAGAGAAATTAAACTGGGTTTGAAATATATAAGTACATATACGTTTTTTTAATATAAAATAATATTCCTTATTCTACTTTAAGAAACAATAATAATAATAATATATTTCATACATATATATTCTTTACATTTATATTTCCATGAATTGAAGCGCATGAGAAACGAAATAACGCTGCGTCACAAAAAGTTTGAACCGCAACCGATTACGCGTTGCATTGAGTGCCATTTCAAGTAACACTCGTATTGGGAAACTAAGTTAAGGGCCAAGGAAAAAATCGCGATTATTATCTATACCTTATAGTTGCATGTATTTTTTTTTAATTATATATTTTGAAATTTTCCTTGTTAAAGTTAATAAAATTATTTCTAATAAAACAAAAAAAAAAAACATTTTTACAAAACACATCCATTTTTTTATTTTCCAAACAAAAGTTTTGTGGTCCAACTAAGCCTAAGCCAGGATGATGAGGTGGAATCACCTCAGTAATTACTTCTCAGCTAACCTGGTTTTGCAAGGCTAAGGCGCAAACATCTTTGCCCTCAATTTTTATAACGTCCGAGAAGTTATCAGGCTTGGACAAATGATAGTTGTTGAAATCGTAACAAAGTTTATTTGGTTCGTATTGAGATGAGGTATTCAGTTTGTAGCAAACCTGTTTTTGCGTTACGTCAAATTTAATTAAAGCGTTGGCAATATTTTAAGTGTGGGCATTGCCAGGTTATGTTATCGTCACTTTGAAAATATCGTCAAGTAAGTCAGTACGTTGTGTTCGTGCTCTTTAATGTTTGAAAGCATTGTTTCATTTATACAATGGAGGAGAAAGAAGGACGCCGAGATTATGGGTGAATCTGTTTTTGCCAGGAAAACGGAATTTATTAAATAGGTCTATTCATGAAGCAAATAGTTTGTAACAATCGTTACAAAATTACCACGTTTTGGTGTTCGTGTACCCAAAAAACTTGCAAAGTAGGGGAGAGAGCAAAATGGCATTTCATTTTGAGGGGAAGTTGCAAGTTTTTACTGGGCAAATTTTTACTTTAACGTATTTGCAAGTGAGAACAGCTGATTGCCAAGTATAAATAAACACGAATCAAAATTTGCGATCCCGTCAGTACTTCAACGAACATTCCTCACATTGTTCTTCGGCAATTAGTGTTGTGTTACCTTGCTCATTGCCGTTACCTTGCTCATTTGTCGTTACCTTGCTCATTGCCGTTACCTTGAATGAACTGCAAGCGAAAGCGCGGAGTGAACGACAGAGCAAACAAAGCAAACGAACGGCAACGTTCGACATCTTGCTCTCTCCTACTTAAGTGAGCGTATATGTGTATGTATGTACAGGGTTGGCCATATTAAACTGACCCATTGAATAACCCTATAACTTTTTACTGTAATTTGAAATCTAAGGTTTACGTCAACAAGCCAAAGACACTAGGCGCACTTAAGGCTAATATCCGACGGGAAATAGCCGCCATATCGGCCGAGACGCTGGCCAAAACTATGGAAAACGCCGAAAAACGGGCACATTACGCTATACGAGCTAAGGGCGACCACTTGCGCGATATTATATTCAAAAAGTGATGTAAACGAATCTCCTTGAACTAAATTAAATGTTTTTCACAATGAAACACAAAAAAATGTTTCTTTTTCCATATTTTTTTAATAATCACATGGGTCAGTTTAATATGGCCAACCCTGTATATGCGCATATGTACATATATAAATTCACGTATTTGTATTTGCATATGCCTTCTTATTGATTATTATTAATTTGATTTACTTGAAGAATTTAAAATAAAACCAAGTTTGTTAATAATACCTGTTGTTTTAATGTAATTATTATTTTTTGACGTGATAACGTCTTATAATTCTATGTAGCCGGCTGCACGCACCAAAATATGAGCAGCATGTTATGTTATGTTATGTTATGTTATGTTATGTTATGTTATGTTATGTTATGTTAATGTTAATTCATTTTCTATATCCATACAAAATATCTATCAAACAAATAAAATTAAAATTTTCTTTTGAAAAATGCAACCATTCAATCAGTAGTTTCTTATGACGTTATCACGTTAAACTATCGTCAGTAAACCGACTTTACAGACAACCTCTTTTTTTTTTTATTGAACCGCAATTTCTTTGTTAGTATCAACAACTACAATTCTAATATTTTAAAATTATTGGCATACCTCAAGGTTCTCCTCTTTCAGTAATTTTGTTCATCATAGCTTTGAATGAAATTACTTCCTTAATTTCCACACTCCCATCTATTAGTCATTTTATTTACGCTGATGATCCGGTATTTTTCTTTGACCTAAAAGACCTTTCCCAGATAAAAACTCACTCTGACAGCGATGATGAAATGGAGCAAATTATTGTGGACAAAATTAAATCATGTGATTCCAAAGCTCGTTCTTTTACATTTTATTTGCTTTAATTTTTTTATATTTAATACGAGTTAGCTCAATTAAAAAATTCTTAATTTTTGTAATTTTTCCAGCCAACAATTTAATAAGCTGTTCGTAAAACTTGCAAATTGTTACTAGTTTTGCGTTCATGTACTTTTTTGATATTTTTTTCTTTGAGAGGGAATTCTCGGAAATTAAGTTACGTCTCTATTGTCAGGTTCATTGAATTCGACCATTGAATGTCGCTCAAGATAATAGATTTCGAAGTTTACTCTTCGACTATGGTGAAAAGGAAAATTGTGAGAGGAACTTTGGCTACCACGTTATGGTGCTCATGGTGCTCACACTCACCAAAGTAAACGCAAGCCCATGTGAGCTAACACGATGAAACTAATGAAGCCTCATGTAAATATATTCTCACTCACCACCCTTCCGTTCCGTAGTATCGTACATTTTATCGTAGGATTTTGGATAGTTTCCCTAGAATCGTGTCAGCTGATTGCTCTCTCACCACACAGTGTTGCTTACCAGTACATTTCGAAATCATTGACAAAATAAACTTAGAAAAATTTAAATTTTTATTAAAATAACTTAAAAGCGATGTTGAATAATGTTAATTACAGATAAATGAACTATTTGAATTTGATGGTTCTTGACTTTGGCATATTAAACAATGAAAAATTGCAACTGATAACGG
The DNA here is from genome assembly GCF_027943255.1 of Anastrepha obliqua. Lineage (NCBI taxonomy): Eukaryota > Metazoa > Arthropoda > Insecta > Diptera > Tephritidae > Anastrepha > Anastrepha obliqua. The sequence continues at coordinate 11,082,991 of NC_072896.1, read as the reverse complement.
GGATGTGTGCAAAAATATCAATGGCAACATTGTGTAGATACAACCAAACACAAACACACAGATTTCCGCAGCCCGTAGAATACACAGAATTGAGTAAAACTTATCCTGTAGAAAACAACTGCGTTCTTTTAGTTACACATTTGCACAATACATAGGTTTGTGTGTGTCTGTGTTTGGTTGCATCTACACAATAATGCCATTGATATTTTTGCATACATCCCCGTTATCAGTTGCAATTTTTCATTGTTTAATATGCCAAAGTCAAGAACATCCAAATGCAAATAGCTCATTTATATATAATTCATAAAAAAACGTTGTTTTTAAGTTTTTTTAATAAGAATTAGAATTTTTCTAAGTTTATTTCGTAAATGATTCGAAATGTCCCGTCAACAATCTACGATACTACGGAACGGTGGTGAGAATTCATTCACTGATTGGTGAATGTCAGCACCATCACTTGAGGATTCGGCAGCCGAATTATGCACGATCATTTCACATGTATTCACACACTCGTCCACACACACAGGTCGTGTTAATTTGTTTTCGTATATCACTAACACAATCTCAGTTTCTTTGTAAACGCACCCCAAGTGAAGTACGCCTAACAGCTATATATATATGTAAATAATTGGCGCGTACTCCCTTTTTAGGTGTTTGGCCGAGCTCCTCCTCCTATTTGTGGTGTGCGTCTTGATGTTGTTCCACAAATGAAGGGACCTACAGTTTCAAGCCAACTCCGAACGGCAGATATTTTTTATGAGGAGCTTTTTCATGGCAGAAATACACTCGGAGGTTTGTCATTGCCTGCCGAGGGGCGACCGCTATTAGAAAAAACTTTTTCTTAATTTTAATCTTTCACCGAGATTCGAACCGACATTCTCTCTGTGAATTGCGAATGGTAGTCACGCACCAACTCATTCGGCTACGGCGGCCGCCACTCATTCGGCGTAACAGCTGATTCTATCAAATTCGCTCAGCGCCGAATAACGGTCTGTCTTTGAAATCTTTTCACCATGAATGTCATCAAATGCTCTGGCGGGGTTAAGATCCAGGTATCTTGGCTCTTACTTCTTTGCTACGCCTGCTGGTATAGCTGGCGTTGACATTAAAAATCTGATGAATTTCGTCACCAGTACAAAGCGGTTGATGCAAACGCAGCACAGTCATTGTTCGTAATCCACACACTCTAAACCCAACCTCCTAACCATCTCACCACCACCTCCTCCCCGCCCTCTCCTGGCATCCCATCGGGGTTTCTCTTTCACCTCACCTCCTTCATAATACTATCACAAAGAACGCATCCGTTTATCTTCGTCCAAGTGTGTTCATTCCTTGGGCAATCATTCCAACCTAACCTAACCTATCCCTATTAAAAGCCTTAGACAAATCTGTATAGATCGCATCCATTTTGAAACCTCTTTGAAATGTTTCCAAATAGTCCTTTGTTAAGACAGCTAAATTCGTTAATGTAGATCTGCCCGGAATAAACCCATGTTGATTGGGACATAACAACTATTTAACAGCAAATTATATTTTGTTTTTGACTTCTTCTTCTTAATTGGCGCAATAACCGCTTACGCGATTTTGGCCGAGTTTAACAAAGCACGCCAGTCGTTTCTCTCTCTTGCTCACCGGCGCCAATTGGACACACCAAGTGAAGCCAAGTCCTTCTCCACCTGATCTTTCCAACGTATGTCGTATGTATATTTCAAAAATACCGTGTTAAAATTTTAAGTCAATCCGAGCAAAACTTTTTAAGTTATAGAGCATAAAGCCGAGCCGCCTCAAACATCTGCCGAGACGCAGCAGTTGCGCGCGTAGTCCGTTACAAACTTTAAACGCGGTTTTCTCGAACCTTTTTTTTTAAGTGCATAGTCATTGGCATTTGAAAACTACTCAACCGATTTAAAACAAAAGGTTCGAGAAAACCGCGTTTAAAGTTTTAAGTTATGAAAACGCGCAACTGCTGCGTCTCGGCAGATGTTTGAGGCGGCTCGGCTTTATGCTCTATAACTTAAAAAGTTTTGCTCGGATTGACTTAAAATTTTAACACGGTATTTTTGAAATGTTTTACTACAATAACATGCAAAAAAAATCGATTTTTATCCCTTACCCCCCCCCCTTAAGAAGAAATATACTTTATTCAATTCAAAAGTTTTTACCTCACACGAGTATATCGATATTCAAAAAGATTTTTGACCCGCTTTCCAGTGTAATTAATCAATACCAGCCATGCATTTTACCCACGCAAAAGACTAAACAGATTAAACATTTACATATGCACAAAAGCATAAAAATACAAATATAGACAAACACAAGTTCGCAAACGTTTTATTTTTTATTTTTTGATTTTGTTTTCAATTAAAGCTTAAACAATCGATAGTTTTTTTATACATCTTTTTTTATTTATAATTTCGTGTCAATATTTTTTCTGCATAGTTGTCTACATATAAAACAAGAAATCTCACAAAACTTTTATCTATGCCTGTCTCGCTTCATTCGTGGGCCAAATATCGAAAATCCGCAAGCCATACATACAAACTCGTATAATTGTATGCGGCAAAGTTGCTAAAGCTGTCGAAGTATATATAATTGTACAAGTATGCACACACATGCACACATACATACAATGGGCATCGATTATTTCCGTAGTTCAAAATTTGTTCTGCAAACTGCTAAGTCGGCGGTTTGTGTATAAATAAGACTCTGAAATAGAATTTTTAGCTTATTGTACGTTTGTCGCTTGTTTTGCCAAGTTCGTTAAGAGTTTCCCACGCTTTTGCACGGTACATTGAATCGAAGGTACGGCATTTTAATAACAAATTTTTGTATGATATAAAAGTGATGTGGTGCTGCAGAAAAAAAATATTCAATTAAAATTTCAAATAAATTGTTTTTTCATCTTTTATTTTTTTTATTTTTTATTGTGCTCGTTGTCCTTTCAAAATTGTTTAATTTAGTGTTACCACAGAGTGAGTGTATGTGCAAAAATATGATAATTCGCTAGACGAACTCCACTTTTTTGTATGAAATTTGTTGCGAGCTTCTAAAAACAATTATAAAATTATAAATAATTATAAATTAGAAAAAAATAAAAAAATAAAAAAAAACGTCTAACTAAAAAAATGTGGGAGCGTATATTATGCAAAAATATGGAAACAATGAACGAACTCTCTGTTTCAACCGTCTCCATTTTTTCATGCCTTAAAAATCTTATAGATAAGATTAAAAAATAAAAGATAATTTTAATTTAACTTCATTTTCTTTTATTTTTAATAAAAGAAATTTCAAAAAAAAAAAAACACTTTTGTTTAACATTTCATCTGTGAAGCATAGAGTAAATATATTTTATGGAATTTTCGCAACATTCGAAACTTTAACCGAAGAAATTTTTTTAACGAGGAAAAAATTATCACGAGAATAACTCGAGTTTAAAAACCAAAATATTTAGCTTTTTCAACTTTTTCATTCTCGAAAAATTAAAATTAAAAAAAAAATTAAACTAAAATTAAAAAAAAATTAAAAAAAAACAAAATAAAATTAAAATAAAAAAAAATTAAACATTAAACATTAAAAAAATAAAATAATTTTAAAATTAAATTAATTAACAGTCATATTGGCCGCTGAATCATCAGATCGGTATTATAAAAATTGCTAATTTCGAAAAAGTTGTTTTATCAAGAAATCGTAGAATTATGATTTTTTTCTCGATACTTTTAGATGACATTTAAGAAGAACTAAAAAACTACTTAAAAAACATCTTTCTGCAATTATATACGTCGGAGTCGTGGCTCCGAATTAGGTAGCACTATTTACTTCCGCCGTAGCCGAATGGGTTGGTGCGTGATTATCATTCGGAATTCACAGAGAGAACGTTGGTTCGAATTTTTATAATTTAATAAAAACATTTTTCTGATAGCGGTCGCCCCTCAGCAGGCAATGGCAAACCACCGAGTGTATTTCTGCCATGAAAAAGCTCCTCATAAAAATATCTGCCGTTCGGAGACGGCTTGAAACTGTAGGTCCCTCCATTTGTGGAACAACATCAAACGCACACCACAAATAGGAGGAGGAGCTCGGCCAAACACCCAAAAAAGGTGTACGCGCCAATTATATAATATATTACATATATATATATTTACTTTTTCTAAATAAAGGGTGATCCATTTAAAAGTATCGGATTTTAAATTGAAATAAAACAACGGAAATTTAAATTGATTAGCCAATATTTATGATTTTTATGTAGAACCATTCATGACATTTATATCTTAAAGATAATCCCTTTCAAATGTTGGCCGCAACTGTGCCGTAATTCGGTGATCCGTAAATACCAATTTTGAATGACTCGCAACTCGCTGGAGGACTTCGGTCGGTATTTCATGTACAGTTTTAGTAAAGTTGGGTTTCAATGCCTCAATCGAAGCTGGTTTATCCACAAAGCATTTAGATTTTACATAACCGCACAAATAAAAGTCCAAAGGTGTGATATCACACGTTCTTGGTGGACAATCCACTGGTCCGGGACGAGCGAAACGTCCGACTCACCGAAACGACGACGCAGTAAATCCATTGTTTCACGGGCTGTATGGCAAGTTGCGCCGTCTTGTTGGCACAAAATGTTGTGGAAATGACGGGCTTCGATTTCCGGTATCAAAAAGTCGCTTATCATGGCGCAAAAGCGTTCGCCTTTGAAGAAATATGATTCCTCCAGTCCATAGGCCGCACCAAACGGTTGTATTCAATGGATGTAATGGCCGTTCTTGGATGACTTCGGGTTTTCCTTCAGCCCAAATATGGCAATTTTGCTTATTAACGTAGCCACTAAGCCAAAAATGAGCCTCATCGCTCATCCTCATAAGTTGGCCTGAGTGCGCGATGAGCACTTTTCACAGAGCGTCGATTTTCCTAATAATATTGAACGATTTGTAAACGTCATTTAGGCGTAAGTCTTTCCATGATGAAATGTCAATGAACATTAAAAAAAAATTATATATTTAGTTTGACAGCAGTCACGCGTGATCTGTCAAAACCCCCTTTAGAAAAAGCAACTCCAATCTGATCACCTTTTACATTTTTCGAATTGCTGAAGTACTGTAATTTAAATTTGTATTAAGTTCGATATTATCTTGACGTTTTTGCTACAAATAGAGTGATCTAAAAGAGAATCTATTTAATAAATTTAATAACAAAAATGCATTCGTAGTCTGGGAGTCGGGGAATGACTGCTACTAATATAAGTGATTCATTTTCTTGTAATTTTTCATTTGCTCAATGGAGTTTGAACTTAGAATCGGTATGCTAAACAGAAACATCCCCATGTATGCAGTCCATTAAAGAGCCGAATTATGAAATAAAAGTAAATAAAATAACATTCAATACCAAATACAGTCAAATCTCTGATAACAGATACCTCCCTTGAGCGTGCATATTTTCCTACAGCAAGTCTTAGGTAACGGAACAAATTAGCCCCTCTTAAGCCGACATCTCTTACAGGCGGCAAAAGTTGACTGCCGAAGCGTGTTTGCCTAAGAGAAGTTTCACTGTACTTGAAAATTAAAAAAAAAAGTACTATAAAGTACACTGATTTCCGCTGCCTCGATGTACTGCTTACTTAGCAGTCATTCTATAGAAATTGAACTTACTTTCTAAACCTGATGAATAATATCTGATAAATGACCTTGTCGCGGGCAGCAGTCATGAAAATTTTGTTGAGAGTCAGAATGTATAATAGAAAATGATATGAAAATTTATTCGAAATCTATTATGTTTTATTTTTTACACACGGATATACCTCACAGCTTCAATTTCGTAGCATCACAATGCAAATCGACTACGCCAACTACACAAGATGGGCAACACGTTGTAAACTAGGAGGTAGAAGCGGACGAAAAGTGCGGAAACAATAAAAATTTCTTGAGTCTGAGAAAAGTATTTATTGTATTGTAAGAACTCAGAACCAAGCGTTCTGTACCGTTGAGTAGTTTGCAAGCATCTTCCAAGCGGAGGTGTATGCCATCTGTCCATGTGCAGAGATTAACTTTGACAGGAACTTCCGGAATGAGCGAATTGCAATACTGAGCGACAGTCAGGAAGCACCCAAGGCTTTGTCATTCTGCGAGAATAAGTCCTCACTGATCTTTGAGTGTATTGAGAGGATCAAAAGAAGTTTAAAAACTCATAGCCCTCCCCCAGGGAAAGCTGCCAATGCTTACGAGCATTCTCACAGGCCATTGCAGACTACGCAGTCACCATGATCGGGATATGTTGTACTGATTCTTGCCGTTTCTGCGACCGATCTCTTTGAATACAGCGCGGAGAAGGTTGAGACATCTTGGCCAACTGCAGCCAGAAGAAAAGCACAGAGCTCAATCCAACCCAGCTTTATCCTGAGTTTAATAAAGGAACTGGGTCTGGATGAGATACTCTGATAAGTAGAGGGCACAAAAGACCATGAGGTGGAAGGGCAAACCTCAAATAAATCTAAATCTAAATAAAGGGTGGTTAAATTTCAAGGGCCGATATTGAATGTGAACCACACGTAAACGTCAACGACCCCGTTGGACTTCTTTCTTTGGGGTTATTTGAAAGAAAAGGTGTACGTCGATAAGCCAGCAACAATTCAAGAGCTAAAGGATGAGATAATTCGGCACATTAATGGCATAGAACCTCAATTATGCCTCAGCGTCATCAAAAATTTGGACCATCGGATAGAGGTGTGCCACCGAGACCGCGGCGGCCATTTGGTCGATATTTTGTTCCATACGTATTTGAGCTATACCAATATTATCATAATAAAGAGAAATAACAATAATTTCCTAAAAAATTGCATTTTATTCAAAATCAACACCGGCCCTTGAAATTTAACCACCCTTTACATCAAGAATCACTTTATGAGTAGGAGGTTTTCCCACCATATTTTTTGAATGACTTCTTGAAGTCTTCTAATTTGAACTTAAGACACAACATACCGTCATAGTCTCAAATTATAGGGCCTTATCTTTTTGATCTAGCAATCAGCAAAAAAATACGCAAGCGCTTAACGGCAGCGACCGCTACTGTTCAACGTGAAGCCTGTTCAACGTGAAATTTCAGATTAAACTTGGAAAAGCCACTTCTGAAGCTCAGTTAACTATTGGCAATGAATTTTTATTGCATGCACGTGTTTTTGAGTGGTTTATGGGTTTTCAAAATTGCCATAAAAGTGATTCATGTCTGGATCGCCTTTCATTATCAAAATTCAAAGTAGCGACGACTATTTTTTCATATGTTGTGCACCTTCACAAGGTTCCTGAAACTCCAACTATTAGTCAACATTACTTACTAAATTCAGGCAAATCGACCTGAATTGTGGAAGCATAAATCATAGGTGCGCATTGGGTTTCAAAAGGGTTACATTCAAGTACAGCATCTATCTGTTCTCGGATTTAGAGCCGTAAAAGATTCTCATGGAGCATTACACTGATACAATAGGGGTATATATTAAGCTAGTTTAGGTTAGGTTGGACTTGGCTGATCCTTTAGATCACACATAGACCAGAAATTGATCCGTAGTGATATGGAGCGTTTAAGAACTTTATATTTTGTCTTTAATAGACAGTTTAGATAATTTAAGTAGGCTGCTAATTTTTTGATCTGCCACGCTTCCTACGGTTAAAAATGATACAGAACCTAAGCAGTTTATTCGTGTTTTGCTAAGTTCTGGGCAGTGGCAGTGTACGTGTTCCATTTGTAGTAAATAGGTATGTATGAAATTCATTCATTCAAGTAACCACACCCTATACAAGTAGGCATTAGAAATGATCTGGTTCTTGGTCTAACTAAATTTCCTCAGTTCTGTTTTCCTTTGCAAAGAGGCGAAAGTTATTATTCTCTGTTGTATTATCGCCTTAGTACCTTTTCAATTATTTTTTTAATGGCATTAAAGCAATTTGAAGCTGCATTCGAATTCAGTAGCTGCTGATGCCTAATTTCTGCGTCAATACCTTAATTTTTTAGGCCTGTATTTAATGCAACGGGTCTGAAATGGGTTGTGTCCTTTGATAGCTACTTTTATAAGTTCGAAGAGGATGGCTTTTATAATAGCATTTAACTGTATAATAGGCACGTTTTTGGCACCATAAGCGATTTTACATCGCAGTGTTCTGGCATTCAAATTTGTTATGTCAGATTTTTTTTTTTCTCAATTTTCAATTCTCAATTGAAAATAAACAGATTTGCTTACTTTAACTAAAAATTATTCGATATAAAATTAACCACTTCTAACCATTAACCACTTTATTGGACCCACCTTGGGGCAATTTAAAGTGGAATGTCTTCAAAAGTGGTAAGAGATTCGAGCCGAGAGTCCGTGAGCTTCCTTACAAGTTGAATAAAAATAATAGCGAAGAATTAGTTCTGTGCGGATTTTATATGCAACTGCATCCATATTTTTACACGGCACTCTAGAAGACTTTTATACTTATTTGTATTTATTTGTAAACCAATTTATTTGTGCTAATAAAAATTTATTTAATGCATACTTAAATCTTAAAAGCTAAGAGCAAGACACGTTTTCTGCTTTGGTCTTTAATTGCACACAAAAAATCGTTAAAAGTAATATTTTAAGCCAGCAACTTTTAAAGCCATGAATTAAAGCCAAAATATGAACACATACATATATACACGAAATATTTATACATACATAAGTAGTACACTTCAGTCGTATCTACTAGTTTACTACTAAAAATTGGCTTAGTCAATTTGTATTTTTCGATATTTATATGTATTTCATTTTCTATGAATTTTCTAGTTGTTTATGGTTTTTTTCTATTTTTTTTCCTTTTTCGCATTTTTATTTTTTTTATTTTTTATATATATTTATGTTATTCATGTATAATGACCGGTTATATTTCGTTTTTATATTCTCCATTGGCTCGTTTTTTGATTTGCCTACAAACTGCAGGCATAATTATATGTTCCTATACATAAGCTTAGATAAGCACACAAATACACACATACATATGTATGCATTAATAAGCTTGTGCGCTTAACATCTCGTGCTTTTTTTCTCGCATGAATAAGCACGTTTCTTATACTTGATTTATCACTGGTAATTCTCATTGCAGCTCACTCCAAAGAGGGTAAGAAAACTTGTCCGCCTCAAAAGTTCGTTGCTTAAGTTTTTTGTTCGCTACAGCCAAGGCCAATTTTTTATTCATTTGCTTTTTGAAGTGAGTGAGGGATGTAAGCGCGTTAATTGGTATTTGTGGTAAATAATTTGTTAATAGATTTAGTTGTGGTTTGTTTTTTTCAATTTATTACGCACATGCATATGTATATACCAGATGTCGTGCATACACACATACAAATATCTATTATCATTTACAAATTTCAAACTACTAACAAATTTGAAAATTGTGTGCGGTAGTTAATTAAAAAAATGTGTCAACACTTTTTAAGCTCTTTAAAACACATATATGCACGCACCCATACATAGATACAAGTGGACATATATACATATGCATGTATTTGCATTTACATAATTGTGACATGTTGACATTATGCCATTGTTTTCATTAACACAGCTAAGAATATAAGAGGAGAAAAAAGTCTACACATTTATGTATGCATTTCCTATCCTGCACGACGCCAGCAATAAATATATGTTCATGCATATCTGACTGTTAATCGAACTTACACGAAACTGTGCATGTGTGTGTACAACTTTGTCACAAATCATCGTGTTGTTTGAGCCAATCAACAATATGCGATAGCCTTGTGCATTCACATCAAACATTAAAAATTTAAAAACCACAGTGGAAATGCTAATTGCTGTCAAGTTTTTGCTGCGGGTGCTATATGCTCATGTGTGTTAATTCTAGAATTAATTAAATGACTTGCTATTAACATGCACAAATGTACTGAATTACTATATAATGGCACAAAAAATAAATGAAAATAAAATTAAATTAAATCAAATAAAGTAAAACAGAAAAAAATAAAAGAATTAAATCAAATAAACTAAAACCGAAAAAATGAAATAAAATGAAGTAAAATAGAAAAAAAAAATGAAAAAGAAAACAAAGTTAAATTAAACAAAAGAAAACAAAATAAAAGTAAATAAAATAAAATAATAATAAATTTAATACAATTAAATGAAATCAAGTAAAACAGAAAACAAAAAAAAAACAATTAAATTAAATTAAATCAAATAAACTAAAACAGAAAACAAAAAAAATTAAATAAAATGAAGTAAAATAGAAAAAATAAAATGCAAAAGAAAATGAAGTTAAATAAAACAAAAGTAAGCAAAATAAAAATAAATTAAATAAAATAATAAATATCTTAAAAAAATAATAAGATAAAAATAAAAAATTAAATAAAATAAAATCAAATAAACTAAAACTGAAAACATAATTAAATAAAATTGAGTAAAATTGAAGAAATAAAAAGAAAAAAAAAGAAGTTAAATAAAACGAAAAAAATCAAAATAAAAATAAATAAAATAAAATAATAAAAATCTTAAAAAAATAATAAGATAATAATAAAAAATAAAATAAAACGATATTAAAGTAAAGAAAATAAAATAAAGTGTAAATAAAATATAAAAGGAATTGCCAATGAATTAGGGGTTAGGGGTATTCAGAGGCCGAAAAAATGATGATTTTAAGTAATTCTTTTTTTTTTTGCTAGTTAATTGCTTTATTTTACCGAAATAAAAACGTAGCATTAATACGTCGTGTTTTCACTTGACTTTAGCAAAATATCAAAAAAAAATTAATAATTGTAAAAGTTATCACTGTTTGTGTGGAGCCCGTTTCTCCAGAAGTCCCTTGCGGTGATCACCACAAGTCCTTGGAGACTCATCTAAAATCAATCGGACAAGAGAAATTAGTTTTAATAATAAATAGTCTTGTGCCTGATTGTAACTTTTTTTAAAAACAAAAATATGATTCAGATTTTCGAGAAAAAAACCGACAATTAATTGTTAAAAAAAATCAAATTTTTGAAAAAAAATTCTTCGATCAGGCACAAGTTTTTTATGTTTTTCAAATTTTATTGAAATCTACCGAGCGGTTTTTAAGTTACAGTGATCACCTGTTCAAAAAACATAGTTTTGAGAAAAATACATTTACAGTTTTGCTATCGACTTATGTAGAGTTATACGAACTATTTAATTACTTACACTGTGTAATCTATTCTTGAGCCATATAATAGTTTTTCAGCCGTCATAGCAGCTTCCAAAATGTCGATATGCTGTAGCCTACATAGCATTCTACCTTCTCGAGTGTTATCGTTAGCGCGCTTATCTGCCACTTTCATACGTGCAGCATCCAGCTACTTGCTCTCGAACGCTCCGCAGCGCCCGAACGCCTTTTGTTGATTGTTGAATAACTCCGAAAAGTTTTTGTCAGATTCACTTCAAATTTTCACGCAATATTTTAAGATTGTAAGAAAATGCAAAAAAAATCCAATTTTTGAAAATTTTGATTACCCCTAACCCCTTAGCCAACTGCGGATCAGCGGTCACCCCACAGGGACCAGAGCCAATAATCGGAATCAGTTCTGCAGGAATCGTGAATTGGATCAGCGATTATGTATGCAAATTACATAAAGAGTGATGATCCGGTATAGAACGCTGCAGAACTGCAATACTTTGTGACAAATCCTAACAGAAAACTTTCGAACCTTCTTCTAAAACTTGGTAGAAAATACGTTCAGTTGGTAGTCGGTATTATTACGGGATACAACTCACGGGGCCATGATCACTACTGGAATCAGAGAGGACCCGATTTGTCGGCCTTGCTTAGAGGAGCCAGATAACACTGAGTATTTTCTCTGTGAGTGTCCTGCCTTTGCTAAAGCAAGGCTAAACATTTTGTGTCTCGATGTCATAAGAATGAGTAAAATTCGTTCGCTCAAACTGAAGGATATTTTCTGATTTGCCAAATAATCTGGAAAATGCTCACAGGACTAGAACTATCTCTGTCTCTGTCCCTATTCTAGCCTATCTCTTTCTTTCTCTCTACTCTCTCTCTTCTCGCCTTTCACCCTTGGCTATCAACCATTTTACATACTTTCCAAAGCTTCAAACTTTTTATCCTTAGTGTTTTAGGAGTTACCTTTCTCTCGATGCTTCTTGGCGCCCTTTTTCAAGTTTCAATTTCAAAAATATAAAAAATAAAATGAAAAATTTACCAAAATAATTAATAAATAAAATAATAATAAATAAAATAAAGCAAATGAAACGAAATAAAATAAAAATAAGTAAAATAAAATGATAAAAAATTAAATTAAAAAATAATGAAATAAAATAAAAAATAAATGAAATAAAAATAAATAAAAAAAATTTTAAATAATAAAATAAATAAATGAAACGAATAAAGATAAAAATAAATAAAGCCAAAAAAAGAGAAAAAGTAAAGTAAAAAAAAAATAAATAAAATACAAGTAAAAAAGTAATAGTAAAATAAAGTAAACTATTAAAATGAAATGAAAGGAAACAAATACAAACAAAACAAAAATATATTAAAAGAATAAAAAAGTTTTTTTTAATAATAAAAACAAAAAAAAAAAAATACCAGTCTAACGGTTAGACGCGATAGAAGTGAAACCTTCCGTAAAACAAACTGAGAGAGAATGAGACGAAGGCAGCATTAGGAGCGGGATAATTATAGGTTCATTATAATATTGCTATAAAGTTCATATTTTATTCATCCTCAATGTTTTCAATTTCAACAAATGATATGAGTGGCTTATGATAGCTAAAATATGATACAAATGCTTTGGTTTCGATGTTGTCAACATATCTTTGAAATACCGTGTCAATTGTTGTTTTTTTCTGTCGATATTCACGACACTTTTCTGCATTATTTTTCGGCATAATTGCGGTAAACATTTAAAAATGAAAATATTTACGAATATAAAAATACGGACGCAATGCAGCACACGCGGTTGCTATTATGAGCGTCGTAGCGCGTATATTACACAGACGTACTAACATACACACAAACATTCGTAGGACGCTTGGTTTGAATTTTTTATACATATGTATGTATGCTATACTATGGCCTAGCCTATGTACGTACATACATATTTGTGTTCTGAACTTCCAGCAAAACAATGCTTATTAATATACACATATGCATCTACATACAACCGCACACACAGGCCACTCACTTTATTCCTGTAAATGCGTATGTCGTCCAAAGCTAAAATTCTATGCCTAGCGACTACAAGAACAAAATGCATTAATAGGCGCAGGCGTAGCGGCCATCATCCTAGTTGCCATAGCGCTGAACCGTCGCGGCGGCGCCGAACAGTTTCAACTATTGTACTGTGCAACAAAAACTCATCATCAAAAAATTGATTTAAAAATTCGAGCTTATAGTTCTAAGAGCAAGTACTTTCATTCATAAAACGAGCCGCCCGTATGCTAATTTTCTCGACAATTCGAAAATAGTCAATATTGGAATATTTCGCGTAGAATTATTTGCCAATATTCAATTTTTGTCAAGTCGAGTGCCCGCGGCTCCGTAAATATGTTTGCACCCATATATGTATGTAAATATATGTTTCTAAATGCTCGAAAACCGCAGCTGCCTGTTCAAGGTTACTGTACATTAGGCCGGGTCGATTTGTGGGAAGGCAAAAAAATCGCCCATTGCTCTGTGAAAATCATATTCTAGGGATCAAAATAAGAAATTTTGCCGAAGGAACCATACCTCTAAAACGATTTCTGATGTCCCCCAATATGGGTCGAACTTTTTAGTTTCTTTTCTATAACTCACATTCATTCATTTACATATGTTCTGACTAAATAAATTTCTTAAGAGAAAAAATAGATAATGTTATAAATAAATAAAAATAAAGAAAAAACATAGCCATTTAGCTGATTTTTTCATGTAAAGGCCAAAAATGGTGATATTTTGAAATTGGGGGACATCAGAATTCGTTTTAGAGGTATGGTTCCTTCGGCAAAGTTTCTTATTTTGATCCCTAGAATACGATTTTCATAGAGCAATGAGCGATTTTTAAATCGACCCGCCCTACTGTACATGCAATGCTGTGCCTACGAATGTGCGCTGTGCCTATGAATGCGCGCTGGATTTCTTGAGAAATTTTACCGTATGTTTTGCTGTGGCGAGGCACATATGTACATACACACAACATATATACATATATCTGCATATATACATACATATATAAATTCACAAATTTAAATTTGCTTATGCCATCCTTCTGTGTGCCTGGTAATGAAGCATTTTCTATACATACATATATATACGTATATCTTTTTTCTTCTTCTTTTTGGTGTCGCTTTTTCGTTTCACTTTTTCTCAAATCACTCCCAACGATTCTAAAGAAGTTTTCACTTCAAAAATCTAGGGTCTGTCAGACTCACGCACGGTAGAAGTGAAACTTCTAAGTTGGTTGTTCCATGCATGGGAGCCCCGGTTTAGATCTCTCCCCCCTCTCTCGTGTTAAATTCAGGTTTTCATATTTTTTTTTTCAGAAAAGCGTAAATATTACTCATAAATTTTTTATTATACATTGATAAAATATAGTTATAATTACAATGGAATCATAGGCACCTTTTCAACACATTTCTAGTATATACATCGATTGTATTCACAAATTATTCACATGACATCGCAAAATATTCAGGATCATTCTCACAATGGTTATTTCCTAATATACTAATAATCGGCTTATGATAGCTAAAGTGGGAGATATATACATTTGCGCTCAAATGAATCGTGCGAAAACTGCGTCTATTGTTGTTCCCTTCACACTTACTGAACGGCTGATGCACGGCGTGGGTAGTTTGCTATAGAGCAAACGGGAGAGAAAGAAAGGCATTCGAGAGAGAAGGGGAGAGACGGCGTGTCTCGGTGGCTCCCTCACATCGTTCAGCGCTTGCGATGCGAGAGAGCGACAGAGAGAGCGAATAGGCGAGAGTGGGAAGGAGCAGCTGCTCCTTGGCCCCGCGCATTTGACGGATTTCGGTAACGCTCCGAACTTACCGTTTCACTCGCCTATTTTCAATCTGCCCTGGGGCCCCCGACGCGCCTAAAGAAGTTTCACTTCAACAAAATAAAATTAAATAAAAAAATTTAATTAAAATGATTTTTTGCGGCTCATACGCACATGCGAATATGCTACAAGTATATTAGTATTATATTTATTTTACTTTTATGTATATTTAAAATTATTAATTTTATTATTAATTCCCAATTAAATTACTTTTTTTTAATATATTTATTTTACTTTTTGTATTATGTTAAGATTAGCATTTGGCTATATAAAAATTTACTTCACCGAAGTTCCTACTGCCCCTTGTAGCGACATCTTTTGTTCGCCTAGCCATCCATCTGCCATGTGTTTCGTTTCTCCAGCGCTCTGCAGGTTGCTATCTCTTTCTTCCATCCCCTCGATCTTCAATGCTCACAACTTTTTCCTTTATTACTTGAATAGCAGGCCTTGATACTGTGCGGTAGGCAGACACAACTCTCAGAACTGCCTTTCGTTATACCGATGGTGGGAGGTTGCCTTTAGTGCATTTGCCCACAGTACAGCTCCGTATAAGAGAATGGAGGGCGTGGTAGCCATAATTATTTCCCGTTGTTTTTGGGTTACTTCCCCTATCTTTTCTATTAGTCCACTGAGTGCGGATGTTATCTTAGTGGCTTTCTCTCGGTTAGTTTTGGGTCCAGTCTTAAGCCTAGGTACTTTAAAACCTTCTTTGTGTTTAGCGTAATGGAGCAAGTTTGCATGCTAACTTCTCTTTCTTAGAAGTAATAATTCCGTTTTCTCTGTGGCTAATTTCAGGCCACGTGAGTCTGTTAAGAAAAAACACTCGACATTACTTTTCATTCGGGTAGTTTTTGTGCGTTTTCCCATGACTCTTAAATATCTATACTATAAAGGTGAATGTCTGTACGTTGTCCGCGCATCACTACGAAACGACAACACCAAATGACGTACAAATTTTTATACATTCATATTTTCACCCAATGAAGGTTATAGGCATGTTTTTATATTGGAACTCCCTTCCCACAGCCCCCATGCCGCGCCACCACTCCCATTCGTCACTAATAATCGAATATTTGTTTAAATTTAATCTAAAAAATCCCACTATTTATAGCACACTCTAGACTTCATTATCCGCATAAGCTATTCAACTGTGACCCAAATGCAAAGTTCAAAAACGGTTTGAGATAGAAAATTAATAAAAATAATTTTGCTTGATATTTTTCTGATTGGTTGTTTTGATTTTATTCAACGAGGCATAGCAACGGATGCCGGGTATTGTAATATTATGGTTATTAATAAAAAATTATTTTCTATGAAATTATTCTCTGAAATTCCTTTATATACATATCCTAAATCCCTCAGAACTACTCCTACGCGTGCGGGGCCGCGGGTTAAAGCTAGTAATACAATAAAATTGCTTATCACGTCTTCATCAAAAATTGCGTCATTCTCAAGCTTGACACAGTTCTTGTTTCCGTACACAGTTCATCTTTGAACTACAATTCAGCGTCAATATGTGATTTATTTGTCACCATGTGAAAATCATTTTTTTTTTAAGAATCATATACTACTTAAGGGGTAACACGCGTAAAATAAACATGATTTTTAAAGAATTTTTTTGTATAGAAGGAAAGGGGAAACAATCACTCTGATTTGGGAAGTTATTATTTATATACTAAAATACAAAACTACAAAGTTTGATCGAAAAATTTTACAAAATGGCGGCATTGGAGACATTTTTGTAATGTGGTTTCTCTTGAAGGAGCTCCGCGGCACGCAGCACAGAGGGTGCAAATTTTAATCTGGAACAAAGAAACATTTTTTTTCTTAATCTAGATAAGAATAGCTAGAGAAACACGTAGGGGATTTAAAAAATATTTATTTTTGTGGAATTAGCAAGCATTTGAAGGAAAAAACTCTATTTTGGACTAAAAAAACGGCACTTAAATAATTATAACAATCGTTTAAATTAATCTATCGAAAATCCCCTACGCTCTTCTCTTAAGAAGGTTATTATACAGACGTAGTGAAAAACCTGATTAAAAATATTTAAAATTGTTTGCTGCGTGCCAATTTCAGAAAACGTGTTTTGAGAAAAACGCGTTTAAAGTTTGGAAATTTGGAGAAGTCGTTAGGTAGCAGTCACTAACGCTTGGTTAAAAGCATAAAATATTTATGAAATAGACTTCGGTAACGTATAAAACTTTTTGTTCTGTATTTTAAAGGGTTCAAAGAATTTTTTAAGCTTATAAAAAAAAATCTATTTTTTGAAATTTCTACAGTGGTGTTACCCCTTAACTCATATTGTTTTACGAGACTCGAATTCTGACTAGCTGTCCGGAGAGAAAACGACATCAACCCATATATAGTTTGCTGAAGCTAGCATTGTTTTCTCAGCAAGCAGAATAGTAAATATAAGGTTGGGGGAAAATAACTAATATTTCTTTTTCCAAACTAATATTTCCTTCTGAGAGGCATACTGAGTGTGGCAATCGCACTAACACTGCTTTAATATGAATTCAAATGGGTAGGGGTAATGGGTATTTTCTTCCTTGTCTAATATATTGACTCTTGTTTCCTCATTGTTTGAATAAATAAACGGTATACATTACCATTCGTTTACTTATAATTGCAACTACAATAAAAGTGAAAGTCATGGCAGTTGAATTCTCTTTATTTACTGCTAACTGCTTTATTAGCTTTGTTAGAATATTTAGTTGGTGAAAGGTAAAATTATATAAGAATTCTACTTATATCAACTTCAATAATTTACTGTACACGGCCAAATGATATAAAAAACTAGTGAATAGAAAAAAAGTTGCAAAAAAATAAAACTTTATTATGCACATTGCTGCCTCGCCATTTAGTCAACCTTGTAAGTACCCCTATCAATAATCATCGTCTATGGCCTATAAATTGTGTTAAAGCTCAAAATGAAACATCAAAAATTTAATGGAACATCAGATTAACAATTATGTCATTAGCTATTAAATTTATCTGATTACGCTTCGTTGAAGGTGTATAAAAAGTACTTAAAATGCACAATGTCCATTAACAAGTGAAGCAAGTAAAATAAAAAAGTAGTATAAAATATAACCGGTTTATTTGCCAAAAGCTATTTAGTAATGCCATCTGTTATGCAACTGTTAAAAAATTTACATAAAATGCAATGAGAACTGATGCCAGCAGACATGTAAAGAGACTTTTAGCGGAGGAGGGCATTGTGAGAAATTTACAGTCGTTTAAAAAGAATTGATTTACAAGACTCTGTTGAAAATGTAAATTAAGATACTCCTGCGGAGGGGGGCCCATAGGAAATTCGGGGGGCAAGCCGGTCTACACGGCGGTAGTTAGACCAATTCTCTACTGTGGTATTGTTTAAGTAGTATGATGGAATGCTCTTCAAAAGGGTGTGAATATTAAAAGGGTTGAAAAATTTCACAGGCTCGTACCTGTGCTCATAACCGGTGCAGTGTCAACCACGCCATCGGCATTAAACTTCCTTCCAGTAGATCTACAGGCAAGACATATCGCTAGCAGTACGGTCGCTAAGGTTAAACACCTTAACTAAGTGTCCAAACATGGGCTACGGCCACGGTGAGATCCTAACTGGCATTTCGAAGCTTACCAAACTGGAGGACTTTGCACTCCTGTCTACACCTGCCACGACAACCGTCATGACCCTTTTACTCTTAAGTGAAGGGAAATGGGACGATGTAAGACAAAGCGAGTTTATCCATGTTATCACAGATGCTTTAAAGCTCGAGGGTAGGGTGGGCGTAGATGTATATTTCGAGCTTCTCGAATCTCCTTTAGTTTTGGCTTCCCCAAGACGTTACACTGGTACAGCGTGATGCGCCTCACAAAGCAGTCGACAACCTCCAAGGTAGCCATGAAATACCGCACATCTAACAAAATGGGTGAGTCATTTTACCCAAAGATAACAGGGAGTCCTGAATTCTGCAGAAGTTGTAGAGACGAGGAAGAGGAAAAGATAGTAGAACATCTCTGTTAATTGTCCAGCCTTAGCCAGGAGTAGAGCAAAGTTGTTAGGAAAATACTCTTACGGATCTATCCGGTGTTGGGATAAAATCTATCCTACTCTAAGCCGACTGCCACAAAACACTAGCCTAACCTAACATGGGCCATTACGATATTGAGGAGACCTGAGGAGCCGATGAACTAGCGAGACTTGGCACCAAGATGACTGATAAATACACAGACAACGGAATAGGCATCCTCTTACAGACTTCGAAGCTACTTATTTTCGAGAAAATTTTTAAGAGCGGCGAATGAAAGATGGCGTAATTAATCCACCTGCAAAATCGCCTGACAGTTTGTGCCAAACGCATACAATCTCTGTTAAGCCAAAACAAGCTTAGTCTTAGCCCATTGACTTCAGTTAGAAAGGGACACTGCAAGAGGGCGTGACTTCTGCAGAAGCTGTCTAAGTGAGGAAGACGAAGAGACGTATCTCGCACCCTCTGTGTCATTGCCCTGGTTTATCCAGACGTATACTCCTTTTTTTAATGAGTTGGAAGATCTGGAATTTTTCACAATTTTTGAAAAGTTCACATTGGTTTTGGGGGGAAAAAATACAAGTTTCCCATGCCGCTGCATTCTGACCTAACTTAGTTAATTATACTTATATATAAAGAAATTTTAAAATCCTGAAGCTAACTAATCTTAATCTTAAATCTAGGTGGTCTTTTCACGAAAACAGGAGAGGATATATAATATTAGAATATTTTTTTCCAAATTCTGAACCTCTCAAAAATTACCAATTGAAGAGTATCTA
Source organism: Anastrepha obliqua (assembly GCF_027943255.1). Taxonomy (NCBI): domain Eukaryota; kingdom Metazoa; phylum Arthropoda; class Insecta; order Diptera; family Tephritidae; genus Anastrepha; species Anastrepha obliqua. Next base: position 11,063,178 of record NC_072896.1, on the reverse strand, counting down.
ATTAAATTGTAACTTTTCTACTTCTCGTAATTTAAAATAATTTTTTTTTTTTAATATTATCCTCGGATATACACAGCACTTATAAGACTAATCATCACTTACGCCTCTGCGGTCTGGTGGCGACGGAGCACGGTTAAGTCCACACTCCGGGAACTATACAGGCTGCAAAGAAGAATACTCGTATGTTTATGCATTACGGGTGCCGGCGATGCTCCAAATGCTATGCTTGATTTGCTCCCATTAGATCTTAAGATACAACAGGAAGCAATAAAATTAATGTGTAAACTCCATAAATATGGTTTCTGGTACGAAGACGAAACTTCGGCACACAGAGAAATCTTTAAGATGCTATCTGAGCAGTGGCTACTGTTTTAGGCACCTAAAGACGATCGGGTATTAGTTTCATTTAGAAGGAAATTTGATGTCAGATTGCCTTTGCGTGAGAAATGGAGCAATCCAGAATGCAAACAGGGAGGTTTGACGATATTTTCTTTACCGATGGGTCCAAGAATGAAATAGGGTCTGGAGCCGGATGGTACTTAAACGATAGTAATAAGTATCACTATGCTATGGGGGAAATGGCAACTGTTTTCTAAACGGAAATTTTTGCCATCCTCAAAGTAGCCGAATGGATAATCGAGAGGAGATGGAGTGGGAAACAGATTGGAGTTTTCAGTGACAGCCAGGCTGCACTGAAGGCTTTGGAGAACGCGAAGCAAACCTCGAAGATTGTTCAAGAATGTAAGAAGAAGCTTAATTCTGTCGCAAGACAGAACAGGTTTGTACTTATATGGGTTCCAGGATACTCCGTTGTTCAAGGAAATGAGATTGCCGATGAATTGGCCAACCGTGGATCAGCGGTTCCACCGGAATCGGAATCAGTTCCGCAGGAATCATGAATTTGATCAGCGATTATGTATGCAATTTACATAAAGAGCGATGGTCCGGTCTAGAACGGTGCAGAACTGTAAAGTTCGTACAGAAAACTGTCAAACTTTCTACTAAAACTTGGAAGGAAACATGGTTGGTATTATTACAGGGCACAACCCATGGGGTCTACATATGACCACCATTTTAATCATTGTGAACCCAATGTGCCTGTCTTGCTTGGCGGAGGCGGATAGCACTGAGTATTTTCTCTGTGCGTGTCCTGCCTTTGCTAGAGCAAGGCTACGAGTTTTGGGTTCCGATGTCGTGAGAATGAGTAATATTCGTTCTCTAAAACTGGAGGATATTTACAGATTTACAAAGAATCTGGATAATTCTCACAGCACTAACTATCTCTATCTCTGTCTCTATTCTTTCCTATCTCTTTCTCTGATACTTTTCTCCTTTCCTCCTTGACTATCTGCCCTCTTTCCAGAGATCTAAATACAATGGGCTTATTAGCCTGAGTGTTTTAGGGGCCACCAAATCTTCTGATGCGCCTTGGCTCGACCTATTCAAAATTCCGTTTCAATATCAAAGCCAACATTTTCTATGAAAAAAAGTTGCTTTAAAATATTTATCTATTCCTAAATTTAGTGTGGCTAATGAGTAACTGTTCAGTGCTGTAGGACAGGTCTAAAGTGATAGACGGTGCCACTTGTAAGATGAAACTGCCATCCATACATTTGGCAATAAAAATGTTTTTAAATAATTCTAGTGGAATAATCTAAATACTGCCTTAGCAAAAGTTTAATGATTTTTGGCGAGCTTTAATATGGTGTTGCTGCTGATAATAGGGTGTTGCCTGCATAACTATTATAGGTATGCTAACAGGCCATAATCTATTGGCTGCACATGCGTAGTAGATAGGGATTGCTAGCACGGACAAATGCAGGAAATGCAGAGAGGATGTTGAGGAAACTTTAGAGCACCTTCTGTGCGTTTGTCCGGCATCATTAAAAACGAGTTTAAAATGCCTGGGAGCCCCATTGTTTGAGGGTCTGGAAGACGTCTCAAAAGCGGATCTCCCAGCTCTGCTTAGATTCGCCAAAAGCGCTGTCATCCTACATGACGTCTACTTTCAGTATTCATAGAGGTCGGACTCCATCTGGTATCGCTAGGGACCAAAAGGTCTATGCGTGGCCTATTGCCAATCAGGCTAACCTAACCTAACCTAGGGTGTTACCTTAGGGTAGTATGAACTGATATATGGTGGGTAAGTACTAGAGCGGAGTACTTCAAGTCAATTAATTTGGAACACTTTAAGATCAGCCTGTGAATGCCAAAGATATGACGAAAAATTTAAAAAGGCGACGCCTACATTCGGCAAAAAAAAGTTTGCTTTCGAAATTGCCTTGCAAAAATATTTTAAACTCAGAGGTGCACGGCGAACTTTTTGTTTATTATTTCAACAGATTGTTGAAACGAATTATGAATGAATAAAAATTAGTATTCCGGGGATTTTCAGAGCGATTACCGCAAACCACGAGGTGCCAACCGATTTAAAACATTAATTATTCTAGTTAACACTTTTTTCATGAATTTATTGTAGCAAAACGGTTCAAGTCAGTTTATTAAAAGTTGTTGCATATTATAAAGTAACATTTCAAGAATATTTGATAAAATTTTCATGTAAAAATATTGCAAAATGAGCGAATGAGAGCACATTTACGTAGACGTCTTTTCAAAAATACATTTTGCAGTAGTCAGCATATCTCAGCGTAGAATCATCTGAAATCAAAAAAATCGAATAATTTAGTTAAAATATGAGTTAAACTCCCCCCCAACGTTTATTTTGACGATTTATTTTCATTTTCAGCCATTTGGTAGTCGTTTGAAGTAAAAAGTGATTTTTGACGAAAAAATGCCGCCATTTTGTAAGTGTAAAACCACCTTAATATAAAAAAAAATGGCGAAAAAAAAACGTTGGGGGGAGGTTTTTTATATGTAAAATATGTGTGCAAAATTTCAAAAGGATCGGTTGAGTAGTTTTCAAATGCCAATGACTACGCACTTTAAAAAAAAAGGTTCGAGAAAACCGCGTTTAAAGTTTATAACGGACTACACGCGCAACTGCTGCGTCTCGGCAGATGTTTGAGGCGGCTCGGCTTTATGCTCTATAACTTAAAAAGTTTTGCTCGGATTCACTTAAAATTTTAACACGGTATTTTTGAAATGTTTTACTACAATAACATGCAAAAAAAAAAATTAATTAAATTCTTAATTAAATTACGCGATGCGAGATTTGCCGATGCTGGCAGTACGTAAAGTGGTTCATCTGCATAGGAAATATTAAGTAGAGAAGAGCATTTGACACCACTTCACCTCGTGGTTTTTCATACCATTTGCTGCTTAACATTGCGTGACAAAAACTTTTTAAAACATACAATATGTAGTTCGCATATTTGCAAAAAAGCGAAAGCGTGAATATTTGCAAATAACCAGAATAATGAAGTTTTTAAACAACGACTAACTAACTGGTTTTGGTTTTGTTTATATAATAATTCCACGAATACTAAGCCAAGGTTTTTCAGACAACTATCTCCATCTACCAAATATTTTTCATGCATATGTATGTGTGCAAATGCAAATGTTAACATGCGTGTGCACACAATCTGCTATACATTTATTTTCCATGCAGTCAATCAATGATGTACAGAATGCAAAGTTGTGGTCAACATCGCACTGTTACTCGGCTCTCAGTATATTTGAAGGAATCAGCTGATTTGCTGACGTAGCAGGAGCTATCGTGGCGGTTTGTTTATGAAAGAGGTCGGCAAAATTCGAGATTGGCGTGGTGATATGCGAAAAAATCAGCCCAGTCAATGTTAATATTATTTTGTCGCCTTCTGAGCAACGACTGATTGTAAAAGCAAAGGAATGCATGTGAAATAAACGAGCACAATTCTGCTAACAAAACCCTCTCGTATGGCCAAACCTTGTACGAGTATTCTAAAGGGTGATTAAGTTTCAAGGGACGGTGTTGATTTTGAATATAATACAATTTTTTTAGGAAATTATTGTCATTTCTCTTTATTGTGATAATATTGGTATGGGTCAATTACGTATGGAACAAAATATTGGCCAAATGGCCGCCGCGGCCTCGGCGGCACACCTCCATCCGATGGTCCAAATTTCGAAGACGCTGAGGCATAATTGAGGTTCTATGCCGTTAATGTGCCGAATTATCTCATCCTTTAGCTCTTGAATTGTTGCTGGCTTCTCGACGTACACCTTTTCTTTCAAATAACCTCAAAGAAAGAAGTCCAACGGTGTCAAATCACATGATCTTGGCGGCCAATTGACATCGCCGCGACGTGAGATTATTCGGCCATCAAATTTTTCGCGCAGAAGAGCCATTGTTTCGTTAGATGTGTTACAAGTGGCACCATACTATTGCAACCACATATCGTCCACCTCCATATCTTCTAATTGGGGCCATAAAAAGTTCGTTATCATCTCACGATAGCGAACACTATTCACAGTAACTGCCTGACCGGCCTCATTTTGGAAAAAATACGACCCAATGGTGTCGCCGGCCCATAAATCGCACCAAACAGTCACTCTTTGTGGGTGCATTGGTTTTTCGGCAATCACTCTTGGATTATCATTCGCCCAAAAGCGGCAATTCTGCTTATTGACGAATCCACTGAGGTGAAAATGTACTACATCACTGAAGATGATTTTCTTCACGAAATGCGCGATATGTATTTTGATTTGAACGCCCCTTTTCATAATGAGCCTGAATAACTTTAACGCGTTGCTCGATTATGTAAGTTAACACGCTGCAGTCGCATTTACAGCGACGCTCCCACGGCTGCGCGCTACACGTGCCGCAGTGTCAGCATATTTTTATTTCACAATTACCTGCAATAGAACATTCCAACGATCGGTTGCAACACACGCGTCGCATAAGTGACCAAGCCGGCATGCGGCAATCCGACACTCCTGCCAAGGCCATGGCGAATAGCATACGCATTAGAATGAAGGTGTCAGCACTATTGTGAAATGATACTCATATTGTACCTGTGGGAAGTCAAGGTAAAGGTTGGTCTCAGACGTATCAAACAACAACTGCATCGTCGCTGTTGTAATGATAGGTGTAAAGGAAGCGGCGGTCACCTCAAGCGGACAGTCGAGTTCGGGACGGGCTACACTTCAATACTAATTTCCTATACTTAATTCCTTATTATATCATAAGCTAGTGAATTGATAATTTGATTAAATTGTAACGTATAAAAAAACAAGTGTTTCCTTACTGGGCAGTTGGCCCATTATTTTTTTAAGTGTATCGGACAGGAAGTCCGTTTCTTGTATCTTTCCATGGTTCAAATTGAGTTAGTCTGAAATTGAAAAATGTCCAATGAAATGCAAAAAAAGCTTGACGTTTAGGTGTGGTTCACATTCAACATCGGCCCTTGAAATTTAACCACCCTCTATAATATAGGTAGGATATCAAAATCTGTGAAGTTGTTACATGGTGAAAAGATTTCTAGTGGTGTGCTCTTTAGCAGGCCGTTATTCGACTCTGAGCGAATTTGACAGAATCAGCTAATGGGCGGACGTCACTTGGGATGTGTTCGCAAATAAACTGAGATTGTGTTGGAGATATCAACACAAAAATCAACCAATGACACGTTATTACCGTCTGAAAAACGGCTTATTGGACGAGTGTGTGAATACTTTTGAAATGATCATGTAGAATTCGAGCGTTAGCAAAGATAATTATTTTTTTTTTCTTTCGGAAGCAAAAAAAGGCGTCATGCGAGTCTGGCACACTTTATTAATACGCTTTGGACTGAATTTAAATTCCTATTTTTTTAGAAATATCACTTTTAGATACGACTGATCATACGAACTCTACTATTTTATTATATATGTAGATGTACTATTGTATTTTATATAAAGCATTTACAAAATTTTAGTTCACCACTCCTAAAGCATATTTTTGAATTAACTTTTAATTATTCTATCTACCATTTTCTTGTAGGTAGTTTCCCGCCTGCCAACATGTTCCGCTTGGTTTTACTAATTGCTTGTTTGGCTGTGCCTGTCTACAGCTACTCAGCCGGTGCCCCTAATGCCATCTGCTCGAACGGTTTGACTCCAGAGCATGGCGTTGATGGGCAGAGTAGTCCAGTGCCATATAGCTTCTCGGGCGACAGCAAGGCCAATAATGGCAAGGTTTCCCTCACTCTGGGCGGTTCAGACGGTTTCTTAGGCTTCGCCGTGCAAGCCCGTGACGCCAATGATAAGCCTGTGGGCAAATTCAAGGTAGCTGAGGCTACCAAGTCTCAAACGTTGACTTGCATTAATCCGGATGTAAGTTGAAAACATACATACACACATACAAATACATATACTTCGCCTTTATGGCGTGACTATGCAGATTTCTTCTTCTTCTTATTAAGCAAATCTTAAATTTCATGTATTTATTTTGGCTTTAACACAGGATACACTCACTCACAAGAAGATCCCACACGATAATCCCATCAAGAGCGTGGCGTTCTCTTGGGAGCCAGCCGGTTACAAGGGAAAAGTGAAATTCGTTGCTACCGTAGCCAAGGATGGCGGTACCTATTGGATTCGTAAGGTGCTCAAGGAAGTCGAGGTTTAAATTTAATGCTACAGAGAGGAATGAATGGATTTTTTTACAAAAAAAAAAGTAATTATTTGTTATACACCTAAATTCTAGAATACATTTTATAGAAATTAGAGAAATAAAATAAATTTGAGAAGTATTTTTTGTGTGATAGAAGAACTATTGTTGTGTTTGTTGTTTCTTTTTTTGATGAAGCTATAGTGTGAATTTACGCCGCCGTCGTTGTTGTTGTTGTAGTAGCAGCATAAATATCCCCCATACAAAAGGAGGGAATGCTGCTGAAGTTACAGTCCTTGGCCGGATATAAATCCGGGTCGATACGGTAGAACCGACTATCGTGGGAACGTTGCCGCCGCCGGTAGCCGAAGTGGGTTGATGCGTAACTACCATTCGGAAGTGCGAATGTTCGAATCTCCGTGCATAAAACACCAAATGATAGAAAAGGTTTCCTTAAGGGGTTAGGGGTAGTCAGAGGCCCGAAAAAATGATGATTTTCACGAATTTTTTTTTGCTACTTAATTAATTTATTTAACAAAAATAAAAACATAGCATAAAAGCATCATGTTTTAACTTGACTTCACCAAAATTTCAAAAAAAAAAATTAGTAATTGCAAAAGTTATCGCTGTTTGTGTGAAGCCCGTTTCTCCAGAAGTCCCTTGCGGTGAACATCACAAGTCCTTGCAGATTCATCTAAAACCAATCGGACAAGAAAAATTAGTTTTATTAATAGATAATCTTGTGCCTGATCGAAGCTTTTTTTTTTCAAAATGAACAAAATGGCGGCCTCAGAAAATTTTTTCCAGATTTTAGAAAAAAAAACCAACAGTTAATTGTTAAAAAAAAATTGAAATTTTTGAAAAAAAAAAATCCTTCGATCAGGCACAAGTTTTTTATGTTTTTCAAAAGCTGTATAAATTTTATTGAAATCTACGTAGCGGTTTTTAAGTTACAGTGTTCACCAGTTTGAAAAACATAGTTTTGAGAAAAACGCATTTAAAGTTTTGCTATCGGCTCCGGAGCGGCCGAGCGCCCTTTGTTAATTGTTGAATAACTTGAAAAGTATTTGTCGGATTCACTTCAAATTTTTACACAATATTTTTAAAACATTATACTTTAAGAAAATGCAAAAAAAAATCGATTTTTTGAAAATTCTGACTACCCCTAACCCCTTAATAGCGGTCGCCATAACCGAATTGGTTGGTGCGTGACTATATATATATATAATAGGCGCGTACACCCTTTTTGGGTGTTTGGCCGAGCTTCTCCTCCTATTTGTGGTGTGCGTCTTGATGTTATTCCATAAATAGAGGGACCTACAGTTTCAAGCCGACTCCGAACGACAGATATTTTTATGAGGAGCTTTTTCATGGCAGAAATACCCTCGGAGGTTTGCCATTGACTGCCGTTGGTGCGTGACTACCATTCGGAATTCAGAGAGAACGTTGGTTCGAATCTCGGTGAAAGGCTAAAAATAAAAAAGTACAAATGTCGCGTCCGTTACCGTGAAAATGCCCATATGTATATAATAGCGGTCGTTCTTCGGCAGACAACAACAAAGCTCCGAGTTTATTCCTGCCATGAAAAAGTTCCTCATAAAAAAACCATCTAAAGTTCAGAGCCGATTAAAAGTTGACGGTTCCGCCATTTTTTAAACAACATCAAAACGCACATCATTGGAAAATCTTTTTTGATGAAAATACTCTTAGGTTTTTGTGTCATATTTTGAGAAAAAATACGAAAAAATTACATATAACGATTTTTTTTTAATTTGCCCAATTAAAATAATTGAATCTAGTTTCATTAAAAAGTGCATTCAATTACCTTTCGGTCGAAATACCACGTGCCACCTTTGCTTTTGATTCCTCTTTGAAGAAACCAAAAAATTTTATAAAGCTAAGTTATATTATTGTTAAGGAAATTAATTTTTGTTTTTGGTATTAAATAACATCACACACTTTAGCTTAAATTTAAATTTTTATTAATAATTTTTTTTTAAATTAAATCATTGTGCAAAATTTATTATAATCTAAAAAGTTCTCTCGAACCTCATTTTTGGTTTTTTTTAGTGAAGCATTGCGATTCTTCACTTGTGCCTAAACTCCTAAATGGAGGTTATACATTTTTCATCGGTACCGTTATCGAAAAATTGACGTAAGCGATCAGCGGACTTTTCTACTATAATCAGTTTTATGTCCGCAGAATGACTTGGCTTTTTAAGGAGTTTAAGGGATCGTTTTAACGGTGGCTCCTTGCTTATTTTGGTGAGCACTTCAAAAAATTTGATTAAGGGACTCATATCTTGCAAATGAAATAAGTAAGCTTTTCCTGGCCAGTAACAGCTCCATCCGAATAGTGAACGGCTTTGTTTAGCTGGCACCAAATTGCACCTTTTGCGTTCACAACCAGATTAAGATACCTCGTCGATGCACTTAAGCCCGATCCATTTCATAGCAAATTTTTTACATACTCAATACGCATAGTTTTACTGAAAGAAAAAAAAAAACAAAAAAAAAATAGGTTACTAAATAAATTTTCATTTAAAATTAAGCAGTTTTCGGAATCTCGCACAAAAAATAGACTTAGAAGCTCTTAAGTGGATATATAGTACATCCGTATATGCGCATAAAAGCAGGAAATTCTGGTTGACAGTGTTGACTTGTTGGTTATTAAGGCAATGTGAGTTTCATCGCTACTATGGCAAAAGATGGAGACCAATGGACACAGCCGATACTCAAAGAAATCAACGCGTAAATGCAGAAATAGATATGGGGAAAAAGTTATGTTTCTATAAAAAATTGGAAATAATGCAATTTCTTGGACAAAATAAACAAAAAAAATTTGATACAAAATTAAAGATATATTAAAAAAATTACTAATTTGATATTAGATTTGTTGATGCAAAATTAACCAGCAACTTGCCAGTAACTCCGAAAATTCTCTCTCAAATAGAAAAATATCAAAAAAAAGTACGTCACGGGGTCACTAAAGTTCCCCACACAAAAAATTGTTTTGTTTTGTTTATAAGTTGGCATATTAATATTATACGGACTGTTAGTAAATTAAAAAAAGGCATACGTTTTTATACAGGATTTAAAATAAAACTCGACTACCTAAAGTGAAAACAAGAGAAAGAAACTATTAAAGAAGTTATTAGTTAGGAAAAACTAATCTTGGAGGACCTAAAGTCCCCTACTGCGTACTCTAAGGGTTAAACATTTTGCAGTTGAGCTACCTTAAATTAAGCAAATGAAATGCAAAAAAACGAGCGTAGCATCACATGATTCTATTTTGTTCACATTAATTTGTTCCATTTCTTCATCGCTGTCAGATAAGGAACATTCATTTGCAACTGTATTGTTGTACAATCACAGCTTTCTTCATATTTTTATTGTTTTTGTTTACACATGTATGTAGATATATTGCCGGATTAGTTAATAACCAAGAAGTACAAACATATAACACAAAAATTCCTTCAGTGCTTTCGATTTGTATTTCGGAAACTACAGCAAAGGTGACTGGCGGCTGTGGTTCGTTCGTACAATTTGCGAATTGAGTCAAAATTTTTTTTAAATAGAGTAAACAACTCTTCTTGTTGTTGTTTTTGTAATGTGTGTGTTTATTTACTAACTGTTGGCGCCTAATAGTCATAGACAAGTACAGTAATGGAATATGTGTATAAATTTTTTGTTTGCTTTTTTATTTGTTGTCTTCACTATGCAAAGATATTCTTGACAAACTATTCTCTATATCATTGGCGGATTCCTATTTAATATATCACTTCAATTAAACTTCAGAAATTTTATCCAAAGTATTTTTACTTACAATCTCCATTTTAATCACCACTTTTATTTAAATTTAGAGTTTTGACTCAATTCGCAAATTGTAATTAATTTGTGTTTATTTGCGTTGCGATCAGCTGTTTTTCCCACTTGCAAATTCTTACAAGTAAAAACCTGCAGCTTCCCCTCAAAATGAAATGTAATTTTGCTTTCTCAATTTCCCCTACTCTGCAATTTTTTTTTGATACATGAACACCAAAACTTGATAACAATTGTTGCAAATTATTTGCTTCATGAACAGACCTATTTACTCATTTTCTAAATAATCATTTAAGCCAGAGGTACGGCAAACCATTTAAACGATTGCTTCTTCAACAATAACTATTGTATTTAAATTAGTCAGACAAGTGGTAATAAACTTACAACATACTTTAAACTAGCCAATACATATATTCAGACTTTTATCTTTTAATAAACATTTAAATGCGATTAAAAACAATACAATATATCAATGAATTGAAAATAATCTTAAGCCTATAGTTGAGCTCACATTTTTTATATAATCTATGTAGGCACTTGTGTATATGTATGTGTTCTTGAACTAACAAAAAGTTCTATAAAACAAAATTAGCAGTCTTCAGGTTTTAATATAATATTTAGCTTAACATCTTATAAATACTTAATATTTTTTATTCAATATGTTTAAAACACTAAGAATTTGTACGTGTGTTACAGTTAAAATGTTCCGTTGACACTCTTCTCCCACCGCAAGTACTCAGTTATAGGTATCAAGACGAGTTACTACCGCTTGCAAATAACCGTTCCGGAAGCAAATCTCATCTTCGCCACTGTGCTTCCGCCAATTCCGCAGTGGGCGGATATCACGAAAAGGGTTCACTGTAAGTTTAAATAAACGACAAATACGCGTTCCTAAAGGTTCTTTGTGAAGTACCCGTCTCAATACATCAAAGTCATAAATTGCCTCTACGCGAGTCATTGAGGTAAAAAGTATGGGTAAATTATATGTTAGCAACAATTCTTGAATGGCACCTGGCCAAGTATCTTTTTTGAGTCTTATACTACTTGGATTCCCCCCCGTCGGTTCCTCTACTTCGCTCTGTTCAAATGTTACGGGTGGAAAATACTCACAGAAATCACAATTAAAGGCAGCGATTAATGAAGGTGTCAGACTCACTTCTTTGGCGAAATCTTGGAATAACATGCGATATCTGACGTATAACACACTGCGATCGCAGCCCTGTACGAGTTAGAATAAATTGTTACGTGTAAATTTTTTTTGTTCGTAATACCGTTCAAATGGGGTAATCTTACATTGTAATTATAGGTAATATCTCGTATATCAGAACCCATCACATCCGGACCTATGAAGTGTAGCTCTAAACTCGTAAACTGCGGGTATTGCAAGAAAAACCACTTTGTGTGAATTTGGCGAAACCAAAAATCTTGTTCTATTGTGGCACCCAAGATGAAAATTATAAATTTGGTGCCAGCGAAGTCTTTCATATCCGTAAAACTGAGTGTAAAACAAATGGTGCCCATACAACTGAAGTCTGCCGCACATGCAAAGAGCTGATAGTCTATTATTGAGAGTGTCGGATTTTTAGGCAACTTCTTTGAAGTGATTTGCTCCCAGGCTCCAAACAAATCCTTAGTCAGAAAATCTTCTACTGGATTTTGCAAATCGTCGAGGAGAACTTCTGACGGCATTTGTACTTGTACTTTGTATGGACTGTAGTATAATTGAAGTAGGCCGCATTTTTTCCTGTGCCGTTCGAGGTCCTCTTTGGCATGTTCGGTTGAGCAATAAGAAACTCCATAGCAGTCGTTACAGCTACGCAAGTGAATCATGTTATAACAAATTTCACAATATGCCGGATATGAAGCCAGTTCCTCTTCTCGAAATTCGAGATTTCGTCCAAATAGTGTGCGAAGCAAATATTTCACTTGAACTATAGCACGTCCCAGCGCATACTCATCTTTAGGCACGCCATTTATATAGTACGGATGGGGTACTTGACAGTTCCTCATAATCAAGCTGATGGCGCGGCAGAAATTACGATGCATTTGCCAATCAATTCGTTGATGCTCTTCACTACAATACAGTACTAATTTGCAGCCACTGCACTTAAACAATTTTATGTGCTTCGGCCTCTTCATTGGTGTTCCCTTTGCTTGCATTTCTATTTCCAACAGGATGCATATATTGCAGTAACGTGATGAACATATATTATAGGAAAGATCCATCTGCGGAATATTAGATATATGTATATAAATAAACAGTTAGAAATAATTAAGGCGTATTGATTAATGTTTAAGTTTGATTTGAAAATGACTTTCAATAATAAATTAAATGGGTCCCTATAAAAAACAACAAAAATCCCATTGAAACAGTTAAACAATGTAAAGGTCTGATTATGCATACTTCGGACAACTTCGCATACTTTCTCACAACTTCAGAAAACTTAGGGCTGATTAGGTTTGGCTTAAAATCGTATTTTCTGCCGGGCTTTCTTAAAAAAATAGTCATATACTTACAATTTTCTTATATCAATAATATGCAAGTCTGCAAAAGTATTACTGTATTTGAAATGTCATTTAATAAAATATCAGTAAATTCTAAATTCAACAAACTGCTAATTTTTCATAAGTTGTGTTAAGTTCCTTGCCTCAAAGGGCACGACCCAGAAGTTCGAAAACAAAGTATTACAATTGCGGTAAGATTGAACATTTATATACATATAATTCGCACTTACATCATTTTTGGGTGTTTCGCCGAGCTCCTCCTCCTATTTGTGGCGTTCGTCGTGTTGTTATTGCACAAATGGAGGGACCTACAGGTTTTAAGCCGACTCCGAACGGCAGACATTTTTTTATAATTAGCTTTTTCATGGCAGAAATACACTCGGAGGTCTGCCATTGCCTGCCGGGGGGCGACTGCTATTAGAGATTTTTTTTACTATTTGGGTGGTTCACTGAGATTCGAACCTACGTTCTCTCTCAACTCCGAATGGTAGTCACGCACCAACTCATTCAGCTACGGCGGCCGCTGGACATATGGAACGCAATTTGTAGTATGTTCCGTAGAAAACCGAAAACGAGCTTAGGTATGCAAATAACGCTGGAGAGAAATCATCTCGACAAGCAAGCAAATGCAAGCATTGTTCTAAATTCGAGATAGTCATTAGGTAACGAAGCTAGTCATTGAGTATTACTGGACGGTGAAATGGATGAATTACACCATCACTGCCATGAAAAAGCCCCTCATAAAAAATATCTGCCGTTCGGAGTGTAGGTCCCTCCATTTGTGGAACAACATCGAAACGCACACAACAAATAGGAGGATTAGCTCGGCCAAACACCCAAAAAGCAATGCAAAACTGGAAAAAGTCAAAGTAGTTTCCATCGAGTATTAAAAATTACTTGTTCGTGAAGAGGAAGGGTAAGCGAAAGCATTGGAAACTTCCTAACAAAAGATATTATACGCATACAAACAAACACTTTTTTGTTTTCGGGAAAAAACTTTAATTGAATGTATTATACATATATTTAGTTTTTACTTATGCGACTATGAATTTCTTCATAGGATGTTGATGTGGGCGAAAATGGAATAGAATACGTCGCCTGGCTACCAAGGCTGTCGATCGTTTCCACGACAGTCGGTTATACGTTACCGAAACGACCCGGATTTATATCCGGCCAAGGACTGTCACTCCAGCAGCATTCCCCGTATGTTAGTATGGGCGATGTTTATGCTGCTACAACAACGACAACAATCAATCAATTGGGGTAATGTTTTTGAAAAAACAGGTGAGAGTAACGTCATTGCCACAACAAATCGACTATTGCATTCGGAACTTAATCAAGAATAGTTACAGAAACGGGCTACAGATCATTTTGACGCTCCAGAAAAAGAAAAAAAAACGAATCAGTTATTCTAGTAACACCACCTTGAATTTATTAATGCATTATATTTTTTACCGTTGATGAAGAAAAAAAAAATACATCCAAGAATGATTGTAAGCAAGTACGCCGCGAACGCAAAAGTTTAATATAGTGTGTATTTTGTGTATTAAATATAACCAAGGTGGCAGGGCTAAGTAACACACATTACAGCCTGGCAATACCTTTGAACAGCTGATATTACAGCGGTATTTGATTAGTTTTGCAAAATTCCAAGTGGAATTCTTTGTGTTAAACAAAAAGTATAAAGATGCTCAGACAAGTAATGCACCATTTGAATCGTAATATTTCATTCAATCGACAAATTACAACAACAATACTACCCACTGTGAGACGCAGATTTGCAGTGTCCACTGTACAGCGTTTAACAACCCGCCTTCCTGATAGTGTTGAATCGGCCGATGCGGAGGAACCAACAACTTTCGCCGTTTTGCCCAACGATTCTGAAGCTTCGGAAAGAGGTCCGGGATATATTATACCATATCCTGTTGAGCAAGAAAAACGCCAACGCTTTTCACTGGTTGAGGCATTGCGAACACGCTACAGGCTAACAGATAATGACATAGAATGTATAGTAAAAGATGAAGTGGTAAAGCGGTCATTTCACCATCGCTCACTGGCGCACACCCTGGAAATGCTTTGCTTAGAAGGAGTAACAAAAGAAAGTTTCTTGAACTATCCATGGCTTATAACGCTCGACAAAGGTGAGAACATTCACGTCAGTGTTTAATACCCTTTTCTAGAAGTGACTTTCTTTACAATTTCTCTTCCCAGTGCGTTTAAAAGACAAGCTAGCGCTGATACACACCCTTCCTGTGCGTGATATTAACCACTTTGTGCCATTTTTACGTTTGACACTGCCGAGGCTGCGTAAATTAGTGTCGATTATGAATCGGGAGGCGAATGCTATACCACAAAACAATCGAATTTACTACATCAGTGAGATGCTAAAAACCGATCCCAAACTTGTTACGAAATATTTGTCCAAACGTTTGTTTATCTTGGAAATGCCTTTTGACATGCTGGAGCAGAATCTCAGTCATATGATCACATACAATGTTTCTCCACAGAGTATTTTGAAAGACCTCTGGGCTTTTAGATATACGCCAAAATCTGTGCAACTGCGTTTGGAACGAGCGAAACGCGCTAAAAAAGACAAAATTATGCCGTGGATGATACGTTGCCCAGAGCCCATTCTGCAAAGGTAAGACCGAAAAAAACACATTGTATGCTATTTTTATTGCTACCAAATGCGTGGATCATACGCTTAAAAACGAAATGTTTGTCACGATTCAATAATAAATTAATAACAGGTCATTTAAGCTTACGTTAGACGAGCTTGCTGTGCTGGGGGAGAAAAAAAATGTGGTCGAATACGTGGCAGAACGCTTGGGATTTGATGTGAACAGCACGAGATGTATAATGGAAAGGCATCCAGCTGTTATGCGAGTACGCGTGACAAAGGTAAGTTTAAGAATAGAGAGCTGTTATGGAATATATTTTATGTCGTGCTTTTCAGATAAAGGAAGTGCTAGACTACTTGCTATTGGAAGCGGGTTTTACTGCTCATGAAATTGCGAATGTGCCGCGTATTCTATGCCACGGCTTAGAAACGACGAAGCAACGCATAGAGGAATTAAAATCCTATGGTTGTCGACCATCAACTTTGGTAATTGTGTGTCGCAGCAAACGTGAATACGATAAGTTTGTAAAAACTTGGCTCGAATGTCAGACTAAAATGCATAAACAAGAAGGCATAGATAAAAATGTTGAAGCGGAAATATCATAGCATATTAGTTGGTAGCAAACACATTAATCATTTTGTTCTGTTTTACTTTTTGTGCATGTACATAAATAAAATTTAGTTCCTTAAGTTGTAAAAACCAATAATATGCTTGATGTTAGTTTGCTTGAAAGATATACATACATACATACATATAGAACTATTAATGGCAATGACAAACCTTCGAGTTTATTTCTGCCACAAAAAAGCTCTAATAAAAACCATCTGCCGTTTGGAGGTGGCATAAAAGTGTAGGTGCCTCCATTTGTGGAAACTCGCGCGTGTTCGAGCTGTAATAATTGCGGCAGTTTTACTTTTTATGAGAGGAAGAGAAAGGATTTATTCAATAAATAATACTTTGAAGTTTAATACTTTATTTATTTATTGTTTTTAACGCAAAATTAAGTACAAATGAAACGAAGTTATTGCCCCATCTTTCGATATTTTTAAACAGAACGTTCGGCCGGAGATAAATTCTGCAATATTACGGCAACTAATCAGCTGAGAATCAGCAACAGGCTATCAAAAAAGTAATAGGGTCGCATTCTTGCTGTAATTCTTGAGTGCAGTGAACGTTGTTGTTGTTGTAGCAGCATATACCTTTCCCAGACACACAGCCATGGTCATATAAATAGCACATGTAGTCAAAGAGTTGAATATGTTTTTAAATAATTAATTTTTATTGGGAAAAAAGCAACATC
Organism: Anastrepha obliqua; assembly: GCF_027943255.1. Lineage (NCBI taxonomy): Eukaryota > Metazoa > Arthropoda > Insecta > Diptera > Tephritidae > Anastrepha > Anastrepha obliqua. The sequence continues at coordinate 11,046,404 of NC_072896.1, read as the reverse complement.
AAAAATAAAAAACTTATTTACTTCCACTTTAAAATAAAAAAATGGTCGCAAATATATCCAGTTCTGATTTAATTTACGAGAGCGTTGACTCGTGGAACCTCCTGGACACATAAAGAGCACACCCTAAAAAATTCCAAATAAAAGAAAAAATAGTAAACGAATCAGATAGTTAAGTAATAATATTGTTTTACCAGATTAGTATTTTGTACTATATCCACCGTTTTTGATTATTTCTTCAAGTCTTCGCTCCATGCTTTCTACAAGCTTGTGGCATCTTTCCTTTGGAATCGAGTACCAAGCCTCCTCAACTGCGGCCCACAAATAATCAACATTTTAAAAATTTTAAATTTTTGTTACCGATTTTGACCTCAATGTCATCCCACAAATTTTCTATTGGATTGAGATCAGGGCTCTGCGCCGGCCTCTCTTCTGAGCCATTGCTTCACTGTCTTTGCAGTATGCCTTGGATCATTGTCCTGCATAAATGTCCAATTTAATGGCATAAAGTCAAACACGAATGACTCCATTTTATTGTGGAGTATACCCAGATACTGAAATATATCCATTTTGCCAATCATGCGAACAATCGGCCCAACACCATGCCAGGAAATAGCTCCCCAAACCATGATGCTTCCGCCGCCGTGCTTAATCGTCTTTTTTGTGAACCAAGGATTTAGCGCTTCTAGCGCAGAAGCGTATGGCGCAGAAGCTTGGACTATGACAACATCCGATGAAGCGACGCTTGAGAGAAATATTTTGCGTAAGATTTTTGGACCTTTGCACGTTGGCAACGGCGAATATCGCAGACGATGGAACGATGAGCTGTATGAGCTTTACGACGACATAGACATAGCGCAGCGAATAAAGATTCAGCGGCTTCGTTGGCTGGGTCATGTCGTTCGAATGGATACAAACGCTCCGGCTCTGAAAGTATTCGATGCGGTACCAGCTGATGGTAGCAGAGGAAAAGGAAGGCCTCCTTTGCGTTGGAAAGATCAAGTGGAGAAGGACTTGACTTCACTTGGTGTGTCCAACTGGCGCCAGTTAGCACGAGAAAGAAACGACTGGTGCGCTTCGTTAAACTCGGCCAAAATCGCGTAAGCGGTTATCGCGCCAATTAAGAAGAAGAAGAAAGATTTAGCGCTTGATTTTTTGGACGACGTACAATAGTTTTCCCATCTGGTCCCATCCTATTTATTTTGGTTTCGTCGGTCTAAAGTACGTTTTTCCAAAACTGAATAGATTTGTCTTTGTGGGCTTTTGCAAAGGCAAGTCGGTGTTTGATACATGTCTTTTTGAGAGGAGTGGTTTTTTCTGCTTATGCGGCCAAACAGCTGGGCTTCATTAAGTCGCCTTCCTACAAGCTTTTTGGACACCTGTAGACCAGATTCTTGGTTTATTTCAAGCATTATTTGCCGTGCCGACTTAAAAGGATCTGCTTTGCTCTTGCGTATTATAGATCTATCCACATTAACATCAGTTTTTCGGCGCTTTGGTTTTCTTTTCGTTTTTTTGCTTAGATAGGATGAACCATATACATATATAGCCATTTATATAAACCATTTTCCGAGAGCACATCATCATTTGAGCTACATATTTCTGTATAGTTTTTTCCGTTTTAACCCGTACGGTACACAAGAGCTCTTTTCTCCGGCGTGCAATGTTTTTCACGTCCCATTTTTAGTAATTACTTTAAAATTTTATTTAAGAAACAAAATGTATACTACAATTCGCTGAAACAATATTAAAGTACTCCTCATATTTCGGCTCTACAACTCTTTGTGAGCTTTAGCCTGCTGCACGTGGGACCTCCATACGTTTCGAACGCTTGCGACTTTTTTCCAGTTCGTTATACTAAGTTTATTGATGTCGTTCTCTAGTTCGTCGGCCCATCTTGTTCTCGGCCTTCCTCTTGCTCTAGTGTTGAACGCTCTGGCTTCTACGATTTTCTTCTGCGCCCTCGTACCGTCCATTCTTGTAATGAGACCCAGCCATCTTAACCGCTGCCCTTTGATGAAACGTATAACATTTTCGCCCTTTATCAGTTGATCTAACTCGTCGTTCCATCTTATCCGCCACTCGCCGTGATCTTTGATTGCTCCGAAAATTCTTCTGAGTACTTTTTGTTCGAAGGCTTGCAGTTTTTTTTTATCTGCTTCAATTAGCGTCCACGATTCAGCTGCATAGCATAATACTGGTCTAATAATGGTTTTATACAGAGTCAATTTGCATTGTCTGTTTATTAGTTTTGATTTGAAGAGTTTCGATAACGACGCTTACGATCTGTTCGCTGCTAGAATTCTTTCATCGATGGTGAGGCTCATTGAATTGTCTCTACTTAGTTTGAAGCCTAAATAGGTAAAGGATTCAACGATTTCAAAAGAAAAATCGCCAATTTTCAGTTTGCCTGATGTTGGTTTATTTTGTGTGGAGTATTTAAAGTACTACTTCACTTCAAAACAGCAAAAAGCATAAATAAAATAGAACGCGAAAAATTCCATGGAAAAAAACGGTAAATTCCTCGCATAAATGTAAGCTTAATAACGGTAACAAATGTAAACAAACATACTTATTTGATCAAAGCAGAGTTCGTATTAAAAACTTAACTTAATATAGAAAATTCACATTTGTGCTATTTATCTCTCCATGGCTGTATGTATGTGCTTCTTAAAACAGGTTCAAAATACTAAAAATTTAGTATTTATACACCACGCATCCAAAAAAAAAAAAATAGAGTTTTTCTGATAAGTGTGCAAAGTGTCAATGATCTTTTTCTTTATGCAGTGTAAAAATTTTAAAATAAATCTCTATTGTTACTTGAGAAGGCATGGTAAACTGAAAACTTTGCATCCGTTTTTCTCGGCGCTTTGGTTTTTTTAGATTATGGCTCCTTACGGCAAATGAGCGATATGCATAAGGCAGACCAAACCCGTACCACCAACAGATTGCCCTGGAAAATATTTTTGAACCCCCAAGTACAAAAGTTAATCGGACTTTGAAATTATTTAACTTCATTTGTGGGCTTTCCTTTTAGAAAAAATATTTGCATTTGCTTACTTAGCCTCGCACAGGCACACAAAAGCCTTTTTTAAAATATGTTTTGTTATTCTACACAATGCAACCGCATGCGAATAATGCAAATGAGATTATATTTTTCTATTTAATCTTTATTGATTAATCTCTTTTATAAGATCAATAGATAATAGATTTCGGTGGGTATAAATACGAGGCATTTCACTTAGAAGCTGCCAGTCGTAAAAGTCGTGAAGTAAAAAATGAAATTCTACGTTTTTCTAATTGCCCTGTTTGGCTTGGTATGTATTGTTGTTGTAGTGACATGATTAAAAACCGAAAAAAACAAAGGATACTTAGTTTTCTTTTTGAAAAATAAGGCATTTATAAGCTTACTCCTTTCTAGGTATTTGCCGAAGAGCAACTCAAATCAATACCTCGTGAAGAATTCACAAAGTACCGCCTGGAATGCTTGATTGAAAACCCCAAGGCCAGTGAATACTTTGTAGAAATTTTAAATTTCGGGTACCCGGATGTACCAGAGGTAAACGCATTTATGGATTGTGTGGCAGAGAAATTGGGTTTATGGGACTTCAAAACTGGACAACCTAATGTGGATCGAGTGGCCGCATTATTCTCCGCGGACCCAAATAATGCTGAAGATATGGATATAATTAAAAATTGTGCTGTTAAACTCGAGGAGGAAGACTTCCATGTACTTAACAAATGCTTGTGTATATTGAATACGAGGCTTGGAGACAATCTAAACAAGTATCTCGTAGGAGCATAATTATAATCACAATGATTATTAATAACGAGTGACTATCGTTCTTAAATTCCATACGAAAATTACTTAAAATTTGTTATCGTTAATTAAAATGTGGACCATCTTTGAGTTATTGTATTTCGTATTAAAATAAATGATTTTACAGAGCAAGCAGTTAGATCGAAGTAGTTCACTTTTAAACATTTGCATGAATGTGTGATAAGTAACCTATGAATCAAAAATTTTTGCCATGTGCTGATCACTTACTGCATCACCATTGGTAGGGTAAGCACAACTGTAAGTATGCGGAGAGTAGCGATGAGCTCGTCGGACACACAGCAATCGCAAGAGCTACGATTCATACTCGGCGGAAATCGGCAACCAGTGCATTTGTTTGCTTTGGTACGAATTATATTTAGGTCTGAGGATAGAGGTGGAAAGTTGTGAGTGGGCAGTTTTCATTGAAGTAAAAAATTTGGGATCAGTTAGTCGAGTTACGTCAGTTAGGTAGCCATTTCCAACGTAATAAATAATAAATAACAAATAATACGCAAATATTATGACGAATATTCTCATAGATTCTCCCCGAGACTAATCCTAATACAAGGAAATGAATGCTACTGCACTGGCAGTCCATGGCTGGATATAAATCCGGGCCGTTCTTGTCACTTACATCCGACTATCGTGGGAACGAATCCGTAGAAAGAAAATGTTTCTTGTGCTACTTCATTGGTACCTATCAATATTCTAGCACATGTTAGTTATAAGAATGTTAATGTATGTAAGAACCCAACGAATTTAAATGTAAGACTGGAAAACTTGAAAAGTGGTTGCCTTAGTTTTTCTATGAAACAATATGGTAAAAAAATTTCACTAGAAAATGCGCTATTGACCTACAAAAAGATATAACTAATATGATTTTACTTCCCTTAAGGAATCAATTAAAAAATTATCTTTTTAACTTTAGTTTAAAACCAAAAGATCACTTTCTTAACCACTATTGTCAACAGTCGTGCCCATTGAAGTACCTATGGACACTACCTTTTGAATCAAAACATTAGCTCCCTACAATCGTATACAAAAAATATTTGTTCCAGAAAAAACATAACACTATCTCTTGCATTAAAGTTTTCTATGAACTTTTCTGAAACCATTTATAATTTTAGATATGATACTTACAAGCTAAGCGAAGAAAAATATGAGTTAAAATCGTCGTTATATTTTACCGAAATCAAAAATTTACTTTCTGCCGACGTGATCAGTAATTGCGTTTGCTATTCCAATTTTAAACTGAATGGCACAAGTTATAAAAAAGACTATATTGTATTTAATTATAATCCAAACTTTGTATCATACCAAGTTCTCGAAATTTTCGTTGTAAATCAAGAAATATTTTTATTTTGTGAATTTATAAATATCTTAGGGTACACAAATCACTACCTATCTTTTAAGGTAGGCAGCGGAAATTTTAGAACAACTCTTACGGCCAAAAAAGTGTTTTTAATGATTTTTTCCAGTTTGTGTTTCATAAATAAAAGCAGAAAATAAATCAAATTTTTTGCATTTTTATTCAATATTTAAATCATTTCATAATCTGAAAATTCAGGTAGATTTTTTAAAATTGAGAAAAAAGCTATTTTTCTTTTAGTAAATTTTTACTAGAAACAAAATAACAGTTTCCCTAATTCGAGAAAATTTTACTCTAAAATGAGTAATATTTGTATTTTCTTTTAGCAAAATATTATCTATTTCAAACATAAATTTTATTACAAATATAAAAACAAATTCCTTAAATCGGGAAAGTTTTTCTCGAAAGCATGTAAAAATTGTTTCTTCATTTTGAGCATATATCAGATACTGTAAAGAGGATGACTTTTCTTAGGCGCCAACTCATTCCCATATTTCCTCATTTCAATATTCGTTTTAACTTGAACCGAAGAAGTTTTTTTTGAGTGCACTTGTATAGTTAATAAAAGTTAAAAAAAAAAAAAAAAAACAATATTAATCATAAAAAAATAGAAATAATAAAAAATATATTAATAATAAAAAAAATACAAATAATAAAAAAATAATTGGTTTGGTCCTCATTCACCCTTCCACTTTGCCTCTTTTTTTTGGAAAAGATAGAACAAGGCCGTTGCAATCATTATACGCATGCGGTTGGCCGTTCCTGTATGCTAAGATGGTAGCTGGAACACGAATCATCTCCAACAACAGATCAAAAAAGTCACATCCAACAGTTCGGAGAGATCCTGCATAATTCTGTTGGAAGTAGTAATTTTAGTTTTACCAGATTAAAACTACTTTTCATGCTGTTGTACGCGTGTGTAAAGTGGACCAAGAGACGGTATGTGCCGGATTTTTGGATACTTTCTTGCTTTATACGCTCTAAATTACTTCTATGTCTTTGAAACATTCTATGTATACAAATATTCTTACCTATACATACACGCACACATAACTACATACATACATACATACATGCATTCATGAAGAGGCAATAGGTCGCTACCCCTTCCGTGAAGTACTCCTAACGGTTGACCCGCGGGCGGGAAACGGGGCTGGGGTGGGTTTTTAGTGGGTGAGTCGAAAGACAAGTCCCACACTTTTCGGCTTTCAATGCTTTTTGCCACCTACCTTTACAATTAGAAATCTAATTGACTTCTGCTAATGCAATTAGATATTTAATTAGCTCGAATTAGAATCAATTATTTTGATATTTTGAAAAACAAAAAAAAACTGAAATATTCATAATATTAATTTCACGCATATATATAATATATATATTACTTATGTACATAATATGTACTACGTATATTACATACATGAACATCTATTTAACGTATGTACTAACTGTTTATTAACTAGAATGACCGGGTATATTCGCTTTCATCAATACGAGCTTTTCAAAAGAAAAGTCAGTCAAGCGACTCCGGCTTGGACTATTAATAATGCCCGCAAAGGAAAATAGTCGCTCCACATTGCCTGAAGACGTAAGCGGCGTGTTGCAAAACAGTGATATGTCCTTTAATGTGGGATATTTGGACCATATATTGGAAGTTTTATCATCATCATTCAAATATTGATGCATCATATTCGAAATAAAATGCATGCTTTCACCCTCCTCCAATGACTTACATGATGTAAGTTACATCATTATTCGTTCACTTTAATAATTCTTTGCAAAAAATTTACTTTTATCAAAATAATTAATTCTAATTCGAGCTAATTAAATATCTAATTGCATTAGCAGAAGTCAATTAGATTTCTAATTGTAAAGGTAAACCAATTTTTTTTGCTAATGGCAACTAATTGCAATTAGTTTTACCATTGGAATAAAAATTTCAATTATCTAATGGGACTTAGTTGAACTCATTCTAATTGTTTGATGAATTAGAGACTATAAACCAATTGCATCCATTGCTAATTCTAATTGGAATTTAACATGTTAACAGATAGGATCACGCAGACAAAATAGGCAAATGCCTTAAAATCCTAACCCTGGTAATAAGTAATCAAGTGACTACTCACTTCATCACCATTGTTAGGATAAGCACATCTGTAAGTACAATATAGAGGGTTAGGTAAGTAAGCAGTTTTCTCGCTCCCTCTTGACAAATCTGCTCCCTTATTTGAAAACGTGTTGCTTCTTTACAAAAAAAAGTACATCTTTTACAAAAAAACTTTAGAATTGTAGTAAAAACTAAACTTTTCGTGCGAATTATATGGTCGTTTATTTAATTGGAAACATTCGAGTAAGTAAATACGTAAATCGCAAATAAATTGTTGTTAAAAGCTTTTATTTAAATAACAATTGAAGATTTCCAGCATCGTATACCTGTAAATACACGTAAGTTACAATATAATCTTGTGTTTGCAAGTTATTTATTTCTAATACTTTTTGGAGAAGGGTTTTCCAATAAGAGGTGTTATTTTGATATTCAACGAAAAATGTTTTTTTTAATATAACTGATCGGATGTTTATTTCAGTTTAAAGGGGAGGGTATGCCGTTAATAGTGGAAACTAGCATCAGACAAATGACCACCACGTCCCTGCTTGAAATTGAAATTTGAAAAGGTCGAACCAAGGTCCAGGAGATTTGGTGGCTCCTAAAACACTCAGGCTAAAAAGCCCATTGTATTTAACTCTCTAGTCAAGGAGGGAAGGAGAAAATGATCAGAAAAAGGATAGGAAAGAATAGAGACAGAAATAGAGATAGGTAGTCCTGTGAGAATTTTCCAGATTCATTGGCAAATCTGTAAATATCTTCCAGTTTTAAAGAACGAAAATTACTCATTCTCATGACATCAAAACCCAAAACTCGTAGCCGTGTTCTAGCAAAGGCAGGACACTCACAGAGAAAGTGCTCAGTGCTATACGCCTTCTCCAAGCATGACAGGCGCATTGGGTCCTCAATGATTCCAATGGTGGTCATATGCTGACCCCATGGGTTGTGTCCTGTAATAATGATACGGACCATCAACCGAACGTCTTTCCTTCTAACCCTGCTTACAGGACAATAGCCTATTCACGAAATTTTCCATAAAAGATCCCATAAAAGATCACTTGTGTGGCACGTAGCGCCGTCTTGTAGTAAATAAACGTTGTCCAGATCAATACCATCCAATTCCGGCCATAAAAAATCGTTAATCATCTCTCCTGTTTAACACCTAACACCTATTATTGGAAAACCCTTTATTATATGTGTTTTTGTTAATAATTCGCGTAAAAACACATTCAATTGAAAATATGACTTGCAACAATTTTAAACTTTTGGTTGAAAAATTTAAATAAGGTTATGCTAAAAGCAAGTTGCGCCTTGTGTCACAAAACATGGACTCAAGAAGCAATCAAGATGTGCCACGTTCCAACCAACGTAATAAGAGGAAAAATATGGTCGTAATCGTGCGGCGTCGATTTAAACCCATCTTCGAAAATTTGCTCTTTGCATTTTTCATCTATGGACTATATATGTTGTTCAGATACAAAAAGGGTTAGGTTGTCAGGAGATGCGTTACTGATAGCAGTTGAAACTCTTATTTAAATGTGATGAAACTCAAGTAACTGCTTCCAAATTTGTTGATGCCTCGACGCAAACCGTGTAAATATTAATCATATAATCTCATACTCATACAATCTTTACTCATACGGTATATAAGAGCTCTTTTCTCCGGCGTGCAATGTTTTTGCGCTCCATTTTTAGTAAACTTTAAAATTTTATTTAAGAAACAAAATTAATACTAAAAATCGCTGCAACAATATTAAAGTTTTTCTCTCCGCTGCACAAGTTAAAATGTGCTATTTTTGTGTCCACTTCAAAAGAGCAAAAAGCATAAATAAAATGAAAAGCAAAAAATTCCATAAAAAAAAAAACGGTAAATTCCTCGCATAAATGTAAGCTTAATAACGGTAATAAATGTAAACAAACATATTTATTTGATCAAAGCAGAGTTCGTAATAAAAAACTGTATGTACAGGGTTCGATTGAAAAGTAATGACCCTCCCCCACGCGGATCGTCTGCCAAGCGATCAACCGAATGGGCTGGTGGGGGAAAATGATCGCTGGACCTTCCCCTTCCATTAGAAACTGGTCCAAGTTCGCTGCTAATAGCGGTGCAGTCAACATCGCTCCGCGCGTGAAAGCTATTTTAAAAGTGTGTTAGGATTTTGAAGTGGCGAAAATGCAGAGATCGTTGGAGCAACGTTACTCGATCAAATTTTGCGTAAAGCTAAACAGTTTGTATCTCCAGGAAGCACTGTAAACGCGGCATTTTACAAAGAAGTGCTCCTTCGGCTGAAAAACCGCGTCGCCCGGGTTCGGCCCGACCTCGCCAACAATTGGACCTTTCATCACGACAATGCGCCGGCTCACACCGCCTTCCTCTGCACCTCTGCATTGGCCAAGATGGGGGTTCCGGTGCTTCCCCACCCTCCCTACAGCCCAGACCTGTCTCCTCCGGACTTCTTATGGTTCCCGTGCCTAAAAAGAAAGCTGAGAAGGGGAGGCGCTTCCACTCCATCGAGGCGATCCAAAAATCTGTGACAGACGAATTGAACGCGATTCCGGCGGATGAATTTAAAAAATATTTCCTGCAGTGGAAGGACCGCTAACAGCGGTGCATTGACACTCAAGGGTCTTATTTTGAAGAATATTAGTTGTATAAGCAAACAGGTTTAATAAAACTGCTTAAAAAAAATAAGGCTCATTACTTTTCAATCAAACCCTGTATGTACTTCTTAAAATAGGCAAACATGAAACAGGTTCAAAATAGTAAAAATTTAGTTTTCATACACCACGCATCCAAAAAAAATATAGTTTTTCTGATAAGTGTGCAAAGTCAACAGGATTTCTTTCTTTATGCTGTGTAAAAATTTGAAAATAAATCTCTACTGTTACTTGGGAACTGAAAACTTTGCATCCGTTTTTCTCGGCGCTTTGGTTTTTTTTGGATTAAGGTACCCTTACGGCAAATGAGCGATATGCATAAGGCAGACCAAACCCGTACCACCAACAGATAAGCCTGGAAAATATTTTTGAACCCCCAAGTACAAAAGTTAATCGGACTTTGAGTCAATTACTTAACTTCATTTGTGGGCTTTCCTTTTAGAAAAAATATTTGCATTTGTTTACTTAACCTATACTAAACCTTACTAACGCTATTCTACACAATGCAACCGCATGCGAATAATGCAACTGAGATTATTTTTTTTCTATTTAATCTTTATTGATTAATCTATTTTATAAGATGGATAGATAATAGATTTCGGTGAGTATAAATACGAGGCATTTCACTTAGAAGCTATCAGTCGTAAAACTCGTGAAGTAAAAAATGAAATTCTACGTTTTTCTAATTGCCCTGTTTGGCTTGGTATGTATTGTTGTTGTAGTGACATGATTAAAAACTGAAAAAAAACAAAGGAAACTTAGTGTTTTTTTTTTAAATAGAACATTTATATGCTCACTCCTTTCTAGGTGTTTGCCGAAGTCAAATCAATATCTCGTGAAGAAGTCACAAAGTACCGCCTGGGATGCTTGATTGAAAACCCCAAGGCCAGTGAATACTTTGTAAAAATTTTAAATTTCGATTACCCGGATGTACCAGAGGTAAACTCATATATTGATTGTCTGGCAGAGAAATTGGGTTTAGTGGACCTCAAAACTAACCAAATTAATGTGGATGCAGTGGCCACATTTTTCTCCGTGGACCCAAATAATGCTGAAGATATGGATATTATTAAGAATTGTGTTAAACCCGAGGAGGAAGACTTACATGTACGTCGCAAAGGCTTGTGTATATTGAATACGAGGCTTCGAGACAATCTGAAGAAATATCTCGTGGAAGCATGATTATAATCACAATGATTATTAATAACGAATGACTATCGTTCTTAAATTCCATACGAAAATTACTTAAAATTTGTTATCATTAATTAAAATGTGGACCATCTTTGAGTTGTTGTATTTCGTATTAAAATAAATGATTCTACAGAGCAAGCAATTAGATCGAAGTAGTTCACTTTTAAACATTTGCATGAATGTGTGATAAGTAGCCTATGAATCATTTGCAAATATTTTTGCCATGTGCTGATCACTCACTTCATCACCATTGGTAGGGTAAGCACATCTGTAAGTATGCGGAGAGCAGCGATGAGTTCGTCGGACACACAACAATCATACTCGGCGGAACTCGGCACCAGTGCATTCGTTTGCTTTGGTACGAATTACATTTATGATAGGCCTGAGGGTGGAAAGTTGTGTGTGCGCAGTTTTCATTCAAGTAAAAAATTTAGGATCAGTTAGTCGAGTTACGTCAGTTACGTAGCCATTTCCAACGTAATAAATAATAAATTACAAATAATACGCAAATATTATGAAGAATATTCTCATAGATTCTACCCGAAACTAATCCTAATACAAGGAAATGAATGTTACTGAACTGGCAGTCCATGGATGGATATAAATCCGGGCCGTTCTGGTCACTTAGATCCGACTATCGTGGGAACGAATTCGTATACTTGTTTAGTTAATAAAAGTTAAAAAAAAATAGTTAAAAAAATAATAATAATATAATAAAAATATTAATAATAAAAAAATATAAATAATAAAAAAAATATTATATTAATAATAAAAAATATTAATAATAAAAAATATTAATAATAAAAAAATATCAATAATGAAAAAATATTAATAATAAAAAATATTAATAATAAAAAAATATTAATAATAAAAAAATATTAATAATACAAAAAACATTAATAATAAAAAAAATAGAAATAATAAAAAAAATACTTGGTTTGGTCCTCATTCACCCTTCCACTTTGCTCCTTTTTTTTGGAAAAGATAAAACAAGGCCGTTGCTATCATTATACGCCTGCGGCTGGACGTTCCTGTATGCGAAGATGGTAACTGGAACTCGAATCATCTCCAACAACAGATCAAAAAGGTCACATCCAACAGTTCGGAGAGATCCTGCATAATTCTGTTGGAAGTAGTAATTTTAGTTTTACCAGATTCAAAATACTTTTCATGCTGTTGTACGCGTGTGTAAAGTGGACCAAGAGACGGTATGTGCCGGACTTTTGGATACTTTCTTGTTTTCTATGCCTACAAATTTTCTTACCTATACATACACGCACACATAACTACATACATATATACATACATGCATTCATGAAGAGGCAATAGGCCGCTCCCCCTTCGGTGAAGTACTACCTAACGGTTGACCCGCGGGCGGGAAACGGGGCTGGGGTGGGTTTTTAGTGGGTGAGTCGAAAGACAAGTTCCACACTTTTCGGCTTTCAATGCTTTTTGCCACCTCTAGAAAAAAAAAACAAAAAAAAAAATCTTACATGCATACATACATACCTATACAGTCACTCACACCTTATTTGATGCAGATACGATGTTTTTATAAAGTTTTCTCCATTTCATGAAATTTTGCGAAAATGGAAAACAGAGCATGCAGACATCTTATTTATTTTACATTATTTCATTTCTCAACATAAAATCCAAAAAAGTGTCCACTCATTTTTTTATAATGCAAAAAAAAAAAAACACAAACATACAGAGAGTTCATGCCGTAGCTTAAATGATGCAGTAAGTTAGTTTTGGACCATTTCAAAAAAGGAATGTTGCTTCGTAAAATATCTCAAATTGTAGTTCACCTTATTGAACGCGTTATGCATGAAAATCGTGTGGTAAATAAGGGACGACAGACTTCAAATAAAGCTTTCAAAGGGAAAGAGTGTCAGTGATTAGTGCGCCAAGTGAAGAAAAATCCTGCAATAAGTGCTCCAAATTTAACTGAAATGGCCAAAAAAATTTATTTAAGACTTGCAATCCAGAAACTGTGCGAAAATATTGAGGGAAGCAAATTTAAATGGTAGAATAGCCCGTAATAAACCTTTCGTAAGTGCAAGGAGCAGAAATATTCTTTGTATTTTATGTTGAAAAATGAAATAAAGCAAAATAAATTAGATGTTTGCATACTCTATTTTTTCCATTTTCACAAAATATTGCAGAATATAGAACAAAAAATCTTCAAAATAAGGTGTGAGTGACTGTATTCCTAGTTCATTACAAAACAACTAAAATTTTAATTATGTACTATTGTCATTACACTTCAAAGAGGCAATCCATTAGTGAGTAGCTGCAAATCTCAGAGCTCACTGAGCCGGCACTAAATATACGAGTACATATACAGTATTTCCTGGATATACAGCGTTTGATTGAAAAGTAATGAGCCTTCCCGCGCGGAGCGTCTGCCAAGCGATTAACCGAATCGGCTGGTGGGGAAAAATGATCGTTGGACCTTACCCTTCCACGAGAAACCGGTCCCAGTTCGCTGGCAACAGCGCTGCAGTCAACATCGCTCCGCGCGTGAAAGCTGTTTTAAAAGTGTGTTAGGATTTTGCAGTGGCGAAAATGCAGTGATCGTTGGAGCAACTTTACTCGATCAAATTTTGCGTAAAGCTAAACAGTTTGTACCTCCAGGAAGCACTGTAAACGCGGCATTTTAGAAAGAAGTGCTCCTTCGGCTGAAAAACCGCGTCGCCCGCGTTCGGCCCGACCTCGTCAACAATTGGACCCTTCATCACGACAATGCGCCGGCGCACACCGCCTTTCTATGCACCTCTGCATTGGTCAAGATGGGGGTTCCGGTACTGCCCACCCTCCCTACAGCCCAGACCTGTCCCCTCCGGACTCCCGCGCCTGAAAAGAAAGCTGAAGGGGAGGCGTTTCGACTCCATCGAGGCGATCCAAAAAACTGTGACAGCCGAATCGAACGCGATCCCGGCGGATGAGTTTAAAAAGCGGTGTATTGGCGTCCAAGGGTCCTATTTTGAAGAATATTAGTTGTATAAGCTAAAAGGTTTAATAAAACTGCTTAAAAAAAATAAGGCTCATTACTTTTCAATCAAACCCTGTAAGCATCGAACAAAATGCAGATGGAAGCGCTTATACATATGAAAATAAGCGTGAAGCACTGACTATGCATATTTTAATTTCTCGGCTATAATCATTACTGGTGAATCTAGTTGAACAAATCAAACGACTAGCTCCATTCAATTAAATAAGTTCCCATTGAAACAAGAACAAATTGAGATTTCATTTTATGTATGTGCAACAAATTTTAAGTGCACAGAGGTCAATAAACAGTTATACTGAATTTTGGGCCATTCATTGTATGTATTCAAAAACTTGCAAAGTAGGGGAAAGTGAGAGAGCAAAACGACGTTCCATTTTTAGGTGAAGCTGCAAGTTTTTACTGGATAAATTTTTACTTGCAAGAATTTGCAAGTGACAAAAACAGGTGATCGTAAAGTAAAAATAAACACAAATTAAAATTTGCGAATTGAGCCAAAATTCTAAATTTAAATAAAAATTCCGATTAAAATGGAGCATGTAAGTAAATATGTTTTAGATTAAATTTATAAAGTTTAATTGAAGAGATATACTAATAGGAATCGGCCAATGATGTAAAGGAACGAACTTCTGATTCCTAGCCTCCAGTCTCTGTTGCTACAGTTTCCGAAATACAAATCGAAAGCATTCAAGGTATCTTTTATGTTTTATGCTTGTACTTCTTAGTTATTAACTAATTCGACAATATATCAGTCAAATACGTTGTCGCAATGGACACAGAGGACCCATTGTGTCAGCCCCATAAGTTACTGGCAAGTTACCGAATAATTTTTACATGAACATATCTATTGAGATTGATCAAGCATAAACTTGCTTTTAGGGATAAGAAAAATTAAATTTTCGTGCTATAAATGGGAAGATGAGCAGTTTTTCGGTGCTTGCAAGCGGAAAAGGGTTATAAACAGGTCGCTTATAAGCAAAAAATACTGTATGCATATACATATGTATGTATGCATGTATGTGCATATCTATAAACCTGTATATAAGTATGCACTTGTGTTTGAATTTCTCCACAATAAGTATTTGCAAAGGTCTTCTTTTCGTACCATTCGCTATGACTGCTTGCAGAGAATGTTAATGTTCTCTGCTGCTTGTGCTAATATTAAGGGGAAATAATCCGCCACCCACCAACAAATAAACAAACCACTCAGTCAGTCGAGAAATACTTGACGTTTGTTGTTCTGTAATTATTTGGGATGAGAATTTTGTAGGTGCAGCAAAAATATTAATATCACAAATGAATGGTGTGGCAAATTGCACATAAGTATGTATGTATGCATGCATGTAAACCGCCTGAATATATTGAATAGCAATTTCAGGCTACTGTTGTTGCTGTTACATCGCATACCTTTCCGCTTTCATAATTTGCTGGAATTGATATTTTCAAAAGCTTTAAGCTCTGATACATATGCACATACACAAAAAACATACATATATACATAAGTATATAAATTAATACTTTAATATTAATTTGAGAAAGAAGAAATCCTTTTCTTTTTGCGTAAAATTTTAGCGCAAATGGTTTAAGCGGTAACACCACTGTACACGCGTAAAATAAACACGATTTTTAAAGAATTTTTTTGTATAGAAGGAAAGGGAAAACAATCACTCTGATTTGGGAAGTTATTACAGTGCACTCGCGATAACTCGAACTAATTAAAACAGGCGCTGTTCGATTTATCGAATTTGTTCGACTTATCAATTGAGTGTGCTATGTTAAAAAAACAGTCATCGATATCGATTTTTTTCAATTAAATTTATTTATTTATTTACATATGGATATGAACATGAATATGTTTAAAATAATTAATTCGTTTCAATATTTTTCATCAAATATTTGGCAGTCTTTGTGTCAGTTACACAAAAAAAGTCAGCTTTAACAGAAAAGTTAGGCCGAAAAGAAAGTTGTAATGTGTGTTTGTCTTTTCTTGCCTGCAGCAATGTTGAAGAGTGTTAACCTTTGCGGGGCTTACTTGTTCAGTTGTGGCCCACTGAATTACCTTATTGATAGAGCTAACTGCCCCCTCAGATGATATCCGCTCACATGTCTCAGTTGTGTTGTTAAACTCAGACTCAGAATCAGTAGTTTCAATTATTACTTCTGTGTCGGTAAATTCGGCACCATCATTCCATTTGTTAACATCATAAAGCGTAAATTCGATCTGTAAATTATGTTTTTCATGTTATGTTCTTTCAAGATGAGTCCACTTATTGGGTAATTCTTTTTTCTTTGGGACAGAAACCATTTGTATAAAGCGGCTTTCATTTTAGGAAACTCAGAAGCTTTTAAAGTTCTCCTCTTCCCAGGACCCAAAAACGTGTTGTTTACTGCTTTTAAAATTGCCTTGTCTTTCTTTTTTATAAGACTTATGGTGGACTTGGCTACCCCATATTCCTTCGCTAGAGAAGTAACACTACATCCACGTTTAATTTTGTTAAGGACTTCAGCCCTCTCTTTTAATGTTAAACACTTCAACCTTTTACGATCCATTACTCACATGCACTGATACACTACAAATGACAAATTTAAAGCAATTTGGTCAATGCAAGATGTTGTTCCCAGAAAACTAACGGGATATTAACGTCGAAATATTCATATGGACAATACACTAGTATACATATAATTTATATACATATACTATTACATATGTATGTATGTACAAAATGTACATGTTTGAAAAGAATGTGTGTACAAATAAATTTGTTTTTTTGTTCGAGTTATAGCGCTTTAATATTGTTCGAGTTACAAACTAGTCAATAGGGAAAAAAATGTGTTCGAGTTAACACGTCGTTCGACTTAGCGGCTATTCGAGTTACCGCGAGTGCACTGTACTTATATACTAAAATACAAAACTACAAAGTTTGATCGAAAAATTTTACAAAATGGCGGCATTGGAGACATTTCTGTAATGTGGTTTCTCTTGAAGGAGCTCCGCGGCACGCAGCACAGAGGGTGCAAATTTTATTCTGGAACAAAGAAACATTTTTTTCTTAATGTAGATAAGAATAGCTAGAGAAACACGTAGGGGATTTAAAAAATATTTATTTTTGTGGAATTAGCAAGCATTTGAAGGATAAAACTCTATTTTGGACTAAAAAAACGGCACTTAAATAATTATAACAATCGTTTAAATTAATCTATCGAAAATCCCCTACGCTCTTCTCTTAAGAAGGTTATATACAGACGTAGTGAAAAACCTGATTAAAAATATTTAAAATTGTTTGAGTTATGCTGCGTGCCAATTTCAGAAAACGTTTTTGAGAAAAACCCGTTTAAAGTTTGGAAATTTGGAGATGTCGTTAGGTAGCAGTCACTAACGCTTGGTTAAAAGCTTAAAATATTTATGAAATAGACTTCGGTAACGTATTAAACTTTTTGTTCTGTATTTTAAAAGGTTCAAAGAATTTTTTAAGCTTATAAAAAAAAAAATCAATTTTTTGAAATTTCTACAGTGGTGTTACCCCTTAATACTTTAATAAATTGTAGGACTAAACTTTTGCCATTTGATGGAATTGATATTTTCAAAAGCTTTAAGCTCTGATACATATGCACATACACAAAAACATACATGCATACATAAATATATAAATTAATACTTTAATATTAATTTGGGAAAGAAGAAATCCTTTTGTTTTTTGCGTAAAATTTTAGCGCAAATGGTTTAAAACTGTTTTATGGTCGATCTTTACAATATGAGAAGTTAGAATGCCTTTCGGCGATAGAGCTCCAAGCTTGACTTAGATTCGCAAAAGACGCAGACTTATTACAAGATGTCTACCACAAAAAAACGTAAAGGTCTAGCTTCATCTGGTAACACTGAGGATCAATAGGTCTATGTGATGGCTTTCAGACAGCCAAGTCAACCTAACCTATGGTCGATCTTTAGCTCCTGGGTGATGCTACGACTACTAACAGGCCGATCAACTTCGCTTATTTCTGCCCAGCAGTGGCGTGACGCAGACTAAATTACGTGGTAAATGGGGCTATAGATCCCAACCTCCTGGTAGAAATTAAGCCTACAGCAATTTTAGGATTTATTAACAGCCTACAACTGTTTGAGCAGGCTAGGTAGGTAGGTAGGTATAGTGGTTGTCGTTTGACACACCTAGGCCTGCTGTATACCCATTGTGATACCACCGGGGCTGACCCCTCTCCTTACTCTACATCGTCATCATTGAACCAACCTGTGGCTTTGATATATCTAACAAGAGTTGTTATTTTTATATAGGCTACTTCTGCCAAGTTATTTAGGGAGCTTTTTCCTAAAATATTGAGCCTTCTTCTATCCAGAGCCATGCACCCGCATAGAAAGTGTTCTATAGTCTCTTCTTCTTCAATGTCGTTACAGCTTCTGCAATAGTCGTTATAGGGTACTCCCAGTCTACTGGTATGCCTGCCAATCAGACAATGCCCTGTTAGGACCCCGAGAAGATTTCTCATGGTTTTCCTGTTTACTTTCAACAGTCGGTTTGTGCGGCCCATGTTTAATTCCGGCCACGTCATTCTACTAGTTGCGTAGGTTAGGGACTGAGACCATAGCCTGTTGGCAGCACTGATAGTGTGTTTATCTATAAGCATCTTGCAAGTTGCTAAAGGTATAGGTATGTTCGCTTTGTCTGGTTGGATCGGTAATGTGGTACCCAATCTCGAACGTTCATCTGCTTTGCAGTTGCCTTCTATGTCTCTATGACCCGGCATCCAGAGCAGGTGTATTACAAAGTACTGTTATAGTTCTGTCAGAACGTCGATACATTCTTTTACTGTCTTCGAGTTAATATTAGGCGATTTTAAAGCTTTCAGGGCCGATTGACTATATGCATATATGTTTATACAGGGTGGCTGATGAATTTTGTTACATTAAGAAACTCAAATAACTTTTTTTTTAGTGTATGGAATTCATTTATTTTTTTTTCAAGTTGAAGGTCATTAAATTTTATTAAATGTAGCTTAACTAGTTTTAAAAATAATTGAATTTAAATGCACCCCATGCTCGTTGACACAAGTGCGGCATCTTAGTAAAAAGTTGTTCATTGCTGCTTTGAGAGTTGCGACAGGAATAGCCGCAATTGTTGCCCGAATGGATTGTTTTAGTTCATCCAAATTTGTTGGCTTTGTTTTATAAACTTCTTGTTTACATAAACCCCACAAGAAAAAGTCAGGTGCAGTAAGGTCAGGCGACCTGGGGGGCCAACGAAATTTGGAGTTTCTTGAAATCAGTTTATTGGGAAATTTTCGTCGCAACTCTGTCATAACAGTCTGGGCTATGTGAGACGTTGCCCCATCTTGTTGAAACCACACAGAGTTGAAAGGAATTCTCTTTCGGCGTAGTTCTGGATAGAAAAATTCTTTCAGCATTTTCAAATAACGGTCTCCAGTAACCGTAACGGTGTGACCATTTTCTTCAAAAAAATGTCGGGCCTTATTTACAGCGTGAAGAAACCGCACACCACACTGTCACGCGAAGAGGATGCAATTCCGTCTCGTGGAGTATCTGTGGGTTAGAAGTACTCCATATTCGACAATTTTGTTTGTTCACATTGCCGTTTAAATCGAAATGGGCCTCATCAGACATGAACAGGCAGTTTAACATATTTTGGTCTTCTTCCACCATTTGCAGGATCTTCTGGCAAAATTCCAAGCGAATCGGCAAGTCTGCTGCATTCAGTTTGTTAACCATTTGAATTTTGTAGGGAAATAAGTCTAAATCTTTGTGCATTATTGTTTGCAAAGACTGTCGGCTGACACCAAGTTGAGCAGATAAGCTTCTTGTTGAAACCATTGGATTGCTTTGTATAGCTGCAGCTACAGCAGCGATCGTTTCCTCCGTCCGAACTGGTGGGTTTCGATGATAAGGCCTTCTTGCGACTGTTCCTTGCTCAGCAAAATTATTCACCAGTCTCATTATGGTCCATCTGCTCGGGGGATCGCCGCCAAACATCCGCCTGTACTCTCTCTGTACCAAAACTATGGACTCCAGTGCGTGATAGCGGCGGACTATCCAAATTCTTGTTTGCGTGTCCCAGTTATCCATTTTAATAAATTTTAAAGATCAATCTGCAAATTAAAACAAAAATGGAACAGATAACTTAAAAAGAAAAAAAGTTATTCAATTTTTTTTTGGTAGTGGCTTTCATCAGCCACCCTGTATCTCTTGTTGTGAGGACACTTTTATTTAGGGCTAGCAGGCCTTCTCTGATAGCCAATATTTCAGCTTGAAATACGCTGCAGTGAATGAGATGTTGGCATTCATTCCTTCAGAATAAAGGCTTCCGCCTACTTGATCATTATCATCAGTATAGATGCTGATTCCGCTTTTATTGTCCATTACCCCATTGCCCCAATCCTCTCTCGTTGGGAAAGTTGTGCTAAAGGATGTGTTTAAATGCAACTCTACTGAGCTACAGAAGTCTGTCGTTTGATGTAGGAAGGGGTATTCGTCTAGTATTCTTGCGTGACCTCTTCTGTTACTGGCTAAGTTGGAAGATTTTCTTAACCCAAGTGCCGATTACGCCGCCAACTGTTTGCTGCAGACCTCAATCGGTAATAGGTGCAGCATGACATTCATCGCTGAGCAGGCTACATGGGTGCACAATAGGTCTCTTCCCAAACAGCCAATAAATAATAATAATAATCAATTAAGAAATGCAATAAAATATTTTTAATAATGTTTTTTTTTTTTTATTTAACATCGTAATATGAAACTTGGTCAATACATCGATTAATACATACATAAATAACTGTTGCAACCTTTAGCTTCGAACATATTTTTTTTATATATTTTCAAGTTTAGAAATGTAAATAATTTTTGCGTATTCTGACTTTTCATTTTCAAATACGTCAATACTATGGTTCAGAACCGTGTTAAGCATCATAGTACATACATACACATGGTAGGAAAAGTCTGCGTTCACCCACTGTTATAAAGTATTAAAATAATTTAAAGTGTTTATCTTAAAACTCTCAGTTATTTATTTTCACTTATTTCAAAGAAAATTATTCGCAGAGGGTATGAACAAAATTTTTTGGAGTTTGAGCTGCGTCGTGTTCAGATAACGGGATTGTAGTACAGTTTCTTAAATAGGCTGAGCAGAAAAAGTGTGCGTTCATTTCGAATAGTGACGATTATTTGCATGGCAATTACGTTAAATTTAATTTTAAATCATTCATGTAGTTGACGCGGTTAAGAACAAATCTAAAGAGGGAAAAATTGATATTAGAAATACATTTTTTGTTACTATGGACCAAAGGCGAAAAGAAATAGATATTGGTGAAAGGAAAATCATTGTAAGTTTGTGGCAAAATAGTAAGAGCTATCGGGAAATCGCGAAAATTGTTGGGAGGCAATACTCCTCGGTCCAAAGAGTGATAATCAACTTCAAGCAAACGAATTGTTTGGAGTCTAAGCCTCGTTCTGGGCGTCCAAAAAAACTGACGGAAAGAGAAGAACGCAACATAACTATTCTTGTGAAGTCTAATCCACGTCTAACAGCAAGCCAAATTTCAAAAGGCATAAAAGTAAAATACCAAAAGAAAGTACACCCAGATACAGTAAGAAAAATTCTAAAAAGAATCGGATTTAACGGCAGAGTGGCCCAAAAAAAACCCTTCATATCGCGAGTAAATCGACTTAAGCGGATGGCTTTCGCCAAGGAATACGTAAACAAGCCACCTGAGTTTTGGAATAGTGTGATTTTTTCAGATGAGAGCAAGTTTTGCATTTTCGGGATAAAAGGTCGTAAAATTATTTGGAGGAAAAAGGGAACGGCACTTGGAAAGCAAAATCTGGTACCTACGGTAAAGCATGGGGGAGGAGGTGCCATGATATGGGGGTGTATGGCTAGTTCGGGCGTTGGAAATATACAGTTTATTGAGTCGATAATGAACAGACATGATTATCTCGATATTTTAAAAACGAATTTGAGAGAAAGTGCAATCAAACTGGGACTCGGTGAAAGATTTGTTTTCCAACAGGACAACGACCCGAAACACACAGCAGAGATTGTTAGGTTGCGGTTTTTGTATAATGTTCCAAACCAACTTCGCACACGACCACAATCACCTGACCTTAACCCCATTGAGCACTTATGGGACGTTCTAGAAAAAAAAAATACGAGAGCGTACAATAACTAGCAAGGAAATGCTTAAGAACGCGCTTAAAGAGGAATGGGAAGCCATAAGTCCAGAAATAACAGCCAAACTAGTTGGATCAATGAAAAGACGCCTTCTAGAAGTCATAAAAAGGCGTGGATATCCAACTAGCTATTAATTTGAAAACATTTCTATGATCTTAAGCCTTTTATTTTATTATTATTGAAGTGAACGCAAACTTTTTCCGTTTAGTTTGAATGGCCTTTTTAATTTTATGTGATCTCATTTTAAATTTGATTTTGTTATTGGTAGCGAAATATGTGTGATAGTTACGTTTAAGTGAACTAAATAAAACTCATTAAAAAAATTTCTGAAATATTTATTGTTTTGAACTTTTTCTAATGCAAAGAATATTTGCATAGGTGAACGCAGACTTTTTCTACTATGTGTACATATAAACGCACACATAGGTATATATGCCATTTTATATTTTTTATATTATATATAATTTAGTTGTGTATAGTTTTGAACAAAGGCAACACTTTTTATTTTGCTTTCAATTGCACGCACGAGCATCAAATGTGCAGGTAAATATTTATTTATTATTTCCTTAATAAATTTAACATTTAATAATAAACCGGGTTTTGTGCCTTGTTCACGCCGTGTTTTGCTTGCACGAAATTATATTGAAAACTATATTGATTCGCACTTGAATAAATCGGAATAAAATAAATCAGTCATAAATTAAATATTTATTATTAACATTAATTTGTGGCAGATATAATTGCGAATTGGGGCACTAAACTTAAAGCAGTATTCAGCACAATATAAATTCCACAAAATATTTATACAGAAAATATGCATTTAACATAAATTAATTATTTTCTTGTACAAATGTCGGTCTTACACGAGTTGAGGTTTAGAGGGGTTTCCGCATTTCTCCTCATAGTAAAATTTTCTTAAGCATGAAAATCAGTTTAACCATCCGTGGGACACCTTTTTTAAAACCTTCGGTTGGGCACCCGGGTCTGGCCTTTTTTCGTCCTGTTCGAGGATCCTTTTTAAAGGGTTATATGTAGGGGTTAGGGGTAGTAAAAATTTTCAAAAAATTGGATGTTTTTTTCTTGCATTTTCTTAAAGTATAATACAGGGTGGGCCATGTAAAATTTGCTTTTTGAATCGGCTATAAAAAAAACTAATCAATATTTTTTCAAACATTTTTTTATTTTGAAGATTGAACATTGTCATTTATGAATGAAAAATAGTATCGTTCAAATGACTGCCACGACTGGCTTTACAGTAGGCCATTCGATCAACCCAATTTTTAAGCACATTTTCGATTGTTTGGGCTCCAATTTCATGAAGGGCAACTTCGATTTCGTGTTTTAAAGCATCAATCGTCTCTAGATGGTTCGCATAGCATTTGTCCTTAACGGCTCCCCACAAAAAATAGTTCAACGGGCTTAAATCACAGCTCCGCGGCGGCCAACTGATATCGGAATTTCGGCTGATTATTCGGTTTTCAAAAACGGCAGCCAAAAGTTCGAGTGTAACTTTGGCAGTGTGACAAGTTGCACCGTCCTGTTGAAACCAAATGTCGTCCATGTCATCCTCTTCAATTTTTGGAAACAACTCGTTGAGCATGTCACGGTAACGCTCGCCATTTACTATAACCGCGGCTCCTCGCTCATTTTCGAAAAAAAAATGGCCCGATGATGCCGCCAGACCAAAAACCGCACCAAACAGTGACTCGTTGTGGATGCATTTGTTTCTCTACAGTAACGTGTGGATTTTCTGAGCCCCAAATCCGACAATTTTGCTTATTGACGTAGCCACCGATGTGAAAATCAGAAAAGAAGAAGAAGACTCACCACTTTGGAAATAGGTTTTCAATAATTCCCAATTTTGCTCAAGCGTATAGCGTCCCATTTCGTAAATGTCAAACCTTTAAGTAAATTATGAACACATTTGACATGTTATTTGTGTTACCATTCTCAAAAAAATAGGTGGTTCAAAAAGCAAACACTATATGGCCCACGCTGTATCTTAAAAATATTGTATGAAAATTTGAAGTGAATCCGACAAATACTTTTCGAGTTATTCAACAATTAACAAGGGGCGCTCGGGCGCTGCGGAATCGATATCTAGACTTTAAATGCGTTTTTCGCAAAATTATGTTTTTGAACTAGTGATCACTGTAACTTAAAAACCGCTTGGTAGATTTCAATAAAATTTATACTGCTTTTGAAAAACATAAAAAATTCGTGTCTGAAGGATTTTTTTTCAAATATTTCGATTTTTTTAAACAATTAATTGTCGGTTTTTTTCTCGAAAATCTGAAAAATATTTCCTTAGGCCGCCAGATTGTTAATTTTGAAAAAAATGCTTCGATCAGGCACAAGATTATCTACTAATACAACTAATTTCTCTTATCCTATTGAATTTAGATGAATCTCCAAGGAATTGTGATGATCACCGCAAGGGACTTCTGGGGACTTCACCGCCAAAGTCGAAAAAGTCTGGTCAGACCCGAGTGCCCAACGCAGGGTTAAATATTTTTCTAGGCACCATTCATTATATTTTAAATTTAAAGAAATACAAATTCTAGTACAAGCATTCTTTTAATTGAGCGTTACAAATATGGTCACTGGCGTATGTCGGTCAAATATTGTGGAGTAGTCTAATTTCTTGGTTGGTTGGTTGGTTAAAGTGGTGATTCATCCGGAATCCAACTAGAGACTCCGCACCATTTTGTTGCCACACCCTCGCTACCAACTTGTTTAACTCTTACTTACAGCAAGACTATATCCAGTCTGTGCGGTTTAGGAACCTTATTAGGCTGTTGACATCTATGCCAGACAGTTGTGCGAGACTCTCGAACAGCGGTTTGCCCAGGGTCAACATTCTGTCCTTCCATAGGGTAGCGCATTCACAGAAGAAATGGAAGTTTGTTTCCTTTTTCTCCGGTGGTTTACAACTCTGACAGTGTGTGTTGTGAGGGCTGCCAATTTTGGCAGCTTATTCTCCGATAGACCAAAAGCCAGTTATGACTGCCGTTAGTCTATACGCGTCCCGTCGTTTCATGTTCATCAATGTCGACGATTGCTTGAGGTTGTAGGTGGACCATAATGTCCTGCTAATTTTGCATTTCGTCTGGTCTCTCCATCTACAATCCGCGATTCGAAGGTATTTTAGGAAAATTGCTTCTTGACTTCACCTATTGGTGTGAATACTGGTTCTGCAAGAGCGTTATTCATGGCAGATCCCCCTCTTGCCAATTCATCTGCTTTTTCGTTACCTTCAATGTTCCGATGCCCCGTCACCCAGATTAAGGTAACTCTATGGTTTTCACTCAAGGTGGTAAGGCTATTCCAACTGGGTTTCACCACTTTAGAGATTGTTGTAGCAGAACCCAGTGTCTGGATTGCAGCTTGGCTATCCGAAAGAATAGCTATATTGCCCATAAAAGAGAAATTTGCGATTAGTAGCCTACAGGCTTCCCCAATTGCCAGTATTTCCGCCTGGAAGACACTGCTGGTATTAGGGAGGCGCAAAGACTTTTCAATTCCAAGTCTATGAGATTATATATACCAGCTCCAACACCACAATCCATTTTACTGCCATCTGTATAGGCTGTAGTGTCGAAGTTGTTAAGTGAGAAGCTCTTATTCCATTCCTCCTTAGATGGAAAGAGAGTGGCAAAATTCCTGTTGAAAGTTACCGTTGGGGCGATGTAATCAGTCCTCTCCGAGGTTAACTGAGTTTGTCGCAATAATAGACTTGCGTGACCATGCGTTTTTTTCTTTCCAGCGACCCGCTTCATTTAACCTAAATGCACTCATGATTGCCGTCTTCTTTATATGTAGGTCTATTGGATATCGTGTGTCAGTACATTGAGAGCCTCTTTAGGACATGCTCTGATTGCACCGACCGTTATTGCACAGGCTGATCTTTGTATTCTGCGGAGTAATTTGGTATTGTAATCTCTCCCTAGAGCTTTCCACCAAACTACCGAACCATACGATAAAATTGATTTCTTACATTTATGGTACAAAAAAGACGGTTTCTATAAAAAAGGTACGAAAAAAAGTCACACAACAAGTAAATAAGAACGTTACTTTTTTATTTAACATTTACACACCGTCTTTGAAGTCTTTTAGACCTTCGAAATGAAAAAAACAAACACTTCAGAGAAGCATCGGTATGCTGACTTCAAACACCAGGCGGCAAAACTATAAAAGGTGATACAAAACAAATTACAATAAAAAAGAAAAACGACGATTTAGACTGCCTGTGTGAATTATTCTAACAGATGACTGACATCGAAAAAGTTAATCGATAAGATGAAATAGGCCAATGGAAGTTGTTATTTTTTAGAATAAATCAGTAATACTTTTTTCCAGCACATTCAAATACAAATTACGCCGGCAGCTTATGTCCTAAAATAAAATCGAATTAGCTTTTCACGAGGAACAACTTTCTGACCTTCTCACTTTAATAATACGTAATTAATACTAAGCGCATATAAATATTTGCTATATAACTCGTAAGCTCGCATGTCAACAAGTGCAATTTCTTCGAATATGGTTTGACTTTTTTCCGTTGTTTGTACTTTCGCAATAACAAAGTTAACTCGCTTTTGTAAAAAATATCAAATCTTGTGCTTTCACATTTACATCTAAAAACTACACATATAAAATGCCCATTACTTGTCTCCTTGTCTCGTCTCTCCTCTTCTCAATCTTTGGTTCGTAAGCGCGTCTTAGCTAAGCTTATTTTTTAACAGGGATTTTACCTTAAAATTAACAAAAAAAAAAAAAATAATAATAATAATGCTTTCGGATTTATGACATATACATATATACATACATAGTAAGCTTGTAACAACTTGCAGTTTTTCGCAGCAATACATTCATATTACGCACAGAGTTTTGATTAATATGAGGCAAGAAAAAAAACATGACATTTCTTTGCCTATAATGCAGCGTCTGTTAGAGTGAATATCAGTTGTATGGCTGGCATTATTTTTAAAATGTATGAAACTGCTTTGTGATTTCGTTTAGTCGCGTAGCGCTTTTCTCCGCTCCCAAGCCACTTGCATGGACCAAATACTGAGAGGTCGCATATAGCCAATTGAGCGATAATGTTTTTCGCCGTACAACGCTTCCGGCGTGTCAAAGTTCATGCCAATGCGTTCGCTGAGTGTTTTGTAGAGGCCACCAGCAGTTTGAAAGCCCTCCTCGAACATGCCCTGAAAGAAATTGGTAAGAGTTTGTGTTTTTAAAAATAAAAATTTGAAGTTGAATTATAATAAATATTTTTCAGTTATGTACAGGGTGCGCCATCTTCTATGTCGGTATGAAAACATTGAATAACTTAAAAAAAAAAAAAAACTGATTTGTATAAGTGAGGTATTTTTATTTGATTTGATTTAATAATTTTTTGAATACAATAACAATTAAGGGGCCATCTTTATTAGCAATCACAAACTGCGATCTTTTTTCTGCTTTGGCCATCACCTTATCAAGCATTTCAGGTTTCATAGCGTCGATTTTGGTTGTTTCGGTGTAAGGCGAACCATACCATAATTGAACCATAATTGTACTGAATTGACGTATCGAAAACAAGTATGTTGAAGTCGATCGGTTGGTAAATGACAAAGTTATTCAGCGTTTACATACCGACATAAAAGATGGCGCACCCCGTAATTTCTATATTAATATAAATAATTCATCATATAATCGCTTGCCGTTAAATAAATCCTTTTAAAATAAGTTGTACATTAGGATGGCCCAAAACAATTTTTCCTTATAGAAATAAAATTAATATTTGGCGGTTACATTTTTGTTAGCTGTTTGGCCGAGTTCTTCTTTCTATTTGTGGCGTGCGTCTTGTTGTTGTTACACAATTTTTTCTTTATGATATCATCAAAATTTACTCTATGACCAAAAAATGAAAAAAACTACACCTTTATAGGTGGGGTAAAAAAAGTTTAAAGTAAAAACGAAAGCATTAGATAAACATCATAATACCTTTTGTTGTTCTTAAAAATTACAAAAAATAAGATAAATATTTTCGTTTTTTAATTTATAATTTTTTTCTTTTATTTTTTTCGTTATTTGGCAGCACTTTGAAGATGAGGTAAAAAAGGTATTAAGTATCAACAATAAATTGTTTAAACAATTAAAAATAAAAACATTTAAAAGCAACATAATAAAACATTTTGTTTTTATTAAAAATTTCCTAGGCCAAAAATGGAAAAAGTTGAGGTTAGTTTCGTGTTTTAATTTATACATTTTTTGGTGCTTCCAAGTTCCCTATAAAAAACAGTTTAAATGGCTTAAATGACTATGTTTTAAATAAAGTACAGCGTCAAGGTTCTTTATTCTTATTTATTTGTTAAAGCTTTATTTTTCGTTTGTCTGCTCAAAAATGAAATATAAAATTTACTTTTATTTATTAAATTTCCTACGCCAAAAGTAAAAAAAGCGATGTACATATTTTTGTTTTTTTATTTATAATTTTTTTCTGAGTTCCAGGGTCTTTATAAAAGTTTTTAAATGGTTCTTTTTGAAACCAAGCAATTTTTAAATTTAAATTTTTTGGTGCTTCCAAACAACTTTGTAGGTGAGGTAAGAAGAATTATTAAATATCAGCAATTAAGAACAAGCCACATTTAAAAACCAGCACAAAATAAATTTCTTTGTTATTAAAAAAAAAGGATAAATATTTATAAATTTGTTATTATTTTTTGGTGCTTCCAAACAAAATTGTGTGTTTAAACAATTAAAAACAAAAACATTTGAAAAACATAATAATACATTTTGTTGTTATTAAAAATTTGTGGCCAAAATAAAAAAAACGAGGTACTTATTTTCGTTTTTAATTTATAATTTTTAGGGTCCCTTTAAAAATTAGTTGAAATGTTTAGCTTTTCAACAAAGCAAAGGGTTAAAGTTATTTATTATTTACCAGCTGTACCCGGCGCGCGTTGCTACGCCAACAACTAAATTAAATTTAAGAAAAATAACTTTAAAGAAAAATCAGTACACAAGTATTCAATTCATTCTAAATCATTTTATTGATTTTGTTTATTTCGAAAAAATCAGTTGAATAGAAGTTGCTACTCTGCAGCGCCCCCTGGTGGCGAGTGGCAGCAATGAGCATATTCTACAAACCTTTTCTGTGGGAAAATATATATACATACCAATTTTTATAATAATCGGTCCAGTACTTTTTGAGTTAATCGAGGACATACAGACAAACATTCATTTTTATATATAAAGAAGATTTGTTTTTTGTCAGTCAAAAAAGTTAAGATTTAACTCTTGTTTTTTGTCGTAAATAAAAAGTTTTTTTTTTTTGCCAAAAATAAAAGCTAAAATTTGATTCCTATTTTTCCAGTCAAATATAAATGTTAAAATCTGAGTTTTATTTTTTTTCCTTCAATAATAACATTTAAAATTTACTTCTCTTTTTTTTGATTGAAAATAGCAGTTTATATTTTCATGACCAAACAGCATGTTTTAATTAAAAAAACAAAAAAACAATAACTATTAAAAACTACTCTGTTGTTTTACAATCCCCTTTTAAGCCAATTTTACGCATCGTTTCTCTAACTTTCCGATAACTTTAACTTTTTTTCCAATAAATCGTATTCTAAATCATTTTCATTTTCATCTTCTTCAATCCATTTACTTAATATAATTTCAACATTGCATGAGAACTATCGATACCGATAACTCTGCTTTGACAGCGGAGAATTGCAAACTGTGTTGACATATCTGTTCAGAAAGCTTTTGCGAGCCATCATGAATTCTTTAACGCCAGATTTCGAATTGTGGAAATTTACTTTGAAAAAAAAATTTATAAGTAAATAAAATAAAATAAAACAAGAAATAAATAAATAAATATGTTGGCGAAGTTCATAGAGCACTGGCGGCATCATCGGAAGGAGTTGCCGCTACGGCAAATGACGAGTGCTATCGAGCCATTATTATCAAATTTTCGTTTCCAAAAATCAATCAGCTAAACATCGAATATATTTCAACCAAACCGTGGAATCCTTAACAATCGATTTATTGCAATATTCAAGCCACCATTGATATATGTATTGGAACAAGTAGTCAAAAATTGGACTAATCGAATGGACCATGTAAGTCGTAGCTGCGGCGGACATATGCCGGACATCATACGATATTTAAAAAATAAATGCCATGAAATTATCTACCAGATTGTAATAAAAAAGAAAATCATTCCACCAATATTTCTGTTTTGTATTACCATCTTAAGTTTTCAAGCCCTTAAAAAGTGCCCGATATATCATTGTGCTTTCAAGACTCACATCTGCCAAGATCTATGCTATACAACAGTTATTCGCTGAAAACTGATCCACTACGCGTTCTTCGTTTCACTGAACGAAGGTACTTGAACGTGAAATAATGAATGTGGAAAGAAAGCTGTGTATATTATAAGAGATTAAAATGTATGGTGAGCCACGATGACTTAAAGTAAATACGTTCACATATGCGTTAATGACCTATAAATCACTGAAATTAATCTACCCGTTCACATATGGCAGATTACCGCAAAATTGACAATCACCTGTCAATACTGTTGTGAAGGGTTTTTCTCCATAGAAATTATTTTGGTGGAATGCTTCGGTGTTTTAGGTTTGATTAATTATTATTAACGATATGAAGGAAAGACAAGGAGAAGGAATATCTAATTTAAATTCGCAATTGGCTGCTAATAATAAACAGTTGGCGGAAATCCGTATGTGACGTTTAGTGAGGTTGCCAAAAATTATGGCAGCAATGCGCATGGGATATTTAATATTACATTTTATAATAAGTAATAAGAGGACTAAATGTTTATGGACACACACTTTCTCTGTAAAATGAATCCCTAATTAATAATATTTAACACGCATTTTATTAGAATTATGTCTACAAACCTGTTTTCTTTGCCGGCATCCATTTTATTTAGTTTTTGTTTTTACGTTTTTCTTTACACGTGTAAAAAAATTATCTATTACACAGAAAATACGGGGTGTATGTCAAAAAGTATGGTTATTATCTAGGATTACTTTACAATCTCAGATTTCTCTCCACAATTTATTTATAATTTTATTCTTTTATTTTAATTTAATTTAAATGTATTTGCGTGTGGCACACGCAGATTTTCCAACATTTTTCTTTCATCCAATTTAGTTTTTTTTCGAATCTATAACTTCTACCAAATTTGCGGTACCAAGTTTTGTCGTTTTTGAAAAGTACCGTTATATGGAAGGTGAGCGTGGTTATTGGTATTCGGAGTCGATTTGAAACTGTAGGTCCCTCCATTTGTGGAATAACATGAAGACGCGCACCACAATTAGGAGGAGGAGCTCGGCCAAACATCCAAAAAGGGTGAGCGCGCCAATAATATATAAAATAAATAATAAGTATACAAAGTTTTATTGAAATATATTATTTTTACTCGAGTTACCGTGCTCACGGACAGACAGAGAGGTGAACAAACTTGGTTAAATCGATTCCGCTCAACATTCTGAGAATTTTGGTACATTACATGTGTACTATATATATCTATCTCGATTCCTTTATGCTGTTGTATGCGAAAACCGTTATGTGAGCGAGATCATTTATAATAAACTTGTGCACAAATGCGCGGGCATAAAAAAAAAATATTGTAATTCACAATTACTTACCTCCTGTATCATAGTAGCGGCCAAAGCAAATGTCACACCTGTCCACACTTCCTCACTCTGTAAGGTCGTATAATCGGCATGCCCAGATTTTTCAGGATCCGAATTAGGAATGAAACCATTAACGGCACCAATATTTCCGTCATGGAAACCCATAACATTATTTAGATAGATTTTTTTCAAGGCCGAGCGTACATTCTCCTTTGGATAAACCTGGGCGCAAAACAATAAATCATCAGAAGATAACAAGGAATGGGTAAATAAATGCCAATTTGAAACTCACCTCATAATCGAATCCGCATGTTTTCAGATACCAATGCCCGCACAACTGATCTGCCATTATGGTGTCCTTGTTGTGGATATCGAAACGATAATAGCTGCCATTCCATAGTTTCGCCTCCAGCGAATGTTTGCCTTTGTCCAATAGATCTTGAAAACGCAAGCAATCGTTAGGCTGATCCAGCAGCGTAGCCATTACCGACATGGTTTGCAAGGCAGCGAGCCATAGGCCAGAACAGTAGGCGCTAAAAATAAATGAGGCAGTCTGATGTTAGACTCATTTGCGGTGGATGGATATTCAAGCAAGAGAAGTTTCGAGAAACAATCGATGAAAAAATTAAATGAAATGCCTGAGAAAGAACAGTTTTACGCTTAATATTTAAATAATATACAGAGTTAACGACAAATCTGGCTGAAATTTATTCCGAATGTAGCACAGATGCCAAAATTAAGTATGGAATTTGATTCCACCTTTTTATTTTTTTTTACTTTATTTAAAGTTTTACCACCGATTTTCATGATTTTTGCATATTTAGGAAGGCTGACGCTTTTATAATTATGTGTCAAAGTTTCAGGCCAATCAGAGCGAAATTGAAGAAGTTATAGCACTTTTACTGAAAGAATTTTGACAGTTTTTTTCTTTTACAACCGATTTTCATGATTTTTGCATATTTAGAATGTTGACATTTTCGAGTCCATTGAACCATTGTTTGTGAACTTTACTAAGGAATTTTTGGCGCTTTAAATTATCACGAGATATTACGTTCCACATCGGAACCACATATACGGTCAAAGACTATCACTGCAACAGCATTCCGGAAAAAATGTATCGGGCATATTTTATGCTGTTACGACCTCAACAACATCAAGAGATTTCACTAATTAATTTCATTTGATCTTGTACGGTTGTAAGCCTAGAACTTGATGCAAAATTTGCTACAATGTGGACTGAGAAATTCCAAACTTTGTGAATCCCAGTAGTAATTTTCAATAACTTAAGGGGACAGATACCTGTAAAATTTCGAAATTTTGTTTTTCATATTCAATATAATCCCATAAAAATAAAAAAAATTTTAGAACGTAAATTTAAGTATTTCTTATAAAGGGTTTTTCAATAAGGGCGGGTAGATGCTGAAATGGAATAAAATGGCGTTTGCTGTGTGGCACGTAGCGCCGTCCTGCTGGAACCACATGTCGTCTAGGTCCATATGGTTCAATATGGGCCATAAGAAATTGGAAGGGCTACCACGTCTACCGAAAAATGGGCGCAATGCGCGCAACGTTTGCGTTGATGAACACTCATTTTGATAATAAAGTTTTATCATTTAAACGTGCTGTTCAATCGTGTAACTTCCCATGATGATTTGACATAAACAACTGAATAATAAACAAAAGATTTGACAGATGTCACCAAAACAAAATGGCTGCCACAGGTCGCCAAAATCGACCCGCGCCAATTGAAAAACCCTTTATTATAGATCGTCAACCGTGACGACTCTATTCTTTGCTTTCGAGCGCTGGGAGAGGTATAGTAACGTTGCCGACTTTAGACGCGTTTTTCTCAAAACTATATTTTTCGAATTGGCGTACCCGATAACTCGGAAAGTTATTGACCGATCTCCCTGAAATTTTGCACACATCTTTTTTATGATATTATTTTGTATGTGAATTTACAATTCGCAAATTTTTCGAAAAAATAATTTTTTCGAAGCAAAAGTAGAAGGAAAATTCGCCACAAAATTCATTTTTTTTAAGCACTTCATTCCGCGAATTTTTATTTTCCATTTCTGTTTAATTCATATAGAAATTATGACATTAATAAACAAAAAAATTTTTGGTTTTTTTGTATTCAGGTCACTGACGCCGATGCTACAATGCCCGCCGATTGAGAAGCCCCGCTGCAACTTTCCTGGAAGAATTGAGTGTACACCCGCCATTTTAAATGATTAAAATAAAAAAATAATTTTTTTTTATTATTTTAATGTATAAATAAACTGTACGCTCATTTTGAAAAAAATATATTGACTTCTTCATTTTAAATAATTTTAATGAAAATCAGGGAAAATATGGCCATTTACAGGTATCTGTCCCCTTAAAAACATTGCTCATTCAAGAGCTTCACCATGACAAAAATGTATACCTTTGTAAGGACTTTTCGGCATTGCCACCTCATAAATTACATTTTAAGACGCAATTGTGTTACAGCAACAAAATTATTATGTTCCCTTTTATACAGTCAATTTGCATTCAACGCTTTTTAATTTTAATTTAACTCCTTCATTTACCTCGGTCCATCCATCACCCAGGTGTCGTACGTTTGATCGGGACTCTTTGTATTCTCAATTAGTCCATCATTGTCGGTGTCATATTCTATGGTGCGCTCCATTATGGTTTTACAAGCGGGATACATTGCCTTCAAGTAAGCCATGGCATCCATAAGGTAAACTTTACCGTTGGTTTCATTGATGTACAAAGAAGCTGATTTACGATTTTCTGAAAAGCAAAAGTTTCATATCAGAAAGTGTACGGCAATAAGATCGTTCGAAATTCTGCTGCAACAAGCTGAGCACTGGTGAATAGACATATTTCATAATTAAGCCACTTTTAGGATAGGAGTGCTCTTCTTAAAAACTTACAAATCCCTATATCTAAGTCACACGAATTTTTCCAAGAATTAAAGCAGTTATATTTACGCGACGGTGCACGAAAAATAGGCCCTAAAGATGAGATATTCTTCAACGATATTTGCATAGAAAGTAATATAGGGCTCTTAAAAAAGCTTGAGAAGTTAAAAAGAAATGAAAATTGAATATCATCTGGTATATAATTTCATCGCATTTATTTTGTGTTTTGTATATGATTTTCGGCACATGACCGTCGCGGCTACGAGCTAGGTTAGGTTATGGTGGTAGTCGGTCTGTACGACTAACTGACTCAGATCTAACAAGTCCGTTGTGTTACCAGTGTGCGTCACGGGAACCTCATTTATTTTTCTTCATGGGACCATTTTGTGGTTCTTATGAAGCCCCTGATTGGTCCCATCCCCACACCAGACAGTTCTGTGGGAGAATTGGAAAAAATGTTTACCTAAAAAATCTGCTCTGATTTTAGCTAAGGCTGGACAATTGCGAAGGAAGTGCTCAACTGATTCTTCTTCTTCCTCATCTCTAAAACTTCTACAATATTCATGGGAGAAAACTCCTAGTCTCAAGGACTGCCCGCCAAATAGCCAATGACAAGCCATGACCTTCGAGATATCTCTCTTGAAAGCCTAATCAGTTACTTTGCCTTTTTCTTAATTATTTGCGGCCATAGTAACCCAGCTGTTACGCATGTGTCTTCATCTCTCCATGTCCTATTGACCTCATTGATAATGTTATTCTTATTAAATTGCCAATGGCCTTAGGTATCCCAATGGTACTTCTATACGAGTTACATGTACCATTCGATCAGTCCAATTTTTGACTGCTTTTTCAAATAAATCTGAATAAGAACTTTAAATGAGTCCAATCAGCATAAATGTGACGAAAGCGATGGTCATTTAGCTTCAATTCCTGCATGTGCTGTATTTTATAGGTAGCGCAAGCCAAAATCCTTATGTAAAATTTCCCACGTAAACGAAGAAAAAAGGCCAGCAAATTGAGCACGAGAACATATCGACATTGTGGCATCTTCTTCAACACTTCGCTCTATGAACAGATCGCAAAAAGATAAATGTTTTTCCAAAGTAAATTTCCACAATTTGGAAACGTTGTTTTGGCGCTTTAACCGATTAATGATGACTTGGCAAACCATACTGAATAGAAATGTCAACACAGCTTGCCATTCTTAGCTGTCAAACCAAAGTTATCGATATCGATAGTTCCCCATGCAGTTCAAAAATCACTCGACACATCGACTCTGGTTCTTCCTCATCTCCACTGCTCTAATGGAAAGCATATTTTGGGTGCCAATAGGAGGCCGGTGGGCAGATCTCTATTGGCGTACGCCGGTGGATAGGCGAGGAAGTAGGAATGTGCACGAGGGCTACATATAAATGGTGCATCGAATAAGAAATCTATGTTTTCGATGTATAAAACATAAATATAACTTTAAGTTTTTTTCGTGTGAGTTACTGGAACAAACCGGATTTAGATCCGATCAAAAATTTACTAAATAAATAAAAACCTGTAGTGCAACTTAAGTAAAATTTTTAAATTATTTTATATAAAATCCCAATACTTCCTCTTTCAATTTTCATAATTAAAATATTATTAGTTTTTATGATTTAAAAATTTTGAAGTTCTTGAAAATTTTCTAAAAGTACAAAGTTGGCTAACATAACAAAATACATATTTGTGGAGTCTTTAATTTGGCCTTGTTTGTAATGGATTATCAGTCAATCAGCCAAGTAAGTGATAGGTATAACTTCAACTAATCTCCCAGGAGAGTCAGAATACTCGTACATCTCTTCTACTACAACGACGAGATCCAGGACCAAACAAAAGTACAACTATTGGATCGGACAGTATATAAACAGACATTTAACGACATTTATCGGGAGATTGTCACCACCTTCCCAGGCTCCTGACCCTTGGATGCCATTATCGGAGTTCAACCAACACTTATTGTAGACGAATAACTTCGGTTGCCTCGTGAAACCCGCATAACTTTCTCTCAATTACGGTCTGGTTAAACTCCTACTTATCCAGAATCAACCCCGACTTACTGAATATATGTCCGATATGTGAAGGTACACCGCACGATACTAACCACCTTTTCACATGCCATCTGAAACCAACTCACCTAACACCCCTCTCCCTCTGACCCAACCTGACGAAACATAACGTTTGTTGAACCTACCGTTAGATGAGTTAGACGTTGATGATCGGTGGCTTCACCGCACTGGCAGGGTTAAGTGAACTGCTACAATAACACCAACAACTAACATGAAGGCCTTTGCTAGAGCACGGCTACGAGTATTGGGTTCCGATGTCATGAGAATGAGTAGTATTCGTTCTCTAAAACTGGAGGATATTTACAGATTTGCCAAAGAATCTGGAAAATTCTCACAGGACTAACTATCTCTATCTCTATTCTTTCCTATCTCTTTCTCTGATACTTTTCTCCTTCCCTTCTTGACTATCTACCCCCTTTCCAGAGCTTTAAATACAATGGGCTCTTTATCCTGAGTGTTTTAGGAGCCACCAAATCTCCTGGTGCTCCTTGGCTCGACCTTTTCAAATTTCAAATTTTTCAATTCAACATGAAGGATTAAAGTAACAGAAAAAAGATTATTATAAAAACCATTTCATGTTCACAGACAGGTGCCACTAAAATATTGAGGAACACCTCGCCGTAAACTCAAAGTTTTATACACCAAAAATTTCAAAAAGAAATATTAAATGTCATAAATACTTCACTTACGTAGCTTCTCCTCTGCAGAGTTTTTGCGTTTATTATCTTGAGTGTATATTTCGTACAAGCTGTCCTTGTCGATGAACTCAATCGAGCTGAATTTGCTCGCATTGTCTGCCTGTGCTTGCGCTAATTCATTCAGTACATAATAATCGCGATAGACTTGTAAGACAAATTTCGTATTCAAGTCCTTCCAATGATTAACGTCATGGATATGATAAGTGTTAATGAGTGTGAATGGTTCCTCATCAGGATCGCCGAGATCATGTGGCACGCAATCCTTAATGTGACGTGGTAAAACTTTGCCATCATAAAGCATTTTACGCGTTTCGGGCAATTCAGTGGCTATGGCATCACGGATGTCATACTGCAAGCTCACCTGTGGCGAAAATAAGTTAGTTTTGCGAGAAAAAGAAAAAAACACATTTTTTGTTCGTTCCAACTCACTTGCAGATTAGGCCAGAGGTGGGACAGTGTCGATGAGGCATAAAAATGTACGTCGTAGGTATTGTACATGCGATATTCGTGACCCTCTAAGTAACCAAAGCGGCCGTAAGCTAACCTGAAAATGTTTAAAGTGAAATAAAAATGAAATGAAAGTTTTCTATTGACTGAGAAATTAATTTTATTTTTGGACAAAATTAGGAAACTCAACTTCAATTATTTCCTATTTGTTTATGTTTTATTATACAGGTACATCTACATTTACATTCATGCACACATTTTTTTCATTCCATACCTGGGATCATCATAATTCAACTCCTTTCCGAATGACGAATCACAAGTCAACCAAATTGTGCCACCATCCGAAATATAGTAGAGTTGATTGAATATGGCGCTTTTGTACCAGTCAGGCAGACCGCTATGAATAATATTTTTCAAATTAATAAATTAACTTATTTTATTTCATAGTTTTATAAAATGCGAGAACTCACTCATCATTGAGTATTGGACGCTGCCATGCATCAATCAATTTCTCCCAGCTGCCATAGTGTTTCAATGCATACTCGCAAATTTTGGGACCAGCTTCACCGGAGGCATCGAAATATTTGGTATAGTAACGCGTGTAAGTTTTGTGTTTCTTTGGAAAATGTATATGTGGCATATCCCAGGCTAATGCAAATTCCAAATCATGACTAGAACCAGGTTTGACTGCAACTTGTGCGCACAAAGCAACACCGATATCCTTAGCTGGTGTAGTAAAAGAAGATGTATACATGCAGATTAGGATTGAAGATGCAGAAAACTAGGTAGTGCTTGAATATTATAAAATGTTTTTTTAGTTATGCGAACGAAATTCGTATACTCGTATTCCACTATTAAAAAATAAAATAAATAATTGGCGCGTACACTTCTGTTAGGTGTTTGGCCGAGCTCCTCCTCCTATTTGTGGTGTGCGTCCTGGTGCTGTTCCACAAATGGAGGGACCTACAGTTTCAAGCCGACTCCGAACGGCAGATATTTTTTTTCATGGCAGAAATACACTCGGAGGTTTGCCATTGACTGCCGTGGGGCGACCGCTATTAGAAAAATGTTTTTATTAATTTTGCTTTCACCGAGATTCGAACCAACGACCTCTCAGTGAATTCCGAATGGTGATCACGCACCAACCCATTCGGCTACGGCGGCCGCCACTATTCGCTTTCATAAATTTGAAGCTGCAAAGAATGGTTCTACAGATGCGATACAATGGCTTATTGAGTCCCCCCCGTCGGCTTAAAAGAAAAGTTCATCGCGACTTTGCCGTTGGTTCATTATGCCTTGAAAAGGTTAAGGCCTCCAATAGGCGGTGTGCGCTATGAAATTGTTCTACAAACGAAAAGATCTACAGCTCTCTTCGAATTAAGCGTTTTGAAACATTTTTGGATTGCTATTGAAAAAGCACTCACGAAAAACTCAGAAGGGTATGCCCTTAAATAGTTTTATACGGCTCTCCAACGTTATTAAATTGCGAACGAATATAGGATTTAAATGCGCAAACTTCCCTGTTGTATGAGGGCGCATTAACTCACTCTCCGAACGGAATTACCGCAGTTTAGCAGGCCTGATAGAAAATACTCTATTAACAGCGAAATCTATAACTTCAAATGTTAAAAATTTTTCCACAATACTTTCGAGCGCAATCGAAGTAGTAACTCTACGTATAAAAATTGCCTTATAGGTCCCTCACAATGGGTTCGTTCTGTCCGTTGCGGCAACGATTTTGATTGACAGAAAAATGGAATTGGCAACTTTCTACTTTGTCGTACGGCAATTGCAGAAAACAAATGCAATTTAAATGAATTGAGTAAATTCAAATGCACCTTTATCTTGTTTAAAAGAGGAGAGAAAAGGCTAGGCTTAACCAAGTTGTCTTGGAAAATTAATGTGCGTG
Source organism: Anastrepha obliqua (assembly GCF_027943255.1). Lineage (NCBI taxonomy): Eukaryota > Metazoa > Arthropoda > Insecta > Diptera > Tephritidae > Anastrepha > Anastrepha obliqua. Next base: position 11,006,354 of record NC_072896.1, on the reverse strand, counting down.
CCAATCCCCAAGTCATGGTCGCGCTCAACGCCTACGACTACCATAAATTCTAATAAACCCTCTTTTGCTTCAATAAGCATTAATCTATACTATAGTAAAGGTGAATCTCCGTACGTTGTCCGCGCATCACTACGCAACGACAACATCAAATGACGTAAACATTTTTATACATTCATATTTTCACCCAATGAAGGTTATAGGCATGTTTTTATATTGGAACTCCCTTCCCACAGCCCCCAGGCCGCGCCACCACTCCCATTTGTCACTAATAATCGAATATTTGTTTAAATTTAATCTAAAAAATCTTAGTTTTTCCTATTTCCCACTATTTATAGCACACTCTAGACTTCATTATCCGCATAAGCTGTGCAACTATGACCCAAATGCAAAGTTCAAAAACGGTTTCAGATAGAAAATTAATAAAAATAATTTTGCTTGATATTTTTCTGATTGATTGTTTTGATTTTATTCAACGAGGCATTGCAACGGATGCCGGGTATTGTAATGTTATGGTTATTAATAAAAAATTATTTTCTATGAAATTATTGTTTGTAATTCTTTTATATACATATCCTAAATCCCTCAAAACTACTCCTACGCGAACGGGGCCGCGGGGTAAAGCTAGTTTTATTATATATTTCACAACCAACAGAAAACTGTTTATACGCAATGAAATATGATATTTGCTTTCACGACCAGGACATCTGTTGATTTTTTGTTAAAAAAAAAAAAAAAATAAATAAATAATTGGCGCGTACACTTCTGTTAGGTGTTTGGCCGAGCTCCTCCTCCTATTTGTGTTGTGCGTCTTGATGTTGTTCCACAAATGGAGGGACCTACAGTTTCAAGCCGACTCCGAACGGCAGATATTTTTTTTCATGGCAGAAATACACTCGGAGGTTTGCCATTGACTGCCGTGGGGCGACCGCTATTAGAAAAATGTTTTTATTAATTTTGCTTTCACCGAGATTCGAACCAACGACCTCTCTGTGAATTCCGAATGGTAATCACGCACCAACCCATTCGGCTACGGCCGCCGAAATTTTTGTTTATATGCGGCAATACTTTCATTGTGTGTTTTACACGTCACGACGGTCAAATGCGTTGTCGCAAAGGACCCATTGTTACATCGCTATTAGTTATGCTCTGTGTTGTAGAATTTTTATGCAGAAAATTAGTGCTTCTCTCATTTTTTACACGAATAACTCTATAATTCAGATGTGATGTAGGTTTTTTTTTATTTTTGTACTATTTTTCGCATTCTTAGTTTTAAAAATTGAAATTGAATTGGTACTGAAAATCCCCATGTCATTCAAGAACTATACACCCACGAGTCACTGTATGGTGTGGTTTGGTGGTTTTTAAGGCCTGAATTAGATGACATGGACTTGCACAATATGTGGTTTCAATATGATGGTGCCACTTGCCACACAGCGCATGAAAATATGGCCATATTGCATAGGAAGTTCCCAGGGCGCATTATCTCCTAAAATAACGAGGTCAAATGGTCACCAAGAACCTGCGATTTGACATCATTGGACTTGTTTCTCTAGAATTACGTACATGAAAAATAAAACCTATGATAAAAAGGTTTGAGACGATTCTAGGGCTAAAGAATGAAATTAGATGCATTTACAGCCTAAATACGTAATTATGGAAAATTTTGATACCCGCATCCTGTGTTGCTGGTGGAGTCTTGGTGGGCATTTACGGATACTGTCTCTCCTACTAAATAAAATACTAAAAAATATGACGAAGTAGAGGCAATCACTTCGACAAATTTGCTGGTGCTTTATTTGTAAAACAAAATACGCGGTCTTATTGAATAACCCTGTATATATCTAGTATAATAATTTCACTATTTGAGAATAAAAAAGGTCAAGAACTCAAATCAAGAATACGAAACTTCCAGAAGACGCTCTTTATATAAAAATGCAGACAACTCTAGAAATTTTCTGTAAAACTCAAATTTAAATAAAAATCAGCTGTTTTAGTTCACGATATTTCGGTGGAAATGCTTGGCATTTCTCGAACTTAATAACCTAGACAGACAGACGGCGGCGTTTATCGGGATTATTGATTAATTGTTATTAAAATTGTAGCGTGACAGACGATTGTTACGCGGATTGTTGAACAGCTGATTTGCTGAATTGATAATTTTATCAGTAAAAGATGGCTCGCAGGCGACAAATACGTGTATAAGCTGCCTTCATGCTAAGAAATAATTATTTATTTAAAAAAAATCGTTAATTGTAATTTCTTAAACTGCTCAGAAACCTCAAAACAATTAATGTAATTTCAAATATGGTAGTGCAAACTAGGATTGCATTGTCTTTCTTGTTCTTTTTTTTTAAGTTTCATTAATTTTCATTCACAATAGATACAATATTAACTGTCATTTTTCGATAATGTTGCCAACGAAAATTCCTCTAATCCGCTTAAATTATGAGAATTAAGTCTAGTTGTCAATCTGCATTAGTTGCACTTAATTTCTGAGATAATTCCGACTTAAGTGGTTAATCCCGATTAATGCCAACGTCTGCCTAGTCTATAACACAGCTTTTAACTGTAGTTAAGCATTTAGTGGAAGGAGAGGTCTTCGCCTGCAATGAAAGTTTGCTACATATTTTTGCTTCACATGAAAGCAAACCCAATTTCGTTTAATGCTTGAATACGCCCTTTTGAAAATCCTTAAAAGTCAAGAGTCTTATAATTAACGGGTCGAAAATATTTTATTATGGTAGCTCATCATTCGCAGATATTTCTTAGATAGTTTTACTACAAAACCGCGATTTTGGCCTCTGTTTGCGGTAATGTAGCATTACAATTACAATAGCATCTTAGAGCACAAAACTTCTTCTTTCGAATGTTGTTGAGTTTGCTTCAATTCACGGACTAACGCACTCCATCTGTCACGATTTTGTGCGATTCCTCGAATACAAAGTATACATTCAAAAATCTACTAAGCACCATGAAGACATCAAACAACCGATTGGTATTTTATTAGGACGAAAACAAAAAGAAAATATTGAAGCAAATACCTCGGAAAACTGAGCTACCGACCAGCTATGACCCGGAATTGGATTCAAAACCGTTAGAAAAGTTCAAGTATATTCCTGTTTCTGGTAAATTTCTGGCCGGCCTTTTATTTTCTATCTTTCATAAACTCTATACACACACAATGACTTTACAATAGTTTACTTACTTTTGAGCGTTTCATCGCAATGCTTCTCACTCAGTTGTCCATTCTCCTTCAAATCGGACCATAGTTGTTCTCCCGTGCCGCTCGGATCGAACTGCGTGCAGCGTGTAATACTGATTTCAGGCAATACCCGACAGCCCAAATTGTAGGTGCATGGCATGCCGGCGATCTTCTGTCGTATACCCACGCCCTTCACATTACCTTGCGAAATTAGCTCCGCCTCAGCGCCGCCCTCGGCATCCTGCTTCTTAGTACCGGTGCCATTCTTGAACGTAAATGTTATGGCAACCTTACGCTCTTCCGCGCACACATTCTCCACAGACCACACGAAGACGGCGCACGGCAGGCATGAGTCTTTGTAGTCGTGCGGTATGACGGGCGAAATTTGACGACAAATCAGTCGCACGCCGTACGCAGTAAGATCATATTCGGTCCAGGCGCGCGGATATAGACCCGTGTAAGAGCATTTCGAGTCGTCGATGTTCGAGTGCCAGGCATTTAGCGGCTGCTTGGAACGGCTGCTGCAATTGGGCATATTACTTGAACATTGAGAGTTGACGCTGTCGAGTGAACTGCGCATATGGATTGGTTGTTTGGTTGGTTGGATGGGAGTAGGAGGTGAGGGAATTCGGTGTACATTTTGCGGCGCGTGGTTGTTGAATGGATGTGTTTCGAATGGTGAGCAAATGAGATGTGAAAAGATGAATGAGAATTACGATTTCATAAATATTGAATGAATATGAATTCATTATATGGAGGAATTTCGGGATGAGAAAGTATTTCGTTTTTTTAATAAAGCAATAAAAAGAAAGTGGGTTAAGAATGTATGAATGCGTGACAAAAGCAGGAAAGCAAGTTTCGATTTCCATTTCCGTCGGTTATCAGTGGGATGTGCAATTTTGTTGTAAGTGATCGCGCATGTGTATCGTAGTGTTGGTGGTGGTGACGTTGTGCCGGTAATCCAGTGTGCAGATGATACATTTTCGGCCGTAGACAAATAAAATTTAGCGCAGAAATCAAATTTCGAATAGCGGAGGTGAATATGGAAATTTCGCGTGTGTAATAAGTGACGAAAATATTTGGCAGTTTTTGTTTTTGTGTTTTTGCACAAACGAGAACAGAGAAAAAATATGGAGAAAATAAGTTAAAAAATAAATTAGCAAAAGCAAAAAAAAATCAGAATTTTTCAATAGCAGTGATAAGCTTTAAGTTGTTGTTGTGCGGCAAGGAAAAAAAGCAAAAATAGCATATCACTAATTGTTAAAGTTTTACCAAATCTTCGTATTAAAACATGACTGTTAAGTATAATCTGATAATTTCATTTGTTGACACTGACATGAATTAGACATGGCGTTGACATAAGTCTTACAATTTACCTCAATCATTATAATAATAAGCATTTTTTAGAAAAAAAGCAAAGCAAAACATTAGAAAATTTAAATACTAAAAAATTCATAATTTTTATATAAAAGCGCAAGGTGTGCTGAATTTTTAACAAAAGCAAAACAAAAAAATTGTGGGAAAATAAATCTTTAAAAATCTATGCTTGATCGCTGCCGCTGTAGCCGAATGGGTTGGTGCGGAATTCAGAGTGGAACGTAGGTTCGAATCTCGATGAAAGACCAAAATTAAGAAAAAGTTTTTTCTAATAGCGCCCGCTTCTCGGCCGACTATGGCAAACCTCCGAGTGTATTTCTGCCATGAAAAGCTCCTCATAAAAATATCTGCCGTTCGGAGTCGGCTTGAAATCAAGACGCACGCCACAAATAGGAGAAGGATATTTGTATGGTATAAATAAATGTTTGATCACAACGGAGTAGATTTTTTAAGATGATGACCCAATGCACGTTCGTGTCCCTTTGACATTTGTCAGAAAAAAGATAAATGCACTGTAGAGTATGAAAGTTGGCCAAATGGCTTATTTGCTTCAAGCGCTTCAAGTGCTTTAAGGCTTCGAATAGCGGAATATTCTATTTAACCGTGCTTGGCCGGCCTTTGAAGTTTCAATTTCACTCGTCGCTTCGTTTTTAACCGATTAGGCTGTATGCCGTCATTTGGTCATAGAAGCTTTCAAAGTAAAGCAAAGCCAAGCGGATATGAATATTTGCCCATTTGAGGCGAATATGAACAGGAACGGGAGTGCTTAGAACAGGAGATGAACACCAAAGGAAAGTGATAGGAAATCTTTAGAAGCTTTTATAAGCTTTGATCCTACGATAAACTTAATCATGCCATCTACAATTTTTTTTCACTACTAGCATCGCCGTCAGAATTGGGAAAGACCTCGTCGAGCCGAGGGGTAAGGGGTCACCTTTGACAGTTTGCTCTCCTTCTCGATGCACGCAACCACAATTGTCACTAAAATCAAAAATCGCAGCAAGATTCTCAAATCGCTAGCCAGCAGCACTTAAAGCAATTGGGTAGTCTGCTCGCCTGACAGTAGTGATTCGCAATGGACAAAGCTTCAGACCTGTGAGACAGACATTAGACGACATTCATCGGGAATCTATTGACACCTTCCCAAACTCCCGACCATCCAAATGCCATTATCGGAGTCCAAACTCCACCTATCGCAAATGAAAAGCTTCAGCTGCCTCACTTACCTAACACTTCCCTCCCTCTGGACCCAATCCGACGAAATAGTGTGTTTTCTGAGATTAGATATACCATGACGATCGATGACTACACCACGCTAGCAGGGCTTGATTAATGGCTACTACAACAACGTGATTCGCTTTCGATTAGCTTATCTAACCTGATGCTGGAAAAACTTGTGCGAGTCGCAGAACATAATCGCTCAAGCACCATTTATTAGAAGAGCGTTTAATTGTCAGCATATGCGGATGATATTGACATAATTGGCTTTACCAACCGCGCTGCTAGTTCTACCGTTTCCAAACTGGATAAAGAAGCAAAGCGCTGATCTGAACGGCGCGCTCGCATATAAGCACCCACGCCACTCTTGACAGTTATGATTTTGAAGTAATAGGGGACTTCATCTATTTAGGAATCAGTATTAACACCAGAAATAATGTTAGCTTAGAAATCCAATGGAAAATCTCTCTTACCAACAAGTGCTACTTTGGACTAAGTAGGCAATTGAGTAGTGAATTCCTCTCTCGAGGAACAAAACTAACACTCTACAACGTATGTCGCCAAAACTTGGACCATGACCTTATCTAATAAGGCGTCCCTTAGTGTTTAAGAGAAAGAAGCGGCGGACATTTTTTTGGACCTTTGCACATTGGCGACGGCGAGTGCTGTAAACGATGGAGCGATGAGTTCTATGAGCTTTATGACGACGAATCGTGCTGCTAATAGAGATTTCGTAGCTACGCTGGCTAAAACATAGAAACGCTCCGACTCTGAAAGCATGCAATGCTGTACTTAATATTCGACGGATCCATCTGGCAACCCTGTATCTTTTGACAGAGACGTCAGATCGCTTAATGACATACGGCGTTGGAAGCGTCAGTCCAAGCAGATTTTTACCATGGAACAGTACACGCCACGCGAGCGGTCCCAATTTGTTGAAATTTACATTCAACAAAGAAGCCAATTGTGAAAACTCAACGTACGTATAAAAAATTAAATAATGTGAAAAGTACGCCTTCTAAGAACACCATTAAACGTTTGTACGAAAGGTTTTCGACTGGTGATGCGACCAAGGCGATCGGATGAGAATATTGCTCTTGTACGGGCCAGTGTTGAGACGTCGCCAAGGACATCCCAAAATCGCCGTTCTCAGCAGTTGGGCATTGCTTGACCACTATTGATTTGCATTTATTCCCGTACAAGATTCAATTGATCAATGATTGTTGCCTGCGGACAAGCCTCGCCGTTTGGAAAGACCCAAAAGCACATGGGTCCGTCGAATATGGGCAACCTTGTACCTGCTGGTGGTGGCAGAGGAAGTGGAAGGCCTCCTTTGCGTTGAAAAGATCAGTTGCGGAAGAACTTGGCTTCACTTGGTGTGTCCAACTGGCATGAGAAATAAAAGTGTGGAGCGATTTGTTAAACTCGACCAAAATCACTCAAGCAGTTAACGCGCCAATCAAGAAGAAGAAAAGCGCCTAAGCTAAAGAAGATTGTAATGCAGAATTTAGAACCTCTTCGGTATAGGATTGTTAAGCATAGGAGCGCAAGTTTCGTGAATGAATAAAATGTATACTAATATAAGAAAATTTGAGCACCTTTGATGACCTTTCAGTATTTACTATCCTTTCTTGCATTCCGATATCTCGCGAAATTCTTGACAATAGTGGATTTCTCCTGTTTCCTGTTCCTGTTTTCCCTACACTAAATTGTATTCTTTACTCTCTAATAAATAGAATATATTATTTTTGAATTAAAAACCTGTACGTATGCATCAAAAGTGCTTCCTTCCGAAAGCTATTTGGTTTTCCCTTTACTTGCCTCTTAGCCTTCTAATTTTTATCCATGCAAACAAATACAAAATGAAGTGAATAAAATTAAAAAAAATCACACTTGTATTAAGAAACGTTCACACTTATATCATTCTATTATACCATAAGCAATACAATTTACATGTAAAATGTTTTAAACTTTTGTGATAAAGCTTGCGTTACACGCAATCAACAAACGGATTTACAGTTTTAATGAATTTACATTTAAGAATGCATTAGCGATGGAATGAAAAAATGAAATACAATTATGAAAATATTCCTTAAATATTAACTATAATTACAGAAATGGGGCGAACATGGGACGGGGGAAAGTATGATTAAAAATCCAATAGTAATTTGAAAACGTGAGGAGTTTGATTTTGTTGGTTGGTTTGGTGTAACATGCAACGTGACGTGATGAAAGGGACTCTTAGTCACGAGGAAATTATATTCACAAACACTGATTGCATATACATACATACAGATGTACGTGTATACACACACACACGCATCCCAGTTACAATGACACGAATGGAGTCCAATGTTGAAAACGTGAAAATGTGGGTGAATAGAAGTGTGATGGCGTGTTGAAAGGTCTTATTAGCACTAGTTTACATTAGTTACGAACATATGTGTGTATGTGTGCGTATAAAGAAAAGTATGAAATCACATGTGAGGAAACAGCAACTATGCCAATATAACAATACAGCCAAAATTAAGGTCAAATCATGGCTAGCCCAACAATGGCGCGCACATCCCAGTGCTTTGGTGGGGGCTCACGCTTGGTTATGTGGTTAAGATTACAAATAGTCATAAAACGTTATGTATTAGGACAGTTAGAAGGTTAGAGGAGTAAGGGAAACAAGCGACTTATGTATGTATGTATGTAGTTACACTACATGCATTTTAATTAGTTGAAAACAGTACTTCATCTCGGGCACTTACCTATTTCGCGACAGCAAACTTTGAAATATTGTGCAACCCTTGGCGTCTTTGATTGTCACAATGAATTGGTTCGCCTGCACCACATTGTACTCGTACATGCCGGGCCGCATTTGAAAACGACAAAATTCACCGGCAAATCCACGTCCGATGGTGCCGCCCCCAATACCACCCAAAGGGACACCGTAAATTTGTTTACCATTCTCCATGTAATAGTAGTCCATGTAACAGCGACGATTCTCACGCGACACCTTCCAATAGTAAACGGAATATCTGTGGAGCAAAAAGAGAGCAAGAGTGAGAGCGTGAAACAAGTGAGCTCAGCTCAGTAGGATGAAAGGTGAGCCATGTGAATTAGTTTTACGCAAGGAATGTGCTGCCATATTGAATGGAATGTTTATAGAGCGAGGCAATGCAGCAAATGTTTATCCGAAGTGGGATAGTATCCCATGATAAAATAAATAAATTAAATAGAATTATATAGAACTACGAGGAGGGTGGAACAATTCAAAAGAGAATAAAATAGAATATAATATATATTGTATTTAAATGCAATATTTTTGTATACATATGTAAAGCCTATGAACAACAACAAATTCTGACAGACTGAACTATATAATCTTATTTAATTTGTATAGTTCAGTCTGTCAGAATTTGTTGTTGTTCATAGGCTTTACATATGTATACAAAAATATTGCATTTAAATACAATATATATTATATTCTATTTTATTCTCTTTTGAATTGTTCCACCCTCCTCGTAGTTCTATATAATTCTATTTAATTTATTTATTTTATCATGGGATACTATCCCACTTCGGATAAACATTTGCTGCATTGCCTCGCTCTATAAACATTCCATTCAATATGGCAGCACATTCCTTGCGTAAAACTAATTCACATGGCTCACCTTTCATCCTACTGAGACTTGAAATCCAAAGGAGAATCTTTCTTGCCAACAAGTGCTACTCTCGACTAAGTAGGGAATTGAGTAGTAATGTCCTCTCTCGATAAACAAAACTAACACTCTACAAGGCTCTCATCATGCCCGTCCGCGCAGAAGCTTGGATGATGACAATATCCGATAAGGCGTCACTTGAAGTGTTTGAGAGAAAGATTCTGCGGAGGATTTTTGAACCTTTGCATGTTGGCTACAGCGAATATCATAGGCGATGGAACAATGAGCTGTATGAGCTTTACGGCAACATAGACGTATAGGGTGGGCCATGTAAAATTTGCTTTTTGAATCGGCTATAAAAAAAAAAAAACGAATCAATATTTTTTCAAATTTTTTTTTTTTATTTTGAAGATTGAACATTGTCATTTATGAATGAAAAATAATATCGTTCAAATGACTGCCACGACTGGCTTTACAGTAGGCCATTCGATCAACCCAATTTTTAAGCACATTTTCGATTGTCTGGGCTCCAATTTCATAAATGGCAGCTTCGATTTTGTGTTTTAAAGCATCAATCGTCTCTGGATGGTTAGCATAGCATTTGTCCTTAACGGCTGCCCACAAAAAATAGTCCAACGGGCTTAAATCACAGCTCCGAGGCAGCCAATTGATATCGGAATTCAAAAACGGTAGCCAAAAATTCGAGTGTAACTTTGGCAGTGTGACAAGTTGCACCATCCTCTTGAAACCAAATGTCGTCCATGGCATTCTCTTCAATTTTTGGAAACAAAAACTTGTTGAGCATGTCACGGTAACGCTCGCCATTTATTGTAACCGCGGAAGAAGTAGAAGACTCACCACTTTGGAAATAGGTTTTCAATATTTCCCAATTTTGTTCAAGCGTATAGCGTCCCATTTCGTAAATATCAAACCTAAATTATGAACACATTTGACACGTCATTTGTGTTACCATTTTCAAAAAAATAGGTGGTTCAAAAAGCAAACGCTATATGGCCCACCCTGTAGTATATATATTTATATTTCTATTTTCTCATAGTTCCTTGATGAAACATAGTTGCAAGATGCACATAAACGTAGTGCAGCCAATAAAGATCCAGCGACTACGTTGGTTGGGTCATGTTGTCCGAATGGATACAAATACTCCGGCTCTAAAAGTATTCGATGCGGTGCCAGCTGGTGGTAATAGAGGGGGAAGACGACCTCCTCTGCGTGGGAAAAATCAAGGGAAGAAAGACTTTCCTTCACTTGATGTGTCCAACTGGCGCCGATTAGCACGAGAAAGAAATGGCCGGCATGCTTTGTTGAACTGGGCCAAAATCGCGCCAATCAAGAAGAAGATGTATAAGATTTCAGAAGGTTAATGAAAACATCATTAGACAAAGCAATGCGCGAGCAATTGGCGCATTTCGGGCATAATTTGTTATTACTTCCGTAAAAACGATAGAAATTTCGATGTTCTCTTCTTGGATCATTAGAGTTTATTTTTTCCGGACGGGCATCACTCTGATGATTGAGAATTTTTGATTAGGAATCCAAAGGTGGGAACGTAATTAAAGTTTCCAGCGGCTACACTTTTACCTCCAAAATCGGTAGTCTTCATTTCAAAGTTTCTCCAAAAAACCTTTGGTATCTGTTAATAAAAGCACTAGCGAACTTTTCCCGGCGACATATCGCACCCTAAATACAAAAGGGTCACAACTCAAAATGTATCTTCTGCTCAAATAGGAACGAGACGTTATCAAAAAAAACGGTCCGCGGATGACATATGGCAAAACTAAATTTTTTGTTTTTTGGTAGGACTGTTATAAGCTTACATGCCAAATTTCAGCGTGATATGTCACATAGTTTGTTTTCTGTGCTACTGTAAACAAGTCAAGCTCGAGTGTGGAAAATTTTGAGTTGTGACCCTTTGTATTTAGGGTGCGATATGTTTTCCTATGCGTGGAAATATCGACCTACCAGAGAACTGAGTGCCATTTGCGAGAAGTGTTGCTGTTATATTAAAAAAAAAAACTACAACCGTTCCGCGTCAAATGTTTATAGGATAGTTAGTTCAACTTTTCAACTTTTTTATTGAAGTAAAAATTTGTCAACAAAAAAAGTTTCCCTATAGACGAATGTAGATGTTTTAATAAAAAATATCACAATCTTAGTAAGTAAGAATATATTATAGTAAAACATAATTAAGAAGCTTAATGAAAGAGTGCTTAGAGGAAACAAAGTCAATGTTATAAAATTTGTAGATAGTATAGAATTCTATCAGAGCTCTCATGATGGCTGCATTGCTTCCTTACAGAGTTTTTATAAAGCTAATATGGAAACAATTTATTTACGAAACGCCCCAGATGGGGTATTGAAATTGATTCGCTTCACTGAATAATATCAAAGACAAAGGCGAAAGACAAAAAAGATCGTCGAGACTGCCGTTCCCACGGCAGCCGTTTCAAGACTACCGAAACGATCCGAAATTCTATCCGTGTTTATGCTGCTACAACAAGAGTAGTTTCAGATATTGTCCTGGAACAACTATTTCCCGTGGATTCATGAATCTCCGCCACTTAATTGGTTTTCCTTTTTAATATATACGTAAATAAATGTGAAAAAGTCCTTCATCTAATAGTTTTGTAAAAGAAAAGAATATTTCTCTCTGTGCCTAACTTTCATGTCGCTAGGTGGTTTTACCTATTAAAATATAAACTTTACATTTTACAAAAGCCGAAATTGGGCATATGCGAGGCATTCTGTCTTCGAGCTAAAATAAAGGGTGGTTAAGTTTCAAAGGCCGGTGTTGATTTTGAATAAAATACAATTTTTTTAGGAAATTATTGTCATTTCTCTCTATTATGATAATATTGGTATGGCGCAAATCCGTATGGAACAAAATATTGGCCAAATGGCAGCTGCGGCCTCAGCAGCACACCTCCATCCGATGGTCCAAATTTTCCATGACGCTGAGGCATAATTGAGGTTCTATGCCATTAATGTGCCGAATTATGTCATCATTTAGCTCTTGAATTGTTGCTGGCTTATTGACGTACACCTTTTCTTTCAAATAACCCCAAAGATAGAAGTCCAATGGTGTCAAATCACATGATCTTGGCGGCCAATTGACATCGCCGCGACGTGAGATTATTTGGCTATCAAATTTTTCGTGCAGAAGAGCCATTGTTTCGTTAGCTGTGTGACAAGTGGCACCGTCCTGTTGAAATATCTTCATCCATATCTTCCAATTCGGGCCATAAAAAGTTCGTTATCATCTCACGATAGAGAACACTATTCACAGTAACTGCCTGACCGGCCTCATTTTGGAAAAAATCTGGCTCAATGATGCCGCCGCCCTATGAACCGCACCAAACAGTCACTCTTTGTGGGTGCATTGGTTTTTCGGCAATCACTTTTGGATTATCATTCGCCTAAATGCGGCAATTCTGCTTATTGACGAATCCACTGAGGTGAAAATGTGCCTCATCACTGAAGATGATTTTATCCGAAAATTGGTCATTCACTTTTGCCATTTCCTGCCACCATTCTGACCATTGACGACGCTTTGAATTGGTGAAGAGGTTTTAGTTCTTGAGTCAATTGCACCTTGTGAGCGTGTAAATGCTTTTGTCTTTTTGCATAATGTTAATTAACGACGAGCGTGAGAGGTGCAATTGTTGGGCACGACGACGAGTTGAGGTGGACGGTTCTTCAACCACACTATCGCGAACAGCAGCAATATTTTCTGCAGTACGAGCTGTACGCGCATGCACTGGTGTTTTCACATCTCCTACATACCCGGTTTGCTCAAACTTTTGCATAATTTTTCCGATTGTACGCACATTTGGACGATTCAATTGACAGAAATTGATTTGAACGCCCGTTTTCCTAATACGCCTGAATAACTTTAACGCGTTGCTCGATTGTGTATCTTTCCATGGTTCAAATTGAGTTAGTCTGAAATTGAAAAATGTCAAGTGAAATGTAGAAATAAACGTGTGGCGACGTTTAGGTGTGGTTCACATTCAACATCGGCCCTTGAAACCACTCTTTATAAGAGAACTGAAAATATAGTGCTAATTTTTATTTTCTTTGAAAATTTGGTTCATGCGTTCACAATTAATAAAAAATAAATACTGCATTAGAGTAATGTTTATTTCAAAACAATGGTAATACATTTTGAGTCTGCAAGAGCGAGTTAATTAGTTAGCCACTACTGTATGTGCAAATCAGTGTTGTGTTAAATATATCATCAAGTTTCCGGAGAACATGCAGCCAACTAGTCTACACGCATATTAACTCTAAACGAAGCACCATAGCAACAAACGATGAATAATATAGGCTAACGGTAATAAAATAGGCCACCATTCCACCATGGGAAGTGTGTGCAATTGTACTCTATCGTCGAATACAAACTTTTGTTTACCCAACAACATGAAAAGGATAATGAAGTGGGATGCGAAAATGAAGCGAACCGATAATAAAATCATTCATTGAGGATGATGTCATAAATGTAGTTAAAAATAAGTTATGAGCAATGAAAAACAAAGCAACAATGTTGTTAAAGGAATACAAGTAAAATATGGAAAACCCTAAAATGTTGCAAAAACAAAGAGAGAAAAAAATTCTGAAATGAAATTACAGGAAATGTAAAAAAATTATTTTCTCTTCTAGTTCTCTTTATTTTGCGCACATACACAAAGTTACTGTCTACATCCAAGTATACATGGCTACATTTCAAGGTCAGCGCGCTTCTCATACGCATATCCTCTCTTCGCATTGTGTGTACGAATGTCATCAAGTGCAATGGCGTCCACTTTTGCTGCGACCCCTTAACGGTCATTAACAGGAATCGCATTGTACTACAAAGATCTCACTTTCAGCTTGCAGAAATATGTGTTATTACAGATGTATGTATATACATATGAGTATGGCATAATTTCTACAGCATGTAGTACATTTCATGTGCGCTCAGCCGAGCCCATAGAAACGCTCAAGTTCATGTAAGCAAAGAAAAATAAATATTAAATTTATACAAATGCAGGCCACTACATATTACTGCAGCTGTTATTGCGTGCCTCAATTTACATTTAGAGAAATTTCATTTCCAGCAACTCATGATGTCATTTGCAACACAAATGAGACTAAAATGCAGTAAAATTCATACTACTAACCGCCATGGCGTATAAGTAATATTTTGTACTCAAAAGAGAAATTAAATCATCCCGTAACTATTTGTATGTATGTATATACATGTGTACTAGGCCGGGCCGATTTGTGGGGAGGCAAAAAAATCGCCCATTGCTCTGTGAAAATCATATTCTAGGGATCAAAATAAGAAACTTTGCCGAAGGAACCATACCTCTAAAACGAATTCTGATGTCCCCCAATTTGGGTCGAACTTTTTAGTTTCTTTTCTCATGCAAAGACCAAAAATGATATTTTGAAATGATTGTATGGGGAACCTCCCAGGGGAGTTCCAGGGGGTGTGCCACTGGCATGGGTGGATTGGCCGTCCAAATTTAGTGGGGGTCGGTCATACATTTGGACTCAATTGGAGCACTCTAAATGGGTCAAAGTGGGATTTTTCGCTCGAATCACGCTCACCCCCGAGATAACGGAGATTTAAAATATACCTCTATAAATATACCCATAAAACATGAACCAGAACCAGAATAAGCGAAGCTATCCGCCAAGGATAATAGAATTCAAAGTTGCGCCTTCCGAATTCAGTGTGTTGGCAGGCTCTATGAATAAACAAACAAAAGGAAGGGGAATTACTTGTTTGTGAAGATGAAGAATAGGCGAAAACAAGGGAAACTACCAACAAACCTCACCATCTTGAGTGAAAACCATAAAGTTACCTTAATCTGGGTCCCGGGACATCGGAACATTGAAGGTAACGAAAAAGCAGATGAACTGGCAAGAGGGGGATCTGTCATGAATAACGCTCTTGCAGAATTGGTACTCACACCATTAGGTGCAGTCAAGAGCACAATTTCCCAAAAATACCTCCGAATCGCTGACTGTAGGTGGAAAGTCCAGACGAAATGCAATATTAGCAGAACGTTATGGCCCACCTACAACCTCAAGCAATCGTCGGCATTAATAAGAATGAAACGACGGGATGCCTGGAGACTAACGGCGGTCATAACTGGCTTTTGGTCTATCGGAGAACAAGCAGCCAAAATGGGTATCCCTCACAATACATACTGTCACAGTTGCAAACAACCGGAGAAAAAGGAGACAATCTTCCATTTCCTCTATGAATGCCCTGCCCTATGGAAGGACAGACTGTTAACCCTGGGCCAACCGCTGTTCGAGAATCTCGAGCAACTATCTGGCGTCGACGTTAACAACCTAATAAGGTTCCTTAACCGCACAGACTGGATATAGTTATGCTGTAAAAAACCGTTAAACAAGTTGGCAACGAGGATGTGGCAACAAAATGGCGCGAAAGCGCTAGTTGGATTCTGGAAGAATCACCACTTTAACCAACCAACCAACCAACCAAACAAAATAAATAATACACACACACACACATCCTTGCCACGGCATCCTCCGTATAAAAACGCAAAAAAACTGCATTGGAGGCTTTGTATTCATTTGTGCCTTCACAATTTAATACGCGGCACTTCGTTTTCATTAGTTTGTTTAGTTAAAATCTCCACCTCCTTTTATTTGTTTTGCCTTGGAAAAGAGCCTGACGTCAGACTTGTCAAAATCGCGAAATATAAAGAGAAATAACTATTTTGAGAAGACGGCATCTTCAGTATGCAATTCACTTTGGCTATCAACAACTGAGAACACAAGAAATTCGCGCGACAGTGTATGGAAAGAGGCAGGCAGGAAGACGCTATCGTTCTTTTAATTAGAGCATCAAGTAGGCTCATAAATCTGGAGAGAGAAGACTTACGAACTCTAAAGGATACTATAAGAGACATTGCAGTCTTTATTACCATTTGAGGAAACTAGAATTAGCAGAAGCCGCGTTTGCCATTTTTGCGGGCTGGTCTATGAAATGCCAGAACGTTTCCTTTGCTAAGAAGTTGTTGTTGTCGTAACAGTTTACTAAACCTTGCCAATGTGCTGTGTGCACCAATCGTCATCATCTAACTCATCTAACGGTAGTCCCAGGAAACGTTCTCTTTCGACAGGTGGGGTCCTGCGGGAGAGGGGTGTTAGGTGAGTGGGTTTAAGAGGACATGTGAATAGGTGATTATTATCGTGCGGTGTGCCTTCACATGCTGGAAAAATATTGAGTATGTCGGGGTCCATTCTGAAGTTTAACCTATTACAAACAAAAAAAACGCAATTGAGTCAAAGTTATGCGGGTCTCGCGAGGCAGTTGAAGCTCTTCGTTCGCAATAAGTGGCGGTTGGCTTCCGATAACGGGAATCGAGGGTCGGAAGTTTAGGAAGCTCGTAAGGGTATTCCGATAGATGTATTTTAATGTCTGTCTATATGCTGTCCGGTCCAGTAGCTCTAGTTATGTCCTGAATCTCTTCAGTGTAGTTGAGGAGATGCTACTTGCAGTCTGAGGAAGTGGTTAAAATCATTAGAAGCCTCCAATTATAGGCTAGCGGTCAAATACAATAGACAACATCAGAGGACGCACTGCATTATCGGCTAATATAATATAATATATACAATAATAATAAAAATGTATATGTAGAGAATATATTTTTAACGCCATTGAGTATACACACTTTAATTCGAGTTTGAGAGAATTTTTTCGAGGATGAATAATAATGAAAGATCACAAACATACACAAATAATACATACATACATACATACATAGCTCTGAAATGTGTTTGGACCAAGCTGATCCTACGAAATTGAATAATCAGCCTACTTTACTATAATTGATTTATTTTCGCATAACTCATACTTGGTAAATGTTTTGGATACAAGCCGAATCAGACTGTAAAAACAATTTTTATAAATATCTCGACCACAGCGCCACCTATGATGCTGTTTTTTGCAAATATTTTCTCTCATGCAACATGTATATACATATAAAGTCTGAATAAGGCCCAAATCTGGCTGTAAATATCCCTTTGGACATATCTCCATTTCAGAGCCACCTAGTCAAGGCGAATATCAAGGCGGTGTTACTTTCTACGTGACTTTGTCTTTTTTTCGCCGTCAAATCGCCAGACAAATTTTAAATTTGGGCATTACTATCGAAAGCAAAATCATATTTTCACATTAATCCCTTGAAAATGCGAAAACATTTTATCTTAGCTTGATGATAGATGGAAGCTATTTACCTATACCTTCACGCAGGTGTTGCCCGTTATGGCTCGAGTGTGGTATTTTATTTCCCACCTCCCTGCATATCTGATCCAAATGTTCTTCTATCCGCCACGGAACGGAAATAGGCAACCCCACACGAACAAATGTGGAGTGGAAATATTCGGTTTGAATTAAAGGGATTTCCAATAACAGGTGTTACAGGTGAATGGATTCCGCTTTCGAGAGATGATTAACGATTTTTATGGGCCACGTGAAAGAGAAAGTCTACGCCAACAGTCCAAGGTCGATTCAAGACCTCAAAGATGGAATTCGTGAGGCCATCGAGGACATAGGGCAGCCACTTTGCAATTCGGTTATGGAAAATTTCATGAAAAGGATATTGCACTGTAAGCGTGGTCGTGGTGGTCATTTGCCTGATGTTATTTTCCATTATGAACGGCATACCTTTGCCTTAATAATGAAATAAACATCCCATCATTTATATTAAAAAATAGCATTTTTCTTTGAATATCAAAATAACACCTCTTATTGGAAACCCCTTTATTTGCTATAAAAGTTACTCAATTACTATATATAAATTACAATTATAAAATGCTACAAAATAATCGAGCGATATGGTGAAAGATTATTATCAAAACAGCTGCTAAATTTTAAGTGAACTGATAACGTTATGAGCCATTATTCAATTTCTATAATTTTGTTAAGAGCTTTAATAACAATCTGTTTTTTTTTTCAAAGAGTAACACCTGCGCTAAATTTTTGGTTGAGATATTTTAATGTGGAATAAGTGCAAGCCGTGCAATAAATCAATATTTTATCGAAATTTCTTTCGTTTCTCTACGTGAGAAACCACCTTCGCGCTCTTATTTTCAATAATATTGGCGTGTCGCTTGGCCAGCACTTTCTATAACTTTTTTTATAACTAAGATTAAATTATTTATTTATTTATTTTTAATTTTTTTACCTAACACATGGGCTGAAAAGTCTCAGGCCTAACACATAGATGGTACTAGTTTTATTGGATGCACCTCTTTTTCAGTTAGTACTAACTTTAAAAAGACATTTGGTAGAATTTCATGATATTCTAATCATTAGCTCGTGAGTTATTGCGCTAATAGTGAAGCTCCTTTTTTATTTTCAAAACAATGGACTAAAAAGAATTGCGTGTTTTAATTTTATACTTCAAGAAGCAGGGGGAAAAACACCGTTCAAGCGAAGCAATGGCGTGAAAAGTGCTATGGGGACTCCGCTTCATCAGAAACAATAATAAAATGACTTCAAACATGGTCGTAGAGACACCGATGAAGCACAACGCAGAGGACTTCCAAATGAGGCGGTAACACCAGAAAACATAAAAAAATTGTTTTGAATGATCGAGAAGTGAAGTTGCCTGAGTTAACTCGCATCATAAAGATATCAAAAGACGTATTGGGTTTATATTGCATGAGCATATGGCTATGAGAAAGCCCTGTTCAAAATGGGTGTCGCGTTTGCTCACTGCTGACCAAAAACAAGAACGCGTTGATGATGATGATTCTGAGCAGTGGCAAAACTACATGAATTGAACTTCGTATTGCTCTCACATCCTCCACATTCACCATATTTGACTCCCAGCGACTACTGGCTGTTCGGTAGACCTAAAAAAATGTTTGCCGCTAAGAAATTTCGTTCGAATGAAGAGGATATCGCTAAAACTGAGGCCTTTTTTGAGTTAAAGTTAAAAGAAATGTTAGAGCGGCGCTGGAATGATTGCGTGGTTCGTGATGGAAATTACGTTGATGAATAAAGCTGATTTTGAACAAAAAAAAAATGTGTTCTCTTTGTTAGAAGCGGGACTTTTCAGCCCATGTGTTACATATGCGCTTGTTATCTTTATTCAAGTCTTCTATGACTGATATTATATTGTTATCCACACGTTTATGCGTAAGTACGTCTATAACCGCTTTATATAAAGGGTGATTTTTTAAGAGCTATAGGAAAGTTTTTCAAAAAAACACACATAAAATTCAGAAAAATGTATACAATTTTTTATTTAAATCGATAGTACAGTCCATATAATTTAATGTTTGAAGATTATTTCATGCAAATGTTGACCGCGACTACGCTTCAAATGGTCCATCCGCTCAGTCCAATTTTGGCATATTTTTTCCAATGTTTCGGCCGATATCTCACATATAAATGCTTTAACGTTGTCTTCCAATGCGTTAATTGAACCAGGCTTGTCTGAATAGACATGAACTTTAACATAGCGCCACAAAAAATAATCTAAAGGCGTTATATCGCACGATCTGGGTGGCCAATTGACAGATTGACAGGTCCCGAACGTGCAATAAAATGTTCACCGAACTCGCCTTTCAACAAGTCCATTGTTACGCGTGCTGTGGGGCATGTGGCACCGTCTTGCTGAAACCACATGTCATGCAAGTCAAGCTCTTGCAGTTTGGGCAAAAAAAGTTGGATATCATTTCACGGTAGCGCTCACCATTCACAATTACGTTACGATTCGCAGCATCTTTGAAGAAATACGGTCCAATGATACCTTCAGCCCATAAACCGCACGAAACTGTGACCTTTTCTGGATACATTGATAGCTCTTGCAATTCTTCTGGCTGATCTTCACTCCAAAATCAACACTTCTGCTTATTTACCTGCCCATTGATCCACAAATGAGCTTCGTCGCTGAACACAATTTTTCGACTTTAAACTTTCTTAACAGAACACTCATTTTTATTATAAAATTCAATGATTTGCAAGCGTTGTTCGTTTGTAAGACGATTCATGGTTAAATTATAGACCAAACTGAAGATGTTTGACAGTGAAACAAAACACGAAACGTGCTTCAGCTATTTAAACCAACTGTTTAAAACGATAATAGCTAAAAAATCACCCTTTAGTACTCTGCCAAACGCATTTTTAAGATCTACGAAGCAGAAGTAAACACATTTTCTGTGAAGCTAAAGTTTCTGTTTCTAAAAGAGCAGCACCAGATTCCTAAAAAGTCTCAAGCAAAATCTCAAATTTCACAATGAAAGAACACACAATAATAAACAAACAGCTACATAATAATAAATCATTTTATAGCCATTGCAAAACAGACCAAGTCTATAAAAATTTAAAGCCATCTTTCAATTTGTAAACTACCAATGCATAGAAAATGCATACTTGTGCTCAGCTAACCCAACCAGACAACAGCAAATATGTACAAATAAGTTAATATAAAAAGGAAATTGTAAGCCAAAGTAAACAGCAGAACCGACGTCGTCGATGATGACAAATGTGCAAATATCAGCAAAATTTTTCAAGCCTTTACCAACTGTCGCTGACATTGCAGAATGATTGCCCCAGTTGACAAAGAGGCAGCGACGAGTGGAGCAACATTAAAAACCACTTGTCACAAGTGTTTTTCACTTAATTCAACTACAGCTACCTCGAACAGAGTAGTGCGGGTGATGAGACTGCAA
Organism: Anastrepha obliqua; assembly: GCF_027943255.1. NCBI lineage: Eukaryota > Metazoa > Arthropoda > Insecta > Diptera > Tephritidae > Anastrepha > Anastrepha obliqua. The sequence continues at coordinate 10,985,183 of NC_072896.1, read as the reverse complement.
TTGAAGCTGATGGGTGTAACGACTTTATATAGAAAATTCAGTGCCGGTTTTACGTGCCGATATGCCGGCAACAAAATATCATCACAGCAGGACACGACTACTTGCATGCTTACAATACATATGCTTGTATGCATGTATGCATATACATAAATACATAGATAGCTGAAGAGTGCCAGCTTGTAGCATTAAGTGGGCGTGGGCCTTGGTCTGATATTATAAACGTATAAGAGGATGAATGCCGTTTGCTTGATATTTAATTATGAGTTCCGTATTCCCTTCTACGCAGCTTCTATGTAACGAATGAAGGAAAGTTGAGTAGACTTGTTGGTTGATTGTGCCTGAACAGAAGGGCCAGCAAAAATTTGCATGACCACTAGTGTGAGTAGGCTTTCGTGTCTACTTGTATTTAATTAGCTCACATTTTTTTCTTCGATTGCGTAATTTTATTTGCAAGCGCGAACTATATTTAGATGTTTGTGACGTTTCCACACTTTCTGACGTAATTTATGGTTAATTTAGAGTATATAATACATGCAGGTATTAGTGTTCAGGTCAATGTTTGTTAAACGAGCGTTGTTGAAATATCGACTTGTTCTTCGACGTTACTCTCACAACCTATGTACATGACTTTCTAAATTATATATATGTAAATACCTATATATGTATGTAAATACGTATTGCCAATTAGTCGACACGCAATCAGAGATAATCGATATACATGCATACACTTGTGTTTACACAATTAAGCCACTTTATCTTTTTACAAAACTCGTAATATTTTTTTATGAAAAAAGCCTTTTCATTTTTTTAAATGGTTCATTGTGTAACAAAAACCTCATAAAGCGAACTTTCAAACTTTCCATGAAATTCACAAAAAATTAACAGAAGTTCGGAAGCCTTTAATATGGAACAAAATTCTCAACATTACGTTGCTGAGATGTTGATGCAAAAAAATTTTCCGAAATCAACGAAATTTTGGGCGACTTCAAACTTACATTTCACTGCACTAAAATTTAGTGGGCTATAAAACTGCATATCCAGTTTAAATATCTAAATATTCTGATTGCATAGATGAAAAGTTTTTGAAATTGTTATAAAGGGTGTTTCACAAGTGACGCTTAGATGCCAGTGGTACTAAAAATTCCTTTTCCTATGCCCTCTTTTGACGCGTTAAAACTATTGAAACTTTATTATGAAAATGAGAGATATTTTATTTTTTTATGGAAATAGGCCGCACAAACCGACTGTTGAAACTAAACAGGAAAAACATGAGAAATCTTCTCGGGGTCCTAACAGGGCATTGTTTGATTGGCAGGCATGCCAGTAGACTGGGAGCACCCTATAACGACTATTGCAGAAGCTGTAACGACATTGAAGAAGAAGAGACCAAAAAACCATTTCTATGCGAGTGCATGGCTCTGGATAGAAGAAACTTCAATATTTTAGGAAAAAGTTTCCTGAATAACTTGGCAGAAGTAGCCAATATAAAAATAACAAGCCTTGTAGGGTGAGGAGAGGGGATAGCCCTGGTGGTATCACAATGGGCCTACAGCAGGCCTAGATGTTCTAACCGACAACCACTATAACTACCTACCTAAATCGTCCAAATAAGTTGGTGGTTTAGTATAGGGTAGAAAAAGGATTGGCAGACCAAAGGCTCTAAAACCTGAACGTTCTGTTGAGACTATTCCTGACGTAGCGGAAAGAGTTGCTGAACAACCTTCAACATCGATATATCAGCGTTCTCAGCAATTAGGCATTCATGATTAGACTGTTTGGCGGGTAAGAGCTGTATTTGGAATAAAAAAAGTGGAACCTAAAAGGATCTACATTTTTACATTTTTTATTTTAGAACATCATCCAGGTACGTCTTTCGAAAGTCCCTTCACATGTCATCTGCCTATCTGTTGCTTAACACGTTCCCGCCGGCGCTGTTATTCATGGTCTTCGCCCACAGACGGCAACGTTTACATCTTTTCGCTCTATCGGAAGCGATTGCAGGTTATATAAAACGAAATTTTTTCATAAGGGTAGTCGTTTATGGCTTCTCATCTCATAGGTACCGTCTAATAAAGTACCATTGGTGGTACACGCCGTCCCATGAAGCAATCTTGTGCGGGCCACCGCTGGTACACGCCGTCTCATGAAGCAATCTTGTGCGAGCCACCGGTGGTACGCGCCGGCGTGAGCGTGTTAAAGTCTTTGGTTGGAAAATTGCATTTCAATTAAGGTACGCCATACTTATTCTACCGTGGAATTATTGAAATTAAAAAACAAAAAATCGCAGAAAAAATGAGATAAAAGTAGAATAAATTCTGAAAATTAGTAAAAAATTCCGATTCTGAACACTCTATAAGTGAATTTAGAAATTAATTGGATAACGGCATGCACAGGAGCGAGTTGTTTTGGGATCTTAAAAACTGCTTAAGTGTTTTGCTTTCTGTCTAGTCCACGTCATGGTAATGCGGCGCTGTATAGGATACCAAGGGAAACAATTCGAGATATTAAATGAGTTTTTCAATTAATTTACTTATTATTCCTGTTATTATTTGTTAAAGGACAGTATCACAACCCACATTTAAGTATCGGTTGTTTTTTAAGAGCTTGAGAACTTAAAATGGTAATACAAAAATGAAATATTGTACGAATGAATTTTTTTTATTATAATCTGATGGATAATATCTGCAGCGGCTATTTTTTTTTAAAGTAAATTTCCACAATTTGGAAACATTGTTCTGACGTTAAACGATTCATGCTGACGAAACCTTACTGAACAAAAATGTCAACACAGTTTGCCATTCGCAGCTGGCAAACCAAAGTTATCGATATCGATAGTTCACACGCAGCTAAAAAAACACCCGATATAAATGACAACTTAACTACAAAATGCGTATATTTGCAATGATAATTTAAACGCCATGATGCCAGGTTATTAGCACTTAATTGTGAATTGCTCTATTTAAAAAAAAATGTACATGTTATATAAATTGTTTTTTCGAAAAATGTAAATAGTTTTATTCACAATTTCTATACGCCTGTTATTTTATTTTATTTACGAGAAATATAATTATAAATGATTAAGTTGTACAATTAAGACAGTAGAGCAAAAGATGATATTGGCCTATCATATTTCTTTAGCTCTTTAATGTGATGAAAATTAAAAGGAAAAAATTATTCGTTTAAATAAACAATGCATTGGCAAAAAAAAGGTAAAAAGGTTAGAAACGGTTTATTCACTTGGGAAAATACTTTCTTGACGAACTGTCAAGAAAAATGGCAACGGTGTGTCAATCAAAGAATAATTGGAGGTATGTACGTCCACCTAAAGGCCTTTTGTGACCTCTTTTCATTACAATACCTCATCTAAACCTAAAATAGAGATAGGTCGGACTGAGTGTATGTGCCTTTCTTCTGGTTGTACTAAGCTGTTCTTCGGGCTATGGCACCGCATTCGAAAAGAAGGTGTGATGGAGTTTCGCGGATTGGTCGCGAAAACGACAGGAGTCGGTGGACCATAACTTGAGACTATGCTCCGTAATTTGCAGTGACCTGTGAAAATGCCAGTATGTGAGTATGAGACGCATGAATCTGTTTTGATTGTACTCTCCGCTATCTTGAATGTAGCATACTGGCTAATTGGGGAAAGATGGCGGGTGTAGTATTGGAATTGTAGTAACAGTCAAGCTCCACTCAGAACTTTTGCTAACCCACGCTGCTCTTCGAAATTAGTCGGTGGATGTAAGAAAAAACTGAACAAAACACTACGAAGTTTGTCTTATTTGGGTGTCTGGACATTGTTGTATTGCAGGGAACGAGTTGGCTGATAAACTAGCTAATAAAGGCTCTACAAGAATATCACTAAGCCCTGAACCCTTTCTAGGTGTCAATTCTGCATCGATTCAACTATGAATTGACGACTTCATGCGGTCTACCCATTGGAGATGTTCATCTGAGTAGGGCTTCTGTAGAGTAGCGAAGTCTTTCGTGAAATAACCAAACAGGAAATTAGCGACCTTTCTCCTAAAACTTAGTAGGAAGGACCTAAGAGTACTGATGAGTGCAATCACAGGGCACAACGCCTGTGGTCAGTATATGGTTACCATGGGAATCATTGGCGACTTAGTATGTCTATCCTGTTGGGGGAAACGAGGACACTGCAGAACATTTTCTGTGTAGCTGTTTCTAGAATCAGACCTAGGCTGTTGGGATGCTATTTATTGAGTATGGATAAAGTTCACACTCTTCCTCTTCCGCATTTCTTAATACCTATTAATGAATCCAAAAGATTGGCGGAAGAGTGACCTCAACTCATTTTTTCCGTCTTGCCATCCATACTGTATCTATCCTGTCTCTGTATTCCTTCCACAGTAATCTATCCACATGAACTTCCTGACTATATGCTTGGACGTGTCCAACCCTTCACAAACCTACTAATATAATATACTACCCTCCCAATAAGAACCTAGCATGGTCTAGCCCCTTTATTTGGTGCCAGCTTATATCTATTATTCTTAGCTCTTCGCCATTAAACTCTTCCTTGATGGTATGTTGATCCACAAAAAATGGGAAACATATTTTTTTAAATAAAAGTCAAAAGTTTGCAACAAACAAATCGCTTATACTCCCCCCGCTACTGGATGTAATTCGAATACAATAAAAAATGTTAAGCTAAGGTCAGCTTTAACTTTAGCACATATTTGGGTTCCTTCCACTATTATGATCATATTATTCGAAATATCATGCACTAGTAAAATATTTTTTAAGTTTGCAGTCACAGGCTTTGCCTAACCACTAATTTTTCTGGATTCAACAAAATCGGGTGTTATTCGGATCAAACACTTTCGAGCCGCAAGAAAACTTTAAGCGAGTATTTGTTTTCCTTTATAACTAATCGTATTCCTAACCAGTCTAACTAACTTATTTTTTAAGCACTTGAGAAGGTGACTAACACATCTACGCTATAAAAGAAACATTAAAGCAATCGAAGTCACTTTTCAAAATCTTAAAAAAAATATCAATACGCATACCACAAATTGGAGAAGAAGCTCAACACTATTGTTATTAGTATCTAATATTCTTATCATTTTTTTTCTTTATCATTCATTCATTCTTAATGTAAGCTATTACTGATAATATGAACGCGGCTGCATGTGTGAAACGTGTAATTCGATGCAATTTTATAAATAACCAACGAACTTTATTATGCCGGCTATGTTGACACACAATTAAGGTGTGTCGCCATTGGCAGCAACGCAGAACCATTTCGGGTAAAGTGCTTTTATATGCAATTCATCACGTAAGTATAGACTTGTGCAACACATACACGCATACATTGCATGAATAAATTCCAGCGACTGTTAAAAATAAATCTTTGAGCAAACATGCATTCTACAAGTTTCAATGAACTTTGTCGGTGGCAGGGCGACAGCCATAGGGTATTTTAAAAAAGACAACAAAAAAAAAAAGGAAAAGAAAATTACAGTTTGAAATGCGCTCTATTCTCTACAAATTGCAGCTATGCCACTCTATGGTATTAGATTTGTAAACGCTGTGTGAGTTTAAAAAGTGCATCGATATGGGGTGAGATTATGAAAATGCTTTATAAAAGTGATGCAACTTCTTTTCTATATATATGTATATATAATTGGCGCGTACATCCTTTTTTGGGTGTTTGGCCGAGCTCCTCCTCGTATTTGTGGTGTGCGTCTTGATGTTATTCCACAAATGGAGGGACCTACAGTTTCAAGCCGACTCCGAACGGCAGATACTTTTTTTATGAGGAGCTTTTTCATGGCAGAAATACACTCGGAGGTTTGCCATTGCCTGCCGAGGGGCGACCACTATTAGAAAAATGTTTTTCTTCATTTTGGTGTTTCACCGAGATTCGAACCTACGTTCTCTCTGTGAATTCCGAATGGTAGTCACGCACCAACCCATTCGGCTACGGCAACTTCATTTCTAGAGACATTTTAACTTCCTCCGCGAAGGCAGGCATCGTGTCATGGTGCGGAGGCTTAGTCGAATTATTAATCAGACCTTAGCAGTGGATGGTAGTGCGGTCGTTTAAGTACCTTCCAATATCGAGCGAGTGCACTCCATTCTTATGGCTCAGGCTATCTTTTTCAACGATGTCTTTCTGTTAGTGCTGTCTTCCTGTTGTACTACGATCCGCGCCGAGGTTCAGCTAGGCTGGGGACCCAGATTAATTTTACATTTGAATTTCTATAGTTAAAGTTTTTCACCATTAGGTTTGAAAACTGTTCGTCTCTCTCAAGCGTCAGCCCAACTTGATTGAGAACGAAGTCGGTACTACCATTGTAGTCAATAATCGGAAAAAGATGTGTCCTGAGAGGTTATCCTGAGTTCGTTGTGAATCGGTACGCACAAGTCACTAGAAGTCTAGGTACTCACACAAATGAAAAATTCTAAGAAAAAGCTGTTCAAGATCTGGGGGTAAGTTTTTAATTGATATAATATTAGTCCAACAATTATCGATATTATTACGTGATTTCATAAATATTTTTGAGGAAATCTTTATCACAACCGCTGGATTAGAGAACCATTGCCATTAACCCTACCTGCGTCGTTCTCGCGGTAATGGGTTCACGACTTGAATTTATATTCATTCAAGCGCTGCCACTCCAGCAGCATTCCCCATAAATTTATGCTGCTACAACAACAATAGCACCACCTCCACGCTAGTTGAAAATCTCGCAGCAACTTATCTCAAGAATATTCCACTTTCGGCTCTACAGCTTTGCATATTTTTTATTGTTTGCTACATTGAAATTGTGGTAGACTGACTTTTCTAGATTTTCAATAAATAAGACGAAAACCGGGCGTTGCAGTACAAAAAATATTTGGAATAGGGAGTGTAGGACGTCCTGAAATGCTTACTGACAATTTGCTTTCTGAATACTTTTTCATTTACATCCGCGCACTTGCGCCCAAGACTAGTTTTGTTTAGTCAACAATGTGTGTAGCAGCTTGAAGGAATCGAGATAGATATATACATATATATCATTATCATTAGACATATATATCAATATCATCATTGTTAGCGGGTCGGGTCTTCGCCTGCTGCAGCATATGCCTTCAATTGCCTCGGTTTCGTATCTGCGTTTTCTATACCCGAAATCCCCAAAAACCTGCGTTTTCATCTACACCATCAATCCATCTGAGAGGTGGGAGACCTCTTCTTCTATGTCTATGAAACTTTCCAGAAAGTGTTTGTTGGGGTGGGTAATCGGTTTTAGTCTCATCTTCAGTCTGTTGATCATTTTTGTGGTTATTACAGACAGGTGCCCATACAGTTTTTCGGGTTCATTATTGCAGTGCTTCGACCGTTCGCCTATATCGCATATCGCTCCAAAGACTTTTCGCAGGACTCTCATTTCAAAGTTCAGCAGCTTCTGTTTATCCTCACCTCAGAGTGACCAGGTTTCACTACAGTATACAAAAGTTGGAATAATAATGGAGTAGTACACAGACATTCTCCTGTCTAGAAGGCGGCTTTTTAGGTGATTGCACAAATAGAAATAGCAGCGGTACGCCATAAGGATTCTGTGAGCAATTTCTGTAGAAATTTTGTTACCATGATCAATGGTTACTTCTATTCCATCACTACTTTAAAACTAAATTATTTGAACAATATTATGTCTATCATAATCCGAAAAAGTTGAACAAAACGCTTTAGTGCTGGCTTCATTTATTTCTAAGCCCATATTTTTTACTGCTCTTTCTATACTTTCGAAGGCGTTTTTCAAATTAGACAAGGATGATGCAATGACCTCTACGTCGTAGGCGTAAGCCAGCGACTGAACCGATTAGGCTACAACTCGAGCAAAAATTATTAAACTTATTCCTGCCCGAAATTCTGTTACAAGTTAAGTACGTTAATTAATGAAGTTAGTTTTATTTAATCATGCAAGTATGAAAATAAAAATGAATTTTTATTCGAAATGTTCACCATTTGCTTTTACACAATCTGTTTTCCGTCTGTGGCCAGCATTAGGACTAAACGCCTATCCATCCATCTGATATTACAAGTCTTAACTCTATGTTTGATTCTGAAAATTAACAGTCAGCCCAAATATAATTTTACTAAATTTTTTTATGAATTTAGCCTTCCTTACTTGTTATACGCATATTAGATTTCATAAATCAAGCCGAAAGAATATAAAAAAAACATTTTGGAGTATTTTTTTTTTAATTTTTGTTTTTTATAAATAATTTATATGATAACTGTGAACTGCAATCAGCTTACATTAAAAACATGGGAAAATGTAGTATAATGTATACTGCTTTAAAAAAAAAAAAGGTTAAAAGGGGGGAGGGGGGTGGGGGATAAAGGGGTGTATCCCCATCTTGATACTGAAAACCGCACCCTCCGGAGGCTTATAGTATTAAGTAATTTTATGTTAAAATTCTGTAATTTAGCGAAGAGTTGGTGTTGCCATACACCTGAAATAAAAACGAAATTCGTATGCAGAGATGCTCAGTGGAGGGTTGATTGTAAAACTGTGGTATTTTTTGCTGTAATTTAAAATTGAGAAATATTTTTGAAAATAAAAACATACAATTCATCGAATCTCAAAACAATGATATTAAGCGTATCACAAAAAATACGGCTTATAAGTATATTGTATTGCTTCGATCAGTTTTACAAATGGGTAATCATGCATAGAACTTCGCCACGCTTCAAAAAAATAACCCTCATCAGTACAATTCCTGCTACGCAATCCACAGTACTTTTGCGTAGAACTACTTTCCGTGTTAAAACCATTAAACGCAAAATTAAAACGTCATATGCGTGGGTGTAGTAAGGAGGCACAATAACCCCCATCCCCATCATAAACACTAAACTGAAATACTTAATTTTTGCTCATATTTTTGTTTTCATTTGCAGGCATCCGGCAACACCATACTGTTGTCATTCCAATCTTCTTCTTATTTGCGTTTAAAATTGGAAAGTAATTGTATGGCCAAATGTATTTGCATTTAATTTTAATGAAAATAATTCGAATATATGTAAGTATAAAAATAAGTAAAAACACGCGTGTGAGTGTATATTTAATGAATTTTAGTGAAGTGGAAAAGAATATATAGTGTAATGTGCCAAACTATAGTGAAGTTCCCGAGGCCACTTTGAAGGCAAATAATTACGAAATATTTCCCGAATAATTTGGAGTTAATATATAAAGATTGTTCCTTAATACCTCCCTAACATCTCCACCAAATTTCATTAATAAAGACATTATAGTTTGCCAAAAATTGCCCAATGTGCATTATTGCGAATCCCAGCCAAATACATTCCAATGTGAGCATATTCAGTACACTGGTTTAAAATAGTAGAACAACAAGATTTATTACTTCAACTTTAAAAATAACTCAAAAGAAACCTCTTGTTGGAACACCCTACATGATAGCGAAACTCTAAATTATGTATTTGTAAGAGAAAAGAAGACAAATTCGTGATAAAAATGGCATACATACATACATACATATTTCTACTCAACCATGAATTTTATACGCAAGTAAACGATGCGGAGTGTATTCAGCATAAAACAATACAATACGAGTAGAGTATTCGTAAAAACAAAAAAGAATCGTAAAAACACAGCTAAAATATTTTCGTAGCTGCCAATGCAGTGAGAAATTGAAAGCAAACATTACTGGAGTAGACGAGTGTAAAGTGATGCAATATTTGATTTGCTCGAATCGTAGATGGTGTATAGCAATAAGTGCTACTACATAATAAATGAAAATTTATTTTAAAACAAACTAAGATAATATTTGTATGTCAATGTTGTACTCCAATATGAAGCAAACAAAAAAAAATACCATTGTAAGGTGTGTACCTAAAGCTATAGTGCATAGATATTTGCCGCTTTCGATTCACCACTGCTCGAAAGCGGCATATGAATGTACGTATGCATATGTAAATATTTTTCTTTTTATGAACTCAAGCTTCTGTTGTCGCCGCTCATGCTTTGCGTGATTGTTATTGCATGGCATCCGTCAACACTGTGGTTGTGTGTTATGGTCAAAGTCGTGTCGTGGATCTTTCCGCGTTTGCTTACAGCTAACTTTAAGCAAATATTGTTTAGATATTTTCACTTATACATATTTTAAATTGAGCTGAGAAGTAAACGGTCATTCAAAAGTTATGCCTAAATGCAAGTAGTGAATAATTCCTAGACGGTACTTGTTTTGTATGCCATCTTTGACCATTTGCCAAGTAGACAGATGTACAATTTTAGTCATGGACACTTACACGATACGCCGTAGCCGCATGGGTTGGTGCGCGACTACTATTCGGAATTCACAGAGAGAACGTTGATTCGAATCTCGGTGAAACCAAAATTAATGAAAGCATTTTTCTAATAGCGGTCGCCCCTCGGCAGTCAATGGCAAATCTCCGATTGTATTTCTGCCATGAAAAAGCTCCTCACAAAAAATATCTGGCGTTCGGAGTCGGCTTGAAACTGTAGGTCCCTCTATTTGTGGAACAACATCAAAGCGCACACCACAAATACGAGGAGGAGCTCGGCCAAACACTCAAAAAGGGTGTACGCGCCAATTATATATATATACTTACACGATACGACACGATAAAATGATTGAAACCTATTATGGAAACGGTAGATCTTTAAAAACAAGATGTCGCTTAATATGTGCTTTTTCGGTGAGATAATCGTTCGAAGGAGCCGAGAAGTCAAAGCTTGGTGGAAAAATATCAAGAAACTGATTCTGTCGAGGATAGAAAAAGGACTGGCAGACCAGATTGTTTTTTTTAAAGTAAAGTCTATGTGAAAAAGCTAACAGCGATTCCAGAGCTGAAACAGAACATTCGTATCGAAATTGCTGAATTAAGTACGTTAATACGTGAGCGAGTCTTTGCAAATTTTAATCTTCGTATGACAGCCTGTCGGTGAGGCTTGAGATTGCTTCAAGCTCTTTCTGCAGAAGCTGTCTGGAGGACGCGGCGGAATCATCTCAGTATCTTCTCTCAGCTGCCCTGCTCTCGTCGGGCTAAAGTTTAAACACCTGGGCGCTCACTTTTCGCTGCACCGGCGGATATTGCGGGTTTAAATATCACTTATTTGATGAAATTTATCAGTTGCTGCAAGCGGTTAATACAAACGTAAATCGTCACTGTTGGTCGTCATCCTCTAATCCAAATCCAACCCCTTCTTCCTTTTTTCTCACCTGTATGGTTTCTCCCTCTCTCATTTTCCCCTCCCCTCCCCCTGCAGAGCATCACAACTGACAAATTTTGAATTGTTGTCCAAGTGGGTCCCATGCAAGGGCAGCCATTTAGTCTAACCTAACCTAATGAGTGACAGCCTATAGACGTGCTCATGGTGCACATTAAACTGATGCCTTTTTCCTCATTAAGAGTCCTGAGTAAAAGCTGAAAGAATCTAAATTTTTATGTTTTATTTTAAAATCATATCTAGGCGCGCCTTTTGAAAGACCCTTAATTTAATAGATATGTAAGTGCTTGCAAATATAAATACATATATCGCGCCGTTATTATTTAGAATTTTGTAAATATAATATTTGTTTTAATAAAACAATTAAAATAATTTCAAAGTATAATAGATAGTTCACTGGGAATGCGGTGGATCTACCGGCTTTTAGCCTTTTTCCAACAATTGAAGCCTCGGTAACGTTTGAGTTTCAATAATTGCGGCAGTGCTACTTTTGATAAGGTATATACTAGGTATGTTCAAAAAGTATCGCGAATTTTGTGTTTTTTCAATAATTATTTATTTATTCATTAATACCTATCTATTTTGTCCCCGTCAAAGTAATCCCCATGAGATATTATGCACTTGTGCCAACGTTTTTTCCAACCTTCGAAGCACTTCAAAAAATCATGTTTTTTTATCTTGTTCAGCTCCTCCTTCGATGCCGTCTTTATCTCGTCAATCGTAGCGCAGCGTCGTCCTTTCATGGGCCTCTTCAGTTTCGGGAACAAGAAAAAGTCACGGAGGGCCAGATCTGGGGAATACGGTGGCTGTGGCATCATTAGTTTGTTGTTTTTGGCCAAAACGTCGCGCACAAGAAACGATGTGTGAGCAGGGGCGTGATCGTGATGCTAGAGCCAATTTTTGTTCTTCCACGAATCCTGACGTTTCTGGCGGTTTGCTTTGGGCAAATTGAGTATAACTTGCAGGTAATATTCCTTATTGACCGTTTTACCCTGTGGCACGAACTCATAATGCACAACGCCCCTGCAATCGAAGAAAACGGTAAGCAAAACTTTTACATTCGAACTTGGCGCGCTTTTTTCGGTCTTGGTTCGTGCGGCAGCTCCCATTGAGATGATTGAGCTTTGGTTTCCACGTCATAACCATAAACCCACGATTCGTCACCAGTTATGACCCTCTGGAGCGTATTTGTGTCGTCGCGGACAGAGTCCAACATCTCATTAGCAATGTTCATGCGATGCTGCTTTTGGTCGCAATTGAGCAGTTTTGGTACGCATTTTGCGGCGATCCATCTCATGGCCAAATCATTGAAAAAAATCGAATGGCACGAGCCAATCGATATGTCTAGGTCCTCAGCAATTTCTCTAACGGTGACTCGAGAATTGGCCAATACCATTTTCTTCACTTCATCAATGTTTTCGTCTGTTGTTGAAGTGCTCGGACGTCCGGCACGCTTTTCGTCGTTCACATTTTCTCGGCCTTCTGAGAACATTTTGTACCACCGATAAACGATGCTTTGGTCCAAAGTAGCTTCTCCGTATGACAGAGTCAACACTCGGAATGCATCCGCGCACTTAATTTCGTTTTTCACACCAAATTTGATACAGTTTCTTTGATCCATCTTTTTGAATAGGTACAAATCGAAGATGAGCCGAAACACGTGCAAGCAGCAAAGCAGCTGCCAACAATTAACTGAACATTCAAAATGGCCGAACTCGTCGGCATGAGAGAGAGACGTGAGTACCAACATATCGCTACAAAAAAAACGAATTTCGAATATACGTAACCTGCGAAAATTCAAAATTCGCGATACTTTTTGAACACACCTCGTATTTTTTTTTTTTTTTATATATATATATATATGTGGGGAGGCAAAAAAATTGCCCATTTGGGTCGAACTATTTAGTTTCTTTTCTCATGTAAAGGCCAAAAATGGTGATATTTTGAAATGATTGTATGGGGCACCCCCAGGGGAGTTCCAGGGGGTGTGCCACTGGCATGGGTGGATCGGCCGTCCAAAGTTAGTGGGGGTCGGTCATACATTTGCACTCGATTGGAGCACTCTAAATGGGTCAAAGTGGGATTTTTCGTTCGACCGAAATTGGGGGACATCAGAATTTGTTTTAGAGGTATAGTTCCTTCGGCAAAGTTTCTTATTTTGATCCCTGGAATACGATTTTCACAGAGCAATGAGCGATTTTTAAACCGACCCGCCCTAATATATATATTTATATAATATATTTTTTGTATATGTATATTAATTTGTGTAAAAACACTTTTCTTACTGAAATTTGCCACTTGTTCTCAGGCAATGCTCATAAATTTGACGTTGCTAGCAACATTTCACGGCACACCAAATGCATGTTGCTGGCGAAATTTACGCCTGTGAAGTTAGTACTAGACTTAAGTATAAAATTTGGATTTACATACATACATATGTATACAGTTTTTGTTAGACAATCAGCTATGCTTTTATAAAAAAAATAAACTAAATAAATAAATAAAAAGCTATTGCTTTGAGGCGGCCTTTGTGTGCGGAGGAGCGCGTAATTGGTGTGAGTTGAGCAGAAGTCTGCAATATAATATTTATATAATTTTTTATTATGCATACATATGTATGAATGTAAATATTACTATTGTACTCCGAGTGTAGTCGTCGAGGAGGCAGCACTTTTGGCGCCAATTGTAGAATTTATGGGTAAGTAGGCAAAGCAACTTTAGTAGGAATATAATAATACATATGTACATATGTATGTATGTATTCATGTGTACAATGCCAAAGATGATTGATAATCAAGTTTTATTTATTATTTTCTTGTTTAATATGGTTGTGTGGATAATTATTTACTCATAGCAGAGAAATATAAGTTATTCTAATAGTAAAAACTTAGGCTTCGGAATCCTTAGGAATGAACTGATACCAGTAAGCAAAGGATGAGCCATAAACTCTGACAGCTATTCGCGCTAAAAAAATTTAAAAACTCAATATCATATTTTGACGGTACAGACTCGCTTTTTTTTTTTTGAAATATTCTTTTTACTTACAAAGTGGATATTAGACTGTGCGTTTATTGAACAAAATTTAAGACAGCGCTCATTTATATCGTGGCCGGCATGTCAACAAACAAAATTGCAGCACCCAGGAAGTGGAAAATTTGCAGGTGATTGTCAAGAAACCAAAGTATGCGAACGGAGCAGATTTTTTATTGCAGAGGATTTTGACGGGTTAAAACAACGGTTTTTCCGCGTGAAGAATTCAAAGTGTTAATTTACTTTTTTCTTGTCGTTTTTTCGTTGGAAATACTTCAAAACAACAACACATGCATTACGCTTATGCAAATGCTGCTCAAAATCATTTGATATTGTTGTAGTAGCAAAAAAACTCCCTACACTTATATTGGGGATGCTGCTGGAGTGACAGTCCTTGGCCGGTTATAAATCCGGGTCGTTCCGGCAACGTAGAATCGACTGTCGTGGGGACGAATAGAATTTAATCAAATTTTCCGCTTTTACTTACTTATAAGTGCGTGCATATGAAATTTTGTTGATGAAAAAACCAAAATATAAGCTGTTACTACTATTAGTTCACATACGACATCTTCCGCAAATCTTACGATTTAAAATCAGTGTATTTTACAAAACCTATTTCGCAGATTTCCTAACAAAAAGTCAAAAATTTAGGACTAAATTGTTGGATTAGACGTAAATGTGTGTCTTGCAGTTTTTATTTGAAAAATTTGTTACTTTCATTACAAAATTAAATACCTTAAACCGGCACCTTCCTTAGGCGATTATTTTGATCATACCAAGTCTTATACCCTAGACAGACGGTGGCGTTAATCGAGATTACCGGCGCAGTTAATTAATAAAATTTAAAAAAATTTAAATTGCAATTTCTCAAACTCCACCGCAATATCAAAACAATTAGCCTTGCATCCCGTCTTTCTTGTTCTTCTCTTTAAAAGTTTCATTATTTTCCATTCACAATAGATATTAACTGTCATTTTTCGGCAATGCTGCCAACGAAAATTTCTCCAATCCGCTTAAATTATGAGAATTCAGTTTAGTTGTCAATGAGAATTAATTGCGCTTAATTCCTGATCGATTGTCTTTAAATTATAACTGTCTGTAAACCTTTAAAATTTTAGTCCCTTTAAAAAAATGAATGCAAGGTGGCGCAAAATTTATCATCCAATTTGGTTTTGAATTACTTTTTTACTAAAAAAAAAATGATTTTGAGGGATGGAAATCTTTATGTATCTATAAGTAAAGTTGAAACTTCTCACATTGGTTTCCTATTTGTATACTGCTGCTGTCTAGTCAACAAGACAAGCGTCAAATATGACTAACGTACGACGCTATTTGCAAAAACATTATAAATCTTACAATAGGGTGATTAATTTTGCGCCTCCTTCTACATCACTTCATTAAAAATATTTAAGTAAGGCGGTTCGCGGGTGCCATCACTTTTTCTATTCAAACACAGGTACAAAAAAAGGACTCACTTTTTGAGATTTGGCTGAGGAGATCCACAAAACAAAAACAAAAAAATTAAGCATCTTTTGCATTACTACGTTTGAAAATGTTAATTTTTTTTACCGTGAATGGCTTAAGTAAGGGGTTAAATTACTATAGAAATTTCCAAAAATTGGAACTGATAAGATCGCTGTGTGCAACTTCTTACCAAAATGAAAATAAAAGGTAAGGTAAGGCAAAAAGCACAGTCAAGCGCGACGCGAATTTATAAACATTTAGACTACTCAAAAGGGGAATCATATATTAAAGAAGATATGCGGCTAGCTGATATTACGACAATTTTCAAAGCAAGATGTGGTTTACTGAAGCTAAATGCAACTACGTATGGAAATGCTTAGAAAATATGCACCCTCTGCAATTTAAACGAGGAAGAAGGTATGCAGCACTTCTTAGGGAGATGCCCGGTACTGAAGGAGATCAGAACAAAATACCTAAACGTAGCGAAGCTAAATAAAGCAGAAGTAATATACATACTTAATGGCCATAATTAGAAAATACTAACTTGCTTTATATACCCAGCCGCTATACAAATTTTCTTATTGCCACAAATTCATTATTTCTTTCTTTATGTATTTATATATTTAAACGAATTATTGTAAAAATTATTGAAATGTAAAATGCAATATTTATAAAAAAATAAAGAATTACTACTTACTACTACATTTCCAAAAATTTAATTTTTTGCTTCAAGGATGCTTTATTATCTTAAAAATTATATACGCAAAAGGATTAAAGTGGGAGAAAATGATATTTATTACGAATATTAGCGCGGCATCTCTCAGTTTGTTTTTATCGAAACCATATTTCGAACTCATAACTGGAATTAATCGTAACCAATTGAAATTTTAGTGTACATTTACGAGTATAATTTCATTTTGCATGGTAGTACGAATGCATTTTTTCGACACATTGCATTGCTTTCTTTGCAAATCGGTATTTACGACATTGCTTTTGTTTTCTAAATATTTTGAACTTTTTTTTTTTTTTTAATTCACAGATTTTTGCAAAAAGTCGATATATCAAAAACATACTAAGTACAGCGCGCGCTCGATAACGTGAGCGCTCTAAAGCGTGAACACCCCAAAACGTGAACAGACATTTTTGTGCATTGAGTACTCTAAAACGTGAACAAACCGGAAAAGCTCTATAACATGAACAATAAACGTTACAATTATTGGAATGTAGTTTTCGTTGATCGCAAATAATTCTGAAATTGGGGAATCCAATTATAAAATAGGCATTTTATTCGTAATTGCATGTAAGGAGTAAAATATTTCAGACGCGGTTTTGGTTTTGCAAAGTGTGTTTCGTCTTATGTTTTCTGGTGAAAATGAGTTTGAAAAAACCTTGCTTGATATTAAACCAAAAGGCTAAAATTCTCGGCTTTTTAAAAAAGGCTCATCTGTCACGATTTTAGCAAAGAAATATAATGTTGCTAGATGCGTAAACAACACGTATTGTGGACCTGGAAATAGAAAAACACAGAGTTGCCCAAAAAGTAGAGAAGTCTTTATCGTTGGTTTATCCGAATGCGAGATAAAAACTGGCCAGTAAGTGCTCTAATGTTGAAAGAAAAGGCAAAAACACTGCATGCAAAATTCAAAGAAAATGAAGCAAACTTCTTCGCTAGTGATGGATGGCTCCAAGGACTCAAGAAGAGGTACGGTATTCGTCTTCTTAAAATATCAGGCGAAAAACTGTCTTCGCAACCTCAGCTAGTGGATCCGTTTATAGAAAAACTTAAAGCTAAAATGGCCGAATTGGAGTTGTGCAACAATCAGTTATAAAATGCTGATGAGTCGGGGTTATTCTGGAGACTTTTGCCAGAGAAACGTACGTGCCAAGTTTGGTGAAGAGAGCCCCAGGGGCAAAGCCCCAGAAGCAGCGAATCACGTTTGTATGCTGTTCAAACGCCACTGGATCCCACAAGCTTAAGTTTTTGGTAGTTGGAAAGGCGAAGAATCAACGCTGCTTTAAAAACTTTCAGTATCCCGCCGACTATAAGAGCTCGAAATCCGCCTGGATGACGTCGGCTATTTTCAAGCAATGGTTTCATGAGTCATGAGGTGAATATTCTTTTGAAGTTTTGCCCGATTTTTAAGGTTAACTGTTTGTTTTTTAAGGTTACATTGTTTTTAAAGGAGAAAGCCTTACCAATTAAAGCTCTCCTCCTAATCGACAACGCTCCTTCTCACCCAAATGAAGCTGAACTGACAACGGAGAATGGGCAAATTTCGGCAATGTTTATGCCACCAAATGTTACTCCCCTCATTCCACCAATGGATCAGAATGCAATAAAAATCACTAAGTTGCATTACAGAAACAGCCTTCTAGCAGCCAATAGCAGCGACAAAGTCTGATTTGCTCGAGTCGTTGAAAAAAATTAACTTAAAAACAGCCATAAATATTTTGAATGTGGCTTGGTTTTGTGTTGGTTAAGCAACATTAGCTAAGTGCTGGAACAGTATTTTAAATTTTGCGGTAAACAATGATGATCCCGAAGATAATGTTCCGTTGGCGGTTTTAAAAGAAAAATGAGAAGCTGAACTTCGCCCCTTGATGAGCAACATCGTCGATCTCCTTAGTAGTTTAAATCCTGAGGTTCGTTCGTGTTCGCAGAAATGCTCAAAGATATGTATGTGGGTTATTGAAAAAACATTTTTTTTATAAAAAAATTTCAGATTGAATTCACGTTACCAGCCATTCATGAATGGAACGAAGATATCGAGGAGGGCAATGCATATGACGAACATCAACAAGAGAACGAATCCGATGATGACAGCGTATCAGAGCAACTGGAGAAAATTAAGCCGACTGAAGCAGTTGAAATTTTCAACAAAGCGTTAATAAGGGCTGGTCATGAAGACGTCGATCAAAATAATATGAGTGTGCTAAGACGGTTAAGGGAGAAAGCTGTGCTTCAAGTTTTAGAAAAACAGAAGATACAAAAAAAGATGACTGATTTTTTTAAATAAAACCATCGTATGACTTAATTTTTAATTAATATGTAACGAAAACAAGAATAAAAAGTGAATTTAAATGTGAAAAAATATATTTACTTAGTCTTTTTGGGCACACTTTTCTTAACGTGAACTGCCTTGGTTTGAATTAGTTCACGTTATCGAGCGTGCGCTGTATATTTACACTACTTACATATATAAACGAAACAAATTTTTTGTTTACCGAGAATTTTATCGCAGTTTGACCGGCCACACGCCTTTCAAAACGATAAAATAAAAAAAAAAAAACAAAGCAAAGCAATAAAAAACAACAAAAAAATTTACATTCGTCAAAGAAAAGTTGTGCAATCACCATTGAAACAAATAATTTATACGGCTTATGAGATGCAGATTACAGGTATTTATCAGAATTTTGATTTATTTCAATCTCCCTCTAGGAAAAATTCTCAAAAGGGGCGTATTTTTCCGCCTCCATGATAGCCGAACCCCTTAAATGCATGGCTATTTTTGGGCCTTTCCAATTATTCTCCCTGTCGTAACTCTTTGAGAAATGTTAGCTATTTGCTAAACATGAATGCTGTCTAAATCACCACATCATAAGAAATAAAGCTTTGTAAATTCACCACTCATCGATGTCCGATTGCGTCAATTACTCTATCATGTCTTGACTTAAGCGGTATGTATTCCATGTCATACTACCATAGTCCTGAACATACCGATGAAAACTCTTTAGCGAGTTGTTGCTCGTAAGCAGACCACTTTTGAAAATGAAATGTGTTTTCTACAGATTTTACTTTTGCTCCACTTTTACTCAAAAGTTCTAGAGCTAGCAACCCCATGATGGAAAGAATAATGAGATGGCGCCTATGGTGGTCCCGTGGTCCCTATGTGGTCCCGTTACTTTGCGCTCAGCGAATTTGACAACTAGTTACGTGATTTTAGCTCTAGTATGGCCAGATTACCATTTTCGTAACTTGATTTAGCATTTTTTTTTTGTTATTTAGTCTCGGAGTTTTAGTTCTTTCTTCATGACATTTTTCTAGCTGTTCTAATTATAATATCATGTTTATAATTTTGTAAAATATACATTTTTTAATAATTATTAAAATAATTCACTCAGTTTTATTTAGCTTTACTTTTTTTTAACATCTGGTGGCATTGCCCGCGATTGCAGGTGTTGTTGGTGTTCTTCTGTTTTCGGCAGTCAAATCTCTCTCTCGCTACTGCAGTGTTGCCTAGCTTTGGATATAAAAACGCACTAAAATGCCCATTTAAAGAAAATAACCCAACAAATTTTTATTGAATCACTTAAAGAACTTTGTATGCGTGACAAATTGTCTTTAAAATGTGCGTTTTTTTAAATAAATGTGTTATGCTTATGTTCAATTTAATTTATGAGGTTTTTTTTGTTAAGCGAGACTCTTTTGTTAAGGGAACGACTTTTTTGCTATATTTGAAGTTATGTAACTAGATAAGGTACTCTTTTCGTAAAAATGTCAGTATGGTTTCTTTAGTATTTTCTTGTTTATTTTTACAATGAATATAACTCTTAATGTCCTATGTCTCACTAAGGATTGATGACCGGAAGAAACGATTACACCTCTATGGTTTTAATTCGCATTCAATAAATTCAAAGGCTTTTTAAAATGTGTAAAAAGGTTTTCAATCTTAAGAAGAGTTGAGAGAGGGGCATTTAATATTTTTGCATAACCTTAAATGGAGCCAAAAATTAAATTTGCACTTTCAAATTATCAAATTTTATAAGAGTAAAAAAATTTTCATTAGCACTAAAATCTTCTCAGAGTGGCCTTTTTTAACCTTTTTTTGTTTAATAATATAGTTTGTTTTTGAACTTAAAGTTTCGGTAGCTTTGAATAAAAAAAAAAGAAACAAACACGAAACTTAAAAATTTTTGCATTCTGGGTATAAAAAAGCACTAAATTTACTGCGAAGAGCAAATAGTTGGCAATACTGCACAACTCAGCAAACGTGACGTGACGTACGCTCTGATGGGCGCAATCTTCTTTCTATCATTCTTGTAGCAACTTGGGGAGCCGATTTGCCATGAAAGCTGCTTACTGAGCAAACCTTTTATCATTGAATCAAGGTCTTAACCCTGCACTGTGACATAGGATTTCATAAGATAAGTGTGACAATTATTTATAGACTTCAAATTATTTGCAGATTGATGATGATTAGCGTACATATATCAAATAAAAGCAAAGTGTTACTTTCTACACCTTAAGTCCAAGCCACCAAACGGAGGTATCCACTTCAAATGATATACCTCTTTTGTATTTTACTATTTTACTTCATATACATTTGCTCTTCTTTTTAGTAACAACCTGCCAAAATCTGTATATTCCATTTACTTTCATAAAAGGTATAAAATGGTTAAGCGATGCAGAATTATAATATAAATATGAAACGTTTGCGTTATCAGCCATTCGCTCCAGTTTAAAGTGAGTCTAACACTTTGGTGATTACACAAACAACAATGCATAACAAAAAGTATAATAAAAATAGGAAACTTTTTAGCTAAGAAGGCAAAGTGCGTCTATAAATTAATTAAAAATAAAACGCAACTGTGCAAATAAGTAGATTAGTAGAAAATGTAGAAATACCACATTTCGGGTGTACGAAATAAAGCAGCCTTTTAAGTAATTAATACTTAATAATTAAATTGCTATGCCATAAAAAAAACGATCAATTATATTTACCGATAAGAACAATAAAGAAGTCGAGTATTTGATCAAAAACAACAAAAGCTTAAGAAGTAAATAAAAGACTTTTACTTTACTTTTTATTAAAAAACGCACAACATGAAGTTTTTTCACCAACATCTCCATCACCATTTAACAATCAAGAGGCTTCCAAATAACTAACTGTGACCATTTAAGAGACGAAATAAACATTTCTTCAACATTTGAGTACATTTGCATATACAAATGTACATTAGGGTGCCCCACCAACAAACAAAAAAAAAATTGTGCGGTTTTTACACTTAAATTTTTATTTTTTTATTTATTACTAGCGGACCCGACAGACTTCGTTCTGTCAAATAGATTTTAAATGTGACAGTTTATATTTCGATCTTAAGACGATTTTACTCTGCTGACCTTCACACACCGCCCTATTATCATGGTGATGGTTCTGTTCAGGAGAATTAAAGAAAAGGGTCAACTCGGGTGACCTAAGTATCTTCGCTTTCACGAACTTTGGCCACCCTTTTGGGACCCACTAAAAACCCCGACTGGGATGTTTGCCAGAGGGCTTCAAACTAAGAGGGGAGCTTAAGGTTCAAACCTGATTGAAAAATAATCTAAAGGGATAGTGGGAACCTAAAGGTGCCAAATTTTTATAAAGTGGGTGCTTTAATGACAAAACATAGAGATAATTATTTATTATTATTATTATTCACATAGGGTTAATAACCGATATAATAAAGAAAAATGAAATAAAACGTATATATTGCAAGTATTTTTAGTAATCGCTTTATTGTAAATCAAGTGAATCATAATTACTAACAAAAATCTGTTTTATTTTTATTGTAGTGCTTTATGATATACAATGTTCTTTGTTTGATTACCTGGTGAATATACAAACAAATCTGATAGTTCTCCAATACGGGAACAGGGGAGAAACAAGGGTTTTCTAGATTAATTAATAATGATTATCTTTTGATATTCTTAAAACATGTTTGGATTTGTTCAGCCCTGCATCATTATTCTTAGAATTTAACTGTGTAACTATTTTTATTTATTATTTGTGGATGAAATCATTCCTTAACTCGTTCTGAAACTAAAAAAAAAAGAAAGAATATTGCGAGGCCAATCAAATCTATACGAGTAGCACTTACATTTTTTGACTTTTCAATTTGGTCGGGTTCACGATATCATCACTTTTGTGTGAACGCATTAGATCCTCCAACGCGAACACACACACACCCACGAACGCGTACAAAACCTCCTTGGACTTCCAGGAACATTTTAAAAAAATAATTGTTAAGATTGGTCCATGCGTTGTTGAGTTATGCGCTTACCAACACATTTTGCGATTCATTTTTATATTATAGATAATTTATTACAATTTAAAAATTATAATTAATGAAAGCACTATCTGCCAGGACTATCGGCACACAGGAACTATAATATCTATTATATTTTAAGACCTCTGCCAAAATATTTCTGAAAAAAAGTAAGAGCTGTACCGATTTGAAATAAAGTGTTTTCCAATAACAAGTGCTACAGATTAATGGATTGCATATCTTGATATGATTAACGATTTTTTATGGCCGGGATTGGATGGTATTGATCTAGACAACGTTTATTTTCAACAAGACGGCGCTACGTGCCACACAAACAACGAAACCATTGATCTTTTACGGGAAAAGTTTCCGGATCGTGTTATCTCTCGAAGAGGGGATCACACTTGGCCACCGAGATCTTGTGATTTAACATCTTGTGACTTTTTTCTTTGGGGACACGTGAAAGAGAAGGTCTACGCCAACAGCCCAGGTTCGTTTCAAGACCTCAAAGATGGAATTCGTGAGGCTATCGAGGACATAGGGCAGCCACTTTGCAATTCGGTTATGGAAAATTTCTTGAAAAGGATATTGTCCTGTAAGCGTGGTCGTGGCGGTCATTTGCGTGATGTTATTTTCCAATATTAACTTCATAACTTCCTCTTTATAATGAAATAAACATCCGATCATTTATATTAGAAAATAGCATTTTTCTTTGAATATCAAAATAACACCTCTTATTAAACAATTTTTCAGCTTCAAAAGTCTAGTTTTTTATAAATAAAATACGTTTATGAAACTATTATTTCCAAAAACTTCGCACTGCAACGAAGTGAAAAGGGTAAGAAAGTGCTTTGCCAATGATACTTTAGAAGCCTCCAATCGGTCAAAATTTTGCTGAGTTACTAAAGTTTTCCTTAAGCCTACCTTTTAAAAAAAAGTTAAAAATAGCATCAAAATCTCATTACTATGATTTCGGTGATACAAGTTTTAGCATTTTTTTGCAGAGCTTTTAAGCTTAAACAACTCTATTATCTGAGGTTAGTTTTTTAATGAAATATTTCAATAATAAAAAAAAATTATTTATAAACACTCCAATTTTTTGAGGTCCGCTCATGAAGTCTTAATATTTCCGGAAATATTTTGGAAATAATAAATTAAAAATTTGTTTAAAATTATTGAAATTTTGTTTTAATAAAATAATAAATTTTATAATTTCGATGTAAAGACAGCACCGATTTTATGTATATTAGGAGAGTTATGCACCCCCATGCATGTATGTAGATATGGGATACCACATAGCAAGTAGTACTACGACTATCCGGATATATCAGACAAGCGTATAAAAAATGTCCATTTAAAAATTTAAAGATATTGGGACGAAATTTATTTCAGGTATGGAATCACTTTTATATATTGTACAAAGGTATCGCACATATAACTTTTTGGACTTAATTTTTGACCACCCTGTCGAAATGTTAGAGATTTCGCATTTGATATTGTTGCTGAGACCCTCTAACGAAAGTGCGGTTTACTTCTTCACGATTCGCCTAGAATATCGCGCACATCCTCACTCTCTCTCTCTCTCTCTCTCTCTCTGTACGTAATCCCGATTCTAAGCGGTAGATATTTTTATACATTTTTTTTTTAATAACAGAAATATTATACATTCGTATGTTCACCATTGCCTGCGACTGCAATAAGCAGGGAAACAGGTTCACAAAGTCCTAGAGAAGGATATTTGAATTCGAGTTGTTTTTTCGGGGTCAAATGTAGTGGGTTATCAAAAGAAAACCATGTAATATTAGGGGGCCGAAAAGTAATGTCGGTTCTACGCATGTCAAGGCTTCTTCACCTTTAGGAGTTGTCAATGGGCATTAATTGCTCACGAAGGACTGCTAAGGCAGGTTTACATCCGAAAAAGGCGTTTTTGTGTGATTCAACGTCGAGAAACGGCTGACCTTAATTGTAAATCAAACCCAACTACGCAAACAATACAATGTTAAAACTTAATGGATTGGGGTGGGAGGTACTGCCTCAACCACCTTGCCCGAGATAGCAGCATCGGATTTCACTTTATTCCGTTCACTGCAACACTTCTTAATAAATATAATAAAATTTATTTATTTTTTTCATATATTTTACTGAAAAACTACTTGATTTTTATCGATCTGGATGGATTTGTAAGAAATTCATTTATTCGAATTTACTGTAACAAACGGCATTATCTTTAATATTAGTTTGGGGAAAAAGAAATCCATTATTTTCTCAGTAGACGTCTAAGGTGACCGATATCTCAAACAGTTTAAAGTTTATGCTAGTTGTCAAGTTGACATTTCACACTAAAAAATTCTTTGGCTGTTTTTTGTTTGTTCAATTACAGGATTTCAACAAAGAAAAAATTCGCTACATTTGACCGTTTTTCTTTAATAAAGGGGAAAATGCAAGTTCGGCCGCTGAAATTGTGAATGGCGTTTATGGTGCCGAATTATGGGCAATTTTGATTACGTCGGTGTTGGAAATGTCAATAAAATGAGAAAAATAATCCAAGATGGCTGGTATACTACTAGCCGTAAAACAGTTTTAAGCCAATTGCGCAAAAATTTTATCCAAAATAATGGATTTATTTCTCCCCAAACTAATAAATCACAAAAATCCCGCCATATTTTCATATAGAATGTAATTGTGAATCAGAGATGGGTGAGGTGTACTAAATTTGCATTTGTCACTAAGCTAGAGATTTTGAAAAATTCTGTATTGTTGCTATGGGTGCTTAGTGATAAATTGCACTAATGACAGGTGACTGTGATGTTGAAAATTTGCTCATTAAAATTAGTAATACAATAGTGAAAAATATTTAGAAAAATAGTGAAATCTTTATTGATGGCATATATTCACTTTTTGTTGCTTAATCTTGAACTAAAAATGATAAAAAAATTTAAATATTTGATGATGACTCCCATAGAAGCTCTATGTAAATAAGTAGGAAATTTGCTCTATAATACTAATAAACATTTTTGTTATTGTGAATTCCACTTCTTAAATTAGACACCGGATAAATTTAAATAAAATTTCATACTTATGCTATATTATCGTAAGCACAACCACGAACTTGCACATTTAATACCCAGTCCCAAATGTATTATTCCACATTCCGTGGCTATACTCAGCAACATTTCATTTCTAGCGAATATTGCAAAATTCTATGCTTCAACAAAAAGTGTAAATAAAATCCAAGTTACTATTTAGTTTTCTGTGCGCCGGTTGCCAAAGCTAATACGAGTATTTACAAATGCATAACTTGGCTTATTTGTTTGACTGACTGGCCTAAATATGAAAGAGCTTTATGTGGGTATTACGAATGTATTCGTGGGGTGGTATATAAACATACGTACATATGTATGCATTGCTCATAAGAATTGCGGGCTTAAAGGTGGGTTGGAGGCAATATTAAGGTAGGCTACATTTATAATATGTATGTATGTATGTGTATATGATGCTTTGTGATAGGGCACAGGCAAGTGAAAAAAATTTCCCCAATATTATTTACACTAATTGTGGACTGATTGCCTTACATTTTGACGGGAAAATTAAGTGCATTAGCTGGAGAGGTAAATGATATTTTAATGGATTTATAATTCTCTGTAAAAGGCTCTGGTAATTTGCACCTGCCGAAAGGATATTCCGGAAATTGAAAATGCAAATAAATGTTCGGCCATTGAATGCAAAGCTTTTGGTAGTACGCGCATAAAAACTGAGAATCTGGTTAGTTTTGAAATAGTTGCATACATTCGATATGTTGCATGCAAGTTATTTCGAATTTTCCTATAGCTAAAGTATGTTGAGAAAACAACAGTAATATTGACATAAAAGTGTGTCACATTTTTTTAGAACATTAAATTGGGTTTCTTATTGAAGTAATTAAGTAGTCTTGGGGTCATAAAAAAATTGTACGTTTGTGTGTAGACAGACTCTGTGGAGCAGAAAAAAATGCATACAGGTGTTAGGCATGCAACAAAAGGTTGATAGTGGAATAGCTATAAAGCTGAGTACGTACAAGAACAAGAAATTTCACACTGAACTGCCGTTTTAATTTTTTTTTTTATGCAGTTCAATCTCCAAAGCACACAAAATCAATAAAAGAAATATTTAATGCTAACATTTTTGCGAGAAAGAAAAGACTGGCGCGCTTTGTTAAACTTGCCCAAAATCGCTTAAGCGGTTATCGCGCCATCAAGAAGAAGAGGAAGATTTTTGCTTTAGATTTTTTTTTATTCTTTGTTTTTATTTTATTTTTTAAGCTGACAGTTCTATTTACATGCCCGCTCAGCTCGGATTATGATGACTAACATGCAAATCGACATGAATAATAACAGACTTCAATTCATGCCTGAAACGCTTTATTCTTACAGCAGATGTTTAAGTGCAAAAGCAATAAAAACAATTTTTCCGCAAAAAAATTTAAGAATTACGTAAAAAAATCAAAGAAGACTGAGATATTTGTACAGATGTTAAGTTCTCATTCAAGAAACTCCACTTAATTTTAATAACATTTTTCACAATTCAGTGAATTTACCCAATTTGGGTGTCAGAGTGGAAATTGAAATCGAGTTTTGGGTTCAAAAAGGCAAGAATTAAGATCGCAATTTTTTTGATTGACAATTAATTGAAAATTTACACGAAAAATAGATTGTGCGAAGATATGACAACAAAATAACAATAAATTTATGGCTAGGTAACTATTTTTTCATGGCGTATTTCTGCTCAGAAGTTTGCCATTGCCTGCCGAGGGGTGACCGCTATAATCCAAAAGGAATGCCTACTAAATATTAAAATTTCATTGAACTTAATATTTTATTTGTGAAATCGAGTTGTGCGAATAATTTTGTCCTTTAAAGATATGAAAATTTCTGCAATTTTTGTTAATTTTTCATTAATGGAGTAAAGTCTTGTTAAGTTTGTTTTAGTTTTAAATAGACACAAAATTTGTGTATTTTTCTTAGAATAACTTTTTTAATTGCATTAATTTTTTCTCAAGATACAGCTTATCGAATGAAAATTTAGTGGTTGTATGAATAATTTTGTCCGTGTGTGTATAAGGTAGCCGTAACGGTAAAGAGAAACTTAACTACAAGGCCACCTCGAGAGAGAGAAAGAGGATCCGTCGCCAAAGCACATAAGCCAAAAGTGCACATTGAACAAAATGGACGACTTTAGGATGTTGGAATACCAGATACTGATGATGGCTGATCAAAAGGCATCGTTTGGCAGCGAAAATTGTTTTGACTGAAAAACAATAGTGTATCGCGGCTCGAATCCAGAGGGATTTGAGTGAGAAAAAACTGGTTAGCCTATCAGGGCGGAGTGTATTTGGCACAAGGATGATAAGATTACCATGTTTGGCCAATATGCTATGGTGAAAAACCAAAATTGAGCGAGTAACTTCGGCTGCTACGTCACCGGGGATTCGGCAGCAGAATTTATAGTGAAACATTTTTACAGGTGTGGCCAATATCAGACCGTTAACCGGTTTTCAGCGAATGTGAAAGAATCAGCTGATTGGCTGACTAGTCGGGGTCTTAACAGCGGTTTGTTTACGAAAAAACTGAGATTGTACTGGTAATATATGAAAAAAATCAACACACCCGCCCCCGTCATCTTGCTTTTTTGGTGTCTTAACAACGACTGATTGGACGAGTGAGTGAATGCGTGTAAAATGAATGAAAATATGGCAGAATTCGATTGTCGAGTACCGCTGCGACGCAAACAAACCGCTGTCATGAGCCCGATTACGTCAACCAATCAGCTGATTCTTTAAAATTCGCTTAGAACCGCTAACGGTTTAATCTTGGCCACACCTTCTGAATTCTTTTCATTATGTATTCGACATGTAGTTGAGGGGACATATACCTGTAAAATTTCGAAAAAAAAATTTTTTTTCCTTTAAGAATATGTCAAAAAATTTTTAGAACGTAAATTTAAGTATTTCTTATATTATAGATCGTCAACCGTGACGAGTCTATTCTTTGCATTCGAGCGCTGGGCGAGGTATGTTACTTTGCCGACTTTAGACGCGTTTTTCTCTAAACTATATTTTTCGAATTGGCGTACACGATAACTCGAAAATTTATTGACTGATCTCCTTGAACTTTGCACACATCTTTTTTATGATATTACCTTCTATGTGAATTTACAAATTTACAAGCAAAAATAGTAGGAAAACTCGCCCCAAAATAAATTTTTTTTAAGTATTTTATTCCGCCAATTTTTTTACCCCCATTTTTTTTTTAATTCATATAGAAATTAAAAAAAAATTTTTGGTTTTTGTATTCAGGTCACTGACGCCGATGCTACAATGCCCGCCGATTGTGAATCCCCCCTTGGGAGCTTCCTGGAAGAATTGAGTGTACATCCGCCATTTTAAATGATTAAAATAAAAAAAAATTGTATATTATTTTAATGTATAAATAAACTGTATGCCAATTTTGAAAAAAATACATTGACTTCTTCATTTTAAATAATTTTAATGAAAATCAGGGAAAATATGGCCGTTTACAGGTATCTGTCCCCTTAAGTAAGGTAGGAAAGTGTTTTTTCTCTAAACGGCAAAAATATCTACGAGAATTTTAATGCCAGCAGTTGCGGTAATTTTGTGCTGCCCACTTGCATAAATTGTTTGCAATGAACCGGCCTCTTTTCGCACCGTAAAATATATAAGCAATAAATTAATTAAACAGGTTTTAGAATTTAATAAGCATAATTTGAATATATATACGAATTTGAGGCCCTATGTTTCATCTAGGAACTATGGGGGAAAAAATATATATATACGAATTTAATAATTTTTATGAATTTATTTCAAATACGCCCTTAAAATATAGGAAAAATAGCTATGCCTCGATAATCCATATTTTTATGTCTGCCATTGCCCGAATGTATGAAAAGTAGTACAAACATTTTGATTTTCTTTATCAAACACGAAGCCAAGTGAAATGGGCAAAAGCACGCAATATTTGGGAGTCCATCTGGGGAGATTATATACAAATACACGCAAAGTTTAGGCAATCGAAAGTGAGTTGCGGATAGAAGAGCCAGCCAAGAAATACATCGAGTCAGGCAATGTTATTGCTAATTTCGCATAGCAAAAGTTTCCCTTCACAAACTGTCATACAAATGTATATGTCTCTCTACATGTGTGTGTCTATCTACATGTGTATGTGCAAGTATATATGCATATGTATTAATGACATTTTTCAACGAAAAGTTGTCGACCAGGCGTCACGCTGGGCTTAAATATGCGTAGGTATACACGCTGAGATACATACATAGACACACAAATAACTTTACAACTAGACTGGCGCCACCATGGCCCGACAGGAGCGATTGTTGTGGCGCGCTATTTTTCCTGAGCTTTTGGCCCATTTTATGTTTCGCCAACCATTAGCAAAAGGAAGGACGTTTATGGAGGGCTTCACTGGATTTCGTTTATTTAATTATGCACTGCTGAGTAGAAGTTATTTTCGGACTTTAAACAACGCAAATGTATGAACAGGATTTAAGGCTTTATAGTGTTTGACAGTGTGTTTGTTTGATGTGCATATAGAGTAAGCGCCTAAATATATGCCTCAAAATTTCGATAATAGCAGGTTGGTTGGTTGGTTAGAGTGGTGATTTAGCCAGAATCCAACTAGCGCTTCCGCACCATTTTGTTGCCACATCCTCATTACCAAATTGTTTAACAGTTATTTGCAGCAGGACTATATCCAGTCTGTGCGGTTTAGGAACCTTATTAGGTTGTTGACGTCTAAGCCAGACAGTTGCTCGAGACTCTCGAACAGCGGTTTGCCCAGGGTTAACATTCTGTCCCTCCATAGGGCAGGGCATTCACAGAGGAAATGGAAGATTGTTTCTTTTTTCTCCGGTTGTTTACAACTGTGACAGTATGTGTTGTGAGGGATGCCCATTTTGGCGGCTTGTTCTCCGATAGACCAGAAGCCAGTTATGACTGCCGTAAGTCTACAGGTGTCCCGTCGTTTCATGTTTATTAATGTCGACGATTGCTTGAGGTTGTAGGTTGGCCATAACGTTCTGCTGATTTTGCATTTCGTCTGGTCTCTCCATCTACAATCTGCAATTCGAAGGTATTTTAGGGAAATTGCGTTCTTGACCGCACCTAGTGGAGTGAATACTGGTACTGCAAGAGCGCTATTCATGGCAGATCCCCCTCTTGCCAGTTCATCAGCTTTTTCGTTACCTTCTATGTTCCGGTGTCCCGGGACCCAAATTAAGGTTACTCTATGGTTTTCACTCAAGTTGGTGAGGCTATTCCTACTTTGCTCCACCACTTTAGAGGTTGTTATAGTCGCGTCCAGCGCCTGGATTGCGGCTTGGTTATCCGAAAGAATAGCGATATTGCCCTTAAAAGAGAAATCTGCGATTAGTAACCTACAGGCTTCCCCAATTGCTAGTATTTCCGCTTGGAAGACGCTGCTGGTATTAGGGAGACGCACAGATTTTTCAATTCCAAGTCTATGAGAATATATACCAGCTCCAACACCACAATCCATTTTACTGCCATCTGTATAGACTGTAGTATCGAAGTTGTTTAGAGAGAATCCCTTATTCCATTCTTTTTTAGATGGAAAGAGTGTGGCAAAATTCCTATTGAACGTTACCATCGGGACGATGTAGTCAGTCCTCACCGAGGTTAACTGAGTTTGTCGCGATAATAGACTAGCGTGACCATAAGTTTTTCCTTTCCAGCGACCCGCTTCATTTAACCTAAATGCACTCATGGTTGCCGTCTTCTTTATATGTAGGTCTATTGGAATAACGTGTGTCAGTGCATTGAGAGCCTCTCTAGGACATGATCTGATTGCACCGACCGTTATTGCACAGGCTGATCTTTGTATTCTGCCGAGTAATTTGGTATTGTACTCTCTCCCTAGAGCTTTCCACCAAACTACCGAACCATACGATAAAATGGGTCGTATAACCGCCTTATACAGCCATAATGTATGCTTAGGTTGAAGACCCCATCTTCTTCCAAGCATACGCTTACAGGCATATAAAGCAATTTCTGCTTTCCTTACCCGTTCTTCGACGTTTAACTTCCAGCTAAGTTTGGAGTCCAAAATTACCCCTAAGTACTTTGCGCTGGTTGATAAAGACAGAGTTTGTCCGTTGATATTTGGTAGGGTAAAAGTTGGTATCTTATATCTGGTGGTAAAAAGCATAAGTTCTGTTTTACGCGGGTTTAAACTTAGCCCACATCCTGTGGCCCAAGAGTTAAGCTCGCCTAACGCCCTTTGGATGATCCCACTGATCGTATTTGGACACAGTCCTGACACCATTAACACCACATCATCAGCGTACGCCACCACTTTTACCCCACCTCCGTCAAGTTTTATTAAGATTTTGCTGATCACACATAGCCAAAGAAGTGGAGATAATACTCCCCCTTGTGGAGTGCCTCCGTGGACCTTCTTGGTTATGTTGATATTACCCATATTAGCTTTGATGATCCTGGTTTCTAGCATGGAGATGATCCAGTTACTGATGCAACTGTCCACTTCCAGGTCTATCAACGCCCGTTGGATTGCATCTGTGCTAACATTGTTAAAGGCGCCTTCGATATCCAAGAATGCCGCCATGGTATAATGTTTGCTCTCTAGAGAGCCCTCTATTGTTCCGATTACCTCGTGAAGCGCTGTCTCCGTAGATTTGCCTTTAAGGTATGCGTGTTGTGCAGTTGATAAACCCGAGCTCTCCAAAGAGCTTCTGAGGTGCGTATCCAAAAGTCTTTCAAAAGTTTTTAACAGGAAAGACGAAAGACTGATTGGCCTGAAGTCCTTCGCTGATTAATGTCCTCTTCTACCTACTTTTGGTATGAAGACGACCTTGACTAGTTTCCAGCTATCTGGAATATGGCCTAAGTTTAAACACGCTTTAAAAATTTCCTCTAGCCATGGTAGGATACAGTCCAAGGTTTCCTGTAACATCTTTGGAATGATCCCATCTGGCCCCGGAGATTTAAAGGGTGAGAAAGATTTGATTGCCCATGCAACTTTTTCTTTGGTAATAATTTCATTTGCAAGATGCTGTGGATTATATTGGCTCCGCCTAATGTTTCCCCTCTCACTTTCGTAAGCGCTGCATCCCGGAAAATGCGTATTTAGCACAAGCTCTAGCGATTCTTCTGCTGTAGCAGTCCAAGTTCCATCAGGTTTCTTGACCCAAGAAGCCATTGAGTGGTCTTTGGAAAGAACACGGCTGAGCCTAGCAGAATCCCTGGTGGATTCGATTGACGAACAAAATTCCCTCCAGCTCTCTTTTTTGGCGGCCCTGATTGCCTTCTTGTACTGTCTCCGACTTTCTCTGTACAATTCCCAATTTCCCGTCGAGTAGCTGAGGTTAAACGTTGATCTGGATTTTTCCCTTAGTTTTAAGAGCTCACTGCTCCACCAAGGAGGGTGAGTTTTTTTGCTAAATTTTATGGGGCAGGACGTTTTGTAGGCCTTACTAAATGCCTTTTTCCAGTGTTATGACCCTGCTCTCAAGGTTTTCCGTGAGATTGATTTGAGGGATAGGAGTCTCTCCTATCCTCTTGTTTACTATATTTTTGAACCTCTTCCAGTTGGTTCTTAAAGGATTTCGATACGGTAGGGGTGGATCTACCTTAAGATCCAAATCGTATAGAATCCAACTATGATCAGAAAAGGACCTTTTATTGGATACCCTCCAATTATCTACCCTTACTGGATAATAGCAGAGAAAAAATCTGAATAGCTTTTAACACCTATACGCCCTCACATTGGCGGCCATATGTGTACATGTGTGCGTGGATATTTGTACGAATCAATGAAGGTAGGTTAGGTTCGTCTACTCGAATATCTATTTTTATTTACATGTCTATGTAACAGCAAATCTGCTTTCACACTTTCCTTTCATCAAACAAAATGTTGTAGTTGCGCGCACAAGTTCGGTAAACAAACTTTATTGAGGAACACGCAATATCCAGTATTAATGATGACCATCAATTATCGATTCGTCGCCGTTCGCAGCAATTGGGCCTCTGTTACTCAACAACGTGGAAAATTTTGCGAATGGATTTAGGTGTGAAGCCTCTCAAAATGCAGCTGGTGCAAGAATTGAAGACGAACGACCTACCGCAACGCAGAATTTTTGGTGAATGAGCTCTTGGAAAGTTGGCCGAAGATCCACTTTTTTTATCGAAAAATTGTGTTCAGCGACGAAGCTCATTTTTGGATCAATGGGTACGTAAATAAGCAGAATTGTCGATTTTGGAGTGAAAATCAGCCAGAAGAATTGCAAGAGCTACCAATGTATCCAGAAAAGGTCACAGTTTGGTGCGGTTCATGGGCTGGAGGTATCATTGGACCGTACTTCTTCAAAGATGCTGCGAATCGTAACGTAACTGTGAATGGTGAGCACTACCGTGAAATGATATACAACTTTTTTTGCCCAAAATACAAGAGCTTGACTTGCATGACATGTGGTTTCAGCAAGACGGTGCCACATGCCACACAGCACGCGTAACTATGGACTGGTTGAGAGGCGAGTTCGGTGAACATTTTATTTCACGTTTGGGACCTGTCAATTGGCCACCCAGATTGTGCGATATAACGCCTTTAGATTATTTTTTGTGGGGCTATGTTAAAGCTCATATCTATTCAGACAAGCCTCCTTCAATTAACGCATTGGAAGACAACATTAAAGCATTCATATGTGAGATACCGGCCGAAACATTGGAAAGAGTATGCCAAAATTAGACTAAGCCGATGGGCAATTTGAAGCGCAGTCGCGGTCAACATTTGCATGAAATAATCTTCAAATATTAAATAATATGGACTGTAGTATCTATTTAAATAAAAATTTCATGCATTTTTCTGAATTTAACGTGTTTTTTTGAAAAACTTTCTTATAGCTCTTAAAAAATCACCAATCATTATAAAGTTTTCTTATGAATGCATTATTAAGAAAGAAAGAAAATAGGTTTGATGCTATTTTTTTAATAAAACTGAGATTAGATTAAATGTTTAATTATTAAATAATTGTTTGCTAAATTTTTCAATAATTATTTAAAAAAAAATTAAAAAATGGCTTCAAGTTTATTCGCTGCATTATTTCAGAAATATAACTTGATTTCTCACAAAGTGAAAATTTACTGTACTGTGCTATCACAAGTACTAGAAAACCCTGGCCATGAAACACCAAATGAGAGAACAAGTTTTATCTAATAGCGATCGCCTTTCGGCAGGGGCGAGTATATTTCTGCCATGAAAAACCATCTGCTGTTTGGGGGTGGCATAAAACTGTAGGTCTCCTCATATATTATACATACAGTCAGCGTCAAAATAAAGTGTACACCACATATTGGTAAGATTTGACAATTTTTGTATTTATTTTCAAAATTATATTTTTTTTTTAAGTGTAGTTCAACTACAACAAAAGCCATATAAACTAAAGTTTCGAACTTTGTATAAAACTTGTAAAAATTCAGCAAATTTTCATCAGAATTTCAGACTTTTTAGAATTCTTAGAAAAATTTCGGTTACCTAGTTTTATAGATCATTCAATTTTGGTATAATAAAGTGCAATTTTTAAGTGCATTCCAAATTACACTGATTTTTGACAATTTTTTTAGGAAGCGGTCTTGCGCATTTTCTCTATTCGACACAGTTTTCTTATATGGAAAAAACATCCTATACCGTCAGCAGAAAAAATTGTCAAAAATCAACCCAATTTTTGAACTACTTGAATTTTGTATTTTAGTAAACCAAAATTCAATAATCTGCAAAACTGCGTACCTGAAATTTTTGTTATAAATTCTTAGTACAAATTGTGAAATTTTGCTGAGCATTTGCAGAATTTTTATAAATTTTGTGTTAAGTTCGAAACCTTAGTTTATATGGGTTTTATTTTAGTACGAACCATATTTTTATAAGCTAATAATTGAAATTATAAAATAAGTAAACCAATAGTCAAAACTTAACAATATCTGGTGTAGACTTTATTTTGACGCTGACGGTATATGCATAATCGAGTTTATATAATCAATTAATTAATGCATTTTAAAATAAATACCCAATGCCTTGAAGTATTTTATTCAAACAACGATTTCGTAACATTGTTACTCGTTACTCCGCAGTTCTTTCAGAAAAAAAATTTTTTTTTTAATTTTATTATTTGCATATTGAGAATTAGCGTGATGGCAGCTTAATAGTTTTTGTAGCCCTAATTGTAAAATTTTGCTGCTGGAGGTTTATTAAATTTTTAATATTTTCGCTGGCAAAAGCATAACCTATTCCAATTTCATATAATTTATGTACCTATATCATATTTTTCGTTGACAGCGGTGAAGAAAACGTGAAAATGCGAAAAATAGCTATTTCGTAACATCATTTGCCAGATTAACAAAAATGATTCAATGAGGGCAGTTAAAAAATGCTGAGTATCAATTGAATAGTAAAAAAATGGGTGACGCTACTTTTGTTATTTTCAAAACAATGGATCAAAAACACTTTCGTGTGTTAATTTTACATTGCTTTTTGATGAGGAAAAATTCCGTTCAAGCGAACCAATGGCGTGAAAAGTGTTATAGGGACTCCGCTACATCAGAAACAACAATGAAGTGATGGCTTGCTGACTTCAAACAAATGAGGCGGTAACACCAGAAAACTTCAAAAAAAATGCACAAAATCGTTTTGAATGTTCGAAAAGTAAAGTGGCCTGAGTTAACTGACATCGTAAAGATATCATAAGAATGCGTTGGCTCTATATTGCATGGGCATTTGACTATGAGAAAGCTCTGTTCAAAGTGGGTGCTGCGTTTGCTTACTGTTGACCAAAAACAAGAAGATTCTGATCAGTGTTTGGCCAAGTTCAAACGTAATAAACCGGAATTATCGCGTCGATATGTGGCAATGGATGAAATAAGGCTCCATCACTTCATTCCGGAATCAAAACGATTGTCATCTGAGTGGACAGCAACCGGTGAACCTCGTCCAAAGCGTCCTCAAGCACAACAATCGGCTGGAAAAAAAGTTTTTTTTTGTTAGACACGGGACTTTTAAGTCCATGTGTTATGTTGCAGCGCGGTAAATTTAGTTAAAAATAAGTTGATTTTATTATACGACTTGCTTTGTAACCTATAATGTTAAAGTTTTAACTACTTGAGACAGTCGCCGAAATAGCCCTAGGCTGGATTACATATCTACAGCTACATATCTCATACTAGCTATGCCAATAAAGGATCTGCTAAAAGACGCGCCTAGATGTTATTTTAAAATGAAAAAGTTGAAATTTAGACTCTTTCAGGTTTCAATATTTTTATTGAAAATACGGCTCTTAACAATTACTCGCATATGTGAAAATGGCATCATTTAAATGCCCATCATAAAATCCGCTAAACAGTCTATTCATGAATGCCTAATTATTGATAACGTTAACTTTGCGCTACAGCAGCAATATTCCCAACAGAACGTTCAGTTTTTTGATCGTTTTTATTCTGACAGTCCTTTTTCTATCCTTGAAAGGAGCAGTTTCTTGAAATTTTTCCACGCAGGCTTGAATTGTCGACTCAAGGTAGTAGCCCGGTGTGACAGGTTCAAAAAATCGAATTTTTTTATTTTACATTTTTCAGAAGAAATACATCTTAAAAATATGCTATAAAAATTTCAGACAGAAATTTTAATTATTTTTTAAGTTATAGCTAAAATAAGAGAGCGCGCGCAGTGTGTATGAAAGCGTGTGACACGCCAGCAGCAGCCACCATTATCCCCTTCACAAAAAAAAAGAAAGTTGGAGTTTCCTATATTGAAAATAAATGAAACAGTGATAGAACTAAAGGAAAAGGTTAAGTATCTAGGTCTAACCTTAGATAAAAAACTCACTTGGGAGTCACATATAAATAATGTAACAAAAAAAGCCACGAAATCTTTGTGGACAACCAAACAATTACTAGGGAGATCCTGGGGCCTCAGCCCTAGTATGGCCCTCTGGATATACACCCAAATGGTTAGACCAATCATACTGTATGGGGAGCAAATCTATTCAAAAAACAGCGATAACCAAACTGGGAAAAGTACAAAGGCTCGCTTGAGAACTACCCCAACAGCTGGCATGGAAGCACTCCTTAATCTCCCACCACTTCATATAGCAATCCAGAGGAAGCAGCTACGCAAGCACTCATGCTACACATGAAAGAAAATTTCAAATTAGGCAACCTCACCAATCGCCTAAGTATCCTAAATAAAGTCAAAAACACCATAAGCATGGCTCAAGTCTCAGACCACATTGACCCAACCCTCTGTTTTACAAAAGGATACACAGTTACCTTTCCTGAGAGGATCGAGTGGAAAACAAACCCAAAATGGATGAATGATGATTCACAAAAATGGTACACTGATGGATCAAAAACACCTTATGGTGTAGGAGCAGGAGTAGTGGGGCCCAGAATCCACAAATCATTCACTCTCACTAGGGACACCACCATCTTCCCAGCGAACTTATACGCAATAATGGAAGCAGCAAACATCATGCAACGTAGAAATCACAAGAGAGTAAAGATTAGAATACTCTCGGACAGCCAATAAGTTCTAAAAGCTTTAGATAGCTATACCTACAACTCAAAAACTCTCTTAGAATGCCACAAGGCACTCAATAACCTGGCATCCAAAAACAATGTCTCATTAATTTGGGCACCAGGACATGAGGGATATGACGGCAACAAAAATGCTGACTTTCAAGCCAAAAAAGGGGCAGATGTAAATTTCATCGGACCTATCTCATGTCTGGATTTAACAAAAACAGCCTAAAACAAAAAGGAACAAACACTTACATTAATTAGGTATAACTAATACCAGCACCTGCAGATTTTGCTGCGAAGATGAGGAGTCTATAGAACATCTCATCATCGAATGTCCGGGGTTGACGCATAGAAGGAAAAAGTTTTTAATCAAGTTCAAGCTTATAAATGAAGACCTTCAATCACTCCCTCAGAAGGAGCTGGTACAATTCATAAGCATACCTAACAGTCAATAGACAGCATAGGGTGCACAATAGATCAATATGGTCGCAGAACTAAAGGCCCATACCTTAACCCTTTACTACCATTAACCATTAACCATTAGGTTCGGGACCTAAAATAAGTCTACAGAATAATAATCTCTTTGAATTTTTTATTTCAGATGACTTTGGAAGGCTGTGTGTTTCCCCGAACCAACCAACCAACTCATCTTTTTGTTAATGACTCCACTTTGACGTCAAAAATTTTAAACAAATTAATATAAAATTAACTTTAAAAATTTTTTTTTATATAGGTACTCCAAAACACCAATAAAAACATGTAAAAACTTTAAAACGATCGCATTTTATTTTCTTTTTAAAAAAGATTCATGAAAAAACGTCGAAATTTCGGTCGTTACACCGGACTACTACCTCAAACGGACGATTGTTTCCTCCAAAAAAATTTAGGAATTTCCATCAATAAAATCATGAATTCCGCGTTATGTTGTTCTTTCAGATCAATAAGTTTCAATATTCTTATCGCGCTGTGCTAGCGCGTAAAATTGTACATCTGGAACCTTGACAAATGTTAAAGATGACATAGAAAAAAAGCACCGCTCGGGAATTATTCACTACTGACATATAGACGTCACTTTTGAAAGAGCCTTTACATTAGGAGTCTTCACACCGAGTTCGTACGCATATTTTGTTTTTGTAGATCGACCGAATCGTCCAAGCGCCAATTAACAAATCGCCGCAACGGCAGGTTTGGCAATTTGATCGGTAGTTGGGAAATAAGAATCAGCTGTTTGATAATTGGCCGTTGATGATCAGGCGCGAAGTTTAAGTTTAAAATATCAAAAAGTGAAGAAAAACTATTATAGTATAAGTTATTTTTGCAATCAAACATTTAATATTTCATAGATATTTTCTTCTTCCACTTGGAGTCATTTAGTTTCTGCGAAAGAGCACAGAAATACGTCGAAAAGCTCGTTCATAGCAAAAAACACATTTGCCGCTCTGCCAACTACCAAACCGCCAAAGTAACGAAATTTGTGTGAGTATCCCTGCTGCCAAATCATTAAGGATACCTGCTATTGAATATAGCTTTTTCTCACAAAACTATCAATTTGATTTCGTTAAGATAGAAAATGTCCAACCACGCACTGCTAAATAGATGGTAAGTTTACGGCAAAACACAACAAAAATGTGACTATTAGTGCAATTTGCAGATGTGCATTGGAGAAAGGTGACTTCAAAGGGGTCATTATTTAAAAAAAAAAACACCAATGAAGAGGGAAAATTCTGTTATTTACTTAGTATTACTTATTTACTTATTCTTGAAACTACCTTGAACATATTCAAATGGGAAACCTTAACTTTCCCCATAATCTTTATACAGAGTTCAAGTTGTTTTTGTACGAACAGTAAAAATGTCCACAAAATCTTAAAGCAATACTGCTGAAATTACAGTCTTAAAACGTATCTACCCCAGGCTGTTCAATTGTCACTGACATGGGAAAGTTCATAGTTCAGGCACAAATGTATGACTGTTAAAGGTGGCAAAATAAGGGGTCAACAAAGCTTTAGTAGAGTGAAAGGTATGAACAATCAAACAGATGGGAGGTAGCCCACGCTATAATAACATGCAGAGATAAAGTTGATAAAGAAAAATACACCGTACACTCTTGGTTATTAGCTGCTTAAGTGTCATTTAGGTTCATCAACATAAATCAATTTTAAAATGTTCTCTCTACTAACGCACACTGATACTATTTTTTTTTTTTTGTTTTTATCAAATACACACTGCTGGCATCTTGTAATTACCTGCACGCCAATGGTAAGAGCGGCAATGTTTGCTTCAGCGAGGGTCGTAGATTCTGATTACGTTTCTCTGGCCAAACATGATCAAATTTCAGCTTGAGTCCATAGCGTGGAATGGCGGTGATTTCGTTTTGCTGCAATGCCTCGTAATTTGCACTCACAGAATCCAAATTTGACTGCTGGCTGGCCATTGCTGATTCTGATTCTTAACTAACGTGGGAAAGCTTACAAAATGCAGTGAGCTTCTTCAGAGCCGGCTAAAATGTGATTAGCACTAATTGAAACACCAGAAATTAAACCAATTGTAGCACAGAATAATTTGTTGCGCAAACACACACACGCACTTTTCTCACGATCGAACTTGTTAAAGCTAAAATCAATTCATCCAATTCCACTTTCGCGTTCACGCCTCCCTATTTTCAATTCACATTTAATTGATGCACTTTAAAAATATTAATATTTGTTAAACATTGCAATTAGTGATTGCTTAATTATGGATTTACTATTGAGTAATTGTTGCTTCACTACTTTTGGGGCCAAGCTAATTTCTTTAAGAAAAAAACGCACGCACTTTCTGCAACTATAATCAACTGCGTTCGCTCAATTCCACGAAAGAACTAAAATGGCTTTAAAATTCCGTTGCTTTTTAAGAGTGTGAAAGAGCGCCAAGCAACAAAAAGTCATATGGCAGCGGCGTGTTTGTTTTGAATTGACGTGGAGCTAATTGGGGAAATAGAGAGAAAAAGAGAATAAACATGCGTGCGTGTGTGTGTGCATAGGAGGCGAACAGCTGTTTGCAGAGTTGCCACAGCGTTTGTAGCAAGTTGAGGGCTTTTTAATTAAATAGAATTCGTTGCAATTAAATGAAATATAAGAAATAGAATGAAATAAAATCAAACCTAGTCAAATAATACGTAATAAAATCAATTAAAATGAAATACAGTAATAAAAAAATTAAGTAGATAAGAATTAAATAACTAAATTAACAAGAAAAGTAATTAAACTCTCCTGAGTAATTTAATTTGACTGCTTTAAAAAAAAAAGTTTCATTATCAGGTCAGCCCATAAGTTCGTGCGTTTTTTAAAGGTGGTTTTAAAATTAATAAAAAAGATGTTTGAAGTATTTATTAATCAATAATATTTTCCCCATCATTATTTACAATGTCTTCCCAACGTTTAGGCAAATTTGTAAATCCCTGCTCCTTGTTTCTCCTTGGAGCCAAAATACGTTTCGATAACCCTTTTTATAGCTTCTTTTGAGGAGTAGTTTTTGTTACTCATATGGGAATGAAGTCCACGGAAAAGGTGATAATCACAAGGTGCAATATCCGGAGAGTATGGTGGATGCGGCATTAGCCCCCATCCGAGCTCGTTCAGCTTGCCTAATGTTTGCCTTGCGGTATGAGGTCTTGGGTTGTCGTGGGGAAACTCAACTTTACGTCTATTCACTAAAGAAAGTCGATACGGTCGATTTAAGTGTCTCATTCAGGTTTGATAGCTGATGGGAATAATAATCAGTAGTTATCGTCTGGTTTGGTTCCAGAAGTTCATAATAAACAATACCGGCCATATCCCATCAAATAGACAGGAGAATCTTCTTGGGGTGAAGGCCATCTCTAGGGTTCGGTTCTGGTGTTTCAACTTTATCTAACCATTGGCGTTTGAGAACTGGATTATTGTAAAGGACCCATTTTTCATCACCAGTACGAACTTTCATTTTCAGCATCAGAGAACACATATTCACTCTCTGCTGAAGGTTGGCGACGGAAAGTCTATGCGGAACCCATTTTTCCAGCTTTGAAAGCTTTCCCAACTGAACGAGGTGCCTGTGAACTGTTCCATGCGATAAATTTAACCTCCGAGAATATCATATCGACTGCCAAATTTGGCTCAGCTTCCACGAGTTCGAGCAAGGCGTCGGAGTTAAAGACTTCAGGACGACCAGCGCGCGGGGCATCCTCCACGTCGCAGTTACCACTTCAGAATTTTGAAAACCACTTTTGTGCAGCCCTTACACTCACGGTATCCTCTCCGTGAACAGTGTTTATTTCTGCAGCAGCAGTTGTTGCATTTTTACCACTTTTATAAAAAAAAAATTACAAAATATGCGCGATCGAAAATTCCATTTTATTTTTTAACAACACGTGCTTCTATCCGCGATTAAAATCACTTGTTGAATGCACACAACATCAAAAAAAATATAAAATATCTCTTCCAAAAATGACTTGGGCGCTTGCAGAAATTGCGCACACTGGTTTATTTTTGCCAAATGGCAATCGGCTGCTAGTCCTTGACGCTCAGCCCACAACTCCAGCAATTGCAGGCGCTCGGACATTACTTTGCCCCATTCTGCCGTGCATATGTGAGAGTTAGCCACAATCGTATTAAAGCAAATTACATTAATGTAATGGAATAGTTGGCTGAATAGTTGGATGGTTAGCGCTGCATTTACGCGACAACGACGCAGCAATGCCATTGCCGAATATTCCGCGAATAATTTTTTGTATGCAAAAATCGTACAAAAGTGAAATTATGGGTAAAATACGCACGAACTTATGGACTGACCTGATAGATAGTATAATAAAAATAAAAACGAATCAAGCCAAATAATATGTAATAAAAATTAAAATAAAATAAAATAAAATAAAATAAAATAAAATAAAATAAAATAAAATAATATTAAATTAAGAAAAGTAATTCAACCCACCTGAGCAATTAAAACGCTTTTATTAAAAAAAACTGCATTATTTAAATAAATATTTTTTATTTGTTCAATTTTATGACATGCATACACATTTAACACTAATATTTAAGCTATGATTTTCTGCGCTTAAGCTAATTATGTGCAACTAAAACTAATTTTTCTAAACAAATATTTCAACATTTTTGCTTTCAAATGAAGTTTAATGAACATTTATGGTAGATTTTGTAAATTTTAAAAAGTTTATTAATTACTTTGAAATTTCTATAAAACTAAGTAAATGTATGTAATGCTGCCTGTGCTACTATTTTAAGGGTTTATTTACAATGGTTTATGGATATTTATGAACTGTACAATGTATTTGGAGAAATGTTAAACTCAGACAAATAATTAAAGACAAAATGTCGTAAATAAATTATACATCTAAATTTATGAATACCTTCTTAGGAGTACTTAGCATACGCAGAGCTTGCAATGAGCCCATCCTTAGCAGTTTGTGTGGAGTTTTCATTAGCAGTGATTAAATATTTCGTTACGAGCTCAAAAATTATGCTTGAATAAATTATAATAAAAAATATTTAAAAC
This sequence comes from Anastrepha obliqua, assembly GCF_027943255.1. NCBI lineage: Eukaryota > Metazoa > Arthropoda > Insecta > Diptera > Tephritidae > Anastrepha > Anastrepha obliqua. Next base: position 10,941,305 of record NC_072896.1, on the reverse strand, counting down.
TAAATTTACGAACACAAGTGCACTATTGGCGTATCAATATTTTTAAACACAATAATTATAAAATAAAATAATTAACTAAAGCCTCTTCTTCGATAAAACAAAGTTGAAAAAGTAAAAAAAAAAATAAATATTATAAAGGGTGTTTTTTTAGAGGTTAGGTTTTCAAGATGAAATAAAACGTATATAATTTAATGTTATGGCCAAGAATTTAGCTTTATTATAAAGATAAGGGTTTGCCATTATGTTTTAAAAATGATTTCGGGCAAGTGGCCGCCGCGGCTGGCTCGAATAAATTCCAGCCGAGAGGCCCAATTTTCGACCACTTTTTGCAGCAATTGGGGCCGTATGTCAGCAATAACGCGCCGAATATTCTCTTCCAAGACGTCAATCGTCTCGGGCTTATCTGCGTAGACAAGCGACTTCACATAGCCCCACAAGAAATAGTCCAGCGGTGTTATATCGCACGATCTTGGAGGCCACGCCACAGGTCCACGGCGCGAGATAATGCGCTCAAGAAAAGTTTCCTTCAATAAATCGATTGTTGCGTTGGCTGTATGGCATGTAGCGCCGTCTTGTTGGAACCAAAGGTCGTCCACATCAACATCGTCCAATTCAGGCACGAAAAAGTCATTAATCATGGCTCTATAGCGCTCTCCATTGACTGTAACATTATGGCCGGCTTCATTTTTAAAGAAATATGGACCAATGATTCCCTCTGCCCATAGAGCACACCAAACAGTGACTTTTTGAGGATGTAACGGCGTCTCAGCAATGGCTTGTGGATTATGTTCACTCCAAATGCGACAATTCTGCTTATTGACATACCCATTCAACCAAAAGTGAGCTTCATCGCTGAACAAAATTTTCGTGTGATTCGTCGCGCGAACCGAACCATTATTTTCGTAATAAATTTGCACGATTTGCAAACGTTGTTCAGGTGTAAGTCTATTCATTATGAAATGGCAAACCAAACTGAGCATAAATCAAGTGACAGCTGTCAAAAAGACCATCTACGAAAAAAGTGTGCCAACTTGAAAACCTAACCTCTAAAAAAAACACCCTTTATTATGCGTAATGAAACAAAAAAATATAGTAATAATGTTAAAGAAAATTGTGTATACATATATGCGTTATATAAGTATGTAGGCTGCAGTAAATCGAATATGCCAAGGACCAGTACCTAACTAGTTCCTTAGAGGACCGCGCTGGTCATCGCTCTACAGCCATACAATGTTTTCAAATGCCTATTTATTTTATCAAGTGGCAGTGGTGGCTTTTTGCAGTTCCGAACTGGTTTCGTTTTGAAATCGTTACAATAAATGTTTTAGCAACATTTAGGGTTGGTGCGTGACTACCATTCGGGAATGCATAGGTTTGATTATCCGTGCATGAAACACCAAAATGATAGAAAGTTTTTTCTAATAGCGGTCGCCTATCAGCAGGGGCGTCCAGAGTTGGGTTAAAACTGTATAGGTCTCTCCATTTGTGGAACAACATCAAGACCCACACCACAAGTAGGAGAAGGAACTCGGTCAAATACTCAAAAAGGATGTGAGCGCCAATTATATATTGGGTTGGAGGAAAAGTAATGTCGTATTTTGTCAAATGAGCGCGACATTTAAACATACATATCTTGCGTTGTACTTATTGCATCGGGTCACACTAAACGGCGTTTTGAAGACGACAATCTGTACTACAAGTGTCTCTTTGACAGTGTTGTGATCGTACGTTTCAGTCTTAAGTTATAGCGCCTCAAAGATGGAGTCCACCAAGCAAGAAATTCGTCATATTTTACGTTTTTACTACCTTACTCGTAGAGGTAAAAATGCAACGAAGGCGGCGGCAAAAATTTGTGAAGTTTATGGACCTGATACTGTAACGATTCGCACAGCACAGCGTTGGTTTGATCGATTTCGTTCTGGGGAGTAGATGTCGAAGATGCACCCCGTACTGGTAGGCCAATCGTCGTAGAGACTGATAAAATCGTTGAAATTTTCCAAAGAGACCGGCATGTGAGCATTCGCTCGATTAGTCAGGAACTGGGTGTAGACCACAAAACCGTTTGGAACCATTTCCAGAAGATTGGATTCCAAAAAAAGCTGGATGTTTGGGTGCCACACGTGTTGACGCATAGAAATCTCTTGGACCGAATCAACGCTTGCGATTCTCTGCTAAAACGCAACGAACTTGACCCATTGTTGAAGCGGATGGTGACTGGCAATGAAAAGTGGATCACGTACGACAACGCCAAACGAAAAAGATCGTGGTCGTGAAGCGGTGAGCCGGCCCAAACCATCGCTAAGCCCGAATTGACCGCCAGGAAGGTTTTGCTGTGTGTTTGGTGGGATTGGAAGGGAATTATCCACTATGAGCTGCTAAACTATGGCCAGACCCTTAATTCGGTCCTCTACTGTGAGCAACTTGACCGTTTGAAGCAGGCGATTAGACAGAAGCGGCCAGAATTGGTCAATAGAAATGGTGTTGTGTTCCACCAGGACAACGCTCGTCCTCACACATCTTTGATGACCCGCCAGAAGCTACGGGAACTCGGATGGGATGTCCTATCGCACGCACCATATAGTCCGGACTTGGCACCAAGTGACTATCATCTCTTCCGGTCCATGCAAAACGCCCTTGGTGATACCAAGTTGGCCTCAAAAGAGGCTTGCGAAAACTGGTTGTCTGAGTTTTTTGCGAATAAGGAAGGGGGTTTTATAAAGAGGGGATAATGAAGTTGCCTTCTAAATGGCAACAAGTTTGCGAACAAAACGGATCATATTTGAATTGAATCGCATAATTCTAAGTACGTTAAATAAAGCGTCGAATTTCGGTCACAAATACGACATTTCTTTTTCCCCAACCCAATATGTATAGGTATTAACATAACTTCTCACTTAGTATTATACATTTGTTATATTATATTTTCTCAACAACAAATACATCTCATTTTACTCTATAATTCAGGAAGATGTTAAAGCCACACAAGTGATATTTAATGCATTTGGAAGTAATATAATTGCGTGAGAAAGTAAGTTTCATATCATGGGGGCGCAGCACCGAGCATCAACTGTTCCACTTTGTATTCATTTTTCACCAGTTCGGAGTTGCAGGCCAAATGTATGTAATGCTTTTGTAGCCTGTTCCAACTCTTTACTGCAGGGTAGTATAGACAAGATTTTACAATACATTCACATAAAAAATGCAAACCTAAATAATGCTGCCTAAAAGTATGCTTATACGAGTATTTTATTACTATTAGTTAAATTACACTTAACTTTTTGTATGCATTAAAATGCAGTCACTGGTTCGTTCGTACGCGCACACATACATATAGTGTATATATTTATGATAGGCATGTTTAAACTAATTTTACTTAATTTAATGCATTAAATACAAAAATACAAATATGCAGATTTCTGTAGTGGAAATTCTAAGTATTGGCAATGATTGAAAATATAAACTTTTGTAGTCGTTTTAAATAAGAGACGCATACATACCGTACGATATGTATCATATCATATGTACATATGTATGTATGTATGCAGAAATCGAGTCGTAGTCGAAGATTTGTTTTTTCACGCAAATAACCTACTTTTTGGAATATTTTTAAAACTTAGATTTTATTTAGCTTTAAAATATTCCCCAGGCGTTATACACTCTGATTAAAATTCGTTTTGCTATTTTCCTGTTTTTCTTATATTTATACAAAAAATTTCCATAGCGTGTTCGTAAGCGTAAATGCATTATGGCAGTGTCGTTCATATTTTATCGACATTCAATAAAATATATATGTATGTATGTTTGTATTTATATATAAATCGTCTAACATTAAGATTTACTCCTAGCGCTTTAGCCGCTTTGCAACGCTAAATTAAAATATTGATCACAATAAATAGCAGCTGGTCATAGTACAGTGTCGAGCCTGCAGTATAGCGCACGTTCTTCAGTTAAGCTGTTTGATTTTGGTACACACACATGAATACTAATTCCCATTTGATCCACAACAAATAATGCTCTCTACTGCCCCCCTTTACGCGGTGATGTTATTAACTACATCTATTTTGTACTAATTTGAGCTGATTACTGTTGTTGTAAATTAAAAACAAAACAAACTTCCCCAATTTTTGTAGAAATGCCACGTTGACAAATACGTTACTCCGTTACTAGACGCTCGCGCTCACGCGCCCATACAAAAACATCAAAGAAGATCACAACATAGCTCAGCTTGGCGCTCGTCCCCCTACATGCCGCCATTTTGCAACGGTTTGAACATTCATGGAGAATATTTGATATTAGCTGCAGTGAAACTATTTATACGCCAGCATACACACGCACATCTACATTTGCAATGTTCAATTCTCCGCTCCTGTCAGCAGGCATTCACTCAGCAATACATTATGTAACTCATCCATATCGATCCAATCGCGTCGCTCCTGTCGTATCGACACATTGCGTATGCAGCCTTTGAAATTCTCGCGCGTCAGCAGCGTGCCGGTGGGCGCGATTTCTATAATAAAATAAACATACACAAATACACATTACAATATTTGCTTTTTTTTAATTTTACTCCTTTCTATGTATTCTCAGCATGAGCATGCTCTCTCTCTCTCTCTCTTTCTTTAAGTTTCCATTACCTGGTATGCCGCCTATATAGAGCGCCGACTTTGTTTGTACTCGGCTATTGTTGCGTTGCTGTGTTGATCTCGCCTTTGTGGTCGCCATCTGATCGATGCGCAATGTGATGTGTTCGTAATCGTAGAGCGCCGATATGTTATGCCATTTATTGTCGCACAAAGCATATTTGCTGGGTAGTTGTGATTGTACGCGGAAGGGCATGCCATCACCCAGATCGGTAGAGAAGATAATCTGTGTATAAGGAATGAATATAAATAAGGTAAAAATTACAACAAAAAAAATTAAATTAAATAAAATACCACTTACATTGCCATTGTTGAGTTCTAGTGATAACGCTGGAAAACCTGATGGTTCAGAGATGCTCAGTAGTACACCGAATAGTTCCGACGTGCGAAAATCCAGCTCGAATTCCAAGTATTTGCCAACATGGAAGTTGCGTTCTGCAATAAACGAGGTTTAGTTAAGCTTAGCAATACAAAACAAAAAAAAAAAAAAAAAATAACGCAAAGAACTAATTAAGGATCATAAAATAATTTTGCTCGATATTGCTGTGAAATTCTTCTAGATGGGACAGCTCGTAACCGTATACATCTTCTTCTGGATTGGCGCGATAACTGCTTACGCGATTTTTGCCTAGTGTAAGCCGGCCAGCCGTTTCTTTCGCGTGCTAACCGACGCCAGTAGTTAGACCCCTCAAGTGAAGCCAAATCCTGTTCCACCTTATCTTTCTAACGCAGCGGAGGTCTTCCTCTTCATCTGCTACTACCAGCTGGTATCGCAACGAAAACTGTCAGAGCAGGAGCGTTTCTTTCCATTCGGACGACATAACCCAATGTAGCTGCTGGAAGAATACGAGTACCAGATCCCTTTAGTATAGTAATATGCTCCTTCTGTTGTATTCGTGACAGTTTTTACATTCAATCATGAAGGACGTAGCACGAAAACGCTCCATACGCCCAACCTTATCCACTTGTAACAAACAACACCCCCCAAAAGTAATAGTTTGGGCCGATGTAACCGCAGATGGGCGCTCTCAAATCGTTCTCATCGAGCCTGGCGTCAAGGTAATAGGTATTAGAAAAGTATTATGGATGTTGCTTTAAAGACAAATATTTCGGTGCAGACCATGTACGTTCCAATAGGACTCGGCAGCGATTCACAAAGCTCGAGTGAACCAAGAATGGCTCGAAACAACGTTCCGAACTTCACAACGTCCACACAATGGCTCTCAAATTCACCAGACGCGAATCCGATGGATTATTCTCTTTGGGTCATTTTGGAGCGCAAGGTCCGAACTAAAGTCTCGAGGTGCTGAAAATGGTCATTGTCCGCGAGTGGGTCAAACTACTTGCAAATCACATTCGGGCAGCTTGCTGTTCGTTTCTGGACCGTCTCAAGGGCATAGTTAAGGTAAAAGGTAGTCGAATCGGGCAAAAGTAAATTGACTCTTAGTTTTGTATTATTTTCACACATTTTTTACTTGGAATTGAATGAAAGTATTTTTCCAAACTACATTTATTGCCTTTTTAATTGGATATATTGTACTTCGAGTGCCAGACCCAGTAGGGTGCCGTTTTGATACCATAATGTCGACCACTGTCTGCGAAAAATTTCAAAACTTAAAGGAAGATAAACCATCTACAGCCGTCCAGTGCTGCTGATGTAGTGGAGGTGAGAAACGGAATCAGGCTATCCCCGAAAGGCACACTAAGGAACCTCAAGCGCCTAGCCGCCACAGCCGGGCATTTGCAAAGAAAGCCTCTTCTCTGTCGGTGACCACCGCTAAGAGTTGGTAAATTGAATGGCGTGGCATTCCCAGCATCTTAACACGCTGAGTGCCATGTGAGTCCAGGTTGGTCTTACAGTGCGAAGGGACTTTCAGGCCTCGTGGTGACACTTGGTCTCACGGTATAATGTGTGAGATTTCGGTTTGTGCTGATGCAGCTGCTTCATAGAGGCTATTAGTAGTAGTGTATTCACGCCATACTAGAGCCATTGCATTGTTTATGCTGCTTGGCCTATGGGTATGAGACCAATGTGGCATCATATGGGCTATTCAAAAATTCAAATATTCTATTGTATTATGTAAAAAAAATCGTGGCCGGACGAACCCCATTTTTTTGTTGTATGGTGGCACTCAACGTGTTAAGTGTCCTGCTTCTGTCTTACTGAGGCCAACGTGTTTTTGAGATAGCACACAATAAGATAGAACTCCATCAGTCTTGTGCTTTTTTAAGAAAGAAATTATGCAGTTTCCCTTCAATTGTCGGAGATGGGGGACAACCTAGACTGCTTCCGTCAACCTTTTCCTGGCAAGCTCACCGGCAATTTTATTTTCCTATGCCCCGGAACGCAGACAAGAGGAGTTTTTCTTGCACATTCGAAGCGTTTGATTTTCTCCTTACAGGAGTTCAACAGAAGAGAGCCTCAACATGGCGTCGTATCGGTCTATTTGAGTGTATTTTATAAATTTTTTAAAATAGTGTGGTTTCAAAGGTCCATTGACAGCTCTTGATCGATGCAATTTTTTAATCAGTATCCACTAGACTTTTCCGAAGCGCTTCAAGTACCGAATCCACATAGCTCCAACACTTTAGACCTTGCAAGTTTAACTAAATATTTTTTTATACATGAAAACTGATTTAAGAGGGAATGAGTTGTACTCTGAATATAATATATCCCAAAATAATATCAAAAATCGTGCCTTATTCACTTTTAAGCCGGAATGTATCTAAACGACGTGTTGAGGCTATTCTGACATCAGAGGCGGATTTAGCAAGCCACGAACACTCAGAAATTCGTAATCTGTTTTTTGGTTCTTGGTTCAATCACATTTTGTTGGCCTTTGTAGCTGTAGAGTAGATATCGAGACGTCCCTCTTCAACTTGAAGACCAATTGTGCCATTTTTCCTTGACAATATTTCGTCTGAAGTCAATGCTCTTATGATGTCTAAGAGAACATGAGGATGTAGTAAAAATATTTGCGTTTTCCTTGGTTGTTCTAAGCCAAGATGCTTGCATCACCTTCTCGAGATGGCTTGGTATTCGAGGAGTTGGAGCATTGACGTCATTGGAGCCGAGACACAAATCCCTCATATTTCGTTATATCCTAAATTGGCTCTTAAAGCTACACCCTGTTTGGTTGTTTGACCGAGCTCCTCCTCCTATTTGTGGTGTGCGTCTTGATGTTGCTCCACAAATGGAGGGACCTACAGTTTCAAGCCGACTCCGAACAGCAGATATTTTTATGAGGAGCTTTTTCATGGCAGAAATGCACTCGGAGGTTTGCCATTGTCTGCCGACGGGTGACCGCTATTAGAAAAACTTTTTCTTAATTGTGGTGTTTCACCGAGATTCGAACCTACGTTCTCTCTGTGAATTCCGAATGGCAGTCACGCACCAACCAATTCGGCTACGGCGGCCGCTAGGAGCTTCTGAGAATGGTAAAATTTGTCATGTTTAGACTGGGCTTCGATGGTGTCTGCATTCATTAACGTCAAACAATAACCTTTCGGTAACTGCACAGCAGCTTCGAATAGAAAATTAACGTTTCGTTTTTTTTTGAAGATAAGTTCATGCATTGCGTTTTATATTTGTATAGGCAGGTCGGTGAAATTACGTACTTACCTCATCCCCTGCTAGAGAGCCTTACCGTTGCTCAAAGTCTAATGGGATCTTCCCTATTTTCACAATTTATCTTAGTTATCTTGTTATCTTAGCCTACTTTACTACAACTACGAATTAGAATTTTAACAAATTTACACAAACACTTACTATATATCGCATAAGCATCACCGGGGAAGTACGACCCCTTCTCCACTTTCGGAAAACACTGTCCAACATGCTGGTGCTTGCCCGGCCGCGCCAGGTCCTGCGTGCTATTATTGATGGTCATGCGGCGCAGACAACCCTTGAATGCCTCCAATCGTTGCAACAACTCCGATGGTAGCTTCGGCACCTTCTCGGACAAACCACCAACGTACAGCAAATTCGTAGCGGCAATCTTCTTAGGCACCTTCATTTGTGCTGATGTCTTCTGATCCGTTTGGCCAATCTCCACGGACATGGTAACTTTGCGTTCCTGACACAAAATCGTCACATGATGCCATTCGCCATCGTCCAATTTCGCAGTCAATTTCAATTCTTCACGTCGACGCCCACGCACAATCAGTAAGAGCTGACCGTTTTTGAGTAGGAGCGCAACATAGTGTTTGTGCTTCTCCTTAGTGCCCGGTGCTAGGAAGATTAAACCGTTGGGGTAGAAGGAACGAAAATCGAAAGATATGTAGAAATTGCGTTGCCAGAAATTGCGTTGCGGCACTTGAAGTTGGGCGTAACTGTGTGAAACATCGCCAAATTTGAAAGCGCTCGGCTCGTATGAATAGCTGCCGACCTAAGTGGGGTTGGCGCGCAAGAGAAAAGGGGATGAGATACGAATGATGTTTTGTAGTATATTATGTTGGTGGATACTTAGCGGGTGAAGAGGAGTAGGAGCGTAAGATTTGGGTTTATTTTTTGCAATTGCACTAAATTTTTTTTTTTTTTTGGAAATGAGTTTACATTGTTTTTTTAAGGCAAGCGGCTTAATGTGTCGTGTAAGTAGAGCTTTCGTAAAAAAATATAGTTGAAAGGGTGCTGTTTTTGTATAAAGTAATTGAAGTTATTTACAAATTTTTAAAAGCCCACATTAGTTTCTAATTGAAGTTAGCCAGTTCCCAGTTTTGGATTTCATAATTTTTTCTCTGATTGGTGTTGTGTTTTTTTGGTTCTTTTTTTTTGTTTTTTGTTGTTTTTTATTTGTTTTTTGTTGTTTTTTGTTGTTTTTTGTTTGATTTTCTTTTTTTTTTTTGTTTTTGTACAATCGCACCTTTACGCATCGCGCTTTTTTGTTAGTTTGAGCTTTTGCTTGGCGTGAAAGCGTTTTGTTTTTGTTGGTTTAATTGGTTAGTTGTTAGCGAAAAATTTTGTGAAGCCGAACTTAGTGAATGTTTGTTAGTTTCCAACAAATAAAAAACCTTTTTGATGATTGTTTTTGTTAAAAATAATGCTTTATTTAAATTATGAAAATTATGAAAATTTTTATTGAAAGTTGTTTTGCTTTCTTTTCATTACAAAAACAAGTTAAATACAATTTCTTCGAGTAGTTAAGAGAGGCAAAATGAAGTAAAAATGATTTTGCTTTATAGATATAAAATAAATGTAAAATTATAAAATTAATTAAATACAAAAGCTTAAACGAAACACAAAAAGGCAATGTGATGAAGGTGAAATATGTACAGGGTGGGCCAAATAAGACCTACTAAAGTTAAGCACAAATAACTTTTTTATTTTTTGACACATTTTTATTTATTTATTTAATATATGGAAAAAACAATAAATTATTATTTTACAAAAAAAAGGAGCACTAGCTGCCAGGGCTTACGGCTCTTTGACATATTTATTTTTCTCTTTTTGTAGGTTATAATTTAATTGTTGGAAATTTATTATGGAACCCTACAGTACAACACAACGAGTTACCATTATCGATTTTTTCTATTCTTGTCAACGATCAATTATTTTAAAGCAGCGTAAATATCGGCAACATTTTAAGTCCAGATCAGCTCCCACAGCCTTCATGTCAACAAACAAAACTGTAGGTTGTGGGGCTCTGAAAATCCAAGGGCAACACACTAACATCAGTTGCAACCATCTACAGGGTTTGATTAAAAAGTAATGAGTCTTCCCGCGCGGAGCGTCTGCCAAGCGATCAACCGAATCGGCTGGTGGGGAAAAATGATCGTTGAACCTTCCCCTTCCACTAGAAACCGGTCCCAATTCGCTGGCAACAGCGGTGCAGTCAACATCGCTTTGCGGGTGAAAGCTGTTTTAAAAGTGTGTTAGGATTTTGCAGTGGCGAAAATGCAGCGACCGTTGGAGCAACGTTACTCGATCAAATTTTGTGTAAAGCTAAACAGTTTGTACCTCCAGGAAGCACTGTAAACGCGGCATTTTACAAAGAAGTGCTCCTTCGGCTGAAAAACCGCGTCGCCCGCGTTCGGCCCGACCTCGTCAACAATTGGACCCTTCATCACGACAATGCGCCGGCGCACACCGCCTTCCTCTGCACCTCTGCATTGGCCAAGATGGGGGTTCCGGTGCTTCCCCACCCTCCCTACAACCCAGACCTGTCCCCTCCGGACTTCTTCTTGTTCCCGCGCCTGAAAAGAAAGTTGAAGGGGAGGCGTTTCGACTCCATCGAGGCGACCCAAAAAACTGTGACAGCCGAATTGAACGCGACTCCGGCCGATGAGTTTAAAAAATGTTTCCTGCAGTGGAAGGACCGCTACCAGCGGTGTATTGACGCTCAAGGATTCTATTTTGAAGAATATTAGTTGTATAAGCCAAAAGGTTTAATAAAACTGCTTAAAAAAAATAAGGCTCATTACTTTTCAATCAAATCCTGTAAATGTACTGTTTGGTGCGGTGTTATGGCCACTAGATTTATCGGTCCATATTTCTTCGAAAATGAGGATGAAACGCGGAATCGATTTCAGGAGCTTCTTGGAGAACATTGATTGAAAATGGCTAATACTCCGGCCAATGGCGGAGTAGTGCCCTAATTTGTGGTTTCAACAAGACGGAGCAACTGCGCATACCGCTAGGTAAACTATGGACCTGCTGCGTGAAAGTTATGGCGAACGTCTGATTTCCAAAAATTCAGATTTCCCTAGGCCACCTCGTTCGCCAGATTTGACTGCGCTCGAATTCTTTTTATGGGGATATTTAAAAGACAAAGTGTATCTTAATAAACCAGAGACTATTAGACAGCTGATGCAAAATATTCGAGACGAAATAATGAGCCTTCAACCAGAAACATTATGTGGTGTAATGGAAAACGCGTTAAAAAGAGCCAATCTTTGTATCGAGAAAAATGGTGGACATTTGTCTGATGCAATATTTCATACATGGTTGGTTGGTTAGAGTGGTGATTCATCCAGAATCCAACTAGCGCTTCGGCACCATTTTGTTGCCACATCCTCGTTACCAACTTGTTTAACAGTTACTTACAGCAAGACTATATCCAGTCTGTGCGGCTTAGGAACCTTATTAGGCTGTTGACGTCTATGCCAGACAGTTGCTCGAGACTCTCGAACAGCGGTTTGCCGAGGGTTAACGTTCTGTCCTTCCATAGGGTAGCGCATTCACAGAGGAAATGGAAGATTGTTTTGCTTTTTCTGCGGTTGTTTACAACTCTGACAGTGTGTGTTGTGAGGGATGCCCGTTTTGGCGACGGCTTGTTCTCCGATAGATCAGAAGCCAGTTATGACTGCTGTTAGTCTATACGCGTCCCTTTGTAGTTGGGCCATAACGTCCTGCTAATTTTGCATTTCGTCTGGTCTCTCCATCTACAATCTGCGATTCGAAGGTATTTTAGGGAAATTGCAGTCTTGACTGCACCTAATGGTGTTAATACCGATTCTGCATGGACGTTATACATGGCAGATCCCCCTCTTGCCAGTTCATCGGCTTTTTCGTTACTTTCTATGTTCCGGTGTCCCGGGACCCAAATTAAGGTTACTTTACGGTTTTCAGTTAAGGTGGTATGGCTATTCCAACTGTGTGCCACCACTTTAGAGGTTATTGTAGCTGAACCCAGTGCCTGGATTGCAGCTTGGCTAAGCAAAAAAATAGCCATATTGCACTTAAAGGAGAAATCTGCGATTAGTAGCCTACAGGCTTCCCCAATTGCCAGTACCTCCGCCTGGAAGACACTGCTGGTATTAGGGAGGCGCACAGATTTTGCAATTCCAAGTCAATGAGAATATATACCAGCTCCAACACCACAATCCATTTTACTGCCATCTGTATAGACTGTGGTGTCGAAGTTGTTTAGAGAGAATCCCTTATTCCATTCTTCCTCATACATAATTTCCATAAAATATATTCAATGTATAAAAACAATTACACAAAATAAATGATCATTGCAAAAGTTATTTATGTTTAACATTAGTAGGTCTTATTTGGCCCACCCTGCATTTTTTTACGACTAATTTGTGACGACATGATGAGCTTTTCACGTAATTGATGAACTTTTAGTAAAAAAGTTTAGATGAGCTTAGAAAAAGCTGCATGAAAGAATCACTTAAATGCTAAATGAAGTGTTTAATAATGATAACCAGTATATACATAAATACATACATACATACATACATGTAGTGAACATTTCATTGCCTTCAGTTTTTTTTTGTTTTTGTTTTTTGTTAAATAGCAACACTTTTCCAGTTCATAGTATTATAAATATTTCTGAATAATGAAAGCATTTTTAGGTATTTACAAAATGTTTTTTTTAGGCGTAGAACCATAACCAAAAGTGTTTTTAAAGTGCCTTACAAAATTTAATAATTTTTACACACGAAAATTAGCAATAATTATATGATAATATGGCCATCGAATTTATATGAATTTAACAGCTTTATGAGCTCTAAATGCCAGTTATTAAAAAATGTAATGAATTGTCGTTGTTATTGGGGATCTGACTATGGATTTCTCTACATTCAACAACTAAAGTCCTATAAAATAAAAAAAGAAAATTCAATGATAATGTGTTTTTGATGATAAAAAGCATGCAGCTTTGAGTAATAAAAGTAATTAAAAAGAAATAATTAAAAACAAATAATTAAAATACCGCTCCCTCTATGATACTGTGGAACTAACACATGGACTAAAAAGTCCCGGGCCTAACACATATTTTGATGGAACGAGTTTTATTGCATTCACCTCTTTATCAGCTAGACTAACCTTAAAAAGACAGCTATTCAAATTTCATGATATTCTATTCATTAATTCGTGAGTAATTGCACTAAGAGTGACGCTACTTTTGTTATTTTTAAAACAATGGATCAAAAAGAATTTCGCGTTTTACTTTTACACTGCTTCTTGGTGGGGGAAAACACCGTTCAAGCAAAGCAATGGCTTGAAAAGAGTTATGGGGACTCCGCTCCATCAGAAACAACAATAAAGCGATGGTTTGCAGACTTCAAAGGTGGTCGCAGAGCCAGCAATGATGCGCAAAGCAGTGGACGTCCAAATGAAGCGGTCATAGGGCTACAGATGATGCGCAAAGCAGTGGTCGTCCAAATGAAGTATTAACACCAGAAAACATGAAAAAATCAACAAAATCGTTTTGAATGTTCGAAAAGTGAAGTTGCCTGAGTTAACTGACATCGTAAAGATATCAAAAGAATGCGTTGGCTTTATATTGCATGAGCATTTGACTATGAGAAAGCTCTGTTCAAAGTGGGTGCCGTGTTTGCTCACTGTTTTGTTTTATAAAGACAACGCAAAGTCAATCGAAAAATCCATATGGCAAATCTACATGAATTGCTCCCACATTCACCGTATTCGCCAGAATTGGCTCCCAGCGTAGATCTAAAAGTATAACGTTGTCAAAAAAGTCTTGCGGTATTTTTATTGAATTTTCAATTGTTCATAAAATTGGTTATAATAATGCGATTTAAGTCAAATATGCCCCGTTTTGTTCGATGACGAGTTCCCAACGAGATGCCAACTTCATAATGCCCCTCTTATAGAAGCTCGCTTCCCTATTGTCAAAAAACTTGGAGAGCCAATTTTCACAGGACTCTCTTGAGGACAACTTCCGACTACCAAGCTCGTTCGCCATGAACAGAAATAGGTGGTAATCACTTGGTGCGAGATCCGGACTATACGGTGGATGCAAAAGAACCTCCCATCCGAGCTCCCGGAGCTTCTGGCGCGTCACCAAAGATGTGTGTGGCCTGGCGTTGTCCTGATGGAAGACAATTCGGCCTCTGTTGATCAAAGATGGCCTCTTCTGCATGAGTGCTGCATTCAAACGGTCCAGTTGTTGGCAGTACAGGTCCGAATTGAGCGTTTGGCCATAGGGGAGCAGCTCATAGTGGATGATTCCCTGCCAATCCCACCAAACACACAGGAGAACCTTCCTGGCCGTCAATCCAGGCTTGGCCACCGTCTGGGCAGCTTCGCCGCTTTTCGACCACGACCGTTTGCGTTTCACGTTAACGTAAGTGACCCACTTTTCATCGCTAGTCACCATCCGCTTCAAAAACGGTTCGATTTTGTTGCGATTCAGAAGCGATTCGCATGCATCCATACGGGCAAACATGTTTTTTTGCGTCAAGTCGTGTGGCACCCATACATCGAGCTTCTTTTTGAATCCAAGCTTCTTCAAATGGTTTATAACGGTTTGATGACTCATGCCCAGCTCTTGGCCGATGCTACGGCTGCTACTATGCCGGTCTTTTTCGATCAATTCAGCGATTTTATCGAAATTTTCGACGACAGGCCTTCCGGACCGTGGCGCATCTTCGATCACCTCTGCACCAGAACGAAAACGTTGAAACCATCGTTGTGCGGTGGAAATGGAAACTGTATCGGGTCCATAAACTGCACAAATTTTATTGGCAGCATGAGATGCATTTTTGCCTTTATCGTAGTAGTACTGTAAAATATGCCGTATTTTCTCTTTATTTTGCTCCATGTTTGCGACGCTATAACTTACGAACGACTAAAAGCAAACAACAATTAATCAAACACGTGTTAGCACGTGAAAAGAGCTTTCCAAAAAGCTCTAGCGTGAACCGATGCGACGAATACAACTAGAACTACGCGCTTGCAAAGACAAGCTTGCGGAAATACCGCAAGACTTTTTTGCCAACCTTATATATTCGCCGGTAACAAATTTCGTTCAAATGAAGAGGCCACCGCTGAAACTACTTTGAGGCAAAAAATAAATTCTTTTACAAAAGTGGTATTGAAGTGTTAAAGCGGCGCTAGAATGATTGCGTTGTTCTTGACGGTAATCACTTTGATGAATTAATGAATGAATAAATAATTTTGAACAAAAAAAAAACTGTTTTCTTCGATAGACCTGGACTTTTCAGAACATGTGATATGCCACAGTACTTTTTCCACACTTCCTGCTCCAATGCGCTAACTTAATACATAACTTCTTAAGAGATCTTGAATAAAATTAAAGCCAGTTTTCAGTGCAAGAACGACTGTTTTGAATTTTAAATTTAGGGGGGAGCCTGGTTTATAAGGTCAAAAAAATCAATTTTTTTTTTTTTTCGTGTTAAGCGATTCCTAATATATTTCAGAATATACCCACAAAGTTACAGAGCCTAATTCTCCATATTTCCGTAGATACAAAGTCAAAGGTAGGCGAGCGTTAGGTAGTTACGCTGTGACCGGACAGCTATAGTACAAACTTTATCTTCTTTTCTTGACTTTTCATTTTTATGATTTCATTGAATTGGCGTACATGAATGAAAAAAGAACTAATGAACTTTTTGAAATGAATCATAGCTTGTTCCCTTCAGTATTAAATTCTCTTCTATTTGAACTAACAAAATAAATAAAAAAAATTTTTTCAAGATTTTTATATCAAGTTGAAGTGAATTTTTTTGAAGTGAAACTTCTTTTGCCTCGAAGGATGAAACGCTGTGAGGAGTAAAACCATAGCGTTTCATCGACATGTGACGCTACGCCAGCGCCATCTGTTAAAAGCGTGGCGTGGATGAAACGCTGTGAGGAGTAATGCTGAAAACAGTGGAGCCCGCACGGAATTTCCTTACCGCATGCCCTTACCGTGCACAAAACTGAGCAAAACTATTTCCCGTAGATAACAGCTGTTTTAGTTGGTTACATAAATACAAACAATATTTACAAAATACATCACTGACAAAATGGATGAAGAAGACATCGACACAATGTTGCCATTGATATTTTTGCTTACACACTTTTTCACACTTCCGCGTTATCAGTTACAATTTTTCATTGTTTAATAAACCAAAGCCAAAAACCAACAAATGCAAATAGTTCATTTATCTATAATTAACATTATTGAACAGTATTTTTAAGCTATTTTAACAAAAATTATCATTTTTCTAAGTTTATTTTGTAAATTATTTCGAAATGTACTGCTTGGCAACACTGCGTGGTGAGAGAGCAATCAGCTGGGTTGAAATTACGGAATTTTTTTAATAATCGTGAAATCAAATCTACGGTACTACGATACGGAAGGAATGAACTTTTCGTTTACATGGGGTTCTCATTAGTTTGATTGAAACAGCTGGGAATTGCGTTACACGGAATTGCGTTTACGGGCTCCACTGTTTTCAGCATAAAACTAGAGTTTCATCGACATGTGATGCTATGCCAGCGCCATCTGTTAAAAGACTGGCGTGGCGTGTCGTCGTGAATGTAATGCGGTCGCCATTAGTAACGCGAGACGCGTCATAGAGTGTGTGTGTAGTTTTGAGCAAATCTTACAAACATATTTTGTTTTGTTGATTGATTTCTGTTAAATATGGCATCAAATCAAAAACGGAAACCGAAAACAGGTGCTGAACGGCAACGTGAGTATTTGGAGCGTAAAAAATTAAGAGCTACTGTTGAACACCGTGACAGTGAATCCTCCGGTTGTACGATAAGTGATAATTTGTCATCTGTGCATCAGGATATCGATGAAGAACATTTCTCCGTAAATCGATCAGTCGATGGGCGGTCATTTCATCAGTATCATGGACCTAATTATGTTGTGTGTGAAGCTATAGTTCATACAAACGATCCACTGCCATCAACATCGACTCATAGAGATTTCGTTTCTCCAATAGCACAATGTTCAAATGCGCCTGCAATAACGAGAACGAAAAAAAACAATGCTCAAGTTTGCCGAGAATATCGTGCAAGAAAAAAAACAGCGCGTGAAAATCCAGACAGTGATTTACATGAACTGAATACTGTGGACATGGCGGAGTGTACATCATCGGAAAATAATGCTCAACGTGTTGTAAGTGAATCCAGTTTAATAGTAGATGCTGATTCACACCATATTCAACAATCTTCTGTAGCGAATGCTACAAGAACGTCGAGTACTGATCGTGTACGGGCTTACCGAGCACGCCAAAGAGCCCTCATTGAGAGTACTGCTGGTCCATCCTCGGTTTCAGTAGATGATTTAATAGATCCAGAGCAACCGTACTCAGGTTACAAAAGGAATAAAAGTGCTCATCAAACATTCGATAAACAATTTTATGGAAACACGTTTGGTCATAAGTGTTCAGTATGTGATCGACTTTGGTTTCAAAATGACTTAAATAAACCAATAGAATCGTTCACGAACATTTTGAATACCATACTTCCGGGTGTTGATATTGAAAATATTCTTCTATGCCAAACTTGTAGAAGATCATTCACAAAGGTAAATATTCCAGTGTACACTGTGTATAATGGTTTTAAATATCCTCAAAAACCTGATCACTTCACAATGCCGAGAACCAAATGTAATTGAGTACAATAAATTCATTTCTTTTTATATTAAAATAAATAAATAATTCTGTTTAATAAAATTCCATTCCATGATTTTCATGACTTCTGCATGCATTATATTGAAATATATTAATAGTTAAATTATTGATTTGTTGATAAAAGAAGTTTCACTTCAATCGTGCGGGTTCCGTGAACTACCACACACTTTCTTTTTTTTTTATAGAAAGGCATTTTTTTCTTTAAAACCTCCAAAAAGTTGAAATTTTGGAATTTCTAAAAAATCATGATAATTACAAATCCATTTGAATTTTTTGCTTTAGATAATAATTACGAGCTGTATCTTGTACGCCACTTGGAAACTCCAGCGTTGCAGCGCTCTACTAATTTCTATGTTAAACATTTTTTTCAACTTATTTTAACCTGTACAAAAATTTTTTATACTTTTTAAATGTTCATTAAAAGATAGAAAAAACTTCGCAGTGCTAAATTAATTTTTTCCTTAAAAAAGAAAATCGCAAAGACCTCATAAACCAGGCTCCCCGCTTAAGTTCAATTCTTCAAGATTGTAACTGGCAATCAGCGCATAAAACGCGTGTAAATGAAGCCTTCACACTGAGCAGGGTATAGTTATAATTCCCTATGTGAGACAAATTTCCATGAGGTGTCAAAAAAGTGTTGAGTTTTTTTAAGAATACCAACTTGATCAAAAAGTTCCCGCAACAACCACCAGGAGACGCTCTAAGTCAACTGATTTGAATTGTGTGTTTTTTCTTGTTAGGCTGCCAAATCTGTGACTAACATTTCTACCAAATTTTCTCGCCATTGCCTGACATTTATAAAAAGTTACGTCGTCTTGAGTAAATCTGCACGTCCTTTCGATTATTTCCAGTTTCAAAAATGGATTTGAATTTGCAACAACGAGTTTGTATTAAATTGCGCGTTAAAAACGTATTCAATGGTGCGAAAACCTGAGAAATGTTGGGTACTCTCCGTAAAGATATGCCAAAGAAAACAGCCGACAGCCATATACGAGTGGCTGGAATGCTTCGTGAGTTCGTCGAGGATGACGAAGGATAACGAACGTAGTGGCAGGCGACTCGACACCGAAGAGTGATGAATAAACGAAAACATCAATAAAGTGAAAGAAAAAGAAAAGTGATCAATAACCGCAAATTAACCAACAGAGAACTGTCAGAGGACCTGAACGTTGCTTGGGAGTTCATTCACGACATTGTAGTTAATGATTTAAGTTTGCGTCTTGTTACTGCAAAGTTGATACCAAAGGAGCTGAATTTCATGCAAAACAGAAGACCACCTTGGCTCCTTGGCCCCATAAGATCTACATAGATTTCTTCGGAGGACGGGTAGATTTAAAGTAAATTAAAAAGGGGACACGAGTGCACTACAATGGACTTAATGTTGTTTGAGTGCTGTACTTGCTACTCTGTCCCGATAAAAAAAGGGAAATAAATTATTACTGGAGACGAGACGTGGCCTTATGAGTACGACACGCAATTCAGAGTGGAGAGCTCTGAATGAACCAAGACCAAAAAAAACCTCGTTGTTTTCAATCAAAGAAGAAAGCAATACTCACAGTTTTCATGGATTACAAAGTATTGTACACTACAAATTTTTGGCTTCACCAGAAGGTCAGACAGTTGATAAGAACTATTATTTAGGTGTTATGAGACATTTCCTCGTTTACGTAAAGTAATTCGCCAAAAAAGAAGGGATTTATGGGAAAACAGCTGGTGGATTTTGCACCTTGACAAAGCTCCGTCGCAGAGGGCCATCATTATACGTGAACGTTGGATCAAGAACGAAACGAATACCATCCAACAACCATCGAATTCACTTTATTTGGCCCCCGTTAATTTTTTTCTGTTTGATCGAGTCAAAAAAAAACTACCGGAAAAGCTTTGCGTTTTAACAGCTTAAAGGGAAGTAATGACAAAATCGAAGAAGCCTCGAGAGAGTTCCAGGACTGTTTCGAGAGCTGGATCAAACGCTGGCATAAGTGCGTTGCGGTTGATGGGAAGTACTTGGAAGGCGATGATATAACTTTTTGGGAATAAATTTATAAATTATATATATATTTCGGAACTTTTTGATCAAAGTGGTATTCGCAATTTTTTCATGCCAATTTTTTTCGTTAACTTTGTTTAAAAATATGGGTTTTACCTCAACAAAAGAAACATATTTTAAAATTTCAAACTTTATACAAAATAAAAAAAAAAAATGAATGAAAATCTCAAAAAAAAAAAAAAAAATCGAGCTTTTCCCACAGATTTTTAAAAAGACTTCCTCCCTTTTGTCAGATTGGTCTAGTTTTTGAGAGAAGGCCATTCGGCCCTTATTTGTCACTTGAGACCGTTGAGAGCTCATTTAGAAACAACCTTACGACTTACTACTCCCTCGGGCACCACCAGAGTTTGGTCATGCTTTTTCGACTTTGCACGTGAATTTAACATATTTCCTTTATAGCTAACGACTTGAGTTTCCAGGCAGCTTCCTAAAATTTAATTTTCTATCGATGTATGGATATAAACTTTTAAAAAGGATTCTCGAGGACACGAAGGATTTAAGAAAGGTGCCTAACGGACTCCCTTAGTTTTAAAATTATTCAGCTAAGATTTTTTAATATAGCCTCAGGTTTTCAATAACTCTTAATATAAACAATATACGATGCAAAAAAAAAAATGTTTTTTAATAAAGGGTTTTCCAATAAGAGGTGTTATTTTGATAAAAGATCAATGGTTTCGTTGGTTGTGTCGCACGTAGCGCCGTCTTGTTGAAAATAAACGTTGTCCAGATCAATACCATCCAATTCCAGCCATAAAAAATCGTTAATCATCTCTCGATAGCGCCATCCATTCACCGTAACTGTTGCTCCAGCGTCCAGCTCCGAAAAAGTAAGGTCCAATGACCGCCGGACCATAAACCGCACCGTTATACGTTGAGGACAGAGAGGCTTTTCAACAATAACTCTTGGATTTTCTGAGCCCCAGATCCCACAATTTTGCTTGTTGACGAACCCACCGAGGTGGAAATGGGCCTCATCACTCAAGATGATTTTCGATGGATCATTTTCCGGATCATTTTCATGCATTTCAACGACCCAATCAGAAAAGACGTGACGTTGTTGATGATCGGCCGGCTTGAGTTCTTGTTAACTGAACTTCATAAGCCTTAAGACCCAAATCTTTATGCAAAATACGATGTAATGACGTTCGTGGAATGCCTAATTCCAAAGAACGACGAGGAATGGACAAACCTCGGTTTTCTTCAACACTTTCGGCTACAACAGCAATATTTTCGGCTGTTCTTGAGCGACGTGCACGGGTTTTATTCTTCACCAACTTGCCCCAACAGCTCGAATTTTTTCACCAATTTCTGTATTGCGGTGGGAGGTCCGACAAGGTGCTTCACGATGACCCAAAAATTTTCGAGTTTTACGAACCATCTCTGCCAAATTTTCGCCATTTTTATAGTGAATTTTAATAATTTCAGTGCGTTTAAGGGTGTATCGTTCAATTTTTATTAATGGCGTAGTTTCTACTTGTCAACTATCAAAAAATGACAGCTTCAAAAGTGGCATCTAACGAAATAGCGGGCTATTCAAAATAACACCTGTTATTGGAAAACCCTTTACATTAACTTTACAATAAAAAAAGTTTTTTTTTTAATAAATTTGCTTCATTTATTCATTCTACTAAGGTTTTTTCATGTAACTCTTAATGCTTCGCCATCTATGACCGCAAATAAACGGCCGGCAGACGTGGTTACCGAGGAAATTGTTGTAAAGTTCACGAAAGTGCGCGAAGTAACAGAGGCCATACGTGTGTCGACCGGAATGGCAATTAATATTTTACATGTTAAGGGGGGGGTAGGGTCACAAAATCGAAATTTTTTTTCTTCACTCATCTTATAGTAAATCATTTCAAGAATGTTGTGTCAACATTTTAAGTGGATCGGAGCAGAACTCTCAAAGTTATAGCCTTTGTAGGCACTCTACCTCGAATGCGGAGCATCGATAATTTTTCAGAGTCATTTTTTCAAACGCGTTTTTCCCGAAACGACTTCTTAAAAGTCGGTGCCAATCACAACTCCGAAACTATTCAACCGATTATTTTCAAATTTGGCACACGTTTTCTAAATTAAAAATACCTCCCCCCCCCCCCCCCCACTGTTTTTTTTTTATTTTTTTTTAAGGTTGTTTTTTCTTACAAATATGGCGAAATTTTTCGCCAAAAATGCTCGTTTTACGTTTTTTTGCCACCAAAACTACAAAAATGAAGAAAAAAAAATTTTATTAATGGGGGGAGGGGGGAGCATTACGTCATACTTTAACTGAAAAATTCGACTTTTTTAGTTTCAGATGATTCTACGACGAATGCCGATTGGCACCGCAGAGCACCTCTCGAAAAACATATCTCCAAAAAAACTCTGTCATGGGCTTATTTGTCAATATTTTATTATTAATATTTTTTAAAAACTTATTGAAAAGATGTGCAATAACATGCAACTGATTTTATTAAAGTATCTTAAGCCATATTTCTGTAAAAAATTCAAAAAAAAGTGTTTTTTTTTTAGCGCTAAACCTACCACCCCCTTAAGTTGGCGATGAAAAAATTGTCGGCCTGATGGGTGCCGCGATTGCTCCCCTCCAACAGCAGCGGATGCGATTGTTAACTTCGTATTTTGGAGAATTCAATTCTATTTTTTGGAGGGGTTAAAAAATGGCCGGCGCGTTGGGAGAAGTGTATCTAAAAGGGGGCTATGTTGAAAAAAAAAAAATTGAAGAAATGGCGTATTCATTTCTAACACGGGTACTTATTGAACCGCCTTCGTATCTAATATACTATACGTTACCAAAAATGAAAAAAAAAATTCTAATATATCAATGTTTTAAATTTTTTTTTTTTTAATTTGCTTCAATTTTAATATTTTGTAGATAACTCACTCAGTTTTAAAGCTATTCTGCTAAGACTTTTTCATATATCCTCAACTACTTCTAAAAATCATTAAGATGGAATCACATGTGTGTGTGTGTGCATGTGCTGTAAGGTTGTTCCTAAATGAGGCCCACTTTCAAGTACCGTTATCTCGAAAACTGCAGCCAATCTGACCAAACGGAGGACGCCATTAAATTTAGAAGGCGGCAATTAAGTCCGATCAACTATCAAAACCTTTGCCCAAGTAGGCAGGATCCTCATAATTTTTATTAAGAAGAACTATACAATGATTCTAAGGTGGCAGTGGAGCTACCACAAATTATTTCTTAACCAAAATACATGAAAGTGGTGTTAAGCGAACGAAAAATTCTCATTTAAATAAATGTTAGCTGTTCTTTTCAAACTATCAACTCTTTACAAAACCAGCCCCTCATATAATTGCATAGCAACTCACCCTCAAACATCCCTCTGGCGATGCAGTAAAACTCTTCCCAATCATCGGTTCAGTCTTAAGTAGTACATCGATCAGTCCATTCACGGTGCCCATCGGCGGACCATTACGCCCGATTTGCACATTCGAAAAAGCTACTGCCTGATTTAAGTTCATCGTGTGATTATTGAAGACCACATCCCGTATAGCGCCCTGCAATTTGATGAACGTCGGCGCCAGTGGCGTGAATTCCTCGTAAGGCGGCGCACCACCTATATACAGACCACCAGCATCGCGTGGCATGCTGACAAGTGTGGGTGCGCCCGTCAGGCTCTTTGTATCTTGCAATTCATCATCGACCATCAATTCAAATTTTCGGCCACTTTTTATTAAATTCACCACATGAAATTCGCCATCATTCAATGTGTTATTTGAGATTATTTTCAAAATACTGCGCCCAGAGTTGATCCATACTTGTAGATGGCCACCGATTAAGGAGATCGAGTAGTTGCCTTTGATATCCTTGTCATCATAGTCCTCAGCAACTTCCGGGGGATAGGCAGAGAGTAGCAGCAGGCAATCGGGTTGTAAAGTGCGGAAAACAAAGCCGGTATTGGCACGTTTGCGTAGCGATTGGGAGGGTAGCTCGATGTAGCCCTGGCCTGTGAAGCCCGCTCTGTGAAAGAATGAATGATGAAAATTTGTGTGTTGTTAAAAGTAGAAAATATGCATACAAAGGAATTGAAGCCCTTTTAAAAACTAAGAAGTTTAACTCCCAACTTACTTTGTTATGATTTCTTTGCAGGATGGCTCTACACCGAAATGTGTTGAGCTCTCAAGCGGATCGTATGTTTCTCTATTGACCTGCACATCCTTCATGCAGCCTAGGAAGGGATTGTCGGCGCCAGGCGCTTTGGAGGTGCCCGATTTGAAGCCTAAATAAGTAAGGAAAGAGCGCAAATTAATATGGAAAAATAAGTGGGATCTTCATTTTGATTTACCCGGCGGCACACCACCCAAATAGTAAACTGGTTTCGACAGATCGGGCAACATGTGACTTTTAATGGGCACCGTTGGTGAGCCAGTGATGGCGCGCTCATTGTCCACGCGCAATATGCCATTCTCCGTGCCGCGTTTGGGCACAAACTCGCGCGCTGCCTCAATCTTAACCCATTTACCCGTATTGTATTTGTTGGTGGTATTTATTTCCAATTTCGATTCATCGCCATAATCTATGCGGAACATAATGCGACCACGACTGAGCGTCACTGAGACGGAGCGATTCTGCAGGAAAGGTGGAAAATACGATAAGTTGCATAAAAAAAAAAAAAAATAAAAATAAAAACAAATAAAAACAAATCTTCCACTTTAAAGGTGCCTCTACTTACATTCTTATCATCAACCGCCAAAAATAGCAGTGCATTCTCGTCCAGCGTCTTGAAGGTCATTTGTAGCGCAAACAAATTCATTCTGTACGATCTCAACCGCGACTTTTTCACCTCTGCATAGCCCAAACCGTTGAAGTGACGCGCAATCGAAGTCGAAGTGGATTCCTGCGCGCCCACAATAGCGCCACCACAACGCCCCTCACTCGTAATAAAGTTCCATATGCCCAAAGGACGGTTATCCACTTCCACACTGTGCACGACAACATTTAGTCCCACACTTTGCTGCAGCTCCTTCTGTGACATGTCGCTCGGATAACCGCCCAGGTATATGCGTTCGTTGGGTGTTTGGAAGAAACGCGTATAGCTGGCATCGGTATTACCTGTGACCGGTTGACCAGGTACCAATGACCCGTAGTTGTTCATGCGCCGCACTAGAAGACTGCCGATATTCAGTGTGCGATTCGCTTCCACATGATACCAGGCGTCATCATATTTCGGATCACGAGTTTGTACTTCTAATGGATGTGTGATGATTGTCGTAGTGCCGCCGAGATTCCAAAGTAGACGCACATGTCGCTTGTAGAGATCGAGTGCGATGTAACGTCCATCGCTGCCTTGTATGTGCAACAGTGGTGAGTTGCCGTGACGATTGGGCAGCGCAAACGATATTTTGATGGTATTCGAAGTGGAGAGTCCATATAAGGTAGGCAAGTAGGTGCGTGTGCATTTCGGGTTAAGCGATTCCAAGGAGATTTTGATCTGAAAAATTGTTGGAAGGTGTCAATATGTGTAGTTCAACATTTACAACATTTGCTACTCACCCCTTCGGCTGCATGGCGCGCTTTGGCTATTTTATCGCGTATTTCCTGCATTTGTCTTGACATCGTACTATTCCACTCATCGAATTTCGCTTTCTCCTTTTGTGATTGCTCCTCCACGTAGGACAGCGATATGTTGGCTAGTCGAATGTTGGTTTTGGTGAGTGAGATATTCTCTTCAGCTCTGCCTAACTTGATTTCCCAATCGGGTTCCAAGATAGCAAACTTGGCGCGTAACCTCAAAATCTCTTCATGCATCCGTCTAGCTTTATGCAGCTCATGACGCATTTCTTCGCTAATGTTCTTAGCCATTTCAATACTCTCCACGGCCAGTTTGCGTGCCGAGTTGTTGGTTGCGGCATGCAAGTGCGCTGAAACGTTGTTGGTGCGCGTACCAGCGTCATAGATAGTTGATTTAATGCGCTCCACTTTGTCTTCGTGCACTTTCAGCTTTTGCTTAAGCGCTAAGAAAAGTAGGAAAATAAGAGAAGTTAGAAGCCCACACTCTTCAGCGCCCTTCATGCGATGTACTCACCATTTGTGCGTTCCATTTCATCGACCGCTTCCTTTTGTAGTATTTTTGACTTGTTGAGCGAAACCTTTGCTCGTTCAATCACGGAGCTACCATCGTCGGGGTAGAGTCTGCGCTGAGCTTCTAAAACACGTTCGTTTGCGTCCAAAGAGGCTTGCCGTGCAGCTGTGATGGCATCGGAAATATTTTTGTGCGCTGAACTATTTCGAAAAGGTGAAAAGAAGGAGCGGAACTTAGAAGGAGTCAATTAATAAAAGGAATAGAGAAGATGCAGCAGTAATTTTTGGGCCCTTTTATGATCCATTTGTGAACCAACATCAAGATGCATGCCACAAAACGCAGTAGGAGATCGGCCAAACATCCAACAAAGGAAGCGTTAATTATATATAGGTATACTTATATATATATAATTGGCGCGTACACCCTCTTGGGTGTTTGGCCGAGCTCCTCCTCGTATTTGTGGTGTGTGTCTTGATGTTGTTCCACAAATGGAGGGACCTACAGTTTCAAGCCGACTCCGAACGGCGGATATTTTTTATGAGGAGCTTTTTCATGGCAGAAATACACTCGGACGTGTGCTATTGCCTGCCGACGGGCGACCGCTATTAGAAAAATGTTTTTCTTAATTTGGTGTTCCACCGAGATACGAACCGATGTTCTCTCTGTGTATCCCGAATGATAGTCGCGCTCCAACCCATTCGGCTACGGCCATAAATTCTGTGACAAATTCTGCAATACATGCGGCGAGAAAGAATTCGCAGCAGTTCCCTTGAAAGCAAAAAATCATGTCCAGGTAAATGAATGTATCGATCCATGTCAAGACTAATTAGAGATGATCTCCACATGAATGATTTTCGTCGCTCAGCTGGTCATCTTCTGACAACGCGCTTGAAGAAAATTCGACTCGACAGATGCCATTAGCTTCTTCGGTGGCACGCCGTCAACGGCCATGAAAATATTATTATCACAAAAAAGAAAATTTTCACTGTTGATGAAGTTTTTAATAAGCAAAACAGCGAAATCATTGCTATCAAGGGTTCAACGTGGCTACCATCCAGCCTCTGTAAAGGTTTGGTGGGGATTGCATTGTAAAGGCGTTACATCTCTTTATAACTGCGAAAAAGGGATTAAGACCGGAGCAAAAGTGTACCAGGAGGATGTCTTAGAAAGCGTCGTGAAGCAGTTGAGCAGTACTCTCTTTAATGGAGAACGTTGGATCTTCCAGCAAGATTTCGCTCCAGGACATAAGGCAAAAACCGCACAGCAGTGGCAGTGGCCCTGTATACTAATTTCATATCTATAACGGACTTAACTTATAACAGAACTTATGGCAGGATTAAGTATACATACAAAGTCAACGCTCGAGCGCCCTGTTAAAAAACTACCTAAGAAATTGGCGCATATTTTCGGCCAGAAGATATGGACATATCTACATATATATACAATTATACACAATCACTCACCTCGCCAATAACGCAATTTTCGCTCCATTCCTTGTCGGCTGGAATTGCCTGGCGTATTCATTCGAGCGCTCCATCAATCTCGCCGCATGCTTTTGCGCTTTCGGCAGCCAATGCTTGCGCACCTCTCGCTGCATGCCCTCACTCTCACCCAACGAAATATTCAACTGCTCAAATAGTCTATCTATCGAATCGGTTACACCACTCAAGTGCTCCTGTTGTGCCCAATTCTGCTCAATCAGCTTGTCCGTGTCTGGTATTAAACTTTGATTCAAGTATTCATTAACATCAGCGCCAAACTCATTGACTTTATTGAAATCTTCCACAACATGATTGCGCAAATTCACCACATGTTCCAGTATATCGTCGATCTCATTTTGCATCTCCACCGTACGATCGGCGTGTAGACGCATATCGGAAATGCGAAAATTTGTTTGATTCAGGTCGCGCCAAAACATTTCGACACGCGCCTTCTGGTCGAATGCTGCATCCGATGCATTGCCGAAATGATAGTAGTAGTGCCAAGCGCATTGCGTGGAATTGCGTATGTTCTGCACCGTCTGCTCGTGCTGCCTTATAGAGTCCAAATAGAAGCGCGCTTGATCCAAGGCCATCGGTAGGCTCATATGTTGCTCACTCTTCCCATAGTTGTTGAGCGTGAAAATATATTGCAAAATATCGGAACGCAGCGCGCCTATATCCACATACAATATGGTTACGTCGTTGCGCAAATCGGCGGTAGATTCTTTACGTTTGAGCGCTGTGGCCAGCGCTTTGCGTGACTGGAATTTGTTATTCTCAGCGTGTGAGTCAATCTTTAGCAAATCGTTGGCGTCATAGCTTCCCAGCAGCTTGCGCGCATTCGAATAGTCTTCATAGTGAATTTGGAGCGTATTATAAGCGCGCTCATAGTCCTCAACTTTCACATACGGTGCGGGTATGCCAGTGAGATCCATATTGTGCAAACCGCGGCGTAGTTTATTGCCTATCAGCTCGATGTAGTCCAGCAGAAGCAGCGTGCAATTGTCGCAAACTGGAATGCATCATCAAATCTAAGTACTCAGAAAAGGTATAGTTCATGTAAAGTACTCACTGCGACAGCCACGCTCCTCCAGATAATTACGTTCCGCTATGCATCTATCGCACTTCAAACCGGTCACACCCGGCCGACATTGACATTGACCCGACTGGCTGTCACAATCGTCACCAGCGGAGCCATCCAAATTGCAATTGCATGGCTGGCAGGTGCTGTTCGGATAAGCAAGTGGATTGCCAAAATAGCCAGGGCGGCAGCGATCGCAGAGCTTCCCCGTGTAGCCGGGTTTGCAAATGCAACTAACTTCACCCTGCCATACGTTGCAGCCTTTGGCGAAATTGCGACTAGTCTCCGGGCAGGGGCACGACTGACAACCATACGAGGAGTTCGGGTCGCCATAATAACCTTCAGCGCATTGTTCGCAGTGACCACCGCCCGTGTTGTCGCGGCAATTCTGAATAATGTAAGAAATGAGAAATTAAGTTGCAAGTGTGCGTTTCGTACTCACCAAGCATATGCCCGTCTCGCGCTCGCATTCATTACTGCGTCCATTACAGTGACACGGCACTACACGCCCAATGAGATCCTCTATGAAGACGGTTTCGATTTCTGTGACATTGCGGAAACGGTAGTAGCCCTTTCCAGGATCCTGACATGAGAGTCCATCATAACGTTTGGGGCATTTGCAATGTTCGACACCTTTGGCTATCATATTCGTGGAACCGTAGACATAGATCGCTGAGTCCATGTGAACGTTGTGGAGGCTGAAAAGGGAAATGAGTGTAAAAAGTGCTACAAAGTTTTAGATACAACCGAAGCGAGAGATTTCACATTAAGGAACGCTATAACTGAAGCCGCGCGAATATGCTTTAAAGCTTTGTAGGAGTGCTCAAATCTTATAACGCGCTTTCCTACAGCGGTTAGTTTATTGTAGTCCCTCTTACTAGAAATAGTTTGTATTTGTAACGGATCCTCAAGTTTTTAAAGTCGAGTTCGAAATACACAATTATTCGTGTTCTTAAGAAATTTTTACCCAAAACATATTACTTCGATTCATTTTCGCGCTTTTTTTGCAATATATATAAAGTAATTCCTCTTCCATATTTTTCGTTTTGTGAGCTGCTCAGAAGTTGATCACTAATTAGTGACTTTTTTTTTGAGACTAATCAAAATCAAATTTCACCATGAAAAGTCTCAATTAGTGACTTGAGACTGCTTACAGAATTCGGGCATTAGACTACTTTAACCTTCATTCCTAGAGTTCTTTCAATATATTTGAAGAAATCTCGCTCGTTTTCTATATTTCGGATCCGTCTAGAATCCTTCTCATATTTTTCTAAGCCTCCCGTTTTTCTTAATTCCCTGTTATATTTGATTTGTCGCAAAACTTCGTCGCCCGCTGTCATACTTACACCACTTCCGTGAAGTCGGCGAAGGCCGAGGCGCGCACAAAAATATGCTTCACATTCTGCAACGCCGCCATCAAAGTTGCACGATCCACAGGCTGACTGTTGTGATGATACTTCCACTCGGACTCATGCAGCGGCACTTTATAGGTCACATTCAACGCATACTCATAGTTCTCATATTCGTAATAGTCGAGCACCAATTTTTTGTGCGAGTGTATTTGCACTAGCGGAAAACGGGCGAGCACTTTACGTTCCAGTGGACGGTTGGCGCCCTCGATCACCAGCGTAAAATACAAATAGCCATCATAGCTGCTTGTGCGATCGCCATAGAATTGTGGCGGCAATTGAAAGTAGAGTGGATGATAGAAATTCGTGTATGCGCCAATTGACACATTGCCCGTAGAACGTGGAATTAAATTCAAATCGTTGAGCAGGTGTATCTCAGCATCCTCGCGATAACTCTTTGCACCTGCCATCTGCACAACTACAATGTACTCGTACTCTGTATTCGTAACATACTGTGGTCGTATGTACTGCACGCTCAGATTGCGCGCCTCTGCCATGCGTATGTGGCCCCACGACCATTCGCTTTGTTCGCATTCACTGGAACGACCAAAGCAGAAGCAACGCGTACAACCTTCCGGGTTGAGCGCCGACAGCCCAAAGGTTGATTTCATGCACGTGTCACATTTAAGACCAACAACCAATGTTTTACACGGACACTGGCCGTTCGCATCGCATGTGATCGAGCCATCTGCGTGCACAAATGAACCGTCCACATTACAATTGCAACGCCGGCACTCCGGATAGCCAAAGTAACCAATGGCACACGTGTCACACTGCCGACCCGCGTAGCCTTCACGACACTGGCACTGTCCGTTCGTCGACTCGCACAGCTGGCCAATGGAGCCGATACGATCACAAGCACAATTGCGACAACCGAGACGCGGTTGCCAACCCCAAGTACCGGCCACACATTGCGCACAACCCAACCCACGACTGTTCGGCGGACAGATGCAGCGACCATTCAACGGATCACAAACTTGTCCCTCGCCCGCACACTGCGTACAACGTTGACAGCCGTCCGTGGAGAAGCCATAAAAACCGTCCGTACACTCGTTGCAATGTTGGCCGCCTACACCGATCTTACAATCGCACTGGCCCGTCCATGGATTGCATTCGTGGCTGCGCGAACCGGCCGGATCACAGCGACAGTCATGACAGCCGACGCCTTGCGTGAGATTCCAATGACCTGATTTGCATTTGTCGCAACGCCGGCCGGTAACGTTGGCCAGACAGGCACATTGACCGGTACGCTTGTCACATGAGGCGGCGATGGCGCCGATCGGGCTGCACTGACACTCTGGAAAGATGCAAAAAAAGAAAAAAATTATGTTAAAGATTTTCGAACGTGATTAATGAGAATTAATGAATGAACTTAACGCAAGATGAATGAACTGTTGTGGAGGTGAGTAAAATGAAAAAATATATTTATAAAAAATATATAAAGAATGGAAGAAGAGATAGAAATACTCTTTTGAGAGATTTATTGTGGCGACGCGGCGAATAATGTAGAACGTTGATGATGAAAAATTGCAAATAAAAATATTGATGATATGCAAAGTTAAGCATTTTTAAGCGATAATAAAAGGTAAACCATGATAGTGGAGCATTGGTGGGTTATGGCTTTGAAATCACGTTTTTAATTTTCTTGCTTTTATAATAAAAATCTGCTATTTCAAGTAAGTGGGCAACGCAATGATCGTTACAACAAAAACATAAGAGTTGTTAGAAACAAAGCCCAAAGCTGAAGCTACAAACAACAGTTAGTTCGTACCTTCAACTGCCGCAACAAGTTCTCATGTAACGAGGCTGAAAAGGCACAATGAGTCCAAAGGCAAGGGAAAGAAGCAGCTAAAGCGGAGGTATGTGGCACTACTCCAAAAACTTATGTACTCCTATGTAAGTACATTTGCATACTCTACATAAATGTGAATGGCTTGCGATAGGTCGTCGCATATGCCTGTATGTATGTGCGCTCAGACAGCGCTTAGCCTTCAATAAGAAGAACGACAAATTGAAAGTCAGACTTACAAACAGGCCAGACGGACGACATGATGCGGCGTCATCGGCGACAATGAGCAGACTTTTGTGCCACATGCACATACCGACAAGCAAGCAGATGCTAGCCGACAGGTAAGAAACAGGTAAAAATAATGCGAATTTATATTTTGGTATATACCTACATGGGCATGTATGTGTGTGTACGTACGAGAATGTATGTTGGTAGGCAGTTTTCTTGGTAATCATATAAAAAATTAAATGTCAATTTCTGCCAGACGCCAAAAGCAATAAAACAAGTGGCACGCCGATTTTTAATGAGTTGACAAAATGTTTTGAGCTTTGGACATGCGAACTGTGACATCGCCAAAGGCAGTGTGTGCGCATAAAATTAAGATATGAAAAAAGAGAAAAATGTGTTTTGTTGTTGGTTTGGTGTTCAAAGCGGAGATGCTGTCAAGCTCAATGAGAAGCGTATAATAACAATTGGAAGAAGATGCACACAAAACCATTAAAATAGTTAAAAAATAATAGCCTAAAAAACATACATACATACATTTGTGTTATAAAATTAATTGAAAATTGCTCAAAAATCGTTTGGAACCACTTGAATGCGATTGGATAAAAAAAATCGATGTACGAGTTAATAGCAAAAACGCGTGGATCGAATTTGTATCTGCGAATCGCTGATCTGGTGATAAAAAGTGGGTCACTTACAAGAGCTGATGTTGTTGTTGTCATAGTGCCATAAATAACAATGACAGTTCTTGGCCGCATATAAATCCACGTCGATCCGGCAACGTAGAACTGATTGTCGTGGGAACGACGACAACGTCAAGCGGAAACGGTAGTGAGTGATTTCCAGTAAGTTCGTGCCAACAGCAGCCAAGCCCGAAATAACGGGCAGGAAGGTTTTGCTGTGAGCAAGGCCTCATCTTCTACTCATATAAGTTGCTCTCCTATAGTTAGTCAAGTTTTTAATCCTCTGTTGGACACCGTTTTTTAAATCCTTCGGTTGGACTCCCGGGTCTGGCCTTTTTTCGTACCGTTTGAGGATCCTCTTTAAAAGGCTATATATAGTACGTATAAGCGACCAGCCAGACTCGGATGCCCAACCAGGGTCTTTTTAAATCCTTTTTTTTGGCCTGTTCGAGGATCTTTCTTAAAATATTATATCCATAAATCGACAGAAAATGAAGTTTTAGGAAACTAACTGGAAGTTCACGTTGTTAGCTTTAATAATAGAAATATGTTAAATTCACGTCCAAAGTTGAAGACGTATGGACAGACTCAAGTGCCTAACGGAGGGTTAATTCAGACCTCTACTGTCAATAATTCGGACCACTTGACGAAACAACCGAATGAACGACACCAGTTTTGAGCTTGAGTAGTGGAATATTGTTTCATCCGGAGGTCTCACACATCAATGATGAATCGCCAGAAGTTATGAAAGCTTGGTCAGGTGGCTCTTATGTCGAATGTAACAACAAATAATTACCACATGCCTTGTCTATGGCATGGGAAAAGCTCACCTCAAGATAGGCTTGTGAAAAGCAATTGTCCCAACTGTCCGATCTAAAAGTGGGGTTATGAAAGAATATTTAATATTCTTAAAAGACTTCGGCATACTCCCAGAGTTGATATATTGTCACCCAAGCCCATACTCTTCAGGAACTTTCAGGCTCTTATAGTTGAACGCACGGCCTGGAGAAATAATTCTATCACCTTCAAATCTGGCTTACAGATACGGTTTACTGATGGGTCGAAATCAGAAGTTGGTGGAACATGGGCTGAAATTCATGGACCTAAGTTCAAAAAATCGATCCAAGACACCGAGGCTTGTGTGAGGGATGGGCTCTGTAGGAAAATTTCAGTAACTCTCGTTCACACACTTGCAAATAGTCAGGCGGCTTTGAGAGCTCTTCTATCAACTCTAATTACCTCGAAAATGGTAAATTACTGACTGCCTGAACCTTCTTAATATGTTGGGGAACTTTAACTCATTATTATTAGGTTGGGCTCCTGAACAGGAGGGTCATAAAGGAAGTTAAATGGCTGATACTCTTGCTAAAAATGCGCAAAGATGCTTCTAATTGTTCCTAAGTCTTTCTGTGGACTTACAAAAGGCCACAGTAACGGCGCTCAACGCAATGTTAAATGTGGTACCCGTAGACATCGCAGGCAGAATTGCCGCTACACGTACCGCAATCACAGTGAGGGGTTCAGGCTATAAGCTCAACCTCACTTATGCGCACTCAAGCATCCTTAGAAACTTCGAGTTCATCCCCCTGTCAATGGATCAGTGTATACTCTCGGAACTACCGGAACCTTCTCCACTCATATTCCATCAAGGGAAAAGTGGTCCAAGAGTGGTCCGGGGGCTACACTTGGGGACAGGGTCTGGTGAACTTGTTCACGGATGGATCGAAGTTGGAAGGAAAGGTTGGGGAGCAGTTTTCTGCGAGGAGCTCCCCATCAGATTCAAATTCAGGTTACCGGCAAACTGTAGTGTGTTCCAGGCAGAGGTAGACAGGAGGCAGCTGATTGGCTGCTCACTAGCGTACTAACAGTCAGGAAAGTAAATATTTACTCCGACAGCCCAGCGGCAATAAGGGCCCTCGGGTCAGTGAAGGTGCACTCGAAACTGGTCAGGGAATGCGTGACCTCACTTTCGACTGCGTCCGAATTCTTTGACATTAGCCTCATCTGGGTTCCTGGTCACAGCGACATTGCGGGAAACTGCGAGGTGGATGAGCTGGCCAGAGAAGGGACATGAGAGGTGATCTTCCCGCGAAAGGAGAGAATTGGGATCCCTCTGACTACCTGTGGTCTGCTCCTGGAAAGATGGGCATTGCGCCAACTCAGCGAGCGGGCAAGTACACAAATTTATAAGGTCCCGAAATCCTCGGGCGAGCTTCTGAAGTTAACTAAATATCAGCTCTCGAATCTCATGGGTTTTCTCACAGGTCACAATGCGCGAGGAATGCATGCAGTGAGGCTTGGAATTACCTCAAGGCCCTTTTGCGATGGATGTATGGAGGATGAGGTGGAATCATCTCAGCACCTACTCTTTAGCTGTCCTGCTCTGGCATGGCTAAGATCTAGGCATCTTGGCTCTTACTTCTTTGCTCCGCCTGCTGATATAGCAGGCGTTGACATTAAAAGTCTGATGAATTTCATCAATAGCACAAAGCGGTTGGCGCAAACGCAGCACAGTCATCGTTTGCAGTCCATACACTCTAACCCACCCTCTTAAACATCCCATTCACAAGGGACGAATCCGTTTCTCCCCGTCCAAGTGTGCTCATTTCTTGGACAACCATACCAACCGAACCTAACCTAACACAGTAACGAATTTCTCAGTGGCGGCATTCTATCGGTCAGCGACAAGCGAAACAATTCCCAACGTCGGACAGAGTAATTTCTGAAATGCTACTTCCGCTCGGCAGAGTAGACTTAAGACTTTTAATTGGTTACTTTACAGGCCCCTGTCTCTCTATGAGACCACGAACTGCCGATTCTGTGAAATGGATACTGAAAATTCAGAACACATTCTTTGTAAATGCACTGCACTAGGCAGAAAAAGGCTACAGCATCTTGGTGGTACTGCCGTGCCTCCATACAAACTATGCAACAATAAGCCCCAGAATGTGCTAAAATTAAAAACAAAATCCGTGAAATATAGAGTACCTTAGCAGGCTTTGCATAATAGAACTCTTTTGGTCCAAATGCGCAGTAGCCTAATAATAATTTTTTTAACTACATCATCCAGTTCTAATATCTGCTTACAAAGCTGACGCCTTATATGACAGGGTGGTACACATAGTGTATTTTTTTTTCAATTCAAAAAAATTTTATAATAAAAATAATTTTTTTTTGGAATATTTTTGATTTATTCGAAAGCGCAAACATTCTGTTGTCTCAGCTGGTTTTGCAACAACGTATCTTTTAACCCAGTTTTCCAAGACCATGGCGATCGTTTCTGGTTGATGAAGGTCTGAATCGTTAATGGATTATTCGCATAAAGGAGAGATTTCACAGGACTCCACAAAAAAGTATAATCGAGTCGAAACGCAGTTCCCAGGTGGCCAATCGATATCGTTGAGATGGCTGGTAAAATGCTTGCCGAACTTGGCGCGCAAAATATCCATTGTGGCATACGCTGCGAGACATGACGCGTCATCCTTATGAACGCCCAAGTCTTGTAATCAATTTCCAGTCATCAAGAATCGTTTATCATTACTTTTGTAGCGCTCACCGTTGACCGAAATGGCATCATCTCCATTTACTTGGAACTCGAAAACATATTAAAGCTTACCATCAGCCACTTCTAAGACTCAACAGATGAAAATTTCCAATTTGCGCAACTTAGTTTCAAATTAGCATTTTTCCGTAGTTGCACTTATTTGAGATTATCATCACTTACGGTTTAGAAATAAAAGTGACATTCATGCCTTGCTTTAATGAGTTTTCGAACTCACGCGTGTATGCGTGTCGGAGTGAACCAGCGCGTGCGTACACATATAAATATGAACATCGGAAATTAAAATGTTAAGCAACTGCAAGCAGGTCAATTAATGTAAATATGTAGTATATCTTTAAAGCGCATGTGCAACGACTGAAAAACCAGACAGAGGAGCAAACATTAAAGCTAACGTAAAATTACAAATACATATACACATAAGTGCATATGCATATAAGTACATATGTATGCATATAAATTAGTGAAATAAAAATTTCAGCAACAAGAGTTGAAAAAGAGAGTAACGATTTTAGCAAAATAATGTGGGCCGCAAGTTGGCGTTGGTCTACGCCCACATTGGCTGAGGTGACTGGGCTCTTATACGATATAAGCGCAATCATGTGAATGAAAACCACACCAACACTAGGCAAAACGAGACGAAGCGTAGCAACTTAATGCTGCGACAGCATATGGAACGGTGCTTTTCCGCATGCCCCTACACCGGCAGCGGCAGTGACGCGCCAAGGAAACTGACAATTTTAAATTGTGAATGGCACTGGCTGGCTGGGCGTCTTGTGAGCGCAGGCATGTACTTTTGTTTGTAAGTGTATGCGTGTGCCCGATTGAAGAAGTATCCAAGCCGTGAAACACCAAACTAGTCAAGAAAGATGCATACGAGTACTAGTTTACAATCGGAATTTTCTGACTGAAATCGAACTAGTCCGAAAAAGTTCGGATTTGTAGCGATGCAAAACGAATTATACCGGCGGCCGCCGTAGTTGAATGGGTTGGTGTGTGACTACCATTCAGAATTCACAGAGAGAAGGCAGGTTCGAATCTCGGTGAAACACCAAAATTAAGAAAAAGCTTTTTCTAATAGCGGTCGCCCCTCGGCAGGCAATGGCAAACCTCCGAGTGTATTTCTGCCATGAAAAAGATCCTCATAAAAATATCTGCCGTTCGGAGTCGGCTTGAAACTGTAGGTCCCTCCATTTGTGGAACAACATCAAGACGCACACCACAAATAGGAGGAGGAGCTCGGCCAAATACCCAAAAAGGGTGTACGCGCCAATTATATATTTATATATGTATATAAAACGAATTATTCATGCCTATTTTATTTAATTCCCAGCTTTTAATTCACCTTTTTTTGTGCACGTTGTTAACTATGGCAAATGAGTTGGCGCATGACTACCAAGTGCGCAGGTCCGAATATCCGCGCATGGGACATCAAATGATAGAAAAAGTTTTTTCTAATAGCAGTCGCCTCTCGGCAGGCAATGGCAAACCTCCGAGCGTATTTCTGCCACGGAAAAGCTTCTCACTTAAAACTACCTTCAATGCTTCGTCGGCAAGGAGAGCCGAAGAAACTCGCGGGTTTGGTATCAAAGACTCTGGCAGGAAAAACATCAAATGTGGTGATACAAGGAAAACTTGACTCTTTTTCATGTTGTTACAGGTGTGAAACAAAAAGACACATTCTCTACTGTCATATTTAACCTACTTTTAACCAGCGATATGGAGAACGGAACAGTAGATGAGATAGCAAAAAGTGCTGTTAGACTACCTTTTGAGCAAAAGAAAGACATACCAAAACCGCTAAATACAATATACAATGAAATGGACGACCACATGAAAAGGCGGGTGGAAGCTAGGTGGACTAATCTGACCACATGCAAAACAGCAAAAGTCATGTGTAGAACTAACGACAAAAAACTGACTCAATTCACACTTACGCTCTCACGAAAGGACTGCAGAACTATCATAGGTATGCTAACAGGTCATAATCTATTGGCTGCACATACGTACAAGATAGGGATTGCTAGCACGGACAAATGCAGGAAATGCAGAGAGGATGTTGAGAAAACTTTAGAGCACCTTCTGTGCGTTTGTCCAGCATTATTAAAAACTCGTTTAAAATGCCTGGGAGCCCCACTGTTTGAGAGTCTGGAAGACGTCTCAAAAGCGGAACTCCCAGCTCTACTTAGATTCGCCAAAAGCGCTGACATCCTATATGATGTCTACTTTAGCTATTCATAAAGGTCGGACTCCATCTGGTATCGCTAGGGACCAAAAGGACTATGCGTGGCTTATTGCCAACCAGGCTAACCTAACCTAACCTAACCAGCGATATCGACCCTGGAGCTACCATTTTCACGAAAAGCGTCCAGATCTGCGGCTATGCTGACGGCAATGCTATCGCGTCGAGAAACCAACGCGCACTTGCTGATTGTACGCTGGAGCTGATAACTAACCTAGTCGGCTTTAAAGTAAATGTCGATAAGACAAAGTACCTCGTTAGGTCTTTAAGTGTCGCACGCCATGGCGACCTGGTGGTCAGCTCATATATTTTTCACAAACTGAAGAGTTTTAAATACCTGGGTGTAAACTTTAGCAGCGCTGCGGACCCCCTAATCGGCGTGAATAATACACTGCAAGCTGCTAATGGAAGTTATTTGTTCAGCTGAAACGTATTAAAAAAATTACTCGATCTCGATGGTCGTGTAAGCTACGGCCCTACAGGACGCTAATAACACCAGTAGCAACATATGGTTCCCCTTCTCCGCTTTGATCGTAAAATCCTAAAAATAATATGTGGACCGGTAAGGCAAGCTGATGGATCGTACAGAATAAGACGGAATGATGACATCGAACAGCTGAATCAGGTCAAATACTTCGTGCGTTTTGCCAAAGCTCAGAGACTGAGATGGTTTGGGCACCTGATCAGAGCGGATGACAGCAGGCTTCTGAAAAATACCTTCAATTTTTTTATTATGGGCAGTAAAAGGCGTGGAAGACCATCAAGAAGATGAGCGGATGATGTTGATGTAGATTGACGCTTTATAAATGCTAGCAGAAGCGACGTACTGAATCGTATGGAGCGCAATTTTGAAGGAAGCATTGGCTCACCGCGAGCTGTGATGGCTATGGTGAAGATATAATTAGCAAATCCCGTGCTGCTGAATAAAAATGTGTAATATAAATTATACTTAAGAAAAACGCTCACTCTCTTAAGGCTCAAATTCGTGGTTTTGGTTCATAATTGGACTAGTCGATAAGTGTAATATTTTGAACTTGTCTGCGACTAGTATATTTTTTATCGAAATCTGACAATTGACATCTCGTAGGACATCGCCATGTAAAAAATACCAATTGCT
Organism: Anastrepha obliqua; assembly: GCF_027943255.1. Taxonomy (NCBI): domain Eukaryota; kingdom Metazoa; phylum Arthropoda; class Insecta; order Diptera; family Tephritidae; genus Anastrepha; species Anastrepha obliqua. The sequence continues at coordinate 10,901,650 of NC_072896.1, read as the reverse complement.
TGTATGGGAAAAAGACAGTTGTCCGACTAATTGGGTCCTCGACTCATACCAGTCGTGAAGTAGTTTACAACTAGTACATTTGACTACAGGGATGCATGCAGGCTTGTATGTGTTTGAAGCTAAGTATATGTGTATGTAGATTGCATGTGTGTGTGTGGTTCTGAAGATTTCATTCATGAAAATCGCGTGTTTGGGCGGCAGTTGGGGATTTTCATGGCAACCAGAAATGGCCAAAAGCAGATTGACTTTGCAATACTTGCAATCGCAAGCGAATTTTAACAGTTGCTGTAGTCATTAATACTTTTGGCTTGTGTTTAGCGGGCTGGGAGTGCAGAGGCATGAACCAAGAGTGGCATTCGCATATGCACATGTCGGTATACATACATACATATGTATGTAAAAATGTCTCCTTTTTAGTTTTCAAACTGCATTTTATGTTGCAAGCAATTTTCATGTGGGTTTCATTGAGCGACTCTGTGCTGAATGACTGTTAGTCTAACCACAACCGCTCAAACATACAAACAAATGTACATTTGCATAAATTGTGCATTTGTACTTTTGCATACATACTCTTACGTCTATTTGTACTGGGGTGTTACATACGCATGCACGTTGCCTATAATCACTTTAAATTTGCATTTTTATATTCTTAGTATTTATTTGCGTCCACACATGTCCGCGATGTGCCAGCGAATAGCCTAAGGCTTTCATAGTTTTCGTCTGTTGCATTGACTTTAGCGTTTCCCATTATTATTTCTGCTGTCCTACATATACATATGTGTAGGTATGTATGTACATATAAAAAAAAATAAATCTAAAACTTTTATGAATGAGTGGACAGAATCGAATTTGCCCAGTTAATAAATGAATGGCTCTCATATGTGCGAATAAAGTGTGATAGCAGAAGCAACTAAGATGGATAATTAAGATGGTTGCTTTTTGAAAAGTGGATGATTTGGAATATGAAATGCAGGATACTGAGTGCAGATCAGCAACCTTTCAACGCGTCCTTAGTGGAAACATTTGGAGACTCAGTTCCTCCATTTCGCAATTGCAAGCTGATCCAAAGAGTTTTAGTTGGGCAGAACATCGACTGAAGACGGATACGGCACCGGGCATCCATTCACCAAGGATTCTGTAAAAAAGTGGAAGAAATTGTATTATCTAACCAACGAGTGACCAGCGAACATCGGATAGAATTCACAAGTCTCCTATTTGGCTGCAAACAAAGTTTGCTCATCGCAAATTTGAACATGAAGAAGGTTACCGAGAGAGTTAACCAAAGCACACAAAGACATTGCTTCACAAATATCATACAATGAATTCGCAATTAAAATTAAAAATTGTGATGGCTGCTACACAAGAAGAGCACCTCGAATTGCTGAAATATCCCTTAACTCCCAGAACCTTCTATCTCTTTTCTAGGCTACGAGTCAGGAATTGAAATAGTGAAACCATAGTGAGAAGTGAGGTATAGGCATTTTTCGACTACCAAGAGAGAGGGGGGTAATGGGAAAGTGATGCGAACAATATAGCCACTCCTCTCCAATTGGCAACCTCTACCCACTGTCCAGGACCTGATGCCCTGGACTTGGTACTCCCTGTTTTCGCTAACGAGGCTCTGTCGACCGGTGACAAGGCGGTATATCCTTGTCAGCACTTTAAGCTAAGGTGTCGAGGTACCCGTGCCGAGAGCTGCATGGCTGGTAGTGTCTAAACAACCAGTCTTTAACGGTCCCCTCCGACGCCCAGGCTAGGTCGGTTGTATTAAGCGCCTTACCACGGCATGCCGGCTCTGCCGTGGCGGACCACCCCTTCCGTGCCTACTCGTGGGACCAACTAGCAAATGGAATCTGAAAACAAAAATAAAAAAACAAACGAAGTAGAAAAGGAGTTGACGGAGAGTGTGCTGGGCACTCTCTCCGAGGACGATCTTCTGGCCTCCAGCCAGGAAACGATCGTCGAGCCACATTCGAGCGGTGCTAAACATAGTACCCCGCTTCTACGACCAAGCCTTCTCCAGGCGGCTACCAAGACGACCTCTGGTGAGGAAATCAAGGCGGCCTCTGGAAAGGTTTCCTTGGGGGCCTCTGGTAAGGCCGCCAAGGTGACCCCTGGCAATGCCCCGGCGACCACTGCGAAGGTCACCAAAAAGAAGAAGAAGTCGTCCGGTACCCTGCTCAAAGCGCGCTACCTGAGGGCGAAATTCATTCTGGCAAAGATTGCCAAGAATGAACAAGCCGGTAAAGCGCACGAGCGGGACGCTGAGGACCGGGTGAAGTACGAGGCCGCGATCAGAGAGTACGAGGCCGCGTCTGCAGCAAAATTAATCCAGCCACAACAACAACCACAACAACAGCCAAAACCGGCACGGAGCTCGGCCAAACGTAACCGCTCACAGGATGTGAGTGAACGTGTGGCCAAAAGGAGCAAACACTCCTCAACCCAGGGGGCTGGGGGCCCTTCAACCAGTGCGGCAGGCGCGGCCTCGAGGGCGGCTTATAGTGAGGTGGCCAGAGACCATCTCCAAGTTGCCCTCGTGGACGCAAAAACCAAAAGTGGAAGAGCGGTGTTACCCCTTTGGGATGCCATTGAGGGACGGCTATCGGGGATGGTCGTCAGACACCTCATGGACAAAAAAGGGCCAGCACCTCTCTTCGACTCGGGTGAAATCTGTCGGGGCTGTAGGGTGATTAAATGTGCCAATCAGTACTCGAAGGAATTTCTGGAGAAGAGCCTTGCTATGGTTAGCAACGCCTGGGAGGGGCTTTCGCTAAAGCTCATCCCTGCCTCAGAAATTCCTAGGCGACCACGAGCCAGAATCTGGCTGCCGAAAATGGAGCTGGACAGTTCGGAAATTGTCCCGTGTCTCAAGCTCCAGAATCCTGAGGTTCCTATGGATGACTGGTCAGTCATCAAAGTAGAAGAACCTCAGCAGCATAGCTCAGCCATATTACTGCTGATTAACAGCGAGTCGCTGGAGGCTCTCGAAAAACAGCAGTTCAAACTTCGCTTTCGTCTCAGGTTGGCCAAAGTGAAGGTCTTCCCCGCCTCTGTCGCCCTGGACGATGACCTGGAGAAATTGGGGGATGACACCAAGAAGCTGCTCGACGATCTGCGGCTGTCTGGGACGGACGCAGATTCCGAACTGGGGGAGCAGTCATAAAGGTAAGTAACACTTTTGAACAGTCTGTTAAAAGTATTACAAATTAACCTTCGTCATTCCAAACTAGCCACAGATAACCTAAGAGTCACCCTCCGGGAGGAGGACATAGATGTCTGCCTGATACAGGAGCCTTGGATCTGGCAGCATAAAATCATGGGACTGAGAGACAGATCCTATGACCTCTTTTATGTCCATACTGATGGTAAGCCTAGGGCCTGTATCCTAGTAAGGAACACAATTAATGCCTTTTTGCTATCTAATTTCAGTTCACCGGATGTGACTGCGGTCAGGGTGGAACCATCCAGTGGCAGTTGCTTCTGCCTGGTATCTGCCTACATGGCCCACGACAGATCGGCGCCTCCTGAGGAGTTGCAGCATCTAGTGGATACTCTTCTGCCCAAGAAGGAGAACATCCTGATCGGATGCGATGCCAATGCCAGACACACCATTTGGGGCAGCAGCGAGATCAATGAACGGGGTGAGTCTCTTTTTGATTTTATACTAAGCCGTAATTTACTTATCTGTAACAAGGGCAACACCCCAACTTTTGTCTTCCCGGCATCGGGAACATCAAACGGTTGGGAGGAAGTTCTTGACATCTCTCTTTCTACGAACTCATCTGCTGTTAGGGTTGAAAATTGGACGGTCTCCCAGAGGAACTCGTTTTCGGACCACAGGTTGATCCTCTACGAAATCGATTTCATTCGGGAGACCTTGCTACCCCGCAGAAACCCTAAACGAACAGACTGGTCTCTTTTCCACAGGGTTTTCTGCAAGCAGCTGAATAGGAGTAAGTTCTTGACTACCACTAAGGAACAACTGGACGCGGAAGTTAGACACTTAGAAGGGTCTTATCAGACTGCCTTCAAAGTAGCCTGCCCAGTATCCTTTAGCAAGAAAGACTTTCCTCCCTGGTGGAGCAACACGCTGACCGACTTGAAAGAGAAGGTTAGGAGAGTCTTCAACAAATGTTATCAAACAAGGAACTTTCAAGATTACCGGGATATTTTGAAAGTTTATAAGAAAGCCATTAGAGATGCGAAGCGCAACTCTTGGAAAGAGTACTGCGAATCCATCGAATCCGTAAAAGACTCGGCCAGACTCAGCAGGATCCTATCCAAGGACCACTCCTGTAAAACTCTTGTCAAAAGAGAGAACGGGGAGTGGGCTGAATCTGCAGGCGAATCCTTAAAAATCCTTATTGATGCCCATTTCCCGGAAAACTCTATTGATCCGGTCTGTAACGAAGACCCGAACCGGCAGGAGGGGTCACCTGTGATGCCCCCGGCACCGGTCTTGTCCGTCAACAGAATAAACTGGGCAATCGAGAGTTTTTCCCCTTTCAAATCTCCAGGCATCGATGGTATCATGCCAGTAATGCTTCAGAAGACTAAGACCGTGGTGGTTCCCGTTCTTCAAAAGATCTTCTCGGCGTGTATCTCGCTGAACCACGTTCCTGCTAGCTGGAAGAAAACCAAAGTGGTCTTCATTCCTAAGGCAGGAAGGAGGGGCCACGTCCTGGTCAAGGAATTTAGACCTATAAGTCTTACCTCCTTTATTCTCAAGGTGCTTGAAAGAGTGATCGACTGTCACATCCGAGAGCACTGTGAAACCAGACTTTCTCCAGCCCAACACGCCTACCGAAAAGGGAAATCTACCGAGTCAGCCTTACATGAGGTAGTAGGGACTGTAGAGAAATCTCTGGAGGGGAAACAATTCACTTTGGCGGCCTTTATAGACATAGAGGGCGCCTTTAATAACATTACTGCGGAGTCAATTGCCACGGCTCTAAGCAGGCTAGGGGTAGAAACACCTATCTACCGCTGGATCTCGTCCCTACTTGGTGGTAGGGAAATAAATGCGGTGGCAGGAGGGGCTAGAATCACCAGATTCGTACATAGGGGCACACCGCAGGGCGGCGTCCTCTCGCCCGTCCTTTGGCTAGTAGCTGTAGATGAAGCCTTAACTCGTTTAAACAGGGGGGGGGGGGGGGGGGGGGGGTAAAGGTGGTGGCATATGCCGATGACTTGGTCCTGATGGTCTCAGGTCCCTTCCCATCAGTAATGGCTGAAATTTTGGAAGGTGCACTGGCTACACTCAGCAGGTGGGCCGCCAGTTGCGGTCTCAGAGTCAACTCTGACAAAACGGAGTTGATGCTATTCACCAGAAAATACAAGCCTCCGCTGTTTAAGCTTCCTAGACTTAATAACCAGTGTCTTACACTCTCATCGGAAGTCAAGTATCTTGGTGTAATACTTGACCCCAAGCTCCACTGGAAGCTGCACATAGAAAATCGAGTTAAGAAGGCTAATATAGCCTTCTATGCCTGTAAATCTATGTTCGGCAAAAAATGGGGCCTCAAGCCACGTGTCGTACTCTGGATGTACAACTTAGTGGTTCTGCCAATTTTGACATACGGTTGCCTAGTTTGGTGGTTAGCTCTTCAGAAGGGCTACAACTTCACTAAATTAGAGAGACTGCAGAGAACTGCATGTGTGGGCATCACTGGTGCCTGCAGAACATGTCCCACCGCTGCGCTCAACGTTATACTCCACTTAATTCCTGTGGATCTGCAAGTTAAATCCATTGCTGCTCAGAGTGCTATCAGACTGAGGGAGTTTGGCCTCTGGAGACAACTCCCTGTCGGGCATAGCAGCATCTTGAAGCAGATCTCCCCTTCCTTCTCTGTTCTTCGCACCGACCTCTCCATCCGCAAACTGTGCTTTGAGGGTTGTGCTAGGGCTATCTTTCCGAGCAGGCAAGATTGGAAAGAGGGGAGAGTTGTTGCGGATATAGATGCCTCTGTTTTCACTGACGGATCCAAAATGGAGTCTGGAGTGGGAGCGGGGGTCTACTCCAAATCAGCCAACATCTCGGTCTCCTATAAACTGCCGGAGACAAGCAGCGTCTTTCAAGCAGAGGTCTTCGCGATCCTGCAGGCATGCAAAATGCTTCAGGATCGCTGTTGGGAGGGAGACTTAAAAATTTTTTCCGATAGCCAAGCTGCAATCAAGGCACTGTTGTCGCCGCATTGCAGCTCTCTTCTCGTAAACTCCTGTAAGGAGGAACTTAAACGCCTCGAACGGGCAGGAAACATCTCCCTCATCTGGGTTCCTGGGCACAGGAATATAGAGGGAAATGAAATTGCCGATGAACTTGCCAGGAAGGGGGCGGCAGAACCGAGTCCAGCTGCCCTCTTCTCAGACATCGGTATCCCCTTGGCCGTCGTTAAAGGGAAACTACACAACTTCTTTCTAAGAAAAGCGTAAGACAGATGGAAGTCTGTCTCATCATGTGCCATTTCAAAAGCACTATGGCCTCAATATGACATAAACAGAACGCTTAAGGTGATGGGAACCTCCCGCCACTCAATTTCCAAACTCATCGCGGTGATTACTGGCCACTGGGTGATCGGCACTCACGCGGAGAAGCTTGGAATTCCGTACAACCCCCATTGCAGAAGCTGTGGGGATCCTACAGAGAAAGAGACTGTGGTACACTTTCTCTGCAGATGTCCGGCTTTGGCGGCTAGGCGCTTGAGATTCCTCAGCGTTCCCTTTGGGGATGACTTGACGAAATTCTCCAGCCTAGATCCCTTTTCTCTCCTCCGCTACATCAACAGCACTGGATGGCTGTAGACGGTCTTATCTCCTTCCTTAATCCTTTCACAGGTAGTGGTCCACTCTATGGTATCAAAACGGCACGTAAGTGCTACTTGTAGCGTACCTGGGGTACTCTTGCCATCTTACCTACCTACCTACCTACCAAGAGAGAGGATTAGAAAGAGAGAGGGAGAGAGGATGATAAAGAGAGAGCGAGTGGGAAAGAGAGAGTGTTATTTATTTAAAAGTCACGATGTACAGATTGCAGAGGTGTGCAAACCGTTAAAAGGCGCTCAGCGAATTTGAAAGAATCAGATGATTGGCTGACATAGCCGGAGTCATAATAGAGGTTAGTTTACAAAAAACCTGAGATTGTGTTAGTTATATACAAAAAAATTTAGCACAGTCTTCGTTGATGTTCTCTAAACAACGACTGATTGGACGAGTGTGTAGTGTGGATACGTGTGAAATGAGTGGACCGAATTCTGCTGGCGAATATCCGGTGACGTGGCAGCTGAAGTTACTCGGACAATTGTACTTCGAATGGTCAAACTTGGTAATCCATTATCCTTGTTTAAAGGTATAAAAAAGATTTAAGGTATCGAGATATCACCTACGTACGTGCGCAGGTTCGAGCCTCCGCACATGAAACACCAAAATAATAGAAAACGGGTTTTCTAATGGTGGTGTGCGTCTTGATGTTGTTCCACAAATGGCGGGACCTACAGTTTCAAGCCGACTCCGAACGGCAGATATTTTTATGAGGAGCTTTTACATGGCAGAAATACACTCGGAGGTTTGCCATTGCCTGCCGACGGGCGACCGCTATTAGACAATTTTTTTCATAATTTAGTGTTTCACCGAGATTCTAACCTATGTTCTCCCTGTGAATTTCGAATGGTAGTCACGCACCAACACATTCGGCTACGGTGGCCGCCGTGGAAGGTGTGGTACAAGATTAAAAGGAGCTACAGCTGATCTCTCAAAAAAGACGTTTTACGGTGACCACTATATTTCTGACCTGGATCCTCTGAAATTAAAAAACTAAGCGGGTTTCGTTAAAGTAATGTTAAATCTAGTAATTAATCGAAGGAATATGCAAAATACATTTTTTTGACGAAAGGGCGGTTTCTCAAAAAAAAAATCGATTTTTGACCAAAATTTCGGCCTTAAATTGTTTATAAAAAACTATTTATATATGGTTTATAGCTAAAAAGTACCGCCCAATACCAATGCAACCAGAAAAACAGGTCAACAAATTCCCGAAAACCCGTTGCTGAGTAGGTAAGTCGACCAATTTTTTTTCTGACGTACAGTTTCCTAGCTATTGCAAAATAAAGGTTTTATGTTGAAGAAAAAAGGGTAGATATTAAAAATTTTCAATATGTGGAGAAACCGTTAAATGATCAAAATAATGGGTATACATATTAAGTTAGAGGTAATTAAATTTGTGACCTTTTGTTATTGCTTAGTTTTTTATTAAGATTAAAAGTTTTCTAGATATTTACAAAGAAAAAAATTTGAAAAAAGCGTAAAGATAAACATTGAAATTATCACATTTTTCTAAAACATATTTCAGTTTACTGCTTACTCGTATTAGAAATGCTTAAGCCCACAAATCCACAATTTTTAAAATAATTGATAAAAATGTCCACAATACAGGGAACACTTGACATGGCATCGCTCAATAGTTAAAATAAAATAACGAATCTGAGGTTAGTGCATTTCACTAAAAACATGCGGCAAGCTCGATTCCGCCCTCGCTCAGAATCTTTTTAACTTACATAAATCTCATAACCATAAATATTTATGTATTGGTGAACAGTAGTCGTTCTCCGTTTTTGAACGTCATAATTGCGGAATACGCCTGCGCGCATGTTGAGTTCAGTCAACTCGATTTGCTATTCTTTGATTTGCTTAATTTAATTTTTTTGTCACATTTCTTGTTTATTTTTCTGGCGATTGTTAAGCAATTTCAATATGCAATTTGCTGTATTTACATTTGTTGCTGGCTTTGCTACTTGCTCAACAACGTTATTCATGCATATTTTTTGGATACTACGTATCTATGTATGTATGAGTGTGTGTGTGTATATATGTATGTATATGTTGTCATACAAAAGTGTATTTGAAATTTTAATTCATATGCCTGACCCAGCAGGAAAGAACTCAACTCTGCTTCGGAAATAAGTCAAATTCATCCACGCTACTTATCGACATTGGTTTTCGGAGTTCAACAGTGACTATCACTTTTTCGCAATTTAGAGATTCCCCAATTCTTATATATATTTTCAAATAAATATTCGGTACTTTTTTCGAAGCAATTACGTTTCTTACTCGATGCTTTTGGAGTGCAATATTTTCACGGATGCCCTTATGAGCTACATTTTTATGGCAACGCTGCAAGTTGCTATTTGAAGGGCGTTTTGTTCTGTTGTTGCAAAACAGGCAATGTAAATAATAATATAAATAAATAAAAATGTGAATAAATCACTCAAGAAATTTACAAAATGGGTTGGTATATAAATCGCAAAATGCCCTCTTTGGGAGCTAAGTCCTTAAGAAGATGAATAAATGATTAACTCTTTTTGGGCCTCGATAGGAAAAAGAGAAATTTTCTAAAATTTCTAATATGAAGAGGTTTGGTTTAGACGCATACAATTTTTTCAAAATTAAAAAAAAAATGTTATTATGTAATTCATATTTAAGAACCCCATAATATTGAGTTAAAATGTCCAAAAATGTTTTTAAAAATGGAAAGCTTAAAAAAAAACATATTTTTTATATACCTCACAAAGTTAGGTTTGGTTAGGTTTGGCAGCCGCATCGCACATAGAGACAACGATGCTACTTAGACTACGAAATGGGTCCGTTGTGAGCCGCGGGGGCTGGGCTACATTTCCCTCTCCATATTGAACCATCCTGAGCTTTTGACAAAGCGTAAAAGGTTTCTGATACCTAAACTGTATAGATTATCTATATTCGTGAAGAAGTAGGATCTTAAATATCGGTTCCTGCTTCTGGCTAGAGCTGGGCATGAAAGCAAAAAAGGTGTTGAATTGTATCTTCCTCATTTCTGCAACTACAACAGAAATCATGCGTGTAAACGCCTAATCTCCTTGCATGATTTCCTATGAGACAATGTCCTGTGAGGGCCCCTACTAAGGTCTTGATTTGAAGTTTACTCAGTTTTATAATACTTTTGGACACACGTAGATTTAGTCTTGGCCATGTTTGCCTAGTAATTTCACAGGTGTAAGCGCTATCCATCTTTGATTTGCAGAACTGATTAGTGTGTTCTTAATAAGAAGCTTCCAATTGCGAGAGGTATCTCCATAAAATTACTTATGCCTGGTATACAGGTACTTCTTTTGCAAGTTGGTCTGCCTACAGTTCCCTGGTATATCTCTGTGGCTTGGAACCCAGCATAAGATTATACGATATTGCTTGGCCATCTCATTTAGAAATTGGCGACAACGTAAGACACTCCTTGATGTTGTTTGGAATGCATCCAGGGCTCGTAGGGCAGCTTGGGCGGCTGTCCGATAGAATGCAGATATCCGTTGATGATATTCTGTTTATCTTTAACCATTTTAAGGCCTCATGAATAGCGTTTATTTCCGCTTGAAAAACACTACAGTAAAGCTCTTCGCAAAATAACCCTGATCCTACACCGGTGTCCATTTTAGATCCGTCCGTGTAGATCTTAACGGGTGTGTTAGGTGTTGGACCTTCTTCAAGCCATTCCAGTCTAGAAGGTATTTTCATTAGCAAATTCCTTTCGAAGCAAATAATGGGAGGGTGATAATCACCACACAAAATAACACTAAAATACTTTTTTTCTATTTATTTAATTTCAAAAATTTGCACTTTTTCAAACTTGGCACTATTAGCTATCTGCAAAATTTAAACTCTCACAAGTCGATAGACTGAACCATCTGCGGTTTTGTGTGCACACTAATTCGATCAATGGCCTGCCTCGGAAATGTTAATTTTGTTTATAATGACAAAATATTAAGCAACTGGTAGAAATAAACCAACACTTAATGAGTATTAGTAAGACCGCGTTCATAGAGGTAAATATTTGTTGCTTCAACTCGTCACTTGTAATGCTCGAGCTCTGCAAACACCCTTCCTGTTTTCGTTCTTCTCGCTTGGTAATTTTAAGTTTGTCTTCGCCCTTTTTACGACATGAAGCCTAACCGCGGGATAACTTTGTCTTGTCTCCCTTGACACTTTTGTAGTACAATGGTCTCCTGACTGAGTGTTTGGACTTGTCCATCCCCTACAAATCTAATTTAATCTAAACCTCCCTTGACACTATACTCGCGTTTCCTTTCTGCTCGTCTCAAACATATTAAATTGCGTTCAATACTGCACCCACTTGATTCTAATGGTTCATAGGATAATACGCCAGGTCGGCTCCACAAAACTCAAGGTACAACTTATGCCGGTCTTCGACATCAAAATCGCCGCTCTTGAAGCGTTCATACCACTAACGAAACGTTCTTTCACTAATTAGGTACAGTCGCACTGTAAGCATTAGGTGAGCCTCGGTCACGGTTTTCTTCGAATGGAAGCAGAAAATCAAAACTTCCTACAAATGACGATATTTGGACACAAAATTGGTATCTTTACCGTGAATAAGTTTATGAAGTAACACAAATTCATTAAAATGTTTTTTTGTGGTTATGTTCACAGATGTCCAAGCTTGCTGGAAAATATTTTAGATCTGCCTATTTCGACTAGCGCTTATCAGTGCAGCTATCTGTCAAAAAATGGCGGAAGCAAAGTCCTTCACCTCTTAGTATAACTTTTGTCAAAGTCAATTGAATTTAATGAACCAGCATATACCTATGTGCTTTGTTGACTTATCAAAAGCATTCGACCGAGTCAAACTGCAAGATGTTTTGAACAACCTGGCCAAACAAGGTGTACCAGAAGACATTCTTACCGTTATTGAAAATCTGAACTGTGATTGCAAAACAAAAATAAGAATATGTATATGGAAAATATATCAACGAAGTTCCATGCGCAAGCGGAATAGGACAAGGAGACTCGCTGAGCCCAATACAATAATGGACCAAATAATAAAAGAAGTCAAGTCATTAGATGGGTATCGTCTTAATAACATGAGCAACCATTAATTGCGGACTCTGAAGACAATCTGCAAAGTTTACTACATAAGTTTGTAGTTACAGCCAAACAGTTTAATATGGAGATCTCCAGAGAAAAAAACAAAAAGTTTAGTAGTTGCCAAGAATGCGATCAGATGCAAAGGACGATGATAGAACAAGTTATGAAATTTAAATACCTGGGTATAGAAATATCCAGTGACCGCGACATTATTAAGGAAGTCAGAGAGAGATGTATGCAGGACGCACGTATTGCAGGTTGCATTAGGGATGTTGTATGGTGGAACAAATATATGACCACTGAAAGCAAGACGCGTATATACAAGACTGTAATAAGACCAATCCTGACCTATGGAGTTACTGCGTACAGCTGAAATGCAAGTTCTACGATCCATCGTAGGAAAAATACGTCTTGACTGCATTAGAAACGAGGTCATTCGTGACGAAACTGGGGTTAATGACGTAGTGAAGTTTATAAGAACAAGAAGACGAGCTTGGAATGATCACGTTTCTAGAGCTAGGGACGACAGAATTATCCGAATAGCGAGAGACTATATACCATATGGAAAGCGCGGACCTGGAAGACCACCAAAGAGATGGCGTGAAAGCTGGATTTCGACATCAGCGGAAGGACAATAACATTTCGTCATTTTGAATTTTAATAATACTTTGTAATTTATAACTATGTAATTGTGTGAAGAAAAACAGGTGAAAACCTATAATAAAAGAATAAGAAGAAACTGCCCTTTTCACCAATTAAACTGACTTATTTCGATATCAAATCTACTTGATACTCTTTTCCGATGCTTCTTCAATATCAGATTCCAGAGCATCGAATGATTGCTACTGTAGCGTTGCGCTCTGACGCAGTAAGTTGCTGGAGTCACATAAGAATTTTAATAAACTGAAAATTATCTTTTTTCAAATAAGAAATTATAAGAAAATTAGGTTTATTCCTCTATCAAGAAGTCTAGGATCTCGTGAAGGGAACGCCGTTGTTTCACCCTATCGAATACTGCGAGAGCTACACCCACGAGCTTGGTTTGCAATTTTCTTTCTTGAAGATATAATTTGCTGAGTTCAATACTAGTTCAGAAATATCGAAAAATGGTTGCAGAGAAAACTAAACCCCATCTTTTGTTGCAGCAGGAGACAATTCACACTTCTCCCAAGACATCGCCGTATAAAATTCAGGAGCAGTTTATATGGAAAAGCGAAGGAAAGCGACCTCATTAGTCATGAATCTCAGTTCCCTAGAACCTCTCTAGTTTGATACTACTGGATTTGCCAACAGGGGTGTTTTTCTTTCTATATGCGAGTACATGAAAATGAATTTTTCCTCAGCCACACGCGTGTAATTGACGTTATTTTAAGGAAGCGTGGGTTTGTTTATTGACATTTTTTCTGTCGTCTATTTTTGCTTGTTGTCGCCTTGCCGGTTTCATTGGGTATTCGTTGAGGTTAGTTTTATATTGTAAATGAATACGTTTTGCTTAGCAAATTAAAAAGGAAAACAAAAGTATGTGTGTGTGTGTAGGTACATGTGTGTGTGCCTCAGTGTAGTAAAATTGCAAATTAAAAAATTGTGGGCGTATCAGTACCGGAGGCGGCTATCGGCTCGATTGCTGCTACTTTGCGCTCGCCAACCCAAAAAAGTCGGTTGAAGGGGCTGCCGTCGAGTGCCACTGCCTCGCAATGACTGGACATTTTCATTAAAAAAAAAAAACGTATTTACTAGTCATTTGAAATTACTTATAAAGTTGCATATGAGTACATGATTGCTTTCGGTAATGAGTAATTGATCGTGGTACCGGTTTAATTATTTGATTTATCATCAGCTGGTTGGTGACATACCCACATATTTTACTGTTATTAAATTTGAACTCGAGGAATGTGTTTGATTTGATTTGATTTACTACAGATTGAGGTATCTGTTACGGATCAAATTTTTCGGCAGATAGGAAACCAGGCTATATATAAGTATATATGTATGTATGTACAGGGTTGGTATACGGTGGAATAAAAGTTGGAGGACGGAGAAACTAGGCCTGTAGTTATGTTGTAATTTCTCAAGCGGAGGTCTATGCAATAGAAGTTGGCGGAAGAGAGTGTCTGCCCAAAGAAACATATATCTTTGAAACGTATCTAAATATAATACAGTCATGGTGAATCCAACTGGTGTGACTTCCATTCGGAAGTGCGTAGATTCGACTCCCGGTGCATGAAACGACAAAATGATAGAAACGATTTTTTGACGCTCCTCGGCAGGTAATGGCAAACCTCCGAGTGTATTTCTGGCATGAAAAAACTCCACATAAAAAATATTTACCATTCGGAGTCGGCTTAAAATTGTAGCTCCCTCTATTCGTGGAACAACATCAAGACTGGAGGAGGTGCTCGGCCAAACACAGAAAAAGGCTCTAAGCGCCAATTATTTATTTTTTATTTAAATCCGAAAAGGTTTAAGATGAAGTAGAGCAGTGACTTTAGGCTCAACACTACAGTTAAAAGAACAGAATATGTTATTTTAAGTTATTATTTCCGGATAGACAGTAGAGTAAAGTATCAGACGCTAGTGCAACGATGAGTTCAGAGAAAAAGAGAAGAGCTGGAAGGCAGCTACGAAGTTGAATCACTTCGCTCTGAAAAGAACTCTGACAAGATCACCGAGTAGTATGGCTGTAAAAATAGCACAAGCATATGATACTCTGCTGGCTGCTGGAAGAGAATGTGTGTTTCAGTCGTACGCCAAAACTGCGCACAAGGCAAGAAATACTTAGGCCTGGCAAAGTAACCTTATCTACAACTGGTCACTAGATTTGTGGCCAAATTCAAGACCGCACTGCGATCTGCTTAATTATTATATGCATGACTTCCCTGAAGCAAAAGTTATGGCAAATCCTCATAACTCTAAAGACGTTCCCTTTCAAGGAATTGTTGCCCACATTGGAAAAAAGAAAAGTGAGCACGTATATGAAGGCGCTTCAGGTCCTGTCCTTTAATAAAGTTCAACCTCGCTTAAAGTTCATCCTGAACCTACACTATAAAAAAATTCAGATAGGCTTACAGTCTCCACAGCCCGACCCATTAAGTCGATGGATGGTTACCATCTTTAACGGAGCCATATAGACTTAGCAGCTTTGCCGCCTCACATAACCACATCGGTGGATGATTGCCTCACTATCATTCGCGCCCTACAAGCCAGGGATACAGCCTTACCTGACTGGGCACCAAATTTTGTGAAACTTGGCGGTAATAAGCGGGTGGACTGACATCATTATATGCGGTGCTATAGTATGCCCCTATCCGAAACTCTTTGTGGTTTCACCAAAGCACGCATAAACTTGCCGATTAACAGAAAGAGTAAAAAAGATTAACCGACACTAATAAGAGTGATCAGGACGAAGAAGATTAAACAGCCCTTCTTTCGTTCAAAAGAGGGTTAAATTAGAGAGAAGGGATGCACGAATTCTCACTGGGTATTACGCGCGACTTTCTTGACCGGTCGTACCTTAGTAAATTGATTCTTTCAGAATGTTTCTTTGTTTATGAGCCGCTCTATGCACGTAAATTTGTTCACATAGGCGGTGTGATGGGTAAAACTTGACGATGGAATAACTGGGTGAGAAAAATGTGTTTGGATGGGAGATGGTTGAACAAGCACTACATAGAGTGTTCAGGATAAATACTGCGTCCTCGCAGTCTCATTCATTTAGACAGAGTGCACCTGCACTATGTTATCAAATGGGACAATGTTGTGTCCTCCATCACTTGAACTTTACCAAGGCTTTGTTGATTGTGCAAATTAGACGGCAAAACGACGGAACTCATTATAAGAAAATTTCGCCATTAATTAGTACAGTAGAAAGAAGATAGATTGCTGAATTTAAACGTAGCGGTACAAGCCTTGAGGACGATCCACGTCAAGAACGTCCAAAAACAGCAATAACTCTAGAAATCGTAGAAAAAATATAGGACATCGTATTGGAAAACCGTCGAGTGACTGAAAGAGATTTAGTAGAAGCTCTAGGCATCTCATTCGGCAGTGTAAGCAGTGTTTTGACTGAAGAATTGGGTTTCAGAAAGCTAGGTGCACAATTGGTGCCGCATTCGTTAACAATGGAATTATAAGTAAGACTCATCCGAAGGCGACTTTCTCACCAACATTTAGAGCGTTTTCGAAAGGATAAAGGGGATTTTGTGCGCCGTTTCATCACCATGGATGAGACTTGGGTCTGTCAATATGATCCTAAATCAAAACAAGAGCGTAAAGAGTGGTGCCAATCTGGTTTTTCGACTGCGAAAAGAGTTCATGACCAGAAATCGGCCAAGAAGGTGTAAGCATCAGTTTTTTGGGATACGAAAAGAATTTTGTTTGTGTATTACTTGCAATCTGGTAAAACAATAAATTCTGAATATTATTCCTACGTTTTAGACCAATTGAAGGAAAAATTCGTGAAAAAGACCCAGTTTGCAAAAGAAATAAATTATTTTTCATCAGGACAATGCAACGAGATAGGATAAAGAGCATTTTTACAATGGCTGAAACCCTTGAATTAAAGCTCGAATTATTGGAGCATCCACCGTATTTACCACAGCGATTTAGCATCTGTTTACAGACCTCAAAAAATTCATACGTGAAAAGCGTTTTTCATCAAATGATGAGGTCAGAACAGCTATGGAAGCGTATTTTGCAGCTCTTCCAAATTTTCCGTGTGATGGAATTCACAAATTGGAATCTCGTTGGAACAAGACATTAATACTCTTCAGGGAGACTATAGTGAATAATAAAGTGTATTTCAAACCATAAAATTGTGTTGTTTTTATCGAACCGCAAAACTTATTGAACATCCTAGTACATAAATATATATGTACATACATAAAGTTGGCGTGACA
The DNA here is from genome assembly GCF_027943255.1 of Anastrepha obliqua. Taxonomy (NCBI): domain Eukaryota; kingdom Metazoa; phylum Arthropoda; class Insecta; order Diptera; family Tephritidae; genus Anastrepha; species Anastrepha obliqua. Next base: position 10,884,851 of record NC_072896.1, on the reverse strand, counting down.
TTTAGTCCATTCGAAATATGGAATAAAAATACTGCAATATGAAAATAAATGTAAGCTCTCTCTTGCCCATATTCGACGGACCCATCTGGCAACCCTGTATCTTTTGACAGAGACGTCAGATCGCTTAATGGCATACCGCGTTGGAAGCGTCAGTCCAAGCAGATTTTTACCATGGAACAGTACACGAGCGCTCCCAAATTGTTGAAATATACATTCTACAAAAGAAGTCAAAAGAAGAAGAAGAAGAACAAAATCATCATGTCCGCCGAGGCTCATTTCTTATTGAATGGGACGGTAAACAAGCAAAATTGGCGAATTTAATTGCCTCTTTACGACGAAAAAGTCACTGTTTGGTGCGGCGTTAGTGCGAAAACGATTATTGACCCGTTTTTCTTCGAAAATGAAGATGGTCAAGCTGTTACCGTCAATCAGGAGCATTATCGTGCTTGAACGAAGGAAAAAAAAGTAAAAATTGAAATTTTGGCAGACATTTTTACAAAAAAATTAAAATTTCGGTCAAATTTGCTTGACATTTTGTTTTTTTGTTTGAAAAAAAAAAAACAAAATCCTTCGTTCAAGCACGAGTAAATTGTATTTCGAACACCTGTGTAAAATTTCATCAAGATCGGTTGAGTAGTTTTCGAGAACATTTGACAACCGACTTTGAAAACACAGTTCCGAGAAAAACGCGTTTAAAGTTTGAGTAACACGCTTGGAGCGCACACATTCCAAAGGCTGTATCTCCGAATTTATTATTCGGATCGACTTGATCGAATTTAGGATAATATTTCTGAGATCTTGTAGAAGTTAATAAGCCAAAAAAAAAAAAATAAATCGATTTTTTGAACCAACGAAACCCCTGTAACCCCTTAAAAACCTTACATTACTTTTTTTTGTGTTTGGAAAACTGACATTAAGAAAGCAATGCCCCATATGAATTCGAGGTGCGCTATTTACAGATTTCATTTGAGGTTATCGAATCGTGCTTATATACTCATCTACATAGTAGTTGTTGTCCATAAATATGTATTATATTTTTTATTTTAAATTGGATGTGAATATTTAGCTTTTATTTGTGCATTTTTTTGAAGTCTTTGAATACTCTCTTAAGCCAATTTGCTTTAACCCACATACACACTTACGCCCATATATAATATAATATTTTATTTGTTTTTGTTTTTGGCCGCTTATGAGACGCATTCAACTTACGCTGCTGTCAATCTTTTAGTCAAATTGGCGGTCTTCAATAGCATTTCAATTTCATATTTTAATTAAGATACAAGACTTGATTGCTTTTGAAAATTGCATAATGTAATTGAGTTATTATTTTGTTACTTCCAGGTTGTTAAATGTGATTGGCTATTGCTGCCTTAGCTATTTGTTATTGTTGCGGTTGGGTTTATGTTGGAATTGTGAACCAGCAACACACACACACATACATACATAACTATAGACATAAATAGGCGTCATAGGCGACTCAATGCGCGCCAATAAATTGAATGATTGGTGGCGGCAGGGGCGTGACTGAGACTGCAATATTGTAATTGCAAATGAGTGGTGCGATGTTAGAGAAAACATTGTTCTTGTATGAAGTGTGAAGTATGCAAACTAGAGAGTTTAAGGAAACCTCTAAAGGTTTGCAAGGCAGCATGAAGATTATAAATCCTTTTTGAAATGACATAATGGAGGTGGCTATAGAGTCGATTGTTCATCCACGTTGGTTTTTTTTTTAAATATATAATTTTTAATATCTTTAAACTACAGAATTAAACTGCTTAGAAATATCAACTACTAAGCGGAATACAAAGAACAGCCCGTGCAATAACGGTCGGTGCATCTAGATCATGTCCTAGCAGGCTGTCAATGCACTGACACATGTAATTCCGGTTGATCTCCATATCAAGAAGATGGCTACCATGAGTGCATTTAGGTTAAATGAAGAGGGTCGCTGGAGGGAAAAAGTAATGGACATTTCAGTCTATTATTACAACAAACTCAGTACACCTCGGAGAGGACTGATTACGTCGTTCCAACGGTACCATTCAATATGAAATTTGCGACGCTCTTTCATCTCCGTGAGAACGGAGTAAAAGATTCTCAGTAAACAACTTCGACACTACAGCCTACACAGCTGGTTCAAAAACGGATTGTGGTGTTGGAGCTGGTATATATTCTCATAGACTTAGAATTGAAAAACCTGTGCGTCTTCCCAATACTTGCAGTGTCTTTCAGGCGGAAGTACTGGCAATAAGGGAAGCATGTAGGCTATTAATCGCAGACTGCTCTTTTAAGTGCAACATCGCTATTCTTTCGGATAGCCAAGCTGCAATCCAGGCACTGGGTTCGGCCACAACAACCTCCAAAGTGGTGGAACAAAGTAGGAATAACCTCACCATCTTGAGTGAAAACCATAGAGTAACCTTAATCTGGGTCCAGGGACACCGGAACATGGAAGGTAAGGAAAAAGCAGATAAACTGGCAAGAGGGGTATCTGCCATGAATAACGTCCATGCAGAATCGGTATTCACACTACTGGATGCAATAAGAAATACAATTTCCTAGAAATACCTCTGGATCGCGGATTGTAGATGGAGAGACCAGACGACATGCAAAATTAGCAGAACTTTACGGCCCGCCTATACAACCACAAATAAACAGCAACATTGACAAACATGAAACGACGGGACACGTATAGACTAACGGCAGTCATAAGTCATAAGCCAATTTATGGTCTATCGGAGAGTAAGCAGCCACAATGGGAATCCCTCACAACACACACTATCACAGTTGTAAGCAAACAGAGAAAAAGGAGAGATTTTCCATTTCCTCTATGAAAGCCCTGCCTTATGGAAGGAGAGAATCGCAACCCTTGGCAAACCAGTTTTCGAGGGTCTCGAACAAGAGTCTTTGACTTAGACGTTAACAACCTAATAAGGTTCTTAAACTGCACAGGCTGGATATAGTCGTGCTGTAAATAACTGTTAAACAAGTTGGTAGCGAGGATGTGGCAACCTAATGATGCGACAGCGCTAGTTGGGTTTTGCACGAATCCCCACTTAAGCCAACCAACCAACTATCTTTCATAAGAGTACCATTCTACAATGACATCGACATTATCGGCGAAACCAACCGCACTGTATGCTCGGCATACTCCAGTTTAAAGAGAGAGGCGATCAATGTGGGTCTTGTGGTGAATGAGGGCAAAACAAAGTGCCTGTTGTCAACACACAAGGAGTCTTCGTGGATTGGACGATATGTCAGTGTTGACAAACAACAATTCGAAGTTTTGAAGGACTTTGTATACCTTGGGATCAGAATTTATAACAGAAATGACGTGAGCTCAAGCGGAGATCAAACGGAGAATAACTGTTGCCAACAGGTGCTGCTTTGGGCTCAGTAGGCAATTGAGAAGTAGAGCTCTTTCTCATGTAGGACCCAAATGACACTATCCAAAATACTCATCATTCCCGTCTAGCTATTTGGCGCAGAATCCTGAACGATGTACACAGCCGATGAGAAAGTTTTGGGAGCCTTCGCAGGAAAAAATTCTGCATAAGATATTTGACCACCTCCGCGTTAGTGAGAAGTGCTGCGTACGGTGGAAGGGCGAGCTATATGAGCTATATAAGAACATGGACATAGTTAAGCATTTTAAGCGGCTACGCTGGCTCGACCATGTCACCCGTATGAAACAAGACGCTCCAGCAAGGCGAATCTAGGACACGGTTCCCCAAATAGGAAGACGAGGAAGACCACATCTCCGGTGGGAGAACTAAATGCTATAGGACTTGTCAACACTCGAGATTTCCACCTGGCACCAGCGAGCGCTGGACAGAAACAGCTAGATCGCTATTTTGGATTCGGCCAAACCGACACACGGTTGTAGCGACACATAAGTAAGCAATCGGATTTCAACTATATAGTTAAGTTAACTTTTTTATGTGGAAAATCCGGTGGTCCATATAGTGTTTTTTTAACTACATATATGTTGACAGCGAGAGCCCTTTCCCTCTGGAAATCTTACCAGAAAGTCAGTATTGTATCTCCGCGGAACGATCAACGACCAACGTTGATATTGGGTTTTAGAGCAACTCGAAATTGACAATGATTTCGTTGGATTTGTCTGACGGAGCGCATTCTTATCAAACAACAAAACTCTTGCATCTGGCGATTGGAAAACTCTGACTTGATAATATTTTTACTGACCGAGAACGAATCGAGGGCGAACCGTCATCGGCAACATGGTATCGGCCCTAAAAAGCTCTTTTATTCAGATTGCTCTCCACTATACAAAATATATTCGTTGCAAGTTGCAAAGGATTTAATGATTTTTGTTGTTGTTGTTTTAACAGTAATAGAAGCCCTTGAGGGGTAGTTTGATCTCCTTTGTCCAGGTGGTAAAGAGTGAAAAAGCGAGAACGATCGGTGAGATAGTTGTTCACTTTGGAACACAGGCCACTGCCATTGCTCGAGGCCATTATCGTGCAGTCGTCAGCGTATGAGACCAGGGAGACTCCCTTTGATGGTTGGGGGAGCTTCGAGATGTAGAAGTTAAACAGGAAAGGTGAAAGGACACCACCCTGCGGTACACCTTGCTTAATCTTCCTCTGCTTTGATGTTTGGTCTCGAAAAATCACTGACGAGTAATGACCGCTCAGGTAGTTTGCGGACCAACTCTTCAGCCCTGGCGGGAGTGTCAACTAATAAATATGGTCCAGTAGCGTGGTCTAAAGCGTTCTTCAGGTCCAACGCTACTAGGACAGTCCTCTCGCAGGGGCGGTTTTGGATAAGCCCACGGTTTTAGTGATTGGAAGGAGTCACTAAAAGCTCTTTCACAAATGGCTTCCCAAATTAGAATTTTTCTGTCAAACTTACCATGTGAATGGTTTTTGTTTTCGAATCAGAAGTACCTTCTCCAGACTGCAGGCAGTGAAATTGGCTACGCGGCAAAGTCCTTAAAAGTCCATTTTAAGATAAGTTTCGTTGTTCGTAACCACATTCAAATTTTTGGTTGGGACTTGTGTCTCATACAACATTCGTGCAAAAGAAATTTGTTTTGGAGTTTGTTTTTGGCTTCGTTTTGGAGTTTTTTTTATTATTTTTTTTAATTTTTTTTTTATAATTTTTTATGCATTTCTGTTCTTGATTCGAGTGATTTCCACATGTGTGCTTTGAGCTTTTTTGGCGGCATCCCTTCTTGACATGGAGCGGTTCGCCTTAATTATGGCTTTATATTTCTCTCTATTTGGTGGTCTACTGATCCATTTGGACAACCACTAATTGACTTGCCAATCACTGACCAACTTTCCTCAATACGCAAAACCGTCCTTGGTGCAGTCTCCTAAGACGATCCAGCCTGTTTTGTCAAATATTTATAAATAATATTGGGATTGTTCGTCCAAATGTAAAGCATTTTTTTGCGGAGCTCATCATTTTTTATTAATTTTTTTCGTTGTTGATACCTTGACACTAGTCCAAAAATAATAAATCAAAGTTTACTATGTTATTGCTAAAAATTTTGTGGCGAGTTCACAATTTCCCGTGCATTCTGTACCGGTCTTTACGTTCTTTCATCTTTTAATGGAATCTTACCGAAATGGCACCAATTCAGGGATACCCGTTAGTATATTATGATCAATATAACAAAAAATATTACTTTACCATGAAAAAGAAATAAAGAAAAAACACATCTATTCAACTATTTCAGCAGCAAACTCAGCATCCATTGAGAAGACGACAGCAGATGCAATAATGATAAAGTAAAGTGGTAATTCTTAGGAAACCTACAATTAATTTCCATTACTTCATGGCACACAGCCACATGCCTGGAAGTCGAGACTAGCATCACAGCTGGCTTGACAAGCCGCGCTAAGGCCACGGAATGCCGCAGAATGCCATACGAATTACAACGCAACCGAGCAAAGTGGTCTACTGCACTCAAATCAAATAATTTCACCACAGCGATGGGAGTATTATGAAAAAAAAAATAGAAAACTGAAACAAAATAAAATTGTAAAACTTTAGAAGCATTCTGACGCTCAAACAGAAGCGCATGCACTCCTGGTACACGTTTAACTCTTGTTAGTTGAAAGCCTCATTCCTTTGATGGTTTTAATGAAAATATTATGATCTATGCTGTACACTTCGATCAAAATGCATATAAACAACGACGACAGAAGTCGTATGCGCGTAAGACCGTACAGTAAGTCCAAGCAATTGCGGCCGGCATCTTAGTGGCGGTCGGCTGGTTGGCTGTTGGTGGGCGCGCCACCAACACACTTCCTAAAATACAAACGCATAACAACAGCTGTCCAAGCAACCGCCCAGATTTTCGTTGACGCACTGAAGCGTAACGCTGTTGGGTGGCTAGCCGGCTGGCTGGCTGCTGAGGCAGTCTGCTTAGTGCCGTGACCACTGCCGCAGCTCGATGCTTAAAGTAGCTATTGACTGTCGTCGAGGTGGCAACCGGCTCAATGGCATTCGCTTTAATATGGAGGTGATCAATGAGAGCGGCTACTGGTGGTTATCTTTTGCGGATGATGCGACAAGAAAAAATTGCAATAAATAAATAGGCAATAAGCCAGTCAGCGGCCACAAGAGCAACAAAGTAGCCTTGTAAATACCATACTTTTACAATAATGTCTCGGACGGAATTCAGTTTGCGCAGGTGATGTCGTCAAATTGAATCACTGAACCACTGAAGAGTGGATTTGTTGAATTACTAGTTTTACACTTTGAGAAATAGTAAAAATGTTTGGAATTTATTTCTGAGCATGAAATTTATCGCAACAAATTCGTTTAGGTATTAACACTCAAGGTGAAGTTTAAAGTGCTGGCCTATTTTCCGCTAAATGACTTTTGAGAGACATATCCCAGCACTCAACATTCACCGTTGGAGATTAACTTTGCTGGAGATAGATTAGATTAGATTAGATTTGTAGGGGTTGGACACGTGGAAGCACTCAGTCAAGAACACCATTGTACTACACCCGGATAAATTACCGTGGAGAGAATAGAGAGACACGATAGATGCAGTATGGATGTTAAGGCAGAAAAATGGTTTGAGTTAACTACAATAGTTTGAATTCATTGACGAAACTTAAGAGATCCAGAAGAGGAAGAGTATGAACTTTACCCATACTCAGTGCACGGTATCGTAACAGCCTAAGTCTGATTCTAGAAAACGCCGGACAGCTCTACAGAGTCCTCATTCTTATCACAGGATACGCATACTGGGACGCCAATGATTCCCATGGTAGCCATATGCTGAGCACAAGCGTTGTGTCTTGTGATTACACCCACCTGTACTCTCGGGTTCCTCCTACTAAGTTTTAGGGAAAAAGTCACTAATTTCCTGTTTGATTCTTTCACAAAGCACTTGGCTACTCTGCAGGAGCCCAATCAGAACAACGTTTTTTATGGATAGATATCATGAAGTCGTCAAAGCATAGTTGAATCGATGTAGAATTGACACCTAGAAAGAGTTCAGGGCTTAGTGGTATGCTTGCAGCGCCTTTATTAGCCAGTTTATCAGCCAACTCGTTCCCTGTAATACCACAATGTCCAGGCACCCAAATAAGACAAACTTTGTTGTGTTTTGCAACACTGTTCAGCTTTGTCTTACATTCACCGCTCAATTTCGAAAAGCTGTGTGGGTTAGCAAGGGCTCTCAGTGCAGCTTGACTGTCACTACAAATTCCAATACTACTACCACGCCACTTTTTCTCAATTGTTGGAGATAACTGTCGCATACAACCTCTATTAGGTGTTTGGCTGAGCTTCTTCTCCTTCTCGTGGCATGCGTTTTGATGCGGTCCTACACGTGCCAGAAGCGTGAAAAGCTTGGATGGGAAATTCTATCGTATCCGCTAACTAATTCAAGCCATTTCAGAGCCATCTTTGCAAGCACATGCAAAATTGCTCTAATGGTGATGCTTGTAAAAGTGAGCTGATCCAAGTTTATAGCCAATAGAAATTTCATTTAAAGTGTATAAAAGGGACCAAAAAAACGGTAAAGTGGATAATCTCAACTGTAGTTGAAATTAAGCGAAAAAATGGTCAAAATATTTTCTGCCCCTCTTATAAGTTCATACATATTAGGGTGGCCAGAAACAAAAAACAAAAGAAAAAAATTATTTATGCTAACCGCTTGTTCTGTGGTCAAAAAGATTAGACACTTAACTTTTTTGTTTATTTTTATTTGCTTTTGTTTATTTTTAATATTTACCCGTGCCGATAATGCAATTAAGAAATTATTTTTTTATTTTTTACGATTTTTTTTTTAATTTTTTTAACTAATTTTAAAAGAGAGACTTAAAACAACCCAAATTAAAAACGAAATGTTAAAAACAAACAAAAACAAACAAAAAGAAACAAAAATATTTATCTCTATTTTCCCTCCCTAATGAAGTTTTAAAAAGCAAAAGATTGCATTATTTTGTTGTTTTCAAATATTTTTAAATTTTAAAATTTGATGAAATGAGCTCGGATGGGATTTAATGCCGCATCCACCATACTCTCCGGATATTGCACCTTGTGGACTTCAATCCCATATGAGTAAGAAGAACTACTCCTCACAAGAAGCTATAAAAAGGGATATAGAAGCGTATTTTGGCTCCAAGGACAAACAATTTTTTGAGCAGGGAATTAAAATTTTGCCTAAACGTTGGGAAGACATTGTAAATAATGAAGGAAAATGTATTATTGATTAATAAATACTTTAAACATCTTTTTTATTGATTTTAAAACCACCTTTAAAAAACGCACGTGCGTATGGGCTTACCTGATAAAAACTTGTTTACAATAAGAGCTTTAGAGTTTCTAAGAAACTTGTCTTAATTTACTTATAAAGGGTTATGAGATTGGAGGTACTTTTTCCAATAGGGGTTTTTGACAGATCCCGCGTCACTACTGTCAAACTAAATATATAATTTTCTCATTGACATTTCATCATGGAAAGACTTACGTCTCAACAACGTTTACAAATCGTACAATTGTACTACGAAAATTGACGATCTGTGAAAAGTATACATCGCGCACTCGGGACAACTTATGGTATTCAGTGACGAGGTCCATTTTTGGCTTAATGGCTACGTCAAAAATATGTCAAAATTGCCGTATTTCGGCTGAAGGGAAACGCCAAGCCATTCAAGAACAGCCATTACATCCATTGAAAACAACCGTTTGGTGCGGCCTATGGACTGGAGGAGTTATCGGCCCATGATTCTTAAAAGACGAGGCTAGCACCAATGTAACAGTGAATGGCGAACGCTATTGCAACTTGACAAACGACTTCTTGATGTGGGAAATTTATCTCCCCATGATCTCCACAACATTTGGTTTTAACAAGACGGCGGACGATGCGACTTGTCATACAGCCCGTGAAACAATTGATTTACTGCGTGATCGTTTCGGTGAACAGTGGATTGGCTACCAAGATCGTGTGATATCACTCCTTTGGGCTTTTATTTGTGGGGGTATGTAAAGTCTAAATGCTTTGTGGATAAATCAGGTTCGATTGAGGCTTGAAAGTCAACATTACTAAAGTTATTCACGAGATACCAACCGAAGTCCTCCAGCGAGTCATTCAAAATTGGTGTTTACGGCTGGCCGAATAACGGCGCAGTTGCGGCCAACATTTCAAAGGAATTATCTTTGAAAAATAAATGTCATGAATGGTTCTAAACAAATATAATAAAGATGCGGTTTCGTGCGAAAACATTTTCTCTAGAAAATAGTTGTTAAAGTTAACCATTTCGTTTGATGAGTTTCTTCTTCTTCATTTTTATTCGACTTTTCAACAAATTATGACTTTCTGGTTTTAGCGATGTGAAAGCGCATCTAAAACTCTATCCAAAAAACTGGAAAATAATTTTTTAACTCCTAAACCCCTTTTGAATACGAGTACAAAAGGTCACATATATAACGTGGTGCAAAATTAATCATCCTATTCTTTTTATGAACAAATTATTTTAGTAAATAAAAAAAAATCATTTTGAGTGACGGAAATCTTAATTTCGACACGACGACATTTGCAAAAATTATAAATCTTCCGATAGGGTGATTAATTTTTTGCCACCTTGTATGTATATATTTTTAGAATTAGCTCAAATGCTGTTCTATGGCTAACATTTATATATATATATAATTAGCCCGTACATCCTTTTTGGGTGTTTGGCCGAGCTCCTCCTCCTATTTGTGGTGTGCGTCTTGATGTTGTTCCACAAATGGAGGGACCTACAGTTTCAAGCCGACTCCGAACGGCAGATATTTTTATGAAGAGCTTTTTTATGCTAGAAATACACTCGGAGGTTTGCCATTGCCTGCCGAGGGGCGACCGCTATTAGAAAAATGTTTTTTTTTTTCTTAATTTTGGTGTTTCACCGAGATTCGAACCTACGTTCTCTCTGTGAATTCCGAATAGTAATCACGCACCAACATTTACTATATTATAAATTTTAAAAAGGTCTTATTTCATGTTTTCTTTAAATGCACTCAGTTATTAAATTTTTACTCTTATTAAAAAAGTTATACCCCAAGGTGAATCCACGAACGAATGCACAAATTCCGTAATCAAAATTTCCTACTAATGTTCGCATCCCTAACGAGTATATGCATGTATCTCAATTACTATTCAGGCCCGAATGACAGCAGGTAACGGGCTGACGGGTGGCGATCATCTGATCCACTTCCGTCGGAAAATTCGGCCAGTTAAACACAATGGCGAGAAGGATGGTTTTCAGCTGACATTTTGTGGTTGCGATAAAATTATTATTGTAGTGAAATCTTTTCGTTTGCTTTATTTTTGAAGCAACTCGTGGGGCTCATTGGTACAACAAAAATAACTTATTTCTAAATTATCGATATTTGGCGGGTTTTCTTGTGCAAATCCAATTAATATTACTTCCTGCTGTTGTTTGTAAGCAACTGAATTGAAATCAAGTGATCAGAGTCTTCAACCCGTCGGAGAAAATAAAAATAAATGTAAAAATTTTGTCACCGCGAAAATAACAGACTGCAAGAAATATGTCCGCGCCGCAACTCTGTGCAATTTTATGCCAAAAAAGTGTTCTAATTTTGACAGCTGGTATACGTCAACTCGTTACCCGCTGTCCGCTGCAATTCTGTTCAAGGGGTTAAGTCGCCTTAGACGGGTTATTACATGCTTACGAGTCTGTTCCCCATTTTAAGGGAGGAGCCTGCTTTAGAGGCTTAAAAAAATCGATGTAACGATTGAAACGAAATTCTCAGGTTTTATTGTTATATATTTCAACAGCCTGCTCAAATTTTTTCATTAAAATATATGTCATATTATGCCTGGTACAACGATTTTGCCGAGACGCCTCGAATGTGCATGTGTCGTGGGGCGAGAAAGATGCGGTCGCAATTTTCATTTAAAAACCAAAAAAAAATGTTATTTTAGTATAGTATAGCTTCTAGTTAAACCAAGAAAATTAAACTAAAAGTGAGAAATTCAACAATTTTTCGCTAATTAAAAAAAAATAATTCATTTTTTTGGAAAAACAAATTCATTTTAGATTGTTTAAAAATAGGGTTAATCATAACTTTCTTAAGGTTTTTTAGGTTCAACTAGAAGAGAATTTAATTCCGAATACAATCAATGTTATCTCGTTTCGATAGGGCGTTTAACTTTTTCCCTATCTTTCCCGCCAATTAGGAAAAATCGTAAAAATAAAAAACCGAAAAATCTTACTTGGAGCGATCCGGCCGCTCGTATACCTGCTCAACGCTTTCTCACAATTTCTTCTGTAACTCCGAAAATATTTTGAATTTGCTTCTGAAATTTTGAGGCCACATTCTTGGATAGTTTGGGAAGACATTTATGCAAAAAACAAAAATGGATTTTTGCCTCTAAAGCAGGCTCCCCCCTTAAGTAGTAAATAATTGTCGTTGGATTTATTGGGCCTTTATCTTGGTCCACTAGCTCAGCTCAATCTTAGCCCATCGTGCTGCCATTGCTTAACGAAGAATTCTCTCTTGATGAGCACACAAATTGAACGACTGCCTGGCAAAGGTTACCGTTATGGCTCACTAACACACAGTTAAGGGTATTATGAGTATTATTATGAGTACAGAGAAGATACAACTGAGTAATTTTATTTAATGGAAAATGGCATGCCTGTTTTGCTATTTAATTTTATTTTTAAATATTTTCCCATTTTGTGTATAACCAGATTGGTTAATTGTGCGTTGTAGGAAAAATGTGTCGCAAGCGAGCAAAAGAATTTTCTAACGACCAAATAGAATTACATACCGACATGCGTACATACATACATACATGCATTAAAAAACGCCGAGTGCCGTGGCTAGAATTGGCAAATCTTTATGTAGCATGACCACGCGCAAACATCCATACATACACATACACACACACACACACACACAAGCAGATCTATGTATAAACTCCATTTACAACTTCCGATGACTGCGATCGCTGGTGGTCTGCGTCCTAATCTCGTTTTTGTGCTGTTTTTTGAGGCCAATCAATGTAAATAGAAGCATAAATATGATTTACATGTAGTTACAACTAAAAAGACATGTACGTATGTATGTATGCAAGCATATCTAAAGCATGTTGCATGCTCTTGTTTATCTGCAACTTGCATCACTCTACTTGGGTTGTTTTTGTTTTTGCACATTGCTACACTCACTCGCGATGAAGACATATAAAAATGCAAATGAGGCGACGCATTGGCCGAGATAAATGGGTCAGCAGTGGGCGACTCGTCTCTATGAATTTTTTTTTACTTATACCGGGTGTTTTTCTAGCTGCATGAAAGCTATCGATATCGATAACTATGGTTTGGCAGCTGAATATGATAAATTGTATGGACATTTCTGTTTAGTAAGGTTTAGTAAGTGATCATGTACGCCAGAACAACGCTTCCAAAGTGAGGAAATGTACTTAAAAAAAATTATAAAATAAATAAATCTATTAGCGAAGTTCAATAGCGCACTGGCGGCATCTTCGATACGTATTTCTTTCGAAATGAGGTAGGAACTGCCGTTATGGTGAATGGCGAACGCTATCGAGCTGCGCTGATAGGTACATTTTTGGACAAGAGATGGGGTATTTTCAGTGGTTTTTTACAATAAAAAAAAAATTAAAACCATTTGTCAATTGTTTAGGCTTTTTATAAAAGAAGTTAATTACATACGAAAATAATTGTTTTTTTTTTATTGTAATAATTTTAAAAATGGCGCTGAAGTAGACCCCCCCGAAAAATTGGACCTGGACGGTGTTGTCCATTGTGGCTCTTCTATTTATCTGAAACACAAAAACCAAAAAACTTACTAATCAGTATGACTACAGCTATGTCCCGTACTAGAATAAAAAAATTAAAAATTTGACAAAATGGCGCGATGTTGAATTTGACACTCTAAAAATCGGGGTTTTTCAGTTTTTTAATAAATGAAATAATAATATGATTCTAGTACGGGCAATAGCCATTGATGTTGTGAACAACATATTAAAATTTCACACGATTCGGTTGAATAGTTTTTTTTTCTGAAAACAAAAGAATTTTAAGTACAGGAGCGCGCGGATCGCTCTCTACCTAGTTAATGGGCTGTAGAAGCTACAATATTATGAATTTCCGCATGAAAATTTCACAGTATGTTCTAAAGATACTATAATTTCGATATCCCGAAGAAACAAAAAATCGAGTTTTAGAAATTTCTAGACCACCGGGTCCCCTTAAGTTCGATATTTGGTTCCAACAAGACAGCGCAAGTTGCTATACGGCACGCTTACTTTAGGTTAGGTTAGCCAGGCTGCTTGTCTAAGAAAAGACACTCGGTGGTCCTAAAGCACATTTTGAACCTGTACTTGATTTCCATCCCCTGACTAAGTTGCTTAAACCACTTTAAAGGTCTTTTTAAAAAGGTAACACTTTTCAAATTTCCTAAGTCTTCAAAGAAATAATCGCCCAAATATTTGGCACAGCTTCTTTGAAGTGCTGTTGCACCGACTCAATTTCTTCTTCATCTTCAGAACTCCTGCAGAAGTCATTGTGAAGTACACCCATTCCGCCGGCTAAGCTGCCAATAGTGCAGTGAGCCGTTGTAATACCTGTAAGGACTCTGGTAGTTGATCTGTTGAATCCAAGCAGACATTTTGTGCTTTTAAGATTCAGTTTTAGCCAGAACGCTTTAGAGGCTCTGCAGTTATCATAGTAGTCAGCGACTACCTTCTGTTGGTTTCCGCGATTACGCTCAAGTCAATCGCAGTGCACAATTCGTTTAGAGGAATGCTAATGCCCTCTACCACTCGCTGAAGATCAAGCTTAGAGCCTTTCTTGCGCATTCATCCGCTCTTTCATTTCTCTCCACTCCAGAGTGACCGGTAATCCATGAAAGTGTGGTGTTGTGTTCTTGGATATGCGACAGCGACCTCCTGCGTTCTTTAACACATCTTGAATTGATGCGCGCTGAGGCCAGTGCCTTGATCGCTGCTTGACTATCAACAAAAATGTTAAGGTTTGCCGGAGGTAGTCCAATAGTCTTATCATCTTTGATGCTTTGTCTATAGCGTAGATCTCAGCTTGGAAGACGCTACAACGGTTGGGAGTCTAAAGGGATAATGTAAGGATAATTGTTCCTCGATCCAGTGCCATTGTCATTGATGATCTTTGAGTTATCAGTATGTATAAGTATGATTTGATTCTATCAGCTGATATAACTCTGGTTTGCCAATACTTTCTCTCGGGTATTCATATTTTATGGTTTTTTTTCAGATCTGAATTGGGAACCAGATAGTCTGTTTTCGATGCGTCTTGCAAGTAGTGTTCCACCGATAGTAGAGCTGATACATGACCGTGCGTGTTTTCTTGTTTTGCATGCCAGTTGCTTTGATTTTTGAAGCAGCTTTGGCCGCTCTCCTTATAAGGGCGCGCTTAACAATCGATTTATTGCAATATTCAAGCTAATTGACGTTAAACGGACAGATTTATTAGAAAAGTAGCCAAAAAGTGGACTGATTGAATGGACCATACAACTCCCAGCCGTGACGGACATATACCATGTATCAAATTCAAAAAAGAAATGGCATAAAATTATCTACCAGACTATAATACAAAAACAAAAAGTGCGTGTAGAAGTAAAACTTTCAAGGCAGACAAAGAAAGAGGGAGAGACTCGACAAAGAATGAGAGAGAGAGAGAATGAGAGAGAGAGAGAATGAGGGAGAGAGAGAGAAAGAATGTATATCTAAATAAATTCACAACATTTGCAGAGAATACAAATAGACAAAATTTACAAAAAACGGAGAAGGGTCAACCGGTGTAGGTAAGCGCCGGACACAAACCGTGGCAACAACGTGCACTACTCCGAGAGTTTATCACCCGCACAAACGCAGCGATTCCAGGACCGCAGCAACGGCACAAATTGCCGCAAGGCAATACCAATAAATCCGACGCCGGAATGGATAGCTCTTTATAGTACGAACAAGCACTAGCCAGGAAACGGAAATAAGCGCCAAAAAAAAAAACGCCAAAAAAATTGGGACCAAAACACGCGCCAAACAGTAGGCACCAAAGAAATCTAACGCCAAAAAGTAGGCACCAAAAATATATTTCCTACAAGTTTGCACCAACAAACAAGCGCCAAGAAGCAGGCAGTGTTATTTCTCAATAGAAAATAGCAACCACAAGAGAAAAACTCAGGAAAAATAGCCTAAAGTGTATATAAGATATATATTAGGTATAGCTCTCTCTCTCCTTTTCCTCTACGTTTTATCTTTTTTCTCTCTCGCGGAACGAAAATGCCAAAAGCGTTGCATGGCCTTGAAATGTTACTCTCCATTCGCTCGTCCATCGACGCCTAAGAAGTTTCACTTCAAAAATTCATTCCAATTACTGTTTAGTTTCATTCTAAGTTCTCAAGCTCTTAGAAAAAGACCCCTTATTTACTTATATTAGAAAAATGTGCACATAGGTTTGAGAGCTTCTCGTTGGTAGGCGGGCTGGCAGGAGAAATGATGATTTATGCAAAATATCGCAAGAATGTGAGCGTACGTGAGTGCGCGAGTGCGCGAGTGCGCGAGCAGCGATAAACTTTCATTCACCATTTCTGCAATAACCCATCTGCGGCAACCTATGAGTATGCTGATGTAAAATACTTAGAAATTATTGCTTCGCATGTACGTTGAGCAGCAGTGATTTCAATTTGTTTAGTCAGTGCCGCTCTAACACTGCCTCTCTAACTCTGTGCACGCTCTATTAATCTCTTATAGCAGCTGTCATATGGTACGAATGGAACTTTGAGGTTACTGCCTTTGAGTGATTAATGTCCAGCAGAAGTAGTGAGGTACTAAGTAACTCTTCTAAGCTCCATACAATTCAATTCATTTTCTTCATTTTGTTAAGCTTCCACCAAAATTTGTAACATACTTTTTTTATTGCCTATATATTGCTTGTATATTTTTGGAACTCATTTGTATTCATCAATTTGACATTTTAAATGTCAACTTTAAGTCAACGGCTTTGGTGCGCTTAATTGCCTGTTGATTACCTGTGCCGCAAGGCAATTAAGTAGCTTGGTCGAAAGCATAGCAATCGGCGGGCTGTAGATCGTATTTCTTTTTCAATGCTGCAAATGCCAGTCTATCCATTCGTCTGTCCATCAATGAATGGGCCGAGTGTTGGCGACGGCCGGAATAGTTCGCTTCAAGTCATTGGTTAATTTGAAATTTATGATAATTGATTGTTATGCTGCCGGATCGAGTTTGAGGCAAATTTACCAAAGCATTTGTTGGCTCGGATCAAATATACAAACATAGGTACATACGAGTAGCTGCAGTAAATAGTATTCGTCAAAAAAAAAACCAACTATCGCATGTCTCTCTTAGGCCGGTTTCTTGCTTTGTCAAATATTGTCTTGAGATTTTTTGAACTTTTTTCTTCTTGATTTTTGGCTGGATTTGGTTCGTTGGTAGTTTTTGTCGTTTTTGTTGTAACAATGGTCGTTGCCTTTGCTCTCTTTACATTTTAATGCTGTCGCTGCAAAAATGCATGCCCCAGCCAGTCAAAGTTGTTCTTTTTTTGTTAATTTGCCTATTATGCACTTGCGCCATTTGATCGCTTTATTGTCTTTTTCTAGCTGTAATTGCGTCTTAATTGATTTCCAATTTAAATTATTCAACGCACAACTAAAAATATCGGTTAATCTTGATTTATGTTTTATTGGCTCATGACAAAGTCAATTTGTGAATTGGGTAAGTGTTTTTGCGTTGCCCGCTCCATATCAGACACTTGCCGGTGCAGTTCAATTAAGTGTAATAATCACAAAAAACAAATAAATATAGTACAACAATTTTGTAATGACTTTCAGGTACCTTGTGACCAAGCATAGACTATTTTTAAGGGGAAATTGGCAGCTCACTTTAGTTTTTGGGTATTTATTTATTATTTATTAAGGTGTCCCGGTGGTCTAGACCTCGAAAGTTTAGGATATTTTCGGAATTTTTTTTTTCCAATAAAAAAAATGAAAAACGAAATTAAAATTTTTTAGGCTTTTTATTTAACTTCTTTTACATAAAAAAATGAAAAAGAGGTTGGCTGTGAAGTCGATTTACTGGCGATAGTTTAACGTGACAACGTCATAAGAAAATACTGATGGAATGATTGCGTTTTTCAAAAGAAAATTTTAATTTTATTTGTTTGATAGATATTTTGTATGGATATAGAGAAGGAGGTAAATGGAATTGCAATGGAATAGGTCAAGTTACATTTACACAAACGTGAAAAATGACGAAACATTTATCAAATTCCTGAAAGATATGTTCAATTTCGATTGTGCAGCAGGCGTTAATAAGTCAACAACACTAAGAGGCAACATCATCGATTTGCCTTTTTCAAGACACATTACACTCGAAACACTCCCTTTCATTTCCTACTTTTCCTATCACCGTCCTATTCTGAACAGAGAAATGGTTCATTACCATGCACACAGGAAGAAGGCATATGCAAATACAAACATGTGAATTTATATACATATGCGCATATACATACATATATATGCTCACTCAAGTAGGAGAGAGCCAGATGTCGAACGTTGCCGAACGCGGAGGCCGATTGTGCCTTTTGTCGTTCGTTCCGCGCTCTCGCTTGCAGTTCAAGCAAGGTAACGACGCATGAGCAAGATAACGACACATTTTTTGGTGCGTGCAGCCGGCTATATCGAATTATAAGACGTTATCACGTCAACAAGAAAAAATTTAATTTTAATAATTTTAAAAATGGCGCTGCAGTTGACCCTCCCGAAAAATTGGATCTGGACAGTGTTGTCCATTTTGGCTCTTCTATTTATCTAAAACACAAAAACCAAAAAAATTATTAAACAGTATAACTGTAGCTGTTCTAGGATACAAAAAAAAATCAAATTTAACAGAACAGTGTGACAGGGCAGTGAATGTGAAGCGAGAGTAACAAACGCAGAGCTGGTAGCTGAGGCAGCAGCGCAGCGGAAGTAGCGAATGCAGAGCAGCAGCAGAGAATGGTTGCTAGTGTTGGTATTGTGACGTTCTGCTAACAGGAATAGCGCATGAAAATCAGCGGTACTTGGTACCGGCGTAATTGAAAGAAGCGCAAGAAACACACAGTAGCTTAGCAAAAGGAAACTATATTTGAGTTGCCGTAAGTTTCCCTTGCAAGAAACGAAAATTCCCCTTCGCAAGCAAATAATGTAACGAATGTCGATCTTTAAGTACATACATACATACATCCGTATGGAATATGAGCAAAAAATGAAGGCAGTCGGTGAACCACTGCCTAAAGAAGCCCTTTTCTTGTTGCTGCGAAAATTTGTGTAGGTTGCGGACGACGGTGTATAGGCAGTCAACAGCGACTTGCAAAAAATAGGAAAATAGCAACACGCGAAAATCAAAAAGCACGGCCGCTACACAGAGAACGTTGGCGTTCTCTGCGCTACACTTGAGAGAATTTAGAGAGAGATTTATGAGCAATCAGCGAATACTAGTTGACAAATGTGAGAGAGAGAATTGTGAATTGTGATTATGATCATTATACGTATATGTTTGTAAGTGCATGTGTATGTATGTAACTTAACCCTTTTGCATCGGCGCAGAAAATGCGCGAACTTCAAACTTTAACCAAAAAAAATAATTATTATTAAAAATTGCGGGTTATTGCGCTCTTGGTGATAAGAGAAAGTCTTTGTTCGCGGATTATTCCGTCGAATGATTCAAAAGGGTTAAATTTAATGCCTATTTACAAAAGCCAAGGTTTTTACATGGCTTTTTAGTCGATTACATTAGGGTGATCCAACAGTGACCATTCAATTTGATCAGAATATGTATGTATTTCTTAAAATAGGCAAACATGAAACAGGTTCAAAATACTAAAAATTTAGTTTTCATACACCACTTATCCGAAAAAAAAAAAAATATAATTTTTCTGATAAGTGTGCAAAGTGACCACGATCGCTTTCTTTATGCAGTGTAAAAATTTGAAAATAAATCTCTACTGTTACTTGGGAACTGTAAACTTTGCATCCGTTTTTCTCGGCGCTTTGGTTTTTTTTGGATTATGGCACCCTTACGGCAAATGAGCGATATGCATAAGGCAGACAAAGCCCGTACCACCAACAGATCACCCTGGAAAATATTTTTGAAACCTTAAGTACAAAAGTTAATCGGACTTTGAGTCAATTATTTCACTTCCTTTGTGGGCTTTCCTTTTAGAAAAAATATTTGCATTTGTTTACTTAGCCTATCGCACAGGCACACAAAAGACTTTTATAAAATAGGTTTTGTTATGCTACACAATGCAACCGCATGGGAATAATGCAAATGAGATTATATTTTTCTATTTAATCTTTATTGATTAATCTCTTTTATAAGGTGGATAGATAAAAGATTTCGGTGAGTATAAATACGAGGCATTTCGCTTAGAAGCTGCCAGTCGTAAAAGTCGTGAAGTAAAAAATGAAATTCTACGTTTTTCTAATTGCCCTGTTTGGCTTGGTATGTATAGTATTGTTGTTGTAATGACATGATTAAAAACCCAAAAAAGGATACTTATTTTTTTTTTGAAAAATTGGACATTTATAAGCTTACTCCTTTCTAGGTGTTTGCCGAAGTCAAATCAATACCTCGTGAAGAACTCACAAATTCCCGCCTGGAATGCTTGATTCAAAACCCCAAGGCTAGTAAATACTTTGTAAATCTATTAAATTTACAGTACGCGGATGTACCAGAGGTACACTCATATATGGATTGTGTGGCTGATAAATTGGGTTTATGGGACATCAAAACTGGACAACCTAATGTGGAACGACTTGCCGCATTATTCTCCGTGGACCCAAATAATGCTGAAGATATGGATATAATTAAAAATTGTGTTGTTAATTCCGAGGAGGTAGAGGCACATGGACGTCCCGGATACTTGTGTATATTGTATACGAGGCTTGGAGACAATCTAAAGAAATATCTCGTGGGAGCATAATTATAATCACAATGATTATTAATAACGAATGACTATCGTTCTTAAATTCCATACAAAAACTACTTAAAATTTGGTATCTTAATTAAAATGTGGACCATCTTTGAGTTATTTTTTTTTCGTATTAAAATAAATGATTTTACAGAGCAAGCAATTAGATCGAAGTAGTTCACTTTCAAACATTTGCATGAATGTCTGATAAGTAGCCTATGAATCAAAAATGTTTGCCATGTGCTGATCACTCACTTCATCACCATTGGTAGGTAGGGTAAGCACATCTGTAAGTATTAAATGAGCGAAAAACCAACCATGGATATTTTTGCTGACAATTGCTATGTCATCTGCGTATACGAATAATTGGGTAGTTCTGTTTAAAATACATATGTCCAGTCCTTTTCGCGTCACTTACTTCATCGGTACCAATAATTACTAATTTGAAAAAGACAAACGAGAACTCGCGAAAATCAAAAAGCACGGCCGCTACACAGAGAACGTTGGCGTTATTTGCGCTACACTTCAGAGAATTTAGAGAGAGGTTTATTAGCAATCAGCGAATACTATTTAGTTGACAAATGTGAGAGAGAGAATTGTGAGTTGTGATTATAATCATTATAAAGGGTGGTTAAATTTCAAGGGCCAATGTTGAATATGAACCACACCTACACGTCAAATCGTTTTCTGCATTTCATCTCATATTTTTCAATCTCAGACTAACTCAATTTGAACCATGGAAAGATACACAATCGAGCAACGCGTTAAAGTTAATCAGGCTTATTATGAAAACGGGCGTTCAAATCAAAATGTATATCACGCACTTCGTGATTTTTTCGGTAAATTTAATCGTCCAAAGGTGCGTACAATCGGAAAAATTGTGCAAAAATTTGAGCAAACCGGGTCTGTAGGAGATGTGAAAACACCAGTGCATGCTCGTACAGCTCGTACTGCAGAAAATATTGCTGCTGTTCGCGATAGAGTGGTTGAAGAGCCGTCAACCTCAACTCGTCCTCGTGCCCAACAATTGCAGTTCTCACGCTTGCCGTTGATGAAGATTATGCATAAAGACTTGAATTTACACGCTATCAAGGTGCATTTCACTCAAGAACTAAAGCCTCTTGACCATTTCAAGCGTCGTCAATGGCCAGAATGGTGGCAGGAAATGGCTACAGTGAGTGACCAGTTTTCAAAGAAAATCATCTTCAGTGATGAGGCACATTTTCACCTCAGTGGATTCGGCAATAAGCAGAATTGCCGCATTTGGGCGAATGATAATCCAAGAGTGATTGCCGAAAAACCAATGGACCCACAAAGAGTGACTGTTTGGTGCAGTTTATGGGCCGGTGGCATTATTGGACCGTATTTTTTCCAAAATGAGGCCGGCCAGGCAGTTACTGTGAATATTGTTCGCTATCGTGAGATGATAACGAACTTTTTATGGCCCAAATTGGAAGATATGGATGTGGACGATATTTGGTTTTAACAGGACGGTGCCACTTGTCACACAGCTAACGAAAGAATGGCTCTTTTGCGCGAAAAATTTGATGGACGAATAATCTCACATTGCGGCGATGTCAATTGCCCGCCAAGGTCATGTGATTTGACACCATTGGACTTCTATCTTTGGGGTTATTTGAAAGAAAAGGTGTACGTCGGTAAGCCAGCAACATTTCAAGAGCTAAAGGATGAGATAATTCGGCACATTAACGACATAGAACCTCAATTATGCCTCAGCGTCATCGAAAATTTGGACCATCGGATGGAGGTGTGATGCAGAGGCCACGGCGATCATTTGGCCGATATTTTGTTCCATACGTAATTGAGCCATGCCAATATTATCATAATAAAGAGAAATGATAATAAGTTCCTAAAAAACATAGCAGAAAATGCGCGATGTACTCAAAATACCTTGCACCGGCAAGACTTTTCTGTTTTTGTTCTAATGAAAAAGAATGTTACAGGATTACCGAAATTACTTTACCCAAAAAAAAAAAAGAATAATTACTATTAAAAATTGCGGGCTATTGCGCTCTTGGTGATAAGAGAAAGTCTTTGTTCGCGGATTATTCCGTCGAATGATGCAAAAGGGTTAAATTTAATGTATATTTACAAAAGGCTAGGTTTTTACACGGCTGTTTAGTCGATTACATTAGGGTGATCCAACAGTAACCATGAAATTTGATCAGAGTATGTATGTATTTATTTCTTAAAGTAGGCAAACATGAAACAGGTGCAAAATACTAAAAATTTAGTTTGCATACACCACGTATAAAAAAAAAAAAACAAAAATAGAATTTTTCTGATAAGTGTGCAAAGTGACCACGGTTTCTTTCTTTATGCTGTGTAAAAGTTTGAAGATAAATCTCTACTGTTACTTGGGAAGGCATGGTAAACTGAAAACTTTGCATCCGCTTTTCTCGGCGCTTTGGTTTTTTGAAGTGAAAACTTCTTTAGAATCGTTGGGAGTGATTTGAGAAAAAGTGAAACGAAAAAGCGACACCAAAAAGAAGAAGAAAAAAGATATACGTATATATATGTATGTATAGAAAATGCTTCATTACCAGGCACACAGAAGGATGGCATAAGCAAATTTAAATTTGTGAATTTATATATGTATGTATATATGCAGATATATGTATATATGTTGTGTGTATGTACATATGTGCCTCGCCACAGCAAAACATACGGTAAAATTTCTCAAGAAATCCAGCGCGCATTCATAGGCACAGCGCACATTCGTAGGCACAGCATTGCATGTACAGTAGGGCGGGTCGATTTAAAAATCGCTCATTGCTCTATGAAAATCGTATTCTAGGGATCAAAATAAGAAACTTTGCCGAAGGAACCATACCTCTAAAACGAATTCTGATGTCCCCCAATTTCAAAATATCACCATTTTTGGCCTTTACATGAAAAAATCAGCTAAATGGCTATGTTTTTTCTTTATTTTTATTTATTTATAACATTATCTATTTTTTCTCTTAAGAAATTTATTTAGTCAGAACATATGTAAATGAATGAATGTGAGTTATAGAAAAGAAACTAAAAAGTTCGACCCATATTGGGGGACATCAGAAATCGTTTTAGAGGTATGGTTCCTTCGGCAAAATTTCTTATTTTGATCCCTAGAATATGATTTTCACAGAGCAATGGGCGATTTTTTTGCCTTCCCACAAATCGACCCGGCCTAATGTACAGTAACCTTGAACAGGCAGCTGCGGTTTTCGAGCATTTAGAAACATATATTTACATACATATATGGGTGCAAACATATTTACGGAGCCGCGGGCACTCGACTTGACAAAAATTGAATATTGGCAAATAATTCTACGCGAAATATTCCAATATTGACTATTTTCGAATTGTCGAGAAAATTAGCATATGGGCGGCTCGTTTTATGAATGAAAGTACTTGCTCTTAGAACTATGAGCTCGAATTTATAAATCAATTTTTTGTTGATGAGTTTTTGTTGCACAGTACAATAGTTGAAACTGTTCGGCGCCGCCGCGATTGTTCAGCGCTATGGCAACTAGGATGATGGCCGCTACGCCTGCTCCTATTAATGCATTTTGTTCTTGTAGTCGCTAGGCATAGAATTTTAGCTTTGGACGACATACGCATTTACAGGAATAAAGTGAGTGGCCTGTGTGTGCGGTTGTTTGTAGATGCATATGTGTATATTAATAAGCATTGTTTTGCTGGAAGTTCAGAACACAAATATGTATGTACGTACATAGGCTAGGCCATAGTATAGCATACATACATATGTATAAAAAATTCAAACCAAGCGTCCTACGAATGTTTGTGTGTATGTTAGTACGTCTGTGTAATATACGCGCTACGTGTGCTGTATTGCGTCCGTATTTTTATATTCGTAAATATTTTCATTTTTAAATGTTTACCGCAATTATGCCGAAAAATAATGCAGAAAAGTGTCGTGAATATCGACAGAAAAAAAATCAATAAATAGCATCACGGAATTCATTCACGAAAATTTAATAAAGTATACACCAGAAGTATCGCGGATACTTAGAAAAGATTACGATAAAGTTCCAATGATTTTAAGTGGCGATTTTAACGTAAATTTTGCATTGGGCACAGCGGTCCCTTTAATTGATTTTCTCAATACAACATACAATTTGAAAATGTGTAACAATCGAACTGAATCGACAACACGATCAAGAACAACAATTGACGCGGTATTTCAAAGATATGTTGACAACATCGAAACCAAAGCATTTGTATCATATTTTAGCTATCATAAGCCACTCATATCATTTGTTGAAATTGAAAACATTGAGGATGAATAATAATAAAATGAAGAAAATAAAATATGAACTTTATAGCAATATTATAATGAACCTATAATTATCCCGCTCCTAATGCTGCCTTCGTCTCATTCCCTCTCAGTTTGTTTTACGGAAGGTTTCACTTCTATCGCGTCTAACCGTTAGACTGGTATTTTTTTTTTGGATTATGACACCCTTACGGCAAATGATCGATATGCATAAGGCAGAGCAAGCCCGTACCACCAACAGATAACCCTGGAAAATATTTTTGAAACCTTAAGTACAAAAGTTAATCGGACTTTGAGTCAATTACTTAACTTCCTTTGTGAGCTTTCCTTTTAGAAAAAATATTTGCATTTGTTTACTTAGCCTATCGCACAGGCACACAAAAGACTTTTTTTTTAAATATGTTTTGTTATTCTACACAATGCAACCGCATGCGAACAATGCAAATGAGATTATTTTTTTCTATTTAATCTTTATTGATTAATCGATTTTATAAGATGCATAGATAATAGATTTCGGTGAGTATAAATACGAGGCATTTCACTTAGAAGCTATCAGTCGTAAAAGTCGTGAAGTAAAAAATGAAATTCTACGGTTTTCTAATTGCCCTGTTTGGCTTGGTATGTATTGTTGTTGTAGTGACATGATTAAAAACTGAAAAAAACAAAGGATACTTAATTTTTTTTGAAAAATAGGACATTTATAAGCTCACTCCATTCTAGGTATATGCCGAAGTCAAATCAATACCTCGTGAAGAACTCACAAGGTACCGCCTGGAATGCTTGATTCAAAACCCCAAGGCCAGTAAATACTTTGTAAATCTATTAAATTTAGAGTATCCGGATGTACCAGAGGTAAACTCACAAATGGATTGTGTGGCAGAGAAATTGGGTGCATTGGATCGCAAAACTAACCAAATTAATGTGGATCGAGTGGCCGCAATATTCTCCGTGGACCCAAATAATGCTGAAGATATGGATATAATTAAGAATTGTTTTGTTAAACGCGAGGGGGAAGAGGTACATTTACGTAGCGGATACTTGTGTTTATTGAATACGAGGCTTCGAGACAATATGAAGAAATATCTCGTGGGTGAATGATTATAATCACAATGATTGTTAATAACGAATAACTATCGTTCTTAAATTACAAACGAAAACTACTTAAAATTTGTTATCATTAATTATCACCATTGGTAGGGTAAGCACATTTGTAAGTACATATTATATTTATTAGTGAAATACCAGCTAAATGGCACAGCGGAGAGGATGATTCAATTATAGAAGGTTAGGTAAGTAAGCAGCTTTCTCGCTCCCTCTTGACAAATCCTTATTTGAAAACGTGTTGCTTCTTTACAAAAAAAAAAGTACATCTTTCACAAAAAAACTTTAGAATTGTAGTAAAAACTAAACTTTTGGTGCGAATTATATGGTCGACAACACTGCTTAAATTTTTGACACGTTGCTTTATTCATATTCGTTAAAAACCGTTTATTTAATTGGACACATTCGAGTAAGTAAATACGTAAATCGTAAATAAATTGTTGTTAAAAGCTTTTATTTGCTGGTGCGCAAGTGCAGTATTCCAAAATAACAATTGAAGATTTCCAGCATCGTATATATATATATAATATATATATATAATATATATATATAATATATATATATAATATAATATATAATTGGCGCGTACACCCTTTTTGGGGGTTTGCCGAGCTTCTCCTCCTATTTGTGGTGTGCGTCTTGATGTTGTTCCGCAAATGGAGGGAACTTTTTTATGGCAGAAATGACCTCAGAGGTTTGCCATTGCCTGCCGAGGGGCGACCGCTATTAGAAAAATGTTTTTCCTAATTTTGATGATTCGCCGAGATTTGAACCGACGTTCTCGCTCTGAATTCCGAATGGTAGTCACGCACCAACCCATTCGGCTACGGCAGCCGCGTATACCACCTGTAAATACACGTAAGTTATAATCTTGTGTTTGTAAGTTATTTATTTCTAATACTTTTGATTTGCAGATTTTTGATTTCTGAGCAAGTTCAGCATTCCTGCACCTGCACGTCTGTGTCAAATATACGCACGCATTTTGTATCCTCAAATACACATGAGTTATAATATTGTATTTGTAAATTATCTATTTCTAATACTTTTTGAAGAAGCTGGAGAGAG
Source organism: Anastrepha obliqua (assembly GCF_027943255.1). Classification (NCBI taxonomy): domain Eukaryota; kingdom Metazoa; phylum Arthropoda; class Insecta; order Diptera; family Tephritidae; genus Anastrepha; species Anastrepha obliqua. The sequence goes on along the minus strand of NC_072896.1, from coordinate 10,857,914 downwards.
TTTAGAGGTCGGCACTCATTGTAATCAGTGGGGCGCTTCGAACGACTCCTACTCTGGCGCTCAGCGCAATGTTAAATGTGGTACCCGTAGACATCGCAGGCAGAATTGCCGCTACACGTACCGCAACCAGACTGAGGGGCTGGAGCTATAAGCTCAACCTCACTTATGGGCACTCAAGTAGAAACTTTGAGTTCATCCCTCTGTCAACAGACCAGTGTATACCCTCATTTAGTCCAACCGGAACATTCACCACTCACATCCCGTCAAGGGAAGAGTGGACGGGGGGCTACACTTGGGGGCAGGGCCTGGTGAACTTGTTCACGGATGGACCGAAGTTGGAAGGAAAGGTTGGCGGAGGAGTCTTTTGCGAGGGGCTCCCCATCAGACTCAAATTCAAATTATCGGACCACTGCAGTGTGCTCCAGGCAGAGGGAGCCGCAATCAAGGAAGCAGCTGATTGGCTGCTCACTAGCGTACTAACAGTCAGGAAAGTAAATATTTACTCCGACAGCCAAGCGGCAATAAGGGCCCTCGGGTCTATGACGGTGCATTCGGAATTGGTCAAGGAATGCTTGACCTCACTTTCGACTGCGTCCGAATTCTTTGACATCAGCCTCATCTGGGTTCCCGGTCACAGCGACATTGTGGGAAACTGTGAGGCGGATGAGATGGCCAGACAAGGGACATGTGAGGTGATTTCCCCGCGAAGGGAGAGACTACCTGTGGTCTGCTCCTGGAGAGATGGGCATCGCGCCAACTCAGCGAGCGCTGGGCAAATTTACAAACGTGTAAGCTCGCGTGTTCTGGCCACGTGTGGACCGGAGGCGCTCGGGCGAGCTTCTGAGGCTGACAAAATATCAGCTCTCTAATCTAGTGGGTTTTCTCACAGGACACAATGCGCGAGGAATGCATGCTGTGAGATTTGGAATCACCTCGAGTCCTTTTTGCGCTAGATGTATGGAGAATGAGGTGGAATCATCTCAGCACCTTCTCCTTAGCTGCCCTGTTCTGGCGGGGCTAAGATCCAGGCTCTTGGCTCTTACTTCTTAGCCTCGCCTGCTGATATAGCTAGCGCTGACATTAAAAATCTGATGAATTTCATCAGCAGCACAAAGCGGTTGACGCAAACATAGTCATCGTTCGTAATACGCACGCTCCTAACCATCCCATCACCACCTCTCCCGCCCTCTCCCTGCATCCCATCGGTCTTTCCCTTTCACCTCACCTCCTTCACAATGGTACCACAAAAGACGAATCTTTCTTCGTCCAAGTGTGCCCACTCCCTGGGCAACCATACCAACCTAACCTAACCTAATTCTTTTTGAAGAACAATTGTAAAGGGTTTTCCAATAAGAGGTGTTATTTTCATATTCAAAGAAAAATGTTTTTTTTTTTTAATATAAATGATCGGATGTTTATTTCAGTTTCTTTAAAGGGTATGCCGTTAATAGTGGAAAATAGCATCAGGCAAATGATTACCACGACCCTGCTTGAAATTGAAATTTGAAAAGGTCGAGCGAAGGAGGACCAGGAGATTTGGTGGCTCCTAAAACACTCAGGCTAAAAAGCCCATTCTATTTAAAGCTCTAGTCAAGGAGGGAAGGAGAAAAGTATCAGAGAAAGGATATGAAAGTATAGAGACAGAAATAGAGATAGGTAGTCCTGTGAGAATTTTCCATATTCTTTGGCAAATCTGTAAATATCTTCCAAGGGCCTATGTTCATTTGTGTAAAAAATTTTTTCCGTTCCCTTGCGAATCCACGATTCGAAAATGGTTGCAAAAGATGAAGATTGATGATGGAGTACTGGATTTCTCCTTGAATGTCGTGCGAGTCGCGAGTGGCATACCCGTCGCATATAGACTGTGCAAAATGTGCTTCGAGGAAATGAAAGTACAATCCGTCTATGAATATGACCAATCAAGCGACATCATTCGCAAACCGTGCAACTACATGCAATTAGCCATTGTACGTGGACTAAAGTCTTCATGGAAGCAGGCGGTTTTCTGTGCGTACGACTGCAAAATGACAAAGGCAATTTTTGAGAACCTCATCTTTAAAATTCAAGAGTCCGGGTTTATAGTGGTCGGTATTGTGTCAGATATGGGAGCAGGAAATCAGTCCTTGTGGAAGGAGTTGAAAGTGTCGAGTGGTATGCGAATTTGTTTTGAAAATTTGCCATATCGTTTTGTAACCATATATTTTTTCTTAGAGCAAACGTGGTTTTCAAATCCAGCAGTGGATGGGAAAATATTTGTGTTTGCGGACATTCCGCACTTACTTAAACTGCTTCGAAATCACTTCCTCGACACTGGAACCATGTATAAATGCAAACTGCTGACTTCAAGAACTGCTGACACCTTAACGTCGGTGTCAGATGCTTCCATAACACACAAGCTAAGTGAGGAACATCTCACAGTTCAACATACTGGGCGTCAAAAGGTGAAGTTGGCTGCCCAATTGTTCTCACACAGCACTTCAAGCGCAATACGATGGGTTTATTCGCTAGGCCATGAAGTTTATAACGCTGTAGACACAGCGGAGTTTGTGGAAATTGTCAACGACTGGTTGGACATTTTTAATTCAAAATTTTCAACAATCCAATCAGTGCCAACGAAAAAACCTTTTGGCATGGATTTGTTAAATCAAAAGGAATTCGTCAGCAACGTTGACGTATGTATAAGAAATACAATTCACTTGGCGGCCTTTATAGACATAGAGGGCGCCTTTAATAATATTACGGCTGAGTCAATTTTCACGGCTCTAAATAGGCTAGCAGTGGAATGACCTATCTACCTCTCTCTCGTCCCTGCTTGGTGGTAGGGAAATAAATGCTGTGGCAGGAGGGATAGAATCACTAGATTTGTACATAGGCGCACAGCGCAGGGCCGCGTCCTCTCGCCTCTCCCCTTGGCTAGTAGCTGTGGATGAAGCATTAACTCGCTTAAACCGGGGTGGGTTAAAGGTGGTAGCATATGCCGATGAGCTGGTCCTAATGGTCTCAGGCCCCTTCCCATCAATAATGGCTGAAATTTTGGAAGGTGCACTGGCTACACTCAGTAGACGGGCTGCCAGTTGCGGTCTCAGAGTCAACTCTGACAAAACGGAGTTGATGCTATTCGCCAGAAAATACAAGCTTCCACTTTTCAAGCTTCCAAGACTTAACAACCAGTGTCTTACTCTTTCATCGAAAGTCAAGTATCTTGGTGTAATACTTGACCCCAAACTCCACTGGAAGCTGCACATAGAAAATCGAGTTAAGAAGGCCAATATAGCCTTCTACGCCTGTAAATCTATGTTCGGCAAAAAATGGGGTCTCAAGCCAAGTGTAGTACTTTGGATGTACAACTTAATGGTTTGGCATACGGTTGCCTAGTTTGATGGGTAGCTCTTCAGAAGGGCTACAACACCACTAAATTAGAGAGAGTGCAGAGAACTGCATGTGTGGGCATCACTGGTGCTTGTAGAACATGTCCCACCGCTGCGCTCAACGTTATACTCCACTTAATTCCTGTGGATCTGCAGGTTAAATCCATTGCTGCTCAGAGTGCTATTAGGCTGAAGGAGATTGGCCTTTGGAGACGACATAGTAGCATCTCCCCTTCCTTCTCTGTTATCGCACTGACCTCTCCATCTGCAAACTGTGCTTTGAGGGATGTGCTCGGGCTATCTTTCCGAGCAGGCAAAATTGGAAAGAGGGGAGTGTCGGTCCGGATATCTCTGTTTTCACTGACGGATCCAAAATGGAGTCTGGAGTGGGAGCGGGGGTTTACTCTAAATGAGCCAGCATTTCGCTCTCCTATAAACTGCCGGAAACAAGCAGCGTTTTTCAAGCAGAGGTCTTCGCGATCCTCCAGGCATGCAAAATGCTTCAAGATCGCTGTTGGGCGGGAGACATTAAAATTTTTTTGCGATAGACAAGCTGCAATCAAGGCACTGTCGTCGCCGTATTGCAGCTCTCTTCTCGTGAACTCCTGTAAGGAGGAACTCAAACGTCTCGAACGTGCAGGAAACATTTCTCTTATCTGGGTTCCTGGGCACAGGAATATAGAGGAAAATGAAATTGCCGATGAGCTTGCCAGGAAGGGGTCGGCAGAACCGGTTCCAGCTGTCCCCTTATCAGACATCGGTATCCCCTTGGCCGTCGTTAAAGGGAAACTAAAGAATTTCTTTCTAAAAAAAGCGCAAGACAGATGGAGGGAGGTCTGTCTTATCGTGTGCTATTTCGAGAGCACTATGGCCTCAATAAGATAGAAACAGAATGCTTAAGGTGATGGCAATCTCCCGCCATTCAATTTCCAAACTTATTGCGGTGTTCACTGGTCACTGGGTGATCGGTACTCATCCGGAGAAGCTTGAAATTCCGTACAACCCCTATTGCAGAAGCTATGGGGATCCTGCAGAGAAAGAGACTGTGGAACACTTTCTCTGGAAATGTCCGGCTCTGGCGGCTAGGCGCTTGAGATTCCTTAGCGTGCCCTTTGGGGACGACGTGAAGAAATTTTTGCAGCCTAGATCCCTTTTCTCTCCTCCGCTGCATCAACACCACTGGATGGCTGTAGACGGGTTTCTCTCCTCCCTAAATCCTTTCACAGGTAGTGGTCCACATTATGGTATCAAAACGGCACGTAAGTGCCACTTGTAGTGTACCTGGGGTACTCTTGCCATCTTACCTACCTACCATAAGAAATACAAGGGCCTTTGGACGCCAATCGCTTTTAACCTTTCAAAAGGAAATCCTGATGATCAATAATTTGCTCAAAGGTTAACATCGATAACATGGAATACATGTTGACATAGCGATTAAGTCAAGATATAATTGAGCACTTTTTTGGAGCGTTGCGAGTGAAAGGGGGAATGTTCGACAACCCAAGTCCACTTCAAATCAAATTTATATTGCAGAAATATTTGCTAGGTAATATTTTTGCATAATATGTAGTAAATGTTTGACATAAATATATTTATCAACATGATTTAATTATAGCCCGCAATATGGAAAACTTCGCTTCTCGTGGAAACGTAGAGACGCATGAAACTGAATCCATCCTTTCAACGGAACGCTTAAAGCCTTTCCTTAGTGATGATGAGGTGGTTTCTGAGGAATTTATGTTTTCCACTAAGCTGACATTTCCTAATGAAGTAGGACAAAAAGAAAATTAAATGGTTTGCACTAAGATGCCTTAGAATATTAGGTAGTCGAAAAAGTCTTTTCGTATTTCTAATCAAACTTCAACTAATTTTTTTTTATAAATATTTATAATGAGCTTTATTAAACCAAATATGTACCATTTTGGTCGACCACCTTTTGCCATTTTTCTTCTAGAGACATTATTCCATCAGTGCAAAACTTTTGTGGTTTCTCGGCGAAAAACTGCGACAAGTAATTTTCACAGGCTTCTCTTGAAGCCAACTTTACTCCATTAAGGGAGTTCTGCATTGACCGAAACAAATGGTAGTCCGATGGTGCAAGGTCAGGGCTATATGGTGGATGCATCAAAACTTCGCAACCAAGCTCTCCCAGGTTTTGCCGAGTCATCAAAAATGTGTGTGGCCTAGCGTTGTCCTGATGGAAGACGACGCCCTTTCTGCTGATGAGTTCTGGCCGTTTTTTTTCGATTGCTTGTTTCGATCTCATCAGTTGTTGACAGTAAAGTGTAGAATCAATCGTTCGAGCAGGCTGGAGCAGCTTATAGTGGATGATTCCTGTCCAATCCCACAAAACACACAGCATACCCTTTCGAGGCGTCAATCCTGGCTTTGCGACCATTTGTTGAGCTTCACCACCCTTGCAACATGATCTTTTTCGCACATTATTGTCGTCTTTGATCCACTTTCCGTCTCCTGCTACCATTCGCTTCAGAAATGGAATCGCAGATGTTAATTCGGTCCATTAAATTTTTCACAGACAGTTCATGTGGTACCCAAACATAGAGCTTCTTTTTGTAACCAGCCTTTTTTAAATGGTTCAAAACCATTTGATGATGAATGTTTAGTGCCTTAGCGATGTCATGGCAGCTTATGTGATGGTCCTGGTCAATCTTTTCCATAATTTCATCGACTTTTTCAACGATAGGTCGACCGGAGCGAGGTGCATCTTTCACATCGAAATTTCCAGAATGGAAACTAGCGAACCATTGTTGTGCTACACGAACTGATACAGCATCGTCTCCGTAAACTTCACAAATTTCATTGGTGGCTTGCGTGGCATTCTTCCCTTTTTTATACAAAAATTTCAAAATATAGCGAATTTCTTCATTATTTTCACTCATTTTTGAACGGCTATAAATTTTTTTCAAATTCTCCGAATTTAATTTTTTTTGGTGATTGGTAGCACTGGAGATATATGACTCCAACAACATCTATTGACAAAATACGAAAAGACTTTTTCGACTACCCAATATATAGCAGGCTATATCGTATGTAAACTAGGCTTAACGGAACATGTTTCGAATGAGCCTACGTTTACATGGATCGACGAATTATGGAAGGGTGCTTTAACAAAGCCAACAACCAATTTCCTAAATTTGATAAAACAGATGGAATCTGTATTTCGTAACTTGAATGGCGACAAAATTTCGAATATTCCAAATTATTTGGAGAAACTTTTAAAACTGTCCTCACACATAAGTGCCAGCATGGGCATACAAAAACTTTTTTTAAAATGCGTATATATCAACGAATAAAAAAACTTAACAAATCATTAAGAAGAAAATAGAAGCCCAGTTGAATAGCAATGCATAATATAACATATAAAGGATGCTAAAAGTCAGTATTTATTTCAGGAATAAAAGTTTGTGGAAACAGTTATGAAACGTACATTTACGTTCGTACGATACTGAAATGAGCATATTTGCGTCGTTTTCTTTTAATAATTCGCAACCAACGAAGTTTGATATACATTGGGGAGAGTCAATGAACAATTTGGCAAGTTATTCCTAGGCTTACATCGTACAAGTAAGTTTTTTAAAATAGTTTATTCAACAACCTTTACTATTTTGTTATTATGATTTTTATAGATGACTTCTGTGTGTCGTTTTTTTTAATAATTCGCAACCAACGAAATTTATTATATATTTGGGAGAAGGCGTAAAAAATATACTCACAAATCTACATGAAAGCTTATATTGTTTAATAGTAGCATTTCCTTTTTAATGTAATGAAAATATTCCTTTAAAGACTCCATTTTTTACTTTTGTCTCGTTTCACATCTAACTAATATTTGTTTTACCACTACGAACGAACTTAAAACACATACATAAGTAACAAAACATGTGTTGTTAGAAAAACATCGAAAATATTCTAAATAAATATTATATTTGCTTTAAAAGAAAACAATATTTGTTCTGTTGTTTTGTTTTAATGACTTCACTTGGTGTGTCCTACCGGAGCCAGTTAGCACGAGAAAGAAACAACTGGTGCGCTTTATTAAACTCGCCCAAAATCGCGTAAGCGGTTATCGCGCCAATTAAGAAGAATAAGAAAGATTTAGTGCTAGATTTTTTGGCCGACTTACAGTAGTTTTCCCATCTGGTCCCATTCTATTTATTTCGGTTTCGTCGGTCTAAAGTACGTTTTTCCAAAACTGAACAGATTTGTCTTTGTGGGCTTTTGCAAAGGCAAGTCGGTGTTTGATATGTCTTTTTGAGAGTGCAGCGATTGGGGCCGTATGTCAGCAATAACGCGCCGAATATTCTCTTCCAAGACGTCAATCGTCTCGGGCTTATCTGCGTAGACAAGCGACTTCACATAGCCCCACAAGAAATAGTCCAGTGGTGTTATATCGCACGATCTTGGAGGCCTCGCCACAGGTCCACGGCGCGAGATAATGCGCTCACCAAAAGTTTCCTTCAATAAATCGATTGTTGCGTTGGCTGTATAGCATGTAGGGCCGTCTTGTTGGAACCAAAGGTCGTCCACATCAACATCGTCCAATTCAGGCACGAAAAAGTCATTAATCATGGCTCTATAGCGCTCTCCATTGACTGTAACATTATGGCCGGCTTCATTTTTAAAGAAATATGGACCAATGATTCCCTCTGCCCATAGAGCACACCAAACAGTGACTTTTTGAGGATGTAACGGCGTCTCAGCAATGGCTTGTGGATTATGTTCACTCCAAATGCGACAATTTTGCTTATTGACATACCCATTCAACCAAAAGTGAGCTTCATCGCTGAACAAAATTTTCTTCTGATGCGTCGCGCGAACCGAACCATTTTTTTCGTAATAAATTTGCACGATTTGCAAACGTTGTTCAGGTGTAAGTCTATTCATTATGAAATGGCAAACCAAACTGAGCATAAATCAAGTGACAGCTGTCAAAAAGACCATCTACGAAAAAAGTAGTGCCAACTTGAAAACATAACCTCTAAAAAAACACTCTTTATATACTTCTTAAAATAGGCAAACAAGAAACAGGTTCAAAATACTAAAAATTTAGTTTTTATACACCACTTATCCAAAAAAAAAAATAAAATTTTTCTGATAAGTGTGCAAAGTCAACAGGATTTCTTTCTTTATGCTGTGTAAAAATTTGAAAATAACTCTCTACTGTTACTTGGGAAACTGAAAACTTTGCATCCGCTTTTCTCGGCACTTTGGTTTTTTTGGATTATGGCACCCTTACGGCAAATGATCGATATGCATAAGGCAGACCAAACCCGTACCACCAACAGATAACCCTGGAAAATATTTTTGAACCCTCAAGTACAAAAGTCAATCGGGCTTTGAGTCAATTACTTAACATCCTTTGTGAGCTTTCCTTTTAGAAAAAATATTTGCATTTGGCACACAAATGTGTTTCGTTATTCTATACAATGCAACCACATGCGGATAATGCAAATGAGACTATTGTTTTCTATTTAATCTTTACTGATTGTTCTATAGGGTGGGCCATGCAAAATTTGCTTTTTGAATCGGCTATAAAAAAACTAATCAATATTTTTCCAAACTTTTTTTTTTATTTTGAAGATTGAACATTGTCATTTATGAATAAAAAATGATATCGTTCTAATGACTGCCACGACTGGTTTTACAGTAGGCCATTCGATCAACCCAATTTTTAAGCACATTTTCGATTGTTTGGGCTCCAATTTCATGAATGGCAACTTCGATTTCGTGTTTTAAAGCATCAATCGTCTCTGGATGGTTCGCATAGCATTTGTCCTTAACGGCTCCCCACAAAAAATAGTCTAACGAGCTTAAATCACAGCTCCGAGGCGGCCAATTGATATCGGAAGCAAAAACAGTAGCCAAAAGTTCGAGTGCAACTTTGGCAGTGTGACATGTTGCACCGTCCCGTTGAAACCAAATGTCGTCCATGTCATCCTCTTAAATTTTTGGAAACAGCTCGTTGAGCATGTCACGGTAACGCTCGCCATTTACTATAACCGCGGCTCCTCGCTCATTTTCGAAAAAAAAAATGACCCGATGATGCCGCCAGACCAAAAATCGCCCCAAACAGTGACTCATTGTGGATGCATTTGTTTCTCTACAGTAACATGTGGATTTTCTGAGCCCCAAATCCGACAATTTTGCTTGTTAACGTAGCCACCGATGTGAAAATCTGAAAAGAAGAAGAAGACTCACCACTTTGGAAATAGGTTTTCAATAATTCCCAATTTTGCTCAAGCGTATAGCGTCCCATTTCGTAAATGTCAAACCTTTAAGTAAATTATGAACACATTTGACATGCCATTTGTGTTACCATTCTCAAAAAATAGGTGGTTCAAAAAGCAAAAGCTATATGGCCCACCCTGTATTTTATAAGATGGATAGTTAATAGATTTCGGTGAGTATAAATACGAGGCATTTCACTTAGAAGCTATCAGTCGTAAAAGTCGTGAAGTAAAAAATGAAATTCTACGTTTTTCTAATTGCCCTGTTTGGCTTGGTATGTATTGTTGCTGTAGTGACATGATTAAAAACTGAAAAAAAAACAAAGGATACTTAGTTTTCTTTTGGAAAAATAGGACATTTATAAGCTTACTCCTTTCTAGGTATTTGCCGAAGAGCAAGTCAAACCAATACCTCGTGAAGAAGTCACAATGTACCGCCTGGAATGCTTGATTCAAAACCCCAAGGACAGTAAATACTTTGTAAGTCCATTACATTTAGAGTATCCAGATGTACCAGAGGTAAATTCACATATGGATTGTGTGGCAGAGAAATTGGGTGCCTTGGACCGCAAAACTAACCAAATTAATGTGGATAGAGTGGCCACATTTTTCTCCGTGGACCCAAATAATGCTGAAGATATGGATATAATTAAGAATTGTGCTGATAAAATCGATGAGGAAGAGATACATGTACGTCCCGGATACTTGTGTTTATTGAATACGAGGCTTCGAGACAATATGAAGAAATATCTCGTGGGTGAATGATTATAATCACAATGCTTATTAATAACGAATAACTATCGTTCTTAAATTCTTATCGAAAACTACTTAAAATTTGTTATCATTAATTAAAATGTGGACCATCTTTGGGATATTTTATTTCGCATTAAAATAAGTGATTTTACAGAGCAAGCAATTAGATCGAAAAATTTATTGCTTTTACGTCCACAATACCTGTTTAGTTCACCTGCGGAAGTAACGATGGACTTTCTACGGTACGGAACTCTGCCGTAGTCGACCATTCACCTTCCTTTTATACTTATTTCACACCTAAGTAGGTGGCCCCGACGAATCTGATGATATGAATACGAAGAAATAAGAAGCCCCGGAATGGAAATAAGTGACGCCGCTGGATATGGTGAATACCCCAGATACACTTCCTTGGGGGCAGAGAGAGAGTTTGCGTCACTCAGAAGTTCTACGAATCAAATTCTTCGGTCTTCTGCTCCCATAGGCAGTGAAGCCAAGACCCTTGAGGGGAAATCGCTGTGTGGCGAAACCGGGCGGATTAACTTTCTTGAAGGGCCGTCACATCTGGGTGAAGAGCTGCAGAACACAACACTTCGCAAGCCCAGCTCGGGAGCTAAAAATAAGTAAGCCAAAGCGGTTGGCCAGGAGCCTTTAACGGACAAAAACCAGCCTCAAAACGCGTGCTAGCTTTGTCTTTTTAGGAGTTGAAGTTACTGATGACCTGTTGTTTCAAAATCTTGAAGAGAAACATCTCCTCTGTAGAGAACCCACCTCTAAGAAACAAATGCCTCTCGACAACAACCAGAGTGCATCCAAGAGAGTTCGGCTTTCGACCGTTCACAATCCAGCCAATCTCAGTCAAAGCCTTACCCAAAGCCTTAAACAAGGTGGCGAAGGAACAACTGACGCTCTCAATTTTGAATAGGAGTAGTGAAACCTGAAAGAATCTAAATTTTAAATTTTGTTATTTTGAAACAACATCTAAACGCGTGTTTTGAAAGACCCTTTAGAAGGATCCGCAAAGAGCAAGGAGCGTATTGAATGCATTCATTTACTAAAAGATTAAGTCTATGAAGTTACAAATTTTTCCCACGTGCTATTTTTCAGCTTTCAGAAATCCAATTATTAAAACATTTTTTTGTAGAGCGGAACTGGCAAAAACTAATTTCCGAGTACAAAACAGAGATTTGTTAATGTCAGGTTTAAACAGCTAAAATATTGCTTGCGAAGATATACTGTGCCAGATGTGCATGCGTGTATGTTTGTATATACATATGAGGCACTGCAGCTAACTCCCAGAGTAGGCAACGCAATTCTTGCCAATGATTGATTTAAACGGTGTTAATAAGTGACACATTAATTTGCATTTAAATGCGATTTTAAAAACCTATTCGCACACATTTCTTACAATCTGAGTGCAAATGTGCGTAAAGACATACATATGTACATTAGGGTGCATCGTTCACCATAGAAAAACAAAATGGTAGGTACTATTTTTTCATTGGGATTATAAAATTTATTATATTTTAAGACTTCCGCTAAAATATTAAAATAAAATAAAATTAAAATAAAAAAAAAAAATATTAAGATTTACGAAAATAGCTTGTGTTCATAAAATTTTTTCAAAAATGAACCTCGGATAATAAAATAATTTAAATTGTATGTTAAGGAGGATCGGTCACCATAGAAAAAAAGCGGTACTATTTTCTGATCGGGGTTATAAAATTTATAGGACTATGAATAAGTTCGTGCGGTTTTACAACAGATGGCGTAACTTGATTATTATTCCATCGATCCACATTTCCAAACATTCATTGGAGAGCTACTGTCGTAAGGCACAAACGTCAGTATAAGTTTTTTATTTGAAGCGTAAACAACAATATTTTTACCACACTTGAAAATGTCGAATTTCGTGCCAAATAATGTGTTTTTGCGGGGAATTTTTTAATATGAAGAAAAAAGCAGCCGAAAGTCATCGTATCTTGGTGGAAGTTTATGGTGAGCATGCTCTAGCTGAGCGAACGTGCCAGAAGTGGTTTGCACGCTTTAAAAGTGGTGATTTTGGCTTGGAAGACGAAGAACGCGAGGGTGCGCCGCCAAAGTTCATGGATACCGAATTGGAGGAATTGCTCGATCAAGACCCGGCTCAAACGCAAGAAGAGGTTGCAAAAACTTTGGGAGTTGATCAATCAACCATTTCCAAACGTTTAAAAGCCATGGGAATGATCCGAAAGGTAGGCCATTGGGTGCCGTATGAATTGAAGCCAAGAGACGTTGAACGCCGTTTTATGGCATGCGAACAACTGCTTCAACGGCACAAAAGAAAGGGTTTTTTGCATCGAATTGTGACTGGCGATGAAAAGTGGGTCCATTACGACAATCCAAAACGTCGGGCAACGTATGGATACCCTGGGCATGCTTCAACATCGACGTCGGCGCAGAATATTCATGGCCTGAAGGTTATGCTGTGTATCTGGTGGGACCAGCTGGGTGTTGTGTATTATGAGCTACTGAAACCGAATGAAACGATTACGGGGGATGTCTACCGACGACAATTGATGCGTTTGAGCCGAGCACTGCGAGAAAAACGGCCGCAATACGCCGATAGACACGACAAAGTTATTTTGCAACATGACAATGCTCGGCCACATGTTGCACAAGTGGTCAAAACATACTTAGAAACGCTCAAATGGGATGTCCTACCCCACCCGCCGTATAGTCCAGACCTTGCGCCATCCGATTACTATCTCTTCCGATCGATGCAACATGGCTTGGCTGACCAGCACTTCCGTAATTACGATGAAGTCAAAAAATGGATCGATTCGTGGATTGCGGCAAAACCGACCGAATTTTTCACAAAGGGAATCCGTGAATTGCCAGAAAGATGGGAAAAAGTAGTAGCAAGCGATGGACAATACTTTGAATATTAAATTTGTAACCATTTTACGTCAATAAAGTTTCAAATTTCGAAAAAAAACCGCACGAACTTATTCATAGTCCCATTATTTTAAAACATCCGCTACAATATTACGGAAAAATATTAGGATTTACGAAAATCGATTTTTTTTAATAAATAAAATTAGTTTTTAGTACAATTTTTTCAAAAATGAACCTCGGATAATAAAATAATTTAAATTGTACATTAAGGAGGATCGCTCACCATGAAAAAAAACGGTACTATTTTTCTGTTGCGATTATACAATTTATTGTTTGTTAAAACTTTCGCTAAAATATTACGGAAAAATATTAAGATTTTTTTTAGTAAAATTTTTTTCAAAAATGAATGTTATATTTATTTTACCGCTGAAATATTTCGAAAAAAATATCAAGGTTTCCATGCGCTAGACAGATTTGAAATTGGGTCCAAAAATTTAGTTTTTTATAAATAAAATTAGTTTTCAACAAAATTTTTTCTAAACATTATTCTCAGATAATATATTAGAAGAATTTCAGCTCAGAAGATCTGCCTAGAAAAACTCAAAACTTTTACCAACCCTACTTTTTATGTATATATATGTATGTTTTTTTTTAACTGTACATTAAGGTGGATTGCTCAACGTAGAACAAAAAACGGTACTGTTCTCCTATCAGAATCAAAAGTTTTCTTATATTTATTTTTGCGAAAAATATTAATATTTACATGAACTGTTCGAGTTCTTTTATAAATAATTAGTTTTTAATAAAAAAATTTCGAAAAATTAACCTTATAAAGGGTGGTTAAATTTCAAGGGCCGATGTTGAATGTGAACCACACCTAAACGTCAACGACATCGTTGGACTTCTTTCTTTGCGGTTATTTGAAAGAAAAGGTGTACGTCGATAAGCCAGCAACAATTCAAGAGCTAAAGGATGAGATAATTCGGCACATTAACGGCATAGAACCTCAATTATGCCTCAGCGTCATCGAAAATTTGGACCATCGAATGGAGGTGTGCCGTCGAGGCCGCGGTGGCCATTTGGCCGATTGGTGTGGAACATACGTAATTGAACTATACCAATATTATCATAATAAAGAGAAATGACAATAATTTCCTAAAAAACTTGTATTTTATTCAAAATCAAGACCGGCCCTTCAAACTTAACCACCCTTTATAATAGAAGAATTTAAGCTCAAAAGGTCTGAAATTGGTTTTTATAAATTTTTTTCCAAAAATTAGCCCTTTGACAATACAAGAATTTAAGCGCGAAAGGTCTGCCTAGAAAAGCTGAAACATTTTACCTACCCAATTTTTTTGGTGAGCCACCCTAATGTGCATACATAGCTATGTATACATATCTAAACATTGCAGAACATGGGCATTATTAAAAAAATGAAAATGCGTTTAAACGCCAACTCCAACCTCAAAATGAAATTAAAAAAAATTACATGCGAATATTAAAAAAAAAGTTTTTACTTTACTTAAAATTATGGTTTTTTGCCCTGAGTATTTTTCCTGCTTTTAGATTTTTTATTTAGCAAATTTATTGATTGTGTGCGCGTGGCTCAAAAATGCCTAACGGCCAACATAAATTGCGAATTTTGTGGCGACGCATTCAAGCCATGAAATGTAAAGAAAATATTACAAATTAAGACCTATGTACATATGTTGGTATGTACGCTCACGTCTATGCAACCATGCATATAGATATATTTTTGAAACTACTTTGTGCATACACACACCCAAGTAAAAAAATTTGACAAAATTCTCAAGCTGTAGTTTCCTGTCGCAGTGACTCAAAAGTGTGTGAATGACCGCAAAAAGAAAATTAAATAAAATTGAAAATAAATATTCCGTGAGTATAAAGAGGTGCGAAATGTCGTTTGAAATTGCGCAAATTTGTATTTGTGGTTATTTTTGACATTCATGTGCATATGTGTGTGTGTGTGTGTGTAGTTTAAAGACTGCGTTAATTGTGGGTTACAATTTTAATACTTTTTCGCTTGTCATAGATGGCGTTGACAATTTAATGACCACTTTTTTTGCGGTTAGTAAATGAGGAAAAAATGTATGTGCATATTTTTTGTTAAACAAATTGTGCAAAATTATTGGCAAAATTGAAAGAAGACAAGCAATCGCACAATTGGTTCCGCGAAGAACTCACTTCAGAATGGACATTTATTTCACCACCACAGTTTTTAGTTTTATATGTATGTACATATTTTTCGCAACACAGTTTAGTCAAGTAGTCAAGTAGAGTCGAGTGTTCTAATTCTCTCATTTCATGCGGAGATCACCTCACGGAGCCCTAGCCTAGCTAGCTTATCTGCCTAGCTAATGTCAATGCGACCAGGTGCCCAGATGAGCCAAATATCAAAGCATTCGGAAACGATCGCAAGGGAAGCCAAGCATTCTCCGACCAGTTTCGAGCGCCCCATAATAGAGCCTAGGGCCCTAATTACCACTTCGCTGTAGAAGTAGACGTTTACTTCTCTGAAAATTGTTACTCTAGTCAGCAGCAATCAGCTGCTTCTTTGCTTACATCCACTTTCGCTGGAAGGCACGGCAGTGATCCGGTAGCCTGAACTCAAACTTGATGGCGAGTTCTGAGCAGAATATAACTCCATGAACTCTTTCATCTTACTTTGAGCCATACATGAACAGACACACCAGACCTTGCCTCCAAATGTTGCCGCCCGCTCACTCTTTCCTTAACCACTTCGGTACAAGTGTCGACTATAGTCGACGGCTACAAATGAACACGCACAGCCGAGTGCCGACTATGGTCGGCTGCGAAGAACTTTTGCCTTATCTCATTTTCATTTATGTAAATAAAATTGCCAACATTTAGAAATATCGTAAAAAAACATTCGCTCTCTTGAGTTACATTACAAGTAATCTTCGCCTGTAATGTAAAATAAGTTTTCAGTGCTTCAAAGCTTTTCTCGTCACAGATCTGTAAAAGAGCAAAACGGATTCACTGTCGATGCACGAAGTAACATGCGAATGGTGAGTGCCGGCTGTGGGAAAAATTTCGTGGCCAATGCGCACCGTACCGAAGTGGTTAAGAGAATGTGAATGGAGAAAGTCCGGCTCCAACCGAGCGAGGATGCACATTGATCATTTACCAGGGGGATAAACTCAAAGTTTCTAAGGATACTTGAGTGCTTGTAAGTGAGGTCAAGCTTGTAGCTCGAGATTATGAATCTGATTGCGACACGTGCGGCGGCAATGTTGACTGCGATGTCCACCGGTTTCCAATTTAGTATTGCGAAGCGCTCCATTATTTACAATTAGGGCTCTCTTGACTCTCTCCCATTTTATAACCGACGTCATCTTCTCCAGTGAGGTTCATCAAAGAAGAACTTCTTAGAGTAGAATTGGCTTTATAATATTGGGTAAGGGAATAAGTTTCCGTCCTTTCTTAGCCAAAGTTACGAATTATTTAAACAATTAAATATTACATGATATTTTGTGAAGTATTTGCCATTGGAAGCTAAACTTTACTCCATCTTTCAGGCAGCATACGGATTCCTCTGACGAAAAATTCGAGTTCACTCTCGTAAGAAGTGAACCGCTCCCCAATAAGGACTGACTGCATTGATCGGAACAGATGGTAATCCGAAGGTGCAATGCTTGGGGAGTACGGCGGGTGGGGCAAGGTTTCCCAATTCAGTCCCTCTAAATATGTCTGGATCGACTTAGCAACGTGTGGCTTGGCGTTGTCATGTGGCAAAATGAGTTTGTCATATTTACCGTCCCATTCCGGCCGCTTTTCTTTGAGAGCTCGTCGGTAACGATCGTCAGTGGGGCTTCAGATGGTTAAAGGAGTTCATAATAGATGACACACTTCTGACCCCACCAGATGCACAACATAACCTTTGAAGTATGAACAAATTTTGTTTCGCTGTCGATCGATCTGGGTCATCTGGCAGGCTCCAACATTTTTGACGCTTCGAGTTATCATAACAGATCCATTTTGCATCGTCAGTGAGGTGCGATGAAGAAAACCTTTTCTTCTCTGCCGGTCAAGACGCATCTCACACGTCACCAAACGTATCTCGATATCCCTCTCTTTCAACTCATGTGACACCCAGTTACTTGCTTTCTGGACCATTCCCATTGCGTGCAAACATTTACCGGCTGTTGAATTGTCAACATGCAACTCTTTAGACATATCATCAAGGGTTCGACATACGTTTTATCCAATAATTGTTGTAGTTGGGTATCTTCGAGTTTTTTCGGTGCCCCTTCGCAATCTTTATCACTCATGACGAAATTGCCACTTTGGAAGCGTCGAAACCACTCTTTACAAGTAGTATTTGATGGAGCGTGATTACCGTAAATATTGATCAATATACGACACGTTTCAGCTGCACTTTTTTTTAAGGTAATAATGAAGCATCACTTCCCGCAAATGCTGTTTTTTCGGGACGAAAGTAGACATTTTTGAATAGGATTCAAAGAAATGTCAACTACTGCGATCGGTACCTCACATACCTTATGATCATAAAGTACCGGGAATGCTTAATTTAAACGAACCGCGCTCGTGGGAACCGGTCCATATTTTTTTCTTATGTCGGTAGGACTCTAAGACACACAACTGTCACTTTTTAGCGACATCGGATCATTAGTGTCTACCTGGCCGACCAGAAATATGGGCAAACAATTCTTGGATTTTGCATAATGATAACGCGCCATTGCACCGAGCCCAAATTGTGCTGGATTATTTGACCAAACACCAAGTAAATACCATCGTGTAAGCACCGTATTCACCTGATATAGCCCCGTGCCACTTGTTTCCCAAGTTGAAGTTACCACTTCGTGGAAGAAGATTTCAGTCGATAGAGGAGATCAAAGAGAATGCGACGAAGGAGCTGAAGGCTATCCCCTCGTCGGTCTACCAGGAGTTCATGGAGGATTGGGTTAAACGTTGGTACATGTTTGTTGCTTCATACGGGTCATATTTTGAAGGAGATAAAATAAATATGCCTGAAATTTAACTCTGTTTTCTTTTTATTTAAACATTCCTGGTACTTACAGGTCATAGGGTAAACATCTTCAAATCACTAGTTTATTACAAGAGCGAACAAAGAGTATCAGCAGCGACAACTCTTTTACGAGGGCGAAAACTACTGCTAAAAACCGATGGTTATCGTTCTAGTTCTCGTCACAATGTTTGGCTTCTACGGTAGCTTTCTGTGAAGGATTAGGCAAAATGCTTTAGCCTGTCAGAAAGCACCAATAGAGCGGTCCTTATGGAGGAAGTTGAGCTCTCAGTATTTTGTATCTTCTCGTAAAAAGAGTGGAGCTCCGTAGTCATCCGCGCAATTCGCGGCTTATTTGACAAGTGCGTTCAGGTTACCCCGCATCAACTCTTAGAAGATATCCATAAGTGCCACGGCATCCACGTAGGCAATCGCGCTCTCCCTAGACATCTCCAGCAAGTCATTGACCACCCTGTAGAGCCAGTGAATTAACTACAGGAAAGGAACTTTTGTGCTTTTTTCTTACGCTTAACAATTTGTAAAGCATTTTTGTAAAAAAATTTCCTGCAACTAAGAAAATGTATAACGTAGACCTGCATAGAACGAATTAAAACTGCAATGACTTCCATCTCAGAGTCTCATGGCTCTCGCTGAAGTCATTGGTCACCGTTTCTGTTGAAAAATTACAATAATATGGTCACACTCGAAGCATAAAAATTATGCCAAATTCATGGCAAGCAACAGCCAACTCCTAACAAGCAGCGAACTCTATGAAATTTCATATAAAGTCAAGACAATTTACATTATGATACATAACAACTCCATAATAAATGCCCTCATGGCTGCTGCTCGTTGCACTGACACGTTGACTTTAAGTCGATCTACTTAATTATAATGCACAGCAGCTGGGCGTTACAACAACAACAAAGAAAACATCAGCCAAAACAATACGATTGTCCCAAAGCATAATACAGTCAAATCGCTCAAAATTATAACAACCACGCAGTAGGCCAGGCGGGGAAGTAGGGTGCGAAGGCAGTAGATTAGGTGTAGTAACAAATTTTGCCTCAGCAGCAAAAATAATTGTATTGTTAAGTGTCAAAATGGCCTGTTCAAACAATTTATGACACCTTCGTCTGTACTGGAAACAGTCGATTGGCGCGCCAAGTAAGTACTCATAACTAAATACAAACATATCTACATACAGTTTGTGAATAAAGTGTTTTTACATGGAACAGGGTGGCTTTTATGGCTTCTTTTGTTAAAAAATTAATGGTTCAATAAAATTTAATGTTTTAAGCTTTATTTTAATTAGGTATTACTGGTAATTGGAATTACTTGACTAAGAAAAAAATTTAGAAATAGGACGCAAAAATAAATTTAAAAAAAATTCGAAAATAAAGAAACTCGCAATTGCAGAGTATTAACATTAAAAAGTACCCAACTTAGAAACTTGTGCGGTTTCTCTTGGCCGCAGTTCCATTTTTCACAGCGTGATTTTCTGCATAAAATGTAAGCATAACTAGGGAACTGGATGATAGAACTCCAAAGCGAATTGTTTGGGAATGTGCAACTCTGGCAAGACGAAAACTCGTATACTTAGGCGGTGCATCTCTAAATCTATTAGTAGTATAGAATAAAAGGCCTGTGGAACTACTCAACTTCATCAAAAGCCTCCAACTATAGACCACATTATAGACAATATCAGAGGTGGCAGTGCATTATGACCCAATAATAATAGTAGGTTTTCAATAAGCGGTGTTATTTTGATATTCAAAGAAAAATGCTATTTTTTAATATAAATGATCGGATGTTTATTTCATTATAAAGAGGAGGGTATGCCGTTAATAGTGGAAAATAACATCAGGCAAATGACAACCACAACCACGCTCACAGGACAATATCCTTTTCATAAAATTTTCCATAACCGAATTGCAAAGTGGCTGCCCTATGTCCTCGATAGCCTCACGTATTCCATCTTTGAGGTCTTAAATCAACCCTGGGCTGTTGGTGTAGACCTTCTCTTTCTCGTGGTCCCAAAGAAAAAAGTCACAAGGTGTAAAATCACAAGATCTCGGTGGCCAATTGAGATCACCTCTTCGAGAGATAACACGGTTCGACAATTTTTCCCGTCCAATTCCGGCCATAAAAAATCGTTAATCATCTCTCGATAGCGCAATCCTATTCAAAATAATACCAGGGTTAGAGACAAGAGCTTGAGAGAAGTGATGCAGTTGCAATTTTATTTAGTTGAGCTAAAAATTTATTTATTATTATTTTCTCGGTAGATGGCTGTAGTGATCGGTATTTTGTAAAGGATCGATCAAACAATTTAAAGTTTATGCTCGATGTCAAGGTGACATTTCGCACTAAAAAAACCGTTTGCTATTTTTTGTTTGTTCCATTTAGTTATGAGTTACAGGGTGTTAAGGGAAAATACGACACATTTTATAATTTTTCTTTGATGAAGGCTAATGACGTGCAAGTTCAGTTTCGTCGATGCCGTTCAGGCATTTTTTATTGTAAAAAAATGTCGGTAATGTCGATAAAATCACAGAATTACTCGAAGTTGACCGGGATGTTAGTAGTCGCAGATTCACCCAGGAGCTAAAGATCGACCATTTGCGGAAAAATAATGGACCTAAGACTTCGCCATATTTCAATCAGTTCTTGATTGCAGTAAAGCACCATTTTGGTCTTACCATAGAAAATCAGCTGACATGCATTTGAAGCTAGAAGCAACCGACGATAGAGCGAATTGAAAGGTTTTTAGGCTGGCATCCGAAAGTAGATGGCAAAAAAAAAAAACACCGGTGCTCAACGACTTTGAAGGGAATCTGCTGATTGGCTACCGTAATCACATGTACAAACACATTTGTGACATACTGTAAATACATATGTATTTACAATATGAACTGTTTGTGCACTCAAAAGTATAGTGGTTTTATTTTTCGTTGCTAAGTAATTTTTAACAATTACATTTTGTTGTTTTTTTTCTTTATTTCGTTTGTTTTTTGTTGCTCTAAAATGCCGCAATTAGTCATAAACAAATGTGGGGTTGTTGCGGCTGTCGCTGGCGGTGCGCCGCCCCAATTGCACTAACCCTTTTTGCTGCCAACGCTTATTTTCTCATGTTTTTTAGTCATAGACATTTTTTTACACTTATTACTTGGGTAGTTTTTTAAGTTAAACATTTTTTTTATATACAATTTTTGAATTTTTATTTTTAATGTTTTTAAGGTTGTTTTATATTAATTTTTATTAAATATTTTTTTAATATTATTTTTGCTATTGTGTTTTCGCCATACCTTGCACGCTTTCAAGCTGCGCTTTTGTCCGTATACCTCCTTAAATATTTGCTTAACACTTGGGGCCACACATTAAAGTCAAGCATATTTTTGTGTTGCCTTTTTATTTTTATTTTTGTTTTTTGTGTGTTTGTTGCACCCAGCATGTGCGTGTTGCAAGCACTGTTCACCCAACAAAGCCTGCAAAAAACCATACACAGCTAATATCTCAAGCGTGGCTAGCTGTAGTAAATGTCGGCCGGTCGACGGGTGAGTGTTGGTTTTTTGCTATTGTTTTTCTGTTTTTTTTTTTTGCATTTATTAGCGTCTCAGCCATTCCTCATAATTGTTTGCGTACACTCAAAATGGTGTTAATGTCGCTAATAAAAACGTTCAATGCACATTTTCCACTCCAATCGCTTAAATGACTGCATTCGCCGCTCAGGTGTTTACTTTACAGTATTGGTGTGCGCCCGAGGGTGAAAACAATGGTGAGCAGTGTTTTTGGAAAGGATGGCACTGTGGGGCGTATGAGTGTAATTTGAGCTTGGAAGTGCAGCAAATTGGGAAAATTAGTTCATTTATTTAATGGCAGCCAGACTGCAAAGCTGTGTGAGGTAGGCAGTGGCTTAATGATTTGATAAAAAATAAAATCTCAGTTATCAATAAGAGTAGACACACAGATAAGGTTGCTTTTTTAAGGTCATTGATTTAGCGCCATTTTGCGTTTCTTTAAATAAAAAATAGATGTACAAATTAATGACTGATTTAAGGTGGTATGAGTCACTTCGTACTGCTGATGAAATTCATCAGGTTTTTAATATCAACGCCTGCTATATGAGCAGGCGTAGCAAAGATATTTAGATGATTCCACCTCATCCTCCATACAACTGACGCAAAAAGGACTCAAAGTAATGCGGAGTCTCCCAGCACGCATACCTCGCGGCCTATGTCCTGAAAGGCACCCACGAAATTCAAGAGCTAGATTTTGTTCACCTCAAGAGATCCCTCCAGCGCCTCCGATCTACTGGTGGCCAGAAAGATTTCGAGACCTTACAAGTTTGTGCACTTGGCTAGCGTTCGCTGAGTTGGCGCGAAGCCCACCTCACCAGGAATAGCTTGTAGGTAGTCAACGGGATTCCAATCCTCTCGTTTCGCAGGGCAACTACCTCACAGGTCTGCTGTCTAGCCAGCTCATCGGGTTCGCAGTTTGCGGCAATGTCAGAGTGACCAGGTACCCTAACGCCTAGATCAGACAACTTCTTAACTTTAGAAAGATCAATATTTGATAAAGCACAAGAGGAAGTAATAACATCCAGAGTTTTGGAAAAAGTGGCATGTAAACATTTATTTATTTTTTGTGCTAAAAAAACAATCATAGATCTTAAGTAAATTTGAGTCTCCATATTAGCTTCGTATTATTTAAAGATAGGTTACTTAGGCTAGCTTGAAGCGGAACGTCCACTGTGGGACACACTCAGGCTCATAGCCCATTGTGATGCCGCGTGGATAACTTACCCTTATCTCTCCTAAGACCAGTGTGTAATTTTCAAAAATTTTAGTTGATCCCTGATTCCCACAGAAATAAAATCTTCGAATTCAGTAAGAATTGTCTACCTAAAATTGTAAATCTACGTGTGTATAGAGCAGGACAATGGCACAGAGGATGCGAGATCGTCTCTTGGTCTTTATCATTTGGATAGCTTCTGCAGAAGTAATTTGATTCAACGGTCATCCTCTGGCGGTGTCTGCCCATTAAATAGTGCTCCGTTGTAACCGAAATCAGTGTGCTAAGGCTATGCTTATTTTAGTTTAGCAGAGATTCTGTGCGTTTAGCATTGAGAGTCGGCCATTCTTTCATTCGCTGCTCTTACAATTTCCTCAAAGATAAGTCGCTTATATGTCTTTAAGGGTATGCAAATGTCATTGTCTGTGTACTCATTTGTCAACTTTGTGCCAAGCTTTGCTAGTTCATCGGCTCTCCAGCACCATCGCCAAGAACCCATGTTACCTTTAGGTGAAGTGGCGCAGCCATCTATTTAAGAGATGTGCGGTATTTCATGGCTACTTTGGAGGTTGTCGACTGTTTTGTGAATGATTTTTCTGGCTATCAGTAAAGTTCGCGGTTACGCAGCGCGGGAGTAGAAAAACGCGCACAGACCTGCAGCAGTCTGCTCCAGTCACTTCATACAGGAACACATAACGCAGCGCGAACCGTGCGTGCGCGCTTCCACTAAAATCGCAATATCTCGAGAACTATTATAGACACCATAAAATTTTTTTTTTCAAAATAAAGGTTAAATCATAAGGAATCGTTACGTGTATAACAGAAAATCTAAAAAACTGGCCAAATCAACTAAAAATTGATTCAAAAATTTTTTTTGACTTTTTTTTTGTCAAAATTTCGAAATTTTTTTTTTAACATAATACTAATTTAAACTACTTATTTGTTTCTATATTGTCTGTAAATTGCATTGAAATCCATCCAACGGTTCAAGAAATATTGATTTTTGAAAAAAACACGGTCCCGATTTTCAACATGGCGTAGATGACTCAATTTTGAAAATTTTTCAAAATCCTTTTAGGCTCGAATGTATCTTACCTAGAACTAATATTTCCCAAAGTTTCAAAGAAATCGAAAGACCACTTGCAAATCTCATATTTTCTGACGGAGTCTTACCCTATGATAAAATCTCCAGGTGTCGCATCACACTGTACCAGTGTCACGGTTTTCATTATTGCCATCAGCTCAGTCTGAAAATGGCACTACAATTGTTGGGAAGCCGAAATCTGAAGGAGATGACCAGATTAATGATGGCCTCTTAATTTAAAAGTTTAATCACATATAACTTCTTTTAAAATTTGCGGTGCTCAAAAATGAGCTATGCTCTAGTGGATTTTTTTTTAATTTTATGTAAAGGGTTTTTCAATAAGGGTGGGTAGATGTTGAAATGGAATAAAAGTGCGTTTGCTGTGTGGCATGTAGCGCCGTCCTGCTGGAACCACATGTCGTCTAGGTCCATATTGTTCAATATGGGCCATAAGAAATTGGAAGGGCCACCAAGTGTACCGAAAAATGGGCACAATGCGCGCAACGTTTGCATTAATGAACACTCATTTTGATAATAAAGTTTTATCATTTGAACGTGCTGTTCAATCGTGTAACTTGCCATGATGATTTGGCATAAACAACTGAATAATAAACAAAAGATTTGACAGATGTCTCCAAAACAAAATGGCTGCCACAGGGCGCCAAAATCAACCCGCGCCAATGAAAAACCCTTTAGTAACCGCAGCTGCTACAAATGATGTCGAAAAAATATTCACCATCCCTAATGTACACAGGTATGCAAATCTTATATTAATACCCAAATTTTATGTGAAACGATTAAAGCTTTTAAGTCTTTTTATAACTTTATTCTAAAATGATGACGACCGTACGCCATTAGCGATTGATTCGTGAAAAATTTTAAAAACCAATGTACCCGTACAAATATTAGTTTGTCAAAATTGAAGTCAATTACTAGCCAAAAGTTCAATTAACTATTAAATATGCATTCCAGCTGTCAAAATAGCCGCATTGTAAATTTAATTGAACTTAACCACAAGCACACACACACACACACACTAATGCATACAAAAACATACACAAATATAGACTTACGTATATATGTATAAAGATTTTTACCCACCAATAAAACGTTGCTCAATAAAGGCCTACATACATTTGTTTGTTTGTATGTTAGTGACTAATAACAATTCAGCCGCCAACCACGGCAAGCAAAGCCAACCACAACTTGAATCATAGATCAAATTTCAAAGCTTAAAAATTTTAGTAATAAACATTTTTCTACACAATTCAACTTGATTGCCAACATTTAATTGAGCTGTCAATCTTTATAAAAAAACATTTATGAAGCTCAGCAAATTCTGCTTGAAGGTTTTAATTACAGCAAACGGCGGCCTAAAATATGGCCTTATTCAGAGAGAAAGAAGAGAATTATGTAAATACTTACATATGTATTTACATATTTTTTATGCACTTTTTACTTTCTGTGATTCTGCATACAGTTTATAAATGCGTGAGTAAGACTCGATGCCCCATAAGTAAGTTTGTAAATCGGCTCCCATTATTCTGAAAGTCAAAAGTCTTTGCCCAATTTAAGTAACGTCCATAACCAATTTGGTCATAATAAAAAAAATTCGGTCAGATGTGTGTGTGTGTGTGCGTAAGCACATTTTTTGCGTTTTGGTGTTTGACAGGTAAATGTCATAATATTAGCAATCAACTGTTGGTGGTCTGCACTGCTGCGATACGAAAAAATAAGACTACCCCGTAAAAGGCGAATGCTGTCGCACGCGTACATACATATATGCGACGGGTGTATGACAAATTGTGAGAAAAAGAAATAAATATAAAAATAATTGTTTTAAAATTAATGTATTTTTAATATTTCTTTTAGCTGCAAATTTTTGATTACTTTATTTTTCCATTCAACATTTTTTTTCAATTCTACCAAAACTTTGCTGGTCAAGCCATTTATTTTTCACTCACAATTTTTACACGTATGAGGGCTTTAAATTTGTATGAATGTAATAGTTCTTTGTTAAGCATAAATTGGCAGAAATCAGTTTACATACAAATATCAGCTTGATCAAAAATTTCCGGCAAACCGGTCTCAGTCAAATCATTTGAGTTCTGAGCTTTTTTGTTTTTTTTTGTTAGGTTGCCACTATCAAAATTTTATCGCCATTGCTAGACATTTGTGAAAGTTTCGCTGCCTTGAGTAAATCTACATCTGAGAGTTTTAGATTTCTTACATTTCTAAAAAGGATTTGAATGTGCAATAACGAGTTTGTATTAAATTTTGGAATAAATGGATTCCATGGTTGGAAAACCTTAGAAATGCTGGGAAGCATACTCTAAAGAAGACAGCCACTTACGAGTGGCATGAACGCTTCCGAAGCAGTGAATCCATCGAGAATGCCGAACGTTTGGGCATCGACAACTGATGAAAACATCAATAAAGTGAAAGAAAAAGAAAAGTTTACCAATAACTGCAAATTAACCATCAGCGCGCTTGCGGAGGACTTGACCTTTGCTTATGATTCCATTCAGGGCATTGTAGTTAATAATTTGGTTTTACGCCGTGTTGCTGAAAGCTGATTACAAAGGACCTAATTTTCATGCAAAAAAGGGACCGCGTTGATATCACCAATTACAAGATTACCAAGGGTGAATTCGACCCAACATTCATCAAAAGCGTCTTTACTGAAGACAAGACGTGGATCTATGAGTACAACACGCAATACAGACATCAGGGGAGTGAGTGAAGAGCTCCGAATAAACTAAGACCAAAAAACCAACGTCGCTTTCAGTCAAAGAAGAAAGCAATGCTCATAGTTTTCATGGATTACAAGGTATTGTACACTACGAATTTTTGGTTTCAGCAGAAGGTCAGGCGGTCAATAAGAACTATTATTTAGGCGTAAGAAGGTAATGAAAAAATCTAAGACGGCTCTGATGACTATACCGAAAATAGAGTACCAGAACTGTTTCGAGAGCTGTATCAAACGCTGGCATAAGTGCGTTGCGGTTGATAAGAAGTACTTGGAAGGCGATGATATCACTTTTGACGAATAAACTTATAAATTATAAATATATTCCGGGAACTTTGTGATCAAAGTGGTATTAATTCCCGTGCAAAATATGTATTCGATGATTACACAAATAATAAGCGAAAGTAGCTGTCCTGTGGCTAAGGCATTGGGTGCAGTGGTACAGCTTTAAAGTTATTGGAGAAAATCTGTCATGCGTATGGGAAAACGAGAACGGCAATCATGCCCGTAATATGGTCACAGTTCATAAATCCAGAATGACATTTTTGTTAGAGGAATTTTCCATCTGGGCATCACTAAAATACTGGAGAAGATTAAGCAGCGGTTTTACTGGGTAAATTGCAGAGAATCAGTTGGGGAATGGATTCAAAATTGCGCACGGTGTATGGCAGCGAAAGGTCCAAAGGAGAAAAATCGCCGAAGACAATGGCAATACAATGCGGGTGCGCCGTTTGAGCGGGTGTCAATAGATGTGAGGGGTCCGTTTCCAACTAGTGGCTCCGACAATGTATACATACCATATGTACACGTTGCTACGGACTAGTTACGAAAGTTGCCAGAAGTGTACGCTTTGCCAAACAGAGAGGTCAAAACCATTGTTGAGACTTTAGCGCAGAACTGGGTGACGAGGTTTGGAGTACCGTTGAATTGCATTCAGACAAAGGAAGAAACTTCGAGATAAAGAGATATGTTGCTTGTTGGAAATTAAGAAAACACCTACAAAACCTTTACACCTGCAATCGAAAAGGTTGAAAGATTCACCCACACTCTGGAAAAACACTTAAGGGGTTAGCGGTAGTCAGAATTTTCAAAAAATTAGATTTTTTTGCATTTTCTTAAAGCATAATTGTGTGAAAATTTTAAGGGAATCCAACAAATACTTTTCGACTTATCCAACAATTAACAAAGGGCGCTCGTGCGCTCCGGAATCGATAGCAAAACTTTAAACGCGTTTTTCTCAAAACTATGTTTTAGAACTGGTGATCACTGTAACTTAAAAACCGTTTGATAGATTTCAATAAAATGATTTTTGTTTTTAAAAATTTCGACTTTTTTCTAACAATTAATTGTTTTTTTTTCTCGCCGCCATATTGTTAATTTGAATAAAAAGCTTCGATCAGGCACAAGATTATCTATTAATAAAACTAATTTCTCTTGTCCGATTGATTTTAGATGAATCTCCTCTTTTTATTTTTTTAAAATAAAGCAATTGACTAACAAAAAAAATTACTGAAAATCATCATTTTCACTAACCCCTTAAGTAAGGTGGTGGGAACGTGCCAGTGAAATTGGGATAAACACATCTAAATCTAAATGTTTCTGTTGGCCTATCACTCAGCTGTGAATGAAACTAGCGGCCAATCGCCCGCAAGAACCATTTTTGGAGGCGATTCAAGGCATCTGGGTGATTTTGCGTACAGAAGAGGTATTGCTTTTTTAACGGAAGAATGTAAGAGAAGCACTGGAGGTTGACATTTATGGATTTCACTATCATGAGAGGCAACATACACAGCTATTTCTTCAACGATATAAATTAATCATGTGGTGCAACGCTAGTAAAATTATCAAGTTTACTTACCATCTAATAAAATATTTGATGCAAGAAACAAAACAAAAAACATATTCCTTGATGCAAGAAACAAAACAAAAAAAAACAATCCATTACTGTTCGTCTCCATTAGCAGACTGCAGAGTAGAGTCGTCTATTTTGAAAAGGAACTAAATATTTACAAATAGATCAAACGATTTTCTCTAGTCTACAAAACTCACACATATACATACATATTAGCTGATTGTGCGCTGCTAAGTCGTAAAACTCGATAATAAAAATACACTTCATTTACGTACGCACATAGCAAATTTTCGCGGCACATTCAAGTTTTCGCCTGTCTCATTTTCTGCGCAACAAATAGGAGCGGAAAGATGTAACTTCTGTTCAAAAAGTGCACGGACTTTCTTCGTTTGGGCGCGCTTGAATTATTAGGCGACTTCGATTCGCCACTTCTCTGCTTTGTTTATTTGTGGGCTGTGCTCGCTAGACGAAAAATTTGTATGTGAAAGTAACAACAAAGTTGTCGAGCTTTATTCGCTAGCGGATATAGTTCGACCTCATAAAAATGGTATAATTTACTATAGGTATGTAATGCTGCCAAATCCCTTTTCTGATACTAGGCAAGTTTCATTCGACTGTATTCAGACACGTCAACTTTTGCTGAGGCAACTCGTAACTTTACGTAGAGAGGCCGATGGGGAAAAGAGAGGGGCCTCGAGTTGCCCCATTCTCTTTGTATGCTCGTTCTTCTCAATTCTGTTGTTGACTGTAGACTAAAAACTAAAAAAACTGCAAGCAACTCGAGCAGCTGTGTCTGAACGCAGTCTTACTAATACTCATTAAGCGCTTTCAAAGAAAATGTCTGTTTTGACATCTGTTTTCCAGTGCTGCCAATGCAAACTTATTTATAACAGTTGCTTCGTCCATTCGCCATTAGCTTATCACCAGCTGGTACCCAATTATTGCATGCTTTCAGAGGTGGAGTGCTTGTATCCATTCGGACGACATGACCCATCCAACGTAGCCGCTGGATCTTTATTCGCTGCTAGATGTCTATGTCAGCGTAAAGCTAATACAGATCATCGTTCCATCACCTGCGATACTCGCCATCACCAACGTGCACAGGTCCAAAAATATTCGGCATAATCTTTCTCTAAAATACTCTAAGGATGTTGTCATCCTACGAACTACGAACTTCTACGCCATATAATAGGACTGGCATGATGAGAGCCTTATAAAGTTGCTTAATATAGGCTTAGCTAAATAAAAAAAAACCTGCAGTTATATTTAGATGAATTTGGTACCAATCGATTCATCTTGACTTCAAGGCTTCAAGAATATATAACGTTTGGAGATCCACTACGAATTTCTACTGCCAGACAAACAGCAAAAAGGAGCAATCTTGTGAGCATACTGCAGCGTTTTAGAGAGAATCTTTGCTGCAAGACTTCAGAATTGAGAACAATCTGCTCAGGGGTTTTTCGTACATCTCATTTCGTAGGTATGTCATTATTGGACCAAAATTAAAGTTAGTAGCCAAGAATTATAAAATACGAAAGTGCGCATATTGAAATACACTCGGAGGTTTGCCATTACCTACGGAAGGGCGATCGCCATTAGAAAAAAAGTTTTCTATCATTTGATGTTTCATTTGATTCCAAATACATGAACCCATTCGGCTACGACAGCCACCGTAGGGGTAATAGTACCCCCTACAAAAAATGTAAGTAAAATTGTACAATTATTTTAACTCCTGAGAGGTTCCCTTGGGAACCTATGGTCTATTCCTGGAAATATGGGTCTCACCTCAACTCAGCAAGCGCTGAGTGCAAAGTCGCGAAAGCCTTCTGGCCATGGGTAGATCGGTGCCGCTTGAGGGAACTTCTAAGACTAACAAAGCTTCAGCTCTGGAATTTTGTGGATGACCTTACCTGACATTGTCCATGCGGTGAGACTTGGGATTGCTTCAAAACCGTTCTGCAGAAGTTGCCTCGAGGATAAGCTGCTAACATCTCAGCACCTTCTTTTTAGCTGCCCTGCTCTCGGTGGGCAAAGATTTAAACATCTGGGCTCTCACTTTTTCTCTACACCAGCGGATATTGTGGGTTCAAATAACACACATCCGGTGAAGCACATCAGTAGCGGTTAATTACTAGCGTAAATTAACCACCGTAGGTCGTCATCTTCTAATTTCAAGGCCCTTAATTCTCTTCCTTCTCCTTTCCCCTGTATGGTATCACAACGGACGAATTTTGAATATTTGTCTACGTGGGCCCCTCGCAAGGGTATCCATTTATCCTAAGCTACCCGACTAGAATTACAGTGAGGCATGCCGAAGAATCAGTTAGGCCCGAATTAGGCAGGCCTTACTGAGGCACGCCTCACTATTACCTTACCAGGCCCACGTTAGGCAAGGCAAAGATGGGCATGCCAGCACAATACCAAATTTGGTTGTGATTACGAAAATCTGTGGCAGTGTCTCACTTAGGCATAAATTGGAATCGCTAACTGATTTGTAGAAGGGCATCCGGAGTATTACCGAAGTTCGGGTTTTCGATCCTGCGCCTAATGAGGCAGATGTGTGGCGATATCTTTCGGGACTTGGGCCTAGTTTGGCTGCCTTATGAGGAATGCGGTCTGCCTTATTTGCGCCTAATCACCGCCTTACCAAAATTTCTAGTCGGGTAACTGAGCTGATTCTATCAAATTTATTGGGAGTCGAGCTGAGCAGTAGTAGAGCGATGTTCGCAACCTACAGTATCCTCTCAACCCTGGTTAATAGCCTTCCGAAAGCTCCATATGGCCTCGTGTGACTTTATTCCCATTCACACGATTCAAGTTAACACTTCGAAAGGAGAATGCAATAAAGGAGAATGTGCAGAAATAGCTGAACTTGAACTATAAAAGGTGCTTTCAGGATCGGAGAGAACCATTTCACCGTGTATGGGTTATCATGGAACTTAATTTGAAGCAAGGCGCATTCATTAAAGCTGATGCCACTAAACCAACAACAAGGTTTTATACAATACATTGGAATGTCACGACGGAAAAAAATAGAAATTGAAAAGAACAGAAAAGGACGAACTGCGTTGAACAGCCAACATTCATTTGAAGCTAGAATCATACGACGATAGTGCGAATGGAGCGGCTTTTCCTTTTTCATTTTATGCTGGCATCCGATTGTACAGGCCGAAAAAAAACAAAAACAAAGTAGTCGATGTACTGCTATCACCTTTAATAGATTCGCCTTGATTAGAAGGGAATTAAATAAATATCAATGCATAATTGAACTGTTTTCGTTTGGCTCACAAATTCCAGGTGTTTTTTTAACAAAAGGTACAGCAGAAATAAATCAAGTGCAGCACACAGATGTTGCACAAAGTCACACGGCGTGAATGGCGGCTTTTCAAGTCTTTGATGCTTCGCCAGCGAAGCAGAAAAATGTGGCATAAACGCATGGCAGCCAAAATATTTCAAAGTTTACCAAAAAAAGGAAGGAAAATGAAATAAAATTGGCAATGGAAAATAGCAATGAGTCATTTGGGGCCAAAAACGGCGACACTAAAATAGAGTAAAAATATGCCTATGAATCAAAAGCGACCAACAAAAGGAAGTGGCATGCATATAGATATGTATGCCTAATGTATGTATGTATGTATGTATGTATGTATGTATGTATGCATATATGTGCAATACATACATACAGCGGGTTTTAGCTTTACTGTATAAAAATAGCAAATTCAAAAAAAACATTCACCAATAAATGTAAGCGAAATGTGAATTTGTAAAGTGTAACTTCGATACGAATGAATTATGTTTTCGATTTGACAACTCCAAAGTGTGGCATGAGCCAAGATTACCTGACAACTGCCCATATTGCTTACAGAAATTGTTGCAAGATTTGGCGGGTCAATAAATTTCCGAGTTTAATGGTGCATAGGAATATCTATAATATCCAGCGGTGGAAAATATTTTTCGAAAAATCATAAATCAGTAAAAATAAATATTTTTTTGAAAATTTTCTACCTGCATTCAAATATCCTGACCACTCTTGCTGGCCACACTCGCCGAGACGGCTACATATTTGAATTGCCGCAATCTCATTTTAAAATGCATTAAATGTTTGTAATTAAAGCCATTTACAAGTCTTATCTCTACCACGCACCTAAAACTGTCAACGCCAAAGTGTCAGCTGTCATATGCAAGTACTCCGAGTATGCATAAATATACATGTGCCAGTATGTGTGCTAGCAAAAATGTCTGCTAAACAGCATGTGCGAGTGTGTGTGTGCGTAAATGACTGTCTGCATGACACTTTCACGGCTCAGCACTGCATGAGAGTCCATTTGAATTTGGAACTTTTCTTTTTGCCACATAAATCTAAATTTATATTAGACGTGCCTTTTTCATATACATACATACAGCTGCGTGCAATGAAATAGGATCAGGTAGTGTGGGTATGCACTTAAAGCGAATTTGTGTCTAAAAAGTATAGGTTAGGTTCAGCATTTCTTTTATCACCCATTGAAGCATTTCCACCTGGTCTTGTTTTTGGCTAGCAATTTTAGTGTGCTCCACGATTTCCCCCATTCAGCGACTTATTTTTGTAGCGATCTTCTCCACGCATTTCTAGATCGTCCCCTTTCGCGGCTTCTTGTGGGATTCCAATCAAAAGCTTGTCGACAGTCTTCCGTTGCATCTTTTCGCAGTGCGTGGCCTATCCACCTCTACTCGCGTAATTTTATATGGTTGGCCATTGGCTGCAAGTTGCACTTTTTATATAACTCATCGTTGCTGATGACGTTAGGTTACGCTGATTACAACAACCATTCAGTACACGCTGCAGCGATTGTCTTTTCGTAAACAGAAGTTAGTACGTATGGGGGTCAATCGCCACCGTTGCACTACACGTAGCTGGTAATGCCTGTTTAGAAACATGCCAGGAAGGGAATGGGGATCTGTTTAGAAACATTTATTATATGTACTTTGCGGTATGATATCATCAACTTCACAACTAGACATGAGTGTAAATAGTCAATTTTTTATATAGTCCAACCAGCACAAAAGTATTTTTACACAAGAAAAATAATAAATTGTAAGATAATTTCTCTGAACAGGATGAGAGAATGGCTGAAGTGTAATGAAATGCTTGCCCTCTGTATATTTTCCGATAGTCAAGCCACGATTAAGGCACTGACAACGTCATGGTGCAGATCTAAACTGCTCAACTCCCATAAGGAGGAGATCAAATCTCTTGGATATAAAGGGACACCCCGGGTTCTGATGTGGGTTCCTCGACATAGAAACATAGAGGAAAATGAAATTACTGATAAGCTTACCAGGACGAGGTCGATTGAATTGGTCTCAGAGACATCGGCATCCCCTTGACTGTTGTTAAAGGGAAATTGCACAACTTATTTCTCAGTATTGCGTAGGATAGATGGAGCTCCATTTTTTCGTGTGCTATTTCAAAAATCCTTTGGACGCATTACAATAGACACAGAACGCAGAAAGTTCTGGCAGCTCCTCGTCTTTAAATTTTTAAACTCGTAGCTGTTTCCTAGTCATTGGAAGATCGGCAAATATGCAGAAAAGTTGGGTTTACCAATTAATCCCCGTTGCAGAAGCTGTGAGTACCTTTCCGGGAAGGAGACTGTTGAGCACTTTCTCTGTAAATGCTCCAGTTTGGCAGCTAAACGATTAAGGCCACTGGATGCCACTTTCTTCGATAGCCCGGGGCATTACTCTAATCTAAATCCCATCAGTCTTCTCCATTACATAAACAGCTCTGGCTGGCTGTAGATATCTGCCCGTTGAAAGTCACAAAACGGTAGCGAAATGGCGTTCTAGTGTTGCTCGGGGAGTGCCAGACTGGTACTACCACCATTTCACTTACCTACCTATCTAACGCCACTCCACTATTTTCTGTAAGGCTACGTGAGGTCTCTGGTCTACGCAGATAAATCACAGATGCTTGTCGCTCTGAACGCCTATGTAACTTGTGTTCTTCAAGCTACTTGAAGCCCGATTTATGCGAAGCTGCCATCCAAGTGGCCTACTGATATGCGCAATATCGCTTCCATATCAATCTGAAATCTTCTTCATAAGTAAAAATCAATATTTTTCAGGGTTCCTTACTTCAATGCCCGCAACTGTATGCGCAATGTATGTATGCATGTTCATATTTGCATACGTTCCCCTTAGTTTCTTCGTCTTGTTGTGTCACGTGTAGCTGTGAAGTTTTCCCGCACTAATCTTTTACAAATTTGACTTATGTCTTTGGCGAAATTTGCGTGTGTGTTGACATTTTGAAATGTTTTGACACAAGTATCGAAAAGCTCAGACGTGGTAGGAGTTATAGTGTTGAAAATAATGAATGAACCACAGAAGAGGTATGAAACAAATATGATGTTTTAGCTATTCGTATCGAAGACTTTTATATGCATAATATTTAAATAAGGACGTCCCTTCAAATAATAGAAAAATTATCTTCAATGGATTTTAATGTTTTTGAAGTGAAAACTTCTTTAGAATCGTTGGGAGTGATTTGGGAAAAAGTGAAACGAAAAAAGCGACCAACTTGGCTACGAAGCGTTATATTATATGTTGATATAAACGTAGCGACGAACTAAATAACTTTTAGGCCAGCGCCGACAGCATGGCGCGGTAGTCGAGCGACTAGCAATGTGAGCTTCCGATCCAAAATCCTTGGTTCGAATCACAAGAAAAAAATTTTTTTTGAACAGATATTTTATTTTATTTTATGATATGTTTATGAGGAGCTTTTTTTCATGGCAGAAATACACTCGGTGTTTTGCCATTGCCTGGTGAGGGGTGAGCGCTATTAGAAAAATAGTTTTCCTTAATTTTGGTGTTTTCACCGAGATTCGAACTGACGTTCTCTCTGTGAATTCTGAATAGTAGTCACGCACCAACCCATTCGGCTACGGCGTTTGTTTAATTTTACTGATGCAAAAATGAGGGAAAATATTTGAATAAAGTTGGCTTACTGTTTACACATTTTCCAAAGGTGACGGAGAACCAAAAAAAAGTCGATTTTCAAACAAATACGAGTGCATATGTGTAATTGTGTTAGAGTTTCGGTCACGCCCCAGCAAAACCTGTGTGCATATGTGTTTGTAACATTCAAAAAAATGTAATTGTGTTAGAGTTTCGGTCACGCAGGTTTTGCTGGGGACGCTCATAATAGCAACCGCGTGTGTATTTTTATATTCGTAAATACTTTCATTTTTAAATATTTACCGCAATTATGCCGAAAAATAATGCAGAAAAGTGTCGTGAATATCGACAGAAAAAAAAATCAATAAATAGCATCACGGAATTCATTCACGAAAATTTAATAAAGTATACACCAGAAGTATCGCGGATACTTAGAAAAGATTACGATAAAGTTCCAATGATTTTAAGTGGCGATTTTAACGTAAATTTTGCATTGGACACAGCGGTTCCTTCAATTGACTTCCTCAATACAACATTCAATTTAAAAATGTGTAACAATCGCACTGAACCGACAACACGATCAAAAACAACAATTGACGCGGTATTTCAAAGATATGTTGACAACATCGAAGCCAAAGCATTTGTATCATATTTTAGCTATCATAAGCCACTCGTATCATTTGTTGAAATTGAAAACATTGAGGATGAATAATAATAAAATGAAGAAAATAAAATATGAACTTTATAGCAATATTATAATGAACCTATAATTATCCCGCCCCTAATGCTGCTTTCGTCTCATTCTCTCTCAGTTTGTCTTACGGAAGGTTTCACTTCTATCCCGTCTAACCGTTAGACTGGTATTTTTTTTTTTATAAGTATGTGAAAGTATCTCAAAGTATTTTATTTTATTTTGACTGTCAAATGTTTAGCGATCTTTTTGACTTTACTTTTAACTAGCAGTAGAATCCTTACTAAAAAAATTGTTCTTCGAATAAAAGAGTAAACAATGCCAACAAACTAATTTTTGTCACATTATTCATGCCGTAATTAAAATGCAAATGTATTAGTTCACATTCCTTAAGCGCTTAAGTTGGCAATCCAAAATCATCCAGAAATCTTTGTGGATATTTACAACTCCTGCTAGAAGAATGCACATTTCCGAAAGAGTGCAAACTGCAAAAGCCAGTGCTAATACCAAAAGGGTCTAAGCCGGCTGAAGACCCCTCAGGCTACCGTCCACTATGCTTACTGGACACGGCAGGCAAAATATTAGAGAGGCTAATTGTGAATCGCCTGGAATCTGCCATCGATAGTGCCAGAGGGTTATCGCTGCACCAATATGGCTTCCGTAAAACACGCCCTACCACAGATGCTGTTATAGCACTTAAGCGCATCGCTCACAAAGCGATCGAAGGTTCTCGCTGGCTCTACAGAGATAAAGAGTATTGTCTAGTCACAACGTGCATTTAATACAGCAAACTGGGGCAAAATCTTAAATCCGCTGGAGAATTTCCGAGTCCCCGTTTACATTCGAAAAATGGTTGCAAGCTACTTCACTAACAGAAAGGTACAGAGTAATCGGAGGAGTCCCACAGGGGTTAGTCCTGGGCCCACTTCTCTGAAATATCATGTACGATGGAGTCTTGCGTCTAAAACTACCTCCAGGATCCCAAATCATAGGGTTTGCTGATGACATTGCAATTGTAGTCGTTGCTAAATTCCTTAACCAGGCTGAAGCGATTTGCAACCAAGCGGTCGAAATCACAAAATATTGGCTGTGCAATAGTGGTGTAAGTCTTGCAAACCATAAAACAGTAGCATCATCAGTAGCAGGAAAATAGTTAAAACAGCAAATCTCAGAGTAGGTGACCACGCACTGGAGTCTAAGCTGTACATCAAATATCTTGGGGTAATGATTGACCACAGGTTGAGCCTTAAACAACACCTAACATACGCCAGCGATAAAGCAGCGAAGGCTGTAACTGCATTGGCACGTATTATGATGAATACGAGAGGACCTAAGCAGGCTTCTAGGAAGTTGCTTAGCAGTGTGGTATCGTTTATCTTGCTATATGCGGTACCAGCCTGGGTCGAAGCAATAAGCTGCAGCACATACATACATGAAAGGCATTAAATCGGTATACCGGTTATGTTCGCTCAGGGTGTGCTGCGCATTCCGCACAGTATCGGAGGATGCTGTATTGGTCCTCGTGGGAATGCTACCAGTTAAGCTGACTGCACTCGAATTCGCCGAAATAAAAAAACATCGAGCGAATCTAGCACAGCTGACTAACCGATGGGCTGAACGGGAGCGAAGCATCCGTACTTGGCAGGAGGAATGGAGGAACTCCAAGAGCGGACGATGGACATATCGATTGATTCCGAATATCATCAGATGGATAAATCGAAAGCATGGACAGATAGATTTCTACCTGTCCCAAGTGCTTAGTGGGCGTGGATGCTGTATGGCTTATCTGCATAGATTTAAGCACGAAGATGACCCGTACTGCACCTTTTGCGACAGTCTAGTTGAAGATGCAGAACATGTTTTCTTTGTTTGCCCTCGTTTTGAACTAGAAAGAAAAGCTTTGAGTGATAGGGTTGGGAAGCCAGTAATGGTTAGTAACCTAGTAGATATCATGCTTGACTCAGAAGAACATTGGTTCGCTGTCAGTAACATGGCAGGAATAGTATTATAATTACCAAACTGCGTCGCGCTGAACAACAGCGCAAATTTTTATGTAGAGGCAATAGGCCACTCCCCCTCCCGTGAAGTAATAATTAACGGTATTAGGAATCACCAAACTGCGTCGCGCTGAACAGCAGTGTAGATTTTTATGTAGAGGCAATAAGTCACTCTCCCTCCCGGGAATTAATACTTAATGGTAAGTAATTACCAAACTGCGACGCGCTGAATAATAGCGCCTCATGAAGAGCCAATAGGCCGCTCCCCCTCCCGTGAAGTATTACCTAACGGACATCCGGCGGGAGGGGAACGGAGAGCTGGGGTGGGTTTTTAGTGGGTGAGCCGAAAGACAAGTCTCACACTTCCCCGCTTTCAATGCTTTCAATGCTTTTTGCCACCTCCATAAACAATAAAAAAAAAGAAAAAATTCTTTTGAATCTTGAATTATCCTTAAATGAAAGACCCTTTTACCCTTTTTTGTATAGAGTGAGCGACACATTTGCTCATGCCACCTCGGCGAGAAGACTTCCTTGGTTAGGAAACAATCAAGTCAGTTCTCGTTAATACATTTATTTTTCACGCTAGTAGAAGCGAGATGAATTAGGGAGTGCATTTTGCATCTTGGTGTTGGAGTTATCAACCTCCGCCAACGCCATGGAACAAATAAGAGGTCGCCCGCGTCAAACTTAGATGCGCACAATCTCCCACCAGAGTCCTTCCACCGTTACCTGGAACCAAATCAGACACATAGCGACTGACAGAATTGTTGGAGAACATTTGTTTCCGCCCTATGTTGAGCTAAGCTTACTTACAGCTCTTCGGTGTCTTCCTGTCATAAATAAGTAAAATATTCTTTCGCTTGGAGGCGGCAGCTTTGATGGCTTATGGAGGGAGTGCTGAATTTGATGATTTTCTTGCATTGCCAGAATTCAAGAAAGTTCTCTAAAATTGACTACATTAGTAACGGGTGCAGCAAGGCTCTCTTTGCACTACTTGCCTATATACCTTTTTTTCGTTTGTGTGGTTCACTTATTTATCGAATCTGCCCTACATAACTATTTAATAACATACTTTGGAGGTCCTATACCTCCCCTTCGATTACCTTAGTCTTATAAAATATATGCATTTTAATGTACGAGCAACAATTACTACGAATCCACATCAAGACTCGCTCTTAATATTCACACACAAAATACTTACCTAGTTAGCTGACTGTTTACGTGAATGCCAAAGTATGTAATGTAAGTGATTGAAATTCGCTATCAATCATAGTTTAGTTAATTTCACTCCTTTGCACAGCATAACAAATCGAATTACCACCGTTAAATTATAGTTTTGCTTTTTTTGCGTCAGCGCGAAAATTTTTGATGTCTAAGTAAACGTCTATTGGAAAGTGCATTTAGATTGACTGCCTAGTACGAGTAGTTGGTGGTAAAGTAGTTAGACTGCTCACACTGCCAAGTGGCTTAGATGCATAAATTTGTATGTATTATGATATGTACAGTCGCGTAGAAAAGTTTACCTACGACGCCTACTTCGTAAGTTGAGTCTATGAGAATAAAAGATTTTCTTTAAATGAAATAGGGATACTTTTTGGTTGAACCATTTCGAATGATAGCTGATGAGCTTGCCAGGAAGGGCACTTAATGAGTCTTAGATACCTCCTATCCGGTCATCGGCATCCCCTTGACTGTTGTTAAAGTGGAGTTGCACAACTTATTTCTCAGGAAAGCGAAGAAAAAATGGAGCTCCATTTCTTCATGAGCTTTTTCGAGAAACCTTTTGCTCCAGTATAACACACTCAGGACTCAGAAAGTTGTGGAGACTTCACGCCATTGAATTTCCCAACTCGTAGCTGTGTTTACCGGTCATTGAACGATCGGCACACATGCAGAAAAGCTGGGTTTACCAATTAATCCCCGTTGCAGAAGCTGTGAGTACCTTTCAGAGAAGGAGACTGTTGAGCACTTTCTCTGTAAATGTCCGGGTTTGGAAGCTAAATGATTAAGGTCACTGGATGTCACTTTTTTCGTCAAGCTGGGGCAATGCTCTAACCTAAATCCCATCAGTCTTCTCCATTATATAAACAGCTCTGGCTGGCTGTAGATATCTGCCTGTTGGAGGTCTCATAAGGGTATCAAAATGGCGCTTTAGTACTACTTGCGAAGTGCCAGAGTGGCACTTCAACTATTTTAGCTACCTACCTACCTATTTCGAATGATAAGGGGTGCGTTTCAGAAGAATAGAGCTCGACGAGAAGGGTATAGGTTGGGTTATGTAGCAGTGACGACCGCCGAAGGCAGCAGCTCGACTTAAACTTTTTATTATATTCACTATTTGAGATTAAATGATTTTTATATATTTTTTTATATTATTTATTTATAATATTTTTAAATTTTTAATATATTCGCCTTATAATTTCATATCTTTTGACACTTCACTTCACTTTTGAAATTTAATAATTTTTATATATATTTTTATATATCCTATATTTTTTTGTTTTTAAATTTTTATAATATTCGCAATTCATAATTTCACACCTTTTATATGAAATACGTTTGCGGCCTCGGTAGTCTAGCACAAGTGCACTAGCCTGCCATCCCAGAGATTGTGGGTCGAGTCCCACGTAAAGCATGGTCCTCGCACTTTTCCAACAATACCTACTTTCCCTGATTTAAAAAAAAAAAAAATCCTGTAATTCCTTTCTTCCAAAAAAGCTTTCCTTTACGTCCTTACTCCCGCACAATAGTCTGCGCATTATTTGTATTGTGGCTGCTAAAACAAGCAAAAAAAAAAAAAAAAAAAACACACAGTTACACATTGCAACAGTGGCGCCAGTAAGAGAAAACGGGCAATCGCGATAATAGCGCAGACACACCAAATTTAGCGAAGTTCTCAACCATCTCTGCGATCCTTCTGCCTTAAAAATCTGAGACACAGATGGCGCTCCGAACAGTAAGAAGGCGTTGTTCCTAAGCAACGACAGGTGGGCATTCACTATGTAGAACTGGTAGCGGCAGGCTAATCACCTAACCTGTCAGAAATAAAAAAATACAAAAAAAAGGTGAAAGATTAAAGAAACCAACGCAAGACTCAGTCAGTGTTGTCGAGGCCCTATGCTCCCGAGAGGAGAAAAAGAAAAAAAAAAATGAAATACATTTAATATTTCTTTATTTTACATTTGTAAAGTGTTTTTCAGTAAGAGCGCTTCAACTTTTTTTTTGAATAAAACACAAACGGTTTGACTTTTTTAACTAATTTTTTTTATTATCGAGTTTGAACATATACATTTAAGTAAGAAATTCGATTTCTTTTGCATGACCACCGCGTGCACGTTTTACGAAGTCCAATCGTTGAACCCAATTTTCGACCACTCTTTTGCATAAATCGGCCGAAATTCCAGCAATTTCGCGTTCAATATTGGCTCTGAGCTCACAAATCGACGCCGGCTTGTTACTGTAGACCAATGACTTCACATAACCCCAAAGAAAATAGTCTAGAGGCGTCAAATCACACGAGCGCGGCGGCCAT
Source organism: Anastrepha obliqua (assembly GCF_027943255.1). Classification (NCBI taxonomy): domain Eukaryota; kingdom Metazoa; phylum Arthropoda; class Insecta; order Diptera; family Tephritidae; genus Anastrepha; species Anastrepha obliqua. The sequence goes on along the minus strand of NC_072896.1, from coordinate 10,816,004 downwards.
TCGACCAGTCCATTTCTGGAAATAATGCGCTAATCGAACTTACTCTTCAACAAATCAATTGTAGCGTGTGCTGTGTGGCTTGTGGCCCCGTCCTGTTGAAACCACATGTCGTCTAAGTCCATACCATTCAATTGCGGCCAAAAATAATCGTTTATCATGTCGCGGTATCGATTTCCATTCACAGTAACGTGGCGATCGTTCTCGTCAACGAAAAAATATGGGCCAATTACGCCGCCGGCATGTAAACCGCACCAAACAGTGATTTTTTCGGGATGCAACGATGCCTCATGAATCACATGTGGATTGCTTTCTGCCCCGTAACGCATATTTTGCTTGTTGACAAAGCCATTGAGCCAAAAGTGAGCTTCATCACTGAAGATGATTTTTCGACTTTAAACTTTCTTAACAGAACACGCATTTTTATAATAAAATTCAATGATTTGCAATCGTTGCTCAAGTGTGTAGCGTTCCATGATGAAATATATACTAATGAAGTTTACAAATGACAAGCAAAAAATAAAAAATATTGCGTCGTTCGCCCTCCCTATCGGAAAAAAGTTGAAGCGCACCTATTGAAAAACGCTTTATTATATTCACTTTGGTTCGAATCTCGGTGAAAACACCAAAATTAAGAAAAACATTTTTCTAATAGCGGTCGCCCCTCGGCAGGCAATGGCAAACCTCCGAGTGTATTTCTGCCATGAAAAAGCTCCTCATAAAAAATATCTGGCGTTCGGAGTCGGCTTGAAACTGTAGGTCCCTCCATTTGTGGAACAACATTAAGACGCACACCACAAATAGGAGGAGGAGCTCGGCCAAACACCCAAAAAGGGTGTACGCGCCAATTATATATATATATATATATATATATATATATATGTACATTATATTCACTTCTTTAATTTTATATATTTTATATTAGTTTTTTTTAGAGTGTTTTTTTTTATTTTTCTACTTTTTAAATTTTCATTATATTCACACTTTTTTTATTTATTGTGATTGTTTTATTTTTAAATATTGTTTTATTCACTTTTTATAATTTCATATTTTTAATATTACTGATTTTTCTATTTTTAGTTATTATTATTTTTATATTTTTTAATTTTTGTTAAGTTCACTTTTATATTTTTTCCATTTTTCCATTTTTATATTTTTAATTTTTCAGTTTTTATTTATTCATTTTTTATTATTTCATGTTTTTCATATATCTAAATTTTTATTATATCTTTTTATAGTTTCAAACTTTTTTTTAATTATATATTTTTTTTATATCTTTTTTTATTTTTATATATATATTTTATTTTCATATTTTTTATATTTCATATTTTTATATTTCAAATGTTTTATATTTATATTTATACTTCTAATCTGAATATTTATTATATTCCCTGGAACATAAATGTGAAACCGTCTGCAGAGTATTCTGTGCTACAGTATCTGGAAATGTATAAAATATGCAACACGCTAAAAACACAAATGAATACATGCATATGCACATTGTTGCATGTACTCTTATGTAGTTGCAATTAGCATATCAAAATCGTTTTGTGTGTTGCATATATGAAAACGTTTTGAAACGTGCCACAAGCTAAGCGAACCCACCATCACCCAGAAGCGTTAAAATAACACACTAACAAACAGCGAAAACGCAAAATGTAAAGTGGAAAATACCAAAAATTTCTGGCACGATGGCTGGCATTAAACGACGACGACAGTCACTCAGTCACTCAGCCACGCAGTGAAGCGGACGCCAACAAGCGTGCAACCAATCAAGCTTTCAACCAGGCGCGCAACCAGACAAATCAATCGATTCGGTTGGTAAAATGAAAAAAGGCAAGAAAACCATAATGAAAACAAAAAATAAATAAAAAAAATCGATAAAAAGTGAAAAAATAATGGGTTTGCACAGAAATGCACACTTTGCGTTAATTTGAGGTGTGTTCAGTCAATGCGCTAAACACTTCAGGGAATTTTCGAGTAACGCTGAAGTAGCAGCCGCAAAAAGAAATACGTACTTGTGCCTACATATGCGTATGTATGTTTGTTAAATATATCAACAGAAAAAATGCTAAAATATTGCATCGTATGAACAACTTTACTTTTTCTTTTTAATTTTTCGCCTTGCATTTTCCACACAAAAACTGCAGCTTTTGTAAACATTTTATTTATTTATCTCAAGTCAGATACGACAAATTAATTGTTAAATAAAACACAAATTTTGTTTATGAATACTACCCACATATTTATTTACTATTCAAAGTCAAAAGTCGAAATGATTGGGTACAAATTTATGGTTAACGAATATTTTATAATCAGCAAAATTTATTACCGAATATTTCTATCCTTACCAGAAACTGGTATTCTGGCACAGTCGTGAAAGTTACCATAGGGTGTGGTCAAAATGCTTCATTCGGCCGCTTCCAAAAATAAAATTCTTCAACGCATTCACGACTAAAAGTTACGTTATGAATACTTTTCATGTAAATTTGCATTTTTTAAACTTGCATTAATAGAAAATGGCATTCAAACTTCACCGCGACTCAAGATTAAAAAGTTTGGCCATCCGAAACAAAATTGTGAGTGTAACTTTGGCTGTTACGTCATAGGGGACTAGATAAAGGGCGAGGTAAATGAAATGAAAACAAAACATGTGAAGTGAGATTAGTTGAATACAGTCATCAGTCTTCCAATCAGTTGTTCTTCAGATGGCAACGAAGTAACATAGAACCCACTAATTTTCTTTTTCGTATATCACCAAAACAATCGCAGTTTTGTCGATCTTTGTTCTAAACAAACAGCTGTCACATCCCTTATTATGTCAAGTCAGTTGAGTACTTCAAAATCGCTGAGAGCTGATTAACGGTCTAATGTTGGCCACACCTTCTGCATTCTCTCCACCGTGACGGCGACTATAAACGTAGGTAATTTGATATCTGACCTAAAATTCCTAGACAGTAAGAAGTACACAGAGCTCGCAGTCGTGAAAGCCGAAAAAGTTGCAGCGGCACTGACAAGGTTGATTCTGAACGTGGGAGGCCGTAGAGAACACTGCAGGCAACTGTAGGTAAGTGTTGTACGTAAATCCCTTGTGGAGAGTGGCGCAAAGTTAGTCATCCAATTTTGTTCTTGAACAACTTTATTACTAAATAACAGTACAGGGTTGTCAATATTCCACGACCTATCTGGTAACCCTGAATCTTTTGACAGAGGCGTCAGATCGCTTAATGACATACCGCGTTGGAAGCATCAGTTCAAGCAGATTTTTACCATGGAACAGTGCACGCCACGCGAGCGCTCCCAAATAGTTGAAATTTACATTCAACAAAAGAAGTCAATTGTGAGAACTCAACGTGCGTATAAAAAATTAAATAATGTGAAAAGTGCGCCTTCTAAGAACACCATTAAACGTTTGTACGATAGGTACGACCAAGGTTTGTACGACCAAGGCGATCGGATGAGAATATTGCTCTTGTACGGGCCAGTGTTGAGACGTCGGCAAGGACATCCCAAAATCCCCATCCTCAGCAGTTGGACATTGCTCGGACCACTTTACAACGAATTATCCGCATTGATTTGCATTTATTCCCGTATAAGATTCAATTGACGCAAAGATTGTTGCCTGCGGACAAGCCTTGTCGATTGGAATGGGCCCAAAGAGTCATCGAAATTCGTCGGGTCCGTCGAATATGGGCAACCCTGTATATATATTTTGAGTCATGCAAATCTTTATTTTGACCTGTATATGCTAATGACGACTAATTCCGATTAATTTTGCGCCACTTTGCAGAGTACATGACGCGCAAATCGGTTCTAAGGCAATCGAAAAAAAAACGTCACATAGCCTTCAAGTTAGGTCATTGCATCCACTCTGTGCTTTTAAATTACATAGCGTCTTCGGAGCAACATCGGAGAAAGCAGGAAAGTGAGCAGAGAACTTGTTGACACTGATATGCTGCTGGCGAGAGAGACAACTGTATGAGTAGAATCCTTAACAGTTGATGCTGAGATTTTAGAAGCTATACCAATAACGATGAGATCGTGCAGCTAGCGGTCGTTGGACGTATTGTTTGAATCTGTCGATAATGAGGTGGATAGGCAGAAAACATGGCGAGGTAGATTTCTTCCTGACTCAAATACTGACGCTACACGGATGCTTCAAATTATATCAATACAAATTTTAGTACGACGATGAACTCTACTACACCGTCATTGCAGCGGATATTAGTTAAGATGCTGGACATGGGTTTTATTTTAATTGTGAGTAGTTTAGCTTGAGCAGTAAGGTGTGTAGGCCACTAAAGACAAAAAGTTCGTGGATGTTATGCTTGAGTCGATAGAAAATTTTTCTGTTTTTTTGCAGTACTGCATATTAACTAAATTGCGGGTGGCGCAACGGCTTCACAGGATTTCAAAGAAAGGTCGTTCCGCCTCTACCTCTATTTAGTAATTTTGTGGAGGACAGACAACCAGCAAGATTGGGCTTATGGAGCAATGATTTTCCACTATTAACAACTATTAACCTTCACTATTTTGTGTTACCTCTAGAACTATAAGAATAAACACTCACAAAAAAAAAAAAAAAACTCGCAAGCTGATAGTGTCTCACAGCATGTCAAAGGTCTTAATGCAAGCTTTCAACAATTGCTTGGCATTATTTTGTCAATTATTTTTTCAAATTTGTTTTATCTCGATTGTCCCGCAGCTTACTGTAAATTAGTCATTTTTCTGTTGTAAATTTTTTACTCACAAATACTTTGGTTATTGTCTTTGTTGGGCGAGTCGACACTTTGTTATTACAGCGCTGTTGTCTCAGTGTTGGAATTTTGACAGCTGTGTTTTTTAAATGTTACTGTTTTTTATTTATTTCTTTATTCATTTACACATATCCGCTGTTTTTGTGTTGCCATTGTAATTGCCGCTATTCCATGGACCGAGTGCCTTCGACATTTTGCTGCTGCCGGTATATGTATATTGTAATTCTCGTTCGAAATACGTTTGGTAATCGATTTTCATGATGGGTGTGCGCGAATTGCTACAAAAACAAGTGACATTTCTCAAATGTCATTGTTGACATAATTGACGGATTAGTGCACTAGATTTTGGAGATTTCATGTTTTTTTTTTATCTAGCTTTCAGCTTACAATAAAAAAATAGTAATAAATACTTACATATGTATGTTTGTATGTATTTATTTACTTGCCCCATTTAAAATTGTTGACACTCAACTAATTAGTGCGTTGAGCAACCTTGGGCCACTTACATACGTATGTATATATACATATGCATAAGTATGTGTGCATATAGGTTCCAATGAATGGGAGCCACTTTTCTAACACATAAATTTTGACTAAAGTACTTAACTTATGAACGACCGCCATAGCCGAATAGGCTGTAGTGCCCGGGTTCAATGATATAAAAAGTTCTCTCCAACAGCCGTTGCTCCGGTCCTCAAGCAATGTATTTCCGGCATGAACAAGGTCTCATAAAAAAATTTGACGTTTAGAGTCGACTTAATATGGTAGGTCCCTTCAATTCTGAAAACACATCAATTCGCACATCACAAATAGGAGGTGGAGCTCGGCCAAACACCAAACAAAGGGTGTAAGCACCAAGGGTGATCAAATTGGAGGTATTTTTTCCAATGGGGTATTCTAACAGATCGCACGTGACTTCTGCCAAACTAAATACCTAATTTTTGCCAGTATTCATTGACATTTCATTATGGAAAGACTTGCGCCTCAACAATGTTTACAAATCGTAAAATTGAATTATGAAAATCAACGCCCTGTGAAAAGAGTTCATCGCGCGCCCAGGCGTTCAGGCCAGGTATTCAGCGATGAGGCACATTTTTAGCTTAATGGCTACGTACTAAGCAAAATTACCATGTTTAGGCTGAAAAATAACTCGAAACTATTCAAGAACAGCCATTGAAATTCCGCTTTTGCGATAATGATAAACGACTTTTTGATACCGAAAATCGAAGTCCGTCATTTCCACAACATTTGGTGCCAACTAGACGGCGCAACTTGCCATACAGCCCGCGAAACAACGGACTTACTGCGTCGTCGTTTCGGTGAGCAATTTATCTCTCGTCTCGAACCAGTGGATTGGCCATCAAGATCGTGTGATATCGCACCTTTGGGCTTTTATTTGTGGGGGTATATAAAGGGAGTCTAAATGATTTATGGATAAACCAACTTCGTTTGAGGCCTTGGAGGCCAACATTACTAAAGTTATTCACGAGTTACCGACCGAAGTCGCCCAGCGAGTCATTCAGAATTGGTGTTTATGGCTGACCGAATTACGGCGCCGTTGCGGGCAACATTTGGAAGGGATTATCTTTAAAAAATAAATGTCACGAATGGTTCTACATACACAAAAATAATAAAGATTGCCCAATCAATTTTAATTTTCGTTGTTTTATTTAAATTTAAAATCCAATAGCTCTAAATTAATCACCCTTTGATATGTACACTCAATTAAAATTAAGACTCAGATAACACTTAATAAGGCATACAGAACAGCTTGTCCGAGCGTAACTGGAGCAATGCGAACTTGCCCCAAAATAGTCACTCATTACACTCCAGCTTGTAGCCACGGGGTCGGCAGCTGGTGCTGCCCGAAGGCTTTCTAATCTACTTCATCTTAAAGAAGGCAATTTTACAGGTCATCTCATGAATCCGGGGTCAATCCTGAACTCTATGTGCCTGACGGACTAGGACAAGATGGAAAGAAAACTAAAATTATCCAAAAATTTCAAGGTGGCCATCAGTGATCGCTCAGCGATGAAATATTTTTGAAATAGGACGCACAGGCGTGGTTTACTGATGGGTCCTAAATGGAAGACGACAGTGCCGAGGTTGAAATTGTCGGACCATATTTCAAGAAAGCATTTGCAATGGGAAAAACGCCTTCCTTAGAGCTATGTGCCAGCGAATTTCTTCGTAGTGGAGAAACCGAAAACTAAAGGGGGTCCCAAGATGTTCGGAATATACACATGAAATGAAGTAAATAAATGAAAAATGCTGCAAAATATGTTTGAGTGTTTGCTCTGTAGTTCCCTTAAGGCTTATAAATATGTAAAGGACCAAATGTGCGCTTAAATAAATACATAAATAAATAATTGGAGCGTACATTTTTGTCAGGTACTTGGCCGAGCACTTACTCCTATGTGTCGTGCGTCTTGATGTTGTTCGACAAAAGGAGGGACCTACAGTTTTAAGCTGACTCTGAAAGGCAAATGATTTTTATCAGGAGCTTTTTTAATGGCAGAGATAAGCTCGGCGGCTTGCCTGCCAAGGGGAGATCACTATTAGAAAAAACTTTTTTCTCTCATTTGTGTGTGCTTACCAACCCTTTAATCCTCTACTTTTTCTAGTAAACTGCATGAACCGCAATGAAAACTATGTATATGAATTTCTACTGGATTATCCGCTTATATCAGCCATTCTACTCCCGGCTGCATTAGCACAGTGAAATCTTCATACCGTCTACACCAGCTGATCGCTAAGCTTCACAACAATCGCAAGATACATTAATACTTTACGAATATGACAATTACAGGTTATAATAAATTAATATCTGTTTCGAAACAAGTTGTCCGCACTTGTAGTCCACTACTCCATTAAGCTGATATGTACACTCATATAAAAGCATAATTACTTTGCAAGCTCAACAAATCATTGATCTACTCCATAAATGAGTTGCCTTATCAGCGTTTTGCACTTTGCGCCTGTCAAATATGAGTTCAATTTCAATTAACTCAACCAACTGCTAACACAAATTTGCCAAAGCTTAACAAAGAGAAAAAAAAATAAATAAATAAAATTCAAAATATGGCATAACTACCTCACTACAATCACAACAAAACAAATTTGGCATCGAGCTACCGATCGCACTGTGGCCAAGTGTGCGCGCTAAATGAGAGCCAGTCAACCGACAAGCAATAATTTTTTATTCTCACATTCACTTTGCACGCGGATCACTTACATAGCACGACGGCAACCCAACCCAATCCAGACCAAAGCGAATTCACCCCCAACTAACTATGTATGTAAAAGTGTATGTATGTATGGAGGTACGTAGGTAAGAGGCGGCGCCTGCAGCTGAAAAATGCCGGCAGTCAAACAGGCTGGTTTATATAAATATTTTATAGCCACAGTTTAAATTAAAAACATGTCGTTAATAAAGATAAAATGGCGGTGATATTGTTTTTCAATCAGGCGACAAAACAAACAGCAACTAGAAGCGCAATACTCTTGCACTAACGAACGTTAATGGTAATGATATTTTAGTTTGAGGAAGCTGAGTTGTTTTGTGCATGCCAGTTTGGTTGAAATGGACAAATGAACGCTTGGTGTTTATGAGCATAACCAACACATTTGGCAACATAAAACGATTGCTGATCGAACGTACTCACGCGATCGGGTGATGTTACGAGAAGCGCTAGTGATTCCACTGAAACTTACCTGGAAAGAAAAGAAGAGAAACACTTTAGTTACAAATAAATTTAAAACATTTACAATTGAAAATATTTAAAGTTGCAAAACCGTTTTTTACAAAAAAATCAATAATCAATCGGAAAATTATGCTGCAATTTCACTCCAAAGCACAATTCTTGTCACTCATTCCCTTTCAAATGCCTCCAGCATGGCATGTCTAGAGACTATTCAGGGTTCTTTTGAACCTTCAGAATAAAAAGAAGTTGACTGATGTTAGAATTGGTCATCAATTTTACTCAGCTTGCCACAAAACTTAATTGCATCAGGCTGCGCCCAGAATTGGTACATTTATTGCACGGCGAGCATGCAGTAAACACCTCTGTGCGGAGCGTAAGCCTAGACAGCGTTCTCGTTTCGAAGCTTGAAATTTGAAAAAGGTGAGCCAAGAAGCACCGAGAGATTTGGTAACTACTAAAACACTCGGGCTCGGCTTTTTAGCATTGCATTCGAAGCTCAAGGAAGAGAGGAGAGAGGCAGAGAGCAAGGGATGGGATACAATTGAGACAAAGACAGAGATAGCTATTCCTGTGAGAATTTTCCAGATTCATTGGCAAATCTGAAAATATTCTCCATCTTGAGAGAACGAATATTAGACATTCTCAAATCAACTGACAAAGTACTTTCTTTACACCCCAAGTTGGCTGGTGTACTAAAAGTATTTACAAATTTTCAAAACTGGTAATTCAGTCAAATACAACGTAAGTGTGACATTTTGTTTAAAAATTTGTTATAATCATTTGGTAGTTTGCAAAGCCAAATAACGGTAATAATAAAGCAAGTATCCATGGCGATTAGGTAGGTGGATAGGTGAAATGGTTGAAGTACCAAACTGACATTGAAGCGCCGTTTTGATGCCATTATGAGACCTCCAACAGGCAGATATCTACAGCCAGCCAGAGCTGTTGATGTACGGGAGAAGATTCATGGAATTTCGGTTGGCGTACTGGCCCAGACTGTCGAAGAAAGGCGTATCCAGTGAGCTTAATCGCCTGGCTGTCAATCCATGCCCATTGCTTCCTCAGAAATTTAAAGTCTAGCATGACTTAATTTTCTTAATGCGTTAAAGCCCTAAATTTCTTAATGCGCTCCATTTTTGCATCATCTGTTTTTATTTTTATGAATATGAAAATGCGCTTACTTGTTTTTGTGGCCGCTAAACTGTTGCGCTTGTGGGCACATACACCCTGCATTTACTCAGTTGACGATAATTTATGTAAATATCAATAAAAGTAATTCTTATTTCAATATATTTCTATAGAAGTTGCAGCTCATTGAAGTGAATCTATATAAATAAGATATTTTTAAATTATTTTTATTTTTTCTGATAAGTTGATTATCTAATCTAGACTTATGAGAGTATAAATACGAGAAAGAAAAGTCGTGGAGTAAAAAATTAAATTCTACTTTGTTGTAATTGCCCTATTTGGCTTGGTGCATTTGAAAAAAAAAATGTGTCCTTCAAAGTGTACAGAAAATACTGCAACCTTTCACATTTTTAGGTGTTTGCCAAATTAAAATCCCGACCCAAATCTTCTGCCATATCGCATAGCTCTGCAAGGAATGCTTCAAGCAGATTCCCGATGTTGAGCACAATTTTTCAGATGCAATGTATCCCGACCTACCACACGTAAAAAAGTATGTGGTGTGCTTTGCAAATAGAACGCAACTAAAATATATTCACCAGATCTCACAACAAAAATTGTATCTAACGCAATAATACTCTCGCAACTAACTCACTTTTTGCCATCATTCAATGTGGCACACGTTGACCTCCAGGAGTATTCCTTACTGTCTCTAGCAGATACGCTCCCTTCAGCATAAAAAATAAAATAAATAATTGGCGCGTACACTTCTGTTAGGTGTTTGGCCGAGCTCCTCCTCCTATTTGTGGTGTGCGTCTTGATGTTGTTCCACAAATGGAGGGACCTACAGTTTCAAGCCGACTCCGAACGGCAGATATTTTTATGAGGAGGTTTTTCATGGCAGAAATACACTCGGAGGTTTGCCATTGCCTGCCGAGGGGCGACCGCTATTAGAAAAATGTTTTTATTAATTTTGCTTTCACCGAGATTCGAACCAACGACCTCTCTGTGAATTCCGAATGGTAATCACGCACCAACCCATTCGGCTACGGCGGCCCTTCAGCATAGTTATAGGTAATAGGCAGTGACATTCTTCCCAAAATATTAATTCTAGGTCTCAAGATTAACGTGAGCGGTAGTTTAATAGCCCAAAACTTTATTTTTGGATGACTATTTAGAGACCCACCGCTGAAGAAGTTGCCACATTCTCGACTCAGGTAATTGAAAGCTCAGCTGATCCTTTAATATATAAATATCATAAATTATGAGTACTCCAGCACCAGTTCAGTTAGCGCTGGAAAAATGAATGTCTTCAAGATTTTTAGCCAGAAATACAATATGCACGAAGGAAACTTAGTTATCATCATCAAGAATGACCTTCCAATGAATGAAATGAATGAAACTCCTTCCCAATTCCGATCAAAGTGTTAGCGTAGTAGATATCCGATCCAATTCGCGGAACCGCCACACGCAACATAACGAAGCTCAGTCCATTACCACCTGCGTAATTTAAATCTCTACTTCTCTTCCGCTTCCGCTAATACCGCACTCTCATTTTTTATTACTCTCTCTCCATCACATTACGTGCTTATTAATTTTAATTTTAGATCTCTGGGTTTCAAAAAATGCCAGCTGTGCTGCAAAACGTACCCCTTACGATACTGCCGCCGTGCCTTCTTGGCAATGATCCCGAACGAGCGTTATGAGTCGGTCAGGGTACACCGCTACTGCATCAACTGCTGGGCTACGTCCCATTCAGCTGGCGCCGGTGAATAACAAGATAGCTGTCGACGCGGCGATCGAGCTCATCACACCCTGCTGCATCGATCATTATCTACGCCCACAACGCCGCAGGCCCGCCGGCATGTTGGGGACATGAGTCAAACTTTTATCGATCGATACGGCGATTTACATAGTATTCGCCACCATTTTTCACAAATTCACCACACCACACTTTGCAATCTTGCCGGCAGCCAAAAGAGCAACGGAACATTATTTTTATACTGCCATTTTATACAGTGAATCAACAGGCATACAGCGTTTGATTGAAAAGTAATGAGCCTTATTTTTTTAAGCAGATTTATTAAACCTTTTGGCTTATACAACTAATATTCTTCAAAATAGGACCCTTGGGCGTCAATACACCGCTGGTAGCGGTCCTTCCACTGGAGGAAACATTTTTTAAACTCATCCGCCGGAATCCCGTTGAATTCGGCTGTCACAGTTTTTTGGACGGCCTCGATGGAGTCGAAACGCCTCCCCTTCAGCTTTGTTTTCAGGCGCGGGAACAAGAAGAAGTCCGGAGGGGACAGGTCTGGGCCATAGGGAGGGTGGGGAAACACCGGAACCCCCATCTTGACCAATGCAGAGGTGCATAGGAAGGCGGTGTGCGCCGGCGCATTGTCGTGATGAAGGGTCCAATTGTTGACGAGGTCGGGCCGAACGCGGGCGACGCGGTTTTTCAGCCGAAGGAGGACTTCTTTCTAAAATGCCGCGTTTACAGTGCTTCCTGGAGGTACAAACTGTTAAGCTTTACGCAAAATTTGATCGAGTAACGTTGCTCCAACGATCGCTGCATTTTCGCCACTGCAAAATCCTGACACACTTTTAAAACAGCTTTCACGCGCGGAGCGATATTGATTGCACCGCTGTTACCAGCGAACTGGGACCGGTTTCTAGTAGAAGGGGAAGGTCCAACGATCATTTTCTCCCACCAGCGGATTCGGTTGATCGCTTGGCTTCCTCCGCGCGGGAAGGCTCATTACTTTTCAATCAAACACTTGTACATACAAACAAGAAGATCGCGCTGAAAGTTATTATTTAAGGTACCGAAGACGTAATTTCATGTTCAACTTTTTATTGGAAAGAACTTTCCTGTAATTGAAAAAAGCTTCTCTCGCTGCTTCAATCCGACATCAAATTCCTCTGTCATTTATCCATGTTTCGCTATGCCAACATTCTAGGTACTTAAATCGAGGTACTCTTTGGATCGGATTGTCATATACATAAATGTTTGAATTGGTGCTTTGTTGAGAGTTTTTTGAAACAACCATGAATTTTGTTTTTTGGGCCGTATTGCAGACTTTTTCCGCTGACTTCTTAAAGGAGATATTGCAGGTCATTCATTTTGTCAGCCAATACTGTGGCGTCATCGGCAAATCGTATGTTATTTATATTTCGCCGTTGACTTTTATTTCTAAGTTGACAGATGCCAAAGCTTCTTCAAATATACATACGAGTATAAATTGAACAGCATTGGTGATGAAACACATCCTTGGCGAACTCCTCTTTTGATTGAAACATCACTCGTCACGTCGCATCATTTTGTAGTCTCACGTTCGCAGCCAATACAAGTTGCTATATACATTCTGTCAAAAAAATAACGGAAATTGTTCAAAACAACGCAAAATAATTGTTTAATCATCAAATGCCGCCTTCAAAATGAGCTCCATCCGAAGCAATACACATATGCCGACGATTAGTCCAGCCATCAAAGTACCTTTTAAACGCGTTATCATGGCGCAAGATCCAAGAGTTTTCTTTCCACAAATTGGGCCGTTTCCTACACACATTCTCTCTCAAACGTCGCATAACTCCCAAATAATATTATCTATTTCACATAGAACCATTTGGAATGAATTCCGAGTGCAGAACAACATAATAATCAAAGAAAACGAGTATTATGACTTTCACTTTTGACCGACTTTGATGTGGTTTTTGGGTTTCGGCTCATGTGGAGAGCGCCATTCAGCCGCCTGTTGATTGGTTTGCATGCCAAACTTATATACCCACATCTCATCATCTGTTATGATGCGCTGGATAAACGTTGGGTCCGAATTCACTTGCTCAAGCATGTCTTCAGCCACCTTCTTCCGATAATTTTTTTGAAAGAAATTCAATTCTCTTGGAACGAGTCGAGCAGCCACGCGTCTTGGTGTTTCATGCCCAATTGATGGTGTAAAATGTTGCGAATTGATTGGTGAGACACGCTAAGGTCACGAGCTACCTCTTCAAAACCTAAATGATGGTTTTCCAGCACCATTACCTTGACTTTGTCGACGTTTTAATCCGTTGAAGACTTTGAAGACTTTGATAGGGGCAAATCTTCCATGACTTCTCGACCCTCTGCAAAGGCCCTATGCCACTCGCAGACCCGCGTTTTTTATAAAGCACACTCGCCATAGGTTTTCTGCAACATTTTTAACGATTCGGTACACGCAATCCCGTTCACAGCATAAAATTTAAGACAAATACTTTGTTTGAGATTTTTATCCATAGTGAAAATCGCAGAGCACAGCTGCGGTTGCCTATATAATTAAATGCCAAAAACAAGCTAATTGACAGATCACGCTCAAACTCGGCAACACTAAAGAGAACAGTTGTACCAACATGAACAATTCCCAATATTTTTTGGACAGAATGTATACATAAGCCATAAATCCCTGGTAGCCATCACCAAAATGGCTGATGACATAGATAACCTTGAATGGAATAAATGGAACTTAGCACTGTGATGCCCTTTGTTTACTCAGCCTGCGCCTTAAAAAAATCATATTCTATAAATTATTATTCTACACTATAACCAAATGAAGCGAACCAATGCAAAGAAGTTACTATTTCATTTTATTCCACTGTGTAACTTTATTGGTTCTTCTATTTTATAAGTTGGATGAACAGACTTCAGTGAGTATAAATACGAGGCATTTCACTTAGAAGATATCAGTCGTAAAAGTCGTCAAATAAAAAATGAAATTCTACGTTTTTCTAATTGCCCTATTTGGCTTGGTATGTACCCAAAAACAAAACAAAAAAAAACACATTCGTCAAAGAATACTTGGTTTTTTTTGAAAAATAAAACATTTATAGGCTTACTCCTTTCTAGGTGTTTGCCGAAGAGCAAGTCAAATCAATACCTCGTGAAGAAATCGTATTAAGCTTGGTGCAATGCTTGATTCCAAACCTCCCGGCTAGAAAATACTTTGTAAAAATATTAAGTTTTCAGTATCCCGATGTACCAGAGGTAATCTCATATATGGATTGTGTGGCAGAGAATCTGGGTTTAGTGGACTTCAAAACTGGACAAACTAATATGGATCTAGTAGCCGCATTTTTCTCCGTGGACCCAAATAATGCTGAAGATATGGATATAATTAAGAATTGTATTCATAAACCCGAGGAGAAAGAGGTACATATACGTCCCGGATACTTGTGTATATTGAATTCGAGGCTTGGCGATAATCTGAGGAATTATCTCTTGGGATATTTGTTATAATCACAATGATTATTAATAAATCTTATACGAAAACTATTTAAAATCTGTTGTCATTAATTAAAATCTGGATCATCTTTGAAATATTTTATATTTTTTGCTTTTTAGCACATCAGATCTTTTGTTGATTTCCTCTTCAATCTGTTAAAGCAAATGGGATTGGTGGTAATTTTTTTAATTAATGGGTTTGAGTGCGATTGAAGTCCTATATTGTGTGATGAGGCATGCTTTTTGGGTTGGAGTTTTTAGAGTATTTCGATGTGTGAGTTCGCTGCGGTGCCCCAGAGTTGTATGCCATATGTCGATACTAGTTTTAAGATAGCTGAGTACAGTGAGAGCTTATTTTATTTATTTATTTATTTATTTATTGTCTTTCAATGGATACATTCTTACAGACTATATTAAGCTAATGTACAATAGTTTAGCAATTACTAAAAAAAGAACGATTTAAGACGATTGACTAAGATGCCATACGGGCATGTAAAATCAGCACCAGAAGAATTACTTTCTGAACTTTCTCAACCCGATAAGACAGACCTATTTTGTACGGTCTCCAAATAGCAGCGGCATACTCTAATCTTGATCTAACAAAAGCACAATACAATGTTTTGAGGAATACATGGGAATTGTCATAATAAAGACTCCGAAATTTGATTCCCTGCGTCTTGCGTTTATTTAAAATATGAGTTTTCTATGTGTGACGCAGTCAAGATGCATTCCGAGCTGCTTTGTAACATTACTTTGGTGTACTCTTGTGTTATTGAATTGAACGGGTGCGCAAGTATTTCGCGTGATTGTAAAGGTAACTTAACAGATTTCATCTGCGTTGCCATTATTCTCCAGCCTCTGAGCCATTGAGTTATTGCATCAAGCCCTTTTTTCAGTTTAAGAGAAGTCACATCAGGAAGGGAGTCAATTGCGAGTGAAGCGTTGTCATCGGCAACAGTTCCGCCCATAGTTTCCTCAGTAAACTAACACTCTATAAGGCTGTCATCATGCTCGTCCTATCCTATGACGCATAAGCTTGGAGTGTTTGAGGCGAAGGACTTGGATTCACTGTCGCCAGTTAGCACGAGAAAGAAGCTACTTTGTTAAACTCAGCCAAAAAATCACGTAAGCGGCTAACGCGTCAATGGAGAAGAAACAGAAGTATTGAGAGGAGATTGGTACTTAGACGATTAAGTCTAAGCGTGCTGATTAGGCAAGCGTTTCATTTAGCGCCTTCGTATTGTCCACCAGGTTTGTTTTCATGACCAAGGCGGGCAAAAGTTTTCATGCCATATTTTTGTGTCTTTAAGTTTTTCATACACGTCAATTTTTTTGTTGTTGCAGTTTAACTTTTAAGGAGTCACGGCCTTATTTGACATATGTGTGATGCCAACCGTCTCACACCCCACTTCTCATAACCCAAAAAACTCACCCACTGATAAGCATGCGTGGGTTGTTACAAGATAGTTGATTGACCACTTCGCGTAGAGTTGATTTCTGCTTCTATTTGTATACTTTCAAAGGTGTAAAAATCGGATATTCCATGCACAAACGTCGCCCACAATGCGCCCACTATTTTCGATTTCTGACATGCCACCTAACTTAACACAAGTGTGTGGCACAACAGGCACAACATTCATACGTTTGTCGAACCATACATAGGTTAGGTAGTAATGGTTGACCAGAGAGTGGGCCCACTTGGACGAAAGAAGTTTGGTTCATCCTTTGTGATACCATTGCAAGAGGGGGAAAAGAGGTGAAGGAAAAAACGATAAGATGAAAAGGAGAGGGGTGAGGAGGGTTGATGATTTGTAGACTATAAACGGTGACTAATTTGCGGTTGTGTTAGCCTCTTTATACTGCTGATGAAGTTCATCAGATTTTTGACATCACGACCTGCTAAATCAGCAGACGCAGACATGAAGTGAGAACCAAGATGCTTGAATCTGAGTCACGCGAGAGCTGGGCAACTAAGGAGCAGGTGTTGAGATGATTCCACCTCATTCTCCACACAGCTGACGCAAGAAGGACTCAAACTAATTCCGCGTCACGGCATGCACACCCCGCGCATAGTGCCCCGTGAGGATGCCCACGAAATTTGAAAGATGAGATTTTGTCATCCTCAGAATATCCCTCGAACGCCTCCTATCCAAACGTGGCCAGAAGGACTTTGCGACCTTACACGTTCGTGTACTTGCACAGCGCTCGCTGAGTTGGTGCATAGCTCATTCTTCGAACGGTATAATTTATTTTAATTTCCATGTAATATTGTCCAGTTTTTTATCCTTTTTACTACCCAACTTGCTTTCTTTGTTACGCAGTTTACATTCATTTCTTGCGTCTTGCAGTCTATATTCATTTTTTTTTTATAATTTTCATAAGCCTGCTGCACCATCATAAATTTATTTTCCTATATGATATGACGAAAAACAACAGCCCAGCATCGTGTAAGATGGAGGAGTCTTGTCAAGGCTCTATGCTCCTGAGCGTAGTGAACAAAGATATAAAAAAACTTGGACCACAATATTTTAACTCTTTTACCAAGAAAAGAAGCAGGCTTTGTACTTTTTTCCATTTTTGTATATTTTGTAATAGAAGAAGAAAAGTTAGAACTCTGCCATAATCCCAGAAGTGAGAAATACTACGTTAAACCGATGAACTGACGTAATCGACGTCTACGTCTATGTCAACACTATAGCCAAAAATACAATGTTCGAAGGTTATATTTTGTATTTGTTGGGATAAAAGGTATACCATCCATCGCGTGCTGCTGGCTGGAATCAATTGAAACCAAAGCTAGGAAAGTGTAGTCATTGCTGCTGTTGCATATGAGCCGAGCAATAGAGCATTCGGCTACCGGTTGGTGCGTGACTATCCTCCGGAATGACAAACCTCCGAGCATATTTCTGCTGAATTCCGAATGGTAGTCACGCACCAACCCATTCGGCTACAGCGGCCGAGTTTTACGAAACAATTAAAACTTTTTTCAGCAATAGCCTTTAGAGATTAAAAATATTCCGGTCAGTAGGAACGTGTTCTGCTTAGAGCAGGACAGTGGCAAACGAGGTGTTCTAACGTAAGCCTTTTTTCTTGGCATAAGTTGCACGCGTCGTTCTGGACCAATCCCATTTTAGCTGCATGATATGGACTGAGACAGGGGACATTGTCTCAGTACTCCATCCAATACTTTACATTCCTTTCTTGGGAGTGATAAAATAAAGTTGGTTGTTTTCGTGTTGCAAGTGCAATATTACCAAGCCATTCACTGAATTTTCACACACATGTAATTTGTCCACCTTTTGTTTGTTTTGTTCGTTGTTTTGTATTGGAAAGCAGCCTGACGTCAGACTTGTCAAAATCGCGAAAAATAAAATTCCGGTATTGGGAAGACGCCACCTTCAGTGGGCAATTGGCCTTGAGTATTTGATTGCCATTCATTAGTTTGCTCCAGAATAATACGCTTTCCCCCTTGCAGGATCTGTTTGATCAAAAACCAGTTTGTTGTTTAAGCAAAGAAGCTTCGAGGTGTGTTTGTATTCTGTTCAGTAAGAATTTGGACAACAACAAACAGTATTCTCTAGAACTACACATGAAGTATATCTGGAAAACTATTTATAAATATAATTGCAAGAGACTACCACAGAAATACCGTTCCAGCGAGGAAACGCTCACCAAAATGGCTGATAACATGGGTTTTTTAATAAGAGGTCTTATTTTGATATTCAAAGAAAAATTATATTTTTTAATATAATATAAATGATCGGATGTTTATTTCATTATAAAGAGAAAGGTATGCCGTTAATAGTGGATAATAACATGAGGCAAATGAGCACCACGACCACGCTTACAGGACAATATCCTTTTCATGAAATTTGCCATAACCGAATTGCAAAGTGGCTGCCCTATGTCCTCGATAGCCTCACGTATTCCATCTTTGAGGTCTTGAATCAACCCTGGGCTGTTGGCGTAGACTTTCTCTTTCACGTGGCCCCAAAGTCACAAGAAAAGTCACAAGGTGTAAAATCACAAGATCTCGGTGGCCAAGTGTGATGACCTCTTCGAGAGATAACACGGTCCAGAAACTTTTTCCGTAAAAGATCAATGGTTTCGTTGCTTGTGTGGCACGTAAAAATCGTTAATCATCGACCATAAAAAATTGTTAATCATCTCTCGATAGCTTTTTATATATTTAAATAACACCTGTTATTGGAAAACCCTTTAGATAACCTTGAATAGATAAAATAAATGGAACTTAGTACTGTGACCAATTCCCTTCTTTTCTGTTTGAAAATATAAATGCCCTTTGTTTACTCAGCCTGCGCAATTAAGTCTTAAAAAAATCATATTCTATAAATTATTATTCTACACAATTCAACCAAATGAAGCGAATCAATGCAAACAAATTGATGTTTAATTTTATTCCATTGTATTTATAACTTTATTGGTTCTTGTATTTTATAAGTTGGATGAACAGACTTCAGTGAGTATAAATACGAGGCATTTCACTTAGAAGTTATCAGTCGTAAAAGTCGTGAAGTAAAAAATGAAATTCTACGTTTTTCTAATTGCCCTATTTGGCTTGGTATGTATTTTTGTTGTAGTGGCATGATTAAACACCGAAAAACAAAACCACAAAAAAAAAACATTCGTCAAAGGATACTTGGTGTTTTTTTTGAAAAATAAAACATTTATAAGCTTACTCCTTTCTAGGTGTTTGCCGAAGAGCAAGTCAAATCAATACCTCATGAAGGAATCGTATTGAGCTTGATGCAATGCTTGATTACCAACCTCCCGGCCAGTAAATACTTTATAAAAATATTAAATTTTAAGTATCCCGATGTACCAGAGGTAATCTCATATATGGATTGTGTGGCAGAGAAATTGGGTATATTGGACTTCAAAACTGGACAAACTGATGTGGATCTAGTAGCCGCATTATTCTCCGTGGACCCAAATAATGCTGAAGACATGGATATAATTAAGAATTGTATTCATAAACCCGAGGAGAAAGAGGTACATATACGTCCCGGATACTTGTGTATGTTCAATACGAGGCTTGGTGATAAGCTGAGGAATTATCTCGTGGGAGATTTGGGAGAAAATCACAATGATTATTAATAAATTTTATACGAAAGCTGCTTAAATCTGTTATCATTAATTAAAATCTGGATCATTTTTGGAATATTTTATATTTTTTGCTTTAGTACATGAGATCTATTGTTGATTTCCATTTCAATCTGATAAAAGAAATGGGATGGGTGGTAATTTTTGTAATTAATGGGTTTGAGTGCGAATGAAGTCTTATATTGTGTGATGAGGCATGCTTTTTGGGTTGGAATTTTTAGAGTATTTCGATGTGTGAGTTCGCTGCGGTGCCCCAGAGTTGTATGCCATATCTCCATACTGGTTTTAAGATAGCTGAGCACCGTGAGAGTTTATTTTCGAGGAATACATGGGAATTGCGATTTATCAGCCAATAAAGACTCCGAAATTTGATTCCCTGCGCCTTGCGTTTATTTAAAATATGAGTTTTCTATGTGTGACGCAGTCAAGATGCATTCCGAGCTGTTTTGTAACATTACTTTGGTGTACGCTTGTGCTATTGAGTTTAACGGGCTTGAGTGTAAAGGTAAAGGTAAGATTTTTTCTGCGTTGCGTTTATTCTCCAGTCTCTGAGCCATTGAGTTATTGCATCAAGCCCTTTAAGTTTAAGAGAAGTCACATCAGGGAGGGAGTCAATTGCGAGTGAAGCGTTGTCATCGGCAACAGTTCCGACTATAGTTTCCTCAGTAAACTAACACTCTATAAGGTTGTCATCATGCTCGTCCTATCCTATGGCGCATAAGCTTGGACAATGAAAATATCCGTTGTGGCGTCCCTTGGAGTGTTTGAGAGAAAGATTTTTGGACCTTTGCACGTTAGCGACGGCTAATATCGCAGGCGATGGAACGATGAGTTGTATGAACTTTACGACAACTTAGACATTGCTCAGCGAATAAAGATCCGGCGGGTTCGTTGGCGGGCCTATGTCAACCGAATGGATACAAAAGCTCCGACTCTCAAAGTATTTGATGCGGTACCATCTGGTGATAGCAGAGAAAGCAGAAGAAGGTCTCCTCTGCGCTTGAAAAATCAAGTGGCGAAGGACTTGGATTCACTGTCGCCAGTTAGCACGAGAAAGAAGCTACTTTGTTAAACTCAGCCAAAAAATCACGTAAGCGGCTAACGCGTCAATGGAGAAGAAACAGAAGTATTGAGAGGAGATTGGTACTTAAGTTTTCATGCCATATTTTTGTGTCTTTAAGTTTTTCATACACTTATATTTTTTTGTTGTTGCAGTTTAACTTCTAAGGAGTCACGGCCTTATTTGACATATGTGTGATGCCAACCGTCTCACACTCCACTTCTCATAACCCAAAAAACTCACCCACTGATAAGCATGCGTGGGTTGTGTCAAGATAGTTGATTGAACACTTCGCGCAGAGTCGATTTCTGCTTTTATTTGTATATTTTCAAAGGTGTAAAAAGCGGATATTCCATGCACAAACGTCGCCCACAATGCGGCCACTATTTTCAATTCCTGATTTCTGCTTTTATTTGTATATTTTCAAAGGTATAAAAGCGGATGGAGGATGGTTGCATGTGTAGAAGTCCACGCAAGTGGGGAAAGTTACTGATTGCCATTCACTTGGGAATGGCCAGGACGATTCTTCTGCATATGGTTCAAGCAGCTCACAACGGCCGGGATTAGCCCACGTATCCTCTGGTTAGCTTCCGAGCATCCGTTCGGGAGTGAGCTAACGTGAGAAGGCGAAACATTCCAGGATTGCTGGTTGTGCGTTGGGTTTGGGACCCGCCACTTAAAAATCGCCCCCAATGAAAAGTGTAAAAAAGCCTCGGATGAGACCTCCCTATATTGATGACGCCCTCTGCAAACGAACTAAGGATTATGATTTGAGGGCATGCACCTGGAATGTCCGGTCCCTTAATGGGGAAGGTGCCTCTGCCCGGCTGGTTGATGTCCTCGTGAGAGTAAAGGCTGACATCACTGCCATCCAAGAGATGCGATGGACGGGGCAAGGAAAGAAAACCATAGGACCTTGCGACGTCTACTACAGCTGCCATGTAAAGGAGCGCAAATTCGGTGTCGGATTTGTTGTGGGAGAGAGACTTCGTCGCCAAGTACTGTCGTTCACTCCGGTGGACGAGCGTCTCGTAACAATCCTCATCAAAGCCCGTTTTTTCAACATATCGCTAATTTGCGCCCACGCCCCGACGGAAGAGAAGGACGATGCGACCAAAGATTCCTTCTATGAGCGCCTGGAACGTTCCTATGAGCGCTGCCCCCGCCACGACATAAAAATCGTGCTTGGCGACTTCAACGCCAGGGTGGGCAAGGAGGGAATTTTTGGTCCCACAGTCGGAAAATTCAGCCTGCACAACGAAACATCCGGCAACGGACAGAGGCTGAGCGACTTCGCCGGGGCCCGAAACATGGTAGTCTGCAGCACCAGATTCCAGCATAAAAAGATACACCAAGCTACCTGGCTGTCTCCTGATCGGAAAACACGAAACCAGATCGATCATGTTGTGATAGATGGAAGACACGCTTCTAGTGTATTAGATGTACGTACGATCCGAGGACCCAACATCGACTCGGATCACTACCTTGTTGCAGCCAAACTGCGCACACGCCTCTGTGCAGCAAAAAACGTGCATCTACCTACGCAAAGAATGTTCGACATCGAAAAGCTGCAATCACAACAGACAGCCAGAAGATTCGCCACTCGACTCTCACTCCTCCTCTCGGAGAGCACTGCCCAAACAACAACAAAAGCCGCGGGCGCCGACGGACTGCCGGCTGAGCTATTCAAACATGGCGGCGAGGAGCTGGTAAGGTGCATGCATCAGCTCCTATGCAAAATATGGTCGGATGAAAGCATGCCTGCCGATTGGAATTTAAGTGTGCTCTGCCCAATCCATAAGAAGGGCGATCCTGCAATTTGTGCCAATTACCGCGGGATTAGTCTTCTAAATATCGCCTATAAGGTTCTAGCGAGCGTATTGTGTGAAAGGCTGAAGCCCACCGTCAACCAACTGATTGGACCTTATCAGTGTGGCTTCAGATCTGGAAAGTCTACCATCGACCAAATATTCTCAATACGCCAAATCTTGGAAAAGACCCATGAAAGGAGAATCGACACACACCATCTTTTCGTCGACTTCAAAGCTGCATCCGACAGTACGAAAAGGAGTTACCTGTATGCCGCGATGTCTGAATTTGGTATTCCCGCAAAACTAATACGGCTATGTAAGATGACGTTGCTCAACACCAGCAGAGCCGTCAGAATTGGGAAGGACCTCTCCGAGCCGTTTGATACCAAACGAGGTTTCAGACAGGGTGACTCGCTGTCGTGTGACTTCTTTAACCTGATGTTGGAGAGCATCGTACGAGCCGTAGAACTTAATCGCTCAGGCACAATATTTTATAAGAGCGTACAATTGTTGGCGTATGCCGATGATATTGACATCATTGGCCTTAACAACCGCCCTGTTAGTTCTGCCTTCTCCAAACTGGATAAAGAGGCAAAGCGAATGGGTCTGGTGGTGAACGAGGACAAAACGAAGTACCTCCTGTCTTCAAACAAACAGTCGGCGCACTCTCGTATCGGAACCCACGTCACTGTAGACAGTTATAATTTCGAGGTTGTAAAAGACTTCGTGTATTTAGGAACCAGCATTAACACCGATAACAATGTCAGCCTTGAAATCCAACGTATAATCTCTCTTGCCAACAAGTGCTACTTTGGACTAAGTAGGCAACTGAGCAGTAAAGTCCTCTCTCGACGAACAAAACTAACACTCTACACGACTCTCATCATGCCCGTACTAACGTATGGCGCAGAAGCTTGGACGATGACAACATCCGATGAAGCGACGCTTGGAGTGTTCGAGAGAAAGATTCTGCGGAAGATTGTTGGACCTTTGTACGTTGGCAACGGCGAATATCGCAGACGATGGAACGATGAGCTGTATGAGCTTTACGACGACATAGACATAGCGCAGCGAATAAAGATCCAGCGGCTACGTTGGCTGGGTCATGTCGACCGAATGGATACAAACGTTCCGGCTTTGAAAGGATTCGACGCGGTACCAGCTGGTGGTAGCAGAGGAAGAGGGCGGCCTCCTCTGCGTTGGAAAGATCAGGTGGAGAAGAACTTGGCTTCACTTGGTGTGTCCAACTGGCGCCGGTTAGCACGAGAAAGAAACGACTGGCGCGCTTTGTTAAACTCGGCCAAAATCGCGTAAGCGGTTATAGCGCCAATTAAGAAGAAGATAAAAGCGGATATTCCATGCACGACTTGCCACCTACTTAACAAAAGTGTTGAACCATACATAGGTTAGGTAGTAATGGTTGACCAGAGAGTGGGCCCACTTCGACGAAAGAAGTTTGGTTCATCCTTTGTGATACCATTGCAAGAGGGGCAAAGAGGTGAAGGAAAAAATGATAAGATGAAAAGGAGAGGGGTGAGGAGGGTTGATGATTTGTAGACTATAAACGGTGACTAATTTGCGGTTGTGTTAGCCTCTTTATACTGCTGATGAAGTTCATGAGATTTTTGACATCACGACCTGCTAAATCAGCAGACGCAGACATGAAGTGAGAACCAAGATGCTTGAATCTGAGTCACGCGAGAGCTGGGTAACTAAGGAGCAGGTGTTGAGATGATTCCACCTCATTCTCCACACAGCTGACGCAAGAAGGACTCAAACTAATTCCGCGTCACGGCATGCACACCCCGCGCATAGTGCCCCGTAAGGATGCCCACGAAATTTGAGAGTTGAGATATTGTCATCCTCAGAATATCCCTCGAACGCCTCCTATCCAAACGTGGCCAGACGGACTTTGCGACCTTACACGTTCGTGTACTTGCACAGCGCTCGCTGAGTTGGTGCAAAGCCCATCCTTCCAGGAGTAGAGCGCAGGTTGTCAAGGGGATTCCGATCCTGTCCTTTCGCGGATATTTCCACATTCAGTAAGTGTAAGTAAGACATGTGGCCGGTAATGCGCGGCAAGCGATTTCATGCATAAAAGACAAGATCAAAATAGCCCATCCGTTTTCGAGAGACTTAAGTCTTAGACAGGCTTGAATTATACTTAATTGTGGTCGTTCAAAATGGCTGCTAAAACTCAACAGAGAGAATACAAAAACTTTGAGAGATGCATTAACCGATCATTGTCTAATAGGTAACCCAGCTAGAAGACTGGGTGTTCCATACTACGATTATTGTAGAAACTGCTATAAGACAGAAGAGGAAGAAGCTATTAGACACCTCCTTTGTGAGTGTGAAGGATTGACTTGAAGAAGGCTTTACACGCTTGGTAGTGCATTTTTAACAGATTTAGCGGATATAGAGCATCTTAAACTAACAAAGTTAAGCTCATTTATAAAAACTACAGGATGGTTTAAAAGGTATCCTATAGTATAAGGAGAAGTTCCAGTGGTATCACAACGGACCTACGACAGGTCTAAGTGTGTCATGTGCAGTTCGAGATGAAGGCCAATTCCGGTTGCCGGTGCACTGAGCATATCTAAATTATATTGTAGGTTCGATTTTTTGGCAGCACAGAAGGAGACCGTCATGTTTTTGGAAATTCCAGTGTACGCCCCGCTTGCCCGTTAGCGGTTTATTCAGCTTATCGTCG
Source organism: Anastrepha obliqua (assembly GCF_027943255.1). Lineage (NCBI taxonomy): Eukaryota > Metazoa > Arthropoda > Insecta > Diptera > Tephritidae > Anastrepha > Anastrepha obliqua. The sequence continues at coordinate 10,790,456 of NC_072896.1, read as the reverse complement.
AGAACTATAAGGGACAGAAGCGTAGACCTTGAGGCAGTCTTGTTTTACTCCCGTTCTTGGGCATATCGAACCCGAGAGTTGTTTGTTGTGCAAAACTTTCCATTCAAAACCTATGTAGTACGCCTCGGTGATGTTTTTCTGAAATATTTGTAGCGTGCACCGATTCCAAATAGAGTTTCGGTCGATGCTGTCCAACGAAATACTAAAGTCAACAAAGCAGAGGTGAATATTTGGTTAGAACGGTAGAATACAAGATTGCGCCTTCCGAATTTGCTGTGTCGTCACGCTCCATGAAGAGGAAGAGTATGCGAAATCAATTGAAACGACCAAACACAAGAAATTATACACACACACGCGCGCACATCCTCTTGCCTCGGAGGTCGCGCTCCCCTGGGATCGGGCGACTAAGCTGGGCTCTAAGCTACCGTGGGGGTCGGCAGGTTGCGGATAGCCGGACCGCCTGTAGTAGCAGGTTAGTTGCGAATAAGTTCTAACAAATAAGCAGCCCCCGACAATGAGCGGCAGAAACGGAGGAAGCGGTCTAAAAGCTAGCTAATCCGAAGAGACTCCTGTGACAAATGGGAAACGACACCGCCTTTAATAAAATAAGGGTCCCCCTCATCATGCAAAGACATGGTGAAAATACAAAAATCCAGAAGCGACTGACTCATATTGGGCGGCTCCCTGGTCAGCGTCTGTTCTCCATGTTAGGGGCGGCTGTTAATTTAATACGATCTACATTAAGACCGAGCCCAGTAAGTTCTTAATCATGGAATACTGGAATACGTTAGGACATACTGCCACGAGCTGACGACTGTATTATTCTGTTTCCCTAGTAAGCGGAGTGATATCTAGCTGAAACGGCATTCAGGCTAATAATCCAGTTGCACCCGCCCCGTTAAAATGATGGCAAGTCTCTCAGAACGCTCCATATCCTGTCGCCATTAAGTGTCGCCGTAGGTCTAGATGTAACATTCCTAGTTAACACTGATTCGGCTCTGAATTTAAGCTCTCGTAAAGAGCTTTTGTCAACCCTCGCATGGCCTCCCTGCTCGCAAAGATAACCATGGAATCATTTACAAGTGACTACGCATCAGGATATGGATAACGACTTATGAGTTGGGGCCCAAAAAACCAGAAATGAATTCAACCCAAGCAAAAAAACAAACCACGGAAGGAAGTGAAGTTGCAAAAAAAATAGCATCAGAGGTACCAACAACTATTGCAGATGGCAATAACGGCAGCGGTGAATTGCTCAAAAACCCGTTCCAAAGGAGCTCAAGGTTGGCATATTCACCACCAGGCACGGAGAGAACCAGGTCGGCATCACCGTGCATGCAGCATTTTGGCTTCACGAAAGCGATGACGGCCGAAGAAATATATCGCGCCATCGGCGATAAAGTCAAAGAGCTAGCTGAAATGATGGATCTTCCGAAGAGGAACATAAATCAGCCAATGCGAGATTTGGTCACGTACATAACGGACCTACACAAAAAACTGGAGGGATCTATCCTTACTCCGGAAAACTTGGCGTTAAGAGGGGCGCATAGAGAACCATCTACTGCCAAAGATGGATGCACCGAAACTTAACCTCTTATTAAGCGTATAGAATCTACGCCAAAAAGGGCAATCGACAACGCCGCTGCAAGGAAAAGTCCTGCCAAAAGAAACAAAAATAGCCACGTCGAAGCTTTGAGAAATACGCCAGTTAGAATGACAGAGCATGTAACAATCGAAAAGTGGGAGATGGTTAAATCCAAGAAAACCCGGAAGTATTCAACACAAAATACACCCAAAACAGATGAAAAGGCAAAAAGGAACGATGTAAGAAGAAATCGAAAACGGCAGAGTCCACCGCGAAAGGACGCGATAGTAGTGAAAAGCGTTGGGAGCATATCATATGCGGAAATTCTGAAGCGGTTTAAGTCAGAGCCAAACCTAAAGTAACTGAATAATGACATACAAGGGGTCAAAAAAAAAAGTCAAAGGGGAGTTACATTTGGTGCTGGCAAAACCATCTGACCCAAACACCCTGAAAATCCATAAAGCTGTTAAGGCGGCTTTAGGAGAAGCGGTAGAAGTCAGGGCTCTAACGGAACTGCGGCAAGTGGAAATCCGAGACTTTGTTGAAATCACCACAAAAGAAGAAGTACATGAAGTGATAACAAAACAGTTCAAGGAACTTGACGTACCTGCCTCAGCGATTCTGGGTTTACGAAAAGCATACGGAGGAACACAAACAGCGACACTAAGAGTAACGCCGGAGACCGCTACCAAGCTGCTTGAAGCAAACGAAATCCGAATAGGCCTTGTAATTTGTCGCATACGAGAGAAAATAGAACCAAAAAGATGCTTCAAATGTATGGAATATGGGCATGTGGCAGGAAGTTGCAAAAGCCCAGCTGACTACACTAGCGTCTGCTTTAAATGCGGCAACAAAGATCATCAGGCCAAAAATTGCACACAAGCAGCAAACTGCATAATATGCAAGAAGAAAAATTTAAGTGACACAGGACATGCGATGACCAGCAGTAAGTGCAAAGAATACCAGAGAGCTCTGAAAGAAATACGACAGAAATGAAGATCTTACAACTAAACCTTAACCACTGCGAAAGCGCGCAAGGCCTACTCACGCAGTCTATACGGGAACACAAAATAGATTGCTGTACTCAGTAAACCCTACAAACATCAAGAAGCCAATGCTGGGCCTCTGATATTACTGGTAAGTCGTCTATCTGGAACTGTGGGACAAATAGCTCCCGACTTATGAGCGTGAAGGCAACTCGCGGATTTGTACGAGCGCGTATTGGGGAAGCATACGTCTATAGCTGCTACCTACCACCCAGCTTAACTCTGACTGAAGCAACCAGCATCCTAGAGAATCTCGCCCAAGATATTAAAGACCATAGACCTGTGGTCGTAGCTGGTGATTTTAACGCTTGAGCTGTGAACTGGGGATGCCCGCGAACAAGTCCAAGAGGTCAAGCCCTTTTGGAAACTTTCGCCATGTTAGACATAGTCCTTATTAACAAAGGGAACCAGCAGACATTCCAAAAGGCAGGAACGGGATCGATAATAGACCTTACCTTCTTGAGTCCCAACCTTGTTCGCTCCACGAAATCATTTGTTAGCCAGCATTATACCCGGAGTGACCATCTCGCGATAATTTGCGAAATAAAGAAACATGGCGAATCAAAGGTGCCATATACATACGACGCGAGATACAGGGTCGACTCAATGGAGGCTGAGGTAATCGAAGTCATGCTGGCAGATGTAACACTCACTGGTGATGCAACTGAGAAGGCTACGCAAGCTATGAAGCACCTAACAAAAGCATGCGACGCAGCCATGTCTAAAACAAGGCCTAACAGGCATACAGTGAACCCGTTTACTGGTGGACAGCGGACATTGCGGAATTGCGTAGCGAGTGCAACAGAGCAAGGCGAGTTTATCAACGTTCTAGGGGCACAGTTTCCAAGGGAACCAGCTTCAGTATAAGCAAAAAAGGAAGGCCCTGAAAAAGGCAATTAAAGGGAGTAAACGACAATGTTTCCTCCAACTATGTGACGAAGTCGATAGTAACCCTTAGGGACTCGGGTATAGGCTAGTCATGAAAAAACTGAAAGTTTTCAAGCCACTCCCAACAACGTGCCCGGCCACACTGCGTAATGTAGTTGAAACATTGTTCCCAGCACAAGATGCTCTCCGAGCCGACGATTTGGAAAAATGTTGTGAGGGGGACCAAAATATGCAGTTGACAGTCTAAGACGAGCTCCTGATGATCACTTAACGGATCAAAAACAATAAAGCTCCTGGCCCAGACGGAGTCCCTGGCCCAATTCGAAGCCATACCGACATTTTTGTAGATCTCTACAATACATGACTAAAAGAAGGTACATTTCCAACTCAGTGGAAGTAACAGAAACAGGTGCTGATTCCAAAAGGATCTAAACCAGCGGAAGATCCTACAGGCTAACGCCCCCTTTGCATACTCGACACCGCAGGTAAAATTCTAGAGCGGTTGATCGCTAATCGTCTGGAGGCTGCCATTGATGACGCAGGTGGTCTATCATCCTCGCAATTCGGATTCCGCAAGGCTCGCTTAACCACAGATGCTGTAGCTTCGGTTAAAACCATTGCGCAGAAGGCAATCGAAGGAACTCGGTGGTTATACGGTAGCAAGGAATACTGCCTAATAGCAATGCTAGACGTAAAGAATGCCTTCAATACCGAGAACTGGAACCAGACCCTGATGGCGCTTGATTGCTTCCAGGTTCCAATGTATATACGAAAGATTATCCTCAGTTATTTCACTGACAGAACCCTTCGCTAAAATACCGATGCGGATGTTAGGGAATATAAAATAACTGGCGGAGTTCCACAAGGCTCAGTCCTAGACCCCTTGCTGTGGAATGTTATGTATGACGGAGTCTTACGTCTCAGTTTACCCCCAGGGTCCAAAATTATAGGGTTTGCTGACTATATCGCTGTGGTGGTCGTAGCTAAAGTACTACGAGTACACCAAGCTGAAGCAACCTGCAACCAGGCTGTCGGCATGGTAAAAGAATGGCTGTGCAAGAACGGTCTAACTCTTGCGGATCACAAGACGGAAGCAGTGCTCATTAGCAGCAGGAAAAATGTGGAGTCGGCATATATAATGGTGGGCGAAAATACCATACGATTGAAACCGTTCATTAAATACCTGGGCGTATTAATCGACCATAGGCTGAACTTCAGAGATCACCTATCATACGCATGCAGCAAAGCGGCAGAGGCAGTAACAGCACTGACGCGTATAATGATGAACACTAGAGGCCCTAGGCAAAACCGTAGGAAACTACTTAATACCGTCGTCTCATCGATTTTGCTGTATACAGCTGCAGCATGGGCGGAAACAACTAATTGTAGCTCATATGTGAGTTGTATGAAATCAGTGTATCGACTGAGTCCCCTCAGAGTGTGCTGCGCGTTTCGAACGGTATCAGAAGACACTATTATGGTTATAGCAGGACTACTCCCAATCAACCTAATGGCAACAGAGTATGCTGAAGTTTACCAAAACAAAGCTACTTCAGAATGACAGACAATACGCAAGGAAGCAAGCGAGCGTAGCTTGCGTTCATGGCAGGGAAATTGGAGTTCGTCCCTGAACGGACGCTGGACGTACCGTCTGATTCCCTTAATAGCCAAATGGGTTAACCGTAAGCATGGACAATCAGACTATTATCTGACCCAAACACTGACGGGACATGTTGTGTTTTAAATCCTATCTATATAGGTTTAAGCACGAAGACGACTCGTACTGTTCTCATTGTGCACCAGCTGTAGAGGACGCAGAACATGTTTTCTTTGCCTGTCCGCTATTTGTGTTCGAAAGGGAGTAATTAAGCACTAGGGTGGGGAAGCCAATTTCGGCTGATAACCTAGTGGATATTATGTTAGAATCAGAAGAACATTGGTCCGCTGTATGTAATATGGAAAAAATAGTAATCTCCAAACTGCGTCGCGCTGAACAACAGCGCAGATCTTCATGAAGAGGCAATAGGCCGCTCTCCTTCTCGTCAAGTGATACTTGACGGTTGACGTCGATGAACAACACAGCGCAAATTTTCAAGAATTGGCAATAGGTCGCTCCCCCTCCCGCGAAGTCATGCCTAACGGTTGTCCCGCGGTGGTAGGGAAACGGAGCTGGGGTGGGTTTTTAGTGGGTGAGTCGAGTTTTAGCGAGTTTTACTAAACAATTAAAACTTTTTTCAGCAATAGCCTTCAGAGATTAAAATTATACCGATCAGTTGTAACGTGTTCTGCTTAGAGCAGGACAGTGGCAAACGAGGTGTTCTAACGTAAGCCCTTGGTCTTGGCATAACCTGCACGCGTCGTTCTGGACCAATCCCATTTTAGCTGACATTGGGCTGACATTAGGGACATTGTCTCAGTACTCCATCCAATACTTTACATTCCTTTCTTGGGAGTGATAAAATAAAGTTGGTTGTTTTCGTGTTGCAAGTGCAATATTACCAAGCCATTCACTGAATTTTCACACACATGTAATTTGTCCACCTTTTGTTTGTTTTGTTCGTTGTTTTGTATTGGAAAGCAGCCTGACGTCAGACTTGTCAAAATCGCGAAAAATAAAATTCCGGTATTGGGAAGACGCCACCTTCAGTGGGCAATTGGCCTTGAGTATTTGATTGCCATTCATTAGTTTGCTCCAGAATAATACGCTTTCCCCCTTGCAGGATCTGTTTGATCAAAAACCAGTTTGTTGTTTAAGCAAAGAAGCTTCGAGGTGTGTTTGTATTCTGTTCAGTAAGAATTTGGACAACAACAAACAGTATTCTCTAGAACTACACATGAAGTATATCTGGAAAACTATTTATAAATATAATTGCAAGAGACTACCACAGAAATACCGTTCCAGCGAGGAAACGCTCACCAAAATGGCTGATAACATGGGTTTTTTAATAAGAGGTCTTATTTTGATATTCAAAGAAAAATTATATTTTTTAATATAATATAAATGATCGGATGTTTATTTCATTATAAAGAGAAAGGTATGCCGTTAATAGTGGATAATAACATGAGGCAAATGAGCACCACGACCACGCTTACAGGACAATATCCTTTTCATGAAATTTGCCATAACCGAATTGCAAAGTGGATGCCGTATGTCCTCGATAGCCTCACGGACTCCATCTTTGAGGTCTTGAATCAACCCTGGGCTGTTGGCGTAGACTTTCTCTTTCACGTGGCCCCAAAGTCACAAGAAAAGTCACAAGGTGTTATATCATAAGATCTCGGTGGCCAAGTGTGATGACCTCTTCGAGAGATAACACGGTCCAGAAACTTTTTCCGTAAAAGATCAATGGTTTCGTTGCTTGTGTGGCACGTAAAAATCGTTAATCATCGACCATAAAAAATTGTTAATCATCTCTCGATAGCTTTTTATATATTTAAATAACACCTGTTATTGGAAAACCCTTTAGATAAACTTGAAAAGATAAAATAAACGGAACTTAGTACTGTGACCAGTTCTTTCCTTTTCTGTTTGAAAATATAAATGCCCTTTGTTTACTCAGCCTGCGCAATTAAGTCTTAAAAAAATCATATTCTATAAATTATTATTCTACACAATTCAACCAAATGAAGCGAATCAATGCAAAGAAGTTACTGTTTCATTTTATTCCGTTGCATAACTTTATTGGTTCTTCTATTTTATAAGTTGGATGAACAGACTTCAGTGAGTATAAATACGAGGCATTTCACTTAGAAGTTATCAGTCGTAAAAGTCGTGAAGTAAAAAATGAAATTCTACGTTTTTCTAATTGCCCTATTTGGCTTGGTATGTATTTTTGTTGTAGTGGCATGATTAAACACCGAAAAACAAAACCACAAAAAAAAAACATTCGTCAAAGGATACTTGGTGTTTTTTTTGAAAAATAAAACATTTATAAGCTTACTCCTTTCTAGGTGTTTGCCGAAGAGCAAGTCAAATCAATACCTCATGAAGGAATCGTATTGAGCTTGATGCAATGCTTGATTACCAACCTCCCGGCCAGTAAATACTTTATAAAAATATTAAATTTTAAGTATCCCGATGTACCAGAGGTAATCTCATATATGGATTGTGTGGCAGAGAATCTGGGTATATTGGACTTCAAAACTGGACAAACTGATGTGGATCTAGTAGCCGCATTATTCTCCGTGGACCCAAATAATGCTGAAGACATGGATATAATTAAGAATTGTATTCATAAACCCGAGGAGAAAGAGGTACATATACGTCCCGGATACTTGTGTATGTTCAATACGAGGCTTGGTGATAAGCTGAGGAATTATCTCGTGGGAGATTTGGGAGAAAATCACAATGATTATTAATAAATTTTATACGAAAGCTGCTTAAATCTGTTATCATTAATTAAAATCTGGATCATTTTTGGAATATTTTATATTTTTTGCTTTAGTACATGAGATCTATTGTTGATTTCCATTTCAATCTGATAAAAGAAATGGGATTGGTGGTAATTTTTGTAATTAATGGGTTTGAGTGCGAATGAAGTCTTATATTGTGTGATGAGGCATGCTTTTTGGGTTGGAATATTTAGAGTATTTCGATGTGTGAGTTCGCTGCGGTGCCCCAGAGTTGTATGCCATATCTCCATACTGGTTTTAAGATAGCTGAGCACCGTGAGAGTTTATTTTCGAGGAATACATGGGAATTGCGATTTATCAGCCAATAAAGACTCCGAAATTTGATTCCCTGCGCCTTGCGTTTATTTAAAATATGAGTTTTCTATGTGTGACTGCAGTCAAGATGCATTCCGAGCTGTTTTGTAACATTACTTTGGTGTACGCTTGTGCTATTGAGTTTAACGGGCTTGAGTGTAAAGGTAAAGGTAAGATTTTTTCTGCGTTGCGTTTATTCTCCAGCCTCTGAGCCATTGAGTTATTGCATCAAGCCCTTTTTTCAGTTTAAGAGAAGTCACATCAGGGAGGGAGTCAATTGCGAGTGAAGCGTTGTCATCGGCAACAGTTCCGCCCATAGTTTCCTCAGTAAACTAACACTCTATAAGGCTGTCATCATGATCGTCCTATCCTACGGCGCATAAGCTTGGAGTGTTTGAGGCGAAGGACTTGGATTCACTGTCGCCAGTTAGCACGAGAAAGAAGCTACTTTGTTAAACTCAGCCAAAAAATCACGTAAGCGGCTAACGCGTCAATGGAGAAGAAACAGAAGTATTGAGAGGAGATTGGTACTTAGACGATTAACTCTAAGCGTGCTGATTGGGCAAGCGTTTCATTTAGCGCCTTCGTATTGTCCACCAGGTTTGTTTTCATGACCAAGGCGAGCAAAAGTTTTCATGCCATATTTTTGTGTCTTTAAGTTTTTCATACACTTATATTTTTTTGTTGTTGCAGTTTAACTTCTAAGGAGTCACTACCTTATTTGACATATGTGTGATGCCAACCGTCTCACACTCCACTTCTCATAACCCAAAAAACTCACCCACTGATAAGCATGCGTGGGTTGTGTCAAGATTTTTGATTGAACACTTCGCATAGAGTCGATTTCTGCTTTTATTTGTATATTTTCAAAGGTGTAAAAAGCGGATATTCCATGCACAAACGTCGCCCACAATGTGCCCACTATTTTCAATTCCTGATTTCTGCTTTTATTTGTATATTTTCAAAGGTATAAAAGCGGATATTCCATGCACGACTTGCCACCTACTTAACACAAGTGTCGAACCATACATAGGTTAGGTAGTAATGGTTGACCAGAGAGTGGGCCCACTTCGACGAAAGAAGTTTGGTTCATCCTTTGTGATACCATTGCAAGAGGGGGAAAAGAGGTGAAGGAAAAAACGATAAGATGAAAAGGAGAGGGGTGGGGTGAGGAGGGTTGATGATTTGTAGACTATAAACGGTGACTAATTTGCGGTTGTGTTAGCCTCTTTATACTGCTGATGAAGTTCATCAGATTTTTGACATCACGACCTGCTAAATCAGCAGACGCAGACATGAAGTGAGAACCAAGATGCTTGAATCTGAGTCACGCGAGAGCTGGGTAACTAAGGAGCAGGTGTTGAGATGATTCCACCTCATTCTCCACACAGCTGACGCAAGAAGGACTCAAACTAATTCCGCGTCACGGCATGCACACCCCGCGCATAGTGCCCCGTAAGGATGCCCACGAAATTTGAGAGTTGAGATATTGTCATCCTCAGAATATCCCTCGAACGCCTCCTATCCAAACGTGGCCAGACGGACTTTGCGACCTTACACGTTCGTGTACTTGCACAGCGCTCGCTGAGTTGGTGCAAAGCCCATCCTTCCAGGAGTAGAGCGCAGGTTGTCAAGGGGATTCCGATCCTCTCCTTTCGCGTATATGTCCTTGAAACTGTACCTTTTATTATATTTTTCACAAACTTTGCAAATTTTTGTGTGTTTATTTTAATTTTTTTCGTTACTATTTTTTTATTTTTACTTTTCAATAAATTTGCAACTTGGTTTTAGAAACGTGCTCTAATTCGCTGCATGTCATAAAAATGCCGTCAAAGGTGGAGAACCTGTTTAACGCGTGGCAACCACATGTTGCAAGTACTCATGCTTCAAATAATACATATTTATATATTGTATATATGCATGCAGTACATTGCGTTCGAACGGTATAATTTTTTTTAATTTCCATGTAATATTTTCCAATTTTTTATCCTTTTTACTACACAACTTGTTTTCTTTGTTACGCAGTTTACATTCATTTCTTGCGTCTTGCAGTCTATATTCATTTTTTTTTTTATAATTTTCATAAGCCTGCTGCACCATCATAAATTTATTTTCCTATATGATATGACGAAAAACAACAGCCCAGCATCGTGTAAGATGGAGGAGTCTTGTCAAGGCTCTATGCTCCTGAGCGTAGTGAACAAAGATATAAAAAAACTTGGACCACAATATTTCAAACTCTTTTACCAATAAAAGAAGCAGGCTTTGTACTTTTTTCCATTTTTGTATATTTTGTAATAGAAGAAGAAAAGTTAAAACTCTGCCATAATCCCAAATGTGAGAAATACTACGTTAAACCGATAAACTGACGTAATCGATGTCTACGTCTATGTTAACACTATAGCCAAAAATACAATGTTCGAAGGTTATATTTTGTATTTGTTGGGATAAAAGGTATACCATCCATCGCGTGCTGCTGGCTGGAATCAATTGAAACCAAAGCTAGGAAAGTGTAGTCATTGCTGCTGTTGCATATGAGCCGAGCAATAGAGCATTCGGCTACCGGTTGGTGCGTGACTATCCTCCGGAATGACAAATCTATATATAATAATATTTCTGCTGAATTCCGAATGGTAGTCACGCACCAACCCATTCGACTACGGTGGCCGAGTTTTACGAAACAATTAAAACTTTTTTCAGCAATAGCCTTCAGAGATTAAAAATATCCTGGTCAGTAGGAACGTGTTCTGCTTAGAGCAGGACAGTGGCAAACGAGGTGTTCTAACGTAAGCCCTTGGTCTTGGCATAACCTGCACGCGTCGTTCTTGACCAATCCCATTTTAGCTGCATGATATGGACTGAGACAGGGGACATTGTCTCAGTACTCCATCCAATACTTTACATTCCTTTCTTGGGAGTGATAAAATAAAGTTGGTTGTTTTCGTGTTGCAAGTGCAATATTACCAAGCCATTCATTGAATTTTCACACACCTGTTTGATTGCCATTCATTAGTTTGCTCCAGAATAATACGAAGCGCTTTCTCCATAGCAGGATCTGTTTGATCAAAAACCGGTTTGTTGTTTAAGCAAAGAACCTTCGAGGTGTGTTTGTATTCTGTTCAGCAGGAATTTGGACAACAACAAACAGGATTCTCTAGAACGACAAATTAAGTATATCTGGAAAACTATTTATAAATATAATTGCAAGAGACTACCACAGAAATACCGTTCCAGCGAGGAAACGCTCACCAAAATGGCTGATAACATGGGTTTTTTAATAAGATGTCTTATTTTGATATTCAAAGAAAAATTATATTTTTTAATATAAATGATCGGATGTTTATTTCATTATAAAGAGAAAGGTATGTCGTTAATAATGGAAAATAACATGAGGCAAATGAGCACCACGACCACGCTCACAGGACAATATCCTTTTCATAAAATTTTCCATAATCGAGTGACAAAGTGGATAGCCTCACGTATTCCATCTTTGAGGTCTTGAATCAACCCTGGGCTGTTGGTGTAGACCTTCTCTTTCACGTGGCCCCAAAGTCACAAGAAAAGTCACAAGGTGTAAAATCACAAGATCTCGGTGGCCAATTGTGATCACCTCTTCGAGAGATAACACGGTCCAGAAACTTTTCCCCTAAAAGACCATTGGTTTCGTTGCTTGTGTGGCACGTAGCGCCGTCTTGTTGAAAATAAACTTTTTCCAGATGAATACCATCCAATTCCGGCCATTAAAAAAATCGTTAATCAGCTCTCAATAGCGATAGATAACAGCTGTTATTGGAAAACCCTTTAGATAACCTTGAATAGATAAAATAAATGGAGCTTAGTACTGTGACCAATTCCCTTCTTTTCTGTTTGAAAATATAAATGCCCTTTGTTTACTCAGCCTGCGCAATTAAGCCTTAAAAAAATCATATTCTATAAATTATTATTCTCCACAATTCAACCAAATGAAGCGAATCAATGCAAAGAAGTTACTGTTTCATTTTATTCCGTTGCATAACTTTATTGGTTCTTCTATTTTATAAGTTGGATGAACAGACTTCAGTGAGTATAAATACGAGGCATTTCACTTAGAAGATATCAGTCGTAAAAGTCGTGAAGTAAAAAATGAAATTCTACGTTTTTCTAATTGCCCTATTTGGCTTGGTATGTATTGTTGTTATAGTGACATGATTGTAAACCGAAAAAAAAACAAAACAAAAACATTCGTCAAGGATACTTGGTTTTTTTGAAAAAATAAAACATTTATAAGCTTACTCCTTTCTAGGTTTTAGCCAAAGAGCTAGACAAATCAATCGTAAAGAACCACCTGAAATGTTTGATGCAAAACCCCAAGGCCGGTATGTACTTCGGAAATGTATTAAAGTTAGAGTATCCCGATGTACCAGAGGTAAACTCACATATGGATTGTGTGGCAGAGAAATTGGGTGCATTGGACCCCAAAACTGGACAATTTAATGTGGATCGAGTGGCCGCACTATTATCGGTGGACCCAAATAATGCTGAAGATATGGATATAATTAAGAATTGTTTTGTTAAACGCGAGGGGGAAGAGGTAACTTCACGTAGCGGATACTTATGTATATTGAATTCGAAGCTTCGAGATAATATCTTGGGTGAATGATTGTAATCACAATGATTATTAGTAAAGATTGAGCTTCGTTCTTAAATTCTAAACGAAAACTACTTAAAATATGTTAATATGTATTGAATCAGCTTTGAGATATTTTATTTCGAATTAAAATAAACAGTTATACAGAGCAATCAATTGGATAGAAATAGTTCACTTTTAGACATTTGCATGAATGTGTGATAAGTAGCCTATGAATCATTTGCAATAATTTTTGGCATGTGCTGATCACTCATTTCATCACCATTGGTACGGTAAGCACATCTTCTATGATTTAGTTTTATTTTTATTATCTAACAATATTTGTTCCTAAAAGTAAGGTACTCTACGAGGCATGCGTGGAATGCACTCAATGGTGCAACAATTCCTAATTTTTTGCTTTTTAGCAAATGATATCTATTGTTGATTTCCTCTTCCTTTCCGAGCAGTTTTGTAACATTAACAGATTTTTTTCTGTTCTGTAGTTTCCTCAGTAATTGTAATCCCGTGATAATCCAACTATTCGGCGCGTGCGATCCTGTAATGCCTCGTAAATACCGAGGTAACGGGAGAGCACCTAATTATTGGTGGAATGACGGCATCGCGCATTTGAGAAGCGAATGCAACAAACTGCGGAGAAGGCATCAACGTAGAAGAAATAGGCCAAAGGGGGAACAGCTGTGGGCAGAATACACAGCCAAACGCCTAGCACTAAAAAAGGCCATAGCAAACACAAGGCGGAGGCATTTGCTAGCCTCCTAATTGAGGTAGATGGGGTAACGCTTATAAAATTGTTACAAAAAAATTCCAGAATGGGAGTACTAGCATGCTGCTATCACATGCTAAAATGCTACACATAGTAACAAACCTCTTCCCGGACCAAGGTGTACTCTCTATCAGAAGGGATTTCACTGATAACGAGGACGATGTGCCCGAAGTGGAACTCGACGAAATAGAACTGGCCTGCAAAAGAAATAAATTGCAAAAAAGCACCGGGCATTGATAGAATCCCTAACGCAGTGCTGGAAAAAGCATTGCAAGTGAAACCAGAAGTTTTTCGAAACATGTACACAACATGCATTAGAAGCGGAGTTTTTCCTGTGAAATGGAAAGAACAGCGACTAGTCCTACTGCCGAAGCGTGGGAAACCGCCAGAAGATCCTTCAATATACAGGCTGCTTTGTATGCTGGACACCGCTGGCAAAGTGCTAGAAGCAATAATCTGTAACCGACTAGAGCAGTATTCAGAATGCCATACAGATCTGTCAGCTCGCCAATACCGTTTCAGAAAACATCGCAGTGCAGTAGAAGCCCACATGTGAAATAGCAAAAGCTGCTATCTCTGGTAGAATATTGCTAGGAGGAAGTAAAAAGTATTACGCAGTCGTAACTCTGGACGTTAAAAACAAGTTCAATACGGCCAAATGAGACCAAATACTAATGGCACTTCGAAGGATGAATGTGCCGAATTATCTGATAAAGCTAATTGCTTCATTCTTTGATAACAGAACCCTATGGTATAATGCAGACGTAGGCGCCAAAAGCTATAAGGTAACTGGAGGAGTTCCTCAAGGCTCTGTACTAGGTCCGGCTCTGTGGAATATCATGTATGATGGAGTGCTACGCGTTGAACAGGACGACCAAGCAAGCATTGTTGGGTATGCAGATAACCTAGCTGTGGTAGTCGTAGGGAAAACGCTAAAAGAGGTCTCCCGAAGGGTTGAGAACACCATCAATAAAATTAAGCAATGGCTACAATCGTTTGAGCTAAGACTAGCAGACCATAGATCGAACTGGTTATCATAAATTCTAGACGAAAAGTTGAAGACCTTCAAATAAAGGTTGGTGGCCACAATATCACATCAACAGATGTCATTAAATATTTAGGGGTAATGATTGACAGACGGCTCAGTTTTAAAAAGCATCTGGATTACGCAAGCTCCAAAGCTGCAAAATCCTGTGCAGTTTTATCGTGACTGATGCCCAATGTGCGTGGACCAAGACAACAAATGAGAGCATTGCTAGCAAGCGTCTGCAACTCGATCCTGTTTTACGCTGAGGAAGTTTGGGTCGACGTAGCGAAATATCCCATCTACTTGAGACAGGCTAAACGGGTGCCCAGATTATGCAATGTCAGAATCATTAGAGGCTATAGGACCATATCTGACGAAGCAGCAGAGGTAATAGCAGGCAGAATACCCCTCGATATAAAGGTAAAGGTAAAATGCATGACTCAAAAATACCAGCATGCAAAAAACGCGTGTGTATCTGGTAACACTGAGGGACACCCTATAGAGGATCGATGGTACCGCTCTGAAAAATTGGCAGACCAAATGGAACTATAGTGGGAAGGGAAGAACCAATTCCACTATGATCCCCGACATACAGAAACGGAGCCGGCGAACACATGGAAACGTGAACTTCATGCTGACACAGTTTTTAACTGAGCAAGACTGTTTCAGGCAGTATTTGTACAAGTACAAGCGCACAGACTCCCCATTTTGCCTATACTGCCATGAAAAATATGATACTCCTGAGCATGCCCTGTTAGAACGCTCTAGCTTTGATGGGGAACGAAGCATGTGGCGCTCAAATATCGACGAGAGCTTGACAGCTGCTAGGCTAGTACAATATATGCTAGAATCTGAAGAGACGAGGCACTATTGTTGTAAAGTAGCCTCAACAATTATGCGAAGGCTGAGACATGACGATAATAAACGCAGACAAATGAGTAAATAAACACATCCTGACCCCTCGAAGGAATATCTTAACATGTAATACCGAGGGGCAAATGCAGAACAGAGAAGCGATGGGATGGTTTAGTTCAAAAGAGGCGGGAAATATCGCATGTGAATCGAGCATACGTATGAGTCGGCTCATACGTATCTTTAGACAAACAAAAACAACAATAAACAAAAAACTAACACTTCATAAGGCTCTCATCATGCTCGTCCTATCCTATAGCGCAAAAGCTTGGACGATTGATAATATCCGATGAAGCGTCCCTTGGAATGTTGGGAATGACGGCTAATATCGCAGGCGATGGAGCGATGAGTTGTATGAACTTCAGGACGGATACGTTGGCTGGGCTATGTCGTCCGAATGGATACAAAAGCTCCGACTCTCAAAGTATTTGATGCGGTACCAGCTGGTGGTAGCAGAGAAAGCAGAAGAAGGCCTCCTCTGCGTTTGAAAAATCAGGTGACGAAGGACTTGTATTCACTGTCGCCAGTTAGCACGAGAATGAAACGACTTTGTTAAACTCGGCCAAAATCACGTAAGCGGTTAACGCGTCAATCAAGAAGAAGAAGAAGTATTGGGAGGAGGTCGATACTTAGACGATTTAGTTGGATGATTCTCCCAAGCCATATTTTTGTGTCTTTAAGTTTTTCATACTCTTCTACTTTTTTGTTGTTGCATTTTAACTTTTAAGGAGTCACTGCCTTATACGACATATGAGTGATGCCAACCGTATCACACCCCATTTCTCATAACCCGAAAAACTCACCCACTGATAAACTTGCGTGAGTTGAGTCAAGTTGTTGATTGAACACTTCGCGTAGAGTCGATTTCTGCTTTTATTTGTATACTTTCAAAGGTGTAAAAATCGGATATTTCATGCACAAACGTCGCCCACAATGCGCCCACTATTTTCGATTTCTGACATGCCACCTACTTAACACAAGTGTGTGGCACAACAGGCGGCACATATTTGTATACATTAGCGTGGCAGTTATTTGACCTGTTTTTTTATAAACAATATTTTTTCACGGGCTACCCTCCAGTTTGGTTCCATTCTATATCAAAATGACCTCTGTGAAATTTGGTGCCAATCGGATAGGGGAAAGGTGTGCCCCCGAGCCTTTCAATATGCAAAATTTACCCCAAAATGACAAAAACATTTAATTTCATTAAAAGTGTGTTTTTTATTTTACATGAGTATATACACAGCGTAAATAAGTAGTAAAAGAATTTAATTGGTAAAGTATATTAAATTATACATATATAAATTGAAGAAGGAAATTATTATCCATACAGTATTTAGCATACATATATGCATAAAAAAAAGAAATAACTCATTGAATAAAATAAAATAAATATTAATTAAAAATCTTTATTTTTAGATATAGTTTGTTTATTGCTGTCTGGGAACTTCTGTCGATAGTCACTTACAACTTGGAACACGTACTGCATTTGTCGCTCGTTTTTTGTATATAACTTATTAAAATCCTCTACTAGTTTAACACCTCTCTCCGCCGTATCATTTGTTACTTTAAGTTTATTAACTACTTTTAAAGCTTGGCCGAAATCTTCATGTTTGTGCCACCGGGCAGGATCTGTGCACAGGAATTCGTTATTTATATTAAATCTTACAAAGAATCGTTTTGTTTTGTTGGAGACAAATTGTTCAAGTCCTTGGTTTAATAATTCAGGAACTTGGCTTGTTTCCACGGTTATCCTTTTAATACTTTTTTCACATTCAGCATCAGTTTCACGATTAAACGCCTTAACCATTTTAATTTTTGATTCTGCCGTCACATTTGGGTCAAAGAAGGCCAAGGCGATGGATTCAGGTGATAAATACCACAAATGATTTTTGATTTTTTGTAAAGCCAAATCGTTAACTGTCCGGTATTTATAAATTTTGGCAAGAACACTGAAATCCAAAAATGGTGCTTTGGCTGCAGAAGGTGCATAAAACCACGCTTCGATATACATATATACAGATAATGAAAATGCAAATATCACAAATTGCATTTTCCTCACGCAGTGATAATTTAAATTCGTCGCGAAACATGAATATCTTAAAGCAATAAATAGCCTTAGCCATCCACAAATGTTTTCTGATCTTCTTATTCACGATTTCGGTTTTAAAATTATTTACATTTATTTTAGGCCAAGCAGTTTGAAACTTTTTTAAGATTGGTACGGTTGGGCCGGTAGTTTTACCCATCTTCTCCTCGAAAACGGCTTTTAAAATGATTTCGTATATGTGATGGCGGCAAGGCGAGGCAAATATAAGAGATCTTTTTCTAGAAAGCTTTCAATCAAAACCCACGCACCATTAAAAGCGCCCGTATTAGAGGCAGTAGTGTCAAAAACCAATGCTTTTACGTAGTCTTGAAGGCTCCATTCCGCAAGGGTTTCGCAAACAGCTGTTGCCTGTTCTTTTCCACTCCCTGATTGCAATGCAGGTACACCAAGAAGTTGATCAGCACCGCAATTTGAAAGAATAACAGGAAGTCGGTCTACTGTCTCTTTACCTGTTAGTGATGGCAGTAATTGACTATCCCAATGTATCGTAGAGGCAGGCAATTCCTTATCCTTAAAGATATTTTTGATTTCGATAGTTTTCTTTTCGCGGAGTTTCTCACGAGAATTGAATGAATTTCTCCACATCTTGACCAAGGGCTTCAAGTGTAGCTATAAGAATATGAACTGCATTCCTGTCACTGATCTTGCACTTATCCAAAGCAGCAGCAAGCTTAAGAGTTATTATTATTTGTCGTCTTCTTTTTTGTTTTGCTGGTACAGACAAATGTTTTGAGCAATGCGGAATTTCCTCTGAAGCACGCGCTTCTAAATCTTCTCCGCTGCTTGAACTCGACGTCATCATACTTACTCAATTGAAAAACTTCATTATTGCTTCGTTCTGTTCTCTTCTCCTCTCATAATTTTCGCTCAGAAACTCGAGTCTCTTTCGCACTTAGCTGGTAATCAATTCCATACATAAACCCCGGGCGTCCCTTCATCCACTGATTGTTTAAGAACTGCTTATCTTCTTCAATGGATATGATATTCAATGCATTGGCGTGTGCAATACCGAAGAGATCCTCGAGTTTTTCAACGAATTCTTTTTCTGTTGCCGCCATGCTTTTGAAGTTGCCGCCACTGCTGATAGAGACCTTCTAACTTTGGTATACAGTTATTTATATTAGTTCTTGCGTCGGAATTCGGGCTTTCTCCCAATATATCATCACTTCCCGCACAGCTAGTGAAGCACTGCCTCGTATTGTTAACTGACACACCCGTAAATTGAAAAAAAAACTTGTAACGTTTGTTTTACAGATGGAAGTTTGTTTCCAAACATTTCATTTGAATAATACCCGAGCAGATAAACTTTTTCTCGTAATAGAGGTCGCGACATTGTACTACCGAATGTCTGCACTTCAAATGTTGTACGCAACTAATGATTTTTTTAAAAAACTTTAATACAAAACTTTTTTAGCCATAAAAATTTGAATTGCCGTTGTTATTTCATAAACGACATGCGCGCCTACTTGATTTGATACTAGTACTAGTTTTTAATATTGATATTTATTATCCAAGACACGATGTGTACGTTAGTCAAAATGCGAACCCAACTTTTTATGCGCGGAAATCTGTTTGAAGAAATCTATTTTCATTTCGAATTTCAAAATGTGATCAGTTGATAAGTTATCTCACATATTTTAACTTCCGTTTTGTTTTTGTAATTCAGAAATTGAAGAAAAATGGAAAATTTTTGACAGAGTTGTCAAAAAGCAAGGGTCGAACGACTTAGTAGATTCTGCATTGAATATATTTTTTTAAGCGTAATAATTTGAATTATCATTGTAATGTGATAAACTAAGTGCCCGGCTACTTTACTTACTACTAGTACTTATACTACGAATTTTCGGGTTTTTTGAAACTTTGAAGGCCCGGGGGCACACTTTCCACTTACCAGATTTACTTCAAACTTTTTTTCCACCATTTTTATATATAAAGGAACCAATCTGGGGGGTAGCACCAATAAAAAAATAATCTTGCAAAATAACTGCCACCCTAGTATACATTCATACGTTTGCCCAGAGAGTGGGCCCACTTGGACGAAAGAAGTTTGGTTCATCCTTTGTAATATCATTGTAAGAGGGGGGAAAAGAGGTTAAGGAAAAAGGAGGATAGGGCGAAAGAGAAAGGGGTGGGGAGGGTTGAGTGTTTGTGGACTATGAACGGTGGCTAATTTGCGGTTGTGTTAGCCTCTTTATACTGCTGATGAAATTCATCAGATTTTTGACATCAAGACCTGCTAAATCAGCAGACGCAGAAATGAAGTGAGAACCAAGATGCTTGAATCTGAGTCACGCGAGAGCTGGGCAACTAAGGAGCAGGTGTTGAGATGATTCCACCTCATTCTTCATACAGCTGACGCAAGAAGGACTCAAACTAATTCCGCGTCTCACGGCATGTATACCCCGCGCATAGTGCCCCGTGAGGATGCCCACGAAATTTGAGAGTTGAGATTTTGTCATCCTCAGAGTATCCCTCGAACGCCTCCTATCCAAACGTGGCCAGAAGGACTTTGCGACCTTACACGTTCGTGTACTTGCACAGCGCTCGCTGAGTTGGTGCAAAGCCCATCCTTCCAGGAGTAGAGCGCAGGTTGTCAAGGGGATTCGGATCCTCTCCTTTCGCGGATATTTCCACATTCAGTAAGTGTAAGTAAGACATTTGGCCTTGAAACTGTACCTTTTATTATATTTTTCACAAACTTTACGAATTTTTGTGTGTTTATTTTAACTTTTTTATTTACTATTTTTTATTTTTATTTGCAACTGGGTTTTAGAAACGTGCTTTAATACGCTGCATGCGATAAAAATGCCGTCAAAGGTAGTGAACCCTGCAAACCCTCCCCCCGTGCGCACGGGCCTGACTTCGCCGGACCATAAACCGCACCAAACAGTTACGCGTAGAGGATAGAGAGACTTTTCAACAATAACTCTAGGATTTTATGAGAGCCAGATTCAATAGTTTTGCTTGTTGACGGAGCCATCGTGGTGGAAATGGGCCTCATCACTCAAGATGATTTTTCGATGGAATTCCGGATCATTTTCATGCATTTGAACGACCCAATCAGCAAAGACGTGACGTTGCTGATGATCGGCCGGCTTGAGTTCTTGTGTTAACTGGACTTTATAAGCCTTACGACCCAAATCTTTACGCAAAAAACGGTGTAATGACGTTTGCGGAATGCCTAATTCCAAAGAACGGCGAGGAAGGCCAAACCTGGGTTTTCCTCAATACTTTCGGCTGTTCTTGAGCGACGGGCACGGGTTTTATTCTTCACATCACTAACTTGCCCCAACCGCTCGAATTTTTTCACCAATTTCTGTATTGCGGTCTGACAAAGCGCTTAACGATGGTCCAAAAATGTTCGAGTTTTACGAACCGTCTCTGCCAAAATTTTCACCCTTTTTATATTGAATTTTAATCATTTCAGTGCGTTGTTTAAGCGTGTATCGTTCCATTTTTATTAATGGTGTAGTTTCTACTTGTCAAATATCAAAAAATGACAGCTTCAAAAGTGACATCTACCGAAATAGAGGGCTATTCAAAATAACACCTGTTATTGGAAAACCCTTTATATACCTAGCTCATGGGCTGAAAAGTCCAGGGCCTAATACATTGATGGCACTAGTTTTATTGCGTTCACCTCTTTTTAGTTAGTATCTACTAACGTTAAAAAGACAGCTGTTTAAATTCATGATGTTCTATTCATTAGTTGGTGAGTTATTGTGTTAAGAGTGACTCTACTTTTATTACTATCAATGGATTCATGATGGATCAAAAAGAATTTCGTGTTTTAATTTTACACTGCTTCTGGATGGGGAAAAATACCGTTCAAGCAAGGAAATGCGTACTAAAATGGCTGATAACATGGGTTTTTTAATAAGAGGTCTTATTTTGATATTCAAAGAAAAATGATATTTTTTAATATAAATGATCGGATGTTCATTTCACACAACCACGCTTACAGGACAATATCCTTTTCATGAAATTTTCCATAACCGAATTGCAAAGTGGCTGCCCTATGTCCTCGATAGCCTCACGAACTCCTTCTTTGATGTCTTGAATCAACCCTGGGCTGTTGGCGTAGACTTCCTCTTTCACGTGGCTCCAAAGTCACAAGAAAAGTTACAAGGTGTTAAATCACAAGATCTCGGTCGCCAAGTGGGATCACCTCTTCGAGAGATAAAACGATACGGAAACTTTTTCCGTAAAAGATCAATGGTTTCGTTGTTTGTGTGGCACGTAAAAATCGTTAATCATCGGCCATAAAAATTGTTAATCATCTCTCGATAGCCTTTTATATATTTAAATAACACCTGTTATTGGAAAACCCTTTAGATAACCTTGAATAGATAAAATAAATGGAACTTAGTACTGTGACCAATTCCCTTCTTTTCTGTTTGAAAATATAAATGCCCTTTGTTTACTCAGCCTGCGCAATTAAGCCTTAAAAAAATCATATTCTATAAATTATCATTCTACACAATTCAACCAAATGAAGCGAATCAATGCAAAGAAATTGATGTTTAATTTTATTCCATTGTATTTATAACTTTATTGGTTCTTCTATTTTATAAGTTGGATGAACAGACTTCAGTGAGTATAAATACGAGGCATTTCACTTAGAAGATATCAGTCGTAAACGTCGTAAAGAAAAAAATGAAATTCTACGTTTTTCTAATTGCCCTACTTAGCTTGGTATGTATTGTTGTTACAGTGACATGCATAAAAACTGGAAAACAAAAAACAAAAAAAAATTCGTCAAGGATCCGTGTTTTTTGTTTTTTAAAGAGGACATTTATAAGCTTATTCCTTTCTAGGTGTTTGCCAAAGAGCAAGTCAAATCAATATCTCGTGAAGAAATCGTATTGAGATGCGAAGAATGCTTGATTTCAAACCCCGCGGCCAAAAAATACTTTGTAGAAATATTAAATTTTAAGTATCCGGATGTACCAGAAGTAGACTCACATATGGATTGTGCGGCAGAGAAATTGGGCTTATGGGACTTCAAAACTGGACAATTTAATGTGGAACGACTTGCCGCATTTTTCTCCGTGGACCCAAATAATGCTGAAGATATGGATATAATTCAGAATTGTGTTGTTAAACCCGAGGAGGAAGAGGTACATGTACGTCGCGGATACTTATGTATATTGAATTCGAGGCTTGGCGATAATGTCTTGCGAACATTATTGTAATCACAATAAATATTAATAAAGAATGACTACCGTTTTTAAATTCTAAACGAAAACTACTTACAATATGTTAATATGCATTGGATTAGCCTTGAGATATTTTATTTCGTACTAAAATAAACAGTTATACAGAGCAATCAATTAGATCGAAATAGGGGAGTTCAAACTCCCTCCAAACGAAGTTTTAAAAAAATTTTTGACATCAATCGATATAAAAAACAAAAAAAATTGGCATTTCCGAAAATGTTTGTTTAACTTCAAGATAAAAATTTCTATCCTTGACTTCCGTTGTGTTGTAATCTCGAGTTAATCCACATCTCGAGTTAGTCCAATTACTTCTATAAAATCTGATAATTGCTAATGACAAAGATCGATTCGATGTGCAGAGAAAACAAATTATATACGAATAAAGCATGAGAACATTGGTGAGTTATTATAAAGCATATTATAATAAATTAATTTAAATCTTTTTTGGATCATTATTTATTCTTATCGCCAATCAATGATTCATCATATCCAAAACTGTGACTTAGGCGTGTACTGTGTCATAAATTTATAAACACAAAGTTATATCAGACTGCAACAAAAGTTGGAACCACCCCCTAAATCTGAGGGTCTTTGCTATTTAGCACATGAGATCTATTGTTGATTTCCTTTTCAATCTGTTAAAACAAATGGGATTGGTCGTAATTTTTGTAATTAATGGGTTTCGCAGCGAATGAAGTCTTACATTGTGTGATGAGGCATGCTTTTTGGGTTGGAATTTTTAGAGTATTTCGATGCATGAGTTCGCTGCGGTGCCCCAGAGTTGTATGCCATATGCCCATACTGGTTTTAAGATAGCTGAGCACCGTGAGAGCTTATTTTCGAGGAATACATGGGAATTGCGATTTATCAGCCAATAAAGACTCCGAAATTTGATTCCCTGCGCCTTGCGTTTATTTAAAATATGGGTTTTCTATGTGAGCTTCCAGTCAAGATGCATTCCGAGCTGCTTTGTAACATTACTTTGGTGTACGCTTGTGTTATTGAATTGAACGGGTGCGCAAGTATTTCGCGTGATTGTAAAGGTAACTTAACAGATTTCATCTGCGTTGCCTTTATTCTCCAGTCTCTGAGCCATTGAGTTATTGCATCAAGCCCTTTTTTCAGTTTAAGAGAAGTCACATCAGGGAGGGAGTCAATTGCGAGTGAAGCGTTGTCATCGGCAACAGTTCCGACTATAGTTTCCTCAGTAAACTAACACTCTATAAGGCTGTCATCATGATCGTCCTATCCTATGGCGCATAAGCTTGGACGATGAAAATATCCGTTGAGGCGTTCCTTGGAGTGTTTGAGAGAAAGATTTTTGGACCTTTGCACGTTAGCGACGGCTAATATCGCAGGCGATGGAACGATGAGTTGTATGAACTTTACGACAACATAGACATTGCGCAGCGAATAAAGATCCGGCGGGTTCATTCTTCGAACGGTATAATTTATTTTAATTTCCATGTAATATTGTCCAGTTTTTTATCCTTTTTACTACCCAACTTGCTTTCTTTGTTACGCAGTTTACATTTATTTCTTGCGTCTTGCAGTCTATATTCATTTTTTTTTATACTTTTCATAAGCCTGCTGCACCATCATAAATTTACTTTCCTATATGATATGACGAAAAACAACAGCCCAGCATCGTGTAAGATGGAGGAGTCTTGTCAAGGCTCTATGCTCCTGAGCGTAGTGAACAAAGATATAAAAAAACTTGGACCACAATATTTTAACTCTTTTACCAAGAAAAGAAGCAGGCTTTGTACTTTTTTCCATTTTTGTATATTTTGTAATAGAAGAAGAAAAGTTAAAACTCTGCCATAATCCCAGAAGTGAGAAATACTACGTTAAACCGATGAACTGACGTAATCGACGTCTACGTCTATGTCAACACAAAGCCAAAAATCCAATGTTCGAAGGTTATATTTTGTATTTGTTGGGATAAAAGATATAACAACCATCGCGAGCTGCTGTCTGGAATCAATTGAAACCAAAGCTAGAAAAGTGTAGCCATTGCTGCTGTTGCATATGAGCCGAGCAATAGAGCATTCGGCTACCGGTTGGTGCGTGACTATCCTCCGGAATGACAAACCTCCGAGCATATTTCTGCTGAATTCCGAATGGTAGTCACGCACCAACCCATTCGGCTACAGCGGCCGAGTTTTACGAAACAATTAAAACTTTTTTCAGCAATAGCCTTTAGAGATTAAAAATATTCCGGTCAGTAGGAACGTGTTCTGCTTAGAGCAGGACAGTGGCAAACGAGGTGTTCTAACGTAAGCCTTTTTTCTTGGCATAAGTTGCACGCGTCGTTCTGGGCCAATCCCATTTTAGCTGCATGATATGGACTGAGACAGGGGACATTGTCTCAGTACTCCATCCAATACTTTACATTCCTTTCTTGGGAGTGATAAAATAAAGTTGGTTGTTTTCGTGTTGCAAGTGCAATATTACCAAGCCATTCACTGAATTTTCACACACATGTAATTTGTCCACCTTTTGTTTGTTTTGTTCGTTGTTTTGTATTGGAAAGCAGCCTGACGTCAGACTTGTCAAAATCGCGAAAAATAAAATTCCGGCATTGGGAAGACGCCACCTTCAGTAGGCAATTGGCCTTGAGTATTTGATTGTCATTCATTAGTTTGCTCCAGAATAATACGCTTTCCCCCTTGCAGGATCTGTTTGATCAAAAACCAGTTTGTTGTTTAAGCAAAGAAGCTTCGAGGTGTGTTTGTATTCTGTTCAGTAGGAATTTGGACAACAACAAACAGTATTCTCTAGAACTACACATGAAGTATATCTGGAAAACTATTTATAAATATAATTGCAAGAGACTACCACAGAAATACCGTTCCAGCGAGGAAACGCTCACCAAAATGGCTGATAACATGGGTTTTTTAATAAGAGGTCTTATTTTGATATTCAAAGAAAAATTATATTTTTTAATATAAATGATCGGATGTTTATTTCATTATAAAGAGAAAGGTATGCCGTTAATAGTGGATAATAACATGAGGCAAATGAGCACCACGACCACGCTTACAGGACAATATCCTTTTCATGAAATTTGCCATAACCGAATTGCAAAGTGGATGCCGTATGTCCTCGATAGCCTCACGTATTCATCCATCTTTGAGGTCTTGAATCAACCCTGGGCTGTTGGCGTAGACTTTCTCTTTCACGTGGCCCCAAAGTCACAAGAAAAGTCACAAGGTGTTATATCACAAGATCTCGGTGGCCAAGTGTGATGACCTCTTCGAGAGATAACACGGTCCAGAAACTTTTTCTGTAAAAGATCAATGGTTTCGTTGCTTGTGTGGCACGTAAAAATCGTTAATCATCGGCCATAAAAAATTGTTAATCATCTCTCGATAGCCTTTTATATATTTAAATAACACCTGTTATTGGAAAACCCTTTAGATAAACTTGAATAGATAAAATAAATGGAACTTAGTATTGTGACCAGTTCTTTTCTTTTCTGTTTGAAAATATAAATGCCCTTTGTTTACTCAGCCTGCGCCACTAAGCCTTAAAAAAATCATATTCTATAAATTATTATTCTACACAATTCAACCAAATGAAGCGAATCAATGCAAAGAAATTGATGTTTAATTTTATTCCATTGTGTAACTTTATTGGTTCTTCTATTTTATAAGTTGAATGAACAGACTTCAGTGAGTATAAATATGAGGTATTTCACTTAGAAGTTATCAGTCGTAAAAGTCGTGAAGTAAAAAATGAAATTCTACGTTTTTCTAATTGCCCTATTTGGCTTGGTATGTATTTTTGTTGTAGTGGTATGATTAAACACCGAAAAACAAAACCACAAAAAAAAACATTCGTCAAAGGATACTTGGTTTTTTTTTTTTTAAATAAAACATTTATAAGCTTACTCCTTTCTAGGTGTTTGCCGAAGAGCAAGTCAAATCAATACCTCATGAAGGAATCGTATTGAGCTTGATGCAATGCTTGCTTACAAACCCCCCGGTCAGTAAATACTTTATAAAAATATTAAATTTTAAGTATCCCGATGTACCAGAGGTAATCTCATATATGGATTGTGTGGCAGAGAAATTGGGTATATTGGACTTCAAAACTGGGCAAACTAATGTGGATCTAGTAGCCGAATTATTCTCCGTGGACCCAAATAATGCTGAAGATATGGATATAATTAAGAATTGTATTCATAAACCCGAGGAGAAAGAGGTACATATACGTCCCGGATACTTGTGTATGTTCAATACGAGGCTTGGTGATAAGCTGAGGAATTATCTCGTGGGAGATTTGGGAGAAAATCACAATGATTATTAATACATTTTATACGAAAGCTACTTAAAATCTATTATCATTAATTAAAATCTGGATCATCTTTGGAATATTTTATATTTTTTGCTTTAGCACATGAGATCTATTGTTGGTTTCCTTTTCAATCTGATAAAAGAAATGGGATTGGTGGTAATTTTTGTAATTAATGGGTTTGGGTGCGAATGAAGTCTTATATTGTGTGATGAGGCATGCTTTTTGGGTTGGAATTTTTAGAGTATTTCGATGTGTGAGTTCGCTGCGGTGCACCAGAGTTGTATGCCATATCTCCATACTGGTTTTAAGATAGCTGAGCACCGTGAGAGCTTATTTTCGAGGAATACATGGGAATTGCGATTTATCAGCCAATAAAGACTCCGAAATTTGATTCCCTGCGCCTTGCGTTTATTTAAAATATGGGTTTTCTATGTGAGCTTCCAGTCAAGATGCATTCCGAGCTGCTTTGTAACATTACTTTGGTGTACGCTTGTGTTATTGAATTGAACGGGTGCGCAAGTATTTCGCGTGATTGTAAAGGTAACTTAACAGATTTCATCTGCGTTGCCTTTATTCTCCAGTCTCTGAGCCATTGAGTTATTGCATCAAGCCCTTTTTTCAGTTTAAGAGAAGTCACATCAGGGAGGGAGTCAATTGCGAGTGAAGCGTTGTCATCGGCAACAGTTCCGACTATAGTTTCCTCAGTAAACTAACACTCTATAAGGCTGTCATCATGATCGTCCTATCCTATGGCGCATAAGCTTGGACGATGAAAATATCCGTTGAGGCGTCCCTTGGAGTGTTTGAGAGAAAGATTTTTGGACCTTTGCACGTTAGCGACGGCTAATATTGCAGGCGATGGAACGATGAGTTGTATGAATTTTACGACAACATAGACATTGCGCAGCGAATAAAGAACCGGCGGATTCGTTGGCTGGACTATGTCATCCGAATGGATACAAAAGCTCCGACTCTGAAAGTATTCGATGCGGTACCAGAGGTAGCAGCGAAAGCAGAAGAAAAATCAGGTGGCGAAGGACTTAAAAAATCAGGTGGCGAAGGACTTGGATTCACTGTCGCCAGTTAGCACGAGAAAGAAGCGACTTTGTTAAAATTAGGTTTTTTTTCATGTCCCAGGCGCGAAAAAGTTCTCATGCCATATTTTTGTGTCTTTAAGTTTTTCATACTCTTCTATTTTTTTGTTGTTGCATTTTAACTTTTAAGGAGCCACTGCCTTGTTTGACATATGTTTGATGCCAACCGTATCACACCCCATTTCTCATTACCCGAAAAACTCACCCACTGATAAGCATGCGTGGGTTGTGTCAAGATAGTTGATTGAACATTTCGCATAGAGTCGATTTCTGCTCTTATTTGTATATTTTCAAAGGTGTAAAAAGCGGATATTCCATGCACAAACGTCGCCCACAATGCGGCCACTAGTTTCGATTTGCCACCTACTTAACATAAGTGTGTGGCACAACAGGCGGCACATATTTTTATACATTCGTACGTTTGCCTAACCATACCTACATACATATATTTTCAGGCATACTTATATTTTTACATCCAATGCAATGCAAGTAAGACACTTGGCGTTGAAACTTTGCCTTTTATTATATTTTTCACAAATTTTGCAGATTTTTTTGTTTATTTTAATTTTTGTTTGTATTTATTTACTATTTTTTATTTTTATTTTTCAAAAAATTTGCAACTGGGTTTTAGAAACGTGCTCTAATTCGCTGCATGCCATAAAAAATGCCGTCAAAGGTGGAGAACCTGTTTAACGCGTGGCAACCACATGTTGCAAGTACTCATGCTTCAAATAATACATATTTATATATTGTATATATGCATGCAGTACATTGCGTTCGAACGGTATAATTTTTTTTAATTTCCATGTAATATTGTCCAATTTTTTATCCTTTTTACTACCCAACTTGTTTTCTTTGTTACGCAGTTTACATTCATTTCTTGCGTCTTGCAGTCTATATTCATTTTTGTTTTTTATAATTTTCATAAGCCTGCTGCACCATCATAAATTTATTTTCCTATATAATTTAGTTTTCATGAAATTATAAATTGGTTAAATTTTTTTTTGTTTATTTTTAAACTTTTTTGCAATGCTTATTGGACCTAGGCTGTGGCAGTCAACCACAATAAAGCAAGACCTATAATGGTTGACGCGCGCCCGGTGGAATTTTTCGAAAGCTTCTGCTACCTCGACTGCACTATTAGACAGACGGCGGAGCAGACGAAGATGTCAACTGCAGGCTGAACATAGCAGGGCGGCGCATCATCTGTAGAATATTCTGACGATAAATAGGTTACACGCTTAGAAAACCACTAAATGACTTCACGAGAATGGCACTGGACTGGAACCCGCAAGAGAGCAGAGATCGCGGTCGGCTAAAAATCACTTGGCGATGGTCGATGTCGCGTGAACTAGCAGCACAAAAATAGTAGTCCAGTACCGTGTAGTCTGATCGAGGCCCTACGCTCCCGAGCGGAGTGAGAAAAGATATAAAAAAAATTGGATCTCAATATTTTAACTCTTTTACCAAGAAAAGAAGCAGGCTCTGCACTTTTTTCTGTTTTTTTTTTTATATTTTGTGAAAGAAGAAGAAAAGTTAAAACTCGGCCCTAATACCAAAAGTGAAAAAAAACGATGAACTGAAGTCAACAACACCAAAAATTAACTGTTCGAAGGTTAGTGCGTGACTGCCATTTGGAAGTGCGTAGATTTAAATATCCGTGTATAAAACTGCAAATTATAGAAAACGGTTTTTCTAATAGCGGTCGTCCTTCGACGGGCATTGGTAAAGCTCCGAGTGTATTTCTGCCATGGTAAAGGTCCACACAAACGAAATCACCGCGTAGACCAATTTCAACATATTCTACGCAATTTGGCTTCCAAAATCGCTTGATTTAACGCCTTTGAACCATTTTCTGTGAAGCCATCTCAAAGATATACTTTACAGAAGTAATTGAGGCTTTGAAAAGTAACATTCGAATTGAACTGTGGAATTTTTTATTCCCCAAGACTAAGTGACAGCTCAAGAGGACTCAAGAAAAGGTGGCGGGATACTAGTACTGGAATTTGGCGAGTCAGTCAAGCTACTCTAAGGCCCCTTGCTAACCCAGGCTGCTCGTCGAAATTCGTGGGTGAATGTAAGAAAAAACTGAACAGTGTTACAGAACTCAACAAAATTTGTCTTATTTGGGTGCTTGGACATTGTGGTATTACAGGGGACGAGTTGGCTGATAAACTGGCTAATAAAGGCGCTGCAAGCATACCACTAGGCCCTGAACCCTTTCTAGGTGTCAATTCTGCATCGATTCAACTATGGATTGACGACTTCATGAGATCTACGCATAGAAAACGTTGGTCTGATTGGGCTCCTGCAGAGTAGCCAAGTGCTTTGTGAAATAATGTGAAAATTGTGAAATAAAACAGGAAATTAGTGACCTTTTTCCTACAAATTAGTAGGAAGGACCTGTAATGCTGGTGGGTGTAATCACTTGACACTACATCTGTGGTCAACATATTACTATCATGGGAATCATTGGCAACCCAATATGTCTATCCAATATGCCTATCCTATCCCGAGAATGAGGAGCACTGCAGCTTATTTTCTTTATAGCTTTCCGGCGTTTTCTAGAATCACACTTAGGCTGTTGCGGTGCCGTGTACTGAGTATGCGTCAAGGTCATGCTCTTCCTCTTCTGGAGTACTTACGATTTATCAAAGAATTCAAAAGATGCCCGTCTCTCTATTGCTTGCACTGTAATCTATTCGGGTGTAGTAAAATGGTCTTCCTGACTGAATGCTTGGACTGGACAAATCTAATCTAATCTAAAGAGGACTCATCAATGGGTAATCTTCCCAGAAACAAAAGCGTTTTCAATCGCTGAAGTATGTAATATTGGGTAGTCGAAAAAGTCTTTTCGTATTTCTAGTCAAACTTTAACCCATTTTTTTGTATATTTATAATGAACTTTATTAATTCAAATATGTACCATTTTGGTCAACCGCCTTTTGCCATAATACTTCTAGAGGCATTATTCCATCAGTGTACAACTTTTGTGGTTTGATTGGCATTGACCGAAACCAATGGTAGTCCGATGGTGCAAGGTCAGGGCTATATGGTCTCCTCCAGCCAAGCTCTCCCAGTTTTTGCCGAGTCATCAAAGATGTGTGTGGTCTAGCGTTGTCCTGTCCCTTTCTGCTGATCAGTTCTGGCCGTTTTTTTTCGAATGCTTGCTTCAATCTCATAAGTTGTTGACAGTAAAGTGTAGAATCAATCGTTCGAGCAGGCTGGAGCAACTCATAGTGGATGATTCCTTTCCAATCCCACCAAACACACAGCATAACCTTTCGAGGTGTCAATCCTGGCTTTGCGACCATTTGTTGAGCTTCACCACCCTTGCACCATGATCTTTTTCGCACATTATTGTCGAATTTGATCCACTTTTCGACTCCTGTTACCATTCGCTTCAGAAATGGTTCGATTTCATTTCGTTTCAGCAAAGAATCGCAGACGTAACCAGCCTTTTTTAAATGGTTCAAAACCGTTTGATGATGAATGTTTAGTGCCTCGGTCATGTCATGGCAGCTTATGTGACGGTCCTGGTCAATCTTTTCCATAATTTCATCGATTTTTTCAGCGATAGGTCGACCGGAGCGAGGTGCATCTTTCACATCGAAATTTTCAGAACGGAAGCGAGCGAACCATTATTGTGCTACACGAACTGATACAGCATCGTCTCCGTAAACTTCACAAATTTCATTGGTGGCTTGCGTGGCATTCTTCCCTTTTTATATTACAAAAATTTCAAAATATAGCGAATTCCTTCATTATTTTCACTCATTTTTGAACAGCTATAACTTTTTTTCAACTTCTCCGAATTTAGTGTTTTTTTTTGGTTAAATGAAGCTTAAAATGTCACATTTCTAACACCATATGATATGACACAATGCACAGAAGATAGATGACGCCAACGACATCTATTGACTAAATACGAAAAGACTTTTTCGACTACCCAAGATTTGAGTTTGACTAGAGAGACTAGAAACTATTGGGGGAATTTCGAAATTTATTATTCATACTATAAATCTTATTGTATGTATATTTTTTTAAATTCAACTTAAGTAATAAACCTCAACTTAAAATACCCTGTATTTTCTGGCTGGCGCACAAAATGTAATTGAATAAATTTTTTATACGAAAAAAACTGTGTTATATTTTTTTGAAGTAGAAGATTTAATTACCGATAACAGCTGACTTATGAAGACACTCAATAAAATATTTATTATTGCAATTGAGCTACTAATGGGTGCTTTTCGTAGATAAGGCTTGGGGCACTGGCCACTGGCTTCAGTCAGTTTTTTGTTAAGAAATATTAAGCTGGTCTCATAAATGTTTACATTAGTAATCAAGGAAACAGCGTTCGGCTGCTATTACGAAATTATGGCTGTGATAATTTATTATGCTTAGAAAATTATATACATGAGATACTTAATACATGCATATACCTGTATGTATGTACTTCTATAGGTATTTATATGCGTTTCTACGGGGCGGCCGCCGTAGCCGAATGGTTTGGTGCGTGACTACTATTCGGAGTTCACAGAGAGAACGTAGGTTCGAATCTGGAAGAAACACCAAAATTAAGAAAAAAATGTTTCTAATAGTGGTCGCCCCTCAGCAGGCAATGGCAAACCTCCGAGTGTATTTCTGTCATGAAAAAAAGCTCCTCATAAAAATATCTGCCGTTCGGAGTCGGCTTGAAACTGTAGGTCCCTCCATTTGTGGAACATCATCAAGACTCACACCACAAATAGGAGGAGGAGCTCGGCCAAACACCCAAACAGGGTGTACGCGCCAATTGTATATACCGGCTGCTTCAAAAAAATGTATACACACTTTGAACTTCCATAGAAAATTTATTTACCGGTCTACAAAGTTAAATTTCAGGAAAATAGAAAGCTGAAAGTCCAATGTAAATGAAACATAAATAACAAATGTTAATACTGTTCAAATTGGTGACCTGCAGCATCAATACATTTTTGAGTACGAGTCACCACAGATTCTGTACATCGTATCAAAACGTCCAATGAGATTTCTCTACACACTGCTTGAATCTCATTCCAAAGAATGTCTAGGTTACGTGGTTTAGGTTTGTACACCTCATCTTTTACTGTGCCCCACAAGAAGAAATCCAGTGGTGTAAGGTCTGGAGAGCGTGCTGGAAACTCGATTGGCCCCCTGCGTCCTATCCACTGGCCCGCCAAATTTTGATCCAGGTAAGCAAAAATGTATTGATGCTGCAGGTCACCAATTTGAACAGTATTAACATTTGTTATTTATGTTTCATTTACATTGGACTTTCAGCTTTCTATTTTCCTGAAATTTAACTTTGTAGACCGGTAAATAAATTTTCTATGGAAGTTCAAAGTGTGTATACATTTTTTTGAAGCACCCGGTATATATATACAGGGTATGGTTTCTGTACCAAATCGATTTTGTTTCGTCCCTATTTTGTTAGTTGCCATTTAACAGACATTGAGAATAACGAAGAAAATTATTTGACTTTGTTGGTAGGGTTCGTACGACGCTCAATTCAACTATGGCCTGGCGGTAACTAAATTCAATGCTACTGGATATCTCAAAAAAGGCTCTTACTGCCTAAAATGACAGCTCAGAATTAAAGTGCAGAAAGCGCTAACAGCTCTCGAAGTGATGCACTAATGGATCATTAATTGCGTAGGTTCTCTAGAAATAACCAAGGAAAAATTTGGAATTTTACGGAAAAATTATATATAGTATTATGGAAAATTTATATGATGTTCCTATTATTATATTATTGAAAATAGCCTATTTCTGCCTGCCCATAGACCCCGATGTGCTTGTATGGTATGAATTTTTTAATTATAAGTAAAAAAAGGCAACAAAAACTACCTTTGTTTGATGCCCGCAACTGCACGCATAAATATTACAAAAAAATATTTTTCCCGTCGTTACTGAATTTTTTTTTTTCGTGCATTTTTATGTTATTAATAAATTTTACTCAACGAAATGACAGATGGCTGCTCTCACAAGCGCTGCCTGCCGGCGTGCGATAAAGTATTGGGTTTCACACAAATGTCAAATGTAATAAGAGATAAATATGGCATTACTAATCTGAGCTGCTCAAGAGATTAGTAAAGGAAATGCAGGTCACATAGCTTTTGGGCACAAACTTCCAAGCGCTTCATCTTCATAATACTGAATGTTGGCGAAGGAATTGCTTCGGAAAAGGCAAACAAAAATTTGGTAAAAAATATTTAACAATAAAAAACGTGAACTCTATTAATATAAAATTACTAATTATCAGATTTCTGAGTATGCAATAATTTATTTAATTTTTGTCTCTCATTAAATAAGAAATACCATATTAATCATCCTGTAAGCAGAGAAAGTGTTGCAGTAAACCCTTCTGGAGGGGCACACAAACAAGCTGACGCGCACGCTCATATGTTGTGCCACCAAGAAAACCGCAAGCATCAACTTCACCAACGCCAACATCAATAGTTACAGCAGCAACCACTGTAACTAGCGTACACATATACGAGTACACTCACATACATGCCTGAATACTCGTACAGTAGCGGATATGGAAATCCGAATAGATACTTAAGTACAGTACTAAGTTCGCTTTTCACGTGAAATGGCTGTCAAAATCCATACAAACTGCATTGCCGTGAAATATGCGTGAAATTTCGTATGTATACCACGATAAAGTAGTACTCAGTTTACACCGGGGGAGAATGTCACGCAACATGTCGGCAACAAGATGCTAGCAACATGTTTTCACACCTATTTAACCCTTTCGAACCTCCTGGTACACCATATGTACCACTAAATGTTTATAAAGTGTGTCTGAAAAATACATTTCAGAAATACCGACAGGATAGTTCTAGGCAGAATATTGATGAATAATTGATGAAATTTAAAGGAAGATCGTCCTTAAAATAACTTAAAGCAACTTCTGTGAATCTACTTGAGACTCTAGAGTTCCCAGCTTTAGGAACATGCATGCGAAACAAAAAAAAATCTACCAGTATTAGATGAGAAATTAAAAAGAAGCGAGTCTTCATTCAGGGTCAGCACATCTGGCCTTCTTTGCGTTAAGTGGCAAGATAAAAAAGGAAGTTATGGTGCTAAGCAACTGTCATACGTCAACAATGATAACAGTTAATAAAATGTTGAAAGATGGAAAAAAATATTAGTATCATGCCCTGAATCTATAAAGTTTTACCGAGAAGCAATGGGAGGAGTAGATGGCAGGAATTTACGAATACGATAGGAAGTCTACAATATGGTGGAAAAAGGTTTTCTACCGTCCACTAAAGTTTTTTAGAGAAAAACTTCCTTCCATCGAATTTCTAATAACATTAACTGAGTCATTAATAGCAGAAGGTAAGAAAACTGCAGCCGTCAGGTCGTTTATCTAAACGTCAGAGACAGCTGGGAAACGTATCTTTGCATTTACCGATGCCAATTCAAACTCGCAGACGTTGCTCCAAATGTGCGC
Organism: Anastrepha obliqua; assembly: GCF_027943255.1. Classification (NCBI taxonomy): domain Eukaryota; kingdom Metazoa; phylum Arthropoda; class Insecta; order Diptera; family Tephritidae; genus Anastrepha; species Anastrepha obliqua. The sequence continues at coordinate 10,754,693 of NC_072896.1, read as the reverse complement.
TAGAAAAAAAGCAAACCAGAACAAAACATATTTGTCAGCAATGTAATATACCACTTTGCATGAATTGCTTTGCCACTTATCATACTGAAAATCAATAGATTCCGCACATTTTTTATAAAGCTAAGCTACTTTACGTTTATTTCGAATAAAAATCTGTTAGAATATGAATACTATTTTTGTATAACTTGAATTTTTCACCATTAAATGATATAAAAATTTAATTCTATACTTAGTTTTACTACTTGTCGATAGAGGACTGATGGTACACATGTAATACCACTCAAAGGTACTGCTGGTACAATGTTGTACCACCCCCCCTTACCCCTCCCATGACGAAATTGGGAAATCTTTAAATGCACACTTTTCAGTTATCCGTAATCCAATAAGTTGGAGCTAGTTAAATTATTTTTATTTAATAGGCTGAATGCCGGTTCGAAAGGGTTAAAAGGTGCATGTCATTGAACATTGAACTGACAGTTCGTTTGTGAGTGAAGCGCCTGAGTTTTTTTGAAGTGAAAACTTCTTTAGAATCGTTGGGAGTGATTTGAGACTCGATGAAACGAAAAAGCGACACTACGAAGCGTTATATGTTGATATACGTATATGTGTGTGGCTGCGTACGGCTGAGCCACGCTAGTATAGTGAGTATTGTAGTATGTGTACTACACTGCCTATTACTTGCTTTGGTGTTTAGTTCAAGCGTCATACGTATGTATGTTTGTATGTATGCTAGTACGTATGTGTGTATACTACACCACCTAATACTTGCTTAGACCAAGCGTCCTACGAATGTTTGTGTGTATGTTAGTATTATACGTCTGTGTAACATACGCGTCACGACGCTCATAATAGCAATCGCGTGTGCTGTATTGCGTCCGTATTTTTATATCCGTAAATATTTTCATTTTTAAATATTTATTTACATTTAATTGCCAAAGTTTGCGCTCTCATGTACACGATCTGCAGTTAGACAAAGTAGCAACATCGTCAAATTTTCTAATTCTTTCCGAGACTTGGTTGGATAATGAAAACATTTTCGACATTCCCAATTTTGATATTGTAGTTCAATTTAAAAGACCACAAACGAGAGAAGGCGGTGTTGAAATATACCACAATCAAAATGACGGTGCTCGTAATTGTAACTCCACAGATAGATCTGAATGCACAGCAACTAGAATCACTGTCTGTTCAGCTCTCTAAAGTGGGAGAAATATGTGCATGCGAAACCAGATTGAGCAATGGAAAAACAGTTTTAATTGTGTCAATTTATATTTCACCGAATCAATCAATAAATAGCATCACGGAATTCATTCACGAAAATTTAATAAAGTATACACCAGAAGTATCGCGGATACTTAGAAAAGATTACGATAAAGTTCCAATGATTTTAAGTGGCGAATTTAACGTAAATTTTGCATTGAACACAGCGGTTCCTTTAATTGACTTTCTCAATACAACATTCAATTTAAAAATGTGTAACAATCGCACTGAGTCGAAAACACGATCAAAAACAACAATTGACGCGGTATTTCAAAGATATGTTGACAACATCGAAACCAAAGCATTTGTATCATATTTTAGCTATCATAAGCCACTCGTATCATTTGTTGAAATTGAAAACATTGAGGATGAATAATAATAAAATGAAGAAAATAAAATATGAACTTTATAGCAATATTATAATGAACCTATAATTATCCCGCTCCTAATGCTGCTTTCGTCTTATTCTCTCTCAGTTTGTTTTACGGAAGGTTTCACTTCTATCGCGTCTAGCCGTTAGACTGGTATTTTTTTATTTAATCGATGTTTTAGTTCGGACTTTGTTGATCCAAATACTCTAAAGTTGTTATATATGTACTTCTCTTCTTCTTGTCATATTAGTAGGCTTGAACGTATCCAGTAAACCTTTGTGCGTTACGCTTTGCGTTCTTTGAATATCTCTGATCCAATTCCATTCTATAAAAGTCGATGCTTGCTCATTAATCTTGAAATACTAGCTATTAGAAGGGCTATATCTCCCTCACTTTCGTTTTCGATTTGATAAGAGGGGCGATTCACTCCCCAACTCTACTCGAGAAAATTAATTTCAATATTTCTCAGCGTAGCTTACGAAATTATGATATTTTTTGGTTAGGGATGGTTTGAACTAATTATGATTCCAGTACTGCGATTTCTAGAACTTTGAGAGAATTTAGTTCGCTTTCAAATCATATTAGCCTAGATTTCTCTTCAACAAAGTACCACTTCAAATTGTTACTAAATTAATTATTGAAGTGAATTCTAAGTACTCTCTAATATTCTTTCTGCGTAAATTATAAGAAATGTTCCATTTTATTTAATTCGGTACAATGGAACAAGCAAATTACAAGTTTACTTTATTTTTGATTGAAATATTTAGCATTCATCTGCATTTTTAGATTATTAAATGAATAAATAAAGAAGAAAATAAGTATCCAAGATGACGTATGGAATTTTTAAGCGAAACGTCTTCGCAAAGAGTCTAAGTGTAAATCCTCTTTAAATTTTTGTGTGTAAATATATAATATATTGTGTGTGACAATAACAGGTGTTACAGGTGAATGGATTGCGCTGTCGAGCGATGATTAACGATTTTTTATGACCGGAATTGGATGGTATTGATCTGGACAACGTTTATTTTCAACAAGACGGCGCTACGTGCCACACAAGCAACGAAACCATTGATCTTTTACGGGAAAAGTTTCTGGACCGTCTTATCTCTCGAAGAGGTGATCACAATTGGTCATCGAGATCTTGTGATTTAACACCTTGTGACTTTTTTCTTTGGGGCCACGTGAAAGAGAAGATCTACGCCAACAGCCCAAGGTTGATTCAAGACCTCAAAGATGGAATTCGTGAGGCTATCGAGGACATAGGGCAGCCACTTTTCAATTCGGTTATGAAAAATTTCATGAAAAGAATATTGTCCTGTAAGCGTGGTCGTGGTGGTCATTTGCCTGATGTTATTTTTCTTTACAATGAAATAAACATCCGATCATTTATATTATAAAATAACATTTTTCTTTGAATATGAAAGTATTAAAATAACCCTATATGAATGTGTGTTAATTTGTTTAAAAACACTTTTCTTACCAAAAGTGGCCAACTGCTTTCTGGCCGCTATAAGCTTCATCAGGAATCTCTAAATAAGATCAGTACCCAAATAACAAAGAAGAGCGCCGAAACAGTTTACCCAACGAAACTTTGTAGGATTAGGTAAATTCAATTCAATTAAAATGGGTTCCATAAATATAATTTTTGATGTTTGATTGGGTGTAATCGCGAAGATAAAGTTTATGTGAATATATCAAAAACTATTTAAGCTTCGAAAGATAGTATGCGGCTCAGGTGGAAAGTAATGAATTGAAGTCCCAATCATATCTATATAAATGTCGTTGAAAATTTCCTCAAAAGCGCCGACATCTGCAAGCGTTCACAGCGTATTATTAAAAAACGAATTTTCCAACGATCGACTGAAAAAGTATTAAAATCTGAATTTCAAAGTGCGCCACTGTACGCAAAAGTATTTGATACGCCAACCAAAGTAATTTGGTACGAAGGTGCTGACAATTGACATGAACATGCGGCACATTTCGGTTTTGGTTTCGTTGGCTGCTGCAGCGCGTGGCAGCTGGAGAAAACTGAAATGTAATTTCACTCTTTGATAAAACTGACACGTGATCTCAAAACCGTAAGTCTAATGGTTTTTCTAAGTAGGCATATGTGTACTGTTTTTTTTTCACCGATCTGAGTTTTCTTTCACAATTGCATCTACTTCAATTGATATCTTATTAGCGGTCGGAGCGCAATTCACTGGGTCACAAGGGTGACCACAAACAAGGTAACTTAATTAATGTACACGTAAAGCTATAACAGAGTTGTGAACTTTTTCTTAATTACAAGCAATAATGAATAAGATTAAAAAAATGTATATTTTTCAAATTCACGAGAAGAGCTTTGAGCTTAGTGTAAGATTTGGTGGCCAAATAAATGAAATGATGAAGGAGTTGAAGTTATGTATTCTGTATTAACCAGCTGAATCGGCGGTTGAAGTAACCAAAAATATCACCACTTTTTGTTTTCATTCATTCTAGGCCTCACCTGTCTAGTAATCTCACAAATGGGTTCCATGGTTCATCTATTGTTTGCCTGTATACCTACCTGATCCAGAACTTGATTGAGAATAAAGGGAATACTAGCTCCTCTCCTAAGAAGGTGGTTAGAAGTTGTCAGAAACTTTTTCCATTTATTTTCCCTCAAGCCATGAGTGGGCGGTATGCAAGATTTGGAGGCAAGGCATGGCAAATATGTTTACGAATGTCACGAAATTGGAAGGAAGAGTTGGTGGGGGAGTATTCTGTGAGGGGCTCCCCATCAAGTTCAAATTTAGGCTTTCGGATCAATGTATTGTTTTCCAGGTGGAGGTAGCCGGAATTAAGGGAGTACTGGGCTGGTTGCTCACTTCGGTAACTACTGTAAAGGATGTAAATAGGGCAATTAGGGCCTTGGGCTCGTTGTTGTGCGTTCGAAATTAGCCGGGGAACGCCTGGCTTCTCACTCGATTGCATCCGAATACTTCGAGATCAGGCTCATTTGAGTTCCCGGTCACAGCGGCATAGATGGTAACTGCTGAGCTGATGAGCTGGCTAGACAGGGAACCCTGGAGACGGTTTTAACGCAAAATGAGATGATTAGTGTTGCCTTGAAAACCTGTTGTCTGTTTCTCTAAAGATGGACCTCGCGTCAACTCAGCGCGCGCTGAGCTAGAGCGGAAATGTGCAAAGTCGTAAAATCCTTCTGGTCACGGGTAGATCGGGGGCGTTCGAGAACTTCTGGAGGGAACTTCTAAGCCTAATAAAGCTGTACCTCTCGATTTTAGTGAATATCATTACCGGACATAGTCCGTTAGGTGTCCATGCGGTAAGACTTGGGATTGCTTCAAGTACGTTCTGCGGAAACTGTCTGGAGGACGAGGTGGAATAGTTTCAACACATTCTTCCAACTGCCCTGCTCTCGGCGGGCAAAGATTTCGGCATCTGGGCTCTCACTTTTTCGCCACATCTGCGGATATTACAAGTTTAAATATCATGCCTCTGGTGAAGCACGAACGTAAATTAACCACCGTCGACGTCGTCGTAATCCCAAGGCCCCTTCTTCCCCCCTTCTCCTTTTCCTGTAGGGAATCAGAACGGACGAATTTTGAATATTTGTCCAAGTGTTCCCATTTATCCTAACCTAACCTAACCTAACCTGTCAGAGAAAAAGTTTACTGGAAATATGGTTATTGGGCCCAAAACGTGTTATAGGTGTGGATTGAATTTACTATTTTTATGCATTTAAAAGAAGAATTCAGCACAGTATACAAAAATATTTTCATTTTTGGCAAACAGTAACAACGTTCATATGTGACCCACTGTCATTATTGGCCCTTTTCTTCACAAAAAAAAATTTTTTTCCTTGGCCTTTTTCTTCAAAAAAAAAAAAATAAAAATAAAAATAAACGATGTAACTGTATATTACTACTAATTATGCATCTTTATACGCATTTCCAACGCATGCACTCCACTTACCCCTTTGCCTTGGACGCTGCTGCGGATGCACTGGTATGAAGCGATGCGGCACTAGACGCACATTTGGTGGGCATGGCAGAGTGCCAATATTGCGATATACCACAATATCGGTGTTACCCTGTAAAACAACGTGATCTTGGCGATTTTGCACGGTTGTGGTATCGTAGATGGTGTGCTGCTGTTGTTGAGGTTGTGGCTGCTGCTGATGGGTTTGATATTGTCTAGACGTTATGCTGCTTGCATTGCCAACGAAATGATGCTGCTGCTGCTGTTGATGTGGCTCTTCCTGCTGAACATGTTGTCGTATTGTTGTTGTTGTATTCGTTGTGATATGCTGATGATGGTGATGATCGATGGATGTGCTGACGCGCAATGTGGTGGTGGGTATGTCGGGTTGCGGCACAAAGTTATAATGCCTCTGCAGTTCATGCTGAGGTCCACGCTGGCGGTTAGCACTTTGTGGCAAAAGTGTTTGTTGTTGTTGCTGCTGCTGCTGCTGATGGTGATATTTTCCTTCTCGGGGATTGTATGAGAATTGTTGTTGCTGCTGCGTTTGATGCAGCCTTTGCTGTTGGGGTTGCTGGTGTTGCTGCTGCTGTTTCACAGCTCCCTCCCTTCGTCTCAATTCGTCAATTTGTTGCTGTTGTTGTTTGCGCAGAATTTGCTGTTGTTGTTGCTGTTGCTTTTGCCGCTCCTGCTGTGTTTGTTGTCTTCGCATATTCTTTGGTATATTTTCTGCGATTATTCGTTGCAACTGCGGCAGCTGTTCCGCGTCCGCTACTGACATGTTGCGTGTTGCATGCGTCGCATTTGGTTGCATGCGCTGCAGCAACACTTTCCGTCGGTTGCCTTTGTATCGCTGACCCGCAGCCATACCCAACGCTGTGTGATTGTGTGTTTTCGCGTGATATTTACGGCGCAGCTTTCGTTTGGCTGGCTGTTGCGTTGCTGGCAACATTGTTGCCGCAACATCGCTTTGTACAATTTCATTGTCAACACTTAGAGTAGAACTTACACTATTTACACTAACATTGTCGCTGGCGCGACTATTATTTACAAACTTTGTTGCGCTCTCCACGAATGAGAGCTGATTGACGCTGGATGACCGGTCGTCGGTCAACATGTTGACATGAGGCAAATGTTGCGTAGCCTGCAGTAAGAAGAAAAGCAGCAACATCGGGCGCGCTAATCGCGCCATTTGCCGATTATTACAAAACCATTTCGTTGATTTTCGTTTATCGCGTTGTTTTTGTTTGTTTGCGGTTGATAGATTAGACGTTGGCTGGCCGCATAGCGGCTGCTGTTCATCAGCGGCAAATGCCACGCTGACATTTCGCTTGACAAGCGCTGTCATTTTCAGTTATTTTTATTTATGTTATTCTATGTTTGTCCGAAATCATTTGTTGCACTTTGAGGGAAAGCATATTTAGGTTGCTGCCGCGCCACAGTTGCTACATTCATATACAAATTTTAACTGTGAAAATATCGATTTGGCTTTCAATAAATTTAAGTCACATTTCAAATCAATTAATTTTTGGTATTTGTATTTGACAGCTGCAGCGTTGGATTTTCTTTATTAAAATAAGCAGTTTATGACAAAAAAAAGAAAAAAGTAAAAAAAAATTAAATCAGCATTCCGTTGCCGCACGTACAACTCAATTAATTGTCGTTAATTTGCAATTTGTCTTCCCCCAGTATTTAACCCACTCTCTGCCTCTTCGCCTTGCGTTAAGTTTTCCAACTCTGGTGCCCCACAAAATAACTTCGCGCATTGCTCCAAGTAATTTTCTAGCACTTGCCGCCTGTTGCGCTGCTTCGCGCGGTAGCGTGTAACAGAGCGCGCCCGTCCCGTTAACCACATGTGGTGCATTACGCGCAATCGGTTAATTATATTCGGCACAATTTTATTGCTCAATTCGCGATTGCACAGAGCTGCGCTGCTGGTGGTCGAACAGCCTAATATTTTGTTATCAGAAACATTTAAAAATATGAACACAATTTTTCGGTTTTTTTTTGTGAATTGCGGTTTTTGATAATTTAGTAGGTGCTAAAAATTGTTTCGATGCCAGAAATGAAACAGGCCAGAGTATTAGTCACGCCACCAAGCAGGTGCACTCTGCTTCTCACAGATAGACAGAAAATCTCTTAAAACAGAATTAGCTATGGCAGAAATTATTGGCTAGGAAAATGGCGATGCATTACAGAGAGATAATAACAGTGATGATCCACTCAAATATCTAATAACGGTTCATTATCCGTTATGACAATCTACTTTTTTCCTATTTTTTATAATTTTCTTATGTATTTTAATTAATACCTCAAATACCACTTTAATTTGCGGCTGCACAAATAAAACCAAATCCATCAACTGTTGGATGGTATTGGGTGTCCTTCACGCGGCACGCCTTCTTTAGAATAATGTGCTGTGCGGAATCTCCGATATAACTTTGAGAACGCAGGCGTCTCTCCATATATTTTTGGCACTGACTAAACGTTCCTACAAGCTTAAATGCGACAAAATCCATAGAGACGGGCAAATCAAATCTGTTACTGCTATGTCGGTGGAAGTTCCACCGACTCTTATATTGTAGGTTTGCGTTTTCTTGTAACCATTCAGCTGACTAGCAGTGGAACATAAAATTAAATATCGCAGTACTAAAAGGCTAGTACGAATGTCACACGAATTGATGCAAAAGCACCTTTTAGGCCAAATGGACGCCTGAACTTCTTTACTGTGACGTAACGACTCCCACGCCTTTTTGAGACAATCGTCAAGCCTGGATTAAAGCCGAAGAAGGTTTTATTGTGTGTCTGGTAGTATTGAAAGGGAATCATCATCAATGAGCTGCTTCCATCGGAGCAAAATCTCAATTTGGACCTCTGCTAATATCAACTCGCCAGCTTGAAGCAGACAGTCGATAAGAAGTGGGTAGCATTGATGAATATTGCAGGCAGCTCCCACCTTTAACCTCTTCAGATTCAAGCAATAAGCAAAACTAAAAAAAAAGAAAAATCGACTACCTGCATTCGCGCTAAGTATGGAAGCGCGCTATATAAAAATTGTATTTAGCATTTTAGAGAAGGTTTTTAGATGTGTACCGAGGGTTTGAGGAGTTTAACGACGGGCCAGAAGTTTGGACAGCTTTAATGGGAGGTTCGCTGCATGAAGCAGATCACTACTTGATGTCATCTTTCTTTACAAATTAAAAAGTTTTCTTTAAGCTACAAAACTAGTCTCAAGAGGAGCTTGTGAAAATGAGCTGATACGTGTTGTACCGTGGACTTTTTCAAGCGCGGAGCTGTGAAATTGAATCTTAACTATAGGCAGCACATGTTAATCTCATTGCCGATCTAAAGCCGAAAAATCTTCAGAACTTTTTAGCTGATATTTGAGTACATTTTTATATCAAAAAATTAAAAAAAAAATTGTAGATTCATATATTGATTTTTAAAGAAATATATACGGCAAAATCGTTGAATCTGATGAGATTCCATGCTCTATTCCCGAAGCCAACACCCAATAGTAAGAGCCTAGCTACGGAAATTTTAGGTTTAGCAAATGGGACTGACTTATTTAGAAAAAACTATTTTTTTTTAGACTTTTCTAAAGTAGACGCACTTTCCATGTTGTCTCTGCAACGAAGACAGTAGAACCCACCCTATAGTTCACTACGAGAATCCCCCAATAGATCTTATAACATAAAATTTGCCATTGGCAGCTTCAAACCTTACAAATCACCGGGAAGTGATGGAATCATTCCCACTGATTTGAAACACACAAAAGATATGATTGCACCTACACTCGCCTTTATTTTTGAGGCAGCGATACGTCTTAACTATATCCCCAAGAAATGGGCAGAAGTAAAAGTGGTATTCATTCCCAAAGGAGGGAAAGCCACACATACGAAACCGGAGGACTTCAGGCCAATTAGCCTGTCATCCTTTTTGTTAAAATCTTTAGAGCGGTTGCTAGATGTGCATATCAAAGGAAGGATTAGCGACAAACTATCACCTTCCCAACATGCATACAGCAAAGGCAAATCAGTGGAAACAGCGCTCCATGAGCTAATTCACACAGTCGAGAAATCACTTCACTACAAAGAAAATACCCTCGCTGCCTTTCTAGACACCGAGGGTGCCTTGAATAATATTGTATATATATATCCGGAAACAATTACCACTTCGCTAACGGAAATGGGAGTAAGCAATACAATAGTCTCGTTTATAGAACGAATGCTATCTGGGCGAACGGTAAGCGCAAATTTGGGTGACACATTTATTAAAAAATTTCTGATCAGGGGTACACCCAAAGGTGGGTTAATATCTCCCCTTCTGTGGAACCTAACTGTCAATAATCTTCTACAAGAACTTGAAAAAAGTGGAGGTAAAATAATATGATATGACGATGATATTGTAATAGCAATCTCGGGGAAACAGCTTCCAACATTATGTGACCTCCAACAAAGATCTCTCAACAGATTATCACTTTGGTGTAAAAGTCGAGGACTAGAAAAAAATCCGGAAAAAATGGATCCGATACTTTTTAGTAGGAAACGCAAAACACCTGCTCTTCAACAAATATTCCTAGGAGGGAAACCACTTAGAGTAATAGAAAGGGCAAAATATCTAGGACTTGTACTAGATAGGAAGCTAAATTGGGGGCTCACAGTCGCAGACAGAGCACGTAAAGCTATGACCGCAATGTATTCCTGCGGAAGGCTTATTGGGAAGAAATGGGGATTGGAACCCAGAATGATACATTGGCTCTACACAGCAGTGGTTAAGCCAATTCTTTACTATGGTATTGCAATTCATCGTTTACGATCCTTCTACCCTCAAGGGAAGAGTGGGAACGGGACGATGTGAGACAGGTCGAGTCCATCCATGTATACACAGATGGCTCAATGCTCGAGGGCAGGGTGGGCGGAGGTGTATATTCCGACAATCTGGGCATCTCCTTCAGTTTTCGGCTCCCCGACTACTGTAGTGTCTTTCAGGCTGAACTGATGGCAATAATAAAAGCCGCGACACTGATACAGTGTGATGCGCGATATCCGTAAATGATATCTACATTTTCACTGATAGCCAAGCGGGGATAAAATCCCTCAAAAAACAGTCGACAACCTCCAAGGTAGCCATGAAATGCCGCACATCTCTTAACGAGATGGCTGAGTCATTTCACCTAAAGGTAACATGAGTTCCTGGCCATCGCGACATTGAGGGTAACTGTAAAGCCGATGAACTTGATGAGTACATAGGCAATGAGATAGGCATACCCTTACAAACATGTAAGCTACTCATCCTTGAAGAAATTGTAAAGAAAGCAAACGATGGATGGCGTAATGAAGCCACCTGCAAAATCGCCCGTCAGCTGTGGCCGACTCTAAATGCTAAACGCAAAAAATCTTTCCTAAGCCAAAATAAACACAGTCATTGACATTGATCTCTGTCATAACGGGGCACTGCCTAATAGGTAGGCACGCCCAAAGGATGGGTGTGCAAACACATGACTTCTGTAGAAGTTGTCTAGATGAGGACGAAGAAGAGACAATCTCGCACCTACTGTGCCACTGCCCTGCTCTATCCAGACGCAGGTTTACTATTCTGGGTAGACAAATTTTTCATGAGTTGGAAGATCTCAGTTCTACAGAAATCAGAGATATTTTAAAATTTTTGAAAAGCACACACTGGTTTTAGGAGAGATAGGGATAAGCTCCCCACGCGGCATCACAACCGCTTCAACCTAACCTAACCTAAAAGTGAATACTTCCTGAATGTTGCGTCAAAATTTCAAAAAAAAAAAAAACAAAAGGGGAAAACATACGGTCATAAATATTTGACTTGAAATAAATTTGACAGCTGCTTTGGTCATTAGAATAATGTGTCAAAAATGTACGTCAAAAAGTTGACGATAAATCACGGCAATCACTTTACAGTCAGCCATAGATTGTGAGACATCCGTTGTGAAAATCGGTTCATGCTCTTACGGGTAGGAGAACAAAATTAACGACTTCCACAGAATCCTGCAAGGACTCCAACACATCAGATAAGTGGTAATGGCAAAGGTGCAAAATCTTGATAAATAAAAATATAATATGAACACTAAGATGATGAGTAAATCGTCATAAACACTAAAAAGTTAAAACCATAAATACTTATGCATATGTATGTGTACGTGGGTATGCAGCATATTCTTATGAAACTTCATATGTACGTATGCATGTACTTTTGGATAACTAAAAATTTATAATGTGCTAGGAAACGAGCAGATCGTTTTAATGAACAAAGACAAAAGCCAAATAAACTTACAAACCCACATCTGCGTGGCAAGCAAAATTATTTTTCAGGAAGTGCAGCTGCCTTTGAATAAAACACCACAAAATAAGTTCGAAAAATGTATGAGATATACAAAACTGTGGAAGTGACGGAAAAAATAAAAAAGGTTCCAAAAATACGTACAGCCAAATACAAAAATAATGTACAACACAAACAACAAACGGCATAAACCAAAAATGCTTAGGACAACAAAAAGTAGCAAGTTTAACAGCAGCGGCAACGGCAGCAGCAGCAGAAAACAAATGTTCAAATGTACAAAATGTAATGAGAAAACAAAACAAAACTTCGTTTTTCTAAAACAAAAGAAAATAAAAAGCAATAAAAAGTAGATAGAAACTGTGGGATTGGCAAACGAAATAGAGGTGGAGGGGGGGGGGGGGGGGGGGAAAAGAACGTACTCGTACAACGCAAAAATCGTGATGTAATAAATTTTGTGCTACCAAAAATAAAAAAAGACAATAAAAAACACCAAAAAAAACAAAAACAAAAAATTAAAAATAATTCCATAAAAAGGTAAGCAATGACCTAAGAAATGGAGGTAGAAAATTCGTTCGATGCTTGACTCCAGCGCACGCTTGAGTGAGTCAGAACGGAGAATTCTATACCAACTGCGGGGCTGAAAAAAGGCTAACGAGAAGAGAAGAAGCAGTGTAATACCATTTGAAATAAAAGTGATAAAAAAATCTCATATCTCTCAATATCTAGTAAATTTGAATTCTTCAACTTTTTTTATTAATGTAAAGGCCGGGAGGTTTGTCTGCTTTAAAATGCCTTATATTTCAAACGCAGAGCATTGAAATGCCAAAAGAGAGTTACATACACTGTTCAACACAGATTTTCAGCGTAAAAAGAAGCCTACCCTTAATGAAAGCACTCTACCTTGCGGTGTAAGAGGGTTTTAGAAATCTGAGAAAGTAACTAGCAGCATTCTATTTATATAACCTCAATTCGTACTCTCATCTCCACGTGGTACATCCTAGTAACCAGAGCAACCATATCTGAAGACGAGGTATCCAATCTGCGTGGAAGGCAAGGTCAGTGCTAAATAGAGGGTACGCTTCGGAGGGGACTACTTTGATATTTCAAATTCAAAGGGCTCGTGGAGTACACCGCGGCTGTCTCGGAGCGAGCGGCTGCAATAAACGTTTGTCCTTCAGGTTAGAAGCGGCTTCATTTTATTAGATTAGATTAGATTAGATTAGACTAGATTAGAGTGATTTCAGGTTGCACTTTGACCTCATGATCTTTTGTGCCCTCCACCCATCACAATACCTCATCTAGACCCCGCTACCTTATTAAACTTAAGATGTGGCTGTGTTGGACTGAGTGTATGTGCTTTTCTTTTGGCTGCAAATGGCCGAGTTGTCTCAACCTTCTCCGCGCTATGGCCCTTCATTCAAGGAAAAGTTGCATTGGAGTCTCTTTGCATCGGTCGCAGAAACGACAAGAGTCAGTGGACCATATCCCAAGCCTGTGCGCAACCTGCAATGGCCTGTGAGACAGCCCGTGAGCATTTTCAGTTTATGTATAGAGTATCACGCCATCTTACCCGTGGAACTCACCAGATCTGCCTTAAGCTTGTACCTTATGGATGTACTCCACATTTTTCGTGTTACAGATATAAAAATATGAATTTAAGCCCGCGAAGAAGTGCCACCCGCAGAAATGTGGAAAATCCACCTGCTACGTCAACATGCATGCCAGATTTGATGGTACAGAATTTGTGTTCATATGGAAACAGTTCTACAACTGAAACATCAGAGGCCCTATGTTGCATTCGGGATAAAAGGAATTGATGTTGATGATGGTTTTAAAACTCTGTGGAACAAGTTTTGGTATAAAGTTTAACCAGCTAAGATATAAATGAGTTTAGAAGGTCGTCAAGGGGTTAAAAAGTAGGTATTATGGTGTTATGGACAATAAAGTAAAAACACGTAAAAGCACAATTAGTGTTGATGGCTTCTATTCCGCAGAAGCTGAATGTAAACAGCCCGTTAAAAAAATATAGCACCTAAATATTTTGACAAGTTTTGACTATTTTTTAATTTAAATTTAGTTCATTTTTTTATAAAAATATAGTTCAATCTATAATAAAAGCCATATTAAACCAAGTTTCAAACTTTGCACAAAATTAAAAAAGCAATCGACAAATTTTCGTTGAAATTTTATAGGTGCGCAACTAAGTTCCCGCTGTTTGTCAATAGATGCTGCCAGCAGTGTGTGCTAGTCGATTCTAACCTAAGCGTCATAAACCAAGCTTAGACATATGGTAAACAAACTGCTTCGACACATTAGTGATTCTGGTTTTGGTATCATATACTTTTGGTTACGTGAAAATGTCTGATTTTGTGCCGAATAATCGTCATTTGCGGAAAGTGTTGATTTTCCTCCTTCATTCGAAAAGAATGGGGGCTGAAGCGCATCGAGAGCTACAAAAAGTTTATGGAGATGCTACTTAAAGTGAAACAACGTGCCGAGATTAGTTTCGTCGCTTTAAAGACGGTGATTTTAATGTTGACGACCGTCCGCCTGAAGGAAGGCCAAAAACCTTCGAAGACGCCGAATTGGAGGCATTGCTCAATGAAGATCCATGTCAAACGCAAGAAGAGCTTGTTTCAGTATTATGAGTTACCCGTCAATCCATTTCCAAGCGATTGCATGCTTTGGGAATGATTCAGGAATAGGGGACTTGGGTTCCTTATGAGTTAAAACCAAGGGATGTTGAACGTCGTTTTTTCAGCTGTGTACAACTACTCCAGCGGCAAAAAAGGAAGGGTTTTCTTCATCGCATCGTGGCGGGTGATGAAAAATGGATTCACTACAGCAATCCAAAGAAAAGAAAGTCATGGGGACTGCCCAGTCATGCTTCTACGTCGCCGCCTCGGCCGAATATTCACACTGGGAAGACTATGCTACGTATTTGGTGGGACCAAGTTGGTGTTATTTATTATGAACTGTTAAAACCAAGCAAAATCATCACTGGGGATTGGTATCGACTTCAATTGATGCGATTGAGCCGAGCACTGCGCGAGAAGCGGCCGCAATACGTGGAGAGGCATGAAAAAGTGATTCTACAGCATGACAACGCTCGGCCTCACGTTGCCAAACCAGTTAGAACCTACCTGGAAACACTGAATTGGGAAATCCTACCCCACCCGTCAAATTCTCCAGATATTGCGCCGCCCGATTATCACCTATTCCGATCGATGGCACATGGTCTAGCTGACCAGCAGTTCCATTCATATGAAGACATCAAAAAACGGCTTGATCCGTGGATAGCCTCAAAAGATGAACAGTTTTACCACGACGGTATACGAGATCTACCAGAAAGATGGGGGAAAGTTGTAGCCAGCGATGGGCAATACTTTCAATGATTCACTTGTAACAATGTTGTCAGAATGAAGTTGTATTTTCATAAAAAAAAACAGCGATAACTTAATTGCGCACCTAATAGAATTTTTAATCAGATTAAAAAATAATTGGGTGCGTAGTTTTATAGCACATCAAATTTGGCTAAAAATATTCCTGGAATTCTGATATTTTTGCCGTGACGGTGTTTCATATTTTCTTTATACATATAAGAAAAATTTGAAGATTTCTTATATGGAGAAAATGCGCAACACCGTCAAGGTAAACAATTACAAAAAATCAATGACATGTTTTTACACTTTATTTATTTTTTTATTTATATTTAATTTATTTTTCTTTTTAAATTAATGGGCCATACAACTGCTTGCCCATTTTTTCAAATTCTGATTAAAAATATTGAAATTTTGTTGAATTTTGTCCATTCCCAAATTTTTGTATTAACTTTGATATTATATTTGAATTTATATGATTGTTGTTTTTGGCTTTCGGTCGTAAAAAACGAAGATTTATTACAAACATCACGAACGAAATTGCTTATTTAGCTTTAAATAAGTTAGAAAATTTCCAAGATCAACTAAATAACTGACAAATAAATTTTAAACTTTATTCAAATCACAAACTTTATATAGATATTCATTCAAAATTAAATATATATATTATTTTAATGGCAATTCATTTTTTCATTGCTTAAGCGATCATGATCACCTTCACATAAATTTCATATAATATAACAACAAAATAGCTAACACCCACTAGATGGTGTTCTTCTGCGTTTGTAGTTGCACTTTTAGTTAGAAAAGGGTTGCCAACGTATTCTCTATCATCGTTAGTATCATAGATGATACTTGCCCTAACCACTATTAATTCGTTCGTCTATCATTTCTTCTCATATACGGTGCTCGAGTTGCTCTTTCGTATGAAAAAATTCGAGCATTTTTTTGGCTGGAAAAATGACGTCTCACCTCAGCAGAAAAAAAATGTCAAAAATCAATGGTATTTTATAGCCTCCTCAAACTTGCATTTTGGGCTATAAAACTGCATACTTAGAAAAATTCTAAAAATTCTTCTTAATGTTTTGATGAAAATTTGAAGAATTTTGTACAAAGTTTGAAACCTTGTAATCAATTAAATGGACATATATTAACTAAGTAGTTGTTCAAAGTAGTTGAACATTCTCGTTAAAGTTCTCATAATCCTAGCCAGCCTATTACTCGTATGTCTAATCATCGAAGCATTTCTTAGACTTGTCACAAAACAAAATTGGTTGATTTTCATTCTTCGATATTCGGTTTTAGTATTTTCCAATTTTGTTCAAACAAAGTTAGTCACATTTTGTAAATTTCTAATCAAATTTGTGTCAAAGCCAGAAAAATTCTTAGCTTACATTCCAGTTTTTATATGTTAAGCAAAAGTATTTGAGCTTTTGGTTGTTAATGCGTGCAGACAAATAAAAAAGCGTTTAAGAAACTGGCGGTAATTGCAAAATAGAACATAAAAAATAAAAGCAAATTTTTAACACTTATTTCTATTATTTATTATTTGCTTTGCTATCTCCCTTTGTGGAGCGTTTAAACCCCTTTTATTTAATTATCTACGGCAATCAATTCTGAGATTTGAAGATAAATCTCGAAAAGAGAAAAACGATTTTGTTGACTTATCTTTTTTTTATAATTTTTATATCGCCATTATTCAAAAAAGAAAGGAACATTTCAGCTACAATACCTTCAACTTAGCTAAGAAATATTTGTGAAAAATATGTGGCATGCGGCACGTCAGGCCAGCGAGGGCGAAAAAATTATTAAGCGGCTGTGATAAAAGGCATTCATCTCATTCTTACTTCTTCGCACTCAATTACATAATTGACGTTTAGCGCGCCTATACAATGATTTTTTTTTACTTCTTTTTTTGTATAAATAATAGCTATAAAATTGAAATAAAAAATCAAATTAGTAGCCGCCTCTTGCTTTTGTCAGCAAGACGTCCTTAAGGCGCTTGGAAGTTTGCTTGGAACGCATGCGCGTGGTGTCAGTGAATTAATTGATTTTTTTTCTACATACTCCATTCAGCTCCGTTTCTTCACACGTCTTTGCCTAGCCGTGGTGCTATTTTGCACTTTTGAAGCATACGATTTTACGATTTATTTTCATGTGAACATTATGGCAGTTAACTTGGATTTAATTACCAACAGCTGTGGCAAACGACAAGCGTATATGCGTTCAGTTTTTTCTATTAAATGGAGAGGTGCGTGTTGTTGTTGCTATTATGAATCGAATACATATGTATGTATGTGCGTGGAATAGGCGGGAAAGAGTTTGCCGAAAAAGGCTTTTCTCGTTAGTTACGCCTATCAGCGAGTGCGACGGGGCGTGATCTTTGATGTTGAATTTTTCATAAATTTTTTATTTTAAATTTTATCGCTTGTAGCCTTATTTTATGTCCATAAAAAACTTTTTGATGTACTTGCCTACGCATAACGTTTTGGGCATTGATAAACTTTAAATTTTATGCATATGTAAATGAGAAAAAAATCGAAAAAAATACAATATTCAAGGCGTTTGCATAAAATGACGTAGTCAAATGTTTTTTGTGTGAAAATTGCCCAGCTGTGGTCTACAAAAATTTCGATGCTACAATTAACAGGGCTGGTAAGAATGCACGCCATTTTGTGTTAACGAAGGCAGTATAATCGGTAGGAGCCTATTCTTAGGGGATTCCCTTAAACGCTAAAAGTGAAAAACCATAATGAAAAACCAAATGAATAAGGAATCAAATGAATGAAAAACTAAACGAATTAGAAACCAAATGAAAGTTACAAAAAAAATTGTCTCCGGATGTGAATGCAGTAAAATCGTGTAAGAAAGTACTTTTGTGAGTTGAGCGCAATTAAAAAAAATAAGACGGGAGCATAGCTTATTCTGAAACTAGTTAATGAACTAGTCGTAGAAGACGAAAAAAAGAAATATAATATTTGCGATTTGTACCGAAAATCCCTAGTTAAATAAGTAAATAAAAATTGATAAATTCATGTTTATTAAGAATGAACCTTTTCCCGCTTTGAATTTGTTGTTCGACTGGATATGATTTTATTTTTTAAAAATTGCATATCTCAACATTTCTTTTATATTTATATATATATATATATATATATATATATGTATTTTCAATCTAAATGCAAGCAAATTCAAATAATAGCACTGAACAATGCTATTTAAAAACATAGTAATAAACATCAAACATGAAAGAAGTATATTTGTACAGCTCTAGTTGGTCATGTTGCAACTAGTACAATTCTAGTCGCTCTGGAACTAGTATGACTTCTCGCAACAAATACAAGTTCCTCAACTCGGAAGCCCATAACCAAACCTAACCATTTAATGGACTGGTTTGTAATCGACAAAAAAGTTCTAATCCAATTTAGTACCGAAAATCACTAGTTTTGGACTAGTTGATACAGTAAATAAAAATTGATAAATGAAAATATGAAAAATATTTTTTTTACGAAAAATTCTACATTTATTTTGTTTTTGCTTTTGGCTTTCAGCTTGTCAAAGCAAGCTGATTATTTCTAAACCGGCAAAATTCGCTTGGGCAGAGATAATTTATTTTTAGAACACTGTTGATGATTGAAATGCAAAATATCCACAAAATCGTACACAATTTTGAAATGTAAATGCAAGTAAACATCTCATTTGGACAATTCCGAAGCAAAGACAAATAAAAAAATAATAAACCAGCTGTTCTACTAAACAGATTTGCTTTGTTTTAAACTTTTATTTATTCGGCAACTAAATGAAAGCGAATTCAAACAAAAACTATTGAATATTTTAATTAAAAAACATAAGAACTGTAAATACTGTAAGTATATAAACATAAATAGGATTTTTTTTTGCAGGCCCCTGTGTGTGCTAAAATTCTGGTCCCACTCGAACCAGTATATGTACTGTTATAAAATACCACTTCATGAACAGATAAGGCTTTAAATTTGTTTTAAAATAGGTAATGAAACAGTTCAGAAAAAACAAAAAAAAAATATGTGGTCCAATTTGTGCCCAAAGTCACCAGTTTTGGTCTAGTTGGAAAGGGTAAAAAAATTGGTAATTGAGGTATTTAAAAATATTTTATTATAAATGAAAATATAATACATTTATAATAAAATATAACAAAGGTGAAATAAAAAATGTCATAAAAATATAGTGTTAAAAAAATAAAATAAAATGAAATAAAGTAAAATAAAATAAAATAAAATAAAATAAAATATAATATAATAAAAAATATAATAAAAATATTGTTTTATATTTGAATTTGTTTTTCAATTTAATATTTTTTTACTTTTAAAAAATTAATTTTTTTAAATTTTACTTATTCAGTTCTGCCACAAAATAAGACTTCATGAACCAGTAAGGCTATGCATTAGTCTTAAACCAGGTTATGAAATATTTAAAATTGGCAACAAAAAATTTGGTCCAATTTGTTCCGAAAGTCACCAGTTTTGGACTAGTTGCAAAGGGTAACAAAAATTGGTAATTGAGGTATTTAAAAATATTTCATGTTATAGGAAAAAACCAAGATTAAAAAAAAAATTTTTTTTCTCCATGCCTTGAATTAGCCATTTTGCAATTAGTACAATTCTAGTTACTACCGAAGTAGTATGAGTTTTTTCGTCAAATATCACTTCATGAACTACTTGCGGAATATATGCAGCATAATCAAAAATGATTTCTTCATTTTGCAACTAGTACAGTTCAAGTTACTGTCGAACTAGTATAACATCTTCTACCGTATAGCAGTTCATGAACTACTTGTAGAATTTATGTAGCACTATAAAAAAATATTTGTTTTCTATACGGCTCCAATTGGTCATTTTGCAACTAGTACAGTTCTAGTTACTATCGAACTAGTGTGTGTCTTTCCGTTTAATAAACGTCATAAACTAAGTTAGAATGCATGTAGCAAAATAAAGTAATTATTTGTTTTCTATAAAGCTCGAATTAGTTATTTTGTAACTAGTACAATTCTAGTTGCTATCGAGCCAATATGCGCCTTTCCCTCAAATATCAGTTCATGAACTACTTGTAGGATATATATGAAGCATAATAACAACATTATTTGTTTTCTGTGCGGTTCTAATTGGCCATTTTGCAACTAGTACAGTCCTAGTTACTATCTAACTAGTATGCGTTTTTCCGTCAAATATCAGTTTATGAACTAATATAGAATGCATGTAGCATATGTTTTTCGCAGCAGGGTACAAGTAGGCGCTACTAGCATTAATCGTTCTAATATAGCTTAAAGCCTGCAGAGTCAAATTTTTAGTGCAGTACTTTTATTTTTGTAAATTAAAAAAAAAAAAAAACAAGTAAAACCAATTACGTATTTTTTTGTTATTTCCTTTGAACGCTCTTAGGAAAATATGCGCGGAATGTTCATAAATAAAAATTAGCTTATTAAAAAAAGTCAAGCATGTCAATTAACACATAATGAAAATGCAGATACATACCTATATAAGCATGAAAAGCACACACATACACACATACACACCTAGTCACATGTAGGCTTGCACATACATAAACATATTTACTTAACTTATGACAGTTAAAAGAGGATTATGTGGATTATGTGGAGTATGTAACACTGTGCCACGCTTTACCGTCAAATTTGAATGGCTAGCAATGAGCAAAGCATGACCAATCATACACCAAATAGCGGATTTACTAATAACTAAATTCTCACAAATATACAAGCCAATCTATACGTGCACTTATGGCTGTGAATATTTCATATTTTGTGCTCTAATCTCAACCATAATTGCGTAGCCGCAAAACTGGTTTATAGGTAGAAAAACAAAATCTAAATTATTACGAAATTTGACATCTAAGTGGAGCCAATTGAGGCTTGAGTTGCCGTATTTTAAAGTAACAATTTCAAAATTTTTTATTCAACGGTTTTTTGTTTTTTTGCGTAATGCATGTAAAGTGTGGATGTTGCGCAAATGAAGCAATTTCACTAAAAAATTAGAAGAAAAAACAAAAATTTAATTAAATCCGTTCGAATGTTTTGTTAGTTAATAGCTTATTTTATTGTTTCGCTAATAAATTATTTAATTCCTAATTACCCACACCGCCCGCTGAACGATTTATGTTGTTTAGGCCTAGCAACATTTTTAGTGCCTATACATTTTTCCGAAAAATTTGCAAACAAATTTCTTGCCACATGAGCAAGTGGGAAGAGAGTGGAAGAGTGACCTAAATTTATAGCGCCTGCATCTGTTTTTCCTCAGAATTTTTAGCAGTCCATTTTTTTTATTTTTGAGTTAGACTAGATAAACAGAGCCTATAAATAACTTAATGTCTGGATTGGTCATCGCAATTTGTTAA
Source organism: Anastrepha obliqua (assembly GCF_027943255.1). Taxonomy (NCBI): domain Eukaryota; kingdom Metazoa; phylum Arthropoda; class Insecta; order Diptera; family Tephritidae; genus Anastrepha; species Anastrepha obliqua. The sequence continues at coordinate 10,733,026 of NC_072896.1, read as the reverse complement.
TTCCGTGAGTGTGTGGAAAAATTTAATTAGGAAATGAGAGGAAAGTACATGAAAAATATATAAAACCATCGATAGTTTACACTGCTTAAGTTAATAAAAAAAATGAGTATTTGTGAAAGTCTGATTCGATTCAGTTTATTTACGAAAGTTTCTACTTAAATAATCAACTACCACGAAAGGCTTCAAGAAGGTGCACAACTTGCATTTGTATGAATCTAGGCGAGTGTTTGATAGATTTCATAAAGAGGAAATGTTTCAGCCTTGACCTCATGAACTTTTTGTGGCGAATATAAAGATGCAAGAGCCTGTAATTGCCCCAAATACCACCAAGATGTGCCTCTCTCGAAATCGAAAGCGGTATACTTAAGAAGGAATAGGTCTCTCCCTTATAAAGGAAGGCTTAACAATATTTCTGACAAACGAATGAGAAATTTCACACAAAATCACAATGAAATTCATAAACAATCCTGTAGTATCTGGGTATAAAGTTACCTAAGTGGTCTCACAAATAGGCTTGCCGGAATTAACAAAATTCATTAAATCCACAGGTTGGTTCAGAGAGGATTCAGGAGTGCAAAGGACGAGCTCCACTGGTATCGCAATTGGACTATTTAGGCCTAAGTGTGTCGAATGGCAGCAACTTAACCTAACCTAACCTACTCAAATTAGAACGGGCGCTCTGGGAAAGAGGTAATCCCTACATTTAAACTGGCACGGAAGTCTGATACAAAGTAAGTTGCAGTTTGCGGATGGTAGCGTTTGTGAGGCTGTCTTTGTGCCGAACTTTAAAGTACCCATACCAACGGGCCGGTATCACACAGATCCTAGAACAAAAACTTGCTAGGTTGGGTACCAGAATAATAAAAAAGCAGACTAGCTGGTGAAATTAGGTGCTTCATCAAAATTTCATGAACCGTAACTTTTTTTGCGGGATTATCAAGGCTCACATAAAGGAAGTTACGAATGACTGAAAATATAAGGAACTCATACGACATTTGATGGGAAGTTCAGAATAGAGGCAGCTAAAATAGTTGACCTTGCCATCTAGAAGAGCATTAAGTATGCTACTGAACCTAGATAGAGAGGACTTACGAACCTTCACCGGATACTATACGAGACATTGTAATCTTTATTATTTATTTTAGGAAACAAGGACGATCTGGACGATGAAGCGACGAACCACTTCCTCTGCGAATGTGTAGCTCGCACAAGGGAAAGACTCGCACGCTCAGGAGGTGTTACTCTAAGCTCACTGTGGTGTAAGGAAAAAAGTGCACTATGGGCAATAATAATACGCACAGTAAGTGCATTTAGTCCATCTCCAAAGAAGTGATTCTCTAGAAATATGAAGGTTATTCTTCGAAGAGTGGATTATACTTTGGTTCTTAGTAAATGCTGAATTGACTCTGCCTTTTCCTCCTGTAAAACTCGTCATGCGGGCTACAATATGGCAAATAGCGCAGTGCTTTCCCGGTATTCCACTTTCGTATTTTTGACTATTTTTTATATATTTATATGCTCTTCTTTTAGAGCCTGAGTAAGTTCTGTATTCTTCGCTAATTGATTGTTGGACTTGGTGAATGGGATACTCTTCAAGCCTGAAACTTAGTCTTCCTGTTACTTGTCAAAATAGCAAGTGAAGAAATAACACCTAATACGGATTTCGGATCCAACTAATTTAAATTTTAAAGTTCCATAAGAAGCGAAAAATTTTAGCAGTATGTAACTAAAATAAAAAACTTAACAATTTCAACTTTTTTGTTTATAATAATTTATGACTGCCTCTATTCCTAATACAAATTCTTATTATTTTACTTAAATTTTTCCGATCCTTAGATTATGGCAGGGACTAAACAGGTAGTGCTTAGAATCGATGTTTCGTTAAGTTGGACTGCCTGCTGAGTCTACTCAATTGCATTATGTTTTTATACACTTTTTTGTCATAAAAGTCATAGTAGTTTCCAGAATAATTTGCAGAATAGTTCCGATATAAAAAAATTTTTTAATGATGTGAAGTAGGAATCACTTTTTGAAAAATCGTAAATTGAAAACTTTGTCAAGCAGCCATTTTTAACTATCAGGGCTTGGTTCAAATTCAATTGAAGATTTTTTTAATTGATCCAGTTAACTAGAAACAGAAAAAGAATTTGGCCCTTGAACTAAAACTTAAAAAAATGGACGTACACAAAAAACATATATTTTTTTTGATAATCTTTTAAATGGAATATCCGAATAACTGTTAAGTTTTGGACATCATGTCATATAATAAAATTAATCATAAATAGTAATAATGTCCTTAAGTATCTAGGACGACTCTCCCAGCAAGTGGGATGACCCAGTATAAGCAAGTTGGTCTATTATTTTATTTGTTTAGCGCACGTGTCTGAAATTCTTAGCCGATTAATGTAATATTTTATTGAAAACACGTATGGCTTGCAGATTGCAATTTGGTTCTTATGGATGGCTGACAGAGTTTTGTATTCAACCAGATTTTTTGGCCATTAAAAGGTATATTTATTTATTTATTTATTATTAAGTAGACACATTTTAAGGTTAATAGCCATTAAAAAAAGTGTAGGTAAACTATTTATAATTAATATTAAAAAATTTCAATAGGCGATCTCAATAGGCGAAAAATCTATCTCAACAAATTTCGAGATTTTATTAAACCCAATTAAGGCTCTAGTAATAGGAGCATTTGAGCATGAAGAGATTTTGAGAGACCAATATAAAAGAACTCTGAACTATGAAGACCGGAGGATGGTTCCATGTGTAGAAGTCCACGCAAGTGGGGAAAGTTACTGATCGCCATTCACTTGGGAATGGCCAGGACGATTCTTCTGCATATGGTTCAAGCAGCTCACAACGGCCGGGATTAGCCCACGTATCCTCTGGGTAGCTTCCGAACATCCGTTCGGGAGTGAGCTAACGTGAGAAGGCGAAACATTCCAGGATAGCTGGTTGTGCGTTGGGTTTGGGACCCGCCACTTAAAAATCGCCCCCAATGAAAAGGAACCAGCATTAACACCGATAACAATGTCAGCCTTGAAATCCAACGTAGAATCTCTCTTGCCAACAAGTGCTACTTTGGACTAAGTAGGCAACTGAGCAGTAAAGTCCTCTCTCGTCGAACAAAACTAACACTCTACAAGACTCTCATCATGCCCGTCCTTACGTATGGCGCAGAAGCTTGGACGATGACAACATCCGATGAAGCGACGCTTGGAGTGTTTGAGAGAAAGATTCTGCGCAAGATTTTTGGACCTTTGCACGTTGGCAACGGCGAATATCGCAGACGATGGAACGATGAGCTGTATGAGCTTTACGACGACATAGACATAGCACAGCGAATAAAGATCCAGCGGCTACGTTGGCTGGGTCATGTCGTCCGAATGGATACAAACGCTCCGGCACTGAAAGTATTCGATGCGGTACCAGCTGGTGGTAGTAGAGGAAGAGGAAGGCCTCCTCTGCGTTGGAAAGATCAGGTGGAGAAGGACTTGGCTTCACTTGGTGTGTCCAATTGGCGCCGGTTAGCACGAGAAAGAAACGACTGGCGCGCTTTGTTAAACTCGGCCAAAATCGCGTAAGCGGTTATAGCGCCAATTAAGAAGAGAACTATGAAGACCTCTGGCCGGAATATTAAAGAAGATCTTCTCAAGAAGTCCTGTGTTTCAACAGTTCCATATGACAGGAAAAGCTTCCGACCTCCTGAGTGCAACATTTTTTGATTGAATACGAGCACAGTACTAAAGTGTTCTATAAGCTGCCGCCGTAGCCGAATGGGTTGGTGTGTGACTACCATTCGGAATTCACAGAGAGAAGGCAGGTTCGAATCTCGGTGAAACACCAAAATTAAGAAAAAGCTTTTTCTAATAACGGTCGCCCTTCGGCAGTCAATAGGAAACCTCCGATGGTATTTCTGCCATGAAAAAGCACCTCATAAAAAATATCTGCCGTTCAGAGTTGGTGTGAAACTGTAGGCCCCTCCATTTGTGGAACAACATCAAGACACACCCCACAAATAGGCGGAGGAGCTGGGCCAAGCACCCAGGAAGGGTGTGCGCGCCAATTAATTATAAGTGTTCTATGGGATTTTGTTCATGGACCAACTTAACTCTCCAAAAATCGCTCTTCACGCACTCCACACTAAACAAAGGCTGCTCCACTTTAGTGCTAGACATTTTATTTCATCTATTCTGTGATTGAAAGCTATTAAACGCAAGATTTTTTAAATACTTGCGAAATCACCAGCACGAAATCAAATTACTGCGAACGCTTAATGACTCTGATCTTGCCGCCATTAAATGATAGATCAGCAACATACAAAGCAATTTATTCAAACACGCAACAAAAACAACGCATCTGCATTTTTCTAATACAAACGATTAATTGAAAGTGTTTTTCAAACACATTAATCTGCTTTCAATAAAAATGTAGACGAACTCCTACACGCAGAATACTTAGAAAGAGATGAGTTTTTAATCGAAAATGTGCGTGCAACATTCCGCCATGATACGGCAACATACACACATACATACACATGTACGAGTACATCTAAGCGAAAAGCGACGGCGGCAAGCTGGCCACATAATCGAAAGGCGTTAACAATGCAGTGTTGTTGTTTCATTAATGACATAGCGCAAATAAAAAAGTTAAGCTGCCTTGATCATTTGAGAAGATTTGTTAGCCGATCGTGGCTGATTGGTTTGATTGCCAGCGATTAAGTGTGTGTGCTTATGTGCGCGAGGGTGTTAAAGGGTATTGTGTTTGTTTGTGCGACATGTGGCATGTGGCGCCGCGCTCCCATACATAAATAGCTACGCATGAGTGCAATTAAAAAAAATTTACGACTTAATTGAACGTGTCCTATGTGGCATGTGGCATGAATGATGCAAGCTGGAAGTTATGTTGTGAGATATGGGTATGTTGCAAGAGCGATACGTGATATTTTTGAAGGTTGTGCAATGATAGAAATTAGGAGAAAATTAATTTAAAAAAATATTTGAAATTTAAAAAAACTGTAATAAATAGGAAAGTTCATTAAATAGGATTATTGATTAAAAAGTTTAATTTGAAATTTTTACTATATTAAAATACTCCAGCAATTCAGTGTCCACTCAATTTGTAGTAATGAGAGGAAGTCAGTTAGCGATAAATATGAAAAAACTGCTAACGAAGGTTTACTTTCCTATGAAGACATTCATTTTTTTCTTTTTATTTATTGTTTTTTTTTTTTTGGTTGAAAATATGGAAAAAAATCGTCCCTCAGATACTTTTTTTTTTCAGAATAATCCCTTGCACTCGTAAATTCAGTTTTATGCAGGTTTGATTTTTATGAGCAGAATTCTTGCATTTTTGTAATTTTTTAATCGCGATAAGTTTAAACAGCCGCAACCGCTAAAACCGAGTGGGTGTCGTATTCGATGACCATAGTAAACTTGAAACATAAATCGAGGGAAAAAGTATTTCCTAATCTCTAATCCTAATCTCTGTAATAGGCAAGGAAAACAAGTCAGAAATATCTGTTGGCTAGTGATGCCAAAAACAGATATCTAAGAAAAAAATTATATTTTTTATCATGGCTAGAATAGACAGCAACTTCATTTGGTATAGAAGGCGCCGCTAAAGTTGGGCTGGTTTTAAACATCATCAAAAGCAAAGTAATGCGTAGGTAGGCACTCCTCAAGTAGCACTAAATCGCCGTTTTGATACCATTATGATACCTTCAACAGGCAGATATCTGCAACCAGCCAGAGCTGTTGATGTACGGGAGAAGATTGATGTGATTTAGGTTGGTGCACTGTCCCAGACTGTCGAAGAAAGGAGCACCCAGTGATCTTAAACGTCTAACTACCAAACCCGGGCATTTACAGAGAAAGTGCTCAACTGTCTTCTTCTCTGAAAGGTCCCCACAGCTTCTGCAATGGGGGTTAAATGTTAACTCTAGTTTTTCCGCGTGTGTGCCGATCGTCCAGTGACCGGTAAACACAGCTACGAGTTTGGAAATTGAATGGCGAGGAGTCTAAAGGACTTTCGGAGTCCTTCATATATTGTACTGGTCCCAAAGGGTTTTCGAAATAGCACATGAAGAAATGAAGCTCCAACTTTTCTGCGCTTTCCTGAGAAATAATTTGTGCAAAATGATGCGTACTAAAACTCTAAATATGCGTCGGTTTCTCATAGGGTATCCAGCTGGACATTCTTTTTCATCTCGGTGTCAGGTGCCTCTAGCGAAGACATCAAAAACCGTATTCGGAAAGTCCTAGCAACATTTAGCTCTCCATGTCCAGTCTGAAAAGCATCACACATTGCGTTACGCACAAAGCTGAGGATCTTTGATTCTAATATCACATTATATTTACTCTTTGCCTGTGAAACGTGAAATGTAGCAGCGGCCGACATAATTGCACTGCAAGTTTTTACTAAGCAATCGCAAAATCCTGAAAATCTCCTGAAAAGAAGAAGTTCATAATTTTTTTGGGGAACATTTTTTTTTAAAACACCCTGATAAATTTTCTTCTAACTTTTTTTCAATTTCATATTAGCTTCAAGGATGATACATTACCAGGTTAGGGCAAAAACAAAATTGTGAGAGTAACTTCGGGCAGAGTTCTGCTCGCTCATTTCACATGTATTCACTCACTTGTAAAATCAATAGTTGTTGATTGTGTCGATTCTTTTCATATATCACCAATATTATCACAGTTTTTTCCTAAACAAACCGCCGTTATGCCGCCGGTTACGTCAGCTGATCAGTTGATTGCTTCAAAATCGCTGAGAGCCGGTTAACGGTCTGCTCTTGGCCACACCTCTAAAAATTGTTTGACCATATATGAACTTAGATTAGCCCACTAGCCCCTGCAAGTTTTATAAAGTCATTGCTATAACTTTTCCAGTTATTTCTAAAGTCGTGGCACTCTAGCGAAACTGTGGAGTAGTCCATTTCACTGATTCTTTAATTTAAGTCAGCTTTTAGAATTTCGTTCAAACGAGGAATAGAGTAATCCTTCTGTCTGCTATAGCAACACACAGGTACCCATTGGTATTCTTCATCAATCAGGCTTCTCTTCCTCAATTGGTCTTCTTCTACTTCACGAGGTCAACGCAAACAAATTAGAGTTATAAAAGGAGTACCAGCACAGAAAAGCTTGGGAGCTCCTGGTATAGAGTAACATGAAATGAAACTTAAAATGTGCAGTTCGTTACTTTCTTTAAATCTGTGCTGCACCATTTTATCATTTTCATTGAAATTTTTTATGTCGCACAGACCGATTTTCATCCTCAATCCATCAATTAATTTGAAGTAGCAAAATTGTACGAGTATTCACTCGGCGCGATCAAACAATTGTTAAACAGTTTTCTATAAATCTTAAACCAACAAGACAACGACAAATTATTTCCATTTTTGGTAAATGTAAACTCACAGCGACAACAAAAAAGTATCGATTTCAATGCCAGTAGTGGAAGTCTAAACTGTAGAGGCCAACGCTGAGCGGCAAGGCGACGAGGCCAGCGAAGCGAATGCAATTCTATGGAGACAAGATGGCAGGAAAGTGAAGTGGCAGTCACAAAAAAAAGTAAAAACAAATAAATGAGTAAATGAATGAATGAATAAGTGAACGCGAAACGAAAAAATCTGTCAACAAACATTAATTATGAAAATGTTGTTAAAAAGCAAGGCGACAGCAAAAACAGCAACAAAAGCTACAATTAAACTAAGTGATGATAGTTTTATGGAAACAAAACCATAGCACATTTATACATATACAAATGCACATACATATTACACTAGTATGGGAAAAAAGTAGTAGAATGTCAACGAAAAAAAAGCTTATGGAACAGCAGCGGAAATTTGATATGGGCCACGAACGCTGAGGCGTTGCACTAAATTCTGGTCCCAAGAATGGGAGTAGGAAATTTATTTGATTTATTATTACTTATTTATTCTTTGTTTGAATTAATATAATTTCCATAATTTTATTTGAAGCTAAAATTATTTACTACTCTGTCGTACAAGCGAAGCGATAAAAACTGGACGACAGCAGCGCCTAATTAACGAGAAATGTCATTTTTAATTAAATGAAACATAAAAAGTACAACAACTAAATTAGAAGCATACATGGGCATGTATGTATGTAAAGTACACTCGTGTGTGTGAATATGCATATGTACGTGTGTTTGCATGTGTAAAGAGATTTGTGGTGCGCGCCTCTAGAGATCGCACAGCCGTTGTGGCCATAGTAGCCGCTCGATACGCGCTCGAAGTGCTCTTTTGCACAATGGCACCTTTGAACAATTTTGCAAAGAAATAAAATCGAAGCAATAAAAAAATACTAGTATGGTTTCAAAAACGTAAACTGTTGATTGCACGGCCAATTGAGTTGTTGCAGCAGCTTAATAACCCACTTTTTCTGCTAATCATCCAGTTGGTTGGCTAACTGCCGTCCGCTTGATCAGTTGGCAATTTCAGCGCTGATTTGTGTGTGTGTGTGTGTTTGATGTACAGTCTGTGCTGCAAATGGCAGGGTATTAAGTCAGTTTAGACCAAAAGGATGTTTGACAGGTTTTAGAACTTTTGAGAGGTGGAGGCTTTAGGGTGGGGAAAAATTAAAATTCAATTAATAATAATAACAAATTTAGATATTTTGCTTGAAATTTTACAGCAATGACCTATTTCGGCAAGAAGACATCGTCTTGAGCACTTTTGCTGAACGAAGTTTTAGTTCAGCGCGCTTGAGTTTTGTTTTCTTAATGAGGAGAACAACTAACAACAAAAAAGTTAAAGGTTCGCATCTGAATTTCAACAGCAGATTTTTAAGATTTTCGCATTTTTATTAACAAACTAACTATACCAAGTAAATATTGATAACTTAAAGTTGCGTTCGGGGAAAAATTTTTAATTACGAAATAAACGGTGATGCTGGCATGGAAGCAACAAAACATGCATAGAGCTCTCAATTAAACACGAAATGAAGTGAAATTAAAGCTTTTCAAAAACTTCGCTTAGTAATATTTATTTAGTTTGAAAAAGCATTTTTTATTGAGATACATTTGTATGTTGTATATACAGGGTGTTTTTTTACAATACCCCCAACAACGGCCTTAGAGACTTCAAAGTTATATTCTGTCCATTACTGATCGCTATTTAGGTAATGTGGGGTCTATCTCTAATCCTCTAGGAATTTTATTTATATATTGCTTAAGTATTTACAATACTATATTTCTCGTTATTTTCATACATCCCAGTATGCATACCTACACGTAGATATCATACAATTTAAAATCGGATTAAACTAAGAAAATTTATAGACGTACCAAACCATGAAAACGAAAGATGAGAAGGCCAAATGTAAAATTTATTAAAAGTCGTAAAATTTAAATTTTAATATTTAAAACTCGGAATCCGAAATTCACAGTTCATAGATCAGAGTTCACAGAATGCAACATTGAATATCAGATCTCAAAACATAAAATTCAAAATTAAAAATTCATATTTGAGTTGAATATTCAAAATTCAGAATAAAAATTCGAAATTGAAATTGGAAAATTCTAAGTTATGAATTGAATTTAAAAATGAATTACTCAACATTTAAAACCCATATTTCAAAATTCAAAATGCAGGTTGAAAATTCAAACTTTAAAGTTTAAAATTAAAATCAAAAATTCCATGTATAAAATTCATAATTTAAAACCAAATTTAAAATTTTTAACTTTATATTCTTTAATTTAAGAAGTAAAACTATATTTCAAAATTCAAATTAATTATTAATTAGTTAAACAAAATGAAAAAATTAAATTAAATTGACAATTCCAAATACACTTCGCTCAATTAAAGATCGAATTAAAAGCCTTTAGTTCAAATCCAAAATTCATGGTTAATAACTTAAGATTCAAAACTCAAAATTCAAAGTTTATAAATCAAACTTCAAAATTCTAAAATTTTAAAGATCCAATAAAAAAATCTAATTTAGAGATTTTCCAATCGAAAGTCAATTTAAATTAAAAGTCCCAAATGCGCAATTTTATTTTAAAAACCACACAAAATTTTCAATTAAAATTCAATATTCAAAGCTCTAAACTCAAAGCCCAAAACTCTACGCTACATAACTCGAAAATAAATATCTTAAAATTGTTGCACTAAACATTTCATTAAAAATATAAAATTCAAAATTCAAAACTCAAAACTAAAAATAAAACTCTGAAATTTTCGAAGTTCAAAGTTCAAAATTAAGTTCAAAGTTGTATATTCGAAATTTAATAGAAAAAATCATGCATCAAAATTTTCGATTCAAAACTCAAAATACAAAATCCAGAGCTGAAAACTCGAAATCCAAAGTTCAAAACTCGAGCTTTAAAATGCCAAAATCAAAAAACAGTGCAAATTAAATATTCTATTTTTTTTAAATTTCACATTCACGTTTCAAATTTAAAACTCAAATCTCAAAACTACAAATAAAACTTGGAAGTTTTCAGTTCGAAATTCAAAGTTCAAATTTAATTTCAAAGTTGTAAGTTCGAAATTTAATATAAAAAATCTTGATGCATGATTTTGAATTGTCAATTCAAAACTCAAAATCCTAAACTCAAATTTTCTAACACAAAACTCAAAACTAAGAATTATAAATTTAAAAATGTTTATATTCTAAATTCAAATGCAAAATATAAAATCCAAAATACAAAACTAAAAGCTCAACAGTAGAATACAACTTCGAAATTTTCAATTCGAAATTTAAAATGTAATATTTCAAACTCTTAAATTAAAAATTAAAGTAAAAGCAAAAAATGAAAAAAATTTTGATTCAAAAATCAAAATTCAATACATATTTTAAAATTAAAAACCAGGTTAAAAATGTTGAATTCAAAACTCAAAATTTCAAAGGCAAAATACAAAGCTTCAAACTCAAAATCCAAAAAGGAAAAATAAAAAAAATTTTAATTTTACACCCTTAAATTAAAAATTAAAGTAAAAGCCCAAAATTCGAAAATTTCTAATTCAAAAATCAAAGTTCCAAAAAAAATTTTAAAATTAAAAATTGTTAATTTGAAAATCAAAATTGCAATACAAATTTCAAAGTAAAAAGCAAATTAAAAAATTTTGAATCAAAAACCAAAAATTCCGAATGCAAAGTTCAAAGTTTCAAACTCTAAATTCCAAAACACCAAACAGCAAAATTCCAAACCCCCTAAATTAAACTGAAAGTAAAAACGCAAACTTCAAAAAAGTTTTAATTTTGAACTGAAAATTCCAGCACAAATTCAAAAAGTTAAAATTCATATTTGAAATTTTTTAATGCAAAAGTGAAAATTTCAATACAACCTTTAAACACAATGGTTTGAAAAATGGGGCATTGAGGTCAACAAACATGTAATATACGCGAAGAGAAAATCTACAAGGAATCCAATCCAAATTAACGGAGAGATCATAAAAATACACTCAAGTGCAAAATATTTAGGAATAACGATTGAAAAAACACATACTGCACAAGAGAAACGAGATGAAAAACAAATTCCGACAACTCTACTGGCTACTAGGAAAACAATCAACCCTAAGCTTATTTAATAAACAAATGATATACAAATCAGTAATCAGACCGACATGGACCTACGGACTAGAAATTTAAGGGACTGCCAGTAAATCAAACCTACAAATCTTACAAAGAAGTCAATCTAAGATGCTAAGGACAATCACGAACGCAAATTGGTACCTACATAAGAAATGACGACATTCACCGCGACCTCGGCATAGATTCGAACTGAAACAGTAAGAAGAAGAAGCAGTAAGCACGTCTTGCGACTATTAGAGCACAAAAACTAGGAAATGAGACTGATACCGGAAATGGAACTCCAACCAAGGAGACTAAAGCGCAAAACACCCACAGATCTTGCTCATACTGTAAAATAAATAAAATTATTGAAAACTAACTAAATGCTACCAAAGACAATAATGTTCTCTTCCAAAGGGAAGGGACATTTTAATTCCAAACCCTAACACCAATTACTTATTGTTAATATTAATAAATTGTAATTTAAAATGGAAATAAAAATAAATAAAAAAAAAAAAACAAATAAACCTTTAAAGTTAAAAAAAAATTGAATTAAGAACTGAAATTCCAATACTAATTTCAAAATTAGAAATCAAATGCATACGTTTTTAACTCAAAATTTAATCGCTTTTTATGATAGCTTTCCACAAAACAAAACATTGTTTCTTTGCAAATAACTCTTCATTAAACCGCCAATTGTTCACTTTATGGTCGAGAAGCGCTGCGGCTCAAATTACGGGCACTCATAACTTTCCAATCAACGCAGATTAACTGTGTGAATTTTATATCAATGTCCATTTCTATAAGCATCTTAAGCCGACTTATTCTTTTTCGCCAAGCGATCAAATCAAAAAAAAAAAGAATATAAAAAATCAATGGGAAATTCATCTGTTAAAATTTTGTGTCACAAGAGAAAGGCCAAAGCCGACGAGCAGCCAAGGAAATGGTTTAATTGTTGTCGAGAAAACAAAAGATTGGCCAAACAACAAGCGAATGTCAGGCAATTACTAACTTTTGACTGACCTTCACAGATAAGCTGATCATACGAGGCTGCTGTAGAGCAGTTACGAGGACGCATTCATCTCCACCCAATCGCAAAACTAACATTGCTTGAACATTTACATACATTTTACAGGATGTGTGAGACAGTAGAAACAAAAAACAAGTTGAAATCACTAACCAGTTGGGCCAAATGAATAACTGAGTCGTCTGTGCTGTCCACTTGACGTGAGTGAATGATTACTTTGGCAGACAGTTTGACTGCCAATAAAAATTTTAAATAACATTTATGCGCACAACAACAGCCGGCTTAGCATAAATCGTGAATATGTATGGTAATACACATACACACACATATACTTATGGTATGTATGTATGTATGCAAGTGGGTATTTATTTATGCCGCTTGGTGGTAAAAGTGATTGTCAGACAGTGCAACAGACAAATGCGGATGTGCAGAGCTCACGAGGATGCGTAAGTGATCGCATTTCATTGCTGCTGCTGCTGCTGCTTCTGCTGTTAAAGTATATACCTGGCTTGTTTGCCTTGATTGTCAGTAGTTAGCAGCTGTTTGTTAGAGTTGCCACAATTGTAGCATGTTGCATGCAACACTAATAAATTGCCATTTGTAACTCTCTTTTAAACAAACACTCGGTAATTTGTTTTGGTTTTTATGTGAATAGGTGGATATCACGCACAGGAGCGATAGTACACATATGAATGTTGTTGGAATCTGTATGTGACATGATCTGTTAATGACTCGGCAAAAGGATCGGATATTTATCATTTCATTACTTTCATTGTTTCTCTTTTTGATTCATTACAAACAACGGGAAGCTTAAGACCAGTAGCATAAATTTTCGAAATAATCATTTGTTTAGCGGTGGGGGTCATCGCTAGTATGAGCAGCGATGAATATTGGAAAATTCGTAAATGAAAAAATTGTTCAACGCTTCTGGTTGCTGTTTTTTTTTTTAATTTTATTTTTTCGAATTTACACCAAAAGACACTTAATTTTCCCAAATAATTCGATTTAAAGCTAGCGATTTATCGACTAAAAAATAAATAAATAAATAAGTGGCGCGTACATTTCGGCCGAGTCCCTCCTCCTATTTATGGTGCGTGCCTTGATGTTGTTCCACAAATGGAGGGACCTATAATTTTAAGCTGCCTCTGAACGTCAGCTGGTTTTTATGAGGAACTTTCTCATGACAGAAATACTCTCGGAGGTTGCCCTGAGGCGGCCCTGACTGGCTTCGTAGGAGCGCAACCCAGTTTTAGTAGGCCTTGATGAAGGTTTCTGGGTTCACCTGTCCAATGGCTTTCGCGATATTCGTGGATTGTTCGCATAGCATCGGTGCTTTACGGCACCTCACAAAAGACTCAGTCGCCAATCCAGGTAACCAATAGACATCGCAAATACGGCTGATAAAAGTATTACCGAATGAGTTGTGTGGCATAGCGCCCCATCTCACCAAACATAATTTTTCATTTGAATAAAATTCATTCATTTTTTAAGTCTACAAGTATCTTGCAGACTAGATGTCTTTACATATTAACTTAAAAATAATTCTTGCATATTAGAACAAAAAAGAGCTATTATGAATAGTGGGACGGAATTCTCGGATGAACAAAAAATCTTGGCATAGCAAAATCTAGGTCGAGTAGTTTGTAGATGCCTTTCCCCTCATATATGAGGAAAAAATTATAGTAGTACGATTTGACAGTTTTCACTATAAATGAATAGAGAAATCTTAAAGTTTTGTGAGGAACATTGAAGCCAAACTGTTCAAGAACTTCGGGACAATCAACAGAGAAAAACCATCAAAAACAAAGATCAAAGACTGAAGGGTACGTCTGTTGGCAGAGAACTCCAGATTTATTAAGCCAGATAAGTAAGTGATGCTCTGGTTAGTTTACCACCACTTGACGATCCCCTTCAAGCCCCTTGACTCCATACGACTCCTGGTACTTGAAAAGCGATACAGTGTGGTGCTGCTAGAGGCTCAATTGTGGCTAAACTCTGAAAATTAGCCCACCAAACACTGTTTTTGCATTTTCACGGAGGGCTCCAAGACCGAGCACGGTTCCGGCTATGGTGTCTACGTGGAATCCAGCAGGACAAAACTACCCTTTGCTCTTGGAACGTACGCATCTGTGTTTCAAGTGGAGGTGTATGCTATTCAAGAAGCAATGAAATTTGTTGTGGAAAATATTTAGGTGAAGAGGCAGATCAGTATGTGTCTGCAACGAAAGCCAAGCTTCGCTATTGACTTTAGACAGCCCTTCAACCACTTCAAGGGTAGTTGAGTACTGTAAATGCAGGTTAAAATATGTCAGCTGATGCTAACAGGGGTCCCGGGACACGTGGGTATCGTGGGTAACGAGACCTCTGACTCTTTAGCTATGACGGAGTCTGACGGCCAAATTCTTTGGCTGGGGGCTGGTTCTGCCACTCCCTTCTGCAGACATCAAGGCGTCACGGTTAGCAAATGGATTACATCAACCGACAAGCGCGCTTGACAGGCTAAGAGAAGCTTCAGATTGGGCAAAACTGATCTTATATGTCTGTCCGAACGACTGTCATTAACCTGAAGGGAGTTGATTCGACTGATGACGGGCCAGTTTCTATGGGGGAAGCACATGGAAAAGGTTGGCAGATCTTAAACAATGCACTCTGCCCATCATATGAAGAGGAGAATGAGGTGGCGAACCTCTTTCTGTGCATCTGTCCGGCCTTAACTCGAATCAGATTTGAGGTCTTTGGCACTGATGTGTTAAGAAGCGACCACCTTGGCTCCTTGGCACCACAAGATCTACTCAGACTCGCAGATCGGGTAGATTTAAAGAAAATTAAAAAGGGAACCCGAGTGCAGTACAATGGAGTTAATGTTGTTTGAGTGCTGCGCTTGCTAGCTGTCCAGACACAAAAAAAAGTATTGCCCACTAGCAGACCAAACTCACGAATCTTTTGCACAAATCTGTTTACAGCGCCATTTCAACTCTTTTCTTCCAAACTTCTTGCCTGAAAGCGCGCAGCATGACAAAATGCACTCTATTCAACTCTTCCCTTAACCTCAAATCATTTGTACATAAGTCCACTAGAATTTCAAAATATTCTCAAAATATTTGGCTGCTTTTATTCTTTCTATTTTCTTGAAATTACCTAAATGATCGTATCATATCTGATCAGTGGATCAGTTCAACGTCATTTAATTGCACGCTGTTTAAAGGTTGTAAGGTTATTATTTCAAGTTCTGTCTACTATGACTAAAACAATCAAAAGTTTTTATAGGTAAAGAAAAGAAATAATATTTTTGCCGATATGAAGGCGGCATAAAGTTATCTGCAACACAACCTTGCCCTGCATGCTTTATTAGCTTTTCAAAGTCAGCAGCAAGGAGCCTCTTCCTCTTCTAACTCTTCAACTGCATCTGAACGTATAATTTCATTTGCATCTTGTCGATCGTTTGTTTGGTTTCTACTGCATTGCTTGAACGTAGGTTGGCCGAACGCAATAGATTATACGTTTACAGATCAATCAGTTGTTTGCCTGTTTTCAGTTGCCACAAGCTATGCAAGCTGAATTTATTCACTGCCTGCTGCTTAGCTATTTTTAAGCATACTTTTTCTTAAATTCCGCCTCAAGTTTGTTACCCCGGCTGCCATATTCACGTATTGCAGTTGTTGTTGGCGCAATCGTTGAGTACTAGGACCACCAGCATAGCCTTTGAGAAATTGCATAATTATAGCGCTTTTCCGCCACGCAAATATTTGCGCTCTCGTTTCGCTGCAGTCAACTATTTGCTTTGCTTCGTTCTGCTTGATTTTTAGTACTATTGATACTTTTCTCGACTATGTATGCTGATCATGTGATGGCTTGCTGCCTTTTTGGACATTTTTAAAATATTGTAAGGCCAATTAATTTTTTCTTTTGTATTTTTGAAAGCCTCCCGGCGAACTGCTGTTGCACTGTTAAAATCAAATTGTAGAAAGTTAGCAGCTCAATTCGTTAGCTGCATAATATTATAGATCATTGTGATATTTTCTGGGAATTGGTTAGATCACATCACGATCAGCGTGTGATCGGCGCAAAATCAATGAACTTGTTCATATTTATATTTATTTTTATTGACTCTAAAGTCATTCATTCACGGACAAGTTTGACTTCTCTTGACTTTTCAATTTGTTATTTGGATTTTGATCGCTTAAGCATTCAAACGAGCGCATCTAAGCATATTTTTGGTGGCGTTTGTATTTGCTACGCTCACTTAAGCGCATTTAACTTTTTTTTTAATTTTCATTTTTTCATGCTTTGCTTTTGAATGAAAAAGTAATCTTTTCCGCTTGATTTCTCTTTCCGCGCATAAGATTAATGAATGCGATTGTTAAAATGTAAATTTTTTTCGCCACGATAAAGTCATCGATGCTTTTCCGAAGGCATGGATGTCGCATTTGATTGATCGTGCGTATTAGTACAAAATAAAAAGTAGTGATGATATTGATGGACAATCAGCTTATAAGCGGTGATTTTAGCATACCCGTACACCTGTTTTGCTGCTGTCTCTTATTTTTTGTACAACATTTCATTTGCTGCCTTGTAATATGACGTTTGTTTATTCTTTGAATGTAATCGTACTTAATTGCTTCAGCAAGATCACTACTTGCCTGCATTCATAGAGATGCCTGAAGATCAATTTACTTCTTGGCTGAGCGTAAGCTTTGCACTGATCTTCAGCGCTTTGGTCAACATAAACTATGCAGTTCTTTAGTTTTCCAGCTGCTCTATAAAAAGCCTCATTGCGACTTACTTTATTATACACTTGATCGCACAAGTATTTCGATACACTTCGTGATAGCAGCATGTAACTGCCACATTGCCATGACTAAATCAAGATCAACGTATAAATCACGGCTGGCTGTGCGCTAATAGTGCGCTTTGTTGCTGCTGTGCCAACTATTTGCTAGCAATCTAGTGATCACCGACAGAAAATGTAAATAACCTTAAGTGATCTGCAACTGATCGCTCAAAGATACGTGCAGATCATACGAGTACAACAAATTTAAATTGCTGGTGATAGAATGGATATGCAACTGTAGAGGTGTGAGTGAGTGTACGCATATTAGGTATATATTTTTTTTTTATTATAAATTTTAAGAAACCGGGATTTTCGGGATCTCATTGTTATAATTTCAGGATCCCGAGATTAGTTTTGGGAGTTAAATATTCATTATTTTGTAACAACTTCAGTCAAAAAAAATATTAGCGTATATTGCATTTTGTGTTAAAAAGAAAACCAAAACACAAATCAAAAGGATCAAACAAATTCAAATAAAAGGTGATCAGATTGCAGGTACTTTTTCCAAAAGGGCTTTTTTGACAGATCACGCGTGACTTCTATCAAACATAATTTTTTTCACTGACATTTCATCATCGAAATACTTACACCTCAACGATGTTTATTAATCGTAAAATTGTATTAAGAAAATCGCGCGCTCTGTGAAAAGCGCGCTCAGCCCAACTTATAGTGTACATATCCGGTCTACCGAGCGCACTATTCGGCAAACCATCGGCAAAATTGAGAATAATTTTACATTATTGGACAATAATCGACTGATTAGACTACGTACGATCCGAAGTGAATAGAATATTGCGACTGAAAATGAGAGTTTTGCCGAAAACCGGAAGAACCGATTCGATGCCGATCTTAACTTGGCCTAATGCCACATCATGGGCGATTTTAAGCGTAGATCTTGATTCGAAAGCATACAAAATACAGCTAGTCCAAGATTTAAAGCTGGCCGATCTTCCAAAGCGTCATAATTTCAGTCGTTGGGCGCTTGAAAACTCGCCGAAGATCCGTATTTTGTTCAGCATTTTTGGTTTAATGGCTACGTTAATTAGCAAAATTGCCGTATTTCGGCTGGAGAGCAACACGAAACCATTCAAAAACAGCCATTACATCCATTGAAAACAACCCTTTCGTGTGACTTGTGACCCAGAGGAACGAATCATCGGCACATATTTCTTCAAAAACGAGCCTGGCCCAATGTAACAGTGAATGGCGAACGCTATCGCGCTATAACAAATGACTCTTTGATGTCGAAAATTGAAGCCCGTGATCTGCACAACATTTGGTTCTAACAAGACGACGCTACGTGCCATACAGCCCGTGAAACAATGGACTAACTGCATCGTCGTTTCGGTGAGCAATTTATCTCTCGTCTCGGACCAGTGGATTGGCCACCAAGATCGTTTCATATCACATCTTTTGACTTTTATTTGTGCGGGTATGTAAAGTCTAAATGCGTTGTGGGTAAACCAGCATTTAAGACTTGGAAGTCAACATCACCAAAGTTATTCACGAGATACCGGCCGAAGTCCTCCTCCTCGTGTCATTCAAAATTAGTGTTTACGGATGACCGAATTACGGCGCAGTTGCGGCTAACATTTGAAAGGGATTATCTTTAAAATGTGAATAAGTAAATAAGCGTCATGAATGATTCTACACAAAAATAACAAAGATCGCCCAATCAATTTGAATTTTCATTGCTTTATTTACTATTAAAAGGAGATTTCTGCCCCCATTTCATATGCCTCGCCACAAATTACGTGGTTTTCGGGACTTCAAAATATCAAAATTCCAGGAAACCGGGATACCGGGATCCAAGGATTCACAACTCTAACACATATCTCTGAAAGTCATATACATGTACACGGGCGTTCGGTGAGTAAACGAAATCAACGAAACGCTCATGTGCGGCATTCTTAGTACCGGTTGCCAGAGCATTTAACTTGATAAGATCATCAAAGAAATCAGCAGCATTGAAAGGTAGAAAAAAGTGCAATCGTCACAATTGAATGTTGTCCGCGAAGATCATATATACTTGGCGATAAGCGCAATTGCTGTGAGCTGGTGGCATGCGGCGCTTAAAAGTGAGTCAGCGATCACTGGCGATCAGCGAGAGGATCAACGAAAATTAAATTTAATTTCTCTAATGCGCTTTTGCATAGGATTTGGCTTTCAAACAAACGTTGATCTTCTTAGTAATGCGAGCAATTCAAAAATGAAAAATAAAAACAAGGCAAATAAACAAGAAAGTAACCGCCGTCGCACCGCCTTTGATCTTAACGCTATGCGCGCCGTAAATCCTTTTTTCGGGCTTCACTAGCAGAACAAACAAAAAAGAAGCAGAAAAATAAACTCAGCCATTCGCTAAGATTAATTTCTTTTGTTTGTACATTTCAAAAGTCGTGTTTTTGCATTGTTACTCTATTTGTTTGTTGTTTCGTTGTTTAGTTCTTTCTCTTCACGCGCTTTCCTTACTACGACTACGCGCGCAGCTTTTTTCGGTTTGTGGCTAAAGTCAATATTTTCGCTTTGCGGTTTACTAGTTCATCAGCAACATCAGCAGCAGCAGCGGTAGACGCGGCATGAAGAACGGCCAGCAAAGATAGAGTAACAACAGATCAGTGTGATCTTTGATCTTTCAATTCGACAAGTAAAAAAAATGAAAAAAAACAAAACAACAACAAATGATTGTAGTGGCACAAAAACTTTGCCCGAATTCAGTTTGCTGCATTTCTTTTGGCCTTTGCTTGTCTGGCTTTTGTTGGTAACAATAGTAGGCGCCAACCGGCTTCTTTGCTTTCCTGACATTTTTCTCTCTCTTTGCACTGAGTTCATTGTATTTTTTCCAGCAGTCACTTCGACTTTGGCCGGCGCCTTAATTGGGTCAGCCAGATTTTCGTATTTAATTGGATTACCGCCTTTTAATTTTCGAACACGTCATGCTGTTTTTATTTCAAGCTCTTTTTATTTTGCTTTTTTCCTTCTTTTGTTTTCCCGGGGCATAGCCTCTGAACTTACACTTGTTGCTTACTGCGTCTTGAAAGAGTCATTAATGGGTTTGGCATCAAATGCCAAGATAATTTGCTGTTAATGAACTGCAGTTGATGGATCTCTGTGATGTGTTTGGTGAAAAGGCGGTGGAAATGAAAAGAGTGGCAGCTTGTGAACGGAAGCTTTAAAAGGTTGCAGAGAATGAATAGAAAAGATAATCTTAAAGCCATTATTTGATTGACTTAGAATTTTCGTTTAAAGGTGTTACACTCGTCTTGTATTCAATAAAAGTTTAACAATTGCTTGCCTGAATGATTTTTATATTAGAAGAGCCATGAAACTAGTAATTTGAGTGCGCGATAAATACAAAAATTTATTAGCGTTCTTAGTTTCGGCACAGTCTTGGAAGGAACAACAAATATACGAACAAAAGCTAAACCTTCAGACACAAACTATTCGAGAGAAAAAATAAAGAATTACTAAGAAGCTGTAAAAGACATAGGATTAAGTGTCTCCACAAAGAAACACGTCTTCACTAGCGTCGCGGAATGGAACATGCAGCGGTGGTAAAGCCGATGGGACACTGAACCGAGTGGCAGATGAACGGCGAGGCTCATTACCATCAATAGGCAAATGAGCCCAACCGAGTTTCGGGGAAGTGAATTACTTCTTAACTCAGTTCCTCTCGGGCTACAGATACTTCCGGAGATACCTATACCGCATGTGCAAGGTAAGCGATCCCAAGTGCAGATACTGCAAAAGCGCCGAGCGATGACGCTGAGAACACGTTTTTTCGTTGTGATAGATGGATCGTGGAAAAAGATGCTCTAATGGAGCAGTTTGACGACATCGCGCCGAGCAACATAATCAGCAAAGTGCTCCACACAGTGCAACAAAGCAAATCCTCACTGATAGAGATATAAGAAGACGAGCCTATAGCATGAAATCTGGCTACAAATATGGTGGTTCCAGACGTGGGTGTATAGAATCGCTTCTTTATGGATGCCGTTCTGGGTCCTCCCGAAGTAATGCAGAAAGTAGTCCCGGGAAGGGTGTCTCCCCAGAAGGAGAGAAGGGATTGTTTGAGTGGTCACACCACTCAATGCAGTAGACGATGGTCGGTGGAAGTGAACCCTATCTCATCCACCAAAAAAACAAACAAAAATAAAAATGAGATGAAGTATTAGAATTACAGTACTGAAAAACAATCAGGGAGCAAACAACTTTTTTTTTCAATTTTTAGCGTGTTTCCATATATGAAAGTAATTGTATCTAAGTTAAAAATGTTCACATGATACGTTTGAGCACTGCTTACTATAAAAAGACGTAAAAGCTAAGAAAACATTTTTTTTTTTTCATTTCAATAGGGACTCTGAGCATTTAAGAGCTAAAAACGTGATCCTTTTTTTTAAAATTCGAGCGAATAAAACAAAAGAACTACTAAATGGATTAAGTTGAAACTGTGTACGATTTTTGGGTTGTAAAAATAGCTCTTAGATTTTGCCCTTTTCTTGGTTTTTCAAATTTATACCAAGAAACGATATTTGCAAAGAAACGAAGGTAAAAGAAAAAATGACCAATCATTAAAGAGAATTTATTTATGCGAGTTTTTTAAACCACTTTTCAATTTTCTGTGCGTTCATTGTTTGATGAGATATCGCTGATCAAAGACAGTACGACCATTTTCGTTTCGGAGTCCGATATCCCAGCGAAAAGTAGTCGTTTCGAGCTCTACGAAAAAAAAAAAAAAAAATAAAAGTAAAAAGAAATGTTTGCAAGTCCGTGGCACAAAAAAGGAACCCATAAAGAATATAATTTTTTTATCACGCTGCTTCATAGCATTGGAATTACATGGTTCCGTTGCCTTGAAAGTTTGTCAATCAAACTAATTAGAAGCAAAAACTAACAGGTTCACATTTCTTGTTCTATTACTCTCATCCTCCCC
The DNA here is from genome assembly GCF_027943255.1 of Anastrepha obliqua. Taxonomy (NCBI): domain Eukaryota; kingdom Metazoa; phylum Arthropoda; class Insecta; order Diptera; family Tephritidae; genus Anastrepha; species Anastrepha obliqua. The sequence continues at coordinate 10,710,692 of NC_072896.1, read as the reverse complement.
AACCATTTTTAAAGCCACAAGCTGTTTGAAAAATCATTAAAAATTTACAGATTTTTTTGATTACTCAATTATGCCCTCTACTGTATATGAAAGTAATGTAGACTGCGAAATGCCGAAGACGGTTAGGATCGTCCGAAAGTTCTATTATAAGGAAGTTGAGAAAGTGTGGAAACTATGCATTAAGTCGTAATACTATTATCGTATTGGAATTTTCACTACTCATCATATTGGAATTTTTGTTCAAACAGTGAATTAGCCAGTAAAGCTGCATTCGTGAAACCTGAATATCTGAGATCGTTCTAAGAATTGAGAGTTGTTCTCAAGCCTCATTTAAAGTCAAATATCGTGATTTTTGCTCTGTAAGCTGGAATATATTGAAAACTTGATCTGTTGGTTATTCTGAAACCTGAATCGATTTCAGCACGTCAAGAACTTTTGAAAAAGTATAGTTTAGTTCTTGCCTTTGGAAGGCAATCAAATTTTGTCTGCCGATATTATATCTGGATGATTTATTCATGCGCTCTCTGCACTTCACGGAATGGCTACCAGATTCAAAGTGCCGCATAGTAATTCGCATATATGGGACCCGTAGATAACAGAAAGAGTAAAGATGCATTCAGCACTTCCTGTGCTAAATCCGGGACGAAAAAGAAAGCGATTATGGATTCTAGTAAATCATTTTTTGAAGACGTGAAGAGCTTACGCCAGTTTCTTGTAGGGCCTGATTCTATTTGCTGCAAAATGAGAATGGAAAAATTATTCCGCAACACCAGAATGGGTATCTGTTTATGGAGTGAACTAAAGCAGAAGTTCAAAGTTCTTAGTTCGGTTCCGTAAACGCCATCAGAGTAGAGAGTTCTCATTCGAGACGTTTGCCTCGCTTTGCTAGGCGTTGCTTAAATTTTCATTGGGAGTTAATTCATTACGCAGCGATATCCAATCAGATATCCAACCTAAATATCACGTACAAGGTTCTACCGAGCGCATTGTGCTAAATACTAAATCCCACCAGCAACTAACTGATTGGACCTTATCAGTGTGGCTTGAAAGTAATCTTTGCCCTTGGGAACAATCGACACACATCATCTTTTCATCGATTTCAAAGCCGCATTCGACAGTACGAAAAGAAGTTGCCTATATTCCATGGTGTCTTAGCTTGGAACTTATGCAAAAATAACACGGCTATGCAAAGTGACGTCAGAATTGGGAAGAACCGCTCCGAGCCGTTTGATACCAAAAGAGGTTTCAGACAGGGCGACTCGCTGTCGCTGTGACTTCTTTAACCTGATACTGGAAAAGATTGTGCGAGCCGCAGAAACTTAATCGCTTAGTCACCATTTCTTATAAGAGTCCTTTGGGGTGTTTGAGAGAAAGATGCTGCGGAAGATTTTTGGACCTTTGCACCTTTCGCACGGCGAATATCGTAGAGGATTGAACACTGAGCTGTGTGTGATTTACAGCGACATAGACTTAGTGCTGCGAATAAAGATCCAGCGGGTTTGGCCAATCGTCCGAATGGATACAAACTTTACAGCTCTGAAAGTATTCGATGTGGTATCAGGTGGTGGTAGCAGAGGAAGAGGAAGGTTTCTTCTGCGTTAAGATCAGGTAGAGAAGGATTTTGCTTCACTTGGTGAGTCCAACTGACGCCGGTTACCACGACTGGCGCGCTTTGTTAAACTCGGTCAAAATTGCTTAAGCGTTTATTGCGCCACTCAAGAGGAAAAATAAATTCAAAGTAATATTTCATATTCACAATTTTTTAACCTTTAGTAGAATACACCTGCGTACATACATATTTCAAATTTTCCTTAAAAAATTGTGCCACTCAGCCAGCAACATCACTACCATAACTGACAAACTCACTCGCATCCATCTCAGTTGCAGCAACACGTTGCTACATTCCAATCTTATCGCTTTGGTAAAAATTAAGCTAATTTGTAGAAAATCTTTGTTTGGAAACACAGACACATTTGTGCATAGGTATGCGCCTATCTTAGATATCTCGCATTTCATGCATTCTGTTAAATTTTTGGCCATTTCGCAGCATCCCACTGCCAGCGCGCCAGCCAGGAACTCAGTTGCTTATCTATGCAGACATTTCACCTTACACCTTCCGTGTTGGAGCCACTCATTTGTGCCGCTTATCTGTGTAGCTTGTCTGTGCGTTGGTGGTGTAAGATAACATAATTCGTGTATTTAGCCACATTTGTTTTTACATAAAATAAGAAAAGTAAAAAAATAAAATAAAGCAGTAAAGTTGTGTTGAGAGTCTACAGCGTTGCAGGTTGGAAAAACGTGGGAAGGCACCAAAACACAACTGACTACAACCTCGTTCACTACACTTAGTATCTGCTATTTGGGTAAACACGGGGGCGGGCGTTACTAGCTGAGTGGTAAAAAATTAAAACTGAAGTTAAACAGTTGGCTTAATTAAGCAAACAAATGACAGCAACAGCGTTTGGGGAGTGGTGGCGGCTTTAGATGCAGACATCTTTTCGTTGCAATTAATAAAAATACCAGAGTAGGAATTTTGAATATTTACTCAGCAAGAGTTGTCAACTAGGAAATTGGGTAAGGCAGAACGATGGAATTTCGGATTGTGTAACTTTTATATTATTCTGTGGCATTTCTAGAGATGCTGGCAAAGTCAGTGTAAAATCATACTTGCAGATTATATAGAAGTGGGGTTGCATACGAAATAATAAGGTTGAGGTATGAAACAGCATCATTGATTCCATAAGCCTGATGAGAGTTGTGGTGTGTGTGAAATTCAAACGTGTGATGCGGCTAATTTACCTAGGGATGAAACGATTCGAGAAAATACAAGATGCTTTTGAACTCATCGATTCGTAGTCTGTGTAAAAATAACACAATAATAACAGTTGTTTGGGGTAAACCTGTTTTATTTTTCCACATATACAGTCTCCATTTAGACCTATACACTTCGTTCAAAGCTTATCTAGTTTGTTGATCGCTTCTGAATAATAATATTTGTCTCAGTCTGAAAAGTAGTCTTTCGTTTCTGCAATCGCCTCTGGAATTAAATCTTTTTTCCGCCAGCCATTTCTTCTATTTAAGATCCGAGATCCGAGGGACCCAAAGGAATGCCAAAGACAAAGAAATAGGCCGATCTGGCTGAAACTTTGCGCGTGTTCTTCCAAGAGATGATACTAACTAAACATAACCCAGATATGCGCCAGTAGTGCCATATCTCTGTCTTTACGCGGACTTTTGAAATGACCCTTGTATTTTCTTTATACCAAGAAAGTGTCTAGATTCTAGGAAGAATAATTTATGGATTTATTTATGGAACTTGAAAATAATTTTCTTCTTCTATTCGATTCTAGACTTTGTTTTCTTTTTCGAAGCTAAAGTTAACGCATTACGGAAAGAATTTTCAATTGAGGCCATGTAGCATAAAAAAAAATCGGCGCAGGAATTTACGATGATTTTTGTATGGCTTGCTGCTAGCTGTATTGCAGGCCCATGCGTAGACCCTCAGATTTAGAGAGGGTTCCAACTTTTGTTGCAGCGCCTTTTTTTTGTTTTTTTTTTGGTTTTATATCGATTCATGTCAAAAATTTTTTTAAAACTTCGTCAACTTTGCACGGTTCAAACCCCCCCGTGCGCACGGGTCTGCTGTATTGCAATCGATGAGGGGCCTGTTGTGAAGTCTACAGAGTAATTGCTGATAAATATTTTTTGTGTTGCTGTATGTTAAAAGAATATTTACACATTTGTTGCACACATATTTTTTTATAGTGGTTTATTGTTTTGGACATTTTTTCATACAAAGGTTATAAAAATAAATTTATTTGTAGGGCTTCTTATACGTATGGCATTTCTACACAAATCGAAGAAAACATTGATTCTAGGATATAGAACAGTCATCCAAATATTAGTTTGGGGAAAAAGATATGCCTTATTTTCTCGGTAGATGGCTGATATTTTGTAAAGGACTAACGACCAGGAAGGTAACGGGTAGAATTGGCCAAAAGAAGAGGTGTTGTTTGAGAGGTTGAAAGAATAGGTTTAGAGAGGTGACTCGCTAAAAAATCCGGTAGCTTGGTTGGGAACTTTTAATGCATTCACCATATAGTCTGGGACTGGTGCCGAGCCAATACCACCTTTTTTCTCTCATTACAAAACTGCCTGCGTGATAAGAATTGGTATTAAGAGAAGATTGTGAATATCGATTACTAGAGTTTTTCGCCAATAAGGACCAAGATTTCTATGAGAGAGGCATTATGAAGCTACCTTTAAAATGGCACCAAACTATACAGAAAAACGGTGCATATTTGACTCAAATCGGACAATCCGAAACAGTTTAAATAAAGTATACGCAAACATAAGGGATTGCTTTTTCCCTCAAACTAATATGGAAATCTTTCATACATTGAAAATTTCTGTGCGAATGCCAGTTTATAAATATATATTGAAAATATTGAAACAATTTCCATTTTGATTAATAAGAATGTTTAAATTTTGCAATAAAATTCTCAAAAACAAAAAAAAAAAGAAATTAATGCGCTATAAATGAAAATTTTTGTTTGAAAATCCCATTTAAATAATTCCATAGAATATTAGTTTTCTTTATGAGTAGGATACTTAATTGTTCGATATTAAATTTTTTAAATATTTTTTTTTTACAAAAAGCAGTTAACTTTGTGGCTCAAAATCTATACTCTTTTAGCGAAGACTTGATAAAAGTTTTTAAATTTTTCTTCCCGACTACTGTGACCTAATCAATTTGAAATTAAGAAACGAAATAACTAAATAATTGACGCATACACTTCTGTTAGGTGTTTGCCCGAGTTCCTCCTCCTATTTGAGGCGCGCGTCTTGATGTTGGAAGGGACCCACAGCTTTAAGCCGACTCCGAGCGGGAAATGATTTTTTACGAGCAGCTTTTTCTTGAAAGAAATACACTCAGAGGTTGCCACTCATTGCCTGCCGAGGGGCAACCGCTATTTGGAAATGACTTTTTCTATCAGTTTGGTACGGAGATTCGAATCTACGCACTTGAAATGCTTCCGAAAGATATATAAAAAACTTTTCATAAAAAATTAAAAAAAAAAAAATTGTTGACCATTTTGTAGTCAGAATTTTAAAAAAATTTTTGTTTTTGCATTTTCTCAAAGTATAATATCTTAAAAATATTGTGTGAAAATTTGAAGTAAATCCGACAAATAATATACTTTTTGAGTGATTCACCACAACTTTAAATGCGTGCGGTTTTCTCAAAACAATGTTTTTTGAACTGGTGATCACTATAACTTAAAAACCGCTTGGTAGATTCCAATAAAATTTATAAAGCTTTTGAAATACATACTTTATGCCTGATCGAAGGATTTTTTTCAAAAATTTCGATTTTTTTTAAACAATTAATTGTCGTTTTTTTCTTGAAAATCTGAAAAATATTTCCTGAGCCCGCCATATTTTTAAATTTGAAAAAAAAAGCTTCGATCAGGCACAAGATTATCTATTAGTAAAACTAATTTCTCTAGTCCGATTGATTTTAGCTGAATATCCAAGGACTTGTGGTGATCACCGCAAGGGCCTTCTCGAGAAACGGGCTCCACACAAACAGCGATAACTTTTACAATTATTAATTTTTTTTTTTTTGAAATTTCGCTAAAATGAAAACATGATGTATTAATGTCAGGTTTTTATTTTTGTAAAATAAAGTAATTGACTAGCAAAAAAAAAAAACAAAATATTGAAAATCACCACTTTTTCGGACCTCTGACTACCCCTAACCCCTTAAGACTACTTAGTCTTTATTGTTCAATCTTTTAAAACTTATTACCTATGCATATCTGCTGGTTTTGGTCAAAACAAATTAGGTAGACTTAGCACTTTCTTGCTGTCAAGCAAATATTTGCTAGGTAATGACATATATAAGCTATTCACCTTTTGTAACCGGAATTTAAAAGTTTTTCTTAATAAAAGTTAAAAAAAAATTTATTAATGCAGTGAAATACAATGGAACCTCTCTCGACGGACACCTGTACCAGCAGCACACCTCCCAAATCGTATGTATCGGAAGAAGTTACCCGGTTGTGAGCAAACACCTCTCTTGAATGCACAAAAGCTGACTGACGGTGAATGCCCGCCAAGGGGAGGCTTCACTGTGTAAGGACTTATTGAAGGGAAAGCAAAACATATTCAAGTAAAATAAGTATTGTACTTTGTCAAAAGTGTGCGACAAATAAGTGCAAGCAATAGCATAGCAAACACATCCATAGCTACTACTTGAGACCCAATGTTCTACTAGGAACCAATGGAATATTTACATATAAACAACAACATAGTCTTCAAAAAGTTCAATACATTTTTTTTTTAATTTTTATAAAAAATTTAATTCAAATTTTTTTTTTTTTGATTTTTTTATAATTGCAAAAATTTTTTCTTTGGAAAATAACAGTAATCTAGAAGAAATAGTGAACCATTTGTTTTTAGTTCTCAGTTAATTTCATGAACGAGCTCCTTAATTTTGTTCTTGTTTAATTACAACACTGTAGCTGTCAAAAATACCAAAAACAATAAAAAACCAACTAACTTTTCAATTATTTACACTCAGTTTCACTATTTACCTCACTTGTCACCTTATAATCACAAAGGTGTGCATTTAAATTAGTTTAAATGTCTGTAGGTATGAACACAACTGGGGAATTTTCTTCAAACACTTTTTGTAAACTTTCTTGTTAATTGACTTCACCCACTTTTTGCTTGTTTGCTTGTTTGCTTTTTTCCATTTCAACCACTTAATTGCTTTCGATGCACTTCTGAACGCTTTTCATTAGTGTCTAACAGATACGCACACTGCCAGCAGCATAGTAATTACCACAAAAACAAATAAATATATGTAAGTATCCGCTCAAACGGTCATGCAGGCAGACGTTGCATTCAAATTCAACTTAATTTGCACGACAGCAATGCACTGAAATTAATAACGCGCGGTTGCGCATGCGCGCCCGTATTAAATGAGGCACGTCCCCAAACGTGCGCAGAGCCTGTGTTTATTATTATTCTTTTACGCGCATAGGTACGCACACACAAGCATCGAAGTACGCTCGTAAATCGTTTGCGAAGCAATCAATCGCACTGCAAGAACCTGCACACGCATAGAAGAAGGATCAGTCAATCGACTTTGATTGGTTTGGCGAAGCGTTCACTTGAGTGCGCCGCACGTACGCTCGATTGGGTCAATAATTATTGGTAGAGTGAAGAGAGATTCTGGTTGTTGCTGTTGTTGTTGTTGGAAAGAACAATAAACATTTCTGCTGCACTTCGATAGCTAACGCGTAGACTCTTGTAGTTTTGTATATTTTTTCTTAGATTATCATTTCTTTTTTGCTGCTCAAAAAAACACTCACGCTGCAGCGCATTTTTCAAAATCAAAGAATTTAATTAAAATTGTTTTTCCAATCTTTCTTCTTTTTCACATTTTCGCAGTTAACACAATAAACACCGACGACACTGTCACCATTTAATGGGCATTCATTCACACATTACATACACACGCGTACATAGCTGATCCAGCCATATTGAACAAAACAACAATCAAAAATCACTTTTAATCATCGTAACAATCGAAAAGAAAACCCGCTTTTTTCACCGTTTTCACAAAAACAAGGCAACAAGAGCAATGTGAAATTCACTAGCAAAAAACGAACGCAATTAAATCATTTTTCCGAATCGTTCGCGCACACATTTTCGACAATCCGCTAATTTAATCCACACATACGCGCCTTCGCCTTACAACTGACCCAACAACAGTCAGCAACAATTGCTGGTACACACCGTGCGAATGTTAATGCTCTCAGTGCGCCCGATTGTGGAGCGGGCCGGTCTGGGCTAACTGTGTTTTTGCCCCCTCCTATGTATCAGCTATCGGCACTCAAACACTTTGCGGCTGGAGCCTACACGGTCGCTTCTATGCTCTCTCATCAGCACTCCTCTATTCCGGCAGTGTTTGCGCTCTGGTTGCTTTCAAAGTTTATTTTTAGTTGACTTCGTCTTCGTTGCTTGCTGCAGAACTTGTTCTACGACGTTGACGACGAGTATTTTATGCTATGCGGCAACATACCCTGTATGGGTTAGCTGTAGAATTCATTTGCCGGCAATACGATTGCTGTTGCAGTTGCTGCTGTGCTGTCGCCTGTTGTTATCTTTTGCATCAATAAGTTTGTTTTGTTTTGCTGCAGTTTTTCCAACGAACTTGTTGTGTGCGCGCATATTTCTGCGATACGGTTTATGTTCGATGTTGGAGTGATTATTAATCAATGTATATAAATATTATGCAACATGTTGCTAGTAAATGTTGCAGACTATTTTGGGTTTATTGCGTTTATAAATCTGTAGTCTTACAGCATAGCAGTTTAAATCGCCTTCAGATAAAAAATAAATTGTGTTCCTAGAAGCGTTCGCATAATTTTACATTTTTTTACTTTTTATTAGCGTTATTCCTTACTTAAATTTATAAAAAAAATGAATGATAAGATTGATAACACCGTGCGACAAAAATCAACTTTTTTGCTATACAGGAAAAATTGCATATGCAAGTGAAACTATGGGTTTTATATTGCAGTTCTGCGTACTAAATTTTTTATTTTCTCATAAATTAAATTTGTTTAGAGGACTTTAAAGATTGTTTTGTTTAAGGGCCGATGTTGAATGTGAACCACACCTAAACGTCAAGTTTTTTTCTGCATTTCATTTGACATTTGCCAATTTCAGACTAACTCAATTTGAACCATGGAAAGATACACAATCGAGCAATGCGTTAAAGTTATTCAGGCTTATTATGAAAGCGGGTGTTCAAATCAAAATGCATATCGCGCACTTCGTGAAGAAAATCATCTTCAGTGATGAGGCACATTTTCACTTCAGTGGATTCGTCAATAAGCAGAATTGGCGCATTTGGGCGAATGATAATCCAAGAGTGATTGCCGAAAAACCAATGCACCCACAAAGAGTGACTGTTTGGGGCGGTTTATGGGTCGGCGGCATCATTGGGCCGAATTTTTTCCAAAATGAGGCCGGTCAGGCTAACGAAACAATGGCTCTTTTGCGTGAAAAATTTGATGGCCGAATAATCTCACGTCGCGGCGATGTCAATTGGCCGCCAAGATCATGCGATTTGACACCGTTGGACTTCTTTCTTTGAGGTTATTTGAAAGAAAAGGTGTACGTCGATAAGCCAGCAACAATTCAAGAGCTAAAGGATGAGATAATTCGGCACATTAACGGCATGAAGCTCAATTATGCCTCAGCGTCATCGAAAATTTGGACCATCGGATGGAGGTGTGCCGCCGAGGCCGCGGTGACCATTTGGCCGATATTTTGTTCCTTACGTAATTGAGCCATACCAATATTATCATAATAAAGAGAAATGACAATAATTTCCTAAAAAAATTGTATTTTATTCAAAATCAATACTGGCCCTTAAAACTTAACCACCCTTTATAACTGGCGCTTACACGCTTTTTGGGTATTGCGGCATGCGGCTTGATGGGGTTTCCACTAATTTAGATTTATGCCGTCTCCGAATGATAGCTGGTTTCTTTATAAAGCGCATTTTTCATGGCAGAAATGCATTCGGATATTTGCCATTGCTTGCCGAGGGGTGACCGCTATTATGAAAAACTTTCCCCCCATCATTTGGTGTTTCTTGCACGTAGATTCGCACTTGCGCACTTCCGAATGGTAGTCACGCAGCAACCCATTCGGCTACGGCATTTATTATATAATTAAATTTACTTGCCCGTAGGCAAATACTTATTTCCCCCTCGTGCAATAGTTTTCTCCAAATTTGTAGTAATTACTTGAACTTCCATTAAGTTTCTCCTTTTTTATAATTTCTCTATTCATAAGACACTCTTCTATGGGTGCCATAATAATTTCAACAACTTCCGCCAACCAGCGATTATCCAAAGTGTGAAAATACACAAGAAAAACAAAAAATTATTTACAACGCCAGAGACACTAACTGCAATGCATGTAAATATTTTTATTTTACTTTGCCTAACACTTTTTAACACAAATTACCATTTCTACGTGCTGACCCCTTTTTAGTGATCGGAACTTCTTCCTCCGTTGTGCTACTGCTGCGCTAACCTCAAATAATTAAAATACAGTTTTGTAAGTTGTTAAATTTGTTTGTTGTACGCCTGTTATTTGTGTAACATTTAGACCTTCTTGAACTATATTACAATAATGAGTTCTTTGTAATTAAGCGCAGGCAGAAGTGCAGCGGAGTGCTGCGCATGCGTTGTGGAAGGTAGACGAAATCTGAGCAATCGCCGCAGAATATCTAAAATGCAGGCAAAACGAGGGGCTATAAATTAGAAAATGCATTTGATGAGATAAATGCGTTTGTGTGAATACGTATAAGTATTATGTTGAATTATTTTTTTGTATGATTTGTTATGTTATGTGACTTATGTAGTCTGTGTTATGCTCTGTGTTAATTCAGGATGTGTTACATTCTGTTATGTTATGTCATGTCATGTCATGTTATGTTATGTTATGTTATGTTATGTTATGTTATGTTATGTTATGTTATGTTATGTTATGTTAAGTTATGTTATGTTATGTTATGTTATGTTATGTTATGTTATGTTATGTTATGTTATGTTATGTTATGTTATGTTATGTTATGTTATGTTATGTTATGTTATGTTATGTTATGTTATGTTATGTTATGTTATGTTATGTTATGTTATGTTATGTTATGTTATGTTATGTTATGTTATGTTATGTTATGTTATGTTATGTTATGTTATGTTATGTTATGTTATGTTATGTTATGTTATGTTATGTTATGTTATGTTATGTTATGTTATGTTATGTTATGTTATGTTATGTTATGTTATGTTATGTTATGTTATGTTATGTTATGTTATGTTATGTTATGTTATGTTATGTTATGTTATGTTATGTTATGTTATGTTATGTTATGTTATGTTATGTTATGTTATGTTATGTTATGTTATGTTATGTTATGTTATGTTATGTTATGTTATGTTATGTTATGTTATGTTATGTTATGTTATGTTATGTTATGTTATGTTATGTTATGTTATGTTTTCTTATGTTTTGGTTTCGCATGTGTGGCCGTTCCATTTATGTAATTTTGTTATGGCTGTTATGATAGTTATTTTAAGTTATTTTCTGTTATGTTTAGATATATTATGTTATGTTTTGCTATTTTGTTATGTTATGTTTTGCTAATTTGATTTATGTTGTCTTATTTTACGTGGTTTTAATTAAATTGTGATATATTTCATTTGACTATGTTATTATGTGTAGCGGCCACCTCAGCCGACAGCTTTGGTGCGTGACTACCATTCGGAAATGCACAGGTTCGAAGCCTCAGGTACGAAACACCAATTAAGGGACGAAGTTTTTTCATTTCCTTCCTTTGAGAGTATTTCTGCACTCAAAAAGGCTCCTCATAAAGAAACCACCTCCATTTGGAGGCGGCATAAAACTCCAAGACGCATGCCACAAATAAGTGGAGGAGCTCGGCCAAGCGCCCAAAAATGTTGTAGGCACCAATTATAGCCTATAGCGTCGTATGTGAATCATATTTGCCACTTGTCAACTAAACATCTGCAGTATACAAACAGACAAGCAATGAATCGCTATACTCCGCAAGAGCGTGGAATAATTGTATCACTTTTTTTTGTTAATAATCGGTCGGTGGTGTAGTCGTCGTTATCCTATTCGTGCCGCGCCAACTGGACAGCGCTAAGCTGCTTGACTCAAACAGACTGCAAGCGCTCGAGACCTTGCAGGGTGTGGCCGCTACCGGCCTGATCGTTCGGCCGAGAATATCGCGGTTGTCGCTGCCGATGTCGCTGAGAACGAATAAACAGCATCCAGATTAGCCACGCAATCGGGCATCACCAGACAAACCCTTCAGTGAAGTTTAGTGAAAAACTTTCACATCATCTCGTACAAAGTGCAAACAGTGCATCAGTTAATTGTTTTGAATTTAATTTAGTTGAATTTATTTTATTATTTTATTTTATTTTATTTATTTTTATTTAATTCAATTTAACTTAATTTAATTTTATTTTATTTCATTTTCATTTTCTTTTATTTTATTTTATTTTATTTGAGCTTAATCCATCTCGGCTATTGCCGGAGATTACACATCCCGGATAAAATTTTCAAGGGATTGTGCTCTGGTGGAGCGTAGTCCAAGTTCTACGCCCATGCGATTACTATTGCTTAAATATTTAAAAATCTACGAACTATTGCACATGTGTCCAGTATGGTCGGGTTATTTTATTTTATTTTATTTCATTTTATTTAATTTTATTTAAAAGCATTTAATTTTATTTTTAGTTAGACACACGCGCCCATAAATTCCCATAGCGGCCCACCGCCATCGTGCACACTTCCTGGAAATCATAATTAAATGCTTACTTAAAAGTTCTCATTTCACATTAAACAGAAATGCGGAATGCATTTTATAACGCATTCACAAAGGCCTTTATTGTACATAAAACGTGCACCTTCCTAGAATTATTCACTTTTTCCCAACAAAGAAAGGTGTGCTTCAGGGCGCCGAATATACCAGCACACAAAACAAATATCGCAGACAAATTACTCCCATCAACTACATTGAAAGTCATAGAAGGAAATTCTACAGCGAACCTATGCTTTTGCACTTACCGACATGCCAGCCATGAGAGAGAGAGCTTAACGAACGTTGCGGAATGTCACAAACGCAGTTATTTATGCGCTTCAAAAAAATTCAAGTCGTCCGTCTACGGTTCACTAGTCTAGTCGGGAGAGTTGTTGGGCTAATGTGAATGGCAGGTGCGTCTAGCGGCAGACAAAGCTGACAATGCAATCGGTGTGCGCGTCACTTATGTCGTCTGCGGCAAATGTGACAGTGTCACGTGAACATGCAAAGAAAGGTTTATCATTGGGTGTACAGCAAAGCACTGGACAAGGATTGCTATTGTCTGCTTTATACTAAGCGACTTTCGCATTGATAATAGTGCGGTTTTGCATGAGAAAATTGTTGGTGAATGGCAGGAAAAAGGTGCTTCCTAGGGCGAATGAGTTCAATGGTAACTAACATATAAGTACATCCATAGAATAGCATATCATATTTAGATCGAGTGCTTGCAACAGTTCCAGGTAGTTAACATGCAGTAATACATTTTATTGAGACCAAATGCGTGTTGGTGATCTAGGCCTTGTAGGATTAAATTTAAATTTTAAAATTTTATTTGTAAGTTCATTAAGCTCCTTAAATTTTCTTGTGACTGCAACTGAAACAATATTCCGCATTCAAATATTTCAATAAAAGTTTCATTATGGTATTCTCTAATTCTTGATATCCACAGCCTTTAGGCATGAAGCGAACTAATAATGGGCTAATTCGACCAAATCCTTGCAAATAAACACATTAATACTTACTCGCTCACTTTCAAATTCATCAAACGATTTGTGTACTCACCTGGAAAAAGAAAAAATAAATTATTATTAGCCTACATTTTAAATGTTTTATTGACAAGTAGAATAACCTCCACATGCATATAAAAGATTGATACACTATAAAATAAATGTATGCGCTCATACGAAGAATTCGTACTGCACTTTCTTGGATTGATCTACCAAACCAGTACTATACGAAATACTCGTGGAAAAGAGTACTGGAAGAAAGTATTTTGGGCAATTCGACTGTATATAAAAAATTAAAAAAATACATATTTTAATTGTGAATCTCAATGTATTTATTTGCCATTAGGGAATTAATGAGCTTAACGTAGAGCAAATGGTGGGGTCTGACCCTTTAGTTTAGCAAATGAAAGCTTGGAAATTATTTTATTTTGTTTGATAGCCACATTAAATATTTTAAGACTCCACAAGCCCTACATTTTATATTTAGTTCATATAAGACTTCATACTAAGTGTTTATATGTATATTTTAACTAGGTTTTGTTAGACTTCTAAGGGTTCAGGTATTCAAATTTCATAACCCATTTTGTATTGGGTTGGGGAATAAGTTCTTAGCGTTTTTATATTTTCTTCTTGATTCTCAGTCACCTTCTTTCAACGAAAACAAACAAAGATGCTTCTCAGAATCTCGCCCGCCATCGAGAAATACGCGGCCAGAAACAGAGCTTTTTGTACCGAATGTTGTTGTAGCAGTAATACAAGCGCTGTTGGTGTAGTGTATATCACCGGTCGTCTTCGTCTAACTCAACTAATGGCCCAGGAAATATGCTGTTTCGGCAGGTTGGGTCCAGAGAGAGAGGGGTGTCAGATGAGTGGGTTTTGAGAGGCATGTGGCAAGGTGGTTAGTGTCATGCAGGGTGGCTTCACATGCCGGACATATGTTTAGTATATCGGGGTCAATTCTGGATAAGTAGGAGTTTAACCTGCTACAGTTAACAAGGAGCTCTATATTGCCCAGCCCTGATCGACATGGTCAAGCCATACTCCACTCACGACAACGCCAGGCCCCATGTTGCACAAGTCCTCAAAGACGAATGGGAGGTCCTTCAGCATCCGCCGTATTCTCTGGACATTTCACCGACCGATTACCATCTATTCCGCTCCCTGTCAAACCATATGAAGGGCGTTACCGTCGATAACAAAGAGATCCTTAAAAACTGGTTCATCAACTTCTTTGACACCAGCCCAGGCGATTTTTGGCGACACCGCATCAACAAATTGGTGAATCGGTGGGAAAAGATTGTAAACAGTAATGGCGAATATATAATATAGTTGATTAACTTATTGATATAATTATTGTTTTTTATTTAAATATTAGGTAAGCAAATAAGTTCTCGCTGTTTTTTTTATGAAAATACAACTTTTTCTGAAAAAATGGTTACAAATGAATCATCGAAAGTATTGCCCATCGCTGGCTACTACTTCGCCCCATCTTTCTGGTAGATCTCGTATACCGTCTCGGTAAAACTGTTCATCTTTTGAGGCTATCCACGGATCAAGCCATTTTTTTATGTCTTCATATGAATGGAACTGCTGGTCAGCTAGACTATGTGCATCGATCGGACCAGGTGATAATCAAACGGAACAATATCTGGAGAATATGGCGGCTGGGGTAAGATTTCCCATTTCAGTGTTTCTAGGTAGGTTTTAACGGGCTTGGCAACGTGAGGTCGAGCATTGTCATGCTGTAGAATCTCTTTTTCATTCCTCTCCGCGTATTGGGGCCGCTTCTCGTGCAGTGCTCGGCTCAATCGCATCAACTGAAGTCGATACCGATCCCCAGTGACGGTTTCGCTTGGTTTTAACAGTTCACAATAAATAACACCAACTTGGTCCCACCAAATACATAGCGAAACCTTCGCAGCGTGAATATTCGGCCGAGACCACGACGTAGAAGCATGACCGCGCAGTCCCCATGACTTTCTTTTCTTTGGATTGCTATAATGAATCCATTTTTCTTCACCCGTGACGCTGCGATTAAGAAAACCCTTCCTTTTTTGCGCGTGGGGCAGTTGTTCTCATGCGAAAAAACGACGTTCAACATCCCTTTGTTTTAACTCATAAGGAACACAAGTCCCCTATTTCTGAATCATTCCCAAAGCATGCAATCGCTTCGAAATGGATTAGCGGGTAACTCATTGAGCAATGCCTCGAATTCAGCGTCTTTGAAGCAACGGAACGAATCTCGGCACGTTGTTTCACTTAAAGCGGAGTCTCCATAAACTTTTTGTAGCTCTCGATGCGCTTCACCGTTTGTTTTCGAATGTAAGAGGAAAATCAACACTTGCCGCAAATGACGATTATTCGGCACAAAATCAGACATTTTCACAAAACCAAAAGTATATGATACTAAAACAAAATCACTAATGTGTCGAAGCAGTTTTTTTACCATATGTCTAAGTTGGTTTATGATGTTTAGGTTATGTTAGAATCGACCAGCACTGCTGGCGACATCTCTTGACAAACAGCGGAAATTTAGTTGCGCCCTAATAATTTCGTTGTAAACGAACGCCTCTGCTCCATTTTTCCATTGCTAAATTCACTATTCACTTTAATTCTACCGTTAGTCACAGCGGTTTTAATTTAAATGTGCATATGTGTGTGTATCGAATTTCCCTATAAATTACTCCAAATAGACAAGTAATTGGCAACCAGTTCTACTGTCACATGCATCATAAAAAGAACTGCCTAAAAATAAATATTTTATTTTTATATTTAACATAATTTGCAAATATTCCCATTACACATACATTTGTATTTGTATTTGCATTAAAGTCTGTCCAACTTTATGATCTGCATACACTAATATTTTGTAATTAAATTGTAAAGTTGCAAAAATACATGACAACTGTGGCAAATATTACTGATTTTAAAATGTAGAAAATGCATAAATTAAAAAAATTCGCGTTATGTTTGCCTAACTAAAGCGTAAATATAGAAAATGCAATGAGTTCGGACAGTCAATCTACTACTGCAACACTTCTCATACATATGTGTGTGTGTGTGTGCATGTGGGAGAAAAAGAGCAAAATCAATTAAATGCAATCGACTGCTGCGGCGCAACGACAAAACGGTGTAACGTCAGATTTAATACATTTGCTGTTAACACGCAAGTCTTGGCCGACCAGCCGCAATGAATGCACACACACAGCATACATCCATATGCACGTACATACGTACGTACACCCCTGATTGGCTAGGAAGCTGGCCGTAAAGTGGCTTTGAGTGAGTCAAGTTGAGTGTAGAGGAAGTTAAACGGATGGGTTGGCGGCGAAACGCAAAAGGTCAAAAAGTTTAGAAACGCCCAACTTTTCGCACGCTTCCCGCAGCAAAGAAAAATGCGCTTAAGCCACACATAGACACAGGTATATAAATGCTTGCATTTCCTTGTAGTAAATTTAACAGCTTAGAATTTGTAGCGAAGTAGCTCCTTAGTGGACGGTACTGGGTGTTGTGCTATTGTTGCGCCAAGTGTTGTGATTTAAAGTGGATATTGCGCGTCGTTGCAAAACTTTGGAACTCGGTTAAGTGTCTGGCTCTATTGTGCACAGTTCCCTTTTTCGAATAAATGAAAGAAATTTGGAAAGAGAAATTAACTAGCAACATTGGTAAGGTAGAATACTGCCGAAACATGGAAGAGAAAATGAGTTTGACTCGGGCATGCGATAACTTTTAATTTTAACACATTTTGTAGAATTTTTTTTTTTTAAATGATTGAAATAATATTAACTTTGTATTAACTTTTTTTAATATTGTTTTCATAGACTTTTTTTTATTTTTATACAATTTTTCTATTTCAGTTTTATACACTTTTTTTATTTTTATTAAATTTATTTTATTTTTATACGATTTTTTATTTCATTTTTATACAACTTTTTTATTTTATTTTTAATAAATTTTTTTATTTTATTTTTAATAAATTTTTTTTTTTCTTACAACTTTTTTATTTTATTTTTATTAAATTTGTTTATTATATTTTTGTAAAATTTTTTTATTTCATTTTTATACAACTTTTTATTTTATTTTTATGGAACTATTTTATTTCATTTCCATACAATTTTTTTTACTTTGTTTTTATGCAACTTTTTTATTTTATTTTTATACAATTGTTTTATTAAATTATTTATTTTATTTTTCAAAAATTTTTTTATTTTGTTTTTCCTTACAAATTTTTATATTTTATTTTTATACAATTTTTTAATTTTATTTTTATAAATTTTTTTTTTTATACAACTTTTTTATTTCATTTCCATAAAATTTTTTTTAATTTTGTTTTTATGCAATTTTTTTATTTTATTTTCATACAATTTTTTTATTAAATTTTTTATTTTGTTTTTATTAATTTTTTTATTTTATTTTCAATAAATTTTTTTACTTTGTTTTTTACAACTTTTTTATTTTATTTTAATACAATTTTTTTATTAAATTTTTTATTTTATTTTTATACAACTTTTTTATTTTATTTCCATAAAATTTTCTTATTTGACGTGCCTAATTTAAATAAATTTTTGATTCTATATCGTTTGTTAGATTTTGGCTAGTTTTCCCCAAATTTTGATGCTTCTTGATGTTCATCCTTCAAGTGATCGTCCTTCATCTCGATTCGAATTAGCGACCTACTAATTAGTTCAAAAACGTTAGTCAATCAACGCATCCGCTGTCGTCAAGTGTAGTAGGAGCGATTTTGAGCCTTTACTTTTCTGGTTTAACGTTGACAACTTGCCAACATGCAGTATAAATGGCAAAGCGTCTGTCTCACTTCACATCCGTTTTTCACTAGTTCGCGGACAGTCCCGAAATGAGCAGTACGAAACCAGTTCTTTACTGGACTATATCCATTTTTTATTGCACTGTTATTTCTGCTGCAAAAATGTGTCTCTGTATTGTGTGTTGCTGTAATTCGTACTTCTTTTAGACAGTTGCTGCTAACTATGCCTTGCTTAAATAAGAAAATAATAATATATATTTTATATTCTAGATGTGTGGTTGCGGTGAGTCTAAGGAAATAAGTGGCAACCATTGAGGCGCCGCTGGACAAACATTTTGCGGTTTTTTTCATCGCGTAGTAGTTATTATATTGTTGTTGTTATTGTTGGCTGCGCCGTTGTGCAAAACGAATTAGAATCAGTTAAACAAAAATCAGTTAAATGCGTTGCTGTGAAATGTGGTATGAGTAATACGGAAAAGAGATTGCCTAATAATTTTTTTTTAATTAAAGTTACTAATAAACAAACAAAAAAGATAGGCGTTTGCATTTCATTAAACTTAGTTTTTTTTCTCGAAATAGTACCAGTGGCTTACCACCTTAATCAAAAAGTTCCGGGAATATTTACAGAAAATACATAATATAAGTTTATTCCCCAAAAGTGAAGTGCTTTCAAACATTTCTCTGGAACTCTGGAACTCTATTTTCGGTATAGTCAGCAGGGCCGTCTTCGATTTTTCATAACTTCCTTTCCCTTTTGGCTGTCAAAACGCGTTCCCGAAGTGGCTTTTTGACTTGATCAGACAGAAAAAAATGGCGGGGAGTAGGCATTCGCTTCGTTCTGGGTCAAAACCTTACGGTAATTATGATCCTCTGCGACGGTGCGTTATCGTAGTGCCAAAACCCACGAGTTGTGTTCTCATAACTCCTTTCTTCTTTGGCAAATGGCTTAAACGTCTCATAACGCCCAAATAATATTCTTTATTAACTATCTGACCTTCCGGCTAAAGTTCGTGGTGCACAATCAATACAATTTGTTGTAATCCATAAAAACCGTGAGCAGTGCTTTGTTTTTCAAATGAAAACGACGTGGATTTTTCGGTCTTGGCTCACTCAGAGCTCTCCACTCACTCACCTGATGTGTGGGTTGTGTGGTGGTCTCATAAACCTACGTCTCGTCTCCAGTAATGATGCGTTTGATGAATGATGGGTCGGATACAGCCTTGGAAATCGTGTGCTTGGCGATATTAACGCGACTCTTTTTTACATGAAATTCAGGTCATCTGGGACCACCTTTGCAGTAACACGACGCAAACTCAAATCTTTAACCACAATACCCTGAACGAATCCATAAACAAAGTTCAAGTCCCTTGCAAGCGCTCTGATGGTTAATTTGGAGTTATTGGTCAACTTTTCCTCCTTTTATTGATGCTTTCATCAGTTTTCGATGTCGAATTTTGTTTTCATCAGACCATAAGACCGTCAATTTTGAACTGGCAAAGGTGTTACTCAGCAAATTTTATTCTGGCCTGTACATGTCACGGCTGCTGTGATGGCGGCTTTCTTAGACTTCTTCAGTAAATTTTAACTGCAGTGAACTTCTTTCTGAGTGTTGACGCCTTCATTTCAATATTTTGCTCATCTTTCATTTTTTGGGAGTTATAAAAGGGTTTTTACCGCCAAAGTCAGTACTTTTTTCCAACTCTGGCTTCGAAAGGGCTTCTTTGCTATCTCTTGATTCGCTTTATGGGACACATTTCTTAGGGCTGGCAATAATTTTCGTGCCGCCGTAGCCAAATGGGTTGGTGCGTGACTACCATTCGGATTTCAGATAGAGAACGTTGATTCGAATTTCGGTGAAAGATCAAAATGCAGGAAAAGTTTTTTTAATAGCGGTCGCCTCTCGGCAGGCAATGGCAAATCTCCGAGTGTATTTCTGCCATGAAAAAGCTTCTCATAAAATATCTGCCGTTCGGAGTCGGCTTGAAACTGTAGGTCCCTCCATTTGTGGAACAACATCAAGGCGCACACCACAAATAGGAGGAGGAGCTCGGCCAAACACCCAAAAAAAGGGTGTACGCACCAATTACACAGTCCTGCGAGGGTGAGTTTCTAGAATGGCTGTACTTGTTTCTTGTAGTTTTTTATGCGCTGAAAACGAATCTGACCTTCAAAATGCTCCATCACGTCAGGATTTTTGGTAAATGAAGCCTAAAAGGTCAAAAAAGTGCCATTTTAGCCATTTTTGATAATTTTTTTTGGGATAGAAAACTTTTTTTTTCAATTCTCGACGAAAAGGTTGCATAGTACAACTCTTTAGCTTTAAACCCCATTTTTTTAAATTATTGTACGATTTTTAAAAAAAAAAGTTATGACATTTTGAAATTAACAGTTTCAGTTACGTATACGTTGGGTATAACGTCTATTGGCGTAACTGAAACTGTTAATTTCAAAATGTCATAACTTTTTTTTAAAAAATCGTACAATAATTTTAAAAAATGGGTTTTAAAGCTAAAGAGTTGTACTATGCGACCTTTTCGTCGAAAATTGAAAAAAAAATTTTCTATCCCAAAAAAAAAATTATCAAAAATGGCTAAAATGGCCATTTTTTGACCTTTTAGGCTTCATTTACGAAAAACCCTGACGTGATGGAGCATTTTGAAGGTCAGATTCGTTTTCAGCGCATAAAAAACTATAAGAAACAAGTACAGCCATTCTAGAAACTGAAAAAAGTTAAATTTCGCAGGCCTGTGTTATATATATAGATAATAATTTTCGTTGGACAACTGAGCAAATGCTGGATAAACTTGCAAGTTCTCGCCCACGTCAGCAATTTCTGACTGAGCTTTCCATTTTCATCCGTAAAATGTTCAGCTCGACCCATTTCGCCCCCCACGCTATTGAAAATCGTCAATAATTTTTCTTTACTATCAACAGGTGGTAACATTGGCATTTGCAAATTATCATTTACTTCAATCTAAACAAATCAAAATAAATAAATGTAAAAGCAAAACCTGCCACAAGTGCAGCTGTACTGCAATTCAACACACCTCAGCTCAGAATTTTATCGCTTTTTACCTCTAACAGGCATAAAATATAAATACAAAATTATGTAGATGTGCCTACAGATGTACTCGGATATACAGGGTGGATCATACAGCATTCAGAATTTGAACTACCGCTTTTCTCGGCCTTCGAAGTTAAAGTTAAGTTACGATTTTTCAAAATGGGTCCATTTCCGCTTGGAAAAAGTAGATAAATATTATATTAAAATTGAATATCGAAAATTGAAAATCAAATAATCAACCGAAAGAATGGCCGCCTGCAGGCTGCGATTGGACTTCCTCATATTATTTTTTAAAGGACATGTTATGCCAACAATCCAAAAACGATTCGAGAGGTAAAGCACGAAGCCGAAGTGAAATAGAGAGAGATCCATTAGTGAGATAAAGTAAGGGAGATATAAAAAGTACCAAAATTCG
Source organism: Anastrepha obliqua (assembly GCF_027943255.1). Taxonomy (NCBI): domain Eukaryota; kingdom Metazoa; phylum Arthropoda; class Insecta; order Diptera; family Tephritidae; genus Anastrepha; species Anastrepha obliqua. The sequence goes on along the minus strand of NC_072896.1, from coordinate 10,689,014 downwards.
TGAAAATGTACCGAAAAGTAGAGTTGCAAGAATTGGTTACCATAAAACTAGCCATAGAAATCATTTGAATGAATTTGTGTACCAAACTCAATGGCAAGCTTCGCTCTTTCCAACAGAAAAGCTTCACTGAAAAATATTCATGCGCCCTGTAGTCATAGCTGAATTAATTTATACTACAAACTCTAGCAGAACCATCCTGTACTATGGCGCACTGTCTCTCTGTACAAACGCTTTGAAAATGTAAGAAAAAAACAATTTCCCGCTACATTTTAAAGTTCTATTTGCTCTCTTGATTACGACTTCTCCCTCTACAACAACTAGCTTTCAAAGTACATCAATATTTACATGTATAGCATGATGCCACATTTTCTCCACAAATTCATATTTACGGATACATACAAACACACACACCCAATTTCCTACGCTTTCATTCAAAACGCAGCAGCCAGCAGAGAGCCGCCAGCTGCCAACCAACAGCGAGATACAGGTTCCTTAGTGTTTACCATGACGATCATACATTCGCCTATTATGTGCGCCCTCCTTCACTGGCTGGTTTGCTCCCACAACTCTTCTTCTCTGCTGCTCTTTGGTTTCACTGATAACGCCGCACACACGTTTATTGTAGTTCAATAGGTCAACGATGCGTTGAATGTTGTGGAAGATATCGTGAAAAAGAGATTTCATTCTTTATTTTTGTTGTTGCTGTTGCTGCTGCTATTGTACAGCAAGTGGTTAGGCAGTTAAAGCGAAGCGGTGTGGTCTTTGTTGCGGTTGTTATAATTTGCCGCATTGTAGAATTCATATAAAATTGCAGAAAATCATTTTATAATCGGGGAAAAATTACAATTTCTGATTTGGATTGGAAAAAGAAAAAGTCGAAGTATCGAAGTGTATGAATAATAAGAAAGAGTATGAAAGCTAAGGGTACCTTTAAAAGTTCAGTAACCGGGTGGTATACGCTTAGAAGCCTAGTTAGTAAGGGCACTTTTGATGTTATCAAGCGCCATCTGGCGCTTCCATTTGGAAATTTGACGTAATTTACTACTTCTTCTTGGCGCGATAGCCGCTTACGCGATTTTGGCAGAGTGTAACAAAGAGCGCCAGTCGTTTCTTTCTCGCGCTAACCGGCTCCAGTTGGACACACCAAGTGAAGCCAAGTCCTTCTCCACCTGATCTTTCCAACGCAGAGGAGACCCTCCTCTTCCTCTTCCTCTGCTACCACCAGCTGGTACCGCATCGAACACTTTCAAAGCCGGAGCGTTTGTATCCATTCGGACGACATGACCCAACCAACGTAGCCGCTGGATCTTTATTCGCTGAGCTATGTCTATGTCGTCGTAAAGCTCATACAGCTCATCGTTCCATCGTCTGCGATATTCGCCGTTGCCAACGTGCAAAGGTCCAAAAATCTTGCGCAGAATCTTTCTCTCAAACACTCCAAGCGTCGCTTCATCGGATGTTGTCATCGTCCACGCTTCTGCGCCATACGTTAGGACGGGCATGATGAGAGTCTTGTAGAGTGTTAGTTTTGTTCATCGAGAGAGGACTTTACTACTCAATTGCCTACTTAGTCCAAAGTAGCACTTGTTGGCAAGAGAGATTCTGCGTTGGATTTCAAGGCTGATATTGTTATCGGTGTTAATGCTGGTTCCTAAATAAACAAAGTCTTTTACAACCTCGAAGTTAAAACTGTCAACAGTGACGTGGGTTCCGATACGAGAGTGCGCCGACTGTTTGTTTGAAGACAGGAGGTACTTCGTTTTGTCCTCGTTCACCACCAGACCCATTCGCTTTGCCTCTTTATCCAGTTTGGAGAAGGCAGAACTGACAGCGCGGTTGTTAAGGCCAATGATGTCAATATCATCGGCATACGCCAACAATTGTACGCTCTTATAAAATGTTGTGCCTGAGCGATTAAGTTCTGCGGCTCGTACGATGCTCTCCAACATCAGGTTAAAGAAGTCACACGACAGCGAGTCACCCTGTCTGAAACCTCGTTTGGTATCAAACGGCTCGGAGAGGTCCTTTCCTAATTCTGGCGGCGCTGCTGGTGTTGAGCAACGTCATCTTACATAGCCGTATTAGTTTTGCGGGGATACCAAATTCAGACATCGCGGCAAACAGGTAACTCCTTTTCATACTGTCGAATGCAGCTTTGAAGTCGACGAAAAGATGGTGTGGGTTGATTTTCCTTTCATGGGTCTTTTCCAAGATTTGGTTTTTTGTGAATATTTGGTCGATGGTTGACTTTCCAGGTCTAAAGCCACACTGATAAGGTCCAATCAGTTGGTTGACGGTGGGCTTCAGCCTTTCACACAATACGCTCGCTAGAACCTTATAGGCGATATTTAGAAGACTAATCCCGCAGTAATTGGCACAGATTGTAGGATCCCCTTCTTATGGATTGGGCAGAGCACACTTAAATTCCAATCGGCATGCTTTCATCCCACCATATTTTGCATAGGAGCTGATGCATGCACCTTACCAGCTCCTCGCCGACATGTTTGAATAGCTCAGCCGGCAGTCCGTCGGCGCCCGAGCTTTGTTGTTCTTTAGCCGCGTTATCGCTATTCTCACCTCGTCATGGTCGGGTAGTGGAACGTCAATTCCGTCGTCGTCGATTGGGGTATCGGGATCTTCACATTCTCTGTGACATGCGCAGCTATCACTGTTTAATAGGTTCGAGAAGTGTTCCCTCCATAATTTAAGATTGCTCTGGATGTCAGTCACCAGTTCACTTTCTGATAGAATTTTCGGGCGTTGTTCCTGTTGGCCAGCATCTCAAGCTCCTCGGACTCACGTATTTCGGCCTCTCGGGCCGATATATGTGCATATATATATATATTTTCGCGATGAGTTTCGTTATGGTTGTGTATACTCTCTTATACCGCAGGGCGTTTGAATTCTGACAGCGAACTATCGCCCGAAGAAGCTCACTCAGCGATTCAACTCTTTGCTTAGTGTGGGAGTCCGTTCGCTTGATATAGAGAAAACAACTATTTACCGCTATTGCTGGAAGAGGGGAGAGAGTGACATGCATTGCTCTAGAAGGGAAAAAGGAAAATAATTTGACTTCGATTAGAGTTTCTTTGTCAACTCAATCGAAAGAGACAATCCGATTTATAATTTCTGAATTCAATTTCAAACCACTCGAATCGCAATTGCAGAGTAAATCAAGAAGGAGTCGGATGGAGTTTATTAAATAGTATACAGTAATTTAAAATTACATAACCTTCACATTGGTGCACCTGCCAGTATTTGCTCTTCTGCAGCTCTTGAGTTAGGCTAATCCATTTGTGAGCTATGCACAAAGCAGCAACCAACATTCAGTTTCAGCACAGCTCCCACTTGCTAGCAGTTCAGTCAACAATAAAATGTCAAACGAATACAAAAAAAAAAAAATTATGTAAAATTGCTTTAAGCTTTATGCAATTCATTTTGTTTTTGCCCAACCCTACTACAGTTATTGTGATACCGCCATAATAGCCAAAGCTATCTTTTCTTATCTCGAATTTTTATGCTACGCTTTTATGCTTCAAATTTTATTGACTTCCACCTTTTAGAGTTAAAATCTCATGGGCTTATCTTTACTAACGCCACTTTTAAGAAAAATGGTTCATTAGGTAAATTAGAAACAGAAAAAAAAATTCATTATCAAAGCTTTTCTAACCGATAGACCATTGCCTAGACCGTTTTTACCTAATATGCCATAAAAACGCAGTTAATAACAACGAATCGCAACAGTTTTATGACAATCGTGCGCATAGTTTTTGAAAATAATTTGTCATAAAGTGTAATGCACGAAGAAAGCTTAAAAACTTCAGGGTGTACAGGGTGCGACGCAGTGGAGTGATGCATTTGTAAGGTGGGAATAGAAAATACGTACAATTAGTACGAAAAGTTGAATACTGCTGCTGCCTAAATAGCAAATTAAAAAAATATAAATAAAAAATAAAATAAAAAATAATTGGCGTAATAAAGGGTGTACTCTTTAGGGCGCTTGGTCGATCTACTTCTCCTGTTTGTGGTGTGCGTCTTGATGCTGCTCCACAAATAGAGGTACCTACAGTTTTAAGGCGACTCCGAACGGTAAATGTTTTTTATGAGGAGCTTTTTCATGACTGAAAAACACTTGGAGGTTTGCCATTGCATAAAATAGCTAATTTGTCAGACTATATCGATTCTATTGTCTGTTCTTCGCCATCGTAGCCGAATGAGTTGGTGGGTGGCTACCATTCAGGCACGAAGCACCAAATGATAGAAAAAGTTGTTTCTATTAGCGCTCGCTCCTCGACAGACCTTCGAGTATTTTTCAGCCATGAAAAAGGTAATCATAACAAACCATTTGCTTTTCGTAGTCGGCATGAATCTGTAGGAAAAATATCAAGCCGCGCAAAACAAATAGAAAGAGGAGCTCTGCTAAACCCTCAACAAAGGCCTTAAGTCGAAAAGTTTGTTAGTTAACCCATTCTAAACTTCCTCAGTGTCTTTTGTTCGATGGACGGAAGGCCCAGATAGTCTTACAGGAAACAGACATTTCCTTGGTCTTCATAGCAAATACGTTGCTCTCAATCTGCAATAATTAACCAAAGCTCTTTTGCTCCACACATTTGAGTGTCTTCTCTTAGCCTGTTAAAAAGTGCGTGTAGCGTAGTATACTTAACAGAAGTGAAACTTTCAAGGTAGACAAAGAAAGAGGGAGAGACCCGAGTGAGAATGAGAGAGAGAGAGAAAGAATATATATCTAAATAGATTCATAACATTTGCAGAGAATACAAATAGACAAAATTTACAAAAATAATTCTTCACAGATGCAGTTCAGCAATCACAGAACACAAATTTTAATAAATATGAATAATCACAAAACACAAAAATGAATAATAACACACGTGGTATATCAACTGTGTATATATAGCGTCTGTCGCCAACGCGTACTGCCACAGCACGCACAAAACGATCTGTCGTATTCTAACTATACGATGCTCTTTCTCGCTCCGATGTATTAGCGTGGCGTTAGAGCCGTGCGCACATATCTAACACTATAACGTGCATAGACAAGGCCTATTCTACACAATATGTTGCTCTCTTTCGTTCTACTATAGTAATATGGCGTTAGTGCTGTACGTTTACGCGTCACTCTCTTTCTCTCTCTGTTATATTCTAACGCTATAACGTATACATATAACGTATACATGCTTCTCTCTGCTCCTACAATACGAGTAACGTCGTACGACTTAGACTAGAGTCTTAGCATAGGAGTGGGAGAAAAGACGAAGGAGCGCACAAAAGGGAGACGTGAATAGCCTAAAGTGTATCTAAGACATATACATATATGTAAGGTATGGCTCTCTCTCTTCTTTTCCCCTCCTGTTTTTTTTTTCTCTCGCGGAACGAAAATGCCCAAACCGTTGCATGACCTTGAAATTTTACTCTCCATTCTCGCTCGTCCATCGACACCTAAGAAGTTTCACTTCAAAATGTGCAATGTTATTCCTTTTTGATTTTTCGGAATACGTCCTTGTCGAAATATAGACTGGTTATGATTTAATCTGAAGCCGCATCCACTAACTATTTAAAAATATACTACTACGAATCACTCCACATCCTTGAGCTTCGATAATCCTGATTCTGTGCATTTTTGTTATGTGCATTACTCTTGGTTTCTGGTGTAAGTCAACAAGAATCTGGTTTAGGATAACATTCAGAGTTTATAATATAGAAATTGAAATTAGCATTGCATAGAATAGCACTGAAATAGGCTCCGTTGCATACAACTAATATAATATTATAATGGCGGTGTACATCCATGATACAAAATTTGTTTTCAAGACCCTGTCTCTACTCAAAGTTTTGTTGCCAGTATACTCTGCTTTGACGTTCTCACCTTAATCTCCCAGGATAGTTTAGCGCCCAACATAACGCTTGGTAGATGCATTTTGGGGCAGAGCCTTATCTCTGGTTGAGTGAGTTCTGTTTCTGGGTCAGGCATTAAGCTACAGAGACTTATTTAAATAGCGGGAAATATACCTGCTAGTACTAAATACGTCGTCGACGTACTTTTCCTTATATGGTCTACAATCCTAGGTTGAAGGAGACCAAAAAGTGAACTTTTTCTATCGCGAAGTTTGCGCTAGCTTTTCATACCACATGCAGGCAAATGCTCTCACACATCTCATGCAATCTGTATTTTGCGCAATGAGTTCGCCAAGTGTTATCAGCTATCTTGCTGATGTTCAATATCTACCATCATGATGAAACTTTATATACCTTTAAGATGTATAGTATCATTCATACTATAGAGTCAAAAAACAGTCAACCAGATTGAGTTAATGGAATGCTGTACAGGGCTGCCTGTATCTTTTAACAGAAACGTCGGATCGCTTAATGACATACCGCGTTGGAAGCGTCAGTCCAAGCAGATTTTTACCATGGAACAGTACACGTCATGCGAGCGCTCCCAAATTGTTGAAATTCACATTCAACAAAAGAAGTCAATTGTGAAAACTCAACGTGCATATAAAAAATTAAATAATGTGAAAAGTGCGCCTCCTAAGAACACCATTAAACGTTTGTACGAAATGTTTTCAACTGGTGATGTTCTTTCTAATCCAAAGAGGCCAAATCAAAACCGACCAAGGCGATCGGATGAGAATATTGCTCTTGTACGGGCCAGTGTTGAGACGTCGCCAAGGACATCCCAAAATCGCCGTTCTCAGCAGTTGGGCATTGCTCGGACCACTTTACAACGATTTATCCGCATTAATTTGCATTTATTCCCGTATAAGAATCATTTGACGCAAAGATTGTTGCCTGCGGACTTAAAAAAAAAACACGTGGGTCCGTCGAATATGGGCAACCCAGTACTGCGAAGTCAGCCGGTGTACTATGTACATGAATTGAATTGTGTTCCATAAGTGTGGGAAATATTTACTTTTTTATTGCTACTTAAATATTTACTACTTTATTACTAATAAAGCCTAGAAAAAAACCTAGAAAAATTAAAATTTTTAAATAGACGCATACGCATAGGGAAAATCTTGCTAAAATTTGTGATTTGTGATTGGGAAATGTCATTCAAGCGTTATGCGTTCCTGTGCCAGTGAGACGACGCATTGATGGGTAAATACAAAATGAGCCAAATCCGTCGATTCAAGCAGTTCACAGGAGTTATGGATCTCTCAGTCTACATTCGTCAAATTCCGCATCAAGATTTGGCCCTACACCCCTATAAAGTCTAATCAATTTAAGAAGTACTCAGGCGGTTAGAGGTTGGTAGCTGATGTGTCAAAACTTCTCCAAATGGACGCTCCTAAAGTGATGTTATGTACCTTTTGAAAGCCCCTATGAATGTGTCAACGTACTTGCGTACACATGCATGTATGTATGTGAGCATATAGGTAACAAAAATTGTAGAGCTTGAAAGGTTGTGACATTTGAATGAAGCAAACGTGACGCTAATAAAAAAATTATTATTTTTTATTTTTTTTGTTAGTGTAATAAATTTTAATACAACTATTTCACTTTTTTAACGATCATCATTAGTGGCGCATTTTAGCCGGGAATTAAATAATTTTTAAACCTTTAAAAAGCAAAATGTCTGAGACACCAAGTGTAGACCACCCAAGAAACGTGAGTGAACGATTAAAATGGAAAAAATAAATTAAATACATAAACAAAATAGCAAAAAAAATGTTGAAAAACTGTCTTGCATTAAAAAACGCTATTTTTGACAGTTGACAATTGCTGTCATTTGTCAAACTGCGCATTGTAAATTGTCAGCTTTTGGACAGCGCATGGCAAGTAATTGGCTATAATAACAACAATAAAAATAATTGGCAACGCTAAATACAGAAAGAGACGAAAAGTGGATGTAATAAAAAAAATTATACAGCGGAAATTGGGAGGCAGCCTTACCAGCGGGCAGTGTTGTTGGTCAGTTATCATGCATAGTAATGAAGAAAAAGGAAGGGGATAGTAAAGTATGAACTGATTTATAACAACGCCAAACTGCAGTTAAAGCGCTCAAATAGGTGCAACGCGAAAAAGTGGTTAAAACATGAATTCGTAAAAATGCAAGGGGGGACCCCATGTAAAAATAGAGTCCACAAAAAAAAGGTGCTTAAGGCGTTCTGCGCTAATGTCGAAAAACACATTTTCCTCACGTTGTTGGTCGCCACAAAAATGACACTAATAAAAATAAAATGCTGCAGGTTGCAAGTTGCAGTAGCAAAACTGTAATCATACAAACAAAATTTGCACTTTTTTATTGTAACTGATTGTAACTTTGCGGCAGTGGCGAAAAAATTAGCGCTAGTTGCTCGTTAGTAGCATAAAAACTGCAACGGGTAACAAGATCATTAGCAATGTGCCACATAGTGAGGCACGAAGTACCATTGACCATGCATTTATACGATTTTTTCAGCTCATCAGCTGCTACTGGCAAAATTATGAGTTATACGCAAAAATCAAAGGCAGGCATTAGCGTATAGCCAAAAACAACAACAACCAGAAAGAAGTGATAAGCAAAATTGTGAAGTAGTTCGACGAACCTGTTCCACCAACTACTGTACAGAACAAGAAGTCAGCATTGGAGGGTCAAATTTGACTGTGTAGTTGGAATATTTTATGATTTGCAGGCTTTGCTTAGCGCTACGTGCCTGCGGAAGACGGAGGTGGTGAGTAGTGTAGGCCAAGGTGTAGTTTGACGGTAGCAAATTGCAAAAATATATAAAGGGTGATCAGATTGGAGGTACATTTTGCAATAGAGGTTTTTTGACAGATCACGCGTGACTGCTGTCAAACTAAGTGCATAATTTTGTTCAGTATTCATTGACATTTCATCATGAAAAGACTTACATCTCAACAATATTCTATTCTAATACGAAAATCGACGCTCTGTGAAAAGTGTTCATCGTGCGCCCAGGCGTTCAGGCCAGGTGTTGAGCGATGAGGCCTATTTTTGGCTTAATGGCTACGTCAATAAGCAAAGTTGCCGTGTTTGAGCTGATGAACAACTCGAAACCATTCAAGAACAGCCATTACATCCATTGAAAACAACTTTTTGGTGTGGTCTATGGGCTTAAGGAATCAGCGGCTCATGTTTCTTCAAAGACGAGGCTGACGCCAATGCAACAGTGAATGGCGAACCCTATCGCGCGATGGTAAACGACTTTTTGATGTCGGATACCGGAAATTGAAGCCCGTTGTCTCCACAACATTTAGTTTCAACAAGTCGCAACAAGACAGCGCTACTTGCCATACAGCCCGTGAAACAATGTATTTACTGCGTCCTTTGCTGTCGTTTCGGTGAGCAATTTATCTCTCGTCTCGGACAAGTAAATTGGCCACCAAGGTTGCGTGATATCACACCTTTGGACTTTAATTTGTGCGAGTATGTAAAGTCTAAATGCTTTGTGGATAAACCAGCTTCGATTAAGGCATTGGAAGCCAACATTACTAAAGTTATTCACGAGATACCGACCGAAGTCTTTCAGCTAGTCGCGAGTCATTCAAAATTGGTGCTTATGGATGACCGAAACATTTGAAAGGAGCTATCTTTAAAACATACATTTTAGGAATGGTTCTACACAAAAATAATAAAGATTACCCAATCAATTTGAATTTTCGTTGTTTTATTTCAATTTAAAATCAGATACCTCTGAATTTACTTGCGGTAGATCCCAAGTGCGAAGCCCACTGGGTATAAGACACATACCCTATGATCAGAAAGTACCGGGAATGTTTAAATAAAAAAAAAACAGAGTTAAATTTCAGGTAAATTTATTTTATCTCCTTCAAAATGTGACCCGAGGGATGGCCTTCAGCTCTTTCTTCGCAATCTCTTTGATCTCCTTTATCGACTGAAATGTTCTTCCGCGAAGTGGTAACTTCAACTTGAGAAACAAAAAGAAGTCGCACGGGGCCATATCAGGTGAATACGGTGCTTGCACGATGGTATTTACTTGGTGTTTGATCAAATAATCCAGCACAATTTGGGCTCGGTGCGATGGCGCGTTATCATCATGCAAAATCCAGGAATTGTTTGCCCACATTTCCGACCGTTTGCGACGTACAGCATCTCTCAAACGCTTTAAAAGGGATAAATAATATTCTCTATTGACTGTCTGGCCCGATGGAAGGTACTAATGGTCCACTATGCCTTGACAATCGAAGAAAACAGTCAACATTGAAGCTATAGTAAAATTGCTTACTAAAAGCGGTGACCCCTCTGCAGGCAATGCCGCACAGTGGTTCTAAATCGACGAAAAGCGGAAACAATTCAATATCTTGCAAACGGATAGTCCGAATGAGCTGAAAATTGGTACACTGAAAATTCATAAAATGTCTAAGCTAAAACTAGAAAAAATTTTGGAAATTCTAAATAGTTTTGAAAAACTACGGAATTGAAAATAATATTTTACAAAAACTTGTCCTTTTTCTATTATGAATAAGAATAAAAACGGATTTCAAACTCGTAAAAATAAATTGTTAACCCTTCTAACTGCTTATTTGTCAGGGTTGAAGTGACCCAAAGGTCGTTTAATTGCTAAAAATAAATAAAACTCAATTGCATTATTGTTTTTTATGTTTTAACTTATGTACTAAATCTAGTCGCAGTAGAAAAGTTTAAAGAAAATCATAATTTCAAAAATTAAGTTTAATTTCAAATGGTTTTAGTAAATATGGCGTTAATTAGCACTACTAATATTTTTTTGTTTTTGTGTTTTATTTTAAAAAGATTTTTTTATAAAGATAATAAAAAATCATTATGAAAAGTTATTATTATTAATATTGTTAATATCGCGTAACAAGTTTTTTGCCTCATCACTTAAAATAAGAAATTTCTTTTTTGGAGTCGGTCTTAATTTGTTGATAAAAGGGTCAGATGATAGCAGCATCATGTGCATAACATCTTCATTTGTTGAAACCCTATCACACTTTCTTGTATGCAGATTCCGATAGCGTTTATAATCCTTGTTTCTACATTCTTGAGCTTCTTCAGAAGGCGCGCCAACAGAAAATGTACAGTTTTCAATTATTTGCTTACCATGCAATAATACTTTATGTACTGATGATGGCATGTTATACCATCCATAGTTGGCGACTAACATTTTTGCAGTATCATATGCATAATTATCAAATTTACAACTATCCACCGGTTCTGTGCAGGTTATTGCTTCTAAAATCACAGCACATCTATTAATTATTTCTTCTTTAACACCTGTTATTTCAGAAGCTAACGCAGGATTGGCAAAAAATCTCCTGGATGTGTTGCCATCATTGGTAGTTCCCTTACCTTGCTTTACCATATCTAATCTAAGTCCAGTTTTCTCCGCAAATTCATTCTGAATTTGTGCTTTTCGCTTTTCTTTTATTGGACGCGTTTCGGCATTCGTTTTCCAGCACATTATTGGTAAGTTATATGCTATATGTAAAATGTATTCCATAAATTTGATACGCGCGTGTAAAGGAGGCATACCAAATTTGATAGCTTCAGGATTTATAGGCCGAGCTTTAATTTTTTCTAAGCAATTCATTTGAGCAAGAAGAAGATGCAGGAGTTTCGGTTACAGCTTGAGCCGTTTTGCCATCCAACATTGTAAAGAAAAACTCATGCCGAACTTTAAAAACTCGATTTCGTATATCAACAACTGAATCTTGTATTTGTGCGATTTCCGCATCTACTCTATTTTTTTCAGCTCGAATCTTTTCAGGGGTTTCCTTTGCGAATTGAAATTGGATACATCGACAATATCTCGTAGAAGAAGGACGTTCGTTTTTCCATACTACGTTGTTGTTTATTCGACAGGACAAATTTAATGGCACTATTGATGTCATAAATAGATTAGAATCACATAACTCTTTATCACCAAGTTTTTGGCTGTATTCGCATTGTCCAGACGCACCATCACAACCCCATTTAGAATACATTATTAATGATTCATCGTCAATTTCAGCGATTTCATCCTCAGTCATCGAATGAAGCAGCCGCTTTGCTGTGTGGTCTATAAGTTCTTGTAAATCAATAGACGCTGAAGTATCCGTAATTGTCATGCTTTCAGGATAACACCTTTTCTTCGCATCCAAAATCTTACTATAAGGAGGAAGAATGTCGTGGCCCTCTTTTTTTAAACCTTGTCTCAAAACTTGGTATTGGTATTTCGACATTTCCGTTTGTATAAATATAGCAAGTGCTTTGTCAGCGTCGATATGGTGCATTTTTGGAGCCTTTGTGCGTGATTTAGCAGCACTTTTAATTTGCTCATCGGAATATAATGAACGAACTTGACTTATTTTATATCGTTTAGCACGCGTACAGCAATTCTCAAACTTTTTTTGAGGTCTACCGACTCTTTTTGTAATTTTTTTTGAAACAGAAGCACACTCTACATCTAAATTGAAGTGAAAAACTCCTTCAAGCCAACTACTATACTTAGCTTCAAATTTGGCTTTTGTCCTGCTACAAGTATTCCATTTTTTATTGAAGTGTGGTAAAAATCGCTGTTTTATTTGAAATAAAACTTTTTGAATTTGAGAATCGCTGACGTTAGGGTAAGTATTTTTAAAGAATAACTGTAATTTATCAAGATCGCGATTATTATCAATGATCTTTTTATACAAAATTTTATAGGAAATCGAAAAATTTTCCATTTCAATAAAGTAATTCAATAAATTCTAATTATTTAAATAAGTATACTCGTATAGAATCTACGGAATGTTTGGTTTGTAAGAAGGAGCGAGTATTTTCCTAGTAAGTGCAGTATGTCAATGAACTTACACAAAAAAAGATGGCATCAAAGTAAATCCAACTGCATTAATCAGAGACTGAACCCATTACAAAATGTTGTCTAAAAAGCTAAAAATTAATGTCAGGGTTGAAACTTTGATAAGATAGAAAATATTTATTCATTAACCAGTACACAATATACTTGTAAAACAAATTATTTAAATGAAATATGAAATTAAGCAAAATGCAATTAGAAGAATGTTTTCTTGCTAATTTCGAATAAAGGCAGCTAAATTATATTTGTCGAACTCTCCAAGATAACGCTGCGATTCGCCGGTGGCTACACTTTTTAATGACATTTATTTCAACTCCTTGACTTTATTCTCAAAAACATTTTTTTATTATTCCAAATGCTACTTCGTCCAGTATTTGTATTTCATCAACAAGTGCTTTTACACAGTACATAACACAATTGATTTCATCAAGATTTTGAGCTAATACGAACATTTAAAGACCTCAAACGGCCAAGGTGGCAGCTGGTGGCAGCTGATTTTACATCTATCTGATTGCGCAGAATGTACTTAATACTAAAATATAGTACTCAGCTTGGAGAAGAGTGGAGCTTTTTTTATAGACCTCCTAATCGCATACTCTTTTACATATTTTCTTTCGATTAACTGATTTATGTTCTACTAAGACCATGATAACTGGAGGAACGATATTATATATTCTATCTAAGGTACTATCCATACCTAATATAAAAATCATAAAAGATTTTAAATATTGTTCATCCAGCTAAGGAACTTATTAATCAACCTTTTATGAAAAATATTCAGAAAAACCTGCTGCCAGCAATAATACAACTTTGGCGATTTTTCCTGCGCAGCACATATCATATAAATAAATGAATTTCTTTTTTTCAGAAACCTCATTAAATTAGCTATTCAGAAAAAATTTTTTTAAATATTTTTGTTAATTTTCATCATTTGGAATTTTTTCCGCCCAGAAACCACTGTGTGCCGCACCACCAAAAGCATTTTTGCTTTAATATAACTCCTCATAAAAGCTGTCTGACCTGCAGAGGTGTCACTAAAGTATTTACATTTGTTGGCATCCATCAAGATATTGTTTAGAAATTGGATAAGTAGCTCGGTGTCAAATTGAAACAGTGCCTCATGGAAAAGCAGCTGTCGAACACTTTTAAAAACTAAAAGTTCACCCGAAAGAATTTCTACTCCAATCTAACTTATTATAATCCCTTCCCTCTACTTAAACAGAAATAAGCCACCATCTACTGGGTTTCGGGACACAAGGGAATTGAAGGAAACGAGAAAGTGGATATATTAGCCAAAGCAGGCACAAATCCTCCTGTAGCCAGCACGCCCGGTATACAACCACCTCTCTGCAAACAACGACTGGAGGTAGTGGCAGCAATGATTCAAGAAACGAATTCAAGATGGGAAAGAACGAACCCATGCAGGATCGAGAAAATCATGCTACGCAGGTACAATGTCAGGTCTATAAACTATATTCTATCTCTTCCCAGGAAGGAGTGTAGTGTGTGGATACTAACGGGACACTGTCTCACTCCATCGCACGCGGCCAAACTGAAGCTAGTGCTGAACGATACATGCAAAAGACTGCAACGTTACGTGAAATGTTTCAAAAAGTGAAGAAGCGACTTGAGCGAAATCCACGACGAAGTGCCAATCAGATGACGAAAGAACTGAAAATATCTGACCGTAGCATCCGCCGCATACTGAAAAATGATCTCAAAGTCAAGCTTTACAAGATCCAAATGTCGCATGATCTCACACCAAAGCAGCAACAAGTCAGACTTCAGTGAGCAAAGAAGTTGCGTCGCCGAAAGCCGAAATTTCCGAATATGACGAGAAAAATTTTCAAAGTGAGCAATTCCGACCGTTCATATGAGAATTTGAGTCAGCGATTGGCCACGAAGAGGCACCACCCGCCACAGATAATAGTTTGGGCCTCTGTAATCGCAGATGAGCGCTCTCCAATCATTTTCAACGAGCCTAGCGTCAAGGTAAATGCGAAATATTATCGGGAAAGTATGCTGGAAGTTACTTTGAAGCCGTGGGCCGACAAACATTTCGGTGGCAGACCTTGGACGTTTAAACAGGACTCAGCACCGTCTCACAAAGCTCGAGTTAACCAAGAATGGATAAAAAAACAACATTCGGAAGTTTATAACGTCCACACAATGGCTCTGAAATTCACCAGACGCGAATCCGATGAATTATGCTCCTTGAGCCATTTTGGAGAGCAAGGTCTGAACTCAAAGATGCACCCGTCTCGAGGTGCTGAAAAAAGCCATTGTTCGCAAGTGGGCCAAAATACCTGTAAGTCACATTCGGGTAGCTTGCGATTCGTTTCTGGACCGTCTCAAGGACATAGTCAAGGCAAATGGTGGTCATATCGAGCAAAAGTAAATGGATTCTTAATTTTGTATTACTTTCACACATTTTTTACTTTAAATTGAGTAAAAGTAATTTTCAAAACTAAATTTATGGGTTTTAATTGGTTACACTTCGAGTGCTGAACCTATAAATTATCTATGCGTTACAGACAAAATATAAAGTTCTTAAACTCTCCATACAAACATTTGGTATCACTATGGATCAATTTCTGATCTATGTGCGATCTACACGATCAACCGAGTCTAACCCAACCCAAACTTACTTAATTTATTTGTATTACCCATTTTTGTAGTCGTCTTCCATTCCTTTTTCACCTTTCCTTTTCCTTCCTGGGCCTTTTGATTGCCACTCACGTTTTGCAATCAATCAGCTGCCAAATAAATTTGGCGAACTACCACAAAACAAGCCGAAGCCACTCAAATCGCAGTCTTAGTCTATTTTATACACCCAATGAATTGCACTTAAAGTTTACTCCCGTTCGGACGGCCTCGAATTGGTTGTCTTTTGACCAGCACTGCACATCGTTCAAATCAAAAGTGCGGCATTGCAATTTCTTTGCTCTGACTCTTTTGCAGAGTAAGAGTATAACGAGCCGCCGCCACTTGCGTGGAAAATTGTTTGCTTTAAATTTTATTGTGTAAGGAAAGAAAATTATTCCCTTTGCACCACTTTTTATGAGCGTACAAATCTATGTAAATAGTGAAGTGCACATTGAATTATAGTCGGCAAGTACGTGCCTGTCGGCGCAACAGTTGCTTGAAATTATTCCACTCCTTCCTCTTCAACCTTCGTGGCTTTATTGTGTCATTGGGAGCTGTTGATTCGCTGACTTTCATAGGGAAATTGGTAGTGATTGAGTGTCTTACTGTTGTGATTGCCCTTTCACAGATGCTTATTTCTTTTCAAGTGGATTAGAGGATTTTGATTTCTAAGGAATATTTTCAAAATAAACACAAATGAAGGGTTATCAATTTGGAGCTATCGGCTTTTAAATAGATATAAAGCAACGAAAATTCAAATTGATTGGGAAACCTTTATTATTTTTGTGTAGAACCATTCAGGACATTTATTTTTTACAGACAATCGCTTTCAAATGTTGGCCGCAACTGAGCCATAACTCGACCAACCGTAAACACCAATTTTGAATGACTCGTGACTCGCTAGAGGTCGGTGTCTCCCGAATAACTTTAATAATGCTGACTTCCAATGCCTCAACCGAAGCTGGTTTATTATACACAAAGCATTTACACCTTGCATACTTTCATAAATAAAAGTCCAAAGGTGTCATATCACACGATCTTAATGTCTAAGGCACTGGTCCGAGACGAGAGATAAATTGCTCACCGAAACGCGACACAGCTCAGAGCTAACGCTGATTTTTCTTCTCCAACTGCCAAAGGGTTGTTATCTCTATCATAGACGCATAGAACAGCTTGGGCTAATGAAAAAGAAAATGTGGAAGCTTGTCAAACTCTGAACAAATAGTAGAGAGCCTGGCTGATTAGAACCGACGCTCATTTGAAAGTTAGCACGGAAGGCATTATTCTTCTTCTGAAGTGAAGCCAAGTCTTTCTCTACTTCATCTTTCCCACGCAGAGAAGCCCTTCCTCTTCCTCTGCTACCTCTGGCTGGTACCGCATCGAATACTTTCAGAGCCGGAGCTTTTGTATCTATTTGGACGATATAGCCCAGCCAACGAATCCGTCGTGAAGTTCACACAACTCATCGTTCCGTCGTCTGCGATATTCGACGTCATCAACGCGCAAAGGTTCAAAAATCTTCCGTAGAACCTTTCTCCCAAAACTCCAAGCGACGCTTGTGCCTGAGCGATTAAGTTCTGAGGGTTCGCACAATCTTTTTCAACATCAAGTTAAGCAAGTCGCACGACAGTGAGTCACCCTCTCTGAAACCTGGTTAGGTATAAAATGGCTCGGAGAGGTTCTTCCCAATGTACGGAAGGCACTACGCAGGGCAAATGTGAAAGGAGGTGTAAGAGATAATAACACGTCCTTTGATCTAAGCAGGTAAAGTAAATCATAACGTGTGCAGAGATAACTACAGCATCTGCCCAGCGGAGATCTTCAAACAAGCAGTAAGCAAGGCTCAGCAACTCTTTTAGAGAAAGAGTAAGTTGCGAAGTGGGAGGCCGATAGTCCTAGCTACTAGTGCCTTTCGTAATGTAATATAATATAGTTAAATTATATTTCTAATAAATAAATAAATAAATAAGTTGCGAAGTAGTGGAGGAAAGAATAACAATACATTCCCAGCAGTTAGGCTTCTGCGACAGTCGTTTGTATGTCACCTAAACGGGGTCGTTCGTATAAATAACATAAAATCAGATGCCATCAAAGATACCTCTGGCGTACCTCAAGGTAGCCATCTTGGGCCACTATTGCTTAATGTTTGTTAATGACATTCCAGACGTTTTCGAGACATCACTTTGTCTGATGTATGCAGATGACCTGAAAATTTACAGTCGGATAGAAGGCGTAACTGACTGCATAAGACTTCAAGAAGACTTAACAAGATTGGAAGCTTGGTGTGATGATAACTCCTTACTTCTTAATGCTGGTAAATGCCAGCACATGTCATTAAGTAGAAGCAAAGTTACGATTGATTTCGATTACAAGTTGGGCACTACCACCCTCAAAAAAAATTATGAAAAGAAAGACTTGGGGGTCATATTTACATCGAAAATGTCGTTTTCCAAAAACATATAGACTTAATGATTGCCAAGTCTAGATCTATGCATGGCTTTGTAATAAGGAATTCAAGGGAGTTCGAGGATATTTCTACGCTGAGGAATTTGTATTTTTCTCTTGTGAGATCAAACCTCGAATATTGCAGCATTATTTGGGATCCACTGCCACTTCTTGTTGGAGATAATACTTTTTAATTGGCCCACTCGTAACCTAAGACTCAGCAATATATTCCATTTACTTTATCACAAGACCAATTTTAGTCGGAAATGAACCGCTTGCACGTTGTATAAGACAGTCTAACCAATTATGCAAAAATTTGGATATATTCTCTAACTCACGAGAGACTTTCAAATCAAGATTAAGTTGGAGATACACTTTTTGAATTGTGACTAATGCATCTCCCAGTATTGTTTACCATATATTGGGTAGTCGAAAAAGTCTTTTCGTATTTTGTCAATAGATGTCGTTGGAGTCATCTATCTCCAGTGCTACCAATCACATTGTGTCATATCATATGGTGTTAGAAAGGTGACTATCAAAAATGAGTGAAAATAATGAAGAAATTCGCTATATTTTGAAATTTTTGTATAAAAAAGGGAAGAATGCCACGCAAGCCACCAATGAAATTTGTGAAGTTTACGGAGACGATGCTGTATCAGTTCGTGTAGCACAACAATGGTTCACTCGCTTCCGTTCTGGAAATTTCGATGTTAAAGATGCACCTCGCTCCGGTCGAGCTATCTTTGAAAAAATCGATGAAATTATGGAAAAGATTGACCAGGACCGTCACATAAGCTGCCATCACATCACCAAGGCACTAAACATTCATCATCGAACGGTTTTGAATCATTTTTTTTTAAAAAAGGCTGGTTACAAAAAGAAGCTCGATGTTTGGGTACCACATGAATTGTCTGTGAAAAATATAATGGACTGAATTAACATTTGCGATTCTTTGCTGAAACAGGAGACGAAAAATGGATTAAATACGACAATAATGTGCGAAAAAGATCATTGTGCAAGGGTGGTGAAGCTCAACAAATGGTCGCAAAGCCAGGATAGACGCCTCGAAAGGTTATGATGTGTGGAAGGAATCATCCACTATGAGCTGCTCCAGCCTGCTCGAACGATTGATTCTACACTTTACTGTTAACAACTGATGAGATCGAAGCAAGCAATCGAAAAAAACGGCCAGAACTGATCAGCAGAAAGGGCGCGTCTTCCATGAGGACAACGCTAGGCCACACACATCTTTGATGACTCGGCAAAAACTGGGAGAGCTTGTCTGGAAAGTTTTGATGCATCCACCATATAGCCCTGACCTTGCGCCATCGAACTACCATTTGTTTCGGTCAATGCAGAACTCCCTTAATGGAGTAAAGTTGGCTTCAAGAGAAGCCTGTGAAAATTACTTGTCGCAGTTTTTCGCCGAGAAACCACAAAAGTTTTACACTGATGGAATAATGCCTCTAGAAGAAAAATGGCAAAAGGTGGTCGACCAAAAGGGTACATATTTGGTTTAATAAAGTTCATTGTAAATACAAAAAAATTAGTTGAAGTTTGATTAGAAATACGAAAAGACATTTTCGACTACTCAATATTATATTTAAGCTTTAGTATTAGTAATCTATTTGAGTTGTACTTTAATTGATGAAAGAAAGAATGAATAAATAAATAAATAAATTTAGATCTCCCCAAGGACTGTCGCAGTAGCTGCATTTCTCAAATACGACAACTAACACCACTTAATATGAGAACTGATCCATGCTAAAGTAACTCATTAGCCCTATTTCAAAATCATAAGTATTACCTGTCTGCTAGTTTTGAACTTTTAAGAGTTACCCTCCAAAGATTAACTTTGCGAGCTACGCTGCTTTATGGCCCTTTTGCACATTTTATATACTTTTTAATGTATGAGTTTAAAATCATAAACAAATTTTACAACAAATTTACGCCCAAAACTTTTCGATCACCTGCTGGTTTTTACAAATACTTTTACAACTCAATGCCTTGCAAAGGCCTCTCGCTCTCTCCCTGTAAGTAAACGCCAAACACTTTAATTATAGACTTGCCAGCTTAGCGATGAAAATATGTGTGCAAAATACAAAAACAAAAATAAAGAAAAAAAAATACGCTACTCAACAAATATGAAGTGATGGCGGAAAATCTTTTCTGGCGGCTAGTTTTTCTCTTTTTTCGTTCACAAATTCTGTGGACCAGCTGCTTTTATAGCCGCGTGAGCGATGAGCGCTGTGTCAGAGTGGCAATACTATCGTTTGACTGATAAGGTCAAAGCAAATGATTTATGACTTGTCTAGGATTATGACGCTTTGCGTATACGTACGAGTATTTGTCTTGTGCAATGTAATGTGAGAATTCTTGCAGATATTTTTTTAATGTGTCTATTACCTCATTCGCCTTTGCGCTGTGTGCAAGTAAAGAAGATTGTGAATGGAGCTTAATGTGAATGCACTGTAATGGGCTGAGTATTATTTGTGTGTATGTATGTATGAATGTATATTCAGATGCATACTCTTATGAGTGTATGCATGTATGAGTTTATATACACACCGACATTTGCCTTGTGTTGCGCAACAATTGCTGCTGTAGGCAAATATTTCACAGAGTTGTCCACAATGCAGCGGCTTATAATGGAATTTAGCGTTTAATGGCGAATTGATTGGCCGCGACACCAGCAGGAAGATTAAAAATTTAAGAATAAGAGGAGGAATAAACACTTTTTGAAACCATCAAAATAATTATTTTATACATCTTAATAAAGACGCATATTTGTGCTATCAAAGACAAGGAAGACTACAACAGCTGCATAAAACTTTCAATGGAACTTCGCAAGTTTTAGATGCGATAAAAACCTAGATGATATTAGCTTTTCAATAGAAAAAAAAATCATTATTATTTGAACTTCTTGGCTTTGCCACTAGCGTTAAAATGTATTAAAGCACATAAACTGCGGCAGATACTTGACTACGACCTCATAACTACTAAAATTTGTTAAGAACTCCCCGCTGAAACTTTAAACTGCACATACAGTGGCGAGCAGAACTGCTACAACAACAAGCAGAGCTGGTAAATTTTTGTCACATTCATTAATTCCTGTGGAGTAATTTTTCAAAATAAGCTATCGAATTGTTAAATGCTTCATTTATTAGAAATTACGCGTATTAATTAAGCTAACAAAATATTAAAAAATAAAAAAGATAATACAAAAATAACAAGAAATTCTATTTAGCCAATTTTCCACGTGCTTTTTCTGTTATTAAAATCTACTTTTTCTTGACTCGCAGTAAGCAAAATAAAAAAAAGCTAAATAAATTAGTTTAGTTTAACCACTTTGTTGTTGTTGTTGTATTAGCAGTAACTTTGCCCTGTCAGTGTAGTGTAGTCACCGACCGTCTTCGTCTAGCTCATCTAACGGTAGACCCTGGAAACTTGCTGTTTCGACAGGTTGGCTGGGGAAGGAAAAGGCTGTTAGATGAGTGGGTTTCATGGGGCTTGTGAAAAGGTGGTTAGTGTCGTGCGGGGTGCCTTCACATGCCGGACATATGTTTAGTATATCGCGAAAGATTCTGGATAGGTAGGAGTTTAACCTGCTACAATATCCAGAACGTAATTGTGCCAAGGTTACGCGGGACTCTTGGGGAAGTTGGAGCTCTTCGTCTGCAATGGGTGGTGGTTGCACTCCGATTACGGCAAGGGTCTCCCGACTGTCTAAACACTTTCCGGTCCAGTAATTGTCGGTCTGTTTTGTGCTGGATCTCGTCCGCATAGTTGAGGAGATGCCTTCTGACATGCTTGGGAGGTGGCTCAGGTTCAAGCAGGTGTCTGCATGGGTGCGACCTGCGGTAACACCCTAACAGGAACTGCTTGCTGAGCAGTTTATTATGCTCCTTCACAGGAAGCATATAGGCCTCGTCATGTAGATGTTGTATTGGGACATCTGAAGACATCCTGTCGAAGTCCTAATGGTAGTGTTTTGACAAGTCTGAAGCTTCGTCCACTGGGAATCACTGGTTCCAAGCGACCAGACAGGCGCAGCATAGTTTAAAACCGGCCGACCTATTTCCTTAAATGTCGATAGCAAAATTTTTTTGTATTTGCCCCAAGTGCTGCCGACAAGCGATTTGAGACCCTTGTTGCAATTTTCATCGTTAAAGTTGCTGTTTTTTCTTAAAATTTAAAGGACTTTTTTCATATACCTATTAATCGAAATGAGGGCGATGAAGATGAAATCGTTTCATTTACTGAAAGTATCCGCTCATCAAACGAAATTTACCATTAAACTGTTCCTAATGTTCTTAAGGACGGAATATGAAGGCTCCACAAGTTACAAAAAGGCGTCCCAATCTATTTCGGACGGAGATGCTTGAGCAATGGAACGATTATTGGCTCATCAAATAGGTAAACCATCAAAACAAGTCGCGAAAAATATTGAAAAGCCCGTCACTGAGCAAACACCACGCAGAGCTCCAAAAAACTGGGTTGGACACCTCCATCAAATCAGAAAAGCCAGCCTTATCTGCCAAAAACGTGAAAGCGAGTCTGAGTTTCTGCAAAAAGTAAAAGCATTGAAGCACTGAAGCATTGACGACTGGAAAAGAGTGATATGGTCCGATGAGACCCGGATTAACCATTTTCAGTGCGATGGGAAGCAGTACTACTGGCACCGACCGCATGAAAAGCTACAGAAGCATCAAGTAAAACAAACGATGAAACATGGCGGTGGTAGCCTTATGGTGTGGGGCGGTTTCACGTGGCGACATGTTGGTCCATTGAGGAGGTTATGACGAGGACTCGAAATACACCGTGAACATTGTTCAAAAGTGGATAAAAAAATCAATATTTCCAGCTTTTAGAAATGCCAGCACAGAGTCCTGACCTAAACCCGATTGGAAATGTATGGGCTATTCTAAAGAAGTGGTTATTTTATTATCGAAATGGTCGAAATAATATTATGCGATTGCTTATTGGTTTCCCGCTCAACAGAGCCTCATAAAAACTAGGGGATCTAGATCTGATGTGTTAGACGGTCATAAGTTCGGTGTTATGTGGCTGTGGAAATTTTTCAATCGCTGTGTGTGTAGGAGCAGAGTCTTTCTGAAAGATGTGTGGGCAGTCACCGCGTAGGCTACGAATACATGGTTTCACTACTGTCTGCACAGCCTCGACATATGCAGCAGAATTCATTTAAAATCCTTGAGGTAAGAAGTTTGGTGGCATGAAATGTCCAACACCTAAAACTAAAACAATGGCTGGAAACTTCGTGGGCATGACAACAGGAGCTTCTGTAGTATTGGAACATAGCCATCTGTCATTCTGGTTATTTCTGCGGTTGATCTTTTGGTGTTGGGCAAAATTTTTTTATCAGAAAAATAAACATAATTTTTCAAGCGCTCCTGGGTGTTTAACTTTGTTTAGAACTAGAAGACATTTTGATTGGATAACCCGCTGTTCTCGTGCTTGCTCAGACATAAACTGCCTTCTGGGCATAAACTAGGACTCATACCAGAGATCTTCATGAAAAACTCGACGGATAATACCCTTAGAAACATCAAGCTCTCTTGCATGAACCCTCATTTTAAAGGATCATCGTCAATGATCGCTTGCACTTGCACACTCTGCAGATCGAACAGTGTCGAAACGTTTCTCGTGTTTTTGCGTTTTGCAACAGATTTTGAATTGTCGCCTGATGGTTTCAATTCATGGCGAAGCTTAGGAACGTATAAATGGGTGGACTTAAAAAACTTTAAGATTTCTAAATCGGTGTGATTGGCACATATAACTGCACGATAACTGCATGTCTTTTCATTTCTTGAGTTAAGTTGTAGTCCTCCGTGTCTCATCTGAAAAAATGCAAAAAGAAAAATAATGGTTTTTGGAAGACACCCTTTATAGACCAATGACGCACGAATTAATTACTTTTTCAAGGTTTCAAGAATGACTTGCAGGTTATCATCATTTCAAATGCAGCAATTTTGTTTATTGACATAGCCATTTAAACAAAAAAGTGCGTATAGCGTAGTACACATAGTAGGAGGGAAACTTTTAAGACAGACAAAGAAAGAGGGAGAGACCCGAGAGAGAATGAGAGAGAGAGAGAGAAAGAGAAAGAATATATGTACATCTAGATAAATGCACTACATTTGCAGAGAATACAAATAGACAAAATTTACAAAAAACGGAGAAGAGTGTGTAGGTAAACGCCGGACACACACGCCGCACACTGTGACTTTTTATCGTTTTAGGATGCCAAAATTAAAAAAAAAAAGTTCTGCGAAAATGATTTTCTTTCGGTATGTTGTGTAAAAATGACCAAATTTTACGACAGTGTACTCAAAATTTATCAAAACAATAGTTTTAAGAAAGATAACCGTTTACAAACACAAGCCGGTGTGTCAATTGAATAATTTTTATTTATTATCCGAACATCGCTGTGAAGTTTGTCAAAAGATATAATACGAATAAGTATCACTTTAATAAAATTGAGTGTTTGCTGATTAAATTTGAACAATTTTGTACTTCAGGGCTAAGTAAGAGGATTATTAAGTTTTTACTATCTATACAAATCCGCTCAGTAAAATATCACTAAAACAGCCATAGCTTAATATTATTTTTGATATTTTACTGAGGAAAACTTATATTGGTCCATCGAGTTCCGTCCATTCTTTAACAGCGAAACGACCTATAGGATTCTGTGTTTTAGATACTGGAATACAATTTTGCTACAATTTGCTACCACAGCTTTAAAAGAAGTTTTCATGGCGATTCCTCGGAAAGAACTTTTTGAAATTTGGCTTACGAGCTCAAAAGAAACGCGTCGTGATGCGGTGTTAGAGAACATTTTTGCGGTGATCGGAAGAGACATGGATACTAAAAAGCTAGAAAAGCGTATAAAAAAACAGTGTTGCCAATTTTCTTCAAAGTGGGAGGGGTCTTGCCGAGTTAAGGCCCGTGTTCTAGCCCGTAATTATAGTTGGTTTTCCAAGAGTGAAGACTTTGGAAAATACCGTCTTGATGTTGGGCCATCAACTTCATCCTCTATTAGATCCAATGTAGGTAGACCACATGTGGCGTTTTCCGATTCTTCTCTTCGCACAAAGAAAAGAAAAGCAAAGAGTCTTTTAGCAGTATTAAATAGCGAACAAGTGTTAATGGCGGCAGAAATGGGACTTTGTCGGAACGGAAAGTTGACGCAAACATGCTAAGATTTGGCATTTCACCACTTCACTCATGGCTACGGCGCATGGAGTGTATGTTGCACATTGCATATCGGTTGGAACTAAGGACATGGTGTGTAAGAGGCACCGAAAATAAGGAAAAACTGAAACAGAGGAAGGAAAGCATTCAAAGCAGATTTAGAAACGAAACTGGGCTTTTAATTTATATGCCAAAAGAGAAATCTGGCAATACAAATGACGGAAACACAGCACGACGTTTTTTTAGTAATGCAGAAGTTACTTCAGACATTACAGGCATTAACTTATGTCTCTTAAAAAGGCTTTTCACCATATTGTCTTGTTTAGGGTGTGAATTTCAGATAAATGCTGAGGCCTTTGAGGTATACGTGAGAGACACACGCGATCTTTATTTGAGGGAACATGAATGGTACAATATGCCAGTCAGTCTGCATAAAATACTGTTCCATTCAAGACATATAATATCGTCATGCATGGTTCCTATTGGTCAGCTTTCCGAAGAAGCGCAAGAATCGAGAAATAAAGATGTCAGAAATTATCGCGAATGGTATACAATGAAAAGTTTACGAAATCAAACCAATGAGGATTTATTGCACAGGCTTTTTAAAATCATCCGATCCCTACATTTGCAGCTTACGTAAGCCATCGAAAACCAAGCGCGGGACTTTGCCTCAAGATGTAATTGCATTGCTGGCCCAGGAAGAAGTATTATGAATAATTGCTTTCGAATAAGTGTTTATGTTTTTTTATGTTTAATCTTTAGAAACTGTTTATTGGCTTACTATTAATAAAATAAAGATTAGTGACATATTTATCATTGAAACAATTTGTGATTATCTCCTTCATTGAGCAGTATAATGTAGTATAAAAAGGTACCCAGGGGCTGAATGAAATCTTTTAAATATTAGTCATAAGCCTCTAAGCTAAAGTTAAGAAATCTAAACAAATTGTATTTAAATTGGCACTGGAAAATGCTTTTAAAGTAGAAAATATGATTATGTGAAATTTTACCTTATATGTGGGCAAGGAGAAAAAGTGGGCGTATCACGCCCATTTTTATTCTCAAATCAGATTTAGGTATCTGCAACCACACTGCAAAATTTGAAATGAATTGCTCCATTGGTTTGGCTGTTATTAATTTTGGCATCCTAAAAGTGAAAAAAGTCACACTGTGCGCCGTGGCAACAAAGCGCACTACTCCGAGCGTTTATCACCCGCACAAACGCAGCGATTCCAGGACCGCAGCAACGGCACAAATTACCGCAAGGCAATACTAATAAATCCGACGCCGGAATAGATAGCACTTTATACAGGGTTTGATTGAAAAGTAATGAGACTTATTTTTTAAGCAGTTTTATTAAACCTTTTCGCTTATACAACTAATATTCTTCAAAATAGGACCCTTGAGCGTCAATACACCGCTGGCAGCGGTCCTTCCACTGCAGGAAACATTTTTTAAAGTCATCCGCCGGAATCGCGTTCAATTCGGCTGTCACAGTGTTTTGGATCGCCACGATGGAGCCGAAACGCCTCCCCTTTACCTTTCTTTTCAGGCGCGAGAATAAGAAGAAGTCCGGAGGGGACAGGTCTGGGCTGTAGGGAGGGTGGGGAAGCACCGGAACCCCCATCTTGGCCAATGCAGAGGTGCAGAGGAAGGCGGTGTGCGCCGGCGCATTGTCGTGATGATTGTCTTTCACGTCCTCCCGGCCTTTCTTGAACGACTTGTGCCACCATTTTACCTGGGCACTGGACTAAGATTGGTCCCCGTAAGCCTCCTTGAGTAGCCCAATGGTTTCGGTACTCGTTTTGTTTAGCTTTACGCAAAATTTGATCTAGTAACGTTGCTCCAACGATCGCTGCATTTTCGCCACTGCAAAATCCTAATACACTTTTAAAACAGCTTTCACGCGTGGAGCAATGTTGACTGCACCGCTGTTGTCAGCGAACTGGGACCGGTTTCTAGGGGAAGGGGAGGTCCGACGATCATTTTCCCCCACCAGCCGATTCGGTTTTCAATCAAACCCTGTAGTACGCACAAGCAGTAGGTAGGAAACGGAAATTGGCGCCAAAAAGTAGGCACCGAAAATATATTCCCTACAAGTTTGCACCAAAAAACAAGCGCCAAAAAGTAGGCAGTGTTATTTCTCACTAGGAATTAGCAACCACAAGGAAAAAATCAGGAAAAATAGCCTAAAGTATATCTAAGATACAATATATATAAGCTCTCTCTCTTCTTCTCCTCTATGTTATATCTTTTTTCTCTCTCGCGGAACGAAAATGCCCAAAACGTTGTATAGCCTTGAAATTTTACTCTCCATTCTCCCTCGTCCATCGACGCCTAAGAAGTTTAACTTCAAAAAGTGTGCCTCATTACTGATAAAAAAATTTTTAATGAAATTGTGCAAAAAAACTTTGTGAATTCAATCATGTTTTCCAAACTAAATTTGAATAATTTACAAACTTCGCTCTGGCGTTAATCTATGCACGATGAATTGTGGAGCCAAACTAAATTCAGAACAATTGGGAACTGTCAAGCCGGTATCGCACAAGGTATTGCGAATTGAAAATTCTCAGCTTCTCAAATAAAAAATGAAAATTCAAAAACACCCTTTATAAAGTCAGTGTCTCAAAGTATAAGAGTTTGATATTTTCGCACATTTATCCCATTCGCTCGCAAAATAGCTGCTCCGTTTCCAATGCTATTTGAAACAGGCAAAATTTTCAACGCAAAAGGGCAGATTTTGAACTATGCAGCAACGAAAAATTATTAAAGCACACCGCGTACGGCTATTTATTAATAAAAATGGAAAATAGAAATATTGTAATAGTGCAATTTAAATACTTCATATGGCTTGGAAATTAACCCAAAATATTCATACAAGAATTTCCTCAAAAAACATATTTTTTCTTGTAAATTCCCGCACATCGGAATTAATTGGAACTATTTAACACAAATTTTTCAAATTACTGCGCTAATGAAGCGAA
Organism: Anastrepha obliqua; assembly: GCF_027943255.1. Taxonomy (NCBI): domain Eukaryota; kingdom Metazoa; phylum Arthropoda; class Insecta; order Diptera; family Tephritidae; genus Anastrepha; species Anastrepha obliqua. Next base: position 10,660,945 of record NC_072896.1, on the reverse strand, counting down.
CAACCGAACAATGCTGAAGTTTGAATGGCAAAAACCAAGTCCGCTAGCAACGAAATCGACAGCAGCTGCAACAATAACTCCAGCAGAGCGAATTTGTTAACAACTGTAGCGCAAAACCCAACAAGCAAAAAAAAAATAAATAAAAAATTCAGCCACTCAGCTGTCAATCAAATGGCTGAAAATCAAGAAAAATATTGAAAATTCGTAAGAAAAATAGCGAAAAATGGCGGCAATAAAAATTCGTAAATTCAATTTACCACAGCTATGTGAACCGCTATAAGCAGAAAAGTCACAGCAACGGTAGTAAATATTTGTTTTTGTGTTTTTTTAGTTGCAACAACCACTCATTGCCGGAAAGTGTCGATGGTTAGTTTCCATTATTTTTTTACTTTGCTTTTCATTTAATTTTGTTGCTCATTTACTTTGCTGATCACTTAGGACGCACTAACCTCAATACTACTATGTCTGTAAGTGGTGGCAACAACAAAATTGCATGGTATTATACATACAAACATACGAATACATAATACAAAGTTCGCACTCTGTGAGTGTCTTCGGAAAACGCTAGCAAAATAATTGCCAACGAAATAGCGACAGCAACATCAGGCGGAAAAAATCGAAGTCGGCGCAAAGGCAAACGCAAACGCTTAGCATAGCGGCAATTCTAAGCGAAACCAGCAGAACTACAAAACTTGGCAACTAACTAGCGATCGGGCTGTGGCAGTGACAATCCAATCCCCATAAAAATGTCAACGAGATCGTAAAAACACAACAACAACTATTACAAAAACAAAAACATGGTGATTAAAACAACTGCCGCAACAGCAATAGCAACAACAAAAACAAAGATAACAAATACAACTGCCTCAAAACAATTCTTAACGCAATCAATGCGGGAATTCGGTGAATGTTTGGGCGCAGCAATGAACCACAAGAAAATGTTTAGCGCGCTGGCCTGAGCGCGTCGAGGGGTGCTGGTGGGAACACTTTTGCGTAGGAATGCGCTCGAATCGATTGGTTTTGCATTGCTGCTTTGAATGAGCAAACAGCAGAGTGCAACGCATGCGTGCCGTCGACTGCGGCTCCAAGCAGTCTGTACTGGTTTCGGCGCATGGAATTGGATGCGAGTAAATAAACAAAAAGCGAAAAAAGGAAACGATACAAGCAGCGGCTAGACACGAAAAGAAGTTAATTGATAAGATCGAATTGTTTGTGAGAGGGATGCATGGAAAAAATTGAAAGAGTGCGGCAGGATATGAAATGTGGGGTAGGATGTGGAATGGAATAGATTTAACTGAAACAAATGAAGATGAAATGCAGGCAAATGGATGGGAAAACAAATTGGGGGAAATTAAATAAAATTAGATGAAATGAAATTGAAGACCGGAGCATTAGCCTGCAGAGATAAAAACGGAAATCTGGTTATGGCTGCACAGTCCACACTGGGCATATGGAGGGAACACTTCTGCAATTTACTTGCTGGCGATGACGCACACAATTCCGCCCCAGTAGAAGATGAGCCGATACCACCAATCGACGATAATTTGGATGACGAAGTCAGAGTTGCCTTCAGCGGCTAAAGAATAACAAAGCGGCTGGCGCTGACGGCTTGCCCGCTGAATTGTTCAAGACTGGCGGCGATGTGCTGATAGGGAGCAGGCATCAGCTCATCTCAGCAAAATATGGCTAGCAGAAAGCATGACCGACGATTAGAATATCAGTGTTCTTTGTCCTGTACTGAAAAAGGGTGACCGGACGATCTGCACCAACTACCGGGACATCAGTCTTCTAACCATCGCTTACAAGGTCCTGTCTAGCGTCTATGTGGAAGACTTAAGCCGTTTGCCAACACACTGATCGGGCCTTATCAGTACGGCTTCAGACGTGGTAAGTCCACCATCGACCAGATTTTCACATTACGCCAAATCCTGGAAAAGACCCATGAAAAGCAAGTCGACACCCATCATCTTTTTGTCGACTATAAAGCTGCGTTCGATAGCCCGATAAGGGATTACCTGTACGCCACCATGTCTGAGTTCGGCATACCAGCGAATCTCATACGGCTTTGCAGAATGACGTTGAGCAACACAACCAGCTCCGTCAAGGTAGGAAATAACCTCTCCGAGCCATTCAATACCGTTCGAGGTTTCAGACAAGGCGATCCACTGTCATGCAACCTCTTCAACTTCGTGATGGAAGGGAGCTCCGAAAAGCAGGTGTTCATCGTAATGCCACTACAAATGTGTCCAGCTCCTTGCGTACGCCGATGACATTGACATTATCGGCGTTTTCTGCTATTGAAAAGGAATCATCACGAGTGGGTCTGGCGGTGAAGGAGGGTAAAACGAAGGAATGAAGGTACATGGTAAGAAAATTAATGGATGCGAAAAGGAATGGTATGAATTAAAACATTAAATACACGAATTAGTGAAAACTGAAGGAAATTATACGAGACGAAATTGATTTAAGGGAATCCGGTTTATTTTCAAATTTTTATCCAGCATAAAGAAAGAGATCGTGGTCACTTTTGCACACTTATCAGAAAAATTCAATTTTTTTTTTGGGTAGGTGGTGTGTGAAATCTAAATTTGTAGTATTTTGAACTCGAAACAGGTTTGCCTATTTTAAAAAATACATACATACAGCCATGGAGAGATAAATCGCACAAATGTGAACCTTATATGTTAAGTTTTTAGTACGAACTCTGCTTTGATCAAATAAATTTGTTTCTTTACATTTATTACCGTTATTAAGCTTACATTTATGCGAGGAATTTACCGTTTTGACGTGATAACGTCTTATAATTCGATGTAGTCGGCTGCATGCACCAAAAAATGCGTCGTTACCTTGCTTGAACTGAAAGCGAGAGCGCGGAACGAACGACAAAGAGGCACGTTCGGCAACGTTCGACATCTGGCTCTCTTACTTGAGTAAGCATACATAAATATGTATGTATATGCGCATATGTATATAAATTCACCTTCTTCCTGTGTGCATGGTAATGAACCATTTCTCTGTTGAGAATAGGACGATGATAGGAAAAGTTAACGCGTTAAACTATCGTCAGTAAACCGACTTTGCAGGAAACCTCTTTTTTTTAGTATAAATTTTGTTTCTTAAGGTAGTAGCCCGGTGTGACGGGTCCAAAAACATCTTAAAACTATACTATATTATAAAAATTTCAGAGAGAAATTTTAATTATTTTTAAAGTTATAGCTAAAATAAGAGAGCGCGCCGCAGTGTGTATGAAAGCGTGTGACACGCCAGCAGCAGCTGCTCTGACCGTCCCCTCTTTTATTACGCCCCACTTTAAACGCGTTTTTCTCAAAACCATGTTTTCGAAATTTCGGGGAATCACTGACTCAAAACTATTCAACCGATTTGGCTAAAAATTTAACCCGGATCTTTTTATGAAGAATTATGAAGAATTTATGAAGAAAAAAAATTAGATTTTGAGAACTTTTTTCACAAGTCCGCCATTTTTATTTTTTTATTTTTTTTATGTATATTTTAGGTTCGGGACCTAAAATAAAGTCTACAGAATAATAATCTCTTTGAATTTTTTATTTCAGATGACTTTGGAAGGGTGTGCGATTCCCCGAACCAAGTCATCTTTTTCTTAAGGACTCCACTTTGACGTCAAAAATTTTAAACAAATTAATATAAAATTAACTTTAAAACAATTTTTTTATATACTTCAAAACCACAATAAAAACATGTAAAAACTTTAGAACGATCGCATTTTATTTTCTTTTTTAAAAAGATTCATGAAAAAACGTCGAAATTTCGGTCGTTACACCGGAATAAAATTTTAAAATAATTACTAAAAATGGGACGTGAAAAACATTGCACGCCGGAGAAAAGAAGCCTACGCGATTTTGGCCGAGTTTAACAAAGCACGCCAGTCGTTTCTATCTGGTGCTAACTAGAGCCAGTTGGACACACCAAGTGAAGTCAAGTCCTTCTCCACCTGATCTTTCCAATGCAAAGGAGGCCTTCCTTTTCATCTGTTACCACCAGCTGGTACCGCATCGAATACTTTCAGAGCCGGAGCGTTTGTATCCATTCGGACGACATGACCCAGCCAACTTAGCCGCTGGATCCTTATTCGCTGCGCTATGTATATGTCGTCGTAAAGCTCATACAGCGGATCATTCCATCGCCTGCGATATATGTATGCCGTTGCCAACGTGCAAAGGTCGAAAAATATTCGGCAGAATCTTTCTCTCAAACACTCCAAGCGTCGCTTCATCGGATGTTGTCATCGTCCAAGCTTCTGCGCTATACGCTTCTGCAATAGAAGCGATAAATCCTAGGTTCACAAAAATTCGATTAAACACGGCGGCGGGCATGGTTTGGGGAGCTTTTTCCTGGCGTGGTGTTGAGCCGATTGTTCGCATGATTGATGAAATGGATAGATTTCAGTATCTGGGTATACTCCAGAATAAAATGGAGCCATTTGTGTTTGAGTTTATGCCTTTAAATTGGACATTTATGCAGGCCAATGATCCGAAGCATACTGCAAAGACAGTGAAGCAATGGCTCAGAAGAGAGGCCGGTGCAGAGCCCTGATCTCAATCCAATAGAAAATTTGTGGAATGACGTTAAGGACGAAATCGCTAACAAAAATTTTGAAAATGTTGATGCAATGATTTGTGGGCCGCAGTTGAGGAGGCTTGGTACTCGATTCCAAAGGAAAGATGCCACAAGCTTATAGAAAGCATGGAGCGACGGCTTGAAGAAGTAATCAAAAATGGTGGAGTTAGTACAAAATACTAATCTGGTAAAACAATATTATTACTTAACTATCTGATTTGTTTACTCTTTTTGCTTTTATTTGGAATTTTTTTAGGGTGTGCTATTTATGTGTCCAGGAAGTTTCTTCAGTTATCAACGTTCGCGTAAATTAAATCAGAACTGAAATTATTTTCGACCATTTTTTTGTTTTAAAGTGGAAGTAAATAAGGTTTAAATTTTTCATGTTGCTTTTTTCCGATAAAAAATAATTATTTAAAAACATATTCAACTCTTTGTCTAAATGTGCTATACTGAGTGGTAATTAATCCCATATAAATTAACTTAGTTAGGTCTAGTCCATGCTAGTCGCCTTGGTGATTGAAATTAGTTATAGTTTTACGCAAATTTTATCTGCTGTGTGTGAAATACGTTTTTGCAAAGTCCTCAAACACGCTCTGATTGTGATTTGAGGTAGCTATTAAAAGGGAAGAAGAGGGTTCCTTTGCAACTTGGTCGGCAAATTCATTTCCTTGTATTAGGATTAGTCTCGGGTAGTAATCTATGAGAATATTCTTCACAAAAATTGGCAAAATTGGCAAAAATGGTTGCAAATGATTCATAGGCTACTTATCACACATTCATGCAAATGTTTAAAAGTGAACTACTTCAATCTAATTGCTTGCGCTGTAAAATCATTTATTTTAATACGAAATACAATAACTCAAAGCTGGTCCACACTTTAATTAATGATAACAATTTTTAAGTAGTTTTCGTATGGAATTTAAGAACGATAGTCACTCGTTATTAATAATCATTGTGATTATAATCATTCACCCACGTGAAATTTCTTCAGATTGTCTCCAAGCCTCGACTTCGATATACACAAGTGTCCGGGACGTCCATGTGCCTCTGTCCCTTCGGGTTTAGCAACACAATTTTTAATTATTTCCATATCTTCAGCATTATTTGGGTCCACGGAGAAAAATGCGGCGAGTCGTTCCACATTAGGTTGTCCAGTTTTAAAGTCCCATAAACCCAATTTATCAGCCACACAATCCATATATGAGTTTACCTCTGGTACATCCGGGTACTCGAAATTTAAAATTTTTACAAAGTATTTACTGACCGTGGGGTTTTGAATCAAGCATTCCAGGCGGTTCTTTGTGAGTTCTTCAAGAGATATTGATTTGACTGGCTCTTCGGCAAACACCTAGAAAGGAGTAAGCTTATAAATGTCCTATTTTTCAAAAAAAAAAAAACACTAAGTATCCTTTGTTTGTTTTTCGGTTTTTAATCATGTCACTACAACAACAATACATACCAAGCCAAACAGGGCAATTAGAACAACGTAGAGTTTCATTTTTTATTTCACGACTTTTACGACTGATAGCTTCTAAGTGAAATGTCTCGTATTTATACTCACCGAAATCGATCATATAAAATAGATTAATCAATAAAGAATTAATATGTAGAGAAAAATAATCTCATTTGCACTATTCGCATGCGGTTGCATTGTGTAGCATAATAAAACATATTAAAAAAAAAAGCTTTTGTGTGCCTGTGCGATAAGCTAAGTAAACAAATGCAAATATTTTTTCTAAAAGGAAAGCTCACAGAGGAAGTTAAGTAACTGACTCAAAGTCCGATTAATTTTTGTACTTGGGGGTTCAAAAATATTTTACAGGGTTATCTGTTGGTGGTACGGGCTTGGTCTGCCTTATGCGCTTCGCACATTTGCCGTAAGGGTGCCATAATCCAAAAAAACCAAAGCGCCGAGAAAATCGGCGAAAGAGATCGTGGTCACTTTGCACACTTATCAGAAAAATTCTATTATTTTTTTTTTTGGATAAGTGGTGTATGAAAACTAAATTTTTAGTATTTTGAACCTGTTCCCCTATTTTAAGAAATACATACATACATACTCTGATCAACTTTAATGGTCTCTGTTGGATCACCCTAATGTAATCGAATAAACAGCCGTGTAAAAACCTAGCCTTTTGTAAATATGCATTAAATTTAACCTTTTTGCATCATTCGACGGAAAAATCCGCGAACAACGACTTTTTCTTATACCAAAGAGCGCAATAACCCGCAATTTTTAATAGTAATTATTTTTTTTTTTGTTAAAGTTTGAGGAAAGTAAATAATTACCGTAATGCTGTAACATTCTTTTTCATTAGAACAAACAGAAAAGTCTTGCCGATGCAACGTATTTTGAGTACATCGCGCATTTTCTGCGGCGATGCAAAAGGGTTAAGTTACATACATACATACACATTCACTTACAAACATTGCATAATGATCATAATCACAATTCACAATTCTCACATTTGTCAACTAGTATTCGCTGATTGCTAATAAATCTCTCTCTAAATTCTTTCAAGTAGCGGCCGTGCTTTTTGATTTTCGCGTGTTCTCGTTTGTCTTTTTCAAATTGCTAATTGTTGCTATTTTTGCAAGTCGTCGTTGACTGTATAGGACCGTCGTCCGCAACCTACACAATTTTCGCAGCAGCAAGAAAAAGGCTTCTTTAGGCAGTGGTTCACCGACTGCCTTCGTTTTTTGCTCATATTCCATATGGATGTGTGTATGTATGTACCTAAAGATCAACATTCGTTACATTATTTGCTTGCGAAGAGGAATTTTCGTTTCTTGCAAGGGGAATCTACGGGAACTCAAATATAGTTTCCTTTTGCTAAGCTACTGTGTGTTTCTTGCGCTTCTTTCAATTACGCCGGTACCAAGTAACGCTGATTTACATGCGCTATTCCTGTTAGCAGAACGTCACAATACCAACACTAGCAACCATTCTCTGCTGCTGCTCTGCATTCGCTACTCCCGCTGCGCTGCTGCCTCAGCTACCAGCTCTGCGTTTGTTACTCTCGCTTCACATTCACTGCCCTTGCACACTGTTCTGTTAAATTTTGCTAATTATTGAAGCGCAAGAATAAGTTTCATTTGCGACTTAGTTTTTATTTCTATTCGGTATGTTGCTGCAGCAACAACAAGAACTAGAAGCCTTCCGTCAGTGCCACTCAGCTTAGACCGGTGGTCTAGAAATTTCAAAAAATCGATTTTTTGTTTTTTCGATATTTCACAAGTATGGTATCTTAAGCATATACTGTGAAATTTGCATGCTGAAATTGCACATATGATATTATAACTTCTAGAGCTAACTAATTAGGTAGAGAGCTGTCCGTGTGAAACGTACAACTGCGCCATTTTGTCAAATTTCTTTTTGTTATTTTAATACCGGGACATAGCTACAGTCATACTGATTAATAATTTTTTTGTTTTTTGTGTTTCAGATAAATAAAAGAGCCAAAATGGACAGCATCGTCCAGGTCCAATTTTTCGGGAGGGTCAATTCAGCACCACTTTTAAAATTAAACATTTTTTTTTACCTTTTCTATGTAAAAGAAGTCAATAAAAAGCCTAAAAAATTTAAATTGAATGAAGGTAAATGGAAAACAGGAATCGAAATGAAATGAAATGAAACAAGTTGAGTGAAACTATAGGAAATGAAATGGAATTAAGTAATCAAAATGAAATGAAAAGAAATGAAAAAAATGAAGGGCAAAATTAGTCGAAACGAAATGAAATTGAATAAAGGTAAATGGGAAACATGAATCGAAATAAAATGAAATGAAACTATAGGAGATGAAATGGAATTAAGTAAATAAATTAAAAAATTAAGTGAAAAAAGCAAAACCAATTGAAATGCAATGGATAAAAAGCAAAAAGATAATCGAAATGAAATGGAAAATATGTTATGAGTTGAAAGTAAATGAAGTGCAATGGAAAGAAATTAAATAAAATGAAGTAAATTCAATGACGGCCACCGTAGCCGAATGGGTTGGTGTGTGACTACCATTCCAAGCACGTAAGTTCGATTCTCCGTGAAACACCAAAATGAAGAAAAAAATTTTTGTAATAGCGGTCGCCCCTCGGCAGGCAATGCCAAATCCTTGCGCAGTTAATTGTTAATTGTCTATGTACTCATCGGTCAATTTGGTGCCGAGTCTCGCTAATTCATAAGCTCTGCAGTTACCCTCAATGTCGCGATGGCCAGTAACCCATGTTATCCTTAAACGAAATGACTCAGACATATCGTTAAGAGATGTGTGGCATTTCATGGCTATCTTGGAGGTTGTCGACTGATTTGTGAGAGATTTTATCGCCGCCTGAAAATGTAGATGCCATTTCCAGATATCGCATCACTCTGTACCAGTGTCACAGTTTTCATTATTGCCATCAATTCAGCCTGAAAGGCACTGAGCCCCTCAGATGGATGCGGCTATCTTCCTGTTACCTCAAATTAGGACCTCAGTAGAGGCCTTCACAGGACATTGCCTCATAGAAAAACCCTTAATAAGATTAGGCGTTTACATGCATGATTTCTGTCGTAGCTGTAGGAATGAGGAGGAGTTTGCGAACAATTCAACCCTTTTTTTGCACATGCCCGGCTCTAGCCAGAAGCAGGAACCGATATTTAAGATCCTACTTCCCAATGAATATGAATGATCTATACACTTTAGGTATCAACAACCTTTTACGCTTTGTCCAAAACTCAGGCTGGTTCAATCTGGATGGGGAAATGTAGCCCAGCCCTACGGCTCACAACGAACCCATTTTGTGATCTAAGTGGCATCGCTCAAGTGGCACAAATTTTCTTGTAAGAAAAATCTTAAAATTAAATTTTTTTGATTATTCTTTACAGGATTATATTGCACATACGATAAGCAACTCCATGAAGTTAAGTACCTCAAGTATTTCTTAAAAAGTGTCTTAAGCCAGCGAGCAGCTGTGAGAAATATTAATTAATTTTTATCGACTTCCTGTTTTTAGTTTTTCTATTTACAGTCCGTAAACACGAAATTATAAGCCAATAAAATCGAATCTACATGAAAGCAAAGAAAAAACAAAAAGATCTGAAAATTGCAATGTTTCTAATTTCAAATACGACCACATGCGGCTAATCAATTAAAAATTGTCAATAAGATTGCGATATTTTTCTCGTCTGCTTAATTAATACCAACACTGGGTGTATTTACGACTCGTAGTTAATTAACGCCACAGTCTTTTGCTTGCTGTGAAAACTTCCATGAAACAGCGTCACAAATGTTTCTACAACAAGAAAAAATGCAAATTCATGTTATAGGATTCTCGATAATATTCAGCTAGGAAGGCTTGTGTCAACAACGATGGCTCCTGCAGCTCTAATTGCATATAAATAAATACGAGGGGCGTTCGATAGGTTGGCCACTGAAGCCACGTAGCGACCATCGCTTTACTAATGCAAGTGGTTGCGGCATTCAGAGGTAAGAAATAAATCCTTTTAATAAAAATTAACCTGATAAAGTGTCTAAGAAATACGCCGAAAGATGGTTTTCAAAAGAAATCCCCAGCTCCACAGTATTCTAGGCCATGGTTAAAAGGAGTGCTCACTTATTTTCTCATAGTTGGGAGAGAGATCAGTGAAAAGGACTCCCGCCTGATCTAGCTGTGACGGTAGTGTCCAAAGAAAGCGTCTAAAAGTTGAGAATCTACTATTGATCGACTGCACTTATAATTTATGAAAAATAGTACAAGAACTACAGAATTAAAAAAAAGGTATCGCAAAAAGTTTTTATAACCATTTATACATGGGATCATGTGTTACAATATGTCAGAGGTCGCTCTCGTTCATCTAACAACACAAACCACACTTTGTTGGGTTCCCGGCCACTCCAGAGTGGAGGGAAATAAAACAGCGGAAACAAGGAAAAGCTCTAAGCCCATAATTCCACTTTGTACAAAAAATTATACGCGGAATATAACGGAACTATTTATATTTTCTTTGATATATTTTGCATTCAACAAGTGATTTTATTCGCGGATAGAAGCACGTGTTGTGAAAAAATAAAATGGAATCCTCGAACGCGTATAAGAGGCATATTTTGTATTTTTTTTATAAAAGTGGTAAAAATGCAACAACTGCTGCTGCAGATATACACACTGTTCACGGAGAGGATACCGTGAGTGTAAGGACTGCGCAAAAGTGGTTTTCAAAATTCCGAAGTGGTAACTGTGACGTGGAGATGCCCCGCGCGCTGTCTTTCTTCAGTCTTCAGCTCCGACGCCTTGCTCGAACTCGTGGAAGCTGAACCAAATTTGACAGTCGATATGATAGCTCAGAGGTTAAATTCAACGCATGGAACAGTTCACAGGCACCTGGTTCAGTTAGGAAAGGTTTCAAAGCTGGAAAAATGGGTTCCGCATAGACTTTCCGCCGCCAACCTTCAGCATACAGAGAGTGAATGTGTGTTCTCAGCTGCAGCAAGGGCTTGAAAATTAAAGATTCTTGAACCGTATCGTTACTGGTGATGAAAAATTGGTCTTTTACAATAATCCTGTTCGCAAACGCCAATGTTTAGATAAAGATGAAACACCAGAACCGATCCCTAGAGATGGCCTTCACCCCAAGAAGATTCTACTGTCTATTTGGGATATGGCCGGTATTGTTTATTATGCACTTCTGGAACCAAACCAGACGATAACTGCTGATTATTATTCCCATCAGCTATCAAACCTGAATGAGGCACTTAACAAAAATCGACCGTATCGACTTTCTTTAGTGAATAGACGTAAAGTTGTGTTTCCCCACGATACTTTAAACATCTTTTTTATTAATTTTAAAACCACCTTTGAAAAACCCACGAACTTATGGACTGACCGATACCTCCCAATGACTTCTGCAAGAGTTGTGAAGATGAAGAAGAAATTTAGTCGGTGCAACACCTCCACTGTGAATGCCCTGCACTTCAAAGAAGTTGTGCTAAATATCTTGGCCTGGGAGATTTAAAGACCTGAGAAATTTTAGAAATATCTCACTGGAAGGACTAGTTACCTTCTTAAAAAGATCTAAGTGGTTTAAGCAACTTAGTTAGACGATGGATATCAAATGCAGGCATAACAATGGGCGTCATGACCATCGAGTATCTTGTCTTGACTGGCTAACTGAACCTAGACTATACATGGGAAAATAATAGTGTGAGTTGAGCGCAAAACAGTTACAAAGGGTTTTGAATTTCGGAATTTATCACATCGCAAGATCCAGTGATTAAGTTGGTTAGTCTAGCACTAGAGGCTGTCGTTGGATAGACACTTCGTTGAAGATAATACGGATTGATCAGGCGCATTGTCTTGGTAGAAAACATCTAGCCTGTGCTTCCACCATTCGAATCAGATTTTACCTTATTATTTCACAGAGTTCAAAAAGAACGTGAAGGTTTAAGAATTTTACTTTCAGTAATCTAGTGAATGTACCAGAACGAACTAGTTTAACAATTTTTTTTAATTATTTTCGGTTTTTTCCTAAAAGGACGGCACGGGCATGAGTCATCTTCAATGTCTGCCCGGTCATTTTGAAAATGCAGGCACCACCAAAGCATAGGGATGATTTTAAGTCTCAAACTACAAATCTATGTCTGATTTGTTTGCAGGAGAGAGAGGTATTGCATGGGAAAGAGAAAGCTTTATGCTAAACAGCTGGCGGCCGCTAACCAAATCTTTTGTATGCAAATGTATGGTATATGAAACTTGGTTGAGGTAATATGAAGTGGACTCCAAACTAGTCTTAAAAGGAAAGGGAATGTTTCCATGTCAAGCGCTCCAAGTAGTTTATACATTCGCGTCAATTTTTCTTAAAATTTAATCAGTTTAAGAATACTTGGATCACTTGGCATGGAATCACTCATAGGTAAAATTAGCTGAAAAAGTGTGGTAGAATTCAAAGCAAAATAAAAAATGTATAATGCATAGGCTCAGGCACAGCTGTGCGGAAAGGACGTGGCTAGTTGGTGCGCATGGTGATACCTTTCCAGTGTACCAGTTTTAAAGATGCCCTTTATTTTTTGTTCTCGCATTGTTCTCATTGTGAATATGAGGAGAGAATAGAAAGAGGACAGAACACTGCCGAGAGTATTGGCAGAGTTAGCAACAATGCTTTTGAGATATTTTACGTCAAGAGTTAGCGCAGAGAGAGCGGCGTCTTTGGCTTGAATCTCAGAGTGCAAAGAGCGAATTTCTGCACTAAGATCATCTGATGTTTGTAATAGTATGCGACCAAGAATGATAGAAAGAAGATTGCGCCCATCAGAGCGTACGTGACGTCACGTTTGCTGGGTTGTGCAGTATTGCCAACCATTTGCTCTTCGCAATAAATTTAGTGCTTTTTTATACCGAAAATGCGAAAATTTTGAAGTTTCGTGTTTGTTTCTTTTTTTAATTTAAAGCTATCGAAACTTTAAGTTAAAAAAAAACTATATTATTAAACAAAAAAAGGTTACAAAAGGTCACTCTAAGAAGATTTTAGTGTTAATGAAATTTTTTTTACTTTTATAAAATTTGATAATTTGAAAGTGCAAATTTAATTTTTGGCTCCATTTAAGGTTATGCAAAAATATTAAATGCCCCTCTCTCAACTCTTCTTAAGATTGAAACCTTTTTACACATTTTAAAAAGCCTTTGAACTTATTGAATGCCAATTAAAACCATAGAGGTGTAATCGTTTCTTCCGGTCATCAATCCTTAGTGAGACATAGGACATTAAGAGTTATATTCATTGTAAAAATAAACAACAAAATACCAGAAAATACTAAAAAAACCATACTGACATTTTTACAAAAAGAGTACCTTATCTAGTTACATAACTTCAAATATAGCAAAAAAGTCGTTCCCTTAACAAAAGAGTCTCGCTGAACAAAAAAACTCATAAATTAAATTGCATAAGCATAACACATTTATTTAAAAAAACGCACATTTTAAAGACAATTTGTCACGCATACAAAGTTCTTTAAGTGATTCAATAAAAATTTGTTGGGTTATTTTCTTTGAATGGGCATTTTAGTGCGTTTTTATATCCAAAGCTAGGCAACTCTGCAGTAGCGAGAGAGAGATTTGACTGCCGAAAGCAGAAGAACACCAACAACACCTGCAATCGCGGGCAATGCCACCAGATGTTAAAAAAAAGTAAAGCTAAATAAAACTGAGTGAATTATTTAAATAATTATTAAAAAATGTATATTTTACAAAATTATAAACATGACATTTTAGTTAGAACAGCTGGAAAAATGTCATGAAGAAAGAACTAAAACTCCGAGACAAAAAATAATAAAAATAACAAAAAAAAAAAAATGCTAAATCAAGTTACGAAAATGGTAATCTGGCCATACTGGAGCTAAAATCACGTAACTAGTTGTCAAATTCGCTGAGCGCAAAGTAACGGGACCACGATAGGCGCCATCTCATTATTCTTTCCATCATTATTCTGCATAACCTCAAATATAGCCAAATTCTGATTTTGCATATTTAATCCGAAATATCTTAAAAACGTGACCTGGTGGTTCTATTCAGAGTTCAGATTCAGATATAAAACGTCAAAGGCCGATTTAATACGTCAAAAAGTTTAGTCTGGTGATTGACCCAAAATTTGTGCCCGCTTGTGTTTTCTAGACACAATCTAGGATTGAAGGCGACAAGGTTAAAGAAAAAAGCAATTTTTTTGGAAAGACTCAAAAGCTATATAAAGGGTGGTTAAGTTTTAAGGGCCGGTGTTGATTTTGAATAAAATACAAGTTTTTGAGGAACTTATTATTATTTCTCTTTATTATGATAATATTGGCAGAGCTCAATTACGTATGGAACAAAATATCGGCCAAATGGCCGCAGCGGCTTCGGCGGCACACCTCCATCCGATGGTCCAACTTTTCGATGACGCTGAGGCATAATTGAGGTTCCATGCAGTTAATGTGCCGAATTATCTCATCCGTTAGATCTTGAATTGTTGCTGCCTTATCGACGTACACCTTTTTTTCAAATAACCCCAAAGAAAGAACTCCAACGGTGCCAAATCACATGATCTTGGCGGCCAATTGACATCGCCGCGATGTGAGATTATTCGTCCAGCAAATTTTTCGCGCAAAAGAGCCATTCTTTCGTTAGCTGTGTGACAAGTGGCACCATCCTGTTGAAACCACATATCGTCCACATCCATGTCTTCCAATTCGGGCCATAAAAAGTTAGTTGTCATATCACGATAGCGAACACTATTCACTGCCTGACCGGCCTCATTTTGGAAAAAAACACGGCTCAATGATGCCGCCGGTCCATAAACCGCACCAAACAGTCACTCTTTGTGGGTGTATTGGTTTTTCGGCAATCACTCTTGGATTATCATTCACTCAAATGCGGCAATTCTGCTTATTGGTGAATCCACTGAGGTGAAAATGTGCCTCATCACTGAAAAATGAAGTGCGCGATATGCATTTTGATTTGAACGCCCGTTTTCATAATAAGCCTAAATAACTTTAACGCGTTGCTCGATTGTGTATCTTTCCATGCTTCAAATTGAGTTAATCTGAAATTGACAAATGTCAAATAAAATCCAGAAAAAAAATTGACGTTTAGGTGTGGTTGACATTCAACATCGGCCTTTGAAATTTAACCACCCTTTATAATAAAAATATATCTCAATCAAGGCGGAAGGTGTCTATATTCAAAAATAAAAATTATAAAATTGCAATTTCTCTCATTAACCACCTTAGGCTATGCACTTATCGGTTGCCCCTCGTAGGTGTGCGTGGAAGATTTACTTATACGTACACACATCCACACAAGCAAACATGCATTCGTATGTGCACACATACTTATGTACATCGATGCATTCTTCGTTTTCTGTAGTTTTCGATTACAAAATTCACACGCCGATTTGCTTTTAGTTGTGTTACTTGTAGCTAAATCAAGGCTTGTCTGCAGGATTTTATGCTTGTTAGCTGACATGAAGATTTTATTATGTTTCACACTTTTTATGCAAACTTACAAAATAACAGTAAATGCATATGAACATACGCGTACCGAAATTCACATAGCAGATTTTCGCGCATTTTTATGATATTTTACGAATTTGCATAAACTGGCATGTCATTTTTAATTGCTCAACCTCCTGCTGACAAAGTTGACAGTTGTTGGGTGCCGCCGTTGCTACTGATTTCAGGAGCATAGTGACTGTTGATACTCCACTGCGGTTGTTGCTATTTGCCACAACAACAGTTGACAATTGCAATGTTGCAATCAAAGCTTGCCTATCTGTCTGTCTGTCTGCCTGTCTACTCAGCGCTCAGCTTGTCTATGCACTGATTGAACAGCGAATAGTTATGGCGGGTTTATAATAAAAATTGTTGTGGTTAATATTTCAGCAACAATTGGTACATGGTGACCAAATGTCTGACCACAAAGTGCGTCCATATATGTAAATGTATAAATGTGCATATGTATTTGTGTGCATAAATATCAATGAGTACAAATTTGCATGAAATATTTATGCTATGGGTTTTTATTTGTGCAAATTTGTCAACGCAAATTGAAGAAAAGTGTAATAAATAAATTAATTACGGAACCATAAAAAATTCTGTTATGCGCAATAAATAATAATCCTTACCAGAATTGAAAATTGAATAATTTTGAGACAACTATGGAATGTACAAATACAGTGCAATCTCTGCTAATGGACACTTCTATCACACGGACTTGTTTTCCTATGCCATGTCTTGGCTATCAGAACAAATTACTCTCCCTTGAGCGAATACCTCTCTTGGAAGTTGACTGGCAGTGAGTGTCCGGAAGGAAGGAAAGTTTCATTGTAGTTGAATTTGTAGTTTTAAAATTTTTATTTAACAAAATATTTAAACCTACCTCCGTAAATTAGTCTCATGAAGAATTCGATATTCGATATGGTGATTGAACGAAAAGTACTCAGAAGAATTTTCGGAGCAATCAAAGAGCACGGCGAGTGGCGGATAGGATGGAACGACAAGCTAGATCAACTGATAAAGGGCGAAAATGTTAAACGTTTCATCAAAGCGCAGCGGTTAAGATGGCTGGGTCACATTACAAGAATGGACGGTACGAGGGCGCAGAAGAAAATCGTAGAAGCCAGAGCGTTCAACACTAGAGCAAGGGGAAGGCCGAGAACAAGATTTACCGACGAACTAGAGGACGACATCAAGAAACTAAGGATAACGAAGTGGAAAAAAGTCGCAAGCGTTCGAGACGTATGGAGGTCCGACGACTGCACGATAACGACGTCGGGCAATGACATTGATTGCCTATGCTCCAAGGTAAACGACTACCTCGCCTGCCTTACTCGCTTCTTCACTGCGAGGAACTTACAACTTTCCCCCACTAAATCCACGGCAACCCTCTTCAACACCTGGACAAAGGAGGTCAAGCTGCTACTTAAGGTAAAAGTCGACGACACACCAATTGCGACAGTTAACAATCCCAAAATATTGAGAGTTACCTTTGACAGCTTGCTCTCCTTCTCAGCGCATACAACCGCTATTGCCACTAAAGTACAGAATCGCAACAAGGTCCTCAAGTCGCTTGCCGTCAGCACTTGGGGTAAAGACAAGGAAATGTTGCTGTCGACTTTCAAGGCAATAGGCTGACCGGTTCTAAATTACGCTGCGCCTGTCTGGTCGCCTGGAACCAGTGATTCGCAGTGAATGAAGCTTCAGACCTGTCAAAACACTGCAATAAGGACCGCGATAGAATGCCACTTGATGTCCCCGATTCAACACCTACACGACGAGGCCCACATGCAGCCTGTGAAGGAGCATAACAAACTGTTCAGCAAGCAGTTTCTGCTAGGGTGTTACTGTAGGCCTCACCCATGAGGATACCTGCTTGAGCCTGAGCTACCTGGCATTTCCTCAATTACGCGGACGAGATCCAGCACAAAAGAGACCGACAATTATTGGATGGGACAGTGTACAGACCGACCATTAACGGCATTCATCGGGAGACCAATACCACCTTCTTAAGTTTCTGTACCCCGAATGCCGTTATCGGAGTGCAACCACCACCCATTGCAGACGAAGAGTTCCAACTTCCCCGAGAGTCCCGCGTAACCTTGGCACAATTACGTTCTGGATACTGTAGCAGGTTAAACTCCTACTTATCCAGAATCGACCCCGATATACTAAACATATGTCCGGCATGTGAAGGCACCCCGCACGCCACTAACCACCTTTTCACAGGCCCCATCAAACCCACTCATCTAACACCCCTCTCCCTCTGGACCCAACCTGTCGAAACAGCTAGTTTCTTGGGCCTACCGTTAGATGAGTTAGACGAAGACGACCGATGATTACATTACACTGCCAGGGCAAAGTTACTGCTACAACAACAACAACAACAACGGATTTGAGATTTAGGTTGAAAAACCGCTAGTGGTCAAAAATGTCTATTGCTACTCACAGAGACTGCTCAATGGAAAGGTGTGGCAAGTTTTCCAAAAATTTTGCTTGCTTCATTTTCAGTTAAGTTCTCTAAACTGAATAAAAGTGCATTTAATACGATTTCTTCATATGTTTCCGGCATTCATCGGGCTTCCTATTATTAAAGTGAGCGGTGACTCAGTATTCAGAAATACAACCCCAAACTGTAATCAACGATTTTCTACGATGCGACCACTTTGCCTAAGCTGCAGTTTACGAAAGTCATCAAGCTAAATGAGGTCACTTCTGGCTTCTTCAGAAAATATAATTTTTCATCACTTGTACCCTTCTTTTCACGGTTTTCTTCCAGTTTTTAGGCTTGCATTTCAATATATGTGCAACAGTTTTGAGCCATACAAGTCGAAATATTTTTCGAAAATGACGCCTTCAATTCTGCTTTAATCTCGACTGCATTCCTTAAACGGTCTTGACGGCTATTGACGGTTATTCAGAATCTGTGGTCAGTTCTGGTCGCTTCAAAAACGCGTTAAAAGAGGAATGATAGAAATTTTTTTAATAAGAAATTGGTGGAATCGGTTTTAAAGACCTGCAAGCTATTGACAGAAGGGAATGCCTTACAAAATAATCCTTATTTATTACTACCTTAAAGTTTTTATTACTGTAATAGTTCAAGCAGTTTTTGGAACTGCATCATTTTGGCTGTGAGTTGCTTTTTTAGTTTGTGTCACGTTTTTTTTGTACTATACTTATATACAATAAATCGTGAAAATTAAAAATGATTTTTTCTGCATACTTCAAAGTAAAATACATATGTTGTACTGTAATGTAATATGTAATTTCGTGCAAAATGTGTTTCAGGTGGATTTAAAAATTTAACTGCATCATTTGGCTCTGAGGCACTGTATTTTGCCATAGTCGGGTAAAGAGCAGTCAAGTCAGGCGCTTTGATAGTCTTTTCATTTTCTACGTAATTCCCAGCGTTCTCTCTATAATTTAAATAGGCTCTGAGCATTAGTCACCAGCGGGTTGTTATTCGAAATTTTTAAGTCATTCAAAATTTTTGAGGTATTCACTCCAGTCTATAAATTTGTTGTGTAATTTTCTGACACTTTTCCTGTTGGCTAGCTCTTAATCTCTGCGCACTCACATATGTACATAAGTATTATGGCCTAACTCTGTTTTTTGTTTAGTTTAAAACAATAAAACAGAGTTGATGAAGTGCCAAGTGGCAGCTATTATAAATTCTGTGCACTGACATAAACGATCGTGCGCCTCCGAAATTGCTGTGACATCCATCCGCCATAAACCATTTAACGCCTCCTCAATATGCTTTGGGAAGATTCGGTTGAAAATGGTAATAAACAGCATACCCTGTAGTCAATCTTACTAGTTCAGAGCCAGCTCACTACCAGTTTGCTTTTCAGCTGCAAGCTGAAGCATTCGTCTGCTATATTTTTTTCATGCTTGCAACTAGTATTTTTTACATCGCGATATTTCATGAAACTATGAACCAGTTACCGAACTAGTTTTTAACAGACATTAAAATCACTAGTCCAATTTGGGTCGAAAATCACCACTTTTGGGCTAGCTGTTAAAGTATTTGAAAATTGATAAATGAACATTTAAATTTTTTTTTGTTATAAATTAAAGTATTACATTTTTTTATCTTGGAATTTATTTTCCGACTGAATTTTATTTTATTTTTAAAAGTACAATATATTTTCTTTGCTTTATCTATTCTGAACGTAAATTAGAACAAATTCAAGCATTTAAATAAAAAATAGCATTAAAAAAACAAACATGATAGAAAAATATATTATTTATTTTTCATACACCGCCAATTGATCGTTTTGCAACTAGTCAAATTCTAACCACTTTCGAACTAGTATGAATTTATCTATTCTGAAACTAAATTACAACAAGCAAGCATGCAAATAATATTCCTTTTTATACACCTTTAATTCACCATTTTGCAACTAGTTAAATTCTAACCACTTTCGAACTAGTATGACTTTCTCCAGGAAATACCAGCTCATGCACCCAGAATGTTTGTTAAGTCATTTAGCTCTTCACGGCAAGTTGCACACACAAGTATTTACGTTTGAGTTCTTTCGACTTAATGAATGGATGTCTTGTTGCAGTAGATAAACGCAATAAAGTAACCAAAACAAATTGAATACATCCAATTGCATCATTTGTTTATTTGAAGACTCGTTCCGATACAAAATGTTTACCACCTACTAGTGAATATAAAAAGGCTTGTCTCATTAATAAATACATATTTTTATGTTTATGCTAATTTGTTAGTTGGTAGGCGTAGCGCCGCCGTTGACGAATTTTTTAGTTGTTATAAATTTTAATTTCCTCCACAAAAGTGGAAATAATGGAAATGATTGTTGATTGCTGCTGGTTGTTTTCACTTTTGTGACCACTGCAGCGGTAAGTTGCATTGATCTGATTAGCTTGAAAAAATGGTTGTTTAGACGAACAATAGTTGGGCTAATGATTGAAAATCGTGCGATAGCGAAAGAAGTATTGAGATAAATTAAATTTATACACTTAGTAAGGCCGGTGGAATTAATTAAAAACGTGATTAATTTGATCAGAATAAAGAAAGGAGGGGATAACCGACACACATAAATATTATATTAATTTCAAAGCATAAAAAACATAGATAATTTCAAAAGTAGGTAACGCTTTGAGGAGAATTTTCGATTTTTTCGTTCCTCTTTAATTACACGCACTTCCGTTTGTGTGCCCATGGCGAGAGAAAATTGAGATAATTTGGGATTGTATGTGTATAAGTATGTACAAATATACGAGTGAAATTGGTTTTGAAATTTCTTTCCTCTACTATGCATGTTTACATCTGCATACATACGCAGGTACACCTGTGTTCACAATAATAGCAGCGCGACATATTGGAAATATTGGATTATCTATTTATTTTTAATTTACTTTGTATTTATTTTTTATTTAATTTTTATAAAAATATGGTTTATACTACAACAAAAACATATATCTATGTAGAGAACGACTTCGTCTTTGACTTCAGATATATTTAGCCAAAAAATTTCAGTTTGGTTTCGGTTCCGCTTAGGCCCAAAAAACCGCACTTTGGTCGATCTTTGACCGAATATTTCTTTCAATTTTTTTGTTAAAATCTCTACAATTTTTTAGTATTACTAATATTTTTTGAATAGGAATTTGACCGAATATTTCTTTAAAATTTTTTTGTTCTAAATTTTTTTGATTCTTAGCATTACTAATGTTTTTTTAATATGAATTTGACCGAATATTTATTTAACATTTTTTTGCTCAATATTTTTTAAATTTTCAGCATTTTTAATATTTTTTGAATACCAATATCGAAGCTTACATTTTATGTTGAAAAAAAAAATGGTCTGCTTCTTCATCGAGCTACCAAATACGAATACAATTTTACAAATGTAAGTAAAGGGTTTTCCAATAACAGATGTTATATATCGCGATCGAGAGATTATTAACAATTTTTTATGGCCGGAATTGGATGGTATTGATCTGGACAACGTTTATTTTCAACAAGACGGCGCTACGTGCCACACAAGCAACGAAACCATTGTTCATTTACGGGAAAAGTCTCCGGATCGTGTTATTTCTCGAAGAGGTGATCACAATTTGCCACAGAGATCTTGTGATTTAACACCTTGTGACTTTTTTCTTTGGGGCCACGTGAAAGAGAAGGCCTACGCCAAAAGCCCAGGGTCGATTAAAGACCTCAAAGCTGGAATTCGTGAGGCTAACAAGGAGATAGGGCAGTCACTTTTCAATTCGGTTATGGAAAATTTCATGAAAAGGATATTGTCCTGTAAGTGTGATCGTGGTGGTCATTTGCCTGATGTTATTTTCCACTATTAATGGCATACCTTCCTCTTTATAATGAAATAAACATGAAAATAACACCTCTTATTGGAAAACCCTTTACTAGTTGGCGCAAAACTGTACAGATACAAACCGGGAAAATTCCATCATTGAAAATAATTGTTTTCATTTATTAAAAAAAAATAAAAATAAAAATAAAAATAAAAATAATTGGACGATTAATTTTGCGCCATCACGTACTACATATATCCAAGTATGTTGCGAATTTTATTTTACGAATTTTTATTAACGAAGATACCGGATTTTCAAAAAGTCAGTGCTTATGCCCTCAGCCCTTCCCTCGTGTTACTTTGGCCCTTGAAAATGTTCGGTTCGATTCGGCTTGAAATATTAATGTTCCGTCTTTCTCTACATAGACATATGTCAAACTTTCGAACTTTGTACAAAATTTAAAAAAATTCAACAAATTTTCATCCAAATTTCAATTTTTTTAATCAGAATTTTAAAAAAAATTTCAAATTTGCTGTTGAATTTTTTTATGATTAAATGCAAGTTTGCAGAGGCTTAAAATTCACGTCCATTTTTGATGATTTTATTTTCTGCATTTCCTGCCGTATAAGGATTTTTCGATTTTTTTTAACCCGTCTCTTAAAAATTGGAAAAAGCAGACTCTCTTTAATCGTCTGAGATTTGAGTATACGATGACCGACTTATAAACAGAGGAAGTACACCACACCCGAATTAAGATTGAAAAAAATTGGTTTTACTTTTACTAAAGTTATTAATTCCATTACCAAAAAAAAGTCGAAATATATTTGTCATTTCATTTCTTAAAAAAAGCAAAATAAAAAGAAAACAAAAACACACCCCAAAAACCAAAAGTTATTACTTGTACAGGCAACACAATAAATTCCGTTTAAATTGGAAACAATAAGATTTTTGCGTAAGCATAGAAAACAACTTGCAACATCATCAAAACAGCAAACAGCACTTTGCACTCGAGTGAGAACAGTTTGTTGCAATGTGGCGCACACATCGCCACACTGAATATTTCCAAGCACATGTCGCATGCCACCTGCCACATGTACGTATCTTCCTCTTACCCCCCTTTAGAGCTGCTTTTTGTGCGGCTTAGTGGCTTCTATTGGCACTTGTGGCAGCGTCCCATAAATTATGCATCTGGCCGACTAAGCAGCGAAAAATAGAGGCCGGGATTGCAAAAATTGCAAAGTCACACACACGCGCACGCACACATGCACGCAAATAAGAAAGGAAAAAGTAAATGTCCGGATAATTACTTGATTTCTAATCGAAAGTGTCATTTGTATAGCACGTTGCCCACGCCCCATTGGCCGATTGAGCGAGTGCGTCTGCGCGTTAAATTGAAAGTTTTGAAAGTCACTGATAGGCACTCGCTTGCAACAAATTTATTGCACGCCGATAAATTACGGCCATAAAATTAGATTTTATTGAGGGAAATTGCGCGGCGCTACGCTGCGCTGTGTTGTTGATTGTGGACGCAGACGCAGACACAGACACAGATACGCGCAGTAAAAATCGAATGCATTCGCTTGACTTTGATTCGCGCGCTTCAAGTTTGATGTGCTGTAAGGCGCGCTGTTGCAACATCGCCCACTGCAGTGCCAATGTTTTGTCGTAAATATCGCGCGCAAAAATGGTTAATCGCGCAGCATAAGCAATCTGCAGCCGCTGCAGTGGCGCCATCTGGCGTTGACAATATACGCAGCAATTTGTTGCCAAGTGCTGTCATAAATGTCAACATATCGGTCAGGCTACAGCGACGAGGCGATACGAAAAGCAGCTTGACAAGGCGCTGAATTGCAATTAGAAAAAATTGCGCAGAAAATTATAAAAAAGCATTGATTTCATATTACAAACAAAGCGCAGCCTCGCACTCGGCGCATTTTAAATTATGTCAACCGTTGCATGCGTTTTTAGAGTTTTTGTTTTTGCCGCGCGCGCTTGACAGCCAACTGCGCGACAAGGACAGATAAACAGGGACGCGTGCGCAGATAAAAAGCAAAGCGCAATACGGTGAGCCATGTAAAAATTTGTCAGTTTAAACGTAAAAGGAAGTGGCTGCCAACAAGTTGTGGTCTCAGTGGCGGACATACAGACACACACAAGCAAACGGGCAGACACAGATAGACAGGCAGGCAGATAAACCGAAAAAAGTGTAAAAATTTGTAATTTGAAGAAAGAGAAAAAAGTAGACAATGAACACATTTGAAAAGTCAGCGGAAAAATTTTGTTTAGCAGAAATAAAAAATCCAACAACAGCGCGAATTTATTGCGTCTGCGTGATGCCGCAAAATGTCATCGTAGATCACGCAGCTGTGTGCCAACAACAATTGTTGTATGTAATATTGTTGCTACAATGTTTTTCAAAGCGCGAAGAATGCTGCTGCTACCTCTCGACCAGCAATGGCTGTAATGAGGTGTGTTCGTGTGTAGTGTATAGCAACAAGGCACAGCAACAAAAGACAGCAAGCAACATGTTGACACTATTAGACGCTTCAGGTACATTTAGCAGTGTTTACTATCTCTGCATGCATTCACACTGCCATAGTCTGTGTGGATGTGTACATATGACATGCAATTTCAGGCAACTTTGTAAATCCCGGGACTTTGGGTTCAAGAAACAACGCCAGTCACGGGATGTCGGAATTTGTCGGGAGTTATTCATTCACGTCATTTAATTGAAAATGTGAACTGGATCATCGTGGAGTCGGGACTTATCATTCACGTCATCTTAGTTGAGAATGCGAACTGGATCATCGTGGAGTCGGGACTTATCATTCCCATCATCTTAGTTGAAAATGCGAACTGGATCATCGTGGAGTCGGGACTTATCATTCACGTCATCTTAGTTGAAAACGCGAACTGGATGATCGTGGAGTCGGGACTTATCATTCACGTCATCTTAGTTGAGAATGCGAGCTGAATCATTGTGGAATCGGGATTTATCATTCACGTCATCTTAGTTGAATATGCGAACTGTATCATCGTGGAGTCAGGACTTATCATTCACGTCATCTTAGTGGAGAAAGCGAACTGGATCTTCGTGGAGTCGGGACTTATCATTCACGTTATCTTAGTTGAAAACGCGAACTGGATGATCGTGGAGTCGGGACTTATCATTCACGTCATCTTAGTTGAGAATGCGAGCTGGATCATTGTGGAATTGGGACTTATCATTGACGTCAGCTTAGTTGAAAATGCGAACTGGATCATCGTGGAGTCGGGCCTTATCATTCATGTCATCTTAGTTGAAAATGAAGATCCCAGAATTTCGAGATTTTCATGTCAGCTTAGTTGATCGTCGTGGAATCTATAGTAATACAATTTTTTACATTTCCTTCTTTAGCGCGTATTGGAATGGTAAAATTAGTTAAAAAAATGTAAGTTACCAGGGATGATAGATTTTTCAGGTTTGCTCTTTAACTATGCCGAAAAAGGAAATTGTGAGGAAAACTTCGAACACGATCATTTCACATGTATTGAAGCACTCGTCCAATCAGTCGTTATTCAGACGGCAACAACGATTACTTTTTTTCGTATAACACCAACACCTTCGCCGATATTGAAATTGCTCCTAGTAAAATTGGTCTTAAAATCAACGAAGATAAGATGAAATATATGGTGATGTCCAGACAAAATAAACCAACATCAGGCAAACTGAAAATTGGCGATTTTTCTTTTGAAATCGTTGAATCCTTTACCTATTTAGGCTTCAAACTGAGTAGAGACAATTCAATGAGCCTCACCATCGATGAGAGAATTCTAGCAGCGAACAGATCGTATGCGTCGTCAACGAAACTCTTCAAATCAAAACTACTAAACAGACAATGCAAATTGACTCTGTATAAAACCATCATTAGACCAGTATTATGCTATGCAACTGAAACGTGGACGCTAATTGAAGCAGATAAAAAAAAACTGCAAGCCTTCGAACAAAAAGTACTCAGAAGAATTTTCGGAGCAATCAAAGATCACGGCGAGTGGCGGATAAGATGGAACGACGAGTTAGATCAACTGATAAAGGGCGAAAATGTTATACGTTTCATCAAAGGGCAGCGGTTAAGATGGCTGGGTCTCATTACAAGAATGGACGGTACGAGGGCGCAAAAGAAAATCGCAGAAGCCAGACCGTTCAACACTAAGCAAGAGGAAGGCCGAGAACAAGATGGACCGACGAACTAGAGGACGACATGAAGAAACTTTGGATAACGAACTGGAAAAAAGTCGCAAGCGTTCGAGACGTATGGAGGTTCCACGTGCATCAGGCCAAAGCTCACAAAGAGCTGTAGAGCCAAAAGATGATGATGACCAACACGAGCTCAGTTTTTTGTAAACCCATCCCAAGTGACGTCAGCCCATCAGCTGGTTCTTTTAAATTCGCTCAGAGCCGAATAACGGTCTGCTGCAGATATTTTCACTATGGTAAGTTATCACACACATTTCTATTCCCATAGCAGCCGGTTCTACGTTACCGGGATGACTGCCGCTCCAGTCAACTAGCCCTGTCTAGTGTACCTTACCCGCACATTTCCCCTGTCGAATTATTTCTGGCGCTTGAGTTCAACTTATTTCTTGGGTTTTGAGCTCTGCTGTATTAAGAGTTTTATAGTACAACTATAGGACATATTTCTGTAGTACATTTTAACCCGTTATTATGCCCTGTTATGTTTTTTTTTACTCTTTCCCACAAACGGAACAAAAAAGGTACATCTATTGAAGTTAGTGGGTTGAAATGTCTCATAAAAATGATACCTGCTGTGTTGGCTTTTTTTTTGTTTTTTTTGTACAAATATAGTTTATATTAATATACAAAATACAACAAAAATTATGTAACTAAAAGTTTCAAGCTGTGTACAAATTTTATAAAAATTCAAGAAGAGTAAACAAGACGAATTTCAAACTTTTCAATCAGAATCTTTAGAAAAGTAGTATGCAGTCTTATAGCCCCTTTTGGTATTAGAAAGTGCAAGTTTGAAATGGCCCAAAAATCGGATGAATTTTTACCAATTTTGTTTTTTTTTTGTTTTTGTTTTTTTTTTTGCTGGCGCTCATTTCGAGCATTCGTTATAAGAAAGAGAATGCATAGGTCAAGAAGAAAAATTATCAAAAATCAGAGCAAATTTTGAGCCACTTAAAATTGGTACAAAAACAATTACAGGGCTACAAAACAGCTATAAAGTTCAAAATTAAAAAAAAATGCATTCTCTTTCTTTTCTTGAAAAAATTTTGAACTTTATAGTCAGAATTTCTAGAAAAATTCTGGGTATACCGTGGCTCTACGACATCGAATACTGGGTGAATTATTGATGAGTAACTTGAAAGACATTGTACAAAAGAAAATAGACAACGTAGGTAGATTCATAGTAAAATAAAAATTGATTTTCATTTCAGAATAATTCACGTACGAATCCCGTGTTCCGGCCTAAGCCCGAATGCATAATCCCGAATGCCTAAACCTGAATACAACGGGGTCCACGATACTATAACCCGGTATTGGATGCCCTAGTATATACATACATACATCCATATGCACATCCTCTTCACTTCCACATCATGCACTGCTGCTGATTGCTGGTTGTTGACTGTTGGCTCTTCGCACGCATGCGCACAGCTCTCGCACATCGTTTGACATTCAAATTGTTGATTCTTGCATGCCGAATGTTGTTGCGCTATTCTCATTTTCTATGAATGCTTGTATGCATGTATATATGTATGTGTGCAATTTTTTTACTGCTGCTCAAATGCAACTTTGCGTAAAATTTATTAGTAATGCGATACCTTTTGGTGATTCTTCACACAGTTTATATGTAAGACTTACTGCACTTCATGTTGAAATTCTCTATGCGCAACTTCAGCTTTTTTATACTGCATTTTTTTCTCTCCTATTTATTAAAAGTATAAAGTATACATATGAATATGCGTACCTATTTATAAACTTTATATTTGCTGTCAACACCGTTGCTTATTGCGCGGCATAAAGATTTTGTAACAAAGTTGCGCCAGTTGTTTGCTGACGCGTTTTAATTGGGCCAACTGTCCACGTCAGGTATACAGAATGGCATGAAGATATTTAAGTTATTTTTACTATCATAAAATTTACGGGTAGGCTGAAATGGCTGCTTTTGGACCTTTTGAGGTACCACATGCACGCCAAATCTCCACTTCTGAACAAACCAGCTCTGGGAGTTATTGGGTACGAGTAGATATCGTTTATCCAATTCGTCTGCTGCACTTCGCTGCAGTTCACTTCAGAATCCTGTAGTTAAAAATCACACAAAAAGGGTTAAAATGTCTCATCAATCACTCTTCAGGCACATTCGGTCCGCATGCTTTATCAGAGACAGGTCGATAATGTGAAGCTATGATCGTAGGCGAATATATCCGTAGGCGCTTTAAATCAAATCCTAAATCCCATCAAGTAAAATAGTTTGTTATTTTACTTAGTTTTTACTAATGGGGTATCTACCTATAACATTTACTATAACTATCAAAAATCCCCCACTTCACTTATTCACTAAATTCACCTAGTAAGCTTTGCCTGCCCAAGGTCCGTAATCCAACTCGAATACTCTTTCCTTTCGGAGTATACCCACTTATTTATCAATCTTGAAAGCTCTTATACTTACACCACTTATATCCGGTCTCAACGGAACGTGGGATGAATCTACTCTTTCCAGTTCACTGCGATCTTGTTTCCTGAAAACTCCCAGTGGATTGGGAGAATTATTGCATTTTTCTCTGCCTGAAGCTGAAGGATAGCGTAGTTCACCTTGACTAAATATTTGACCCATTCTAAGTCTAAAAAATACCAATAAATGAGCTCTTCCAATTTCAGCCTGCACAATGATACATCCGGTAACGAACAGAGGCTGTTCGACTTCGCTGGGGCTCGAAACATGCTAGTCTGATCGAAACCAGATCGATCATGTTGCGATAGATGGCAGACACATTTCTAGTGTTTTAGATGTACATACGATCCAAGGGCCCAATATCGACTCGTATTATTGCCTTGTTGCACCCAAAATAGCCCGGATTTCGGCGAGCCCAAAAAAACATTCGGCATGATGAAGTATGTCATGCTGCCGCGGAAAAAAAGAGCCACGCTGCGATCAAGCGCAAAGCGAGCCATATGAGATCGCTACCGGGAGCTAAGAAAGGAAGCGAGAAGTATTATTGCAATGAAAAAATGAGAGACCGAAATACGTGAGTGTCAGAAGCTTGAGGTGGTGGACCAATAAGAAAAATATCCGACAATTTTAGCAGAAAGTTCGGCGGCTTACAGAACGTTGTAAGACTAGGGCGTTTTCCTATAAGAATAAGTACGGCCAAAATCGTGTAAGCGGCTATCGTGCCAATCAAGAAGAAGAAGAACTCTTCCAAGGCGGGCGACGAACCAATAGAGGGTTTAGCATCATATTCATTTATATAAAGGCCCCGTGCCCATATTAATTTTTAGCCCATCTCTGTAACAATATCTAGGTTTGAAAATTTACGGTTTTCTGCCAAAGCGGATTTATTAGGTAATTGAGTCAGAAATTCGGCACCTTTCTAACGCAGAGATTCTCCCCAAAACGCGTTTTTGGCGCCTGTTTTTACTCTCTGGTAATGTCCGGTCAAATATTCGTAATTGCAGCTGTTTTGAGGCTGCTCGAAATGCTGGTGGCAAGATGTGAACGGGTGTTAATCTTAAGAAGGACTCAATCGTACTCATCATCAGACACTTAGATACTGTTTCTCCGATTAAGAGCTAATCTTGGCTTCACGGCTTATTCATTCGAAGTATGACGATATTTTTTTTAAATTGTCATCACCAAACTCAGGAGACATAGGTTAAATAGGACGGAGGATCATACTTTAAAGAAACGATATCAACCTTTAGTTCTTATAGCACTACTTAAGGTCTTATCGAGATGCGAATTTTAACTTAGTTTTCTTGAGTTAAGCACAAATACTTAATTTCGTCGGTTCTTCCGGTGGCATTGCAACCACAGTTTGGCTTATAATTTCGTATCAAAAGAGCGGTGATGATGCGTCCTTACATATAATGGGTGATTGGCTAAGGTCCTCCTCATATTTGTGGTGTGCGTCGTCATTTTTTTCACATATGGAGGGACCTACAGTTTTGTGTTGCCTTCGAACCGCAGATGGATTTTATGAGGAACTTTTTCATGGCAGAAATACATTTGGAGGTTTGGCGTTGCTTGCCGAGTAGTGACCGCCATTAGAAATAACTTTTTCTATCAAGGTTTTTCATGCCTGGGGTCTCGAAACAGGCCACTACCGAATAACACATACTGCTCCTACGACCGCTTACATATACAGAATTAGTATACCTACTGAAACACCATCTCAATTTTGTGGGAATATAAACAATTTTTTTTTTCGGATATTCAACCTTGGCCAGGAGATGACTTAAATATTGCATATTTAACTCCTAAACATCAGATCTCCGACTGCCAAGAAACTTCAATCTTCATTGACTAATCTGAAAATATCTCGAAGGCAGTTCAGGACAGTTGCAAGAAGAAATTCTGAGTAAATGTAAAAGTACAGCATATTAGTGAAACACCCCACTTGCACTGAAACCCTTAGGCCTACTTAAAAGGGCAAAATGGCAGTCGGAAGAAGAGATTTAGACCAGTAAAGGGAAAGCCTAACACCTACAGGGAAGCTCTTCACTGCTGCTGGAAGTTGTAAACTTATTCCGCTTATTTCGCCTGCTTAATCGCTGTACCGGATTTCGAAGTGCACAGAGAGAGATATTTCCTAAGTTTCATTATTGGTCCAGTGAGATAAATACTACTTGATTTTACGGCATCCTAAAGCAGACAAATGCCTCTCAAGTAGCCTTCCACTACTTTGTGGATACCCCTATGATAGTTTTAAACTCTGCTAAGTATTTTCCTCGCAACTATTTGGGTACATTTCCTACAAAATTTGGTACGCCTTAATATTTATTTCGCATAACATTCGTAAGCTTTTTAGTCACTTGTACCAAATATTTATTCTCTAAAAAATGCTCAAGTATTTGCTGCGTTGACATTTTGTTGACTCTACTTAAATGACTAATGATGGGTGTTGCCATAGACATTTTTTACCCCCTTTACACACCGCAATATTCATTCATTCACTAGCTGATAAATATTCCATTATGGGTTCAGCGAGTGCCATGCACACATTAGGGTCAGCTACACATACATGCATACATACATACGTGGGTTTGTATAAATACTGTACATTTTGGTTGTGAGGTGCGAGTCATTTTGTTTGCACGAATTTAGTATTTATCGATGCCAATTTGTGCAAGTTCGTATGTACCTACATATGTATGTATGTGTGATTGTATGCTTGTACATGTGATTGTATGCTTGCGGTAGGGAGTTAAAATTTAGTTATAAAAATTCAACAAAAACAGAAATTATTAATAGGTGTAATTTTTATACTTTTTCTAATTTTTTTCACATGTGCATAAGTTGTTGTACAATTCATCCAGATGCGATGAAGTTTTGTCTGAATATTTTTGGGAGGATTTGATAATAAAAAAAATTAAATCAATGAATGCGGCTATACTGGGTTGCCCATATTCGACGGGCCCATGTGTTTTTTTTTTAATATAAATCAAAGAAAAAGACAATTCTTTTGATGTTGACGATAATAACCATTTTATTTGGTTCAAGTAATAGATTTCATCACATCACTTTTTGAATATGGTGTCTCTCAAATGGCCGCCTTGAGCCTGTACGGCGTATTGTGCCCGTTTTGCAGCATTTTCCATAGTTTTAGCTAACATTTCGGCTGGAATAGCGGCTGTTTCCTCACGGATGTTGTCCTTGAGCTCTTCTATGGTCTTTGGCTTATTAATATAAAACTTTGATTTTAAATATCCCCACAAGAAGAAGTCAGGTGGCGTTAAATCGGGCGAACGCGGTGGCCAGTCAAAATCGCCATTTTTCGACATCAAACGACGAGGAAACAATTTCTTCAAAAAATCGATTGTGGTGCGAGTTGTGTGTCCTGTTGCAACCAGAAATGCCTCATACGCTTTCGACGAATAATTGGCATCAGAGTTTTCTTCTTTTCTTCTTATTTTCACAATTGACTTCTTTTGTTGAATGTAAATTTTAACAATTTGGAGGCACTCGTGTGGCGTGTACTGTTCCATGGTAAAAATCTGCTTGGACAGACGCTTCCAACGCGGTATGTCATTAAGCGATCTGACGTCTCTGTCAAAAGATACAGGATTGCCAGATGGGTCCGTCGAATATGGGCAACCCTAAGATCAAAGATTGCACAGGAATGCCAGGCAACCCTAAATGATATTAGCGTCGTATTCCAGGTCAGCCTCATTTGGATTCCGGCGCAAAAATGGTGGGCAATTTCCTGAAATCGCTTCAATCAATCATCATCAGAGTCTGCTCTTAAAGAAATTACATTTTTAAGAAAATGAAAAAAAAGAAAAAGAAATTTTAAAATCATAAATTAAATTTATGAATGGCGCTATACTGAAATCAAAGGTTGCACAGGAGCCCAAAATGATGTCTTATTGAAGGTCAGCCTTATTTGTGTCTCAGGGCACAAAAATATTGAGAGAAATTGCAAAGTCGATGATCTAGCCAGGAAAGTTACTACTCATCAAATGCTCTGTGATAGAAGTACCACTGGAATACCTATGGCCACGAGCAAATTAAAACTTAAGAATAACATATCACAGATTCCAATAGGGCATGGCGAGATGAAGACACTTGCGTAACAGCTGGATTACTAAGGCCGCAAATAAATAAGGAAAAGGCAAAGGAACTGCTTAGCCTCTCAAGAGAGGATATCTCGAAGGTCGTGGCTTGTATAACCGGTCATTAGCCATTTAACAGGCATTGCTTGAGATTAAAAGTTTTCTCCCATGAATATTGCAGAAGTTCTAGAGATGAGGAAGGGGAAGAAACAGTGGAGCACTTCCTTTGCAATTGTCCAGCCTTAGCTAAAATCAGAGCAAATTTTCTAGGTAAATATTTCTTCAATTCTCTTACAGAACTATCTGGCGTGGGGATGGGACCAATTCGGCGCTTCATAAGAGCATCTAAATGATTCCACGAAGAAAAACAAATGAAGTTCCTGTATCGCACAGCGGTATCACAACGGACCTGTAAGGTCTAAGTGGGTTGGTCATACAGACTGATTACTACCATAACCTAACCTCACTTAGTACAGATCCCAGATAGAAATGATCCCAGCTCAATTTCAAAACAGCGGTTGCAAAAAGTATCGAATTAATGGCAAGTCTCACCAAATGCCAAATGTGGATGCCCAAATAGCAGTGACGGGAAAGGGCGCTAACGAAATTCAACAGCTGCGCTTTGTTAGAAGTTTCCTTGCCTTTCGAGTGCGCCGCGGCCAGATGGATCTCGCAACCTTGGCAGTTGGTGTCCTTGCTCATCACTCGCTCACGTGACGCGAAACCCGTTCCTCCACGAACAGACCACAGGTGGTAAAGAGAACGCTACTTATCTCATTTTCCGGGAAACTCATCGCACGGGTCCACTGTCTAGCTAATTTACTCTCCTAGCAATTTCCTGTAATGTACCTGTGACTAGCTGCTCATATGGGTTTAATTTGAAAGTTTTCTGATGAGGTCGACTAGTTTCGAGCGCCACATAATCAAACTCTGGCCCCTAATTGCCTATTTGCTGTTCGAGTACATTTTTACTTCCGGACAGTTGCTACAAAAGTGAGCAGTCAATCAGCTGTTTTTTGATTTTGGTTACGTGCTTTTGGTACATACAGTTGAACTTGAGCTCTTCAGTGCATCTCATCCATCAACCCTTTGGTCGAACTTCGAGCCATTCTTGAAAAGATTCACACCCGGATGTTGCACCCCGCCCACTCTTCTCTTGTGGGGATATGAATGGGGAAAGTTGCGCTCGGCGCGCATTGATCAATTGCCACTGGGATGAGCTAAAAGTTTCTAAAGATACTGAAGTGACGGTAGCTTATGTCACACTTATAGCCTGAGTTGTATGGTTAATGCTGCTCGAGTGACAGTCCTTGGCCGGATGTAAATTCGGGTCGTTTTGGTAACGAAGCAACTGCCGGCAGAACGTTGTAGTCTGAGTATCTTACTGCGAACTGCAGTCCAATTACTTATTTAAGTTGGCCATTTGTAAAGAAAGTGCTCAGCTGCCAAAGATCTTTACCTCGTTTCCGAACCCAAAAACGCACAAGTAGTGCAAAAATGCTAAGGTCTGATTTTGTAAAGATCCAAAAGATGGCAGCCTTCGACAATAGCAAACTCTTCCACATGGGAAATCTGTTAATAATTAGGCATCTGGGGTGTCTTCTTGCCTCAAGAGAGTTAAAGAAAATCCTATTTCGCTATTCCACATACCAGCCTAGAGCCGCCAATGCATAAGGGATGTCTCTAGGCAGAGGCATATTATGTAATGAGATCTTTTGGCAGAAGAACTTTTTCATTATTAGAGTGACCTTGTAACTGTGATCTGGCAGGTATACAAGTTGTGGCTACCCTAATAAGGAAAAAATAATTATATATGCAATAATAAAAAAAATTGAATAATTGGGGCGTACACTTCTGTTAAGTGCTTGGCCGAGCTCCTCCTCTTATTTGTGATGTGCGTCTTGATGTTTTTCCACAAATCGAGGGACCTACAGTTTTACGCTGACTCCGAATGGCAAATGGGTTTTATGAGGAGCTTTTTCTTAGCAGAAATACACTCGGAGGTTTGCCATTGCCTGCCGAGGGTGACCGCTATTAGAAAGAACTTTCTCTATTATTTGACGTTTCATGAACGGATACGCGCTCCCGAAAAAATTATCTGTAATAGTTAAAAACAGTCCCAATCTCGTGTTGAGGTTATATTGATTAACAGCCTTACTGAAATGGTAACACAGTCCTGGGAGGTACAGTTTCTAAAACGACTATGGGTGTTTCCTGAAGGTTTTTTTATGCTGAAAACGAACATGACCTTGAAAATGCTCCAGCACGTCAGGATTTTTGGCAATTCGAGGTTAAATAGTCAAAAAATGCAGATTTTGGCCATTTTAAAAATTTGGAGACTTTTAGATATGAAAATTCAACCCTTCTAACTCTCTAACGCCCCTGTAAAGGGCGAATTTAAAATAGTATAACTTTTTTTATATTAATGGCAAAAATATTTTTAAAAATGGATTTTAAAGCTGAAGAGTAGTACTTTGCGATGCTGTTGTGGCCGTTCAATATATCACTTCCTGAAGCAGTCCATTATTCGAAATAGTGCCAGAAATTTACTCCTACCAATAACTTCAGGACACAAATCTTTTTTTTTATTTTTCACAATTTCACCTCACTCAAAAACTACTTCTTAAAACCTGCAATAATTCAGCTTAGAAAGAAAGGATATAAAAGTCCCATGGAGCTCTAGATAGGGTGAATAATAGGACAGATGGTCTAACACCGGGATGCTGTACTTGGTAGGAAAACTCTTGGAAGACAATGCGGAATGAGCAAACGCATTTATTATTTCTTCAGCGATACAAAAAATGATGGCAACGAAGGCCATGAATGTGCTGATATGTTTACAGAAGCGAGATGTACTGCATTCGAAAGAGAAGTCTTGACGTTAAACAGCTGACGGTCGCTAGCGCATGCGCAGTTCTTCAATAGTAACTTCAAACACCTTATTAAATTGACAAACCTTGTATTATAACTGATTGATTGAAAGAGTGTCAAAATTCCTAATTTTTAAAAGAAATGTGTATTTCCAAGGATTTCTACCTCAAGCCGATTACTTTCAGTTAAAAATAACGTCCACTTAAGTACAAATCGTAGACAAAAACAATTGTTAACTTTTTATTTTATCGAACTTATTTCGTATATAAAAATAATTAAGTTAACTCCCCAATGCCTTGACGTTACATTCCTAGTAAATAAAAATTTTAACAACTACTGCGCACACCATCACGCCAGCTGCCACTGCAACCTCCAGATACTTTATCTATCCAAAAAGCAATGCAACCATGACAATGAGAATGACAACCCGCATTGCTACCGTATTGCGGCGGCAATTGTTGTAGGCTGGTCGCACGTTGGTACCACGCTAGCTATTGCCACAAACGGAAGCAACTAGGCCAATGGTAATAACAATAATAATCAACACCCACATAGCACCCGCTGAAGCAAGAAGCGGAAAACCGCAAAGCAAAAGCAACTAAAAAAAAGGCAAAACAAAATTTAGAAAAAGAAAACAACGTAAGAAAACTGGCAGTGGCTTTAGAGATGTGCGAAAGCGCTAGAAGTGGAAGAGTCACTAAAGTCGATGAAAAATAAGCGCATGGAACACATTTTTGAAACTTATTTCGATACTGATCAAATATATTTATATAATGTGCCTTTAAGACTTTTCTCAAGTACTCTGTGACAACTCATCTAAGAAAACATATCATCTCCTGACATTCCATTACTGAAAGGCTTTCACTCTAGCAGCATCTACAAACTATAGTAAACCATTTCTAAAATCAGATTTCAGTTCAAAAAATCATTCCCAAAGCGCTTCGCTTATTTACAGAAGGCATCATGGACGTCCATGCGTCCAATTATCCGCAAAAGATTTGAAAAATTTCGCTCTCAATTCGCTCTTTTCGACTCCCATCTATCAATGAGATTTCGTTGAGTGCGTATTGATGTAAATATCGGCTCCATAGAGGTCAGTGTTGAGACTAATCCAATTTCAATGCTTCGTGTGAGAGAGCTTAGTCGATGCCAATCGATTTTGTTGAATACTTTGCACAAAAATCTCTGTTTGAGTGGCTGCAAAATGTAAGCCACTTAATCGCTTTTCTGCTCGACACTTCAATCTTCCTTTTCCTGAAAAGTTTAGAGTCGAGAAAAGTGGCTACTTTCGAATGTTTTAGATTTAAAACGTTAAATGAAGGATTTCTGTAAATTTCTACTTAAAGCCGTGTCTATTTACATCCATCTTGTAAGGTCGTTAAGCGCAGAGGCAGTATCCCACTGATAATTGGGATGAACGCCTCTTTGACCAGATCATTAACTAGATAATTTGTGCACACAATTACTTTCATATTATTCGAATTAGTCCTTCTTCTTCGCGCGCTCAATCCGTCATAGGACATAGGGCATCAACCACGCCTACGCGCCATCTCCTGTGATTTTTTGCAATATACTTTAACTGAGTCCAGCTCTTTCCGGTGCCTCACGCTTCCCTTTGAATTGTTCGCCTCTAAGTCTCTACCAGGCTTGCGACAAATATTCGTGAGAGGGTTCCAGTCCAATGCCTTTCGTACAATGCATTGTGTAGAGTAGTGCAAGGTAGTGCAAAACCGAGATTCATTCAGCACGAGTTTCCATAGCAAAGGTTGAGTGTCTGATGCAACTGTTTTCCTTACTTCAACGATGCCTAAACATGCGCTAGCGTTTTCCTGTTCAAACTGTTACCGAACCAGAAAATATTCCACTATTTCAAATCAACAGCAACCGTGGCAAGGTGAATGGATTGCAACTAGGTATTGGAAGGCCAATATAGCCTTCTACGCCTGTAAATCTATGTTCGGCAAAAAATGGGGTCGCAAGCCACGTGTCGTACTTTGGATGTACAACTTAGTGGTTCTGCCAATTTTGATATATGGTTGCCTAGTTTGGTGGGTAGCACTTCAGAAGTGCTACAACACCACTAAACTAGAGATAGTGCAGAGAACTGCAAGTGTGGGCATCACTGGTGCTTGTAGAACATGCCCCACTGCTGCGCTCAACGTTATTCTGCACTTACTTTCTCTAAATCAGCCAGCATTTCGGTCTCAAGATCGCTGTTGGGAGGGAGACATTAATATTTTTTGCGATAGCCAAGCTGCAATCAAGGCACTGTCGTCGCAGTATTGCAGCTCTCTTCTGGTGAACTCCTGTAAGGAGGAACTCAAACATCTCGATCGAGCAGGAAATATCTCCCTTATCTGGGTTCCTGGGCACAGGAATATAGAGGGAAATGAAATTCCCGACGAGTTTGCCAGGAGAGGGTCGATAGAACCGGTTGCAGCTGTCTCCCTCGCAGAAATCGGTGTCCCTTTGTCCGTTGTTAAAGGGAAACTACACAATTTCTTTCTAAGAAAAGCACAAGACAGATGGAGGTCTGTCTCATCATGCGCTATTTCGAAAACAATATGGCCCCAATACGATAGAAACAGAACGCTTAAGGTGATGGGAATCCCCCGCCATTCAATTTCCAAACTCATTGCGTTGTTCACTGGTCATTGGGTGATCGGTACTCATGCGGAGAAGCTTGGAATTCCATACAACCCCTATTGCAGAAGCTGTGGGGATCCTACAGAGAAAGAGACTGTTGAACATTTTCTCTGCAAATGTCCGGCTCTGGCGGCTAGACGCTTGAGATTCCTTAGCGCGCTCTTTGGGGATGACTTGAAGAAATTCTCCAGCCTAGATCCCTCTTCTCTCCTCCACTACATAAACAGCACTAGATGGCTGTAGATGGTTTTCTCTTCCCAATAATTTTTCTTTGCACAGGTAATGATCCACATTATCGTATCAAAACGGCACGTAAATGCTACTTGAAGTGTGCCTGTGGAACTCTTGCCATTTTACCTACCTACCTACCTAGGTATTGCTTAATATGTCTTCCACGGTCAGAAAATCAGTCAAGGTAAATGGTAGCTTCATTTTTCCCAGAACCTCGTACAATGCTAGCTTAACTGACTTACCTTTACGGCAAACATGTTGGGCATTACTAAAATTCTCGGTAGTATGACATCGCACCGAGAGAATATCTCGAAGGTCGTGACTTGTGTCACCGGTAATTGGCTGCTAGGCACTCTTTTAGGTTATGAGGGATCTTCTCGTGAATATTGCAAAAGTTGTTGAAACGAGGAAGAGGAAGCCACAGTAGAACACATCCTCTGTAATTGCCCACCTTTAGCTAGGAGTAGATTGTTAGATTGTTAGGAAAATACCATTTTGACTCTCTCACGGAACTATCTGCTATTTCGAAAAAACCTATCCTACGCTTCATAACAGCGCCTAAACGGTTCCATGGCGG
Organism: Anastrepha obliqua; assembly: GCF_027943255.1. Lineage (NCBI taxonomy): Eukaryota > Metazoa > Arthropoda > Insecta > Diptera > Tephritidae > Anastrepha > Anastrepha obliqua. The sequence continues at coordinate 10,621,971 of NC_072896.1, read as the reverse complement.
ACCTACATACAGCCACAAAAACCTAATCTAATCTAAGACATCACGCCGCCTCATTGGAAGGGAATGTGCGCGTAACTACCATTCGGTAAAGTCTGGGTTCGAAATCCACTGAGAAATATCAAATTGTAGAGAAAGTTTTTCGAATAGTGGCCACGTCTCGGCACGCAATGTCGAACCTCCTAGTTTATTTCTACCATGAAAAAGCTCCTCATAAGAAAACATCTGCCATCCAGATCCGGCATAAAACTATAAAAAAAACGCACCACAAATTGGAAGAGCTTAGAGTTTAGTCAAATACCCAATAAAAGAGGTATGGGGTGCGTGATCTAATACCCATTGATTCCTGATCTGTATACCCACAAACGTGGAGTAGAAGAAATAATGAGACGGTGACGGGACGAAAATCTTTCACAACCCGGTGGCCCATTTTCCCTGGTTTGGTTATGAATACCACTACATAGTAACTTCGTTCCATAAATTTGCTATGTTGCTAAAGGAGAAGCTGAATTTTTGCATTTTCTTTGGTTAAAGTATGGAAGCTCTAAACGAGAAAAGAAACCAAACCTCTTAAAATTAACCAACGGAGGTGAAGAGGTGGTTTAGTATACTTTTCTTCATTTCTAAATTCTTCCACAATTATTAATAATTTTTATTAATAAATGTGTATGGTATTAAAATTTGATTCTAATATAAAATAAAATTTTAAAATTATTTTTTCAATTTCATATTTCAAGTTTATAAAATCCTTCAAATTTTCCAACTACACCTCTTTTGCGAGTATTACTGCAGTCACCTTACTGCCATCCCTAATTCTACTCGAAAAGTGTTGATAGTAGATCTTTTCATTTGATAGACAAAAGAATAGAAAGTCACTTCAGCTCTTTTGGGTGAGCACAGAGGACGTTGCCGCTATGACAAAAACAAAACAAAAAACAAGAAAACATTGCAATGCCAAACAAACAATGCCATGCAGAGAATGTGTAGCAACAAGTCAATGATATGAGAAGTCCAGCATTCCGTTTGAGTGTGTGTGAAGTGCACGAAGCCACAAGTCTTTGTTGCATCCACATACAGAGTTTTTCTTTTTGATTTTTTCAAAGATTACTTGAAAAAAAGAAGAATTTTTTTGCGCATCTGACCATTCTAGATGAGTAACTTGAGCAGAGTGACCAAGTTGCAAGTTCTTTGAGCTGCGGATTTCATGGTTGAGCGATATTTCAAAGTGATGGCATTTCAGCAACAATGTTGCTGGGTACAAATGTTGCCAAGTCAGCTGAGGTTAGTTTTGTGAGGACGCAGACTTGTAATGGGAAGGCAACTTCTTCGACTCGCTGATGGTTTATTGTGAATATCTTGACTTGGATTCCACACCCATCCATTGGTAGCTTCGCGTTGTAGTCAGTTCATGTATGTAACGGATGCGCCGTATTTTACGTCGGTATGTAAGCATTGAATAACCTTGAAGACGACATATTTTTGAAACGTGAATTCATTACAATTCTGACAATGAATCATTTCACATCGGAACAACACCGAATCGATATAAGTGGTTTTGGGCTCATTATATCTGCCAATAAATGTGGCAAAAAGGCCAGATCAGTTACTGATTTCTATAAGACGGTGCGCCATGCCACCCAGCAAATCAAACGATGCAGCTTCTGCAATGAAGGACGTGTGATGTCAAAAAATTGTGGGAATTAGTGGCCATCCATATCTCCAGATTTGACTTTTCCGGCCTTGTTTTTGTGGGGTTAACTTTTACAAATGTCAATCAATGGAGATAAAATTTTGGTTAGGATGTTAATCAGAGATGTGGTCACCTAACCAAACAAATAAAATAAATCAAATCAGTTGACTTAGAGGGTCACCTGGCGAATGTTCTGCGAACATTTTAATCAAGATGGTTATAAGAAACTTATCTTGTTTTCTTATCAAAGTTCTAAGGCTGCAAATTGTTATACCTAAGATTCAGACCTTTAAATACCACCTTAACTGCTTTGAATACAAGTAACAAATTTCAGCCACGCTGCACGAACACATTGTTCGCTCAAAATATGCATTCCATCAATCTCTTTCAAAACTATTCCATAGTTACTCTCATTGAGAGAATATTAAAAACTTCCATGTTACTGTAATGCTGTGCACGCTGAGATCTTTTGACCTAACCGCAAATTTACATCCGTCCTTCAAAACTCGCTTTCGTGGGAGATAATCAGGCTGCCAACAGGGCTTTTAGCTCAACAAGGACTAACTTGAGATGTGCTTAAGAATTTCGAAGATCTCTACAGCCTCTTAGACATCGTCAAGATTTACTGTAGCCCGGCATTTAGTAATGTTTTGGGAATGCAGACGAATGCTAAAAAAATGCATTCAGATAGGACTTGGGTTTTCGCGTTCAAACATAAAAGTCCTTACAGCATTCACGCTTTCACAAGTTGAGGACAAACCGATACTAATAGCAAGTGGACTAAAATATTCCGAAAATTTTTTTGAGCAATCAAAAATCACAGCGAGTGGCATATGAGGTGGAACGACGCGCTAGACCAGCTTATAAATGGCGAAAATGTTATACGTTTCATCAAAACGCACCGGTTACGATGGCTGGGTCATATAACAAGAATGGACGGTACGACATCGTAGAAGAACATTGTAGAAATCAAAGCGTTCAACACTAAAGCAAGAGAAAGACCTAGAACAACCCATCTGAACTAGAGGAGGATATCAATAAAATTGGGATAAGAAATTGGGAAAGAGTGGCAAGCGATCGAAATGTATAGATGCCCCACGAGCAGCACACTAAAGCTCACAAAGAGCTATAGTACCAAAATAGCTAGGATGGGCTGTGAGGCCAACTTCTGTAGCCACCAAAGCCACGGTTAGCAAATGGGTTACTATAATACAACCCGCAAGTGAACTTGGCTGGCTGAGAGAGGCTGCAGATGGACTAAACTGATGTTACCTGTCATGTCCGATTGTGTTAGCAGAAAAGTTGACCTAAAATTCAATTAAATTTTCTCTTGGTTGTTACAAATTAACTCGGAGTGAACTCTTAACGAGATCAACTGGGCAAGTCTAAACTAATCTACTTTGTGGTCTACAAAAATCCTACATTTGTTGCACTGAAATACCAGAAAATTTCACCTGAAATTCAATTCAAAAATTTCATTACAAAACTTTGTTCTTCTACAGTCATACCCAAATAGTTGACTGTATAGGATGCAGCCTACCCGTTCAGCAAAGACATGCTCAAGCGATATCCCACGAATACCAGAATGTGCAATAAAAAAACATTACCGCAGTTCACTCACTTTTGTTGCACATCTGTCTTTCAACACAAGTCGTGTTAAGTGAGATTTAGCATTTTTAACAGACCATAACCCGGTTAAAACGCCTTTAGAAATGAACAAAAGTCAAAGCTACCAAATGACAACCTAGACTGCCTTTGGCTACTCAATGAACGCCAGTCAATCAAGGAGCCAAGACGAAAAGCGCTACTGACCGACCGGGTGTTTTACGCGGAAAACTTGGCGAGCTGGCGCAGTAACGACTGTGCGCCTGTTGAGTAATAAAAATGTGTGGCTTACAAGTAAGCCGAGTAATAACAGTGTCAAAATGCATATTCCATGATTTTGTTGATTTTGTGTTGTATGCAGGCATTATGCTTTAGTACATAATAACAATGGCACATAATAACAAACACAATAACAATAACAATGGCCAAGGTGCGATATTCGTTACTGGCCATAACACTGACAGCGGCAACAAGTTGCTAATAACTACTTTACTTTGCTACACACATACATACGCACATACAAGTATATGGACATATTGACACATGGACACATGTATGTAGGTGCACTTGCGCGCTCGAGTGACATGAAACCAAACAGCTTCAATGCACTTTTACAGCAAATTAGTTTAAAACGCTCCGTTTCCTATGCAATCCATGTGTCTTTATGACTCAGTGGTACACTTATCTGCACTTACAAATTGAAATAGAGGCACATATAAATGTATGTGTATGTGTGTATGCATATGTTGATTGCTGTTTATGTTGCGCCCGCATTGTTGCCGTAGAGTGTTGGTAGTGCAGTGGCGCAGTGGTCAAATAAAATGGAAATGAGACAAGAAAAATCATTTGAACGTGTGCGTGATACTACTGATGTTGGAAAATTTAACTTTTTCGCTACTCGGATGTACATATGTATTGGTACAAGGTGGCGCAAAATTAATCACCCCATATTTGACACTCGCGAACTAGCCAGCTGCAGTATACAAATAGGCAAGCAATGGAGTGCATAAAGGTCCAAATAAAGATTTCCAAGGTGGCGCAAAATTAATCACCCCTCAATCATATTTGACACTCGTGAACTGGACAGCTGCAGTATACAAATAGGCGAGCAATGGAGTGCTAAAAGGTCCAAATAAAGATTTCCAAGGTGGCACAAAATTAATCACCCCATCAATCATATTTGACACTCGCGAACAAGACAGCTTTAATATACAAATAGGCGAGCAATTGAGTGCATAAAGGGCCAAGGAAAGATTTCCAAGGTGGCGCAAAATTAATCACTCTATCAATCACTTTTGATTCTCGTGAACTAGACAGCTGCAGTATACAAACAGGCGAGCAATGGAGTGCCTTAAGGTCCAAATAAAGATTTCCAAGGTGGCGCAAAATTAATCACCCCATATTTGACACTCGCGAACTAGCCAGCTGCAGTATACAAACAGGCGAGCAATGGAGTGCAAAAGTTCAAATAAAGATTTCCGCCACTCAAAATCTTTTTTTTTTGTTTAGTAAAAAAAATTTAAAAGAAAAATAATTTTGGCCACCTTGTAAACATGTTTTGTTTTTGCCGGCATATGTACATACTAATTAATGTCAATCTGTAATTGTAAATGGGCTGTAGCTGTATTATACTGCAGAATTCTAATTCAAGTTACAAATTTTGAAATGCATGAAACAAGATTTTTATATAAACATAAACATTTACCTACTCATATGTACGAGGACAGTTCAATAAGTACCCGTGTTTGATGAGAGAGGGCGTTGCTGAGGGAAGTTGGTGATAGCATCGTGTGCTGCCATCTATCAAACGACGGCAACAAACAAATTTCAGACTGATTGATAGGTTAGTTTGGTTTTGGCAGCTATTCGAATAAGACTTGTTTCATAATTTTCGGTAAGATGGAAAAAGAGAAGTATCGTTCGATAAATCGCTTTTTGATGGGAAAAAATTCGAGGAGGTAAAAGCAAAGTTGGATCCTGCATATGGGGACACTTCACCATCTATGACCACAGTTAGATATTGGTCCAACGAATTTAAACATAAGCGAACATCCGTTTTTGATGAGGGGCGACCAGGACGCCAGGCAGACGTGCCAACCGAGGAAATCTTTCAAAAAGTCCACGACATGATTCTCGCTGATCGAGGAACAAAAGTGCGCGAAGTAACAGGGGCCATAGTTGTGTATATAAGTTGTGTATATAAGTTAGCAATGAAAAAATTGTCGGCCCGATGGGTGCCGCGATTGCTCACGGTGGACAACAAGCGGATGCGGCTGTCAACTTCGATTCAGTGTTTGGAGCAATTTAAGTGAGATCCGAAGAAATTTTTGCGTCGGGTTGTCACTGTTGGTGGAAGCTGGATTCATCATTACACACCAGAAACTAAGCAACAATCAAAACAATGGATTTCTCCCGGGAATCTGCTCCAAAGAAGTCCAAGGGCTGTCCCATCGGCCGGAGAGGTCATGGTGGCGATATTTTGGGGTTGCGAACGGCATCATCCTCATGGATTTTTTAGAAAAAGGAAGAACGATCACTGGACAATACTACAGTGGTTTACTGGACCGCTTGCACAAAAAATTGAAGGAGACACGGCCACATTTGGCGAAAAAGAAGATGCTGTTTCACCACGATAACTCACCAGTACTTTCATCCGGAGTTGTCGCCGTCAAACTGCATGAATTGCGTTATGAATTGTTGCCGTACCACCCGTATTCACCCGATCTGGCTCCCTGCGACTTTATCTTTTTTACTTACATGAAGAAAAATTTAGTTTAAATGAGAAAATCATCGCCGAGACAAAGGCGTATTTTGACCGGAGTGTTGGAAAAAATGTATCTTTCTAAAAGGGGACTATGTTGAAAAATAAAAAAAAAACCATAAAAGCTGTTCGAGAAAGAATTTGCAGAAATTCCCTTAACAAGCGGAAATCATGTCCAGGGAAATGGATGTATCGATCAGATCCATGTCAAGACTAATTAGAGTTGACCTCCACATGAAATCCTTACGGCGCTCAACTGGTCATCTTTCCACAACGCGCTTGAAGAAAATTAGACTCTTCTTGTGTAAGGAGCTTCCACGGTGGCACACGGCCATACAAATATTATTTTCACAGCTGATAAAATTTTCATTATTAAACAAGTTTTTAATGAGCAAAACCACGGAATCTACATATGTTAAAACTTCTAAAGACGCAAAGAATATTGTTCTGAGGGTTCAGCATGGCGACCATCCAGTCTCCGAGATGGTTTGGTGGGGAGTGTCGTGTAAAGGCGTTACATCTCTTCATTTCCGCAAGGGGTGTCTTAGAAGGCGTGGGGAATCAGTTGAGCAGTACTCTCTTCAATGGAGAGCGTTGAATCTTCCAGCAAGATTCCGCTCCAACCCATAAGATAAAAATCACCCAGCAGTGGCTGGGTTCATAGCCGCAGAAGACTGGCCGTCTGGAAGTCCTGATCTGAATCCATTCGACTCCAGTTTGTAGTCAGAATTGGAAAACATGGTCTATCGAAGACCACACATAAATTTGGAGAGTCCCAAAGGGCGATCGACCAGAAGCAGACCAGAATTAGCGGAAAGAAAGAGTGTTGAGTTCGATTGATACAATACCAGGTCGTGCGGTTGCTTAACTGCACGCCATAACCTCTGTTTAGGAGGAGGTGCTGTCTCATTCGCCTTATAGTCCAGTCTTGGTACCAAGCGATTTTAAGTTTTTCAGATATTTGTAAATATTTGCTGGTGGAAAAAGCTGACTTCAAGCTTCAAGGCTGACTTGAGAGGCTTATACAAATGAGCCAACCACGTTTTTTAACAAAAGAAATGAAGGATTATTGAATTGCAGAATTGTTAAGTTGCCCTCAAAATGAATAAAACTTATAGAACAAAAGAGCACACATTTGATAACATGTCAGTCGTGAATGGTTAGTTGTTTTCGATAATGCATCTTCTTATCTTTTTATTGTCTCTTCCGGTGTCTCTCAACGCAGCATTTTATACCCTTTTTTCTTTGTAATTTTTATTAATGACATATCTGAATGCTCCCATTTCTCTGAGTTTCTTTTATTAGGTGCGCAACTAAGTTCCCGCTGTTGGTCAATAGATGCCGCCAGCAGTGTGTGCTAGTCGATTCTAACAGAACCTAAACGTCACAAACTAAGCTGAGACATATGATAAACAAACTGCTTCAACACATTAGCGATTTTGTATTGGTATCATATACTTTTAGTTTTGTCAAAATGTCTGATTTTGTGCCGAATAATCGTCATTTGCGGAAAGTGTTGATTTTCCTCCTTCATTCAAAAAGAACGGGAGCTGAAGCGCATCGAGAGCTACAAAAAGTTTATGGAGATGCTACTTTAAGTGAAACAACGTGCCGAGATTAGGTTCGTCGCTTCAAAGACGGTGATTTTAATGTTGACGACCGTCCGCGTGGAGGAAGGCAAAAAACCTTCGAAGACGCTGAATTGGAGGCATTGCTCAATGAGGATCAGTGTCAAACGACAGAATAGCTTGCTTCAGTATTAGAAGTTACCCGCCAATCCATTTCTAAGCGATTCCATGCTTTGGGAATGACTTAGAAATAGGGGCCTTGGCTTCCTTATGAGCTAAAACCAAGGGCTGTTGAACGTCGTTTTTCCGCCTGTGAACAACTCTTCCAGCAGCAAAAAAGGAAGGATTTGCTTCATCGCAACGTGACGGGTGATGAAAAATGGATTCATTACAGCAATCCAAAGAAAATAAAGTTATGGGTACTGCCCGGTCATGCTTCTACGTCGTTGTCTAGGCCGAATATTCACGGTGCGTAGGTTATGCTATGTATTTGGTGGGACATAGTTGGTGTTATTTATTATGAACTGTTAAACCCAAGCGAAACCGTCACTGGGGATCGGTATCAACTTCAATTGATGCGATTGAGCCGGGAACTGCGCGAGAAGCTACCGCAATATGCGGAGAGGTATGAAAAAGTGATTCTAAAGCATGACAACGCTCGGTCTCACGTTGCCAAACCCGTTAAAACCTTCCTGGAAACACTGAAATGGGAAATCCAGCCCCACCCGCCATATTCTCCAGATATTGCGCCGTCCGATTATCACCTGTTCCGATCGTGGATAGCCTCAAAAGATGAACAGTTTTACCGCGACGATATACGAGATCTACCAGAAAGATGGGAAAAGTAGTAGCCGGAGATGGGCAATACTTACAATGATTTACTTGTAACCATTTTTTCAGAATACAGCTGTGTTTTCATTAAAAAAACAGCGAGAACTTAGTTGCGAACCTAATATATGCAGGCGACTCAAAATTTATTAAGGCTGTTCGATTCATACAACCTTCAATCATACCTCAACAACGTCGTGGCATATTGTGATCAACTTCTCATGTTTCATTTTCAAAGTCTAAGCATTTAATCCCTACCTCATATTTTGTAAAGAACTCATGTCTAAATACCTTTAGTCGGCATTTTGCATCTGATTTTATAGATCTGTACGCCTTAAAGTCGCTATTTACTGCTGCAGTTCGATCGAAGCTGATTAGAGTACCAGTACCTAGCTGAGTAAGTATACCATCTTTATTTGGAGGTCTTATCATCAATGCCACATCAATATACTTGAACGCATCCAAACGAAATTTCTTCGTTTTGCACTCAGATCTATGGACTTCACTGATCGGATTCCTTCATAAGATGCCAGGTGTAGAAGAAATATACCTTCACTCTGCTTTATTTTCGATACTATAAATGGGAAAGCTGACTCGCCTTTACTCTTAAAGCTCATTCATTTTCACATACCTCGAAAAGGTCTTCGTAGCAATGACTTACTCGTTCTAGAGCGGATTAGAACTGTTTATGCTTCGAAAGCACGTTTAATTGAATGAGTTGAACCAGATTTCAAGTTCTTTGGCGATTTATAGCTATCTAAATATAAGCTAAAATTTCTAGATTTACTAAATGAGTAAGCTATATTAATATTTTTTAATTTTTTTCTATTAGACGGGTTTATTCTAATATTTTTAATTTCATTTCTAAATAAACAAAACAAAAATCTAGAACTTCTTCCTTGACCTAATATGACAAATTACTAGAGCGAAGGTTTCCCGAGAATGTTTGTAAGAATTAGAATGACGCCTTGCTGTGGGATGAACAGTTCAGATTTAAATTATGTATAGAAATATTACTTCATTATTCTGCAGTTAAATGTTCATAGGTAATTTAGCAGAGTCTCAACAGCACCACCACTTGCCTTACATTTCACTGAATTAACCTTGCCGCAATTGATGAAATCCGTGGTATGAATGTTTCTGCTGACAGCTAGCATTTTACATTTTTCAATAAAATTTATGTGTAAAAAAATTCAAAAACGAAAATTTTTATTTTTTTTAAGAAGACACTTGATGAAATATTTCAAGTAGACAAAATAACCACTTATGATTTACTTAAGCAAACTTTTGGGAACCAAAAAGTGAGTAAATATTTTAACAAACGAGAAATTATAGTTAGCAGCTGGAAATATTTGTGATATGTGGAAATTCAGCTATACGCATGTACATAAGTATATCTCTATAGACTCATCTATATATTTTATTTACTTATACATACGCATGTATGAATTGCTTTAGCCTTGTTTGATTAAACATTTAAGTGTATGAGTAAAGAGAAAAAATGTACATATTTCCCTTTAAAATTGTGGGCTCTAATAAACCTGATTAATTTCATGATCGTCCCATTGAAGACACTTCAAAAGCTTTCAAACTCAAGTGAAAGAATCAAAATGGAAAATATACAAAAAAAAAAAAAAAAGTAATGAAAGTACAATCAAAAATGAAAAATGCAAGAGCATAGCCTCGACACTGCGTCAATCAAAAAGCGAGAAAGAAATTAAAACAGCAGTGAAAGTTGCAACAGAAGGCAAAGCGTTTAAGTTGAAATAAAGCATACAATGCAAGTAATGGGTGATTTTTAAGTTGTAGCACTGATATAACCTGGTATTCCCGCAAAACTAATACGGCTATCCAATATGACGTTGCTCAATACCAGTAGTGGCGTCAGGAGCTGTTTGATAGCAAACGAGGTTTCAGCCAGGGGGACTCGCTGTCGTGTGACTTCTTTAACCTGATGCTGGAGAGGATCGTGCGAGCCGCAGAATTTAATCGCTCAAGCAGAATTTCTTATAATAGCGTGCAATTGTTAGTGTATGCCGATGATACCGACATTATCGGCCTTAACAACCGCGCTGTTAGTTCTGAAATTTCCAAACTGGATAAAGAGGCAAAAGCTCGGGGGTCTGGTGGTGAACGAGAACAAAACGAAGTATCTCCTGTCATCAAACAATCAGTTGGCGCCCTCGCGTATTGGCTCCCACGTCACTGTTGACAGTTTAGATTTCGAGGTTGTACGAAATTTTGCTTATCTAGAAACCAGCATTAACATCGTTCTTAATGTCAGCCTTGAATGGCCGATGGTCGAATGGCAAAGAATATGGGATGAGTCAACCAAAGGCCGGTGGACTTGCAAACTCTTACCAAACCTTGAAGGGTGGATGAATAGGAAGCATGGCGATATTGGCTACTACCTAACTCAGACACTCACCGGACACGGCTGCTTCCTTGAATATCTACACCGTTTGCTTGAGTTGCTCGAATATAGTACATGTGTCCTTTCACTGCAGACGTTTCAGTGAAGAACGAGCAATGCTGGCGAAGGTATTCGAACACCCGCCATTCCACGCAAGATTTGTCCAGGATATGTGATCGACCATCACTAAATGGGACGCCGCAAAAACGTTCGCGGCTACAGTCGTGACGAGGCTCAACCGCATTGACTGAGAAAGGAGAGTCCAGAAACGACATCAACAACAGCGGCAGCAGCAGTAGAAGCAGAAAGATAGACTAAGTATTCAATACTCTTAAAATATGAAATTAATTAGGTAGCAAGGCCAGCTAGATTATTTCTTATGTAATATACTTAATCCAGCTAAGTCATAATTCGACAGTTCTTAGGAGAAAAGGAAGAAAAAAAAATACAAAATACAAAACAACCTTATAAATATAAATCCTATTCGTTTATTAGAAAGTTTTTGGTACCCTTGCTAGCAGGTGGACAGTGGAGATAAACTGCTTTAGACACACCGTCGACAGACACAGATGCTTGAGCCAAACACTCACAACAGTACCAAACTGAGGACAAGGCAATAGTTTGTGAGTATCGGACTATTCCATATTTTCCGATGTTTTATTCCTCCCACAATCGCTTTCGAAGACAGTGGGAGGAGTGAATACTATCGATGGCGTAAAATCTCCATACGACCACAGGAGCGGAACCTGTACGAAGGAACCTGTTGTGTCCATAGGCATAAACGCGGCTCCACATTGAAGAAATGCTAACGCGGTTCCAGGGTGGAAATCAGAGGAGGAGGAGGAATGTTATAGTGTTAGTGGGAGCATGTCCCACATACCATTGGTGTGGCGACACCTTTTATGATGTTTCAGACATTTTGATTTACACCTCCTGACTAAAAAAAATCAAAAATATCACCCTTGAGTAGTAAAGTCCTCTCTCGATGATGACTACATCAGATGAGGCGTCCCTTGGAACGTTTGAAAAAAAGATTTTGCGGCAGATTTTTGGGCTTTTGTTCGCTGGCGACGACGAATATCGCATATGAGGTTCACGACATAGACAGAGTACAGCGAATAAAGATCCAACGGCTTCGTTGGCTGGATCATGTTGTCCGAATTGCAAATAAACGTTCCGGCTCTGAAAGTATTCAATGCACCTGCTGGTGATAGCAGAGGAAGAGGAAGGCTTCCTCGCAATGATGAAGTGTTTACAGATTCTTTGTTTGAAGAAATTAGAAATTTGAGTATTTTTCCATTTACTCTTGGCTCGATCTGACTAGCCACATAACATTTGAATTTCATGAAATATCTATTACTATTTGTTAGCTCAGTCAAAAGCAATTAAGCTGAGTACAACCAATACACACAAATAGAGCAGTGGCCGCTTATGTGCAGAGTATTTACGGGTGTCGATTGACTTAAGAGTTGAATGCGTACTTTGCAAGAAAAAGTTTTGAAGTAATAAACCCACAGTCTGGACAACGCCCACCAGAGAGTAAAGCTGACCTATGCGAGAAATTCAGGTAGAAACTATTTTTCGTTACAGACTCGTGCGGCAAATGTCCAAATTAGTCAAGACAAGGGTATGTCGACCCATGCCTTTGGCAACATCTAAACTTTTAATAGGCCGGCACACCATTTTTTTTGCAAATTCCAATTGGGAAAGGAACATGGGTCGCACTAAGAGCCTACTTAAATTAAGTAGGAAATATTTAAGAATCGTAGTGGATGTCCTATCTGGCCACTGTCTAATAGGAAAACATGCCCATAGAATAGGCGCACCATCCAATGACTATTGCAGTAGCTATCAGAACATAGAAGAGGAAGAGACAGTCGAACACCTTCTATACGGGGGCAAGGCTCAGAATAGAAGATTGATCGGTCTTGCTTTTCGGACAATATTGCGGATGTTGCGAATCTCAAATTAGCTAGCATAGCCAGTATTTTAAAGGCCACACAGTGGCTTAGAGAAGACCAAGTAGAGTAAGGATAGGATAGTTCCGATGGCATCGCAAGGGGCATCTAACTGGCCTAGGTGCGTCCATAGACAGCCACTTCACCTAACATAACCTATGGTAACCGAAGAGTGGACACTGACCGACGCCGAGAGTAAAGCTGACTAAGGCGAAAAATTCAGTTTGAAACGGTTTTTCGTCGCAGATTGGCGCCATAACGGCGTATGTTATTCAGTCACTCTTCAGAGCAAGTGGTTAGTAGTTATTTTAAGCAGAATAGGACCCATGCTCTTTGGAATAAAATAAAAATAAATGCTACTACGATCGAGTTCAATTCATCAAATCCAGTCAATTCGTCCTCCTGACTATGCCAACGTGTTCCAGACAGAACTGTTAGCGATCAGAGAAGCATGCAAATCACTAAAACTCTACAAGGAAGCTGGTGCAAGAGTCAAGCATCTATAAGGGCCTTGGACTCCAACTCCATTTCAACCAAACTAGTCTTACAGTGTAGAGAGGAGCTGGAATTGCTTAGTCATTGGCTTGAAGTCACTCTGATATGGGTTCCCGGTCACAGGAACATACTGGGTAATGAGATAGCGGATGTGCTAGCAAGAAAAGGCTCGACACTACAAATAGCAGAGGCGGTGGCAGTCTCCACCCTACTCAACACATTAAAAGCATCCATTGCTTCACACTATTAAGCTTTAACCGAAAGAAAATGGAAGCAACTAACTACTTGTATTACAACAAAAAACACATGGCCGTCATACAAAATCCAAAGGACGAATGATCTGTTAGGAGCTCTCGCTCAAACATTTCCCGTATCACTTTAACCCTTGCAGGTCATTTGAAGGTAGGGGATCATGCAGCTAGACTCAATCTACCCTTTAATCCTATCTGGAGGAGCTGTCAAGCGAAAGGTGCGAGTCTTTTACTTATGTGAATGTCCAGGGCTAGCTAGGGCACGACTCCGCTCCTTTGGTAAGCCTCTCCTGCAGCAAATTAATGAGATCTCAGACATCGAGATGAAGAATTTGGTGCTATACTTGGACCTCACTAAATGGATTTGACTTAGAAAAAAAAAAAAGAAAAAAATCTTTATACGAGTGAAATTATTGTATAATTTCCCAACACTTTGTTCATTGGAAAAAATATTCAAAAATACACAAAATATTCTTCATCTGACGAATTTTCTTTAAATTTCCCTTGCATAAGCCCAAAAAAAAATTACAAAAAATAAACCACGCTCGAGATTCATCGCATTCTCTTTGCGATACCCAATCTTGATCAGCAACGATCGGTATCAACTTTGCGCCCTTAGAAAATAGAAGGAGACTGATACTTAGTCCTATGACTTCATACTCAGTCTCTTTTTAATTTTTCGAGTGCACATCTACTAATAAAACACCCGCTACGTTCCTAAATGCCTATGTAAAATATATGTGCACATGCATGGATTATATTAAAGAAATTGCGGTGGATGGCTTACACGAAATCTCCAAGTAATTTGTTATCATTTTTTTCATTTTGACTCAAATGCTGCAACGAGAAGGCTTTTCAGAACTTTTTCTTTTGTTGTGGCATCGGAATAGAAAGTCAAAAACTTATAACCACTTGCTCGTCCAAATATCTTTGCACTTCTAGCAGGTCAATTGGAACACGTAGCAGCATTTGACTGCAATTACAACAAAATAAAGTAAAACTTTACTCTTCCCGACTCTTCTTTTTCTTGCTCTTTAGTGCCTGAAAGTAAGTAAAAGAATGCTGCTGATTTGTCTCCTATAAATACACAAGGGTGGCTCAATAAGTCTCTGAAAATTAGAGCAAATGTCGTTGCTCAACTAATTGAACATTTGGCTTGCCAAGAAACATCTTTACATAGAACGCATCCAAATTTTTTAACAAATCTATAGATTAGTTTTTCTTGTGACAGTCATTTGAAACAGGCACCTGCGGGGATTATCGTGAAAATGGAAAAAGTGGATTTCGTGTGCTCGTTGAAAAAAAAACCATAACGCAATTCACATAAAAGAGTTTAAAAATATTCGGTGCATTACATGCACGATTGGATCCATTTATCAGTGGTCTCGGAGTGGTCATACCGCCGATTGTTTTGGTCGCCCAATTGAGCCAAAAAGATTCATAAAATTCACGTTATAAATGGAAATGGTTCGTAAATGCATGAACTTGAAGAGCCAAGGGGAGCGATTTCTATTTTGCATAAATATTTATTTATTTATTTATTTATTCATTTAGTAAATTTAGAAATACAAGGCTTCTTACAGTCTACAAAAACTAAAAGTAACAATTATTTAAAAAATTCGTTGAGTGATAATTTCAAATTAGCTGGTTCATTGTTCTTACCAAAGGTGCTTGCGAAGCATAAACAATTCTAATCCGCCCTAGAAAGAGT
Source organism: Anastrepha obliqua (assembly GCF_027943255.1). Classification (NCBI taxonomy): domain Eukaryota; kingdom Metazoa; phylum Arthropoda; class Insecta; order Diptera; family Tephritidae; genus Anastrepha; species Anastrepha obliqua. Next base: position 10,606,694 of record NC_072896.1, on the reverse strand, counting down.
AAATCATTGCTACGAAGATTTTTTTGAGGTTTGTGAAAATGAATGAGCTTTAAGAGTAAAGGCGAGTCAACTTACCTATTTATAATATCGAAATCAAAGCAGAGTGAAACTTAGAGTTACTTTCTAATGACTTCAAATTTAGTAAAGCTCAACTTGCATTGTATAAAGAAACCCCACCAGTGAAGTTTAAAGATCTGAATGCAAAAGGAAGAAATTTCTTTTGAATGCGTTCAAGTCTATATGGCCTCCAAATAAAGGCGGTATACTTCAGCTTAGATTCAACGAGAGAGGTAATAGTGACTTTAAAGTGTATGGCTTCGTAAAATCAGAAGCAAAACACCGACTGAAGGCAAGTGTAGAATACGATTTGCGATGACGAAATTGAAATCACTTAGAAACTGAAAAGAGGAGCCAAGATTGTTCCTAAGTCAGTAATTTCATTAAGACTATTTAGACATGAGTTCTTCATAAAATATGAGGTAGAGATTAAATGCTTAGACTTGGAACATGACACATGAGAATATTTCGTAATATTTAGTAGAAGATTCGGTCCGAAATAGGATGAGGCTAGGTTAAAGAAGAAGGTCCTGTCTAGCGTCTTATGTAGAAGACTTAAGCCGTGTGCCAACACACTGATCGGGCCTTATCAGTGCGGCTTCAGACGTGGTAAGTCCACCATCGACCAGATTTTCACATTACGCCAATTCCTGGAAAAGATCCATGAAAAGCAAGCCGACACCCATCATCCCTTTGTCGACTATAAAGCTGCGTTCGATAGCCCGATAAGGGATTGCCTGTACGGCACCATGTCTGAGTTCGGTACACCAGCGAAGCTCATACGGTTTTGCAGAATGACGTTGAGCAACACAACCAGCTCCGCCATTCAATACCGTTCGAGGTTTCAGACAAGGCGATCCACCGTCATGCAACCTCTTCAACTTAGTGATGGAAGGGGTGCTCCGAAAAGCAGGTGTTCATCGTAATGCCACTACAAATGTGTCCAGCTCCTTGCGTACACCGATGATATTGACATTATCGGCCGCTGCAAGCGAGATGTCACCGCTGCGTTTTCTGCTATCGAGAAGGAATCATCACGAGTGGGTCTGGCGGTGAACGAGGGTAAAACGAAGTATATGCTGTCTACAACGCGGAGCACACGGCGTGTAGGAACGCACGTCATTGCGAACAACTATACCTTCGAAGTTGTGCCAGAATTTATTTACCTTGGCACCGCCGTTAACAGCAACAACGATATCAGCCTGGAGATCAAACGCAGAATCACTCTTGCTAATAGGTGTTACTATGGGCTAAGTAAGAAATTGAGTAGTCGAGCCTTCTCTCGCATGACCAAACTGACACTTTACAAGGCGCTCATCATACCCGTGTTGCTCCGGTGGAAAGACCAGGTGGAGGAAACCTTATGCTCGCTTGGTGTACAGAATTGGAGAAGGCGCACGAGTTATGAGTTATGTTATTGTATTAATTATGTTACTATGTACCCTGTATTTATTAAGGTATTTACTAATGTATGTATGTATTATATTATTCACCGGATTCATGTACTATGCGAGTTAATGATATAAAATATGAGTCGATGTAGTTTTGTTTTTTAAGTTGAGTTGAAAAAAGAAAATTTTCTAAAAGTTATAAAATTGAGTTGAATGAATAAAGTCATCAAAAAATAAAATTTCTTGAAAATATTTTATTTCTTTGAAAAATAAAATTTTCTTTGAAAAATAAAAGAAAATTTAAGTGGCGCAGTCGGTAGGATTCCTATTTTTGTTTAAAAGGAATCCAGTGAAACGAAACGAAAACTCTAAAATAATTTTATACCGAAAAAGGACACACTGCTGGTTAATAAAAAAAAAGGCGTACTTTTTCCAAGTGAGCAACGAAGTTAGTTAAAACAAAAATTTAGTAACTAACGCAGAAACAACACTGTGACAATATTGTATGAAAAGTCAGGAGAAACGCCAACAAATTTTTGAGAAAAATCATTGAAATTAATCCTTTAGGAAATGAAGACTATATAAAAGACTTGTTAAAGTGCCACATCAAACCAGGAATAATTGGCATTTTTGCAGACGTATCGGACAGGGATTACCATAAAATCCAACTTCTTTTGATTTCCACTTTTTCCACCAGCACAACCAAGTTTGTAAAATGTACACTACGTGCAAAAGAAATACTGAACGAAGACGACTTACATAAACAAATATCATTATACCATACCGAAGAATCTCTACACAGCGGCATTAACGAGTGTTACAATAGTCTGAAAAATAAAATATACTTTCCAAAATTAAGAGAACACATTCATTTAATAATTAATAATTGTCAGAAATGTCAGGAAATAAAATATGACAGGTATCCTGTAAAGCAGAAGTTTTGTATCACAGAAACGCCAGCTGAAAAAAACGAAGTCATTCATTTAGATATATTCCACATAAAAAAACATTCATTCGTAACAACTATAGACAAATTAACAAAGTTTGCCGCAGCTTATGATATAGGAAATAGAAATTGGCAAACGAAGAAAACTTTGATTTTAGAACACTTTGCTAAATTTGGTAAACCGAAAAAAATTATAATGGATAACGAGTTCAGGGCAGAACAGTTGCTTGAATATTTAAAAGAGGAAAATGTAGTTGTCCATTTGACAAAACCCAACTCACACACTGGCAATGGCGACATAGAAAGATTACACTCAACTCTTATTGAATTAATAACAGGTATCGAGGATAAAGATCTTACTATAAATATGAAGATGCAGGTTGCTATAAATACTTATAATAACCGATACCATACAACTTTAAAATGTACCCCTAAAGAAGCCAGAGATGTAGTAGATGCAGGTGTTTTGTGTGAAAGAACAAGAAAAATTAAAGAAAATTTAATAAATAAAAGAAATATGAGCAGAGAAACTTATGTAGAAAAACGAATAACAGGCCCAGTTAAAAATTATAAAAGAGTTAGGCATAAAGACCAACCCTATTATAGAATACTGCCATTAAGAAATATTCATGTATCTAATATTAAACGGCCATTTAAATATTCATCTAACCGTCTAGAAAATCCATAAAAAAAAAAAAAAAAAAAAAAAAAATTATTATTGTTATTTTCAAATTTGGATTAATTGTAAACACATATTTGTGTATGCCCCCAACTAATTAAATGAATTTCTTCAGAATATATTGTATTAATAAAAATCTAGAAATAGAGTCCAGGAGAACTCTTATCTAATCCGTGGAGGAGTTATGAGTTATGTTATTGTATTAATTATGTTACTATGTACCCTGTATTTATTAAGGTATTTACTAATGTATGTATGTATTATATTATTCACCGGATTCATGTACTATGCGAGTTAATGATATAAAATATGAGTCGATGTAGTTTTGTTTTTTAGGTTGAGTTGAAAAAAGAAAATTTTCTAAAAGTTATAAAATTGAGTTGAATGAATAAAGTCATCAAAAAATAAAATTTCTTGAAAATATTTTATTTCTTTGAAAAATAAAATTTTCTTTGAAAAATAAAAGAAAATTTAAGTCACGCGGAGCAGAGGCGCCTGGAGAGAGCTAGTGAGGTCGGCCGTAACTCGGTAACGCGTTGTTATGGCCACCTAAGTAAGTAAGTAAGTAGGTTAAAGAAGAAGAAAATTCCTATCACTCCATGCCACGACGCTGTTGAGGTCTGATTGAAGATTCGCTTAATAATGTTTAAAAAAATTGTATGTCGTCTGCATATAAAAGCTACTCAGAGAAATTAAGTCATGCAGATATGTCATTAATAAAAATTACAAAGAAAAAAGGGTCTAAAATGCTGCCCTGAGGGATACCGGAAGAGGCAATAAAAGAATAAAAAGATTTGCGAGTGAAACTCAGTCTGCGCTATGGGTGCCGGTATTTTTCCCAATTGGCAACAAACGAAAGCTTTTGACAATTTCACAGAAGTGTTTGATGATGCGATCCGAATGAGTTTTTACGTCATTTCGTAATTGTGGACGAAACATGGACAAATTGACATCATCGGCCTCATCAAAAGCGCTGTTGGTTCTGCCTTTTCCAACCTTTCAAACTGCATAAAGAAGCAAAGCGAATGGGTCTGGTGATGAACGTGGACAAAACGAAGTACCTCCTGCCTTCAAAGAAACAGTCGGCGCATTCGTGTATCGGCATCCACGTCACTGTTGACAATCATGATTTCGAGGTTGTAAGAGACTTCGTTTATCTAGCAACCAGGTGTAGAAGGGCTTGGCTTCACTTCGATAATCGATTTTTTTATTGTATTAATCGTTAGTATAACTACTCAAAAATATATGGTAAACATTTTTAAGCGAAATTCGCATTATTCCCGATTCTATGAGCACTTAAGTGACTGCCGACGTTTTTCTCGAAACTACTTTTTTTCAACTGGTGGGCATTCTAGTTTAAAAAGTTATCGACCAATCGTTCTAAAATTTTTCGGGATTTTTTCTTTATTCAATTATCAATAGTCTATATGAACCTTCTTCTGGGTTTATATTATTATTTAAAATATGTTTTTTTAAGCAAACTAGATGAAAAAATATGGTATAAAAAACTACAATACTTTGTGTTCAAACGCCTCAAAAGCATGCAATTTCCAATATTTATTTACCACAATTAGGTTCATATTCTTAGGAAATATATTGTTAATAAAAAAAATTGCTATTGATTTCAGAGAAAAATTGCAACTTCAGGAATTCCCACCAGCAAGACACTCGGATGGCGATCGTCTATGGACAGCACGCTCTAACGCCACTATCTGCCGCGGAAATAGCTTCAAAAAAATTTAAAAGTATACCTAAAAATATAAATAAAATATCCTCTAAATTTAAACAATTTCTGATTATTCCTTCCCTGTTCAAAAAATTCTCGAAAAACACCAAAATTTTGGCCTCCTAAACCGGTTTCCCTCCTTAACCCTTAACTGGTATCGTGGGGGCCGCGCAGACCCCACGCGTTTTATTTTTTTGAATTTCTTAAAAACTACGCATAGTACGCGGCTGCCATTTTGAGTAATCTCATTACGTCGCGACACGCGGCGGGTGTCGGACGTTCGGCGCTGAAGCTTTTACCAGAGCGGAGCTACGTACATTGCGGGGGCCGTGCGGACCCCACTATACCCCCACTATACGTTGAAATACTTATGTTTTAGTTTATTTTTTTCAAAGTTGATTTTATAAGAAATAAGAAAACATACATATGTTAGCTAAAGACTTTCGAAATAAGTTTTTTTTTTATTTTTATAGTGGTAAGAAAAAAATACCAAAAAATTGTCCAAATTTTGTGATCTCTTGTAGTAAATAAGTTAAAAGAAGTAAATGAATAAAAACTTATTAATTTCATAAAACAAGCTTGTTATTTGTCCAATCAAAATAATTCTTGAAAAAAATTGTAGACATTTGTATCCTAGAATCTAATTTTAATAGGGGGCCGCGCGGCCCCCACGATACTAGTTTCGTTAGTCAAATTTACGATACCAGTTAAGGGTTAAGTTAAAACAACGGGTTTCTCGTGAGGAATCGAAGATGGAGTAGGCCAAGAAGGGTATGTTGATTGAGGGGGTAGTTTATTATTATTATTATTTTTTTTTTTTTGATATGTGCTGTTAAATGAGTTACTGATTAAAGGATCACCGCTGTGTATTTTAGCAGAGTCTTTGGCTCGATTAAAGCAACAAACGATTGAGGACTGCGTTTGATGGGAAAAGAAAGCTGCTGCTCGCATGAATTAGGTTACGAGTGGCTCGCGCAACCAGCATATTCTTCAAATTTTAACCACGCGTCTATTTACTATTTCCCATTACTAAGGTACAGCTCAGCGGTAAAAGATTGGGGCCAAATAAATAGGTCACTCAAGCAAAAATGGCTATTTTTAGCGTTTTGAAAAAGCGTAGTATTGGGGGGACTTAAACAGCCTGGTGAAATACTTGATAAAGCTTTGAGCTGGAAGGAGACTAAACAAGTGTTGTTTGCGTGTCTTCGGCCGCCGTAGTCGAATTGGGTTGGGGTGGGTCTACCATTCGCAAAACTGATAGAAACAGTTTTTTCTAATAGCGGCCGCTCCTCGGCCGGTCATGACAATTATTTATTTTTATTTATTTCATTTAATTTTCAGCGACTTATCGGTCCGCCCTCGTACAAATATGCTGCTTGCTGGGTCATATGCTTTATTCCCTAAGGTCAACGATGATGTTTTTAATGCTGCTGCTGCTGCCGATGGAGTGATCATCTGCTTTTCATCTCACCGTAACTCATATTTACCAAAGCACTAAATATGCATTGGGTGAAAAACAAAAACAAAACCTAAAAATTCATCTGAAGGAGTGAATACTTGAAATAGCCAAAAATACAAAAAATAAAGTACATTCCCGTGATCAAGGCAATGCGCGTAATTCAAATGCAGCGGAAAAAGTTGGTGGTTTTATGTGTAGCTCTTCACAATTTTACACATGCGCATGTATGTGTGTGTGTGCTCACACATACATATTGGACTCGTACGCAAGTATCCATGCACCGTCGCATTTTCGAAAAACACTTAAGCTTAATTGCATGCATTGAATACAAGCAATCACGCGTTCACTCACGCACTCAGAAGAGCGTTGTTGTGCGCGCGGCACGGCACGAGTGCAACAGCAGACGTGCCACAACCGCTAAGCGAAAAACATACTATAACTCACTCGTGCATCACTTGTGTATGTGTGTGTGTGTACAATGTGCAGCTGGCTGTGTTATGGCAAGTGCTTTAAAATGTGGCATGTGCAATACTTATGAAGTTGCAATTTGAAGAGGTGAGTAGGTTGATAATTTTAAGTATAATTTTTGAAATATGAATTGGGGTAAGCGGGGGTACGTAAGTGTATCGAATAATGTTTTTAAAGCGCGTTTAATGAAGATAGTGAATTTTAAAGTGGACACAGAGCATAAAACAGAATGCAAAATATTGACGCCTTTATTGTTCGGGTAAGCCCAAATATGATTTACAATAAAAACTAGACTAGTGTAACTTTCGGAAAAACGGAAAAAAACAGGCCACTGATAACTCGTACCGGGAGTAAAAATGTTTATGAAGAGGGTAAGCTCCATACAAATTTTATTAAATTTTTTATACAGGGTAATTCATTTAGCAATCGAAACTACTTTTAAGTTTCAAAAAGCATCAAGAGGTTTTACTGCAATAAAATACTTTTTTTAACAAAGAATACTTTTATTCATAAGAAGCAAAAGTAAGAAATAAATAGATTATACATTAAAGATGGTCGGTTGCCATACAAAAACGGTAGGATATAAAAGTCCACCCCTGAATTTTACGTTTATATTGAGAGGATATCGGCAACATAAATCAATTTTTTTTTTTCTTCTAAAAATCGCCGAAATTAATTTTTTTATTTTAACTTCGTTATTTGTTATCCGATTTTTGTTTATGAAATTTTTAATAAATTTTATTTGGGTGTCTATACCTGCTATGTGCTTTCTCATACGATAAATTGTAGAGATACAAGGTGAAGTCCAAAATAAACAAGACTGAGCTAAAATAGAAACGACAGGAGCCTTGTCCCCTCTGGCCTCGATGCACTGATTTGCGCGATCAAAAAGCTTTTCGAAAGAGTGTTTCGGATCATTGACCAGACTGTCCTTTAGGATGTCGGTACAAACCTCTTGGATGGCTTCTACGGACGCAAAACGTTCTTTCACGGCCAAATGCAAATTTCCGAATAGGTAGAAGTCACAGGCAGCCATATCAGGCGAATACGGCGAATTATTCATGGTTAAAATGCGATTTCTAGTCAAAAAATCAGTCACAAGAGTGGATCGATGAGTCAGTCACAAGAGTGGATCCTCTTTGGCGGTATTCAGGGCGAATTCGATGAATGCGATGTAACAAACGTTTCAAAACGCCTTTTTGACTTCTCCTAACGGGATTTTTTGGGTTGGGTTGGCGCTCCTCTGGGGCCCTGCATTCGGTACTTTGATACTTAGTTTCAGGTTCATGCTGGAAACACTCCGTTTCATCACCAGTTACAATGTTGTAAAGGAAGTTCTTGTCTTTTCTCGCCTCTTTAATGAGGACTTTCGAATGTTGAATTCTGAACAATTTTTGGTCCTCGGTTAACTTGTGCGAAATGAAACGTGCACAGACCTTTCGTAAGCCCAGATGATCAGTTAAAATGTGATAAATCGATGTTTTGGAGATATTCAACTCCGATTCCATGTATTTCAACGATGATTTTGGTTCACTTTTGATAAATTTACGAACAATTTCGATGCAGTTTTCGGTGATTACTGATTTTGGGCGGCTCGTATTTTCATTCTCATTTATGCCCTCACTACCATCTCTGAAACCTGTAAACCACTCAAGAACTCTAGCACGAGATAGACATAAAACTTTTTCATCAATTCAAATGTTTCGCTAAACGTTTTACCTATATTAAAACAAAATTTGATATTAGCTCTTTGTTCGAAACTCATTTTTGTACCGCTGACACAAACATACTGACCCTTTAGACGCAATAACTTCGCTTCCACTGAACCGAATGTCAACAAGCTTTCACAGGAATTTTGCTAGGGATGTAACTTCCAACGCACCCACTCATTAAAGAGATGGCGCCATCAAAAACATTTTTATGACGCCAGTCTTATTTATTTTGGACTTCACCTTGTATATCGCTTGTGTAGACCGTTCATGCCAAAAGGTATACGATATCAAGTAAGTTATATCGAATGCTTCTTATGGCATGCGATGGACTATGACATTTAGGCTTTGACAGTTAATTCGTCAAACAGTGAATTTCGCGGAATATCAACATTTGGATATTCGATATTTTCTAATACATTTTTCGATTGTTTTTTTGTTGTAATATTTTCAATAATTTTCGAGTTAAAACTTTGTTAACCTTGTCGAATTTATGTTTTTCTGCAACTTACGCATTCCGCACATGTATCATTTTGCGCTCCACCACCTCGATGTCTCTATTAGGTTCGTTGGAGATTTGAATCCATGCGTTTTTTTTTTTTCAAGTCTAAACGTTTTGCAATGCTTTGATTGCATTATGGCAGCGCAGTGCTTTGCTGGTTGACATATTGTACTACTGTGGGCAAAAAGTAAGGTGAATTGGGTTGTAAAATGAAAAATCTTTATTTATTCTTGTAAATCAATTTCATCCCCTTCAAAATAATACCCTCTCGAAGAAATACACTTATGGCAACGATTTTTCCAATCCCCGAAACATGCCAAATAGTCCATTTCCGGTATAGCCATCAGCACCTTCTTCGATTCAGCTGTTATCTCCTCAATCGACTCGAAACACGTTCCCCGGAGTGGTCTCTTGAGTTTTGGGAATAGCCAGAAGTCACACGGAGCCAAATCAGGCGAAAACGATGGTTGGGGAACGATATGCGTGGAATTTTTGGCGAAATGGTCATGAAGAACGAGTGCAGTGTGAGACGGTGCATTATCGTGATGCAAAAACCAAGAGTTGTTGGCCCATAATTCTGGTCTTTTTAGACGAATTGCTTCACGTAAACGACGCATAACGCTCAAATAACATTCCTTATTAACAGTTTGGCCAGGTGGAAGGAATTCATAGTGCAACACACCACGAAAATCAAAAAAAAATGTCATCATGACCTTTATTTTTGAACGGCTTTGACGTGCTCTTTCCGGTCTGGCCTCGCCTTTAGCACGATATTCGCTTGATTGGTCGGTTGTTTCAGGGTCGTAAGCATTAATCCAAGTCTCATCTCCCGTAATGATGCATTTGAGCTTGTCCTGATAGTCTGAAAGCATTGTTTCACACACATCAACGCGTCGACTTTTTTCCAGAAATTGAATTTTCGATACCAAACGAGATTTGACTTTTCGTAACAAGATTTGGTTTTCACAAATACTTCTGATATTCCGATCATATCAGTAAGGTCTTTAACAGTAAACCGACGATTTTTGAGCACTAACTCCTTCACTTTATTGACGTGGTGGTCATCTGTTGACGTCGATGGTCGTCCGGAGCGTTCCAAGTCATCAACACGTTCTCGACCCTCTTTGAAGTCTTTGTACCACTTATAAACATTTTTCTGCGACATGGTCGAATCACCAAATGCCTTCTGCAACATGCTAAACGTTTCCGCAGCCGAAATTTCATTCCGCAAACAAAATTTGCCGATGATATTGACATCATCGGCCTTAACAACCGCGCTGTTAGTTCTGCCTTCTCCAAACTGGATAAAGAGGCAAAGCGAATGGGTTTGGTGGTGAACGAGGACAAAACGAAGTACCTCCTGTCTTCAAACAAACAGTCGGCGCACTCGCGTATCTGCACCCACGTCACTGTTGACAGTTATAATTTTGAGGTTGTAAAAGACTTCGTGTATTTAGGAACCAGCATTAACACCGATAACAATGTCAGCCTTGAAATCCAACGTAGAATCTCTCTTGCCAACAAGTGCTACTTTGGACTAAGCAGGCAATTGAGCAGTAAAGTCCTCTCTCGACGAACAAAACTAACACTCTACAAGACTCTCATCATGCCCGTCCTAACGTATGGCGCAGAAGCTTGGACGATGACAACATCCGATGAAGCGACGCTTGGAGTGTTCGAGAGAAAGATTCTGCGTAAGATTTTTGGACCTTTGCACGTTGGCAACGGCGAATATCGCAGACGATGGAACGATGAGCTGTATGAGCTTTACGACGACATAGACATAGCGCAGCGAATAAAGATCCAGCGGCTTCGTTGGCTGGGTCATGTCGTCCGAATGGATACAAACGCTCCGGCTTTGAAAGTATTCGATGCGGTACCAGCTGGTGGTAGCAGAGGAAGAGGAAGGCCTCCTCTGCGTTGGAAAGATCCGGTGGAGAAGGACTTGGCTTCACTTGGTGTGTCCAATTGGCGCCGGTTAGCACGAGAAAGAAACGACTGGCGCGCTTTGTTAATCTCGGCCAAAATCGCGTAAGCGGTTATCGCGCCAATTAAGAAGAAGAAGAAACAAAATTTGATGGCACTTCTCTGCTCAATCAAATCAGACATTGTAAAAATCGAAAAAGGCACTCTTGGTCGTTTGGTAAACACAAGCGTAAATATATTACTCATAATGACATGAAAGTTGGCCCAGATGTTATTAACAGTGCTGCCAACTCATGAAAAAAATAACTAGAGCGAAATTTTAATCCCGTGAAGTTTGACAAATAAATTCACCTTACTTTTTGCCCACAGTAGTAAATGAAATTGTACGCGACGAAATGTCCATGAAAAGATTATCTCTCCAGTTGACCGTTTCGTATGCGTTCGACATGTTAGATGTGCAGTAAAGTACTTAAGATTTATGAAAAAAGGTTTCTTAGGGGGGTACAACTATAGTTCACCTACCCAACTATGGATGTGAAAACGACATGAGAGCTCAAAAATATAGGAACGAAATATGGAATTCCTCAAGACTGGAATAATGCTTCTGGTTTTGAAAATTAGGGGTACTCTTTTACAACTTTTTTTCAACACAGTCTAATAACACAGTGCGACATCAAAAATCAAACCGCACCGGACCTTTTTTTTCTGAAAATATACCTATTCAATAGCAAAACCCTCGCTGGGTTTTTAAAAGTTAGCTCGATTTTTTTTTATTGCGTTTTGAAGTTTTCTATTTTCATGAGATTTTGGAGTTTTACCTGTACGCTAAATTTGACTTATAAATCGACCTTTGTTTTATTTAATCGATTTATTTTGTCATAGCTTGATGCAGAATTTTCGTACATGTACAAATAAACTTATTTTGAGAAGAACCTATATCTCAATACGCAATTTTGAATACCAAAATTTCGAAAAATTGAAGAAAAATCTTGTTAAAAATTTATTTTTTTAGAAAATAACAAACTTAAAGTTCAGTTTTATGTTTTTATCTTATAAATGACTTTTTTAGTACATTTTGCAACATTTTTGCTAGAAGAAATAGTGAGAAATTTTAATTATTTTCATAATTACAGTAAAAAATGGTAAAAACATACAATTTTTCAAAATTTTGGTATTCAAAATTGCGTATTGAGATATAGGTTCTTCTCAAAATAAGTTTATTTGTACATGTACGAAATTTCTGCATCAAGCTATGACAAAATAAATCGATGAAATCAAACAAAGGTCGATTTATAAGTCAAATTTAGCGTACAGTTAAAACTCCAAAATCTCATTAAAATAGAAAACTTCAAAACGCTATAAAAAAAAAAAATCGAGCTAACTTTTAAAAACCCAGCGAGGGTTTTGCTATTGAATAGGTATATTTTCAGAAAAAAAAGGTCCGGTGTGGTTTGATTTTGATGGCCCCAAAATTGTCGCACAGTGTAATGTATCATATTCAAAATTCAATAACAAAAAATTGTATTCGTTTATAACGAATCTGTAAAAAAATGTGTCTATACATTTACAGCTCTATTTATGCACCCGATAACCTATCATTTTTGTTTATCAAGATTTTGGCATTCTGTGTCAAAAATAAAAAGCTCTTTTCTTCATAAATTATCAAGAAACGAAATGCTCTTGACAAATAAAACATTTGTTTTACTGCTTACTTGATTACTGTGGTAGACAGTTTTGTGAAGTAGTGTGTAAAAATCAAAAGAATCAAAAATTAATTTCAAAGTCTATTTGCTCATCATTTTCAACTTGGAGCTATAAAATTAAATTCAAGTCATATTTTGAATTTTGATAAACGTCTTTAGTATTGATGTAAGATATTACGTCCCTACAACAATTATCTCTTTTTAATCCGTTTTTTATATGGGCCAAACCATTTACTGGAGGAGGGTGCGAAGTGTTAGGAAATTCGCTTCGAAAATTTTAAAATCCTATATTTAAAAGTGTTAAATCGAACCATAAATATTTCACTTTAAAAACTACATACCAAAATTCTCTACATTGAATAAATTTCAAGAGTAAATTTTTTTTCCAGTCTACTTAAGGGGTTAGGTGGGTTTCAAAATTTCAAAAAATCGATTTTTTTTTTGTCTTATTAAATAGTATAATATGTTTAAAATATTCTCCTAAAATTTCAAATTGATCCCAGTAAAATTCTACGAGATAGACCCTTCAGAAGTTCCGCCCATCAGGCCATGTCAGTGTAGCGTTTCGTTTTTAAACGCGTTTATCTCAAAACTCGATTTTTTAAGTCGGTAGTCACGATTTCTCGAAAACTTACGAGCCGATCTCTTTCAAATTTTGCACACTTCTTCAAAATAACATTATCTCGTGCTTGAACGAAGGAATTTTTTTTTTCTATTCCAAGTAATTTTTCAAGGGCATGAAGGGTGCAAATTCTACTCAAAATAAGGGTTTTTTGTTTTCAACGCCGCCAAAAATGTAATTTTTGTTTTTTTTTTTTCCTTCGTCCAAGCACGAGTTTGAAACATCTACTAACAGAAAATTTTTTGTTTTTGAATTTCAGATGAATCTGTCATGAGTTATCCTGACTACGCCGAGAGAACTTTTTTTTGAGGGGTCATAGGAGACGACGTGTCCACGCCTTAATTTTCAAAATTTTTCAATGAAAATTTCACAAACTACTTATAAAATATGTATCTTTTATGTGTTAAATTGATGGAATGAAATATTCTGTTGATTAAATAAAAAAAAATTCATAAAAATGTACCTATTTTGAGCTTTTGAAACCCACCTAACCCCTTAAAAACAATTTTTCAGAAGAATTGACGACAAAGTCTAAAATACGTGGATCCCTTAACATGGAGTCGCTCAGTACGTCCAATGATTTCTTTTGTGGTAACTTTTTGTAAATTTCATTCTTCGTGCGAGATTGGACGTTTATATAAAAGAACAGACATATAAAGTCGAGAAGCTACAATCCGGGTCCAATCCACTACCACGCAAAATGTCAATTGTTTCCTATAATTTGCTTTCCTTTTCTTTGTTTTGTTATGGTAAGGGACCTGACGATAGACTTGTAAAAATCGCGAAAAATTAAGTAACTGTTTTGGGAAGACGCCACCTCCAGTACTTATTCGCCTTGCCTAAATACGATATTTGAACCATTTGGTTATTTCTTGGTGACATAAGCTAGGTGACTTAAGATTTAATGAATACAAAATTTCAATTATCAAAAACTTGCATATTTCTTGAGAAAGAAGTGGCATGAAGACATTCACTTGAAACTTACTAAAGAAAATATTGTTTTTTTTTAACATAAAATGCTTACAAAAGATTTGAAAAATATTCACTCACCCTCGCAACCATCGGATTCATTTTTGAGTCCAAAATGTCCTTCTGAGCATCCATCACACTGCAAACCCGTTACCCCTCGTTTACACTCACACTGTCCACTATCCGGATCACAATAGTCTACATCCTCAGCGCCGAGAGGATTACAATTGCACGGCAAACACTTCAAATCGACATTCGCGTAACCCGCATCACATTCATCACACTTTTGACCGGCGAAACGCGGTTTACACAAACACTGGCCATTGGTGCTGTCACAAAAGTCACTATCCGAGCCATCTGTGTAGCAATCACAAAGTTCACAACCCATGGAGGGGTCACCCCAATAGCCGAGCTTGCAGCGCTCACAACGCCAGCCTTCGGTGTTGCCGCTGAAAGAGGAAAAAAAGTGAGGTTTAAAATGTTGAATTATAATTAATTAATTTATTTTTTTAAATTCTACTCACTCGCAGATGATGCACTGTCCGGTGAACACATCACACGGTCCGCCATCGCAATTGCACGGACGACAGTGTGAGCCCTGCACTGTTGGATTGCCAAAGAAGCCGTCGTCGCACATTTCACAATGGTCACCAGTGTAGCCGTGCGGGCATTGCGTGCAAATGTACTCGGAATTTTCCACCACACCATATAAGGGGTTCAGATCCATGATACTGTACGTTTTCAGTTGACAACTGGGTGAAAAGTTGTTGCTATCGACCAACAGAGGGCAGGCGCAGCGTTTGCAATCGTGTTCGGTGCCTTGCAGTGGGTTGCCGTAATAGCCAACTTTGCAGCGCTCACAACTGGTCGAATGGAAAAGAAGAAGAATGTGAATCAATGCATGTGTGGTGAGTGTGGTGAAAGATGGAGTAAAAAGCAAAGACAACAATGAAGTGTTGAGGCGAACAAGGCTCTTGAGGGTGACCAGATGGTATGTCTGTATGAGGTGAATGGTTACAAGATGGATTGGACATTTTTCTAATATTTGGAAAATGTTTACATAAATAGCATACTACATATTTTTGTTAAAAAAATTTGCTAACTTATTTGTAAGTCTGTTTTACTTAAATGTTTTTTAAGAGTTGCATTTAAAATAAATAGAGCAAGTTTTCCCAAAAATATTAGAGTTCACACCACAACAACACAAGTTTTATAAAAATTAAGAAGCGTATATATAGTTACGAAGCGTATATAATATATGTTGATATAAATAATTTTTGTGAGCGTGTAATTCTCAAAAGGTTTATTAGAAAATCTATTGACTAGGTAGTGTGGTATCTGTTCTTATCATCTTAACATCTGATAGATCCTCCCTCGGAGGACAACAAATGTTAAACTGATTTTTGGAAATGGGCGGAGTGTTTTAGAGGCTTGCTCCACCTGTGCCACGGGATTTCGGCCTTGAATAAATACAAGAAGAAATATACTAATACATTTAGCTTTGGTGGAAAGAGACATAAATTTTTATATGAATACAAGTAGACGAAAATGGAATTTTTTTTTTTTTTGAAATTTGCATTGTAGGACATTTCTGATTATTTATTGAAAACAGTTTTTTGGTTTAGATACTGAAAGTCAGTTTAAGTGAATCGGTATAAATATTTCGTACATTAATTTTTGTGAGCGTGTAATTCTCAAAAGGTTTATTAGAAAATCTATTGACTAGGTAGTTTGTTGGTTGTGTATGGTTATCGGTTCTCGGCCTTATGCCTAAGATCAAAGTGTGGTATCTGTGTGTATTATACGCGTTACGACTATAATAAAAAAATTAATTTGATTATATTTGGAAACAAAGATTTTCAAAATATTGTTTAATAATAGGACTATGGATAAGTTCGTGCGGTTTTTTTTCGAAATTTGAAACTTTATTGACGTAAAATGGTTACAAATTTAATATTCAAGGTATTGTCCATCGCTTACTACTACTTTTTCCCATCTTTCTGGCAATTCACGGATTCCCTTTGTGAAAAATTCGGTCGGTTTTGCCGCAATCCACGAATCGATCCATTTTTTGACTTCATCGTAATTACGGAAGTGCTGGTCAGCCAGGCCATGTTGCATCGATCGGAAGAGATAGTAATCGGATGGCGCAAGGTCTGGACTATACGGCGGGTGGGGTAGGACATCCCATTTGAGCGTTTCTAAGTATGTTTTGACCACTTGTGCAACATGTGGCCGAGCATTGTCATGTTGCAAAATAACTTTGTCGTGTCTATCGGCGTATTGCGGCCGTTTTTCTCGCAGTGCTCGGCTCAAACGCATCAATTGTCGTCGGTAGACATCCCCCGTAATCGTTTCATTCGGTTTCAGTAGCTCATAATACACAACACCCAGCTGGTCCCACCAGATACACAGCATAACCTTCAGGCCATGAATATTCTGCGCCGACGTCGATGTTGAAGCATGGCCAGGGTATCCATACGTTGCCCAACGTTTTGGATTGTCGTAATGGACCCACTTTTCATCGCCAGTCACAATTCGATACAAAAAACCCTTTCTTTTGTGCCGTTGAAGCTGTTGTTCGCATGCCATAAAACGGCGTTCAACGTCTCTTGGCTTCAATTCATACGGCACCCAATGGCCTACCTTTCGGATCATTCCCATGGCTTTTAAACGTTTGGAAATGGTTGATTGATCAACTTCCAAAGTTTTTGCAACCTCTTCTTGCGTTTGAGCCGGATCTTGATCGAGCAATTCCTCCAATTCGGTATCCATGAACTTTGGCGGCGCACCCTCGCGTTCTTCGTCTTCCAAGCCAAAATCACCACTTTTAAAGCGTGCAAGCCACTTCTGGCACGTTCACTCAGCTAGAGCATGCTCACCATAAACTTCCACCAAGATACGATGACTTTCGGCTGCTTTTTTCTTCATATTAAAAAATTCCCCGCAAAAACACATTATTTGGCACGAAATTCGACATTTTCAAGTGTGGTAAAAATATTGTTGTTTACGCTTCAAATAAAAAACTTATACTGACGTTTGTGCCTTACGACAGTAGCTCTCCAATGAATGTTTGGAAATGTGGATCGATGGAATAATAATCAAGTTACGCCATCTGTTGTAAAACCGCAAGGAACTTATTCATAGTCCTATTAATTTTTCATATGTTTCTCCATTTTTTGATCCAGCATACAGATAAACCAGTTCTAAAAAGTCACTACTATGAATTTCTACATGAAAAAGTTTAACTTAAAAGCGCTAATTTATAGCTCCAAAAACCCAAACCATTCAGTTCCTACTTAAAATATGTAGGTCGCTGAGTCTGAATATGGAAGTATCTTTTGCGTCGATCGGCTAACAGATTCTCAAGATATTAGAAACTTTTAGCAGAGAGTAAATCAGTAGATTACTTGTTTTCTTTAATGTAAAACCCTAATTTGGCGGTTTTTCAGAAAACTAAATGACACAAAAAAGTGAATTCTCGAACTCAGCGACCGATTTAACATGAAAATTAGATGGTTTGATCTTTAGGTAAAAAAATTATTCATTATTTGTAAATCAGTAATTATTGAAAAATATTTTTAAAATCAATAAAATAAAATAAACAAAATTGTGGTGACAAAGGAAGTGCTTCTAAAGAAGCAGTAAAAATTAAAAATAAAATTTAAAAAATAAATATTTTAATGAAATTGGACAAATGAAATAGCACAAATGTGCATATGTATGTATGAATAAAATTAAAAGTTTCGGAAAAATACAATTGAATAATTAATGGAAAAAATATTCTGCAAAATATATCATTTTGCTGAAACAGAAAAGTGCAAAAATTAATTTATTAGAAAAAGTAATCTCTTAGAAATTATTTTGAAATATTTAAAACTATATTGAAATCCTTTTAAATTTAATCCAAAACATTAAAAAAAAACTATTTTAAAATTTTTTAATAAAGTAATGCAGGACTAACAGTTTTTATTAAACTTAATCTAGAAAAATATAAATGAAAAGAAAAACAAAACCAAAATATTAAAATATTATAATAATTAAATTTTTAACACATTTTGCAATACTTATAAAATGACTACTGAAATAAAAATAAATAGAAAGAAATTAAAAAAACAGAAATACCTAAAATTCAAAAGAATTTAGAAAGGCAATATTTAAAAAAAAATCGTATTAAAATTTTTAAATTTAAAATAAATTTGGTATTTTGACACAATTTCTAAGTTAGAAAGAAATTAAAAAAACAGAAATACCTAAAATTCAAAAGAATTTAGAAAGGCAATATTTAAAAAAAAATCGTATTAAAATTTTTAAATTTAAAATAAATTTGGTATTTTGACACAATTTCTAAGTTATATTGAAGTATCTTTGAAAAAAAAAACAATAGAAATTTTTTTTAAAATTATGACAAATTAATTGAAAAACTAAAATAACAAAAGTAGAAAGTAAAGAAAATATTTTTAGAAATTTTCTAATGAAATAATCTTTTAAGTTTGCATTAAAAAAATTACAAATATAAAAAACATTTTTAAAATTATGACCAATTAATAATAGAAAAAAACTTAATTAAAAAACCAAAATAACAAAAGTAGAAAATAAAAAAAAAAACGGAAATAAAAACAATATTTTCAAAAATATTTTAATGAAATAATGTTTTGAATTTACATTTGAAAAAAATAAATATAAAAACATTTTTAAAACTCTGACAAATTAATTAAGGTTGAAACTTTTTCATAAGAAATTTTTCTTAAAAAAAAATTGTTAGTTAAAATAAGAAAAGTAGAAAATAAAACAAAAATTGTTAATGAAAGGACATTAGATTACAACATTTTTAGAAAACTTTGGTGAAAAAATATGGAATATATGAAGAGCAAAAATTGTTAAAGCCCTCTCCTCATTTGAAATGGTCTTCTTTGGATGTTTCTTCAAAGGCGGGTAAAAAGGAAACAAAAAAGAAAAATAATTTTTTTTTTATGTAACCTTAAAATAATTTTTTTTGTTTTCAGTATTTTATTTTTTGATCCATTGTTAAAAAACAAAATTTTTTTTCGGCCATACGAGATTCAAAAAGTTGGCAGCCTTCAAAAAATGGTCTTCACATGGACAATGGACAGAGAGATAGCCGGTTCTACTGAACCGATTTTGATGAAATAAAATTAAAATGACGTAGAATTAATGTCGCAATCGTGCGAACTACGATTATTTGGAAAAATAAATTTATAGAACTTTTTCGGACTTTTAAAGCCCAAAAAAGAGTCAAAAATGGTTTTTCATCTTTGGACGTCCGCCATTTTGTAAATTTTTTTTTAAAGATTGTAGCTCACACGATATCGACATTCATGCTAATCAAGAACTTATTTGTCTTTTTGATTTCGACACCTGTGAGTCCTGGAATCCGCGTCGCCAGCGACATACATTTTTTTGGCGGACCATTTTTTGAAGGCGGACAACTTTTTAAACGAAGCTCGTATGGTAAAAAAAATGTTGTTCTTTAACAATGGATCAAAAACTAAAATACTGAAAACAAAAATAAAAATATTTCCTTTTCGTTTTACACGCTTTTAAAGAAATACCAAAAAAAACACCATTTACAATGAGACGAGGACCTAAAGTAATTTTCGAAAATGGAAACCTTTTAGTAATTAAACTTCGAATATATTAGGAAAAACTTAAAACAATAATCAGTGAAATTTACTAAAATTTAATGAAATAGTTTGTAAAACATCTATTAATTTCATAACAAAAACGTAATGACAAATACTAAAATATTTTTAAATTAAAAAGAACTTCAATTTTAGAAAATTAAAAACAAACAAAAAATTATATAATAGGTCTATGAATAAGTTCGTGCGGTTTTTTTTCGAAATTTGAATTTCGGATCATTCCCATGGCTTTTAAACGTTTGGAAATGGTTGATTGATCAACTCCCAAAGTTTTTGCAACCTCTTCTTGCGTTTGAGCCGGATCTTGATCGAGCAATTCCTCCAATTCGGTATCCATGAACTTTGGCGGCGCGGCCAAAATCACCACTTTTAAAGCGTGCAAACCACTTCTGGCACGTTCGCTCAGCTAGAGCATGCTCACCATAAACTTCCACCAAGATACGATAACTTTCGGCTGCTTTTTTCTTCATATTAAAGAATTCCCCGCAAAAACACATTATTTGGCACGAAATTCGACATTTTCAAGTGTGGTAAAAATATTGTTGTTTACGCTTCAAATAAAAAACTTATACTGACGTTTGTGCCTTACGACAGTAGCTCTCCAATGAATGTTTGGAAATGTGGATCGATGGAATAATAATCAAGTTACGCCATCTGTTGTAAAACTGCACGAACTTATCCATAGACAATTCAGTGTATCTAAATTTAGAAATATTTTCAAAATCATATTGAAGTAGTTTTGAATGTAGCAAAAAATAGTTTTAAAAATATTTTTAAAACTACTAACAAAGGGTATTATTTCTGGTAAACATAAATTTTAAAATATTGCAATTTTCGAAACGAAATGAAGGCGTTTTTGTGCAAAATATTTATGTGAGGGCATCCACACGATGGCAACGGTTCTTAGTGAGAATATACTACAATTACGTATAAGTAAAAACATTTCTTAAAAAAAAAAAATAGTTTTTTCTGAAAATTTTAACATTTCAAATAAATTTTCTCGGCTTTAACTTCTAAGTTTCACCCCCCTTCACTTCTGTGTTATTAAAATGCCTTCCACATTCCATCCACCTTTGTTATCTTTAACCATCACTTTAATTTTTTACTTACCGCTCGCCGTAGGTGTTATGCATACAGTTGCCACAACCGCCGCTCTGCAAGTCGCACGAATTCGAATGTCCATTGCATGGACAGGGAATACATTTGGCCACCAACTGATGATCTGTCGCATTCTCCCAGATACGTATAAATCCGAAATCACAGCTCTCGCAGGAGAGTCCCGTGTAACCCGGCGGACAAGCGCATTGCTCAACACGTGTGCTCGCCTTCACCGCGCCCAATTCCGTACCACCCGAGTAGATGATTACACGCTCCAGGGCAGTTTCTACTTGATCGGTATGATAAGTGCCGCGTACGAGCAACGCATCTAGCGCCGATAGAACAGAGAGCAGCTGGGCGCGCGTCACCGCCGAGCCATGATATTCGGTGCGACGCAAACGCGTCTTTATATCGCGCACTGCTGGCGGCACATGATACCAATCCGTTTCGTCAAGCGTGATGTTAATGGTGGCCGTTGAGCCGCGCGTATATGTTGTATCGCCATAAGCTATTTTCAAGCCATTCCGTCCAAATAGTATCACATCTGGTCCGGCTGTTGGTTTGCCAGATGTGTCGCCACGTATTGTTACCCAGCTCACTTGTATAGTGAGCCGTGCGCCATAGCTGGTCAGGCGATTGCCGAGATAGCCTTGCGGCGCCTGCCAGTAAATGGCTTCCACCTCGTTCAGATCGTACATGCCATAAACCAGGTAGTTCGTATTGGTATCCACTGTTGGCATAGCCACTTGGGAGCGCGTCATATCCGTCACCTTCCAATCGTTCAGTGTCTCGAAAGCGAGTGTCTGCAGTACTGCGCTACTGCACGACAGCCCCACACCGGAGCACCAGCAGGGCGCGCAACCATCTGGTTGCTCAGCGCTTAGATCATAATAGCCCGGCAAGCATTCGCTGCAGGTGTCGCCAGCCACATGCGCCTTACATTTACATACGCCCGCGCATTCCGTGTCCGGTACTGTGCCGCGCACATCACACTCGCATCTACGGCATTCTTCGCCATAGTAACCGCTGCTGCATTCGTCACAGCGCGCGCCTTGAAATCCTTCGCGGCAGTGGCAGTCACCACTCTCTGGATCACAAGTGCCCGTTGCGCCACGTTCGCCGCATTCGCATCGTTGGCAGGGTGTGGTGAGCGTTTCATTGTGCGCGCGATAATGACCGCTAACACAGAACTCACACTCGTTGCCGGCGGTATTGTTCTGACATTGTTGGCAGATACCGCGCTCCAGAAATGCATCGTAAATGCACGATTCCGCATGGCCATTGCACTGACACAGCTCACAATCGTTCGCCTCACGCGTTGTGCCATTACGGAATGGCTTGTCCTGATAAAGTGCACAACATTCGCCGCAATCCGCACCGCAGGTATTGTGCTGACAGACGCATTGCAGCGATGATGCGAGTTGTGCGTACTCCACCTCATCGGCGCGCTTCTCCGCCAACTCGACGGTCTTATCGGCATGACCGTGGCAATCGAGGCGCGCACTTACGCGTATCTGCTTTAGTGAGTAGAAGGAACGTTTCTCAAGTGATTGTGCATCCAGTAGCCAATCCACGCTGTTGTCCAGATTTGCTGTTGTGTGCATACCCTGCAAGCGGATGCGTATGTAACGCGCCGTTATGAAGTTCATTAGCTCTTCTGATTGATCCATGGCACCAGGGCGATTCTTCAGTAAGGAGACGTGCAATTCACCGTTTTCTAATGGTAGCGCTTTTGAGAATTGTGTGGTGCAAATGACTTCAGTATCATTTTCGAAAACGTATTTGCCATTTTGTCCGGCTAGGCCGTAACGTCGCTGACAGTCTGCATCACTCAGGCCGAAATACTGCCAGGATTCGTAAGTGAAGCCGTCAAGTGATTTTTCAAGTATCCATGAAGCGGGTCTCGGTGAGTTCGCTGACTTAAGCATAACGAAAAAGACTTGATAGACCTGGAAGGAAAAAAATCAATAAATGTAGAACTTATCATGAAAATTGGATTTAAAAAATTGAGTAGTAAAAGATTGTTTTCGAAAAACTTTTAGAATTTCCTGAGCATTTTTCAGTATATTAAGAATCTAATCTCCCGAAAATGGAATTGAAGAAAATGTATAATAAAAAAAATTCTTTGAAAATATTTTTAAATACTGGGGATACAAATTAAAAAAAGTCATTTCATGCAGATGAAATTTAAAAAAAAATTAGTAATACGAATCATTTCGGAAAATTTCTTAAAATGTGATGATAAGAGTTTTTAGAAAATTTAAAAGATTAATTTCACGTATATATATTAGAACAAAATTATTTAACATAAAATTATTTTCGAAAAAAAATTTATAAGAAAAAATTATGTTCGAAAATTTTTTGAAATTTTATGAAAAGAGTTTTTAGCAAAAAGTTAATTTCACGAAAATAAAATTGAAAAAAAAATATATATTGTAATAAAATAACTACTTTTAAAAATATTTAAAAATATGGAGATAAAAATATTAAAAAACAAATTTTACAATAGAAATATTATTTTCGAAAAGCTTTAAACTCTGATTAAAATAATTTTTAGAAAATTAAAAAGTTAGTATCAAGAATATAAAATTGAAAAAATTAATAATATCAAAATAATTTTCGAAAATATTTTACAATTTTACGAAATATTTTACAAATTTGAAAAAAAAAATCTTTGCAATAAAAAACTTATTTACGATTTTTTTTTAAATTTGATGGAAAATTTTTTTGAAAATTAAAAACTGAATATCAAGAAAATAAATAAATCAAAAAAATGTGTAATAAAAATATTATATTTGAAAATATTTTAAAACTTGAGAATACAAATTTTGCAATAAAAAATTATTTTCAAAATGTTTTCAAATTTGATGGTCTCATTTAGATTTTGAAAATATTTTAAAGTTTGCAGTTCCAAATTTTCAAATAAAGTTATGCAATAAAGAAATTATTTTTGAAAATATTCCAAAAAAAAAATTTTGTAATACTCGTACATAAATTATTTTCGAAAAGTTTTTAAATTTGATAGAAACAGTTTTTAGAAAATTAAAAAGGTAACATCACGGACATAAAATTTAAAAAAATAAATATATATATTTTTTAATATTTTAACGTTTAATGATAGTATTAAAAAAAAAGTTAAAAAAAATCATTTTTGCAAAAATTTTAAAATTGGATGAAAAAAATCTTTAGAAAATTAAACATTTATTTTCATGAAAATAAAACTGAAAAGTAATTTATGAAAAAATTATTTTTAAAAATATTTAAAAATTTGATGATAATAATTTATAATAAAAAAATTATTAATGAAAAAGTTTAAAAATTTGGTGGAAGATTTCAAAAAATTAAAAAATTAGTTTCACAAAAATGAAATTAAAACACAAAAATATAATAAAAAAAAATGTGCGTGTAGCGTAGTACACATAGAAGTGCAACTTTCAAGGCGGGCAAAGAAAAAGAGAATAAGAGAGAGAGAGAGAGAGAGAGAAATAATATAGGTATGTATATCTAAATAAATTCACAACATTTGCAGAGAATACAACTAGACAAAATTTACAAAAAACGGAGAAGGGTCGGCTGGTAGAGGTAAACGCCGGACACAAACCGTGGCAACAACGCGCACTACTCCGAGCGTTTATCACGCGCACAAACGCAGCGATTCCAGGGCTGTAGTAACGGCACTAATTACCGCAAGGCAATACTAATAAGTCCGCCGCCGGAATGGATAGCACTATAAAGCGCACAAGCACTAGCCAGGAAACGGAGACAAACCCCAAAAAGTAGGCACCAACAAAAAACGCCAAAAAATTGGGACCAAAAAACGCCTCAAACAGTAGGCTCCAAGGAAAAATAACGCCAAAAAGTAGGCACCAAAAATATATTTCCTACAAGTTTGCACCAACAAACAAGCGCCAAAAAGTAGGCAGTGTTATTTCTCAACAGAAATTGGCAACCACAAGGAAAAACTCCGGACAAATAGCCAAAGGTGTATCTAAGATATATGAAAGGTATAGCTCTCTCTCTCTCTCCTTTTCTTCTATGTTATATCTCTTTTCTCTCTCGCGGAACGAAAATGCCCAAAACGTTGTATGGGCTTGAAATTTTACTCTCCATTTTCGCTCGTCCATCGACGCCTAAGAAGTTTCACTACAAAAATTTCTTTTAAATATTTTACTTACTTTTAAGAATTTTAAAACTTGAGTTGAGTTGAGAGTTTTAAGAAAATTAAAAAGTTTATTTGACGAAAATGAAATTATAAAAAGTATAATAAAAATCCATTTTCGAAAAAACTTTAAAACTTGAGTTTTTAGAATATTAAACAATTAATTTCGAGAAAATCAAATTTAAAAAGTTCGATACTAAATAAAAATTTTTTTAATTTAAATTTTAACATTTGGTGAAAAGATTTTCGAAAGTAGTAAAAGGAGGTTAAGAATTAAATTGAAAAAATAATTTGTTTTTTTTTTGGAAAAACAGCCATTTCATATTCCGCACACAATTGTTGAATGAGTAAATGAATAAAAATGAGATTTTCACTTTGACCTCATCGTCTTCTGTGCCTCTGCTCTTCACAGTACCTCATCCCACACGATTGTTACCCAGTGATATGTTTCAAGTTGTTGTTGGGTTACGTGCAGAATAGACCTGTGAGCAGGGTTTCGAACAGAGATTCCTGAACTCAATTCCAATATGACTTAGTGCACCTCTAGAAGTTGTATTACTCTAAGAACCTAAGAGTACACTCTAAAACTAGCGATAAACCGAGAATCGGAACCCGTTCAACAAAATCATTTCGCTCACTGATGCTGAATCGGACTTTTCAGAAGAGACTATTTACCACACGCCTTTTGATGGGACATTTTAGTCGGCGATTTCCAAGAACAAGTTGCAATAAGCAAACAAAGCCACACGCTTGCCTTTGATCGCACACTCCATAAGTGGACTAAATAAATATGTACGGAACGAGGCGCCACAGTTTACTGTGAAAAATGTCTGCATATGAAAATGTATTCAAACAATCAAAAATAAATACCAAACAATTACAAATAGTATTCAAGAGACATGTACATATGTATTTTCGTGTACTATTTATCTAAATAAGGAAACGTGAAGGTCGATTTTTTAATAAAAAAAAAAAAAAAATAATAATTTACGACTGCGACAAACGACACTCACATTGGGCTAGGTTATACCAGTATGCTTCTTAAAATGCGCACACACACACACATGTATATATTTACACATATAAATTCTTTATTTTGTGCTTTGAAGGTAAATAAAATTCCAACCAAAGACATCACGACATGCCCATTTTCCATACGCCTTCGCCCGTTCATTCAAGTTCTTCGCAATGCCTGTGGTCATAAATGTCATTTCGTAGCTGCACCTATGCGGAGGAAAAATAATCTACACGATTTTCTTGATTATTTTGATTGTATTGTTTGTGTTTATTTCCCATTTAAAGACAATTTTTGGCGCGAAGCAAAATGCATTCGAAAGATAAAATTAAAAGTTATCCAAATATGAGAGCAAATTTACACCAGCACGAGGCGAAGAATAGAATTTGAGGTGCATATAGTGCATACGAGTGTGTATTCATGTGTATTCATTTATGTAAGCACACATGTGAGGCTGATATGTATTTTAATTCGTGTGTGGTATTACGATTTATTTGCGCCGCATTGTTTTTTCTTTTTGAAGTGGTATTTTATTATGTATAATAGATACGGATGTATGTATGGCGGTAAATGAAAATTTATTTTTTAAAAATCAAAATAATATAAAATTAAATTAAATAACACAACATAACATAACACTAAACAACTTAACATAGCAAAACAAAATATAATATAATATATAATTTTTTTATACTCGAAACATGAAATAAAATTAAATAAAGAAATAAAATTTACATACTTTAAAAAAGAATAACAAGATAAAAACATAAACTTACGTAAGAAACATTAACATAGATATTTCATAAAGTTTTAAACATATTTTTGTTGTATATATTGTGCTAAGAATATTTGCGATAACACGAAACATATTAAAAATAACATAAAAAAGAAAAACGTAACATAGCATAACGTAACATAATATAACATAGCATAAAATAACATAACTTAACATAACATAACATAACATAACATAACATAACATAACATAACATAACATAACATAACATAACATAACATAACATAACATAACATAACATAACATAACATAACATAACATAACATAACATAACATAACATAACATAACATAACATAACATAACATAACATAACATAACATAACATAACATAACATAACATAACATAACATAACATAACATAACATAACATAACATAACATAACATAACATAACATAACATAACATAACATAACATAACATAACATAACATAACATAACATAACATAACATAACATAACATAACATAACATAACATAACATAACATAACATAACATAACATAACATAACATAACATAACATAACATAACATAACATAACATAACATAACATAACATAACATAACATAACATAACATAACATAACATAACATAACATAACATAACATAACATAACATAACATAACATAACATAACATAACATAACATAACATAACATAACTTAACATAACATAACATAACATAACATAACATAACATAACATAACATAACATAACATAACATAACATAACATAACATAACATAACATAAAATAACATAACAAAACATAAAATACCGTAACTTAACAAAACATATGTACATAATATTTTGAATACAGTAGATTCTGTTTTTATGCAGTATATACGTTCCGCAAGAAACATCATAAAAAAACAGGAAAAAAAACCAACAAGTTCTATAGTAAAACTATAGATACATTTCAAAAGTGCTAAGAACCGCATAAATCTGAAATAATGTAATAAAATCGCATAAATAAAGGGTACCAGTCCCATATTATAACTATAGATACGTTCCATAGAAAGCATGAATCTGAAATATTGCGCATTCGTTTAGGATTTGGCGTAAAATCACTTCCGTCACTTGAGGAAATGTACACGTCTGATCTGGATGGTGATGCAGGCGGTTCCATACTTGTAGGGTTAGCATTTTTGATATAATCTGTGATGAGTTTTTGCTTAGCTGGTTTAGAATCTTGTTTATATGTACAATTCCCGATAGGTCGACATGCATTCTTTAATTAAAAAAAACCTGCACTATTTCAAAACCGCATAAAAACAGAATCTACTGTATAATGTTAAAATGTCTCCAATAACGTGACATAATAAAACATAAAATTACGTAACATACTTAACATAACATAAAAAACTCTTAAGAACAAAACATAACACAACATAACGAAACATAACATAACGCGACATAATACAATACATATAATCATAACATAGCAATTAAATTGAGCTGCCTAAGAGTTTTGCCGAGTTTTTCCTTTTCAGATAATCATTTGAAATTTTTAATTCGACTAATTCCCACAATTTTACATATAAGCCGAAACATTCTCCAAAAGTTGTTTTGAAATGCGCCTTAAAATTTCAGGTCAAATCAACTAACCTTTTAATATACCAGGCTCACGTAGCCACATATTAAAATTTATATAAAAATAACTACTCACTTACACACGCATACACACATACATACATACATATATCTCATTATGTACACAGTAGTTATCGCATAGTTAAAGCTCATTCAGCTACAATCTTTGTCAGTTTATCATGATTTATATTTATTAGTTACATTATCCACCAAAAAAGAACAGTAAGTAAGAGCAGAGAAGAGAGTGGTGGCTGGTTAAACACGCAAACGCAAATGCAAAACTGACCAATTAATTGTCAGCTTATGCGCATTAATGATTTGGTAATCTTGTTAGCCCCTCTTGGCCCATCTACCACACTTACAGATATCCACCGCCTCCGACTCCGACTCCATTTCCGTCTCCATTTCAGCCCCAATCCCAACCTCAGCATCAGCCTCAGCCTCAAGCCTCGCCAAGTCAACTGCCAAGCACTTCTAACGCCACAAAAATGTTATCTTTGTTCCTGCATCGATATGCAGACACGCAAAGCAAAGCAAAAGTTCAACAAGTGTGCGCAATGCGCCAAAATTGGCTAACTTGCAACATCGACAGCATACCGCCGCACCGTAAATATTGCCATTCGCTGCATTCACTAGAAATGTACGAGTATGCTTGTATGAGCAGCCGTCGCGCCAACAGCGCCAAATTGACAATGACGCCGCGATAAGATTACCTAAAACCGGTGAGTATTCCGTTTGAGTTGCTCGCCGTACGAGGCGGCTTTGCTATACTTATTGCGGCTGTTATTGTTTGCACGTATTATTATTATTAATTCATTACTATTTTGTCTTTTGTTGGTCAAGAATATAATTTATTATTTCTTCTCGACATTCAAGGCCGTGCAGTTGCAACACCAGCTGTTTAGCGGTTAATTGGATGGCAAATATTTGAAAAACTTAGCAGTTACTGTAGTAAGCCAGCTAAAGAAAAAAGTTGAGGCATGCAGAGGTTGCTGATGAAAGAAATTAATTAAGTTAATAATATTTTAATATTAATTTTTATTAATATATATAAATGGAAAAATGTTAACAAAATAGGAATTTTTCGAAGTGAATTAGTTCATGAGTTTGTAGCGGAATAGAATTGGTCCTTTATGAATGCCGTTCTGGGGCCTCCCGAAGTAATATAGAAAGTACTCCCGGGAAGGGTGTCTCCCCAGAAGGAGAGTAGGGATTGTTTTATTGGCCACACTACACGATGCAGTAGACGACGGTCGCAGTATGTGCGAAGGCATTTTGAAACCTTCCTCACCCATCAAAAAAAAAAAAAACAAAAACAAAAATGGGTCGACATGCCAATATAATTCAGTCGATACATTTTCTCACCAAGGACAATTTTTTTAAATTGATAAGTCTCTGATACTTTGATTTCTGAATTTGTCTGGGGCCGTTGAACTCAAATCTAAGTATGCGAAATTCGGAACGCGCATCAAATATGAAGAACGGAAATCTGTAGGTTACAGGTATCGCTGAACACGAATTTGAAATCTCAATTGGACGCATATAGTTACATATGTATGTAGGTTAGGTTAGGTTATGGTGGTAGTCGGTCTGCACGACCAACTCACTTAGACCTTACAGGTCCGTTGTGATACCACTGTGCTACACGGGAACCTCATTTATCTTCCTTCGTGGAACCATTTCGTGGCTCTTATGAAGCGTAGTATTGATGCCAACCCCACGCCAGACAGTTCTGTAAGAGAGTTAAAAAAGTATTTACCTAGACAACCTGCTCTGATTTTAGCTAGGGCTGGACAATTGCAAAGGAAGTGCTCAACTGTTTCTTCCTCTTCCTCATCTCTACAACTTCTGCAATATTCATGGGAGAAAACTCCTAGTCTCGAGGAATGCCTGCCAAATAGCCAGTGACCGGTTAGACAAGCCACGACCTTCGAGATATTGTCTCTTGAGAGACTAAGCAATTCCTTTGTTCTTTTCTTGTTTATTTGCGGCCATAGTAGCCTAGCTGTTAGACACGTATCCTCATTTCTCCATGACCTATTGGCCTCTTGGATGAAGTGGTTTTTTATCATTAGTTTACTCGTGGCCATGGGTATTCCAATGGTACTTTTATCACTAAGCAGTTGGAGAGCAGTACCCTTTCTGGCTAGCTCATCTGCTTTACAGTTTCCCTCAATATCTCTATGTCCCGGAACCCAAATAAGGCTGACCTTGAATACGTCACTAATGTCATTTAGGGCTGCCCGGCATTCCTGTGCAACCTTCGATCTTAGTAAAGCCGCATTCATTGATTTGATGGCCGCCTGGCTATCCGAGAATATGTTTATAATCGTTTTTGTTACGGCGTGCGTATTTAGGTATATAGCCACTTCTTTTATAGCTAGTACCTCTGCCTGATAGACGCTGCAGTAGTCTGGTAGTCGAACGGATAGTTCTAGTCCTAATTCCTTCGAGAAAACTCCGTAGCCAACCTTATCGTCTAGCTTGGAGCCATCTGTGTAAAAGTTTAATTCCCCCCTTCTCCATGGCCTTGTTACATGTATGTAAATACATATATACATAATTGGCTCTGTTCGCTGTTTGACCGGCCAAGCTGCTTTTCTGTTTTTTGCGCCGGGCTCAACGTGCTAAAAGCCGTATTTTGAATAAAAATAGAGATTTAACTACAAATTTTGAAAGAAGCATCGAACATTTAAATATGTCTGACCGAAACCAGCTTCTGAGAGAATCAAAATGTGTTTATCGATAGGCATTTACCATCTCTTAAGAGCTCGGGTGTTTGCTGGAAGAAAGATTAAAGGAGCAGGACAAGCGAGTTGTTTATTACTAGGATATGTATGGCTCAAGCTGTCGGGACGAAGTAAGTTTCGAAGTTTGCAGCTGACCACCGAAGATGAAACGAAAATATTGCCCTACTTTCTCAAGAGAACAAAAGTGTTGCTCAATACTACTTTTGAAATAAAAATATTGTAAATAAATAATTGTCGCATACATCCTTTTTGAGTGCTTGGCCAATCTTCTCTTATATTTTTGGTGTGCCTTGATTTTAGATCTGCAATTTTAAAGCGACTCCGAAGGACAGATATTTTGTATGAGGAGCTTTTTTATGGCAGAAATGCACCAAGGGACTCGACATTGCCTGCCGAGGGACGCCCGCTATTAGAAAAAAATGTTTCTACCATTTTGTTTCAAATCATTCGGCTACGGTGCACGCCTTTTAGTTCATGGAGTTGTGTAGGCTTTCTGGAAGCACTATGAACATATCCGATCGCTGTGAGACCATTTCTTGCACTGTCAGTTTAACATAATCTAGACTGGAAATAGAGTAGGGAGAAGAGTAAGAGAGATATCTTGGCCAATTGCAGCCAGAAGAAAGGCACATACGCCCAATCGAAGTTTAATAAGGGAACTGGGTCTGGATGTGGTACTATGATGAGCAGATGGGACAGAAGATCATAAAATCGAGGTCCAAACCTCACAATGAAACGAATATAATCTAAGGTTTAGCAACTATCATCAAGTAGATAGCTGTACAACTATATAAACTATTCTCGATTTTTTCGTCTTATTTTGGGCTTTCAATCTATTTTCTTCAATTTCACATTTGTGATCAATAAATTTTCATATTTCCACTAGAAAATATTTGAATTGATCCAACTGAAATTTCATGCGAATCGCTACTATGTCGCCTCAGTGAAAGGCCCAAATTTTTCGGCAATTTCACTAAGAATAAACGCAAAAAACGGTTGCACGCCACCGCGGTGCACCGGCGAAATGGAACATTGCATGGCTGAGTGCATGTGAGGTATGAGCTCAGCGCAGTTAATAGCCAAATTAACTTGTAATTAAGCATAAAAACTCTGAAGGCTGATAAAATTTCACGCTTATTTTACTTCATGCACAATTTTTGAATATTTTTATTTGGTTTTGTTTTGTTTTTTTTTTTGTATTTTTTTGTGGTGAAAATCCACTGACGCGTCTGCTTGTCTGATGCGCTGTCTGTTAGTTTAAACGGGTTGCCTTCACTTGCATACATCCAACAGTGGCCGCATTTCCAATGCGCGCTTTTAAATTGTTAATTTTTCTGGTTTTTATTTTATTGCACTCCTTTTTCTTTTACTATTTTTGTGAAAATCTTCTTCTTCTTTTTGCTTGTGCGAGTATTTATTTCTGTTTTTTGTAATTTTTATTTTGGTTTATTTTACGGCCGGTGCCCATTTCGCTTTCGCGACGTTGTTGATGTCAGTCACTTGTCTGTCTTCGCTCACGCGAGCAGCCATTATCTAATGTGCTAAATCTCTCACACTTGGCACTTTTGTTTTTTATTTTACTTGTCTTTATTTTCGCCAAAATTGTTGTGCAAACAATTTGTTTAACGTTTTTGGGGTTTTCGCTTC
The DNA here is from genome assembly GCF_027943255.1 of Anastrepha obliqua. NCBI lineage: Eukaryota > Metazoa > Arthropoda > Insecta > Diptera > Tephritidae > Anastrepha > Anastrepha obliqua. The sequence continues at coordinate 10,573,821 of NC_072896.1, read as the reverse complement.
GCAATATTTCGTTTTAGTAGCGCAAACATATGGTGCGCGGTGAATAAATAAGTAAACTGTAGTTTTGAGAATAAAAAATAAAAAAACAATACAACAAAAACAACAACCATAATGAGCACACGAATTTTTGGCGCGACCAAAAAGTATCGCAAAAATTTGCCGGTTGTTTGTTTCTAAAAATATTTTGCACCTCATCCTCGTAGTAGTTGGCAAGAAGTTTTAGATTCGTGATAGCATGGTCCGTTGGTCTGAAGGTGTGTGTATGGTATATGTATATGTGTGTGTTCGACTGCATTGCACGGAAATTCCGGGTTCGCCGCTACAGTACGTGTTCAACTAATTATGAACGGCAAGATTTTTTTTATAAAATTAGTAAATATGTCTACTCTGAAGACCAACTGGAAAGTTAGTGATAGATTGTCACTTATTTTGCGTTAAACTTCATAAAGAACAAGATTAGAACAAGGTAAGATTGTGGAAATTATAATTTTATGGCCACTTGCATCAAAAACTATGAATATTTCCGTAATTTCAAATTTTCAAAGGTCATCTAAGGTGACAGACGCCACCTGGAAGTAATGAAGAGACCACAAATGCATACGAAAGGAAAGGTGTGATCGGTTTATCTACTTTTTCCAAGCGTGACATGTCCATATTCAGTGAAGAACCTAATCAGTACTCATATAATTTGTTGAGGAAACATCAGGAACATAGAAAACAGGATCAGATTATTTCGGTGATGAGCAATGTTCTAGTACGGGGTGTGTTCAAAAAGTATCGTGAATTTTGTGTTTTTTCAAAAATTATTTATTTATTCATTAATATCTATTTTGTCCCCTTCAAAGTAATTCCCATGAGATATTATGCACTTGTGCTCCTCCTTCGATGCCGTCTTTATCTCGTCAGTCGTAGCGTAGCGTCGTCCTTTCATGGGCCTCTTTAGCTTTGGGAACAAGAAAAAGTCACAGGAGGCCAGATCTAGGGAATACGGTGGCTGTGGCATCATTAGTGTGTTGTTTTTGGCCAAAAAGTTGCTCACAAGCAACGATGTGTGAGCAGGGGCGTTATCGTGATGCAAGAGCCAACTTTTGTTCTTCCACAAATCCGGGCGTTTCTGGCGGATTGCTTCGCGCAAAATGCGCATAACTTGCAGGTAATATTCCTTATTGACCGTTTTACCCTGTGACAAGAACTCATGATACACAACGCCCCTGCAATTGCAGAAAACGGTAAGTAAAACTTTTACATTCGACCGAACTTGGCGCGCTTTTTTCGGCCTTGGTTCGTGCGAAAGCTTCCATTGAGATGATTGAGTTTTGTTTCCCACGTCATAACCATAAACCCACGATCCGTCACCAGTTATGACCCTCTGGAGTAAATTTGGGTCGCCGCGGACAGAGTCCAATATCTCATTAGCAGTGTTCATGCGACGCTACTTTTTGAACACATCTCGTATTTTGAGAGAGTCATACACTTGCAAATGCCCAGCACATTTTTCTTGATTAACCGATCAGCACCGATCGAGCTTCTACTCCTAATTGTGTTGTGCATCTTGATGTTTTCCCAGAAGTTTCTCCAAAGCAGAAAACACTGCGGAGGGCGACCGTTTTTTGAAACAACTTTCTTCCCATTGATGTTTCATGACCGGGGTTTCGAATTCGGGCATTACCGCCCCAGTCACGCCCCACCCCATTTGGCTACGATGGCCGGCTGAAGAAAATATAATACAGTGACAATGACTACTTCAAGCCATCCGGTTTTCATCCAGGGAGAGACCTTGAAGGCCATCTGCAGGTTGAAACACGATGAGAATTGGTATGGCCCCTGCATGGACTTTGATGCAACGATCCTTAACCCCACGCCATCAGAAGTCGGAATGAATCCAGCGGGACAAAATTGCACTTGGAATGTACGCGTCTATGTTTCAAGCGGAGGTGTATGCTATTCAAGAAGCAATTAACTGTTGAATGAAATGAATGTTTTGGAAAACAGATGGAGAGGCAGATCTGTCTGCAGCGACAGCAAAGCTGCGCTCATGGCCTTAGACAGCCCTCCAACCACTTCAAGGGTAGTTGAGTCTAGTAAATCTAGGCTGAACTATGCCCGTAGACATAATATCCTGATGCTAAAATGGGTACCGGGACACGTGGGTATCGTGACCTCTGGCTCTTTAGCTAAGACGGGCGGTCATCAAAGCCACGGTTATCAAACGGGTTACTTCAATCCATCAGGGAGCTTGGCAACCTGAGAGAGGCTGCAGATGGACAAAACTGATGTTACCTGTCATGTCCGATCGACTGTCGCAGATCCTCCTGTCATTAAGCAGAAAGGATTGTAGGCAGCTGGTTGGACTGATGACGGGCCACTTTCTATGGTCGAAGCTAGACATCTCAGCTAATTGGCTCTGCCCATCATATGGAGAGGAGGATGAGATGGCGAACCACTTTTTTATCGTCTGTCCGGTCTTCGGTAGATTTAAAGAAACTTGAAAAGGAAATGTTAGACTTAATGTTGTCTGAGTGCTGTACTTGCTAGTTTATCACGACAAAAAAGAACCAGAGACAATTTTAAAAGAAAAGTATTCAGAAGTGCTTGAAAGGGATGCCAGAAAGTATTAGAACGATAACAGATTTTGGACGATTTTTAAGATCATAAGGAACAAAGAATACTCAATGTGTTTAATAGTACACACCAAAAACTTTCCTGTTTCTTTGCTAGTCGAGGTTAGAGTTTGAAATATTTTCTTATCGTTCTTGACTCGTTGGACAAATACTGTACTTTTTTATTTTGCTTGCTGCTAAATACTTTTGGGCCCTTAATTGAGTTCTGAGGGTTAAAGTCTAAATCAACTTCCTTTTCCTTTTTGCTCTGAAACTTGTTGTAGTTTTTCTTTGTTCGCTCAACTTTAGCACTGATAAGTGCCATACAAGTTTTCCTCATTTCTGAACACCTTTGTGTGGCTCTGCATTTCGTTCACATCTTTACAAACCTGTTCCGCCAACTCTGCTATCATCTGCTGACATTTGCACACATGTACGAGTATAGATACATACATACATACATAAATATATATGTACACATACGCAGTCATGTAACTGTTAGCCTGGGAAATGCATTGAAATTACGGTTGTGGCGCCTAAAAGCTTCCAACTCAATTGTCAGCTGTCACTAAGCATTGCTTTTTACAATTGAGCCATTTTCGGTTGTACAGTGTGCGCTAATTTGACAACTGAGATTCGAAACTTTTAACAAACAGTCGTACACTTGTACATTAATGCGTATTGCATTTACAAACAAGCATAAAGAGAGTCATGAGCACCTCAATTAACGGCGAATAGCTGGAAATCATGCCGTATGTGGAGTTTAATGACAACTCGTTTGTGAAGTTGGATTCAAAACATGTTTTGAAATATTTAAATGAAAAGACGAGGCAACCTACATACCTATATCGGTCGGAGCTAGTGGGAGTCTATTGGAATAAAGTCGAGTGAATATCAAGTTGAAGTAGACCCTCGCATGCAAATAGTTTGAAATTAATCACTTAACATATGGTTCAGCCTTGCCACGATTTTTAATTAAATTGCCTTGCAAAATGTTAGATAATTTAGGAAATGCCTATAAATATATATATATATATAATTGGCGCGTACACCCTTTTTGAGTGTTTGGCCGAGCTCCTCCTCCTATTCGTGGTGTGCGTCTTGATGTAGTTTCACAAATGAAGGGACCTACAGTTTCAAGCCGACTCCGAACGGAAAAGGAGCTTTTTAATGGCAGAAATACACTCGGAGGTTTGCCATTGACTGGCGAGGGGCGACCGCTATTAGAAAAATGTTTTTCTTAATTTAGGTGTTTTACCGAGATTCGATCCGACGTTCCCTCTGTGAATTGCGAATGGCAGTCACGCACCAACCCATTCGGCTACGGCGGCCGCAAATTGATAGACAATAATATAATGAATAATGTAAAGCTTCCAAGATTATTCGCAGCTACCTAAGCAACCGCATGCTCTTATACGAAGCCCACGAAGGATGCAAGACGAAGAAAATAATAGCAGAGTGGCTTCGTCATACAGAACAGTATCTGAAGCAGCTGTTTTAGTTATCAACGGAACCATATCCTTAGATCTTCTAGCACAAGAGCGCAAACGGAGATGGAAACTAAAAATTTCAGGAGTTCCAGGACCATATTTCCCCGACATTAGAACCCAAACGCGCACACTTTGGCAAACAGGTTGGAAACTAAAGAAAGAAAGCTCGGTGAAGTTACTTATTAACTCACACAGTTTTTGTCTGGACATGGGCCCTTTCGAAAGAATTTGTGGCGAATAATGAACGGATGAAAAGATGCACCTACCATATTTCATTTATGGAGATACTGAAAACGATGATGTGCTCCGCATCTTCTTAAAATGCGAGAGGTAGAACGCAGAAGGAACAGCTCTGCAACGAGGTATTAGTGAAGAAGTAATCGAGGAAATGATGATAGGTAAGGAAAAATGAAATGCCGTCGTAAACTTCGTTGAAGTTATTATCCGAAAAAGAGGCGTGAAATGGAAATTTATGCTGAAGAGAATTTAGCATATATTTTTCAAAACAGGCGACCCTGGACGCCGAGAGAGTAATTAATGTGTACTTCTTAGGACGACGTGTTGGACCTCTACCTCGAACTAATGCGGAAACATTCCTCGGATGGAAGGAAAAATCCAAGAGAAATCACCACACACGCAGTAACGATGGTTACTATCTGGTGCGAAGTCATATTTAACCCAACCTCACCGTAAAAAAAAAGTACTAGTACGAATATCAAATCAATGCCAAAACCAATACCATTACCTATACCATAGCAATACCATTACCAGTACTAATACCAAAACCAGCACCAGTACCTATACTAATCCTAATAACAATTCTAGTTCTAATACCGATATGATTACCAATACCACCTCCAACACCAACACAAATACCAATCGCATTACCAATACCAGTACCAGTACCAATATCAATACCAATACCAATACCAATACCAATACCAATACCAATACCAATACCAATGCCATTACCAATACCAATACTAATCCCAATAACAAGTTTGATTCTAATTATTACATATATCAATACCAATACCAAAACCAGTACCCATACCAATACTAATATCAAAACCAGTACCAATATCAATACCAATACCAATACCAATACCAATACCAATACCAATACCAATACCAATACCAATACCAATACCAATACCAATACCAATACCAATACCAATACCAATACCAATACCAATACCAATACCAATACCAATACCAATACCAATACCAATATCAATACCAATATCAATACCAATACCAATACCAATCCTAACTCCAATAACAATTTTGGTTCTAATTATTACCAATATCAATACCAATACCAAAACCAGTACCAATACCAATACTAATATCAAAACCAATACCAATACCTATACCATAGCACTACCATTACCAGTATCAATACCAAAACCAGTACCAATACCAATACTAATCCCAATAACAATTCTAATTCTAATAGCGATATGATTACCAATACCAATTCCAACACCAATACCAATGGGATTCCCAATACCAATACCAGTATCAGTACCAATACCAATAATAATCCTAATAACTATTTTAGTTCTAATTAGTATATCAATACCAATACCAATACCAATACCAATACGAATGGCAATACCAGTACCAATACTAAAACCAGTACCAATACCAATAGAATTACCATTACCAAAACCAGCACCAATACCAATGCCAACACCAATACTAACATCGACTTCCCTACAAGTGAATAAATCGTAACACCCGACTAGCAGCAGGAGCAACAACAACAATCGCCCATAAAAAAAACAGCAACACCGTCGACCAACGGTTACAACAAATTTCAATTTTCAGCATGATTACACAAAGATAAGACGATGCAAAATTTCATCGCTAACAATTTCATAATTTTTCTTCAAGGAAGTCGAAAGTGTACGGGCAGAAAAAGGGGTGAAAATCAGCACTCAGTTGTTGTCAATAAACCATGCAACCTGTCGTCTATCCAACTGGGTAACTTATCGTGGCTTTAAATCAAACATTATCGCATTTAAAATGTTCTGCAACCGCGCACGGCAGCAACATGTTGCAGCGCAACACGGCACAGCTTCCTCAGTTGCGGAATACGTTGCTGTCAGTAGCTCTTAGCGCAACTCTTCGTGCATGATATTTACGCTACTGATATGTATTTATACTGCACGTTGCTGCTGTAAAAACTAAAAATTTTGTTGCATGTGGCCAGCAACAGCTGATGCTTAGGTAGCAAGTGAGTGCGCAAGCAGAGCAGTAAAAAATGTTTTAGAGGCGGCGATGTAGCATTTCTTCAAGTTTTTTCACAGAGTGTTGCTGGCTGTGCGACGGGCATAGCCGCATCACACAACGGTTATGAAAACAGCAATAAAGAGGATAGCAGCAGCAACAACAGTAGCCGCTTCGCATACAAACAGCTGATAAAGCAACCCAATGTTGCTGTTGTTCTTGCTGCGATTGCACATTCCTCCACTTGCCATGTGCGGTCACAGTGTGGCTGTTACTCGGTCTCTATATATGTACATATGTATGTATAGGTAGTTATGTGTGGACGTCAGTGGTTATGCTTCCAGACACCAATGTACTGATATTTCTCGATCGCAATCGCAATCTAGTGTATGTTATTTTGATACTTGTTTTTGTTTTTGTTTTTGTTTTTCTTTTTTATTATTGCAAATGCAATTTTTCTGTTTCTGTTTTGTTTGAAACCAAATGTGCGCTGATGTTGCCACCGCCGCTTGCGCTGGCGTCAGCGCCATTGTTTGTTGTAGGTTTGTGTCTAGCTGATATTAGCTTTTTCATTTAGTTTTGGATTTGCTTTTGTTGTTTTGGTTGTGATTCAGCTGCGCGCATACTTGTTGCTGCCTGCCATCTATGCGAGCCAGTTGTCCGGCTCTTATCGCATTCGCAACTTGTTTTCGTACAATGACAGTTGTTGTTATGCCCATTTATTTAGAGTATTGAATTCTTTATGGTCTGATTGCAGCGTATTTGCTTTCAGTCAAGGTCTGTGCAGCGTTTGACGGGCTGTTCTTAAAATGAGTTCACTCGGTGATCACAGAAGCTAATTGTAATGCGCAGGGAAGATTTACCAACTCCTTCCTCCACTAGATGTTCTTAAGCCATGTCTTCAGCGAAACTACGCCCCCAAAAATATGTAACGCATTCTTTCTAGTGCGGCTTATTGACGCAGTTGAGTGACTCTGACGTGAAGTTCTATATTTTAACTCACTCGAACTTCTTTAATAATTTTTCCACTGCTAAGTTTCCCCATTTAAAATATGTATGCATGTATTTACTTGTATTTGCCTTCTAATTTCCATTCATCGCTCCCCTAATTCTCATTCACCGCGTTTTAGTAGCCCAAAATCTTCCAAATGGTTTGTGCTTAATCTGCCAATTAGAACGCTCCCATAGAGCCACCGTTCATGTCTCCGCTGTTGACATCTGTTTTCAGTTTAGTTTTTGTTTATTGCCACTTAAATTGACAATTCACATGCACCAGCTTCCCAGCATAAACGGAAAGGGTGGGTGTGTGAAAATCCATGTGGCATTGACTTTGAGGGAATGGTGCGTAATTTATTTTATTACGGAAATAGTTAAGTGGATATATCTTATCTTATTTTAATGCGATTTTTACATTATTGCCGGTCTATGAACTAAAATTCGGTTGGGTGCCGAACTCGAAGCTCACGGACTGGATAAATGAAGGAGTATTTTCAAAAAGGAATTTTTTGTTGAGCAGCATCGAGATAAATCGGAGGAGCAGTTCGACTAAACGAATAAGAAAGAGCCTTTGCGCCAATTGTATATAAAAAAATATAGATTTCCATTTCAGCAGCTGATTGAACGATGACGAAAAATGGTATATTCCACTTCACAGTTCATTCCAAATAAAACGTGTTTTGCAATTCTTTGAGGTTGACAACCTTCGCAATATAATCTACCTCAGGTTGGCACCCTAGGGTCAATTGAATTCTTTCTAATATCCCATGAATATGAACTCATACTTTTATTTAGATCAGTGGAATCGAGGTGCCTAAGCTAGGGACATATCCTCAGTTTAGCTCTGTTACTCTGGTTGTCCCAATCGCTTAGAGAATATTTAATAGTTTATAGTTTTTTTTTCATCTTAAAGCATCTAAAAATGTATTCTAAGTGATCACAAGCCGTGTGGTCCCCATAATAAAAGTGTAGTTTTCTATCAATCCCATCACTCAGCTCTTTCTATCCAACGAAAGCGGAATGGAGGCACCTATGTCCACAAACTGCTATGCCTTTTCTTTATATATATATATGGCCGAGCTCCTCCGCCTATTTGTGGTGTGCGTCTTGATGTTGTTCCACAAATGGAGGGACCTACAGTTTCGAGCCGACTCCGAACGGCAGATATTTGTATGAGGAGCTTTTTCATGGCAGAAATACAATCGCAGGTTTGCCATTGCCTGCCGAGGGGCGACCGCTATTAGAAAAATGTTTTTCTTAATTTTGGTGTTTCACCGAGATTCGAACCAACGTTCTCTCTGAGAATTCCGAATATTAATCACGCACCAACCTATTCGGCTATGGCGGCCGCCTTTTTTATCTGATGTATTTCTTTACCTAATGTATTTTTATGCAGAAATATTCACACAATAGTGGGTAGAGTCAGTTTCTCCTTTACCCATTGGTAGACACATTGGGTGTCATGCAGCAATCTGTTATAATTCTAGATTTGCTTATATTAGGATGAAAGGATTTTATACTCGTTTTGAAAAATTTAAATTGTGTTGTTCATGAAGCAGTCAAACTAAGCAGGTGCCTATAAAAGTATACTTATATGTAGAGGTTTCCAAAGGGGTTTTTTTTTAAGGAATGCGATAGTTCCAGGTGAATTTGAACAATTGGCTACGTTGATTCCAAGGGCATGGGTCGATTTCGGAAAAAAATACACAGGGATAAAATTGCAGGGTCTTGGTGGGTAATGTACGCCACTCGGCGAGAGATAAACATAGCCTCAAATATTCAGTAATAAATCAATGGTGCACCTTGCCATGGTGGTTTGATACCACCGAGAACCATCAACAGATTTGACAGACAATAAACATATGCCCGCACTGTCAGGTTTTTGAGTGGGATTCTAAAAAGGTAGAATGGAAGATTGCCCAGGTTGAAGTGAAATAATTAGCGTAACTTTGCTGTAACTTAAATATACAATGATCAGTGATGGTGACTTACATTTATACATAAAATATCATCACTGATATAGATGAGATGTGTGAAAGGATTAAGAAAATAATATCAAAATAATCCACCAATAATTGTCACGAGTATTATTGTTATTAATCTTTTTATTATTATAGTGCATTGCGACCTTTAGTGTGGCCTATTGTGCTTGCCTATGAGCCTATATTTGAAGACTTCTGATGAATTTGTGCACCTCCTCAGACTTGTTGTTCCATACCACCAATGAATTTAGAGTCACATCACCTTGAAGTGTGAGTCTTCACCTTCCCTCAGCTACCAATTCGCAGAGATTGTGCTTTGTTTTTTCATCGCTAAGCTAGCAAAAATAGCTGATGCTTGTTTCTACTAATCCAAGGTTTCTGAAATGATAACGAGGACTACAAAGTCCCATTACAAGTAGTTAGAATCAAATGAGAGTTCGTAAATCCTCTTTTTACAAGCTAGAAGTATAGTCGATGTTATTCTAGAAGGAAGCATAAACTGTTTAGCCTGCCTCTCTTTTGAATTCTCCATCTAGTGTCGGATGAATTCTATGTCTTCATAGTCTTAGTGAGCTTTGATCAGCCCACAATAGGGTTCTGGTCAATGAAATTTTCATGCAACAATTATATGTTTACAAAATCACTCCACTTTTTCCTTTCTGTTTTTCTTTTTTGCTAGAAAGGAAAAAATGCTTTTCTAAACACATAAATGTGAAGAAAAATCTACATTTACGTCACCTCAATATCTTGAACAGGGTTCAACATGCAGTATGCTTGACCCAGACGAATGACCACACGGAACCCGTACTCAATTTTATTAAGAGATACAAAGTTATCTCTTCGTCTAGGAAAAGTGGAACACTAACCCAACATGGCTAAATGATGAATCACAAAAATAGTAAACAGATGGTTCTAAAACGCTCCAAGGAGGAATAGAAATAGCAGGAATAGTGGGACTAGAGCACACAAATCTCTAACACTAAGTACAGATACCACGATTTTCCATGCGGAGCTCTTCGCCATAGTGGAAACAGTGGAAATCATATCCAGAAGAGGGTTCGAGAAAGTAAAAGTTAAAAATACTTTCGGACAGCTAATCGGTTCTCAAAGCCTTGAATAGCTTCACATTCAAATCAAAAGTCCTAACAGAGTGTAACAGTGCACTCAACAAACTGACCACTCATAATCAGGTCTCACTGATTTGGGCACCTAAGGAGCTGGTTCGATATCTCACAATATTAAATAATTAAAATAAAGCTCTTAAAAGCGCACAATAGATCAATCTGGTTACAATGCATAACCCTTACAACCATTTCCATTGCGTCAGCTAACAGGTGATTCTGTCAAATTTACTGAGAGTCAAGTAACGGTTAGGCGAAATGTGGAATCTACTGTGTTTTCTCAACTGTGGGTAGAGTCTGTGGGATGATAATCTCCGGGTACTGGTGATTCAGGTCCAGCCGGTAGGTGTTTGGCCAAGCTTCTTCTCCCATTTATTGAGTTCGTCTTGATGTTTTCCATAAATGAAGGGATTGTTTTTATGAGGTTAGCCATTTTCTGTCGAGGAGTGACCGCTATTAGAAGAAACTGTTTCTATCATTTAGCTGCTTCACGCGCGGACATTTCCATCTAAGCTCTCTCGAATAGTAGTCACGCACCAACCCATTCGGTTACGGTGGGCGATTTATTCTTTGGGAGGGTTATAAGTTATCTGAATAAAGAGTTATTCTTTGCCTGGTCTTCATTTCTAAGTTCCTCCTTGTTGATGTGTCATCCCATAGCAAGGGCTTAGGTCCTATTAATAACGAAGCCGCAACCTCTCTAGCCAATGCATCCGCTACTCCGTTCCCAGTTATGCGCCTGTGTTCTGGGACCCATATGCGCCTTATGCGATTGTGTGTAACTAGCAAGTTTAATTGCTCGATGCAGTCAAGGACCAATGATGACTTAACCGCAAATGATTGAACTTTTACTCATAGATATAAAAAAAGTTATGTTCCAAGGTGAGGCGTGATTCTGGGACTACTTTAAAAATATCCCGAAATCCTCTTCTTTTTCTTCGACGAAATTCGGAGATAAAATTTTTCCGCTAGCATTGGCTTCCCTAGTACACAGAGTTATATCGATGCATTCATTTTATAGAAGTTCAAGAAAATAATTCGAAAGGAAGAAATTAACTTAAAAATCTATATATATAAATGTGAAAATCTGTCCCTATATTCGCTTAAAACTCGCGAACGGGCTCACCTATCCAAACCAAATTTTTAGGCTTTGTTTGGACTATTCAGTAGACGGTTTGTGTTAAAATTTTAAGAATCGGATACCAGGGTCTCGAGAAATAGGCCAAAACGTGAACCCGGGTAACCCTAGAATGTGTTTGTACAATATGGGTAGCAAATGGAAGCTGTTGATGATTCTATAGTAAAGAGTATTTTTGATGCCGCTCCGTAACTAGGGTCTCGAGATATCGCCCAAAATGTGGACCCCGATAACTTAAGGATGTGTTCGTACAATATGGGTAGCAAATGGGAGCTGTTGATGATTTCTATAGTATAGAGTATTTTTCATACCGTTCCGTGACTAGGGTCTCGAGATATAATCCAAAACGTGGAACCGGGTGACCCTAGGATGTGTTTGTACAATATGGGTAGCAAATGGAAGCTGTTGATGATTCTATAGTATAGAGTATTTTTAATGCCGCTCCGTGACTAGGGTCTCGAGATATCGCCCAAAATGTGGACCCCGATAACTTAAGGATGTGTTCGTACAATATGGGTAGCAAATGGGAGCTGTTGATGATTTCTATAGTATAGAGTATTTTTCATACCGTTCCGTGACTAGGGTCTCGAGATATAATCCAAAACGTGGACCCGGGTAACCCTAGGATGTGTTTGTACAATATGGGTAGCAAATGGAAGCTGCTGATGATTCTATAGTATAGAGTATTTTTAATGCCCCTCCGTAACTAGGGTCTCGAGATATAGACCAAAACGTGGACCTGGATAACCCTAGGATGTGTTTGAACCGGTACCTTACCTGTATATAGGTGACCACCACAATCAAATTTTAAAAAAGTACAGAAAAGGCTATTGTGACATCTTTAGAAAGTATGTTGAATGAAAAAAATCAACTAATTCAACTGTTTAAACATTTTACGAGTTCTATAAAGAAAACTTAATATGAAAAATTTCTTGCGATATAAAACAAACATTTTATGTATGGTGGTGCGAAGCCCACTGGATGATGCTAGTTATTTATATTGGGTAGTCGAAAAAGTCTTTTCGTATTTCTAATCAAACTTCAACTCGTTTTTTTATATAATATTTATAATGAACTTTATTAAACCAAATATGTACCATTTTGGTCGACCACCTTTTGCCATTTTTCTTCTAGAGACATTATTCCATCAGTGCAAAACTTTTGTGGTTTCTCGGCGAAAAACTGCGACAAGTAATTTTCACAGGCTTCTCTTGAAGCCAACTTTACTCCATTAAGGGAGTTCTGCATTGACCGAAACAAATGGTAGTTCGATGGTGCAAGGTGAGGGCTATATGGTGGATGCATCAAAACTTCCCAGCCAAGCTCTCCCAGTTTTTGCCGAGTCATCAAAGATGTGCGTGGCATAGCGTTGTCCTGATGGAAGACGACGCCCTTTCAGCTGATCAGTTCGGGCCCTTTTTTTCGATTGCTTGCTTCAATCTCATCAGTTGTTGACAGTAAAGTGTAGAATCAATCGTTCGAGCAGGCTGGAGCAGCTCATAGTGGATGATTCCTTCCAATCCCACCAAACACACAGCATAACCTTTCGAGGCGTCAATCCTGGCTTTGCGACCATTTGTTGAGCTTCACCACCCTTGCACTATGATCTTTTACGCACATTATTCTCGTATTTGATCCACTTTTCGCCTCCTGTTACCATTCGCTTCAGAAATGGTTCGATTTCATTGCGTTTCAGCAAAGAATCGCAGATGTTAATTCGGCCCATTAAATTTTTCACAGACAAGTCATGTGGTACCCAAACATCGAGCTTCTTTTTGTAACCAGCCTTTTTTAAATGGTTCAAAACCGTTCGATGATGACTGTTTAGTGCCTATGCTTATGTGACGGTCCCGGTCAATCTTTTCCATAATTTCATCGACTTTCTCAACGATAGGTCGACCGGAGCGAGGTGCATCTTTCACATCGGAATTTCCAGAACGGAAGCGAGCGAACCATTGTTGTGCTACATGAACTGATACAGTATCGTCTCCGAAAGCTTCACAAATTGCATTGGTGCCTTGCGTGGCATTCTTCCCTTTTTTATACAAAAATTTCAAAATATAGCGAATTTCTTCATTATGTTCACTCATTTTTGAACAGCTATAACTTTTTTTCAACTTCTCCGAATTTAATTTCTTTTTGGTTAAACGAAGCTTAAAATGTCACCTTTCTAACACCATATGATATGACACAGTGTGATTGGTAGCACTGGAGATAAATGACTCCAACGACATCTATTGACAAAATACGAAAAGACTTTTTCGACTACCAATATATATAATTATATATATAATATATATATATATTATAATTTTTTTCAGTTCCACAGACTTGTTCTTATTATATCGTTGAAGTTAATAGATATTTACCTAAAATTGTATTCACTACTCCTGAACTCTTCACCAGCGCAGCTTTTTAAAACACGAAACTAATAATCTAAGCCACACAAATGTCCAAACAAACCATTTCATTTCATTGCCGCAGCTGTCACTTACCACTTGTCAAAATCCACACACAGTAGTGACATGCATGCCATGTCAGCACAATTCTTGTCAATTACTACAATAAATCTTTCCAGCGAATTGCTTTGTGGGAAAAAGACCACAATTTGTAACGGGAATTAGTAAGATATAAAAAAGCAGAAACGATATTAGATGTCGACAATTGACAAGAGGTATGTCAAAATTAAAGAACGATAAATATTACAAAGACAACATTGACAGTGCGAGTATCTGGCGAATGAAAATGGAAAAATTAACCATACGGCGAAGAACGAAATTTTTCTTACCCCTTCTCATTTCCTACCTTTTAAGTGGTAATTCTTGAAAAAATTTAAATTGCTTCATTAATTTTAACCAAATTCGGCAATGCACCGGTAAATGTTATGTTCTTTCCCAAAAAAAAAAAAACACAAATAGAAAAAAACAATCGACTGCATTTGAATTAAAAAAATGCAGCAACCCTAAAATTGGCAACGCTTTGACGCCACCGCCGCCGCCACATGTCTTTGGACTCTAACGGACAGTTGGTTGTTGGCGAAATTTGGTAACTGTTTTTGTTATTGTTTCTGTTTTTTGTTTTTGTTTTACTTCTCAAAGGCGCATGTTGTTTGACAAGTTGCAGTTGCAGTAGCAACAACAAAGGCCACCATTGACAATCAACGGCCAATAGACAGACTAACAATCAACCGGCACAGTCGTCGCAGTAGTTGGCAGTCAGCAACAACTCGTCAACAACATTTAACAGCAGCAGCAATTATTTTAATGACCATTTTATTTACTTAGCATTGCTGCTACTATTGCTGCCGCCACTTGCTTGTTTCTAAAATTTTCAATTGTCTATTTTTTAAATTTCGTAGAATTCCGGTGTTAGTTAGTTTGCGTGTATGGCAAGAATTAATCCCGGTTGCATGCCACACCACACCATATGTTGCACTTAAAAGCATGCGGCAGCTGGATTTGCATATTGTCTGCATTTAACTGGGCGTGTGCTGGCTGAGGATGCAACGCTTTGACGTGTTGTTGCTGCTGCTGTTTCTGCTTATTTGACTTTAACTAACTGTAAATGTTGTTAGCCAGTTTTCGAAACATAATTGTTTAATGCATTTTGGGCTGTTAATTGAAGACAAATGATTTTGTCCAAAGTGATTGCGCTTAATCGCTTTTAATTGAATTCGTATGTTTGCTCGGAGTGAGAATTTATTTCGGAAATTCCACTTAAATTCTACTTACCATTTTGTGGTGTCTTTTCCGCCTTGCTGTTCAACTTCTACATCTCGAAGCTCCCCCCACCACCAGAGGGAGTCTCCCTTGTCTCATACGCTGACGACTGCACGATAAGGCGTCTGGCAATGACATCGATGGCCTGTGCTTCAAAGTGAACACCAACCTCACCGACCTTTCTCGCTTTCTCACTCTTTACTACCTGGACAAAGAAGGTCAAACTACCCCTCTAGGTAAAAGTCGATGACACACCAATTCCGACTGTAAACAATCACAAAATTTTGGGTGTAACCTTCGACAGTTTGCTCTCCTTCTCAGCGCACACAACCGCAATTGCCACTAAAGTTCAAAATCGCAACAAGGCCCTCAAATCGCTTGACGGCAGCGATAAAGAATTGTTGCTATCGACATTTAAGGCAATAGGCTGGCCGGTTCTAAACTATGCTGCGCCTGTCTGGTCGCCTGGAACTAGTGACACGCAGTGGATAAAGCTACAGACATGCCAAAATACTGACATTCGGACAGCGACCGGTTGCCTCCTGATGTCCACTATTCAACACCTTTACAATGAGGCACAAACGCTCCCTGTAATGGAGCACAACAAACTGCTCAGACACCTGCTTGAGCCGGAGCCGCATCCTAGGCACGACAGAAGACACCTTTTAAACTATGCCGACAAGATCCAAGACAAAACTGACAGAAATCTACTGGACCAGACAGTGTTTCTACAGTCAATAAACAACATACATCGGAGTCCAACCACCACCTACAGCAGATGAAGAGCCTCAGCTTTCCCGTGAGACACGTGTCAAACTGGCACAAATATGTTCTGGATATTGTAGTAGGTTAAACTCCTACTTATCCAGAATTAACCCCGACATACCAAACATATGTCCAGCTTGTGAGGGTACCCCGCGCGACACTAACCACCTTTTCACATGCCCTTCAAAACCTACTCATCTAACACCCCTCTCCCTCTGGACCCAACCCGTGGGCCTACCTTTAGATGAGCGAGACGAATACGACCGGTAATATACCCTACACTGACGGAACTTCTATTACTGTTAAAACAACAACAACATGCGATGCAGAAACGTCAGAAAAGAAACGATTCAGGACCACGTGATCTGGAGATTTCGCACAAGGAGAGCCGACCGAAATAGCATAAGGCTCGGTTGCAATAAAGAAGATCTCCTGGAAGATTTCCGAGGAATTTTCACCACATTTCACTAAAAATTGAAGACGTCACAAAAAGAATATTGTTTTCTTTAACTTTAAACTTCGGTTGGAACCAAAAGGAGGTTCCCAGTTGCATGTTTACTAACGAGCATTGCCAGTTCTTGAGTTATAACTAAATTCTTTACATTTAATTGTCACACCATGTCTTTAAGCCATTCCCAACTCGCAGTTCGACTCCACTAAAGGCAAAGACCAAAAAGATATCCAATTCCGCTTGTTATTGAATTACTAGCTAATACTAACATAATTGACATAAATAAGGTATTAAATTTTTATTAAGTGATTAATCTCTCGCTCGAAGCTGACATAAAACTGTAGGCTACTACATCAAAACGCTGGAC
This sequence comes from Anastrepha obliqua, assembly GCF_027943255.1. Taxonomy (NCBI): domain Eukaryota; kingdom Metazoa; phylum Arthropoda; class Insecta; order Diptera; family Tephritidae; genus Anastrepha; species Anastrepha obliqua. Next base: position 10,556,957 of record NC_072896.1, on the reverse strand, counting down.
CCATGATAAAGGGCTTACGTGTCAATTACGCCCGCAAAGAGTAATGAAGTATTTTGCTTCGCACATTTGAATATCTAAAAGTGTGCAAAATGCCATTTCAAATACTTTCGCGTTAGCTAAATTATAAGAATGTACTCGTATAGAGTTCAACGACTTCGGGAATAACTGAATTAATTATTAACCCTTTCCTTGCACCTTCCACAGGAAACATTAATCAACCTGCGCAATGTTTGCAAAATATATAAATGCACAAATATATTGAATGTGAGGGAATGTCACATATCTTCATGCTTACTTACATATATACACCCATAAAAGTATGTATGTTTAGGAACAGAAAAAAAAAACATCAACAGTAGCAATGACACAGACTGAAAATTTTGAAGTGACTCTCAGAACCAGCTGAAGTCTTTCTAGTGCTCGACTACAGACAGCAGAAGACCAGCTAAGGTCTCGATATGGTGAGTCATTGAAGCAGATATGAAAATAACATCAGATGCATTGGAATACACAGCACACATACCCTGTAGGGAATTCCTGAACTAATGACACAAACTTTTGGCGCAGAACTAGTAAGATTTCAACTATTGAGAGCTACTTAATAATAATAATACTAGAACGATTTCTACTCCATTTGTGGAACAACATCAAGACACATGCCAAAAATAGGAGGAGAAGCTCGGCCAAGTACCTAACAGAAGTGTGCGCGCCAATAATAATAATAATAAACTGTAAGATTGCATGCTACCGGTCCTCCAGCACAAAAGATGCAGGTTTTTTTGGGTACCTGCCTTAGTTTGTTTACCATCGAGATCTAAAAGTGGTCAACAACAGATAAAATTATATGTAATATCATCGCTAATTATTATTGAGAAAGGGTAGTACCGTTTTCTAGACGGTGAAGAGTGATTCCGATATATCAAAGGTATTAGAACTACAGTTAAAATCATGGCATTAGGTTCATTGAGGCACACAATTCGTTTTACATGGTCTGAAAGAATTGGTCTTTATACTCAATAGGAAATATTTGGTTAACTAACCGGAAAAAAGGCTAGAAATCATAAATATTTTCCTTAACATTTTTCTACATTACTATTAAGTGGGTGGATTGATGAGCTTTAGCCAACTATTGTAAGGGAGAATATCAGTAAAATAGCAAGAGAATCTCTTAAAGTTAAAATAAGAAGCAGTTTGTGAATAAATTCTAGTCTATTTGAGTAAATTAACTACTCAAGTTGCGTGTAACGACAACTGTCTTTAAAGCGTGCGAGAGTCAAAGTAAAGAGGAAACACAAATAATCGTCCGATAATCTGGAATGGATGCGGCTGCTCGCACAGAAAGTTGAAAAGTATTTATTGTATGCGTAAATTATAAATTTAAGTACATGAACTAACGAACATTTTTTTGAAGCTTTCAAGAAACGAATCTAGAATCTAGCGCTTGGTATAACTTTACCCATTTACTATTGGGACAACGACAGCAGCGCGAACCAGAACACAGTATTCTTTTTTATTGATGTAATTTTTCGACTTTACCACTGGTATGGAGCCATCGAAAAAGCGATGTAGAATCTACTGGTTGTTATCTGTCGACTGCTAGTACTACCTGTAGTTTTGAACTATCAAAAAAACGCCATCCACTTGTCATATTGAGAAAAGAGAGATTCTTCCATGACATAGCAGTTTATATCGGAAACTAGTGCTGGTTCTAAATTCATATAAAGCGAACCAGTAGGGAGGTAGGTAGGTGAAATGGTTGAAGTGCCAGTCTGGCACTCCTCAAGTAGCACTCAAGCGCAGTTTTGATACCATTATGAGAACTCCAACAGGCAATGTCTACAGCCAGCAAGAGCTGTTTATATAATAGAGAATATTAATGGGATTTAGGTGGGCGCATTGCCCTAGGAGCACCCAGTGACATTAGTCATCTACCTGCCAAACCCGGACATTTACTATACAGAGAAACTGCTCAACAGTGTCCATCTCTGAAAGGTCTCCACAGCTTCTGCAATGGGAGTTAAATGGTAACCCTAGCTTTACCGCGTGTGTGCCAATCGTCCAGTGACCGGTAAACACTGCTACGAGTTTGGAAATAGAATAGCGAGGAGTCCAAAGGACTTTCTGAGTCTTTTGTATATTGTACTGGGACCAAATGGTTTTCGAAATAGCACATGAAGGAATGGATCTCCATCTTTTCTGCGCTTTCCTGAGAAATGATTTCTGCAGTTCCCCTCAAACAACCCTTACAAGTGAGCTGGTCGTGTTCTATTTCCCAACTACTACTTTTTCCTGCAGGGTGTATGTGCATATACATACATATATATGCATATATGGGTTCTCACATACATGTATGTACACACACACATCTGTACTCACGGGCACCTATTTCTTTACGAAGCTGACATGTCTGAAATTAAAGGGAGCGTGACGTTTTATGACGCTACCGTTCAACTGGGGTGGCAACGCTGGCGCTGATGCATTCGAAGCTGTCATTATTCTTAGGCTGATTTGGAAATGTGAATGCATGTATGCATGTGGGCATAAATGTGTGTATGTATGTAGGCAATTGCATTTGCTGGCGAATACCAAAGTCTGCGATGTTCATGTATATGTCCCCATGTATGGGTGTAATTTCCTAAGTTAGCAGCATTTGTGGGCGATGGCAGACAATGACAGCAGCTGTCAACAATTTGTTGCAGCGCAAAATTAAAAATTGAAAAACGAAAACTCAATGGCCGCCTGGAGCATGGCTGAGTATTCCTGTGGTTAGACATATGCAAATTTACTAAATTCATTATTTGCAGCAAAGGCTGATATAAAATGGACTTCGATATAAATAAAAGCAATTGCAATAGAATTCTTTTAATTCAATTAAGTGTTGAACACTGATTTGAACAGAGGTTTGTAAGAGGAGCAGGAGGATGTGAAGTATAATACATAGGAATCAACTTACTAAGAAGGAAGGGAATCAGGATGAACTGATAAGTTTTTGTTTCCAAAAACGGAAGAGGATGACATGGATGACATTTGGTTTCAACAGGACGATGCAACTTGTCATACTGCCAAAGTTACACTCGAACTTTTGGTTACCGTTTTTGAAAACCGAATAATTAGCCGAAATTCCGATATCAATTGGCCGCCTCGGAGCTGTCATTTAAGCCCGTTGGACTATTTTTTGTGGAGAGCCGTTAAGGACAAATACTATGCGAACCATCCAGAGACGATAGATGCTTTAAAACACGAAATCAAAGTTGCCATTCAACAATTTTTTGTTTTTTAATTTTGAGGTTTTTTCAATGTTGAAAAATTTTTTATAGAGTTTTTTAATGTGAAATATCTTTTTTTATTTTTAAGTATAATAGCGGCCTCGGTAGTCTACCGTAAGTGCACTAGCCTGTCATCCCAGAGGTTGTGGCTTCGAATCCCAGCACTTTTCTGAATTTACCTCCTTTCTCTATTTCTAAAAAAATCTCATTCCTAAAACCCAAAACCTTATCCATTCTATCCACACAATAGTCAGCGCATTATTTGCATTGCGGCTGCTAAAATAAACAAGAAGAAACAGTTGCACATTGTATCAGTGGCGCCAGCAGGAGGAAGCGGGGACCCGCGGTAATAACGCAGACACCCCATATTTAGCGAAGTCCTTAACCATCTGTGCGATCCTTCTGCCAGAAAATTGTGAAACACAGATGGCGCTTCAATCAGTAAAGAAGGCGTTGATTCTAAGCAAACTTTGGAATTTTTTCATTAATTTTTCCATCTTATTTCTTGTTATATTCTAACTTATAAATTAACCGGTTTTTAGAAAAGTCTAGGGCAAAGTTCAAAATAGTTTGCTCACTTTACTTGGAATCGCTCTGTAGACTTGCTCGAGCGAACGATGTGTTTCAGCTGTTTTTCCCCCAAAGGTAATAGAAATTCGAGGTATCGGCCGCAACTGCGCCGTAATTCGGCCATCTGTAAACACCAATTTTGAATGACTTTGGTCGATTTCTCGTGAATAACTTTAGTAATGTTGGTTTCCAATGCCTCAATCGAAGCTGGTCTATCCACCAAGCGTTTAGACTTTACATACCCACACAAATAGAAATCCAAAGGTGTGATATCATACGATCTTTGTGGCCAATCCACTGGTCCCAGACGCGAGATAAATTACTCACCGAATCGACCCCGCAGTAAATTCAATGTTTCACGGGTTCTAGGGCAAGTAGCGCGGCCTTGATGGAACCAACTGCTGTGGAGGTCACGGGCTTCAATTGCCGGTATCAAAAAGTAATTTATCATGTCGCGATGGCGTTCGCCATTCACTGTTACATTGGCGCCAGCCTCGTCTTTGAAGGAACATGGGCCGATGACTCCTCCAGCACATAGGTCGCACTTGACAGTTGTTTTTAATAGTTTTATGCCTGTTATTCAATGGTTTCGGGTTGTCATTAATCCCAAATATGACAATTTTGCTTAGTGACGTAGCCATTAAGCCAAAAATCGGCCTCGTTCTGAGCCCTCAACGTTGGGCTGAGCGCGCGATGAACACATTTCACAGAGCGTCCATTTTCGTAATAGAATTGTATGATTTGTAAACGTTGTTGAGACGTAAGTCTTTCCATGATGAAAGTTTAATGAATACTGAAATAATTATGTATTTAGTTTGACGCGACTAATATCGTGATCTGTCAGAAAAAAAATCAACCTTATGCGAAAAAGTACCTCCAATCTTATCACCCTTTATAATGAACATACAAGTATTTCAGAAAAGAATTATCATCTGTACAGGGTGTACATAATTTTTTCAGAAAAGGTTTTCTCGAAAAATATTTATTTAAAGTCACTATTTTTTATTTATTTTGATTGTTTGTATTAATATATAATAAATACCTTACCTACTTTAGTAAAAAAAGCATCAACGGCCAAAATAAGAAACTTTGCCGAAAGAACCATACCTCTAAAACGAACTCTAATGTCCCCCAATTTGGGTCGAACTTTTTAGTTTCTTTTCTCATGTAAAGGCCAAAAATGGTGATATTTTGAAACGATTGTATGGGGAACCCCCAGGGGCGTTCCAGGGGGTGTGCCACTGGCATGGGTGGATCGGCCGTCCAAAGTTAGTGGGGGTCGGTCATACATTTGGACTTGATTGGAGCACTCTAAATGGGTCAAAGTGGGATTTTTCGTTCGACTCAAATTGGGGGACATCAGAATTCGTTTTAGAGGTATGGTTCCTTAGGCAAAGTTTCTTATTTTGATCCCTAGAATACGATTTTCACAGAGCAATGAGCTGACAAAGGCTTTGAAGCCATGCAACTCCCACTATGGGAGGTTTTACTGTATTTAGTTGTCAGCGCCAAAAGAAGGTGTACGCCTCATATTGATAACTTTTAATAATTTATTTATTTATTTTGTAATTTCAATTTTCTTTCATAAAATATAGTTCATACTACAACAAGTACCAAATAAGACAAAGTTTCGAAATTTGTACAAAATGTTTAAAAATTTGGCAAATTGCCATTTTTATATGCAAGAACACACCTAACAACGTCAGCAGAAAAAAATTATCAAAAATCAACGCGATTTTTTAAGTACTTGAAATGTGCACTTATACTAAAATTTTATAAACTATAAAGCTGCATACCCGAAAATTTTCCAAATATTGTGAAGAAAATCTTTGAGTTTTTCATGGAAATTTGGCGATTTTTTTACAAATTTGAATATATATACTATAAGAACTTGTTATAAAAATTGAGAATGTTCTCGAGTGATCTAAATTTATTAAATTTTTACCTGAGCAGAAATTGTTGAAAAATACCCTCAAAGCCAAGCTCTATTTCCACATTTTATAAAATCTTTCCCACATATTTTAACCTGCCAATTATAGCCTAATCACTTCATTTTCCACCTGGGAGCCCAATAACACTTGATTTGTAAATTTCTGCAACCATAAAAAAGGAAAAAAAAAGAAAATAAAATCCAAAATTGTCACCGAGTTGCGTACTATCGCTCGCCAATGACTGATCGCTGACTTGTGCGTGTTGTTTATGTACAACCAAATTTGTAGAGCAGCACTGGGTGCCAATTAAGATTCCATTTTAGTGAAACATTTATACAATTTTGTCACCATGTCGGCGCGCATTTGTTTTGCATCAACTCTTCGCAACTCCAATCCCAATCACGAAAAGTAAACTCAACTCTAACTTAAATTTCAATTTCAATTCAGCAACACCAAAACCGTATCTAATCCAAATCGAATTAACATGAAAATGAAATTGTAACCGTGGCAGGCACAATCTAAATGTGCAAACACACACTTAAGTACCTATACGACAGTGAATAAAGGCAAAAAAAAAAAAAATAACGCCAACGTATTCCAATATCAGCGGCAAGCCAGTGGTGCTATGGGCGCACTGACTTCTTTTGGCGAAATGTAGTTGTCAAGTTGTTTAGGCTTGCCATTTTGACATTTGTATATAAACATGAGGATGTCGAGTTCGCGAACAAGTTGACAATTTGTTGAAATACGACTCGTGATCGTACGCAGCGATATTGCGGGTGAGATGATTTTTTGGAACTTAAGGAAAAATGGGAAATTTGAATATGCAAATTTACTTGTCGAAATGCGGTAGCATGAAATATGTGAATATAAAAAAATTTGTGTTATTTTGTATGACGCGGTAGTTCAAACCGAAAATTTGGTGTTTTACAAATAAATAATTTTTATTGAAAAAAAGATGGCATTGATTTTACTTGGCCGTATAAGTAGAATTAGGTATCTGTCAGAGAAGTAAAGATTTGCCCTTATAGCCAAGCGGCCATTAAGGTTCTAGGCTCGCTGATGGTGCGCTCGAAATAGGTCAGAAAGTGCCTGACTTCCCTTTCGATCGCATCCGAATGCTTTGGAATTTGGCTCGTTTTAGTATCTGCTCATAGGGACATTGCGGGAAACTCGGATCGGAGCTAATGCCGCATCCACAATACCCTCCAGATATTGCATCTTGTGATTATCACCTTTTCCGTGAACTTTACTCCCATATAATTAACAAGAACTATAAGAAGCTATAAAAAGGGATATCGAAGCGTATTTTGGCTCCAAGGAGAAACAATTTTTTGAGCAGGGATTTAAAAATGTGCTTAAACTTTGGGAAGACATTGTAAATAATGAAGGAAAATATATTATTGATTAATAAATACTTTCAACATCTTTTTTATTAATTTTAAAACCACCTTAAAAAAACCCACGAACTTATGGACTGACCTGATAGATGAGCTCACCAGACAGGGGAGCGAGCGGTAAGGTGGTTTCGCCGCGAAAATCCGAGATTTAGATTAATTTTAAGAACTTATAGCCTGCTCCTGGAATGAAGTAACTCAGCGGGCGTTGGATGAGTGAACCAACTTGCAAAGGCCGCGAGATCATTCTGCTCATGTGTGGATCGTAGGCTTTTGAAGGAGCTGCTAGGCAAAGCTGCTGCTTTGGAATTTTGAGGATTTCTTTATCGAACATTGTCCGGTAGGAAAGCACGCTGTGAGACTTGGCACTACTTTGAGCCCTTTTTGCGGCAGCGGAGGCTGCGGTGAAATCATCTGAGCACCTTCTGCTTAGCTGCCCTGTTCTAGTGCGGTTAATATTTGGGTTCTTGGCTTCGTTTTATCCACGGAATGGCACAAAAATAATTTACATTCCGACAGAACCTTACCAAACGTTCTTTTGCGACCCAACGGGGTACCCATTTTGAGTTCGCTATTTGACATCCAAATAATACTAGAAAATTGGAGTCACTGATCCATGTAATAAGTCTGTAGTCTCTTTAAGCTCACACATCTTTATTTCCCGTTCGTCTAATATTATAACCTGATTTTTATCGACCACTTCTGGTGTAGTGACCTCAGCCAGGGGTGGCGACTAGAATGTTTGCGGTCGCTTGTACTCGTACGACCGCACCGAAGATGAGTAAACTCACAACGGCGCACAAATTAAGGTGCATAGATAGTTTCAATCTATGGTGAAGAGACCCCATAATACTTTTCAAGCTTTCATTTGGCTCGTGTGATGGTTTTTTCTATCAAACAATTTTTGCTTAAAGGGTAAATAAAATTAATTTTTTCCATTTCTTAGAAAATGGTTCCATTTTTATTGAAATAACACAACACATGCTCTATAAAATTCAAGTTTTTTCACAGATCTCGCAAGATTATTGTCAAACTAATTAATTTTGCTCAGTATTCATTGCACTCCCATCATGGAGGGTCTTACGCTTCAACAACGTTTACAAATCGTACAATTTTATTACGAAAATCGACGCTCTGTGAAATGTGTTCATCGCGCACTCCGGTCAATGTTAAGGGCTCAGCAATGAGACCCATTTTTGGCTTAATGGGCACGTCTATAAGCAAAATTGTCATATTTGGGATTAATGACAACCCGAAGTCATTCAAGAACAGCCATAAATCCATTGAAAACAACCTCTAGTGCGCCCTATGGGCTGGAGGAGTCATCGGCCCATGTTTCTTCAAAGACGAGGCTGTTGCCAATATAACAGTGAGTGGCGAACGCTATCGCGACATGATAAACTACGTTTTGATACCAGAAATTGAAGCCCGTGATCTTCACAAGATTAGGTTCCAACAGGACGACGCTACTATGGCAAGTGGCAGCCCGTGAAGCAATGAATTTAGTGCGTGGTCGTTTCGGTGGTAAATTTATCTCTGACCTAGGACCAGTGGATTGGCCACCAAGAACGCGTGTTATCACACCTTTGGATTTTTATTTGTGGGGTATGTAAAGTCTAAATGCTTTGTGGATAAATCAGCTGTGATTGTGGCATTAGAAACCAACATGACTAAAGTTATTCACGAGAAACCGACCGTAGTCATTCAAAATTGGTGTTTACGGATGGCCGAATTATGGCGCAGTTGCGGCCAACATTTGAAAGAGATTATCTTTAAAAAATAGATGTCATGAATGGTTGTACACAGAAAAAACAAAAAAGTTGCCCAATCAGTTTGAATTTTCGTAGTTTTATTTCAATTTAAAATCCGATACCTTTAAATTGATAAGCCATTATGGTACATAATTGGCGCTCACGTCCTTTGTTGGATTGGCAGAGCTAATACATACTTCTTTTTGTGGTGTGCGCCTTGATGTTGTTACACACATGGAGGGACCTACGGCAAACGGTTTTTTATGAGGAGCTTTTTCATCGCAGAAATACATACGGAAGTTCACCATTGCCTGCTGAGGAGGGAGCGCTATTAGAAACAGCTTTTTCAATCATTTTGTGTTTCGTGTTGGAGATTTCGAACGCGGACAATCCCGAATGGTAGTCAGGCATCAACCGATTCTCGGAATTGATAGTGCTTAGCCGCATATAAATCCGGGTTATTCGAGTTAAGTAGAATCGGTTGTTGTGTTAGAGTATGCTTGTTGGGGTCTGGTTCAAATGACTGATGAAGAAATATTTCATAAAACAGCTAGAAGAATCGGGTGGAAATATTTTGAAAGATCCTTCTTGACAAGTAAAACTACAAACTTCTGCCAATACCAATCAGGCCGGGTCGCTTTGTGGGAGGCAAAAAAATCGCCCATTGCTCTGTGAAAATCATGTTCTAGGGATCAAAATAAGAAACTTTGCCGAAGGAACCATACCTCTAAAACGAATTCTGATGTCCCTCAATTTGGGTCGAACTTTTTAGTGTCTTTTCTCATGTAAGGGCCAAAAATGGTGATATTTTGAAATGATTGTATGGGGAACCCCCTAGGGGAGTTCCAGGGGGTGTGCTACTGACATGGGTGGATCGGCCGTCCAAAGTTAGAGGGGGTCGGTCATACATTTGGACTCGATTGGAGCACTCTAAATGGGTCAAAGTGGGATTTTTCGTTCGACCCAAATTGGGGGACATCAGAATTCGTTTTAGAGGTATGGTTCCTTAGGCAAAGTTTCTTCTTTTGATCCCTAGAATACGATTTTCACAGAGCAATGCGCGTTTTTTAAATCCACCCGCCTTAATAATTATTACTATTATTTTTTTCGGATTGTTGTTGTTGTTGAAGTGGTTGAGTATTTCTCTTGAAATAATCCTAATTAGCGACTAGCGCCGTTGTACAACCACTGTTCCCGTGTGAGGTCTGTGTGTGTTTCTTTTTTGTTTTTAGTCTGATCCGTTTCGTGAGATCCAAACTTTTTATCTCCATGCCTGAGATTTCATTAATTTGCTGTAAGAAAGGCTTAACGAAAGAGCGAAGTATTGTTTCAGGTAGTCCTTGCAATCAGTGACCCACCCTCGTACGTCAACGCCCAAAGCATGAAGCAGGATGTCTTAACTACCGAATTATTGAAGTAGCTAAAAATGGCATTACAACTCAATCACAACCATAACAAATTAAACTTTTATTACCACATGCAGTGATTTGTATTGAAAAAAGATTTTATGAGTCATAAAGAAAATAAAATTCAACATAAAAAACTGACCATACAACGGCCTCTTGCGACTTCCAGACTCGAGGTATAAACTCGCTTGTCAATTAGAATTAATTAAATCTTCATGAACGAAGTAAATAATGGCATACAAGTGCATATTGTCTCGACATAATTGATATATGACAGTCATAAATCCTCTACGCTGCTTCGTAGGAGGGAAATTATTTCTTTGTTTAAGTAGAGCAGCGCGCAATATTCACTGCATTCTGAGAAAACAAATCAAATTCTGCTAGAGTCCTTGAGTGCTATACTTTTGATAAATGAGGTTTTTGGTGCACATTGTTGCGTGTCTGTATTCCATATTTTGTTTTTTTTTTTGTGCGGTGGCTGATCCGCTCATAGTGGCTGATCACAGTTGATTTTTATCGGCATTTCAATTACATTCCTAAACTTCATTTACTTTGCGTCGCTTCACAACCCATTCAACGACTACTTGAACTTCAACATTCTTAACAACTTATTTTACAGTCATTTCGCGCTTTTTAATCAACATCAGCATTTTCTTATCCACCTAACCACCTATCATCTTCAAATGGTCCATTTGTAGCCATTAATCATCGATGTGATGAACTGCATCTCGCTTCCGTCATATTTGACGGCTTTATCTACGCCGCCGCCGACACGAACTAATCGAATTAAGTAAACGCCTGTTAAAGAGCGACAAGATCAATGTTAGCACACACACACACATATATATATACATGTTTCGACATAACTGCGTATCGTCATTGAAGTGGTGTGCATTCCCACATGAGGCTGTCGTACACGCTTAATTGACATCATCAATCAAGTGGCTAGCAAGCGCGTGAAAGTTGTGAGGGGATAAAAGATAAGCAAAAGAGCACAAGAAGAGCACCCATTGAAACAGGATCTTGAGTGAGCAACGAATAGTTATCAGCGCACTACCTCGCAGCAATCATAAGCGTTTATCGATGATCAAACTATTGCAGCCGCTGAAGAAGGCAACCCACACAAACGCTGCAGGAGCGCCAATCGATCACGTTTAGCTGGCGAGGCATTGATTTAAATGTCAAAATATTATGGCAATATTATGATTTGATTGAAAAACGTTGCCGTAAAATTTATGAGCAACCAAACCAGCCAATGCAATTTAATTAAAAAAAAGAAATAATTAAAAAAAAGCAAATTCTCTACTTCTGTCCCCTTTCACTTACCTGCCGCAAATCCAATGTTATGGTGACATATTCAAAGTGCCTGCCATATTGCAAAGTCGGCGATTGCCACCAACGTTCGTCGAAATTCGAATTGGAGATGACCGCTTCGATGGGTCGCTGTTTGGCCACATCGGACGATTGAGCATTGCAAATGCCGCACTGTGTGGCCCATTTCTTATGCGGATATGCATCGACTAATTTGCAATATTCCTCACGCCCACTCTGACCACAGGTGGCATTGACGGTTATATGGGCGCGTGGTGCGACATTGAAGAGTGGCGGAAAGAGACCGCCGCCGGTCATGGACTCCGATTGGCTGTTGAGCATGCGCAGAACTGGAAGAGATACAGAGATGGGGAATTATGTGAAGGCACTTGTAAAGAATTCAATAAAGAATTGTGTAACAAAATTAAGTTCGTTAAACTATTGGCAAATAAATGAGTTGAGTCAGTAAGAAAAGTATAAATTATAATAAGTAAGTTAAGCTGAAGGCCTTAGCAGCCATAGCTTTCCTAACTAGGCTTATAATTTTAATTATAAGCTTCAGTTTGTAATAATAATAATAATAAGTAAGTTATGTGAAAGCTATTTCACAAGGCGTCGCAAGTCTTGTATTGTCTTAAGTCGTGAAACTCTTAATGGTTAAACATTTTTGAGAACTTGAAATCGCAACCACCTATTTTTCAACTAAAGGTTTTTTCAATAAGGGCGGGTAGAGATGCAGAATGTCAACCGTGGCGTTTGCTGTTTGGCACGTAGCGCCGTCCTGCTGGAACCACATGTCGTCTAGGTCGATATGGTTCAATATGGGCCATAAGAAATTGGTTATCATCGTTGTGTAGCGCTCGCTGCTGACGGTGACCGCCTCACCAACGTCGTTTTCAAAAAAGTACGGATCAATGACCCCGCCGGCCCAAAATCCACACCGAACGGTAACTTTTTGAGGATGCATTATCACCTGGTGAACCTCGTGTGGATTGCTGTCGTCCCATATACGGCAATTTTGTTTGTTAACACAGCCATTCATCCAAAAATGCGCCTCGTCACTAAAGATGATTTTTCGCCCAAAACAGGGGTTCTCTTCCAAACGATTCGAAGCCCAGTCAGTGAACAAACGGCGTTGTCTATGGTCATCAACTTTGAGCTCCTGGTTCAGTTGGATCTTGTACGGGTGTAGGCCCAAGTCCCAACGCAAAATTCGCCAAGTTGAAGTCTGCGAAAGGCCAAGTTCTTGTGCACGGCGAGGAATAGACTGTCTCGGGTTCTGCTGTACACTTTCACGGACCGCGGCAATGTTCTCGGCTGATCTTGCGTTCCTTGAACGTATGGGTGTTGGCTGATTGTTTACTGACCCGGTCGTCTCAAATTTGGCCACCAAAGGTTGAAGAGTCGACTTTGAAGGGCCACCACGTGTACCGAAAAATGGGCGCAATACGCGCAACGTTTGCGTTAATGAACACTCATTTTAATAATAAAGTTTTACCATTTGAACGTGCTGTTCAATTGTGTAACTTGCCATGATGATTTGGCATAAAAAACTGAATAGTAAACAAAAGATTTGACAGATGTCACCAAAACAAAATTGCTGCCACAGGACGCCAAAGTCGACCCGTGCCAATTGAAAAACCCTATATAAGAAAATTCGCCATACAAATCATATATGGTACCTTGAAATCGCTCTAAATATATTTTTAGTCTTTTAAAGCTTGCGTCAAAATTTAAATAAATAAACAAAAAACCCAGCTAAAAGCTGAAAAAAAAAATATTTTTTTAATTCCTTTTGCAAAAAATGTCTTATCTTGCATTTATCAAATAGCCTGTAAACAAGTGGCCTTTTCATTAATAAATGGAATGAAATAAAATATCCTGAAATATACATATGTATTCATATACATACGTACAAATAATCTCTCCATTATGCTTCAGTACGCAATTCAATAAGTTTATGAAACACATAACGCTGACAGCTGCTGATAAGCCGCTGAAATACGCCCTCACGCCCATATGCACGCTTTGTATTTGCTCGTAAATTCGACAGTTACTTGCGCATAAAAGTGACAGCAAAGGCATTTCATGAATTCTTAATGCATTTTAAATGCCTCGAATTGCATTTTAAATGAAATACACTTAAGCGATTTTGACAATCCGACGATAAACTGGCGCCCCAAACCGGCAATATTACTCACGCGCACTCAATTCACCGTCGGTGGTTGCAATTTGCAATTAGTTGCGCTTTTAATTTGGAAATCCGTGTTTTTTTTTCTTTCTTGTAATATTTACATTTGCGCGATTCGCTTTTTCTTTTGTTTTCCTAGAAACTTGAAAGCTGTGCTGTGGAGGAAAAAGTGCTTAAGTCTGATTTTATTGTTTTACAGCAGAGCAGAGTTTTCTAAATGAGAACAATAAATTTCTCAGTTTTATGTGAATTGCATAACCATCAATTATTAAAGCTTTGCTCATTAGTAACATTCGATTTTTGACACTCACTTACAAAAGGTTGTATTTAAGAGGGTGAATAAAGTGGAAAATATTAAATCCCTTTTGGTAAAAATGGTAGCAAAAAAGTAATATATTTTCTTACTTAAATGGAAAGAAACTGCGAACGGTCTAAAAAATAAATTTTATTTAATATTTGAAAGTAAAAAATGGTAAGAGAAGTAGTCAAGTATGCAGAATCCAATAATCTGGGGCTAATAGTGGGCTGTGATGCAAATGCACAGAACATTGTATGGGGAAGCAGCAAATGCAACCCCAGAGCTCTCAAGTTCTGGATTTTATCCTGTCTACCGATTTGGTCATTCAAAACACTGGTAACAAACAAATTTTTGTGACCAAAAGGAGACAAGAGGTGATTGATTTAACACTACCAATAGGTCAAATCAACCGATGGCGAGTTTTGGAAGAGGACTCTCTTTCTGATCATCGTCTTATCGAATTCCGACTGGGAATTGATACAATATCAATACCTTCCGGTAGGAATCTTCGAAATGTGGACTGGGACAGGTATGCTGAGCTTGTAACAGAGCGATTACCAAACCTGAAAAAACTCAAATCAGTAGAAATGATTGAAGATACTACTAAGAAATTAGATGATACTTTAATCAAATCCTTTGAAGTACTGTGCCCACTCAGGCAAAGTGGACAGGGGAAAGCGGTTCCTTGGTGGAACCCTGAACCTTCGAAGCTTCGTGTACGGCCCAGAAAACTTCTTATATTAATAAGGCCTTAAAGACCCAAACAGAAGAGAACTGGGCTAATCATCGACTTACACAGAGAGAATATAAGAAAAAAGTACGGAAAGCCAAATCCTATAGAAATTTCTGCAGTAACGTCGAAGAAGTGAGGGAAACAGCGAGACTTTGTAAGGTCCGTCATCTAGACCGCTCAGTGAGGCTGGATTCCATTCGAAAACCTGATGGTTCATACACCATTTCCAGATCGGAAAATAATGGAAGGACCTACAGTTTTATTACTGGTACTGTGCTTTGCCAAAGCCTCCTCTGGACATTTCATCCATCCATGGTAAGATGGGCTCATAGGAAACAAGTTCTGTCAATCCCAACTTTTTTTACAATATAATAAGGTCTGAAATGTTATCGATCGCGTCGGGACTATCCAATTATTCTCTCTGACGTAACTGTTTGGGAAATGCTATCTGTTTGCAAAACATGAACTCCATCTAAATCACCACATCATAAGAAATAAAGCTTTGTAAATTCTCCACTCATCGATTTTGGGTTGCCTCAATTACTCTATCATGTCCTGACTTAAGTGGTATGTATTTCAAGTCATACTACCAACGTCCTGAACATACCGATGAAAACTCTTTAGCGAGTTGTTGCTCGTAAGTAGACCATATTGC
This sequence comes from Anastrepha obliqua, assembly GCF_027943255.1. Lineage (NCBI taxonomy): Eukaryota > Metazoa > Arthropoda > Insecta > Diptera > Tephritidae > Anastrepha > Anastrepha obliqua. Next base: position 10,541,448 of record NC_072896.1, on the reverse strand, counting down.
AAATAAAATATTTTTTCTACAAATTTTACATTTCCTCCACGTTTACTCAAAATTTATAGAGCTAGCAACCCAGTGTCTTTGCTAAGGGAGGCGATTTGTCAAGAGAGAACGAGAAAGCTGGTTACTGAGGAAACATTTTATCATTGAATCATGGTTTCTATAGACATTTTTTTTATTCATAAAAAATAAAAAAATAAAAATGTAACATGTTTTGGTTTGACTCTTTAATTAATTAAATAAATAAAAGATGTATTGTATATTGAAAATTAGGTGGCAACTCGTTTAAAAACAGTTTTATTAAAACTTTCAAAAATATCTTCTACTGTGAATGTTTTTTTTTGTAAGCTTAAAATCTCGATTTATGCAGAAAATAATTATAAATTAAATTTAAAATTAGGCGGCACCCCGATGAAAAAATTATCTGAAAGTTTTCAGAAATGTTTTGTATCTGAAAGTTATAATATCAAATTTTTTTGCTCTTTAAATAAAAAATTTGAATAAGTGGCAACCTTATACAGAAAAATAGAAAAGAAATTACATTTAAAATTAGATGGCAACTTGATTCAAAATATTGTTTCAAGACTTTCAGAAATGTTTTGCATCTGAAAGTTATAATGGGATAGTTACATGTTACATGTTTTGGTTTGACTTTTTAATTAACTAAATAAATAAAAAATGTATTGTATATTTCAAATTAGGTGGCAACTCGTTAAAAAAAAATTATTAAAGCTTTCAAAAATATCTTGTATTGTGAATTTTTTTTGTAAGCTTAAAATTCCGATTATGCAGAAAATGATAAAAAAATTAAATTTAAAATTAGGTGGCACCCCGATTAAAAAAATTATTTGAAGATTTTCAGAAATGTTTTGTATCTGAAAGTTATAATGTCACATATGTTCGCTCTTTAAATAAAAAAGTTGAATAAGTGGCAACCTTATACAGAATAATAAAAAAGAAATTACATTTAAAATTAGGTGGCAATCCGATTAAAAAAAATTGTTTCAAGACTTTCCGAAATGTTTCGTATTTGAAAATTATATAATATTTTTTTTTTCTTAAATGAAGAATTAAAAAAGTGCCAACCTTACACAGAAAAATAATAAAAAATGTTTATGGAAACTTAAAACAAATGTATTAAAACTTTCAGAACTGTTTTGCATTTGATGGCTACTGTAGACATTTTTTTTATTTTTAAACAATTTAAAAATTGAGGCAGCCTTGTAGAGAAAATATTGAAAATAAAATATTACCTTAATGTAAAGTTTCATTTAAGTCGTTTCCGGAATTCGAGTGCTTAGATCGTAGAATTTTTGATAAAACAACTTAAGTGGCATTAAAAGGTTTTGCTTGTCAATCAATAATTATTGCATTTTCATAGAAATAATTCATATTTTTATTTATTATTTTTTAAAGAGATTCCTGAGCTGAGGCAGCAGTGATCAATACTTTAAATAAAGCATTAGAATACAACATCTAAGTGCCTAGAATATGGAAAGTGCTTATGCAAGGTGTTTTGTCAAAAATTCTTAGATAAATACACTAGTGTTCAGAATAATAGCAGTGCCACTTATTGCTAAGTTTCGACTATTTCTTTATATTTTTTTTATAAAAATGTAGTTCGTGCCATAACAATAACCATGTAACTCAAAGTTTTAAACTTCCTCAAACTTAAAAAAATTTTCATATAGATTTAAAATTTTTTAGTCAGATTTTCCAAATTTTTGGTATGCCGTTTTATAGGCCATGAAATTTGTGTATAATAAAGCACAAATTTAAGAGGTTACAAAGCGCGCTGAATTTTTGAAAAAATGTTTTGCTCACCGTCGTAAAAAAAAGATTTCACTATATTATTATACCAAAATACACTAGACTTTAACCCTTCATACTCGCAAGTATTGTAAAAAGTCTGATTCAAATTGCATAAAAAATGAAAAAGCTATTAAAAAACTTTGGAATCAGTGGAAATCGTATTCAAAAGAGAGTTTGGAAAAGGAAAAAATAAAATACTTTCGGATAGTAGAACATTCCTCAAAGCGTTAAATAGCTTCACATTCAATTCAAAAGTCCTTATAGAGTGTAACAGTGCACTTAACAAACTGGCAACTGCAAATGCTCCCTCCTAAGGAGCTGGTTCGATTTCTCCCAGTATTAAATAATTCAAATAAAGCAATTAGGGGCGCACAAGAGATCAATCTGGTCGCAATGCATAACCCGTACAACCATTACCATTACCAAGGTAATAAGATAAACCCACCGTAACTGTATGAAAAATCTTGAGGTTCAAATTTTTCCAATATGGTTACTAGTGCCTTTTTTCTCCCACTTTTTACTTGAGTCAATGTAAGCATTTTTTCATTTGCACTGCATACAAATTTGCATAAAAAATTCAACAAGTTTCGGTAAAGATTTCTTGTTTCAGACACGCGAGGGAGCGAGTTTCATTCCTGACTTTGTACAAAAGGAAAAATTCGTCTACGTCTGCATTTGCGACGGTACGCATGCGCGGTTTGCCGATTAAAAGGAATTTGTATCTGCCTAATTATTCCGCACATGCTTCAATTCACTTGCAAGTATGATTTTTTTTTTTCAATTATATTTTTTAACAAATACTCGTTTATTTAATAATATTTTTTCTGTTTATGCGCAAGTCAAAGCATGGCGAGACTTTTAAAAGTCATTTTCATATGAATTACTTACGATTTTTTATTTTTTGCATGCAATTTTTTGTACTGAAATTATGCAAATTTTTTTATCGCCAAATATGCGTCTAAAAAATGGGGGAAAAAACAAACACAAACCGCACTTGGTCACATTATAAAAACCAACAGCTGCCGACTTTACTATTCTTGCCGTTAATCCGTTGAAGCATCCGCTGTTAAGCGAACGCCGAGTAGTCAGCTGTTTGTAGCGCACACAAGCAGTCTTGCTTTAACGTGGCTTAAGTCAATTTGCAACTGCATTGATTTTCCTTTGTTTTTTTGTTTTTATATATGGAAACAAAAAAAAATTGCAAATTTTGCAAAAATTTATCTACAAGTTCTATTTCCACATAATTAAAAATATTGCAATGCAGAGCTGTCTGGCGAGTCATAGTACAATTTAGTCACACTTGGCGCTAGCTACCAGTGGCATTAGCTACCAACCAGTCAGCAGGTGAGCCTAACGGCAACGGGCTCTGCAGCAGCCAGCCAACCCCACCAGCGCCGCCGCCACTTTTCGGTTAGCTAATGCGCTTAGTCTGCATTAAAAAATGACAAATTAAGTTGTATTTAGAACTACGTAACATAAATATTCGTATAACATCACGTACATATGTACAAGTATATACATATACATATATACATGTCTCCATAATGCATACAAGTGTACTTGTTGTTTGTATGTATGTGCCACATTTGCAAATGGCCAACATAAATGGGTTATTAATTGCTTTCTTGCACTGCATTCATCTGACAGATTTATTCGTTCGTTGTGACAGTTCAAGTTCTAAGTCTTTTTTTATTTAAAGCGTTAAATTTGTTTATATTTATTATAAATTCGGGGTCGATTATTTACTGACATTTATTACCAAGCATTTACACGAATGCAGATGCCGAATGTATTTTTTTTTACATTTTGCATTACCTTTTTTTAATATTTTTGGGGTGGCAGAAAATATTGCAAATTGAAGTGATTTAATGGTCGAAAAACAAAATTGACAACAAAATAGGTATGTTGTCTGCAACAAGTCCGCATTCCTTTTAATGTTGAACAAAAATGTAAACTTGCGTTTAATTTGATGAGGCAGAGCAAAGGCTTGTAATGATTGAGTGGAGTAGGTTTAGTATTAATTGAATTGAAAAATTCTAAGAAAATGCTTTATTTCGTTTAATTTGTATTTTTGAAGTGAAACTTCTTAGGCGCCGTTGGACGTGCGAGAATGGAGAGTAAAATTTCAAGGCCATGCAACGTTTTGGGCATTTTCGTTCCGCGAGAGAGAAAAAAGATATAACGTAGAGGAAAAGGAGAGAGAGAGCCATACCTTATATATAGGGTCCGCCATACAACTTTACCGAATTAAAAATGCTACAAAAGAGAAACTACTCAATATTTTTCGAAACTGTTTTTTTTATTTTAAAGTAGCGCCATCTTGTTGGAACCAAATGCCACCAATATCCTCCACTTCAATTTCTCGGAACAAAAATTCGTTCAACATGGCTTTTTTCGCAAAGTAACGCACATACGCTTCATTGGGTGCTTTTCGTCTTCCCATTGCCGTACGTAATTTTCGTACACATTCTGCAACATTACCATGATTTTCAAAGTAATGTCGCAATATTTCCCAGCTTTCTTTGAGCGTATTCACAACCATTTTCGTTCAGCGGAAGAATGACAGCTAAGTGTTACCATTCTTCAAATAATACCTAGTTCAAATCCGTAACGATAGATGGCGGGCCCTGTATATCTTAGATACAATTTAGGCTATTTTTCCTGAGTTTTTCCTTGTGGTTGCTAATTTCTAGTGAAAAATAACACTGCGCTTGTTTGTTGGTGGAAATATATTTTTGGTGCCTACTTCTTCGCGTTATACTTCCTTGGTGCCTACTGTTTGGAGCGTTTTTTGGTCCCAATTTTTTTTGCGTGTTTTTTTTGTGCCTATTTTTGGCGCTTATTTCCGTTTCCTGGCTAGTGCTTGTGCGTACTATTAAGTGCTATCCATTCCGGCGTCGGATTTATTGATATTGCCTTGCGGTAATTTGTGCCGTTGCCTGCGGTTCTGGAATCACTGCGTTTGAGCGGGTGATAAACGCTCGTAGTTGTGCGCGTTGTTCCCACGGCATTTATCTACACCGGTCGACCCTTCTCCGTTTTTTGTAAATTTTGTCTATTTGTATTCTCTGTGTGTCAAATGTCAAATGTTGTGAATTTATTGAGACGTCTATTCTTTCTCTATCTATATTTTTTTCTCTGTTTGAAAGTTATTAGCAGACAAAATTTTTATATCACTAAATACACAAAAGTTAATACACTTAGGGACCAAAGTATAGAATGACCTTGTATTTTATAATAAATTTAGTTTTAATAAATTTTTATTATCAGCTGTTTTCTTCAAATAGAGAACAGTTAAGGTTACGTTGAATTTCTACGCATGAAAAATATATTTTTTTTTTTTGTTGTCATGGCATTATTAGCATTCATAGGTTTTCTTAGGAATTACTGATCTAATAAATTGCTATCTAAATGTCAGCTAAATGTAGGTCCACGAAGCAATGTGGTGTAATTCGTAAGCCTGCTCATGATTCCCATAGAGATCATCTCCAACTTAATGTGCAGAAAAGTGCCTTTGGTAGAGCCAAGAAATGGAAACATGTTGCTAAAAAGTGATTTTAACTAGCTACACTTATGCTCGAAATAATAGTTACCAAGTTGTTAAAAAAGTACAGCCCATTCTACAACAAAAATTAGAAAACTCAAAGTTCCAAATTTTTTACAGAAATCAACAAAAATAGAGAATTTCACAAAAAAAAGAAGATAATAAAAATACATCACAATTTCCAACTTCTGAGTATGCAGTTTTATAGCCCATTCAATTTCAGTATAACAAAGTGCAAGTTTCGAGAAGCTCAACATATTCGTTGATTTTTGACAATTTTGTTTCACTGCAGTTTGCGATTTTCTTCATCTAAACCGGCTGCTTTATATGGAAGAAAGCAACAGAAAAAATTGTTGTTAAAAAGTTGATTTTAAAAGGCTACATTTGTGAAGAAATAATAATTACCAAGTTTTTGAAAAATATTGTACTTTCTGCAAGAAATACAATATAACTCAAAGCTCCAAATTTATTGCAAAATCCACTTAATTTAGTAAATTAAAGAAAAAAAAACATCTGAAATTTTCCAACTTCTGGGTATGCAGTTTTATACCTCATTCAATTTCAGTATAACAAAGTGCAAGTTTCCAGTGGCTTACGATTTTTGTTGATTTTTTACATGATTTTTCGCTGAAATGCTACACTTTTTCTTCCATATAAAAGGCCTCCGAACATTTGCTTTATATAGAAAAAAGCAACAGGAAAAATTGTTTTTAAAAGAGTTGATTTTAACTAGCTACTCTTGTGTTCCAAATAATAGTTACCAATTTTTTTCAAAAATATTGTACTTTCTGCAACAAAAACCATACAACTTAAAGTTCAGAATTTTTACAAAATTCAAAAAAATTTAAGACATTTGGGGGGGAAAAACAAACAAAAAATAAAAATATATCAAAACTTACAACTTCTGGGTATGCAGTTTTATAGCCCTCTCAATTTCAGTAACACAAACTGCAAGTTTCGAGTATATTATATTCGTTGATTTTTGACAATTTTGTTTCGCTTGTTTTTTCCATATAAAAGCCTCCGAGCATCTGCTTTATAAGGAAGACAATTTTGAGATGCTTCCAACTTACACTTTATTGTGCTACAATTGAATGGGCTATAAAACTGCATACATAGAAGTTTTCTAAAAATTCGGATTAAAAAGTAGAAACTTGGTAATTCACTGGGTTGCCATTATTTTGAATACAGTTGCTTAGGGTAACTGGTAATACAGCTTCTGGAGAGAGCGGAGTTTTTTTAGTTCTAATCGAAGGTTGAAGCCAATATCACGTCTGATTTTTATTTCAAAAGAATTTTGGGAAAATACGATTTTTTAGTATCTTCATCAAAATAAGTGACTCAGGTTATAAACAACGAATTGTGCTGCAGTTTTATATGAAATCCCCTGAAAATGTATGGAAATGAGTCGAATACTCACTGAATATGACATTTGGATGTGTGAGTATATTTTCGCCTGAAAGCAATGTTGAATTTTTTTCAGGAGGTCGAAGCATCTTATAACCGTAGCTGAGTGGTTTTATTTCGGATGATTGCCAAGGGTATGATTGCCTGAATAGGTATTGTGTAGAACCGAAGATGGGATGCAGGCTTAATCAAAAGTACTATAGAGAAAAAATATTTGGCAAATTCTTACTGTCCATTTTTCTTCTCTCACGTTTTTCTTTCTCTCTTTACAATGTGGGGTGCGACAAAGCTTCCATCACAATGCTCCTCCAAAGCGTTAATCTTGAGATTGTGCTTCGTAGTTACGTATTCCCCAATCCTTGAGATCATTTTCCACTGCGTCTATCCATCGGATTCTCGGTCTGCCTTTGGCCTATACGCGCATTAGCTTTCCTGTCGTGGCTTTCTTCACGACACATTCAGAAGGCATTCGGGTAACATGACCTAACAAACTGCGCTTTAACAAACGCACAGCTGTCTCGTTCTGAGTGAGATTTTTTGGATCGGAATTGTAGCGGATTCTATAGGTATCATCATCCATTCTTATTCGGTCAAAAATCTTTCTTAGAACTTTTCTTTCTTTCTTTCTTTAAGAGTCCATATCTCATACCCATACCTTAAGGTTGGTCGGATAAGGGTACACTTTCCACTATTCTATCGAATATTTTCTGCAAATTTCAGTTTACTCAGATCAATAATTATTAAAGTTTCACACGTTTATTCAGCAAGTTTTTCTATTTGAATCTGAATATGCATACACATAAATAGTGGGTGGTCTATGCATTGGTTTCTTTTTAAAAACTAAAAAAAAAGACGAAATGGGCGATAGCAAATGTTTCCATTACTTTATTTATGCAATTTAATTTAAGTGCCTGCCTTAGCTGGATTCATAGTTGCGAACCCTGTTAACCCGGGTTTTCAAGATCTTAGGGACAGTTTCTGGCTCTATCTCACAAAGTATTATTATTACTAGCTGCCATCACACCGACTTTGGGGGAATAGTGCCAATTTTTATTCCAATTCGTGTCCGTTCTTTTACTCCAAAAGTCGTTGCCACACTTCGATTCCATTTTCTTTTACTTGTTTCGGTTTCAGCAGGAAATTTTAATCAGGAGCGATAAGTTGTTAGCCTAGGGCTGCTATCTTAGATTTAGCTGGTGGGAGCTGCATTTCATTTTTCAGCCGCTCGCTACAAAATATACGCAGTTTTGGGCTAAATGCGTATTGAAAGGCGGCACTTTCTCGCCTTTTCTGCGATGGGTTTGACCTGGTAGTTTTTAAAGGACTGTACAGAGTCCACTACCTAACCTTTACGTCCGATTGTCTACCTCCCGCTATTTGTGCGGGACTGATTATTTGTTAGGAAAAACTTATTCGCAGCTAACCTCCGTATCTGAAGGCAATTCACTATCCGCAACCTGTGACCCGTCCAATAGCGTGCAGCACGGCAACGGAATCTCACGAACGACTTCCTCGATTATCGCCTTAAGGACCTGAATCTTTATTAGATTGTGCGCATAATATCGGTCCTTCACGGTGCCACATGAAAGTAGTCCAACGACGTGAAATCACATCTCCGAGGTGGCCAGCCAACATCGCCGTGACAACTGATAACACGATTACCGAATCAAGAGATCAATTTCAAGAGATGGAATAGCCTGCCGATTTGTGCCGCCTTCGAACGGCACATGATTTTTTATGAGGAGCTTTTTCATGACAGAAATACATTTGGAGGTTTACTATTGTCTTCCGAGGGCGACAGTTATTAAATTAAACATTTTTATCAGCGGGCACAAATAATTAAAAATACACTTTATGGACCACCCTGTATATAGTATGTATGTGTGTACACTTTCAATCAATGAAAGAAGGTATTTCAACACGTATCTGCAACCGCAGAATTTTATAAACAAAATAAAAACAAATAAAATTCAAAAAAAAAAAAAACAACAAATTATATCAAGCAGCAAATTTCAATGCCAACCAAAATGATGCAAATTTTTGATACATGACACCCTGGCACCAGTGTGCAAACAAATAGAGCTACAAAACACTCCTTATGGGTATGTATGTACATATGTACACACATACATATCTAGACATATGTGAAGGGCCTTAAAAGTTGAGTAACCTTTTCAAATTTTTCATAAAAGTTGCAGTATGAGCATTCTGATTTTGATGTAGATATGTATATTTGAGCACACTATTGCGCAATACGAATTACGAAATGCTTAGGAAATAAAGGAACTTAGATATGAATGTCGGTCCATTCGTCTGCTTGTCCGGTTGCCCACCTTTGACAATACGACATACTCCAGCTTAACAAACGATGATTCATCATTTCGCTACTGATAACAGTAATCGTGTGACTTATTGTCAGTAGAGATAATATCCTCTTTTTTATTTGCTTCATTAACAATTTGTTATGCCTGGAACTGAAAACTTTCTTCATTTGGAGCACTTTTGATCTGGGACGATCAAATTCTGTGATCACATTCTACGTTAAAAAAACGAAATACTCCAAACCAAATTTCCGAAGAAATGTTATCGGTTCTTGGGGATTCTGTACCTTCAACGGAACAAAGAGCTATGAAGAAGATCCCCGCCCTTGTCGCGCAGTTACGGTAACGATCGAAGAAAATATTCAATAAGTCTAAAAATTAATGCTGACCACTCAGAGCATTAAATTGTGGCAGATAAAAAAAGCAATTATGATTAGCAAAGATTGAATTAGAAAGATTTTACATAGAAATTTGCACACCAAAAGAAATATTGTGCATTGAAACCGCGAAGGCTCACATCGCTCGGCAGGCAGTGACTATTGCCGAACTTTAAAGACTCTTCGGAATTCTGTCAGAGTGCTTTAGATAAAGTTTGCCACCGTTGCTAAAATCTGGATTCGGCAGTATGGTCCAAAGCCCAAGCAAAAGTCAGTGCGGTTAATAAAAAGGGAAGAATAGCCTCCAAAGGAATTTAAGTCGGCGTTGACGGTTATGACTACCATTTCTTGAGAATCCAAGAGAATGAAACTCTCGATTACTTATCTAAAGAGAATATAATAAACGGACAATACTACGCTAATGTACTGGGTTAGGCACATAAAACAGCCGTGATAAGTTGCCGCACGGAATTCGAGATGGCTCTTAGCTCTACGATGTCCAGGGAAATCGGCCATCTACCCTACGTTTCGGAGCCAGGACATAGATTTTCGGACGATAGTAAAGTGAGGCAGTCGTACAGAAGAGTCGTAACGGCATTTGCACCACTTGGATTGTGAGAGATGCCCTAAAAGTTACGGAATTCATAGAAATTTGCCATCCACCCTACAATCGGGACCTGACAAATTTAAAAAAGTAGTCGCGCCGACAATGATTTTCAGGCGAGCGTTAAATGCAGCATATGAGGCAGTCGCATATAGGAGTCGTGGCACCATTTGCACCACTCGTGTTGCGAGGGATTCATAAAAATCAGCATTGCATGCTATAATCAGGGTCTGGTAAATTTAAAAAAGGTGTTGGGCAGATAAAGATCGTGTTGGGAGGGATGCATTAAAAGCTTAGGAATTCATAAAAATGAGCCATCCGCCCTATAGTCGAGATCTGACAAATTTAAAAAAGGGGCTGCAGGGACAAAGAGTTTCGGGGGATAGTGAAATGAGGCACATGCGGCATTCGAAATGAAACGTCGTTGCACCACTCGGATTGCGAGAGATGAAAGTTACGGAATTCACAACAATCGGCCATCTTTGTACAATCGATATCTGGAGTTGGGCGACAGGCGGCCAGCCGGTCTTAGAAAGCAATTTCGAAGAAAAATTTACCAGAGAAATCTTCACTTGAGGGAGATTCCATTGAAAAATAAAAAAATGAAGACCATTCACTCAATAAAGTTGTATGGGCGACGACGTACTGTAAATAACAGCACTTCGAAGTACCTTGCTAAGTTCCTTAAAACTGATGATGTATTTTTTCAGCTTTTCAAGCAGCTGTTTTAGTTTTAAAGTCACCTATGTATAACCAATTCAAAAATCGTCCGACAATGCAAAGAAAACTTAATACTTTACCGCACACGACGGGCATCACTCTCATCTGGATACTTGGCCATAGGAACAAGGAAGGAACTGGCAAGATAGGAAGCATCCTATAACGAGTCCGAAGCGGTAGAAATAGGCTGTCCTCAAGACGAACACAACAGGAAGATCTTCTTGCTATTCCAAAAGCAGACCATTGACAGATGAACTAACATGAATACCTCCAAAACAACTAAACAAACGAAGCTCAATTTCAACAAATCTAGAGCCGATGAGTCATACCACGACCAGGCATATTCACAATTACGCCCACAATAACCGGCCACATGTCTCTTGGATACCATGCCTGGAAGATGGGGTGACTGTAAAACGATAGTCACTGTTTCACTACAGTCAGTCTTTCACTATTTGTGGGAATGCTCATGTCTGGATTGCTGAGGAAATTCTCACCGGTTAACTTGAAAGAAATTGCCGGAAAGAAAAAAAAACATGGGCAAATTCATACTTAAATCAAGATGGTTCGTCTAATAAAAAGCAGTGGTTATAAAAGTGGTTTATCGAAATGTCATATTTTATGCTAATTGGGTCGGTGCTGTATCATCCAGACAACACTTCCACCATCTTAATAATACATAGAATACAGGAAATACCTGCAACCGAATAGATTTGCATAGAATAGATAAAATCTGGTTGCACTCTCTTTCTGCTCTAATATTAATCTAAGCACATAAATAATTAAAGTAAACAAAGCTCAAGCCGCTAGAAGGGGCACGCAGATAGCATCCAGCTATATCCACAGCTCATTCCTCCAACCCCCCATAACTCAGATCTCGAATTGATTTTAGTTCTTTTAATTATAAAGAAATCCATAACATTCGCTCAAGTAAGTTGCTCCCATCGGTAATGAATCACAACAACAAACTCTCCCTCCTTTCAAGAGTCATCCGAGTCATAGGGCTCAACAAATTTAAACCTCCAGGAGTTTGATTTCTTCAATTCGAATCCTCTGATACTCTCTCATCTATTTCTCTTCTCATTTTTCTCGAGCCTGCAAACGCTTTAAATACCTTCCAAGCTTTCTGACCAGAGTCTTCCCTTTTTCTTCTAAATTTAGAAAATTCTGCAAACATTAATTGTGGATTATTCAACAGCTTTTACTCATTCTTCCTTATTGCTCTACCCATTTACACATATGAACATCAGTGTGCTTATATATATGAGATGTATGAATGTTTATAATTACCTATAGGCAGAGTATTCCAAATGCTCTTTACAGGCTGGCGCATGCCGCCTTTGTTTGCAGCTACAGTCATTTCGCTGCAGCGGGGGCCGGTGAAAAGGATGTTCTGTGTGAGCGACATGTTTATATTTTTTAATGAATAAACCATCTTCTCTAGTGAAAACATGTCACTCAACAGCTGCTGTTTGGCATAAAGTAACGCAATTTTTTTGGTTTTTGCTGATTCTTAACACACATTTTATTGTGTTTTTTTTTTCGTTTTTGCTTTGCATTCATCATTTCTGCCGACAGCTGAGGTTAAATAAAAGCTTTCATATGGCTACAAATAAAAATAGTATTTAAAGTTATTATCATTTCTACATTTGAATGCAAGTACACATAGTAGTACATATAAATACAGTAGGTTCTGTTTTTATGCGGCTTTTTTTTATGCGGTTTTGAAATAGTGCGGTTTTTTTTTAAATTACAAAATGCATGTCGACCTATGGGGAATTGTACATATAAACAAGATTCTAAACCAGCTAAGCAAAAACTCATCACAGATTGCATCAGAAATGCTAACCCTACAAGTATGGAAGATATATAAAGATATAATTTTCAAAGATACAATATTTTGTTTATGCGATTTTATTTAATTATTTCAGATTCATGCGGTCTATGGAACGTATCTATAGTAATAATATGGGACTAGTGCCCTTTTTTATGCGATTATTTCAGATTTATGCGGTTTTAGCATTTGAAACGTATCTATAGTTTTACTATAGAACTAGTAGCTTTTTTTATGCTGTTTTTTCTTTATGCTGTTTCTTGCGGAACGTATCTACCGCATAAAAACAGAACCTACTGTACATATAATTGCCGCTCACATCCTTTTCGGGTGTTTGGCCGAGCTGCTCCTCCTGTTTGCGGCCTACGTCTGGTTGATGTTCCCCAAATGAAGGAACCTACAGTTTTAAGCCAACTCCGAATGAGAAGTTTTCTCATGGCAGAAATACACTCGGAGGATTGCCATTGCCTTTCGAGGGGCGATCGCTATTAGAAAAATGATTTTTTTTTTTCATTTTACTGTTTCACGGAGATTCGAACCTACGTACTCCGAATTCCCATTTAACTACGGCTATTTCAAATAGGTACCCAAATTTAAAGTTCTTTTTAACTTTTTTCTTAATTTAGAGAAAAGAGAGATATTCGACTCGAAGGTTAGGTTAGGTTTTTATGGCTGTCGGCTTAGAGTTGCCAATTCACTTAGTCCGCATATGTAGGTCAGTTGTGGCACCACTCTGCAACATGGAAACCTCAGTGTTTATTTTCCATGAAACCATTTAGACGATCTTATGAAGCGTTGGATAGGTTTTATTCCAACACCGGATAGTTCCGTGAGAGAGTCTAAATGGTATTTTCCTAACAACTTTGCTCTAACTCTTAGCGAGGCTGGGCAATTACAAAGGAAGTGTTCTACTGCTTCTTCCCTACAACTTCTGCAGTATTCATGAGAAAATATTACTAACCTAGAAGAGTGGCAGTGGCCTGGCTAGCTCGTCGGCCTTGCAATTTTCTTCAATATCTCTACGTCACGGACTCTATATAGGGCTGACCTTGAAAACGGTGCCAATATTATTTAGAGCTACCGGACAGCCTGAGCAGCTTTTGATCTTAGTAAAACTGCATCAATTAATTTGATGGCCATCTCGCTGTCCAACAAGATATTTCGACTCGACTTTTTCGACTTCTAAAGCACTGACAAATGCATCGCCATTAATAAATAACGAAAAATTTCAAAATTTTAAACAAAATTCTCTCAACATAGTTCAAAAGTTCAGATTTTTTTTTAGGCCTTCAAGCGACAATGCAATTTTAAATGAAGGACAACAGCTTAAGCAACACATATTTTACGATCCTAAGCTCACATTATTTTGATGAGGGCTACCTTGCTGAGGTTTACCTTTATCTCTTTGTTCATAATTGGAGTTGAAGTGATGAAATGCTACTACGGCGACAACATCCAATGAGGCGTCCCTTAGAGTGTTCGAGAGAAAGATTCCGCCGAAGATTTGTATACCTTTGCACGTTAGCAACGGCGAGTATCGCAGGAGAAGGAACAATGAACTGTATGGGCTTTAGGGTGCCACAGACATAGCGCAGCGAATGAAGATTCAGCAGCTACGTTGGCTGGGTCATGTTGTCCGAATGGACACAAAGGCTCCGGCACTGAAACTATTCGATGCGGTAAAAGCAGAAGAAATATGAGGTGGGGAAGGACTTGGATTCACTTGGTGTTTCTAATTCGCGCCGGTTAGAACGAGAAAGAAACGACTGGCGATCTTTTTTAAACTTGCCCAAAATCGCTCAAGCGCTTATCGCGCCTATCAATAAGAAGAAGAATAGTCGACGGCACGCGCATTTAGTCTACCATTAATGCAATACCCTTTGATCTTTGTAATTAGGAAAACAAGATCTGAATAATTGTCAATTTCTAGATTCTGATCAAATTATTTACATGTGCAAGTACTGAAAAGGGCAAACATGCTAACGAGTAATCATTAGTGTGTGACTAAAAAGGTACTCAGACTGAATTACTTTTACGCTCTCACTTCCAAACCTTCCCGCCTCTCAATCCATTTCACTTCGCCATCAAACTCACATACTTTCCTTGGCTGCATATTTTTTTTATTTCGTTGTCAGCAATTTTTGTGTCGTGCATATTTAATTAAATGCCAACAACAACATCAATAACAAACACAATTTTATGCGGTAGCTGAAAATATTTTTGAGTGTAGAAACACTGAGGATTAAGCATGAAATGTCGCGGTCTTACAATGCACTCACGCAATTGCACTTAACCGCCGCCCTTGCGAGCCAACTCCCGTTTGGGTGTTCACTCCGGCATACATATGTGCAGCAATACATACAAACATATGTAAATATACATATATACAAATAAGTATGTAGATCCGCGAAGAAATTCGCAGTCAATTGTTTTTTGTTTTGCCTGCCGTTTGCTGACAAAAACTTTATGATTTGCAACACAGACGTTTTTGTGGGGGAGCGCGACATTTGCGATACATGCGTCGGTGGCGATGGCGATGGCGGCCGACTGGCCAAATATCTGTCCGTCCGCTTGAATTTCACAAAATGCATATTCACATGCAACATAACAGCAGCACCGTCACAAAGCGGCAAACAAACAGACGGGTGGGACTCAAAAATAGCAGCGTTAATAATAGTTTGATGTTGGTGCGTGTGTGCGTGCGTGTGACTGTGTGCGTTGCGTTTTTGCGGTGGCTCGCATATTGCACACGTGACTCATGTTGACATTTATAATGGCATCACATACGCACACACACACACACATGCGTTGGGTGTTTTTTGACTTCGCCGCAAAATTCTGGCTTTTGATGAACATTTGACAACTGAGAAGTTGACAGATTATGACAAATTAATGTTGCATATGGAAATTATATGCATTTGTGAATTTGCGCATGCATTACACGGATATTTATGTCCATTATTGGGAAATAAAAATTGCTGGCTTTGCGATTTGACTGGAACGAACTTTTGCCTCTGACTCTCAAAACTTGTCAGAGCCTGAGTGAATGAAGTCGGAAGCTTAAGTCTACACTCGGAGAGTGAAGGGCAGAGTATATGTACATAGTACTGGCAAAGAATTTCTTTTCCACTAATTTTACTTTTGGAACGAACAATAACTTTGTAAATATCAGCTGGTGCCCGCGTCTTCGCTTGCGTGTCAAATGATTTACTTCATCATCTTCTTGATTGGCGCAACAACCGCTTCAGTGATTTTGACCAAGTTTAAGAAAGCGCACCAGTCGTTTCTTTATCGTACTAACCGGCGCCAGTTGGAAACTCCAAGTGAGGCCAAGTTCTTATCGCCTTGATTTTCGAATGCAAAGAAGGTCTTTCTCTTCCTCTGCTATCACCAACCAGTTGGTACCGCCTCAAACTATTTTAGAGTTGGAGCGATTGTGTCTATTCAGACGATATGACCTAGCCAGCGGAGACGTTCGTTTTTATTTGCTGTTCTATGTCCATGCCACCTTAAAGGCCATACACCTCACTGGTTTTTCAACTGCGATCCTCGCCGTCGCCCACGAGCAAAGATCCAAAATCTCCAGCCAAATCTTTCGCTCGAACACTCCAAGGGACGTCTCATCAAATGTTGTCTTCGTCCAAGCCGAATATTTATCCGCCTGGAGACGCTTGGTTTGAGACATTCCCAAAAATTTCAATTTAAAGAGTATTTGAGCTACTCAGCATCAAAAAATTTTCACAACACAGGCGCGCTTACATCCTGAGCTGAGCTCTTCCTTCTTTTTGTGTTGTGCGTCTTGATGTTGTTAAACAAATGGAGAGACCTACAGTTTTATGTAGCCTCCGAACGGCAGATGATTTTTATGAGAGCATTTTGGCATGGCAATACCTTCGAAGTTTTTTTATTGCCTGCCGAGGAGTGACCTGAAAATTACTTCAGTATTATAAAATCTTCTGAATCCTAAATATTTTTTCATATTAAGCAGCCAACACAGGTATTTTTAGCACTGAAACCCCTTCAGGGGGCCCGGTGGTCTGAGCTCGAAAATGTGGGGTATTTTCAGGATTTTTATAATATTACAATAAAAATATGAAAAACGATACTTAAAGTTTTTAGGCTTTTTATTTAACTTCTTTTACATACGAAAGTTAAAAAACAAAAAAATTTATTTTAAAAAATGGCGCTGAAGTTGACCCTGCCGAAAATTGGATCTGGACGGTGTTGGCCATTTTGGCTCTACTATTTATCTGAAACACAAAAAAGAGGTTGTCTGTAAAGTCGGTTTACTGACGATAGTTTAACGTGACAACGTCATAAGAAAATATTGATGGAATGGTTGCAATTTTCAAAACAAAATTTTAATTTTATTTGTTTGATAGATATTTTGTATGGATATAGAGGAGGAGGTAAATGGAATTGCAATGGAATAGGTCAAGTTACATTTACACAAACGTGAAAAATGACGAAACATTTATCAAATTCATGAAATATATCTTCAATTTCGATTGTGCATCAGACGTTAATAAGTCAACAACACTAAGAGGCTTCATCATCGATTTGCCTTCTTCAAGACACTTTACACTCGAAACACTCCCTTTCATTTCCTACTTTTTCTATCATCGTCCTATTCTCAACAGAGAAATGGTTCATTACCATGCACACAGGAAGAAGGCATATGCAAATACAAGTATGTGAATTTATATACAAATGCGCATATACATAAATATATATGCTCACTCAAGTAGGACAGAGCCAGATGTCGAACGTTGCGGGGCCGATTGTGCTCTTTGTCGTTCGTTCCGCGCTCTCGCTTGTAGTTCAAGCACATTAGCTTACATTTGCTTGCGTACGGAATAGATTCGTATATTTGATATGACCATATGACTTGTATGCATCTTTACATATAGATTTGTTCTTTTTGAAAATTGCGCGAAATTGTATATGTATATGCATGTTTATATACATATATTAGTATACAACATATCTTATAAGGTATATGGTAAATATTACAATACCATACATTTTTTCCTTCATATATAATAAAAAAATTAATAATAATAACATTAAAAGAACAGGTATTATTAACAAACTTGGTTTTATTTTAAATTCCTCAAGTAAATCAAATTAATAATAATTAATAAGAAGGCATATGCAAATACAAATACGTGGATTTATATATGTACATATGCGCATATACATACATATATACGCTCACTTAAGTAGGAGAGAGCAAGATGTCGAACGTTGCCGTTCGTTTGCTTTGTTCGTTCCGCGCTTTCGCTTGCAGTTTATTCAAGGTAACGGCAATGAGCAAGGTAACGGCAATGAGCAAGGTAACGGCACATGAGCAAGGTAACACTAAAGAGCAAGGTAACGACACATTTTTTCGTGCGTGCAGCCGGTTAAATCGAATTATAAGACGTTATCACGTCAAAACCATAAAAATTGCTATGTATGTCCCGTAGTAGAATAAAAAAAAATTTGAGAACTGGCGCGGTTTTGAATTTGACACTCTAAAAGTCGGGGATTTTCCAGTTTTTTAATAAAAAAAATACGAAAATATTGAAATAATAATATGATTCTATTGCGGGCGATAGCCATTGATGTTGTGAACAAAACACTAAAATTTCAGACGATTCGGTTGAATAGTGTTTTTTTATTGACAACACCAGGCCGAAAAAAGTAGTTTTGAGATAATTGACGATTCTGACTCTAAAACGGCTGTAGAATCGAAAATACTGGGAATATCCTTCCAAAAATTTCACAGAATATTCTTACTTTTGAAATATAAAAAAAAATTGATTTTTTGAAAATTCTATACCACCGGGTCCCCTTAAGCGAACACATCCGCTTTCAACTCGCTCAATAATTCCACTGTTCAATTACCACAATTAGACCGCTTGTGTTTAATAATAAGGAAAGTTCACAATAAATAAATACGAACTATTTTACATCGCACCAGTCCTCTATGAAAAACAGCGCTAGTAAAAATAAATTTCCAAACTTTGGTTTTATATTTAAATATTTGCGGACAACTTCAAATTATGCGTAAGCGTTAATGTGGCATACCACAACACATCAGGCATGCAACTGAGCGCAGCATCAAAAACATTTTGTTCAACAAATATTTTTCCAACTGCATATTTGTGCATTACTCAAATCTTTCTCACATATTTTTTGTTTTGATTTTTATGATTTTAATGCATGCATTTGTGTGCATGCGCAGTTTGGGCTGTTCAAGAAGCTGACCAAATATTTATTAGCCATTAAAATTTAGAAAATGCATTGAGCCATGTTGCACATACATACATACAATACATTCAAGTACATACCAGTGTATATTGAGAAAAAATGCGAGTATAAGTAAATGTGTTTTGTGACAACAAACTTATTGATGGCAACAATAAAAGCTTTCAACGGGGCAAGCGATAAGTCGTCAGTAAGTGGCTGGCGTTTAGTTGTGGCGAAAAAATGTGACCTTAAGGCATGCAGACAGTGCTTTTGTAATCACTTTGAACTTTGACGTTTTAATAAAACCTTCCATGATTTGGAGATTCAAAGCTAATTTACAGGTAGACAAGAGAAAAAGGTCCTCCATTGCAATAAATTAAATTTGATTTTTTATTAAAATCGTTTAATTTAGAATTTGGTGTATTAAAAAGCGCGGAATCCAAAAAGAGAAATCGGCATATAATATTTGAAGGTTAGCGAATTATGAGGGAATACGACGATTTTTAGTGAAGGCAAATAGAATCACATTGGCCATGGAATTGTAAACCGTGTTTACTACATAGTATCCTATACGGTGCACTAGAGAAGAGTGGGGGAGTGGAAGAGGGTCATCCAAGAAACACCTACAGTATCTACAACGTAGGTTAAAGGCCTAGTAGTATTTTTAATTGGTTGAGGATCACGTCCAAAATACTTGGATATTCGACTTGAAGTCGCTCAACTGTAAGTCATTTGACAAGTTGAGAATCAGACTGTGTTCAATCAAATTATGAGAGTAGTCATTATAGAGAAATATTGATCGCCACTCATATCTTTGAGGGTCATTTTTGCCTCTCTTTACAAGGTTCTTCGACTAGGCGATATGGATTCGGAAATGAAATAGTGGATACGACCGTTATGGTTCCGAGGTGGAGATCAGTGAAATTTGATGTACTAGAAAATGTTAGCAACTAAACATAGCGATGCCGAGATTCCAAACCTTCTTAAATGGGTCCTCTAAACAATTTGTGAAACATAAAAGACGGATGGATGGAACAGATTTCTATGCCGCTGTTAGCGACTGCGCCATGAAAGACTCAAATATTTAGGGTATCGCTCATTAGAAGGCACAGACTCGCTCATTGAATTAGATGTTATTCTGCTGGTACTACCTCATGCCATAGTCCTGTCACATCTATGTTAGTGAAATCCAAAATCAATACTAGAGTATGGATGAAGGAGAAAGGTTATATTCTCAGTCACAATTTGTTATTACTGCAATCCACTGGATTGATTCTCTTGAAGAATTATTGATAGTCTATCGCTGGCTTATTTATTTATTTTTTATTTTCTTTTATAACTTACATAACAAAATTACTATTAAACTAAAATTAACGCAGCGTTAGCTTTGGATGCTTTCGGTTGAGCTATCGGTAGGTTATTGTAAAATAAATAATCTTTGTCCATAAGTAGAGCTGTTTCCTGCATAACTTACCCTAAAGACCCTAAATTTTTTGGTCGGGTAAAACCTAAATTCATTTCGTCTAGCACGATTTTTATTTGGGCGTTGGAAGCTTGTATGAATTAGGTACCACCTTGATCAAAAAGTTCCCGGAACAATCGTCAGATGAAGCCCTAAGTCGGCTGAATTGAGGCCTGTTTTTTGGTAGGTTGCCACATCTGTGATTAACATTCTTACCAAAATTTTATCGCCCTTGCTTGAAATTTGTAAACATTAACGCCGTCTTGAGTAAATCTACCCCTGCACGTGAAGAAACCTAAGAAATCTTGGTAAAGTGTTTCGGTAATGATACTCTAAAGAAAACAATTGTTTACGAGTGGTATGAACTCTTCAGAAGAGTTCGTGATTCTAACAAGGATTACCAACTGAGTGAGGATCAACGAGTGAGTGGAAAGTTCCGAAAGAACCAAGACGAAAAAACCACGCCACTTTCAATCAGAAGAAGAAGAAAGTGATGCTCACGGTTTTTATAGATTGCAAGGGTATTGTACACGATGAATTTTTGCCAGAAGGTTAGACAGTTAATGAGGACTATTATTTAGGGTTTGTGAGACGTTTGTGTAAAGCAATTCGCCAAAAGAAAAAGGATTTGTGGGAAAGCATCTCGTGGATTTTGCACCATGACAACGCATCATCGCACAGTGCCATCATTATCCGTGAATTTTTGACCAAGAACGAAACGAATACGATCCAACAGCCATCGAGTATATCTGATATGGCTCCCTACGCTTTTTTGTTTGATTGAGACAAAAAATTACTACGGGGGATGCGTTGAACAGCCAAAAGAAAGTAATGAAAAAATTGAAGACGGCTCTGATGGCTATACCGAAAATAGATGGCTATGCAGAAATATTTCGAGAGCTGAATCAAAAGCTTGTATAAGTGCCTTGCAGTAGATGGGGAGTACTTTGAGGGCGATGGTATCACTTTTGAGCAATAAATTTGTATTTTGAAATTTTCTGAATATATTCCGAGAACTTTTTGATCAAGGTGGTATGTGTGAACATTGTTATTTACTCGATAGACCTCGATGAGAAACCCGATCAGAAAAGCTCGAAAATATATAAGAACAAGTCACGCAGCGAAAGATATCCGCTAAGTTACGTATTCATGGAATTTAAAAACAAACGATTTCGTCGGCATACAAACTGCTCTGTTTATCATATCAAAAGAGGTACATAGATTTATTGCCTATGTGAATGCCAATTCGAAAAAAGAAAACCGAAAATCGAAAATTGGAAACGGTAAATGGAAGAATGCTTTGAGACGCTTTGGCGCACTTGACAGTGCAGCGCAGTCAGAAGTAACAAAAATAAATAATTCACATCGACACATTGTTTACACATTCAAACAATGTTGTTGTTGCTAGTCTCATGTGCTTGTAATGTCTGCATTTTGCAGCAGGTGGAGGCCAATGACCACGAGCCTATAGTGCACAGGGCTGCTGCGGTGACTGTTGGCTGTTGCAACGTGACACAAACAAATAAACAAATGCACACTTTGGCACTTGAAAAATTAATGTTCCCTTATGTCTGCAACGTGTATCGCACACGCATACATATGCACGTAAATATGAACGCACACGCATATAAAGTTGCTGCTACCTTGATTGCGCTGACCGAAGGGCTTGAAAATGTTGTTCTGTGTTTGTTATTATTGCTTTATAAGGCTAGTAGAAAAGCCTGGCACCAGGTTCCCTTTGTTTATTGTTTTAGTTAATGTAGCTGTTTATTTGTTCATCAGCAAGTTTTCGTTGCTCTTGTTAGGTTGCGCAAGAGCGGCAATAGAAGTGGCCGAGTCAATAAGCAGCTCGCTCCCAGCAGGAGTAAGAATAACTCTCAATAGGCACCTAACATCACAAAGCCAAGGAAAGGAAAAATAGTTACATCCTCACAAATTATTTATTAACATCTTAGGCAAATGACAAATATTTATTTAGTCATAGCAGGAGTGTTGCTGCTTTGATTGGTCATCGTGATGCCATTGAGTTGGTTGGGTGGTAAGTTGAAATGGAAATTGAAGTCTTTGTTGCAACACTTCTCTGCGCCTAAACCGTGGGGTATGACGACTCAAAATTTTGGGGTATTGCTTCTTAAGCAAATACAAAAGGATTAAAATTAAAAAAACCAATTTCGTTCCACAGGAAAAAGGGTTAATTATCACTAAAAATATCGTTTTGATCAATTTGTTTATAAAAGATCATTTTTTTCTTTTTCACTCTAAATTACTTAATTTTTTTTTCATTAAAAATAGGTGAGTGCAAAGCGGAATAACTTATATTATTGAAAAATTTTTATCTGGTTGATTTCAATCGATTGCAAGAGGCTTACGTTTGAGCAGCTGTAGCGCCACCATTTTTATTTTTTTTTTTTAATGTTTTGTATATTAATTTAAGCATCCATATTAATATGTAATTTATTTTATGGTAATAAATACTCTCAGTTTTTCGCAAAAAATCATTGAAAAACTCGCTGTCTGCAGCAGCTGCTTCCAATTCTGGGAAATATTATTAAACAAAATACTCTGTTGCAGGGAAATACTGCAATGGAAACTATGATTTTATAGCTTTCCCAATTTCCCAGCCCATCGTTGCAAACACAAAAAATAATATCTTCTATACTTTCTATAATAAAGTTGACAACTTTTAACAAGCGCCATAAAACAAACTAATGGCCCAAAATTAACCGATAGTTACGACAAAGTGACTATGAATATTTTCCTTAAAATCTCCATGCTAAGGTGTTGACTAATAGCCGAGTTCAATAGCCATGTAAAATCACAGTCGAGCAGCAAAGACAAAAAACAATTTTTTGAATGTCATCATAAACTGGCAGTAGAAAAAAAAATGGACTTTTGAAACAAATAAATTGGTACTTGATGACTTCCATGCAACTTTTTTTATTACTTTGACGAAATGAAGTGATAACTGCAGATTTTACGAGTAAATTGCAATTAATGTGGAATTTTCGAAAAAAAAAATAATGATTTGCGAAATATGTACATACACATATGTATGTATGAATGTACATATATATGTATGCATGTACATATGTACGTATGTATATATGCATGCGCGAAATCAAGAGGATATTTTGCGGTATTTTCATCATAACATTTTCCGCTGCATCTTAAGCAAGTGAAGCGATAATTACCAGTTGTCGAAGTAAAATAGATTTTAATTTTCAAATACCATCGAGAGAAGAGGATTTGTTGAGGAGTCACTTTTCTTAGAACATAATTAAATTATTGACGACGCTAAAAAGAAACTTGGCAGGAAAGGAAAAGTAAAATAGTTGACCTTAATCAAATGAGAGGGGCTGTATTTAAGAAGTGCGATGTTCTAAGAGCAGTGGAATGGGACTCAAACCCAGTTGAATGGGAATACAGACTCAAGCCTTGACGGTGGACAAATTTTTGAAACATTTGCTGAAAACAAGCGGCGAGTCCAATTAGTTTTTTTTTTCATGCGACTAAATGTATATTTGTTCTATTGTAATTTGGATTTAATTTGTTATCATTATAAATTCTGGTTCAGCTCAGTTCTCATTATTAGGTTCGTCGCTACAAATATAGTACAGAAGTATTGCAAAAGGATACAAAGGGATCAGTATACAATTCTTGGATGACTACCAAGGATGATAGAATACGTAGCTGCGCCATCCGAATTCGCTATGTCGTCAGAGCCCATGAATAAACGAAAGGTCGGAAGGGAAATTCTTTTTTTGTGAAGAGTAAGAGTAGACGAAGGCAAAAGAAACTACCAAACACAAGAAATTATACACACACACTTTCTTGCCACGGTATCATCCGTATAAAAACGTAAAAAGCAACATCTGAAGACTTCATATTAATTTGTGCTTTCACAATTTAACACACGGCGCTTCGTTTTCATTAATTTGTGTAGTTTAAATCTCACAAATCACAACATTACCAAGGCATTCAATGAATTTTCGCACACATGTAATTTCTCTTCCTTTTGCTTGTTTCGTATTGGAAAGGCACCTGACGTCAGAGTTGTCAAATTCGCGAAAAATAAAGTAACTGTTTTGGGAAGGCGCCACCTATACATAGAACTCAATTCATTTTGAATACCTACCAGTGAAAATAGCGGCACTCGTCTTCTCTGTTAGGGCTATGAGTATGAGACCCGAAAGCCATGTTAGATGGAGTTCATTGATCAATTTACTATAAAGAGCGACGGCAGTCTTACTTCGCCACCGAGTTTTGTTAATTGCTTCTCCACTGCTTAACAATTTATTGCGAGAACCGAGTTCAGAAAGCAATGGCCAGTGCTGCTCAGAGGAAAGCTCATTTTTTTGTTTCGTTAGTGAGTAATTGTTCTTGGCTACCGCTGGTATATCTCTTCCAAATGATGTGCTTAAAAAATGCAATTTTATTTCCGGCGAAGTGTAGGTTTTGAGTATTTAAAATATCTTTGAAATACAATTTGGTGAGAATTTTGAAAGTCACATGAAAGTTTGCAGCTTACAAAGTATATGAAGATGATCCGCTTGTCGCCAGTCGTTTCTTTCTCGTGCTAACCGGCGCCAGGTGGACACACCACTTGAGCCTCTGCTACCGCTGGCTCGTACCGCATCGAATACTTTCAGAGCCGGAGCGTTTGTTTCCATTTGGACAACATGACCCAGCCAGTGTAGCCACTGGATCTTTATTCGCTGCGCTATGTCTATGTCGTCGTAAAGCTCATACAGCTCATTCTTCCATCGCCTGCGATATTCGCCCTTGCCAACGTGCAAAGGTCCAAAAATCTTACGCAGAATCTTTCTCTCAAACACTCCAAGCGTCGTTTCGTCGGATGTTGTTATCGTCCACGCTTCTGCGCCATGCCTTAGGACGGGCATGATGAGAGTCTTGTAGAGTGTTGTCTAAAGAGAGAGTCTAAAGTAGCACTTGTTGGCAAGAGAGATTCTACTTTGGATTTCAAGGCTGACATTGTTATCGGGGTTGAAGCTGGTTCCTAAATAGACGAAGTCTTTTACAACCTCGAAATCATAACGGTCAACAGTGACGTGGGTGCCGATTCGCGAGTGCGCCGACTGTTTGTTTGATGACAGGACGTATTTCGTATTGTCCTCGTTCACCACCAGACCCATTCGATTTGCCTCCTTATCCAGTTTGGAAAAGGCAGAACTAACAGCGCGGTTGTTAAGGCCGATCATTTCAAGCGCTCTTAGCTCAAGAAAATTTCAAGTATCTAAGTGAAATCTCCAGGAGTATATGCAACAGTACCTGCGATGTTAAGCAAACCGCTCGCCTTTTACGAGTATATAGACGTGTCCGGATGGGATTCGGCATTGGTTAGTTGGTGGTTAAAGTGGTTATTCATCCAGAATCCAAAAAGCGCTTCCGCACCATTTTACTTCCACATACTCGCTACCAACTTGTTTACCAGTTATTTACAGCGTTACTATATCCAGTCTGTGATGTTTCAGAATCTTATTGGATTGTTAGACGTCAACACAGTTGTTCGAAACTTTCGGGCAGTGATTTGCCCAGCGTTGGCATTCTCTCCTTCCCGAAGGCAGGGCTTTCACAGAGGAGAAGGAAAATCTCTTCGTTTTTCTCAGGCTGTTTACAACTATGGCAGTGTGTGTTGTGAGGGATGCCCAATTTGGCTGCTTCTTCCCGACAAACTAAAAGCCAGTTATGACTGCTGTGAGTCTTCAGGCGTCCCGTCTCTTCATGTTTATCAATGTTAACGTTTGTTTGAGGTTGTAGGTGGACCATAACGTTTTGCTAATTTTGCATATAGTCTGGCCGCTCAATCTACAATCCGCGATTCGTAGGTGTTTTGAGAAAATTGTTTTCCTGATTACACCCAGTGGTGCGTTTAGCACTACTCACTTCCCAACGCATCGCAGTTACGAATAATGGAGGTAATGGGTATTACCACCATTGTATTGGATGAATATATATAATCCTTGCGAAGAACTGGCAGAAGAACTCCTCAATTACGAGTCTTCAACAATTTAAGATTTGTATTATTAGGCGTTGAAGGGTTAACATATTTCGGAGACGGCTTAAAGAAGTACGCCTTTCCATTTATAGAAAAATATTAAGGCTCACACGACAAATTGGAGGAGTAGTTCGGCCAAAGACCCAACAACGGATGTAAGTGGAAATTACTCGTATAAAGTTTCAGGACGTTCATTTCAGTCGACTTTGCCAGATCGATTAGGGCAGTTTGCCGTATTTCACTCACCGTGGAGTTTTGAATTTCGCTTAAGGCAGAATAACTGGAACATCTACCTAGCAAACCATGTTAATGGCCTCCGAGGTAGCGTGAAGAAGCCAACTGTGCATAAGCGAATGAAGAAATAAAATTCTTCTCAAAGCTGTCATGTATCGGGATCACCGAATCTCGTCCTCCCTACTATTAGGTTGACTAACTGACTAACAAACTCTATCAAGGCAGCATCCACTTCTGAGACAATCACTATTAAATAATTATTAGTGTTTTACCTGGATTAAAGAAAGAATGCGAACTGTAGTCTATTTCCCAGGTCC
This sequence comes from Anastrepha obliqua, assembly GCF_027943255.1. NCBI lineage: Eukaryota > Metazoa > Arthropoda > Insecta > Diptera > Tephritidae > Anastrepha > Anastrepha obliqua. The sequence goes on along the minus strand of NC_072896.1, from coordinate 10,514,569 downwards.
TCACTGAACTGATTTGCTCTGTGATCCGACAGTCACTTGCTTTTGATATTTTTAATGTTTTTACTTCGATGAACTTAATACTGATACAATTTACATTCACAAATATGTATTATTAATATTTAACGAGCAGCGTCGTTTTCTCAGCCATAGTTGGCTTTTTATGTGTGTAAGTATTTATTACTTTTTTAGTTGCCAATAAAACATCCATTAGAGGCAACCCGTTTAAACCAAACGCTTTGCTCTGGCCGGCCACTACATGGCGTTTTCGCCAAAGTCGTGATCACTCAATCACCAGCCAGCCAGCCAACAACAAACCAAAAAACCAAGTAATGAACCGACTCACTATTTTAGCTGACACTTATGACACTCTCATTAAAAATTACTAAACGTTGGTAACTAACTTAATGTGATATCAATTACGAGCACCAACCAGTGCGAATGGCTTCGCGCTCCAGCCACCACACATTCCTATTCACGTTGGTCATCAGGCGAAAATTGATCGCTTACTGTTGATAGCGTGACGTCAAGGTTTCATGGTATCTGTGCCGTTGATCCTTTGGTGACGGTTCAAGGAAAACGATTTCTGCACACAGATAAGGTGAATTAAGTGCAGATCGTTTCTGAGAAAGTTTGATGTTTTCTTTGTTTTTTGTTTTCGTTCGTTTTGCTGTGAAGCGCTCCAATTAAATTATCATAAAAGGTGTGATAAAAAAAGTGGTGGTGTGAAAGGTGAAATACCAGAAAGTGACGGCAAAAGAGCAGTAGATGAATTGCTTTTATACGAATGGGATGCTGCAAGGAAATGGAATGGTCAGCAATGACAATACACAAGGTGGCGCAAAAGATATCCTTCGATTTTGTTATTTTGTAATTTCAAAAATAATGAAAATGTATATTTTTTTCGCCCTGCATTTATATTCAGTAATAAATAAAAAATTTTATGTTTTAACTCCTTGTTTGAGTCCATAGGATATGTCAAGGGGAAGCGAGACGGACTGCGGGACTAGTACTTTTCCGGTAGTGTTTGTCAAGGTGGCCATAACCAAATTGTCAGCTAGTTTGCCAAATTGTCACAGTTTTGCAAAAACTTCAAGGCTTTTACAGCGGTGGAGGTGTTTTTTCCAAAGTAATAATAATAATTTCACCATTAATTAAAAATTCGTTTTTGATATGAAATTTAACGAAGAAAATACTGATAGACGTCAATTTAATCATCGCTCTTGTGTATCAATACACCTTAGGCACTTTTTGTAAAACCATGTAAAACAAATTACGAATTTAATGAATCATTTCGATCCTCAAATCGGATGCTTTTAAGAGTCTAAGAACTTAAAATGATAATGCAAAACGGAAATACGCTGGAATGATTTTTTATTATTACAATCTGGAAGATATATTTAGGGTATTTATTTTTTGAGAGTGATATCCGGCATATGCCCGCCGTGCCTACGGGTTAAATGGCCCATTCGATTAGTCCAACTTTTGACAAGCTCTTCAATAAATCTGGCTGTATGGCATCAATGGTGGTTTGAATATTGCGATAAATCGATTGGTAGGCGCGCTGCATGGAAAGCTGCGCCATCTTGTGGGAACGAAATATCATCAAAGCTTAGCTGATTTATTTTCTTAAGTAAAAATTCAGTCAACGTGGCTCAATAGCGCTCACCATTCATTATCATGGCAGCTTCTTCTCATAGTTATCATAGTTATCATATCATAGTTATCGAAATCGATAATTCTCTTGCAGCTAAAAAACAGGTTTTAACTCTCACTCCAGCACTTTTGATATATCAGAGCTGCATTTTATCGTTAATCCTCCGTTGGACACCATTTCTAAAACCTTCGGTTGGGCACCCGTGCCTGGCCTTTTTTCGTCCTGTTCGAGGATCCTTGGTAAAATCGTTAGAAAATTAAATTTTAGGAAGCTATCTGGAAGCTCAATTCGTTACCTATAATTGGAAAGATGTTAAATTCACGTCCAAAGCCGAAAAAATCTGGCCAAGCCCGGGTGCCTAACGGAGCGTTCAGAAAACGATACTATTCCCTCTCAGTAAAAGATTGACTATGATATGTCTGTAAAACGCGTCAGCTGTTGAATTCTTTTTTATAACTGAACATTTTAATATTTCGACGCTTAAAAGCTCTTGTCTTTCTTGACCCAGATACGTAAATCAATCGGACTGCGACCTTAGTGTCAGTTGGGCGGAATATACTGAAAACTGACTTCTAGGGGGGGAGGGAAATTTTTAAAAATAAATTCAATTTTTTATTTATTTATAACATTTGAGGGAATTTGATACTAACTTTTAGTCAAATTATTTTTGTTCTAAAAAAATATTTTTCCAGCTTTGAAATGAACAAACAAGTCTCTAAGGTTAGACTTGAAGATATTTTTTTTTTTTTTTTTTTTTTATTATTATTTACATTGTAACTAGTTAATAAATTATAAACTAACGAACAATTTGGATTTAATTTTGTACAATACAACTAAATTTAAAAATACTCTGCATCAGGCTTGCAGAGAAATGGGCTACTGCGTGAGTTGGTGCGGTTTTTTTCGTTTCAGCCTTTCTTTCCATTTAACGGGGTCAATTAGGGCTGAGGCTTCGCTATTTACATGGTGGCGTAGTCTTTCCATATGAGACTTAGCGTTGATGTTGATCGAAGTGGCAACTGATTCGATGCCAAGGTCGCGTTCAATATCGGTGTTACGGACGTACCAAGGTGCATTAACAGCGCATCGTAGTACCTTATTTTGGAATCTTTGTATGGATTTTATGTTGGTTGAGCTTGAGCAGCCCCATAGCTGGATCCCATATGTCCAAATTGGTTTAAGCACCTGCTTATATAAAAGAATTTTATTATATAAGGATAAGGCTGATTGGTTGCCCATAAGCCAGTACATATTTCTAAATCTGATATCTAACTCTTCTCTTTTCTTTTTAACGTGAACATTCCATCTAAGCTTGGTATCTAGTGTCATACCTAAGTATTTGGCGGTGTTGTGATGCGGGATTTGTACGCCGTTTATATGTAGTGGCAGATATTTGATTTTCTTCTGTGTGAAGTCTAAATGAACCGATTTTGTTTCGTTTAGTTTTATGCGCCATTTAATGGTCCACTCGGAGATTTTATTTAAATAAATTTGAAGGTTTTTGATTGAGTCTATCTGAGTTTCTCCTACCGATAAGATGGCTGTGTCGTCAGCAAAAGTTGCTGTGGAGCAATTTATGTCAATAGGTAGATCACACGTAAAAAGAATATAAAGAATGGGCCCCAGCACGCTGCCCTGTGGGACGCCAGCTTTAATTTCCTTAAGTTCGGAATATGTGTCTTCGTATTTTATTCGGAAAAAACGATCGGATAAGTACGATTCTAGAACATTATAATATTGTATTGGTAGAAGCGCATTTATTTTGTTGAGGAGCCCAATGTGGCAAACTTTGTCAAAGGCTTTAGACACGTCGAGAAAGACAGCAGAGCACACCTTTTTTTCTTCAAAGGCGTTTTCAATGATGCGAGTAATTCTGTGCACTTGATCGATGGTAGAATGTTTTGTGCGAAAACCAAATTGATGCACTGGTATTATATTTCTTTGCTTAATAATTATGTTGAGACGTTTGGCTAAAAGCTTTTCCATCAGTTTTGATATAATTGGTAGGAGCGAGATAGGCCGATAAGATGTGACATCATGCGCTGGCTTCCCTGGTTTATTAAACATAATTATTTCAGCAGTTTTCCAATATATTGAGATATGGTGCAATTTGAATGTGGCGTTCATTATTTCAGTAAACCTAGATATCGTGCATTGAGGAAGTTGTTTTAAAATTTCAGCAGTAATAAGATCATACCCAGGCGCTTTTTTTTGATTTTAGTTTATTTATTTCACCAAGCAATTCGGAATCGGTAACAAGGGGAATTTCGGCATCAGTTTCATAGGTAAGTGGCTGCATTCCGGCTATCCTCGACGTGTCATATGGCTTAAAGATGCCCTCGAGGTATTCAGCAAAAACATTAGCTTTTTCTTTACTGCTTTTGGCCCAAGAACTGTCTTCTTTTTTGATTGGTGGGTACTGTGTTACTGGCTGTGAAAAGTTTTTTGTACATTTCCAGAGCGAGTAATCAGTGCTGCGTTCGTTCGATAAGCTCTTTAGATACGTACTCAGAGATCTGTTTTTAAAATCTTTTATTTTCCTGGAAATTTCTTTCGTAATTTTATTTAGTCGTTTTTTGTCGGAGGGAGATCTTGTTTGCTGCCATCGTCTTCGTATTTTGCGTTTTTCTGCGACCATATCTTTAATATCTTTGGTATATTTATGACCTGATGTGACAAACTTTTTTTCCGAAGTGCTACTCCAGGCTGCCAGTTGTATAAGGTTAGATAATCTTAATATTTCATCATCTAAATCGGAAGTGTTGGTAATTTCTGCATTGTGATTATCCGCGGTTAAAACGTTCCTAAAATATTCCCAGTCCGTATATTTATTTGTTAGCGTAAATGGCAATTTCTTGATAAGCGCATTTTCATATAATGTTAATAAAATTGGAGAATGATCCGAGTTCATATCCCACCCGCTTTCTATGCTGATATAATTAGCTGATATTTTTTTGGCAATGAAAAAATCGATTAGGTCGGGTATTTTTTGTGAATCCGTTGGCCAGTATGTTGGAGTCCCAGTAGAAAATGTTATACATCCAGTCTGTTGAAGAGCTTTGCATAATTCTCTACCTTTTGTAGTGGTTAATCTCGAGCCCCAGTGTGTGTGCTTCGCATTGAAGTCACCGCCCATTAAAAATCGGTTGTCGTGACTATTAATTAGCTCTATGTATTGGTCGCATTTGATCTGATGTTTTGGGGGACTATAGACTGCAGTGACTGATAAATTCCTATCACTCTCCACTGTTATGGTTATTGCTTGAAATTCAGGTATAGAGATGCTGCCCTCTTCGTAATGCTTTATATTGTTTCTTATAATAATAGCAGCGCCTCCTCGTGCGGCGTTGTTTGGGTGAATTGAATGGTATGTATTGTAGTTTTTGAATTTGATATATGTCTGCTTGGTAAAGTGCGTCTCAGATATTAGGCAGATGTCGATTTTTTCGGTTTCTAAAATCATTTCCAGCTCGCTTTGATGTTTAAGCAAGCCGTTTGCATTCCATAGCATTATTTTTAAAAATTTAGTCATTTTTATTCAACTAGGTGTAGTGTTTTTTCGATCTTCTGCAATCTCTTTTCTAGTGCAGTCATATACTCGTTTTGTGTCGTTATTTTTTCCAATATTTGTTGTAGTATGTTAGCGTTTTCCGAGTGATTGTTTCCTTTTACTATCTGTGAGAATGTGGGTCTTTTAAGTGGTGTAGTATTGTTTTGCAAAATTGGTTTGCTGGTAAGGTTATTTGGGTAGCTACCTATAATATTTTTATTTATATTTTTGCCTTCAGTACTATTTATATTATTTTTTATTTTTGAGCCAGCTCGTTGATCACGTATCTTTTGTAGTTCTTTGGCAACAACACATCCCCTGTAGTTCGCAGGATGGGACTCACCACAATTGCAGCATTTTGGTTGTTGTTGTTCAAGCTTTGTGCATTCAATCGTTTTATGCTTCCCTGCGCATTTGACACACCTTGGTTGTTTGCCACAGTAGTTTTGCGTGTGCCCATACGCCTGGCATGATTTGCATTGCGGTATGAGTTTTGATTGCCTCACTGCTTCTATAGTAACAACAGAGTGTAAGATAGTTTTTACTTCATGTATTTTCTTAATGTTTTCACTGGAATCAAACGTAAGGAGAAACATATCTAAAGGTTCTTTAGTTTTCCATTTCAATTTATTGACTGCGCTGATGGCTTTAAGTCCTTGTTTTTGAAGATTTGATATTATTTCTCCTGGATCACTCGTATGATGCAGGTTCTTTACCATCACCTTAATCGGCCGGGCTTGCTTGTTTTCATATGTATACCAAGATAGGTTTTTATTGGTCAGCATTTTTGTCAGGTTTCTATAGTCATCAGGATCTGATGCATTGATTTTATAGGTATTATTGTTTAGAAGTTTAATAAGAAACTCTTTTTTCATTTCCTTTTTCGCAATATTAAAAATTTGTTGGTAATCGCATTCTCCAGATATCATTATTGGTGGAGGTCGAGGGATTTTCTTCTCTTTTTGCTCAAAGGATGCTTTTGAAGTAACTTTTGAGTTAGAAGCCTGTATTTCAGGTGATACTTCAGCCTTCCTTTTCTTACTTGGCCTTTTTTTTAGGATCCAATCCGTCTCTCGTGCAAGTTCCTCTCCATCCGTTTCATATTGAACGTTAGTATCATTTTTTTTAGGAGGTGTACTATTTTTTTTAAGGTTTTTATTTTCTGTTTTGAGTAAATCTAATTGATTCTTTAATTCCATGCACATTTTTTCCATATTTTTTAACTGGTTAGCTTGTTGGCTTATTATGTTTTGATAGTGGATTAAGTTATTTGCCATAATTTCATGATTTTTTGCTAGTTGGCCACCTCCGGGTGGAGGCGTTCGTTGCATAATTTATGTAATTCGTAGTGTGCGCTGGGATATATGTATGTTTAAACACTTATCTACTAACACAGCACTTTGGGTTCGAAGTGTAGTCGGTATAGTAGTTACCTTTTCGTTGAGTCGGTAATGCAGTTAACGATGACAGCTGTTCTTCCGACCCACGAGATTGTTTGTTTACGAGATTGTTTACACTCTCTATAGCGGTTTTTTTTTTTTTTTTTTTTTTTTTTTATTGTAATATTTTTTTTTGTTTTGTTTTTTGTTTTTTTGTTTCTCTCTCTTCTATTGTTCTTTGTTTTCGCGTTTAGTCTACGGTACAATAATATATGTACATATATGCACAGCGAAACTAAAAACGCATGAATATGTATTTTGATAATCACAAGTTTTGTTCACATGTACATATGTGTGTATATCAATAATCACAGGCTCAATATGTCACCATTAAAATGGTTAAAAGTCACCAACGATATTAATACACTTAAAAACTGCGGAGCGAAATCAAAACACGTCTGTTTCCTCCAAATGTTTGTGGTAATGATTTGATATGATTTTTTATATATGAGTCCTCATGCCAAAAATCCAGATATTTTCAAGATCTACCTCCATTTGCAAAAACCAAACAAAAAACAAATAAAAAAACAATAGAGTAAAAAAATCCTCGAACGCGTGTCACTTTTTTCGATATAGAAGCTGTAAAAAAACTTCAACCAACTCAGGCCAACACAATTTTTGTTCAAATCAGTAAAAGCATTTCCAATAGAGATTGAATTCGAAGTGAATAGAAATGAAGTAGAAACCTTGTAACAGTGAGCACTCACAAATGCGCATCTGCATGTTCGCTTGTGATTCGTAGACGAAAAGACAGAGGGAATTACTTAATTCAACTTAAAACACATTAAATTAAGACAATTAATTCCAATTAGCTTCATAATGCAAATCCATTTAGATTTAGTATTGCACACGCATTCAAACATGCATCCATACACACGTACACAAACACACACACACATGCTACCTTAATGAATTGCTATTTGTCATTATTCACCACTTATTCCTCGCATTGATTTGTTGCATTTGCATGTCAACTGTCAATTTGGCTTTGAGGCATGTCAAACAAGCCGCTTGAATATAAACAAATAAAAAACACACACATGCATATGTAAACATGTGTATGTATGTCGGGCTACTTAATCATGCACTTAACAGTCTACGTATGTATGTGTGAATGTATGCTTGGCGAATGAGCTGAAGTGTTTGGTGGGTACTTCCGTCCGCCAGACCTCAAACTGAGCCTCGACTTTAGTAGAGGAATACGAATAAGAAATATAAAAAAACGACGACAGTGACTTTTCGAACTTTTCTTACTCCACCACTCTAACGTCTCTTATTTCTAAATTTCCTTTTTCCAATTCTTCTTTCTTTCCCACATTTCTCCAACTGCACATTTCCCAACTTGGCGTGTGGTTTGACTATTTGTCGCACAACAGTAATTTGTTATTTATTGCATTACTGGTGGAGCGTTGAGTTGCTGTTGCTGCTGCTGCTGCTCCTGCTGCTGTAGGCGATGCTTCTGCTTCTGTTGCTGCCGCCGCGTCTAACTGTCAATGTCAAACGAGCTGTCATTGACAGCAGACAACAGCTGAGTGCGTGCATGCAATCATGCGTGCATGCGTGGATGCGTGAGCGCTTGCCCCATAGAGCTGCAACCAGTGGAAAGTGTTGTGCGTGGCTTACAAGTGTTGGTGTGGCTCTGTGTGTGTCTTTTTATGAGTCAAGCGAATTCTCACGTCAGCAGCACTTAAAGTGGGCGTACATATCTTTTACTATTTAGCAACTGTTTCTTAGCAAAATTGCACTTTGGCTGAGCAAATTTCAGAGCTGGTAAGTATGAATGATGAACTTCGCTCTTTCAACACTCTGCCTTTTGGGTAGACAGTCAGGCTGTAATAGAAACCGTTAGGTTGGCAACGCCAACTCGGAATACGTTAAAGAATGTGGAGGATCGTTACAATCTCTTCGCTCACGGTGTAAATCTGTACTGGGTTCAAGGAAAGGAGGAAGTAGACGAATGCGCGCGGAAAAGGTCTGAAACGGGACTTGAAGAGCCGAGTTCAGGACTGGGCTGCTATTTTAACAAGTTGAACAGAAGTCTAATAGGGATAGCTGTAGATTAAGTACGTAGGGAAATGATTGAAGTATCACTCTGATACTCCCCAAGTAACACTAAAGCGCCATTTTGATACCAATATGAGACCTCCAACAGTTAGATATTTACAGCCAGCCAGCACCTTTGATGTAATGAAAAAGATTGATGGAATTAAGTTTTGCGCACTGCCCAGGTAGTCGAAGAAAGGAGCACCCAGTGATCTTAATCGTCTAGCGGCCAAGCCCGGGATTTTATAGAGAAAGTGTTCAACAGTCTCCTTCTCTGAGAGGTCCCCCCACAGCTTCTGCAATGGGGGTTAAATGGTAACCCTAATGTGTGTGCCGATCGTTCAATGACCGGTAAACACAGCTAAGAGTTTGGAAATGAAATGGCGCGGAGTCCTCAGGACTTTAGGCGTCCATCACCTCCTAGTGTAGGCAAAAATAAATACCAACAAAGAATTATTTGACCGCAAAAGCTGTAAGCTGCCATAAACAGAAGAATTCTAACAAGAAACCTTATTTAAACGAATTGTACTAAATTTTTCTCGCCCACAGGTATTTTAAGAATCATTTAAGATCTACGAGCATAGGCTGAAAATGTTAGAATTTTAGTATATATGTATACATATATGGTATATGTAATTGGCGCGTACACCCTTTCTGGCTATTTGGCCGAGATCCTCCTATTTGTGGCATGCGTCTTAAAAATGGAGGCACCTACAGTTTCAAGCCTGCTCCGAACGGCAGATATTTTCTTTTTTATGAGGATCTTTTTCATGGCAGAAATACACTCGGAGGCTTGTCATTGCCTGACGAGGGGCGACCGCTATTAGAAAACAACTTTTTCTTCATTTTTCAGCAAGAAAATTAAATGTAAATTCTCATTAACATTTGATTTCATCATATAGTTTTACGCACTGTGTAATTTTTGCTGTAAAATCGACGACTTTTCCCATCAGCTTCACTGGTGATGCGAAGAATCGATAAAGAACTAAATGATCACTTGATAATTTTGGAGGATAGAATCTAAAATCTCTTCAACCAACTATATATACCTACACACATCCATGCATATGTATGTATATCAAAAAACAAATAATTATGTTTGTACATATGTATGTGTGTATGTGTGCTTTTATATCCGATTCCCGCAAACGGTAGGCAGTGAAAAGTTACAGTGCACTATCAATATAATCATCAACCCAGTCATCGTTGTGAGGCCGTAATTAAGTGCATAGAATATTTGAAGAGCAAGCAGAAGTGTATGTAAATGATTGTAATAACATGCAACTAGCTGACAATATGAAGTGGAAAGTTCGAAATTTTCCAAAGCCCAACATCATAATGGGCTCTTCATTTTCACATTAACTATCAACAGTTTGAATGTGTTTTCTAAACATTGCCACAGTAATAAATATCTTGAAATAAAACGAAAGAAAGAACACAATCTAGCAATATTTGTAAATAAACAATGGACCACAACTTCTTTCTACTCACACGCACATACACACATATGTATATGTGTATGTGTGAGCATCGCTCAGCGCCACCGGCAACGTGCAACGATCGATAAGCAATCAAACAAATGCCACTTCAACATGGCAAAGCAACGAGACGATTCTCAACACACCAATCTTGAATGTCATCAATGGCTGCCCAGCTGCCAACTGCTGGCTGCATTCTTATGCAGATTTCACAGTGTCTTCTATGCCAGCAAACTCGTACACAAACGCATGCACACATACACACAAAGGGAAAAAGTCAAAATAATACAAGCATAAGAATGCGTTTATGTAGGTATGTAAATAAAGCAACAAACAACAACAAATATGACAACAAAAACTCCAACAAAGAAGAAGTATTTTTAGCGCAAAGGCTCTTGGCAGTTGAATGTACAGTGGCGAGGAGCAAAAACCGTAGTTAAAGGGTTGCACAAGTTTCGAAGGATAAAAAGCTTTTTTTTATTTTTCTATTAAAGGATTTTCCAATAAGAGGTGTTATTTTGATATTCAAAGAAAAATGCTATTTTTGCATATAAGTGATCGGATGTTTATTTCACTATAAAGAGGAAGGTATGCCGTTAATAGTGGAAAATAACATCAGGCAAATGACCACCACGATCACGCTTACAGGGCAATATTCTTTTCATGAAATTTTCCATAACCGAATTACAAAGTCGCTGCTCTATGTCCTCGATAGCCTCACGAACTCCATCTCAGAGGTCTTGAATCGACCCTGGGCTGTTGGCTTAGACCTTTTCTTTCACGTGGCCCCAAAGAAAAAAGTCACAAGGTGTTTTTTAGGAAATCCTGTAAACAGACTTCAAAAATAGAGGTTTGAGAAAAACCTACTTTATTGCATATAACTATTTGGAATCAGATTAATTATAAAAAAGGGAAACTCTAAGTAGATGCTCTCGGCAGGCAATGGAAAAACTTCGGAGTATATTTCTGTCATGAAAAAGCTCCTCATAAAAAATATTTCCCATTCGGAGTCGGCTTGAAACTGTAGGTCCCTCCATTTGTGAAACAACATCAAGACGCACTCCACAAATAGGAGGAGGAGCTCGGCCAAACACCCAAAAAGAGTGTATTTGCCAATTATATAATAAGTATAATAAAAAAAAAACTTAATTTAATTTAATTTACCATCTTCTACAACGAGATTAAAGAAGAATTAGCAAGTTATACTCCTTTTTTGCGAATAAAGTCAGATATTAGTGAAAAATAGATTCTATTGACTGGGAAAGTTCAATATACATATCTCTTATAAAATAAGACTGAAATCCGCAGAAGAAAATGGCAATTGATCGGCCACACCCTGAGGAAAAGTGACGAAGAAATCGCCAAATAGGCGCTGTGATGGAACCCCTTCCAATAGACAAGACGAAGTGCGGGCAGTCCACGAACCACTTGGCGTCGCTCAACGGAGGCGGAAATGAGATCCGTAATTAAGACCTGGAATGAACTGATAGCCCTTGCAAAAAACCGTGTTCGATGGCGAAGAGGAGTTGTTGACGCCATATGCTCCAACTAGGAGTTAGACGATCTTATACATATATTTTCTTTCACTGAACTTTTCACAAACAAAATCAAAACAAGTTCAGCTGTCAAATACTTTAATAATTTTATAAAATAAATTTAAAGCTTGATTGCCTCAGCTAATTGGTCTGTTTGAACATAAATAATCTTACAGAAAAAATGATAGGGGACTTAAGTTGTTTTATCAAATGCACACAGAATTAAAATTAGACTTTTTGAAGGAGTTGACTGTACCTTGATAACTGTACCGTTAATCTCCACAGAGCGTCGTTACTGATGGTTTTTGGTCAGAATATTCTACAGTTGATGTGCAGGAATTTGTCGGCGAAAGTTTGTAGCTTCTGTGTGATGATGTTAGAGAACAGCCATGTTTCGCTTCCGCATAAACAATACGGACTTTAAGCATGAGCTGAATATCTGTAGTTTAATGCGCCTGGAGATTTGCGAACTCGCCCATATTGCATGCATTCACCCGAATGCCGCACTTGCTTTGTTTAGCCTGCAGTTGACATTTTAATCTGCTCCACTATTTGCCGTGATGATGCAGCCAAGGCAGCATAAACTTTCGACAAATTCCACCGGGCATCCGTCAACCGATATCTGCCTTGCGTTACTGCGGCTAACTCTCATAGCCTTGGTCTTGGCGATGCTGACCTCCAGTCCGACAGTGCGTGCCTGCTCGACTAGTCTGTCCGGCTTCGCTTGCATGTCAGAGAGTTTTTAAGAGAGAAGGCAGATGTCAACGGCGAAATGAAGATTCTCAAAATGTCTGGTGTAACTCCATACGATGCCTTTTTTGTGAAGGGTCACTTGGATCATGACGTTATCAAGGACTATTAAATTCATTAAATCTTCTTCTTAATTGGCGCTATAACCGCTTACGCGATTTTGGCCGAGTTTAACAAAGCGCGCCAGTCGTTTCTTTCTCGTGCTAACCGGCGCCAGTTGGACATGCCAAGTGAAGCCAAGTCCTTCTCCACCTGATCTTTCCAACGCAGAGGAGGCCACCCTCTTCCTCTTCTACCACCAGCTGGTACCGCATCGAATACTTTCAAAGCCGGAGCGTTTGTATCCATTCGGACGACATGACCCAGCCAACGTAGCCGCTGGATCTTTATTCGCTGCACTATGTCTATGTCGTCGTAAAGCTCATACAGCTCATCGTTCCATCGTCTGCGATATTCGCCCTCGCCAACGTGCAAAGGTCCAAAAATCTTACGCAGAATCTTTCTCTCGAACACTCCAAGCGTCGCTTCATCGAATGTTGTCATCGTCCAAGCTTCTGCGCCATACGTTAGGACGGGCATGATGAGAGTCTTGTAGAGTGTTAGTTTTGTTCGTCGAGAGAGGACTTTACTACTCAATTGCCTACTTAGTCCAAAGTAGCACTTGTTGGCAAGAGAGATTCTACGTTGGATTTCAAGGCTGACATTGTTATCGGTGTTAATAATTCATTAAATATGAGGGAAAAATTAGCGAACAATGACGATTAAGAATTGAGGATGTAGTAGTTAAAAATTGAAATCTGAGTCTTAGCCTAACAAAAGCAGGATAGCTGTTTAGTAAAGGCTAAGGTATGATTCCTCCTTATCATTCCACAGAGAACTGCCACAGAAGAAATTAGAAGCTTTGTTGGTTCCCGCTGTATGGATTCCCATCGTCCAGTTAAGACGAGATGTGCTACGTTGTTAGCCTTCGAACTAACCAAATGAACCATAAGACATTGCATGCCTGTGATTTAGATCTACGCTCACTGAGCTCCTTACAGTTCTATTTATCCAATAGCAGGAGACGCATAGCGGAGAGGATTCTCATTCTATCTTTACAAAGAGTAACCACAATGGGAATGCCCTACCTGGTAAGCTCATTAAACATACAATTATATCCTGCATTGCCCCTGTTACTTTATATCGTTAACGAAATATTATATTTAGATGCATTTAAGTACAACTCAGGCATATCCACACAACCGTCAGTGGGTCTACGATCGTGATTCGCGCCTGCCTATCAAAAGAAATATTCAATTGCTTGAAGCGTATTATGCTAATCAGCAGTCGATGGATGACCTCTTCGATAGCAGCTACATATTTCAGCTTGAAGAAGTATGCAGTGATGCAGTAGACTAAATTTAACTTTAGTGAGGAACTCCTCGTTGAGGACTACTTCGTCAATGTTCTTCAGACTCAGGTTATACACAGTCCAATAGTCTGAGTTTCTTTTGATCTGTTTAAATTTGCCCAATTTGTTAATAAATTGGACCAGACGCTTGAGTCTAAAGTAACACAAACCTTCCGACACAAACCTCCTTTCAAAAATCCAACGACAAGCTCACAAAGAGTTCTCCATCATCTCATTAAACTTACCCCAATTTAGGAAAAAGTGGTAGTCTTATATACTGATTATATTCAAATGTTTGAACTAGGGAAACTAAGCAGTCAGTAAAGTTCCCAAAAGTTCCCTGTAGCCCAATTTATCAATGAGAGCTAGACCGTTTGAGATTGAGGGCACCATTAATATGATTTTCAACCTCATAGGTACCCATAAGTACGTAGTAACCTGTCCATCATGGGTGTTTGCTTTTAGTCTTTACCTTAGCTAAAGACTCTAGGTACTCATGATCTATGGAACAAAAACAAGCCTCAGAAGCTTCGACGAGTTTATACGAGTTTCAAATTCAAATTCACAACTTTTATCCTAATGACCGACTCTGCTGCCTAACTTAACAAATCTGATTCTTTTTTTTCTTTTCATTATGCCTTTTTGCACTGCCAAGCTTCTGAAAGTTTTTCTCACCACTGTACACCTGTATGTGTGTATGTATGTCACAAACACACAAGCCCTCATTTGAAGTAAACGCAGCAGCAATAGGAGGAAACCGCCTAGTAGCCAAGAGGCGCGCTGCCGTGAAGTGTGAGTGATGATGTAGTGACGACGTCTGCCAGTTTTGCGCCTCTAGCCACGCTACACACAACACAGGCAGTCAACGTAAACCCCAAACTTGGTCATTCACTCAACCTGTTGTTGAGCGGCTGAACGGTTTAGGCTGTGTGCTTGCAGAGGGAATGCCTTTGTTTAATTATGTGTATGCATGTTCATGAGTATGAGTGTAGGTGTGTGTGTATGGTATAACTTTTGAATGCACCCATCAACGCTTCATTTTGAACCGCTAATGTTGTTGTTCTTACAAGCATTGGGATGCTGATGATGATGCATATCAGGCGGCCAGTTTAGATGGAAATTAGTGAATAAATTTATTGTTAATTGCTATTTCAACTGGTCAACCGAGACGGCTTAGATATGCATATGTATGTATGTGTATGTATGCGCAGTGACCTGACACACACAAAAAAACCGTACCACGTTTGTGCAAGATCGTTTGAAATATTGCTTGTGGTTGCTACTTCGAAAATTGGTTTTGCTACAGCATCAGCTTTGGCTGCAGCTCTTTTGCTTGCTGTTTATGTGGCAATAAATTAATGGAAAGAAGTTATAAGCAAAAATAAAATATACAAATTAACAGGCATACTCATTTACATATACATAAATATGTGTGCATCTGTGTATGTTATCAACAAGTGCATTTTCTTTAAAGACACAAACAAAAGATTGTGGAAACTTTCTGAAAATTTCTTCAACTTCAAAGGGACGTCCTCCTATTAGTTGAAGAAACCAAAGGGGAGATTAGATTTTCAATGAAGTGTGAAAGAAATTAATTTATATAACGGCAACGATCGTGCGATCTAAACCATAGAAGTAATTTTGGAATTTCAATTAAGATTGATCATTAACCTTTTAATTGACATCTGTTGCGCCTCACTCTGGCTCGTGTTAAATGGGTGGTCGCTGCCAATTTATGAGTGTGCGAGTGAAAAGGAGGTAGACAATTCTATTAAATCACCCAAAATGCTCATCAGTTTCGGTTCAGTAAGTTGATTATATAATTTTATTGACTGAATTATTATACAAGTATTTTATAATAAATTTTTGCTGCACGCAATTTTAAAGCATGAAGATTTTCTACCAACTCTAACCCACAAGTGTTCAACGCACAAATCTGTACTCCGTCGCATTAGACGGCATATTTTTCTAGAAATAGAAATTTTAACTCAAGGTAGATATTTTTTAGGAATTAGTTTTTTTAAGAAAATAAAATTCGACCGTTTTGATTGTAAGTATGTTATTATTGACATCAAATAGTATACAAAAACAATTTTTTGTAGGTGCTACAATGGGAAAATTTGAAAATTTGGCGGACTTTTGAAAAAAATGGTATGTTTTTCGGGTGGAAATCAGACTGTAGTATGGAAAGTTAGGGCTGAAAAGAAACGAAAGTAGCACATGCCGGAATGACAAGCCTACAGAATAATAATCAGCTTAACTTTTTCGTTTCAGATCTCCTGAAGAGCCAAAATCCTGTTGAAAAGCCACCTATCTGTTTTAAGACGCTTACTTTGGTGCCACCCTACTTCAAAAAAATATGGCAAAAAAATGCTTTTTGTAGACTATTTGATGTCAATAATAATATGCTATAAAATAAAAACGATAGCATTTTATTTTCTTAAAAAAAAAATTCCTGAAAATCATTTACAAAAACTGAATATTTGACCAGACTACTACCTCAACTTCAGTAGAGGCAAGAGTATACATATCGTTAAGAGGTTATGGGTAGTCAGAAATTTAAAGAAATTTTTGCATTTTCCTAAAGTGTAATATCTTAAAAATATTGTGTGAAAATTTGAAGTGAATCCGAAAAATACTTCTCGAGTTGTTCAACAATTAACAAAGGGCGCTCGGGGGCTTCGGAATCGATAGCAAAAGTTTAAGTGCGTTTTTCTCAAAACTATGTTTTTTAAACTGGTGATCACTGTAACTTAAAAGTCGCTTGGTGGTTTTCAATAAAATTTATAGTGCTTTTGAAAAATACAAAGAGCTCGAAGGTTTTTTTTTCAAAAATTTCGATTTTTTAAATTCTTTAAAAAAATCGAAAATCTGAAAAATATTTTCTGAGGCCACCATATTGTTAATTTTGTAAAAAAAAGCTTCGATCAGAGACAAGATTATCTATTAATAAAACTAATTTCTCTTGTCTGATTGATTTTAGATGAGTCTCCGCAAAGGACTTCTGGAGAAACGGGCTCCACATAAACAACGATAACTTTTACAATTATTAATTTTGTTTTTTGAAATTTTCCTAACGTCAAGTCGAAACATGATGTATTAATGCTATGTTTTTATTTTTGTAAAATAAAGTAATTGACTAGCAAAAAAAACAAAAATTGAAAATCATCATTTTTTTGGGCCTCTGACTACCCGTAACCCCTTAAGTAACTTTAAGATCTCAGGTGCATGGGATCAGGGGCTTGAAGACGTTTACATCTAAGTAGGATTTTAGAGAAAGTGAGATATTTGCCCTCTGCGGTATCTCAAAGTGTTGCGAGCCGAAGTTAGTCCCATTAGAAATAAACACCTTAACCTAACCCAATGTCACCTGTGTGTCTATGATCCAATTCACCTAATGCTGCTGGCAAGGTCGTCATTATCAGCTTGCATAGCATACAGCTCGGTGTGAGCCTTTGCTTCCTCCACAATTTGTATCCATGCATCTCGGCGCATAGCCATACTACGGTAGTTGGTCGCTCTTTTGGTTATAAAAGTTCAGTTCGGTTTCGTTTTGTGTTCGTCCTAAATTTGTGCGCTATTTATGCTTCAGGCCTAGCAATGGAAAGATGAGCATCGATGGTTCAAAACGGTTTTATTGTTTTTCAAAATATTCTTCATGAAGATGAGTAGACGTTTTTGAAGCACTTTGTCCAGCTGATCTTTTAATTCTGTGGGATCCAAAGTGAATACACCCTTTTTGCCACATGATTTGATTATGCAAAATCTTATTGTTACTCGTCATACTATTTCCTAAGAATGCTTCAATGTCAGCGTATGAGGCATGAAGATGTGAGAAGATGAAGCGCTCATTTTGCGTAGAGCAACGATATTTTCAGTCAAATGAACTGATTTTGGACGACCTTCCCGGAATTCGTCAAACTTGTCTTGTTAAAGCCCATCAAAAATTGTAATTGGGCGAAAATGGTCACGATTTAGTTCCACTCCAGTATGGCTCTCACATCCAAATGTTCTGAGTACGTTTATATGATAGCAAAATATGATATGTCGAACTTTCCCATGGAAACGACAGAACGTCAATTTTGTCTACTGCCTTATTCCTGCACAAAAAGGTTTTTTTATGAATTAAATACTGAAAAGCTAAAAAATATCTTACATACGGGGGTCGTTTGAAAAGTACGTGCCAAGTCAGAGAGATGGCACTGGCCCGTATCAAGATTATGTTCAGTTAGTAGCATCTCTTGCAAGAACCCACACTAAGTTTCAGCCCGATAGGCCTATTTCTTTGTGTTTGACTCGCTATAGTAAAAAAATGCTACTTGAATAGAAAATGCAATTTGATATAATTAATGAACCTTAAAAGCATTTACGATAACAAAGTATGTATGGAGTCATTAGTAAAGCAGCAAATTAAGTATTTTATGCCTCAAAATGCTAAACAAATACCAGACACTAGAGGCGCTGTCAAAAAGGTGAAGATTTACTACGTAAATATGTATGTATGTATGTCTATTCTTCTTTAAATTTTAATTTTTTCTTTTCAATATTTAAGTATTTTATTTATGCGCTATTTTATTTATCGCATTTTATTTAATTCCCCTTTTGTAAGACTTTAAAAGCACTAAGTAGTCATTACCATAACAAAAGCTGCATAAATCGAAAGTTTTTATTGTGCGAGTTACGAAACTTAAAAGCACGGAAAATATGTTAATGGGCAAATAATTTAATAATTTTCTGTTGAATGCTTGTGAGAATAATAAAAATTAAAAGGATTTACAAATCATATCGATGAATTTGATTTCAAACGTGCAAAGAGATTTCTACACAAACTTATTAGTTAAAAGAGACTTTTATGATTGTGTGTATGTGTCTGTTTATAAAGGGTTTTTCAAACACTGTAAATGTAAATGAATAATTTCTAAACGGTGCCTTTTTTAATGTCAAGTAGACGGATGCACAATTGTATACTATAGAACAACGCATTGAAATCATTAAAACTTACTTTGAAAATGGTCGATCTTTAAGAACAACATAACGCAGAACTCCTCATTTTGTTGGTAGAAATAATCGTTCGAATGAGTCGACAATTCAAAGGTTGGTGAAAAAATTTCAAGAAATTGGTTCTGATGAGGATGGAAAAAGGACTGTCAGACCAAAAACTGGACGTTCTGCAGAGAACATTGCTGCTGTACCGCAAAGTGTTGCTAAACAAACTTTAACTTCGATATCTCGACGCTCTCAACAATTAGGCATTCATTAATCGACTGCCTGTCGGATTTCACCTGTAGACGAGCTCATGGTGGACATTTAGATAATGTAATTTGTCGCATATAATTGTTAAGAGCCGTGTTTTGAATAAAAATAGTACAACCTTAAAGAATTTAAATTTTTACATCTTTTGTTTTAAAACAACATCTAGGCGCTTCTTTTCAAAAACCCTTTACTATCTGCACTGAATTTGCGACCGTTGAAGCCGAGTAGTTGTGCGTTTTACCATTCGGTGAGTTCGGGTTCGATGTCTACTGTAGACAATTAGAATAAAGTGATGGAAAATATTTTTTTTAACAGCGTCGCTCTTTAGCAGGTTGTGGCAAACCTTCGAGTGCATTTCAGGCAGGAAAAATCTTCTCATAATAACCATCTATCGTTCGAACGGGACATAAAGCAGTAGATCCATTCGTAGGCCCATATATCACGGTTCACTCTGAGATTCACGCTGAACCTTTTCTATGGAAGCGAAACGGAGAGATATTTTTACTTTCTTACTTACTTAGCTGGAAACTACAACCGGTCTTGGCCGTTACCAAAATATTGCGCCAATCGTCTTTATAATGTGACCCTTGTCAGGTCGTCGCGTTTCCAACGTAGAAGAGAACGTCATTTTTTGCGATTTCCACTAGTATATTGCGAAAAGAGCCCCTTCTTTGCTGAAACCTTGTTATCCATTCGCTCAATGTGACCTAGCCAGCGCAACCGCAGAATTTAGAGTTCGTTCAGCTCGTAGTTCCATCTTATTCGGTGTGCATCATTCACACAAATTGAACCATAAATCTGGCGAAGAATTTTCCTTCAATGTCCAGGACTCTGCGCTATCCAATAGAACTGGGGCATTAGTGATTGAAAAAATTTTTTTTTTCGTGCGTCGAGAGAGGTCTCTGCTTTCCAATTGCCTACCGAGCCCAAAGTAGCACCTTTTGGCAAGAGCTATATTATTTTTCGCTGGATCTCTGGGCTGACGTTGTTGTTGATGTTAATGCTGGATCCCAGATAGGCAAAGTCGGTAACTACGCCGAATTCGTTGTTGACACATAGACTTTTTGCTTGATGACTCAAGTTACTTTGTTGTTTGGCTTAGCGCAAGGCCCACAGGACAGGATTCTTTTTCAAGGCTGCAGAAAGTTGCACTGACTGTCCGCTGACCAATGCCAACAATGTCGATATCATCAGCGTAAGTGCGTAAGTGCACGACACTTATAGATGTCACAGGCGCGAATAGTTTTATCCATCATCAAAAGCTAAAAAAGTTGGATGTAAGGATTCGCCTTGTCTGAAACGGCAACGTCAATTCTGACTATGCTGGTGGTGTTTGGTGACCCCTTATCTTACTGTCGAATACAGCTTTGTAATCGACGAAAAGGAGGTTGCTTTCGATCTACTTCTCTTAGGTATTTTTAGTTAATTGAATATCCTGTAGTCACACGTAGCTAAATCAAGTGAATTCGACGGCTGTGAAACTAGAAAGATTAAGTTTTTGGTCATATGACCAGCAAAGAGGTCCACATAGATAATATTTGACTTCCAACCTGAAACTAACTTTTAATTCAATAACGAAACTGCCGCTATAAACTTTTAATTTTCATTTCACACTACTTTACTTGTTACCAACTTCAATAAGCATCTCTCCTTTTTCCCCCAGCGCGGATTTCGGTAGTTCGAAACTATACCGATTTTTTTCTGCTGTCAGGAAGTGTATCAGTTTCTTTTTCACAGCTTGGACGAACTAAATATGGTTCCATTTGATGAAAATTTAATCTTAGGACACAGATGGAAGTCACAGGTGCAAAATACTGCGAGCGGTGTTTTCATGAGTTGTAGTTTCTCAATTCACATTGGCTTTTCTTTATGTTTTCGCTGGGTTCAGCGAGGACGAGAAGGTGGTAATGTTGACTAAGACAAGTAGTAGATGTAGTAGAGTAGTAGATGCTATAAGCTCTGTTTCAGTTGCGGTTTTTCCCAGCTTCATATGAAATTCCACAGTCATTCATTCATCTATTTTTACAACTAACATTTTTCCAGAACTCTACTATGAATGGTGATTATGACTGTACTGATTTATGTGCAGAAACAAGAGGTACTTCATTCGAAAGAGAAAGATTAACAATCTTCAACTGGTGATCGCCAGCTTCTATTGCAGCTTTGGTCTCGCTGTGTCATAGCCACACATCGTACACTCATAAATATTCAATTATTTCTTGGAAACGACTCGAATGATTTTGATGAAATTTATATTCGAAAATGCAAATGAGGAAGTGAATTTGTGCATCATTTTCCACGGGAAATTAAAATGACTTTTTCCCACAAAATCAAATGTTTTCTTGCCTATGGAAACTTGAATTATATATTTACATTACTCAACCACATAAGTCATAAACTTCCAAAGCAATTTCCTGCATTTAATTGCACTTCAAATAAACACCAACCGGGTCCCTGGTTTTCTTATAAACTGCATTTTTTCTTTATTTACAGTCTTTGAACTCTGCATATGATTTATTACGATTTCATAAACAAAAACAAAACGAGACTTACATACATATTTGTATGAGTCTCATCCAGAGCTACTGATCTTTATATTCACAACAAATTTTTGTATTCATTATTCGGAGTATATTTTCTCAACTTCCCTTCTAAAATCTTCACATGCTGTGAAGAAAACGAAGCTAAAAAACAAGGATATTAAAAATTCTGTATAGTGAATTTCTCAGCACATATTTTCAAAATATGTAAGGCATAACTTTTGCGCCACATTTGCTCTGAACGTGACTTTTTCTTAATTGCTGGAGTTTCTCCAAAAAAGTAGTCAGGTGTGAAATCTATGTAGACTAATGTCTGTATGTAGCAGATGCCCTCATGTCGAGTGGCAGTCACCGTAACCTAACCTAACTTAATGTATGTGTCACATGTGTATGTATGTATAAAGCATCATGTGGAACATTTTTTTTTACTAAAGGGAGAACGTAGATTCGAATCTCCGTGAAACACCAAAAATAAGAAAAATGTTTTTCTAATAGCGGGCTGTCGCCCTTCGGTAGGCAATAGCACCCAATAACGCCTTTTTATTTATTTATAATATATTTTTACCCAACACTTATAATACAAAAAATTATAAAATATAACTATCAGGAAACTGGAATCCGGTTTAGGCTCAGAAAACTTAGAGTATAATTGGCTCTTATTGAAAAAATTCAGCTCATCATTCGTCTAAAGCGCATAAGAGCATTTTAGTATAATATTAATAAGTTCTTCACACAGAAATTTATTCAGATATTCAATTCCTTAAGCCCACTAAATATCTCATTTTTGAGCGAAATTTTATCTGGCATTCAACTCCCATCGACTTTCTTTTCCCCCCTTCGCTTTATTTTGACTTTTTATCTTTTCATTACTTTTATTCTGTTGTGATTAAACTTTTTTAAAACTTCGCCCATTTTCTCTTTCTGTTCGATTATCTTCAAAAAGTTTTTATATGAAAGTTGCTGATATTTCATCTCGCTTAGTGGCACTTCCACTAATGAATTTTATGACTAATGTTTGCAGCAGTAATTCGCTAATAATTATTACAACAAACAAAAGGTCGTAATTTGTCATTTCGAGCTATTATACTTAAAACTACTTATACATATATTGGGTTGGCATCTAAGTTATTGCGGATGTTTTTTAGAAAATCAAATACGATTTTTTGCAATGTATTTTCCCCATTTTGATCAATTACCTTTTGCCATCTTTCAGGCAGCATCATAATCCGACGTTCATAAAACTTCTAGTTTTTATTAGCAAAAAACTGAATCAGGTACAATTTGACATCGTCATCATTATTAAAATGTTTTCCATTCATAATAGCATTTAAAGATCGAAACAAAAAGTAATCAGATGGTACAAGGTCAGGACTATATGGCGAATGTGGCAAAACATCCCCACCGAGCTCCAATAATTTTTGTCGAATGGTCAAAGATGTATGTGACTTTACATTGTCATGATGGAATACAATACTTTTTCGATTTGTCAATTCGGGGCGCTTTTCTTCAACTGCATTGTTTAATTTCGTTAATTGTTCAATGTAGACATTAGAATTGATCGTGCAATTGGGTAGACAATTCCTTTGTAAACCCACCAAACTGATAACAAAAGCTTCTTTTGATGAATATTAGCTTTTGATGTTGTTTGAGTTGGTTCACCTGGCTCCTTCACGATCTTTTCCGCTTGATTTTGTTGTAAACAACCCATTTTTCTTCGCCAGTTATCAGTCGTTTTAAAAATGGATCATTTTCATTGCATTTCTTTAGCAAATCGCAGCTGTTAATTCGTTGAGTTAAATGCGTTTCTTTCAGTTCCTGAGGAACTAACTTTCTATGAGCTTGCGATGCGGTTTTTTCTTTGCGAAAATAAAAAAGCAAAATATGACGAAAATGTTCCTTTTGATTTTCCATTTTTCAACGAACGCCAAACGAAAACTACGCAACCGATCGAAAAACTTTTTTTACTGGTTGACAGCTGAATTGCCAACTATCAAATAACAAAATGTGTTTTACATTTGCACTACGTCTGCAAACCTAAAAATTCAACTGAAGTCATCTATGAGTAAAATACGCAATTACTTAGTTGCCAACCCAATATTTACTGCACTAAGAAGTATACCGAAGAAATTTAATAATTTTGTGATTTATTCAATGTCGAAAGTTATGGTAGAGTTCTTCTGATTTCATAGTTAGAGTTATTTTTTTAACTTAAAGTGTTTTTGGAACCTCCGAGCGAAGCGAAAATAAATAAATTTTTTTCTTCAAAACTCATTTAGTGCAGTAAGCACTTCCATATACTGAGATTTATTCAATGTCGAGAATTACTTCAGAGTTTTTCTGAAGTGAAATATCTACGAAAACTTCTTTTTAAGGAAGAAAATTTTTTTTTATAATTTTTGAGAAACACCCTATTAGATTTTCTTATTATTATTTTTATTAATTGCTAATACTATGCGTTATGCCTCGAGTTACTGTAGGTAACCAGCGAGGAACCTTACTTCCTTTACGTAAATACTAACCCCTCCGCACTATTTACTTCGCTTTGAATTCACCTAATCAATGATTAATACTTTGTGTGATGACCAGCTAAGGTCATAGAATAGTTCGGATTGCATTAATGTCGTTAATTAACCTTTTAAGGATCAGTAATTCACAGGCAACTAAGGCACACACACAAATCTAACTCAAGATCTGCTATTATCCTTTGCGGACTATGCATGGAAACATATCACTAAAATCCTTATTTAGTTAAAAAATTGTAAATAATATTCTTAACTGTAGTCAACTCTTCAAAAATTGCATGGACCAAAGTGTGGTAAGCAGTAAGTATGGTTTAAACCCAAGAGAGATGACTTAACATAGGCGAAATCCTCTTCCTTTAGTAGATTCCATTCTTTCTTCTACCATTTAAAGCTCTTCATGTGCAATTATGTACGTATGTAAACTAATTTGCTTCCTCTCACTTCGAAAGCCAAGTTTAAGCCATACCACAAATATTTTTTTTATACTTGACTGCAGTTGCGTCATATGTAGCTGCATGTAAATTCGGCAGCAGCTTCACAAAGTTCAATACTAAATATTAGTTTACTCAAGCAATTCATCGAGTAATGTGAATTTTCAGTTGAATATAAAAATCTCACACCCTTATCGTTACTGCCTTCGGAGCCCTTTTCATCGCCTTCACCGCAACTTATCAACTTTTTGTGTGAAGCAGCGAAAAGTTAATAACCCGAAGTTATTATTTTCCTCACTCCCCAAATGCATCTAAAGTCGGTCTAATAAGTAAAGCAGCCAGTAGTCAATGCACTGCCTTGCGGCTCAGCCGGTTATTGATTGCTTTTAGTTCGACCTGGGGGAGCTCCGAATTATTCTGTGCATTCTCGTCGCATAGTTTGGTAGATTCTCGATTTTTGTTTCCTTTCCTTGAACTTTACAAATATTTACACAACATTTTTAAGTGTTTCGTTGATTTTTCATTGCACAAAGGCATTTTTTGTTTTCATTTGTGTTTATTTGTTTACACAGAGTTGAGCGCGAACACTGAAGAGTGTTTAAAAACAAAGAAAAAAAACACACCAAAAATACAAAAAATAAAACCAATAAAGTATGAAAGGCGTAAGAAGAAGGGCGCTGGCCGTTGCTCTGCTTTCGAGTGGTTGAATAATAGTTTGAGCAGGGCAATTTCCTAGAAAATTCAAATACTTCATATTTTAAGTACGTTTGGAGGTGTTTGCCCTCTCTTTCACACTTACTCGCATACCCGCATGCTTTAGATAAAATTTGTGGCAATGATAGCCAGCAATGATGCACGCATTCGTGCAGGTAAATCCATTATTTGGGATTGGTTAATTTTTGGGTGATTGTGATGACGGGTTTTAGCCGGTGAGTTAGTCAGTCAATTAGTCAATGAGTTAGTAGGGTGGCGAGTTAGACCTTTTGATTGTTTTCACTGTGTAATGGGCGCCTTTTAATCTGAGGCACGTCGTGCGTGCGCTAGTTGTCTCAATGCCCATCTCTTTATTTGAACCGATTCATGTAAACCAATTTCTTATCAGTCAAACAAAAGTTTAAAATTGATTTGCTTGCATTTCCTCTGAAGTTCATTGACAGTTTTTATTAAACAAAAAAAGATAATAATTGATGTGATAAGATAAGAGCGACCACCGTAGCCGAATGAGTTGGTGGCATTCAGTAGTGACCCGGTTGGAAGCCCAGTGTGGGTACGCAACTCCAAAGTGATGGAAAAGGTTTTTCCTAATAGCGGTCGACCCTCGGAAAGCAATGGCAAACCTTCGAGCGTATTTTTGCCTTCAAAAAGCTCCTCATAAAAAAATATCTACCGTTCTGAGGCGGCTTAAAACTGTAGGTCCATCCATTTGTGGAACAACATCAAGGCGCACGCCACAAACAGGAGGAGGAGCGCGGCCAAACAACTAACTAAGTGTACGAGCCAATTATTTATTTATGTTTTTTTTTTTTAATTATTATCAGAAAAACCATGTAAAAATTTTTATAAATTTTTTACGCTTTTTCATATATTTTGAAGCCTATAAAAATTAATTTCTGTAGAGTAAAAAAAAATTTTCTTAATCAAATCTTCTTCAGACGTAAGTCAAGGCTGTAAGGAAAAGCATCATCTGATAAGCGTCGGTATTAAATATTTGATTAATATTGTTAGATTTGGAATCCGATTAGGATTTTTATTGCTTTAACCAAAGACAGATAGAAATCTTGAGCCTGAAGAAGTCAAAGAGTTTTCTTAATGAATTTTATTGTGACTACACAGTTTTTTATTCCCAAACTTTCTTTAAAGAATTATTATATTGTAATAAACTCGAAATAATTTCGGAAAAATATCACAAAGCAGCTAGCACAAACAAAGCTTATCTTTTGTGTAGCAACGACAATATATAGTAAATTACCTTTTAAGAGTATTAAATTAACACATTTTTTAACATCAGCACCGTAAACCACAAATTAGTTTGGTGTTGTTGTTACTGTTCATGCAATTACCTAATCTGTGAAAACCATGAAAACTCAAGTAACAAAAAACACAAAAAAATCAAACAAGAAAAAAAGAAAAACAAAAAACCAAAAAACATGAAAAAGACAATAAAAATCTTCTTATGATTACGCGGTAAATTTTATTAGAATTTAATGCAAATGCCTTGAAAAGCATTCCTTCTTGAAAACACGCACTCAAAGAGAACAAATTTGAAGCGAGTGCCGCCGCAACGGCAAAGAAGCTTCAACTGTAGCAGCGAAGTCGGTTGAGTTTAAAGAAAAAAATTCTAAAAACCAAATCTGTGGCTGCTGAAGATGAAAAGTTACTTTCCCACAAATCTATAATTCCGTAACGAATTGCTTCACCGAATGCCAACAGCAACAACATCAAGAACCAATACAACAACACAGATATGCGCAAGCATAATTGAAGTGGACACGAAGAAATGTGTTGTATGTCGAGTTGTTGTTGCTGTTGGAGCTGTTGACTATTGTAAAACGTCGGACTCGTTGACGCATGCAGAAGGAAAAGTAAACTTGAAAATATGCAACATATGTTTGTGCAACATATGTATGTATGTATGTGATAAAAGTAAAAAGTGATGGAATGCCGTTACATGCATACATACATACATACCTGTTGAAGTAAATGGTCCGCAGGAATGTTAGAAAAATTGCTGCCGACTTTGAAAAGCTTATTTCCCAAGCAACGTCAACGCAATTCAGAGAAAGCAAAGAAACGTAGCGAGGATTTTGTAGAAAGTAAACGCCCCAAGCTTTGTGGGTCTTCAGAACGCTTACACTTGAGGCAAATTACTATACATTTTAGCATTTCAGAAAATCTGCGAAGCATCGTCAAGCCACGGAGTGAGAAATTGGGAACGACAAAAAAGTCAAAATTGGCTTACGCCGAAAATTCACATCCCGCTGATTTTATCTATTCGCTCGCTATTTTTGAGCCACCCAACACTTCTTTAGAACGGCAAACAAAAAATACTTTAAACATAATCTAATACAAAAATTTTACTTTAACTAGTGGCTCCGAGCCCCTCCTACTCTCCCACATAACTACACCCAATGCTTTATGATTAACGTCGTTGGGCATTGCTGACACTTGCAACATGCAACACTCGTTGCGTGACGTGCTCCAACCGCGTATAAATTAAGTTAACGCGCGTACAGACAAGCTCACAAATACTTGAGTGCGAAGCGAAGCTCAACATTGTTGCTGAAGCCATTTGGCAGTCAACATAATTTGTTGTGTTGGCAACAGCGCATGCCTACAGCGTCAGTGGAAGTGCTAAAATTGATGAAATACTGCACAAGGAGTCGTCTGAGAGCCATGGCAAGTATAAATCGTTTAAATAAATGTTTGTTTAATACTCGTACAGTGGAACTATTTAAAATATAAGTAACTGAGCTCTCTAGTAGGTGTTCATTTGTGGAATACAAAACTTATTTGCTACACTTTTAGTGCATTTTGATATTCTTCCCTGGAATGTCATCTGATCTTCAAGAAGGGTCATTCAATCAGCAGTCGTTTTAATGCTGAATTAGGGTTTTTAATATTGCGATTAGTTGGTACTGAGGAGAATGCTCTTGTGTAGAATTCTCTATCTGAGTCATCAAACGAGTAAATTGCTGTGGAAACACAATGTTGAGGAAAGGGTGAAAAAGGCCAGTAATGCGTTGTACGCATGTAAAAGAACGTTGGGTGTTACTTGGGGTCTATCACCCTCTCTGATGCATTGGTGCTACACGGCGGTAGTTAGGCCGATATTGCTGTATGGGGCCTTAGTATGGAGGACTGCGACAAGAAAACTGGCATACTTAATGCCACTGGAAAGGATTCAACGACTCGCTGCCCTGTGCATAACAGGAGCGATGAAAACCACTTCAACGGCGGCGCAGGCAATGATATTCAGCATGCCACCTATTGATCTTATGGCGGGAAACATGGCAGCGAAATCCGCGAGGAGGTTGGTGGCTACTGGAGTATTCACCTACAGAACCTTCGGCCACAGCTCAATAGGAAAGTGGAGCTCAGGTTGCACAGACTACATGATTCCGTACTTTAGTTGGGAGAGAAGGTCTCGCACTACAATTGAAGAGGAGGGATGGCACAAAGGCATGAAGCCTGGCCATAGAACTTTTCACATCTATACAAACGACTCTAAAACTGTAGACGGAGTGGGAGCGGGAATTTACTGCTCAAAACAAGGGATAAGGCAGCCTATCAAGCTGTCAGACCACAACAGTATTTTCCAAGCGGAAGTTTTTGCTTTGGGGAAATCCGCGGAGCTAGCCTACACTAGAACAAGAAAGAACTCAACAATTAATATATACGTCTCCACGTCAAGCAGCAATAAAAGCAGAAGCTCATATTGTATTAAGTCCAAAAATGTTCGACGGAGCAGGGAGGCCATAGAAAGGCTAGCCGCAAACAGTAGGTTGCATATCTATTGGGTGTCTGGTCACAAAGGCCTAATGGGGAACGAAATAGTAGATGAGATAGCAAAAAGTGCTGTTGGACTACCTTTTGAACAAGAGAACGACATACCAAAACCGCTAAATACAATATACAATGAAATGGAGGCTACATGAAAGGCGAGTGGAAGCTAGGTGGACTAATCTGACCACATGCAAAACAGCAAAAGTCATGCGTAGAACAAA
The DNA here is from genome assembly GCF_027943255.1 of Anastrepha obliqua. NCBI lineage: Eukaryota > Metazoa > Arthropoda > Insecta > Diptera > Tephritidae > Anastrepha > Anastrepha obliqua. The sequence goes on along the minus strand of NC_072896.1, from coordinate 10,485,260 downwards.
GTACAAAAAACTGACGCAGTTCGTGCTTACGCTCGAGATGGACAAATGTATTATAGGAAATGCAGAGAGGATGTTGAGGAAACTTTAGAACACCTTCTGTGCGTTTGTCCGACATTATCAAAATCGCGTTTAAAATGCCTGGGTAGCCATTTGGGCAATATTTTGTTCTATACGTAATTGAGCCGTACCAATATTATCATAATAAAGAGAAATGACAATAATTTCCTAAAAAAATTGTATTTTATTCAAAATCAACACCGGCCTTTGAACCTTAACCACCCTTTATTTTGAAAATTGCCAAAAATTTTAATAAAAATGTACTTATTTGTAGGCTTGGGTATAATAAGAAGTAGATTGATTGTATGGCAAAATTACCATGGGTACACTCCAAGTATCACCTCATAGGGTGCCGTTCTGATATCATAATGTAAACCACAGCCTGCGAAAAATTTCACAACTTAAAGGAAGAAAAACCATCTACAGTCATCTAGTACTGTTAATATAGGGGAGCATAGAAACGGGAGTTAGGCTGGGAAACTGCCATAGGCTATCCCCGGAAAGCACAGTAAGGAACCTCAAGCTTCTAGTAGCCAGACTCGGAAATTTGCGAAGAAAGTGTTCAACAGCCTCTATCTCTGCCGGATCCCCACAGCTTCTGCAAGGGGGGTCCAATATCCAAGCTTCTGCGCATGAGTTCCGATCACTCAGTGACCGGTGACTCTCGCTATGAGCTTGGAATTTGAATGGCGGGAGATCTCTAGCACTTTAGCCGACCTGCTTCTGTCATACTGAGACCAAAGGGTTTTTGAGATGGCACGCGATAAGATAGAACTAAAACTGTTTTGCGTATTTTCCCTTTAACAACCGAGGCTACCGATATCTGAGATGGGGCCACCAGAAACTGGTCTTGTCGACCCTTTTCTGGCAAGCTCATCGGCAATTTCATTTCCCTATATGTCCCTATGCCCTGGAACCCAGACAAGAGAAATATTTTCTGCTCATTCGAAACGTTTGATCTCCTCCCTACAAGAGTTGATCAGAAGAGAACTTCAAAATGGTGACTACAGCGCCTTAATCGCAACTTGACTATCGGAAAAGACAATTATGTCTTCCCCCAACAGTTATATCTAAGCAATTTGCATGTGTGCAGGATCCCAAAGAAATCTACTTCAATCTTCGCAGGAGACTCTTAAAGGAGACTGAAATTTTGATCTAGAGAAACCCCTCGCTTCAGCTCCAAATTCCATCTTGAATCCATCGGTAAAATCATTGGTACCTATATCCGTGCAGACTCTCGCCTCTTTCCAATCCAGCCTGTTTGGAAAGATAGCCCTAGCACAACCTTCAAAATCCAGTGTGCGAGTAGAGAGATCTGTACGAAATACGGACAAGGAAGAATAAATGTGCCTCAAAATGCTACCATGCCCTTCAGGAGATTGCCTCCAAAGGTTGTACATCCAGAGTACGAGGCGTGGTTTAAAATGTAATCGACCGAGGATACTTTCAGAGAAATATACGAACTCGTTTCCTCATTTGTGATTGACTGCAGCTGAAGAAGTTCATTAGGTGGCTAATATCAAGGCTTGCTATATCAGCAAGCACAGCACAGGAGTAAGAACCAAAATGCGTAAATATTAGCTCTGTAAAAAAAGAACAGCTGAGCTGATTTCACTTCATACTTTACACCTGTTGCAAAGAGGTCTAAAGTTTTATTAATCTGAGATGATCCCTCAAGAGCCTCCGATCCACCCGTGGGCAGAAGGATCTCGCGACCTTACAAACTTGTGTACTTGCCCAACGCTCGCTGAGTTGACGCGAAGTCTACTTTTCGAGGAGCAGATCGCAGGTAGTCAATGGAACCCGAATTCTCTCATTTCGCGAGGACACTATTCGCCTGGCCCTTTGTTTAGCCAGCTTATACGCCCATCAGTTTTCTGCAGTGTCACTGCGACCAGGTGTCCAAATGAGCCTAATATCAAAGGCATTTCCACATCAGTTCAGTTTCGAATGCACCACTATCAAGCCACGCACCTTATTTGCCGCTTGGTATTTAATTCTTCCTAATATTCAACTCTTCATTGCCTTTGATAGAAAAGACCATAAAAATGTATTTTATCTTTTGCAACAGCCTTCAATAGATGGAATTGTGTTTATATTAAGTGACTTCATTTATAAAATTTGGTAGTTTCGACTTTCGAGCTGGCCTTCTTGTAATGACAAAAACTCTTACTCGTTGGACTTTTGTATATTTTGTATTTTACTTCCAATACGTTGTGTTTCAAAGTCTCACAACCACGCTCTATAAGTCACTTATCGCGTCAGGACGCTTCGCTGGCAGCTTTTGGACAGTTCCAGAGAAGAAGCGAGTGTTTGGAGTACTCAACTGCATCAAAGTATGCAGTAATTTCGGGAGCTAGGATATGACCGAATGGATAGTTGTGCTTCTAGCTCTGGGGCTGGAAATGGAAACCATTTTGAGGGTTGGAATTTGCATATGAAAAAATACGAGCACTAATAAATAGGCTGATGCACATCCATCTCGTAAGCTAAACTCAACCCAATTTAGAAAGGAAACGAATTGAAGGACAAAGAAAATTTTGCAAACACTCGCGGGTTCGCTTGCAATTCCGAATACATATAATGATTAACCACTGAGCGGAAATAGTAGAATACAAGGTGAGGTAGATTTAATTCTAAGCAATAAGGAAGACTCAATTTGATCACTAGACAGGACTACTGGACCGGACAGTGTTTAGACAGACAATTAAAGGCATTCATCGGGAGACCCTTACCACCTTCTTAAGCTCTCGACCCCCGAATGCCGTCATCGGAGTGCAACCACCACCTACAGTAGGTAAAGAGCCTCTTCTTCTCTGTGAGAGCCGCATAACCTTGGCACAATTACGTTCCAGAAATTGTAGCAGGTTAAACTCCTGCTTATCCAGAATTGACTCCCGCATACCAAACATATGTCCAGCATGTGCAGGCCCCCGCACGACACTAACCATCTTTTTACAGGTCCCACCAAATCCTCTCATCTAACACACCTCGCCCTCTGGACCAAACCTGTGGAAACAGCAAGTTTCCTGGGCCTATCTTTAGAGGAGTTAGATGAAGACGACCGGGGACTTACACTACACTGACAGGGCTTAGCAATGCTGCTACAGCGGCAGTCGACATCTCATGGGACGGTGCAAAAACAACAGCACAGAACCGTGTACGATGGAAGAGTCTTGTCGAGGCCCTTTGCTCCCGAGAGGAATGAACAAAGAAAAAAAAATGTGGACCGGTTTAAGTCCTCTTATTTACTTAAACCATATATTTTAAAGTAATGACTAACTTTTATATTTTTCCTCGCCAGCCCTACCATTTTCATTTTCTACCCTATACTTTGAGGTCGTAATTTGCAAACACATATTCGTTTGCATTAGTGAAATCGCCAAAAAAAATATATCGATTTTTTAATCAACTGGCTGGCAGTATTAAATTGGCAATAGCTATTAAATTTCTGCAGCTATTAGATAAATTAAGAGCTGACAAAACGATGATCGCTACCGGACCCCAATTCAAAAAGATCATCGTCTTGCACTTAGCTAATCGCAATTATTTGGTTTGAATGGAATTTGTGATAACTGCAATTCATTGCTGATGGAATGCAAGAATGAAAATTCATCAATGATAGCTTTTTACGATTATCACATAAATTAATTAATTGATCGTTGACGCCGTGAAGCAATAACAAACACATTGCTGCATGCAGACAAAGGCTATAGCAGCATAGTTAGATGGGACTAGCGCAGACGAGTGCGTTTGAACGTGGCATATCGGCTATAGGTGGAACGATTGTGGGTTCGATGCTGAGCTCTTGTTGAAGAAACATTAAAAATGATGTATATAAAAAATACACTTCTTCCCCTTTACAGCCAATGCGAAGGCTGCGACTGCTTGCCCCACAAAAATGCTTGCTATAAACACTTTTTTCGGGACTCAAGAAAATCAAGCATGAAAAGAAATTCAGCCCAAACCTTTCATGATTCTATGCGCCACATTGTTGTTATAAGTTTGTATATATACTTACACATACTTATATCGCCAAGAATGATCACTAAAGCAGCAGTTAACGACTAACAATCAGCATGAGTAGACAGACTCTAGCCAGCGGCGATAACTAACAGTCAACAGTTGGGGAAAAGTCAATTGAATTTCGATTTTTTATGACGCAGTGGGTTGGACATACTGACATATATATTCACAAATGTACATACATACATACGTAGCTATATTGAAAGTATGCTGCGAGTAGCAGCCCCACATGGCGGCTTGGCGGCAAATAAAGTTGTTTACAACATAGATTTATGAAGCCGTTACCAGGCGGCCTATGCTCCAAAGCACCTCAAATAAGCAGCACAAAGCACAAAAAGTTGACCAGCTGAGCGCTTTTCGAGCGCTAGCAATCATGATGAAGTTGCATGCATGTCAGGGGTTAGGCAGAGGGCGCAGAAGAAAGTTGTGGTCCAAATTGGGTTACAGCATTGCAATACACGCACATACATACACACATACCAAATGTGCAGTGACAAGCAGAAATGTTCATAAAAAATGGCTCTTGCACACTGTAGTGATGTTAATGAATACTACAAAAGCTTCATTTTGCAACAGTATTTCAGCAAACGTCAAATGTACTTCAGAATAATCGATTATATTATATTTCAGAACTTTTAACTTCACAAGCCTTTAGATTTATTGCAGACTAGTTTTAAATGTGATAGAAAAAACATAAGAAATTCAGATATATGAAGTGCCATCCAGCGTTTCGAATTCGAACCATATATTTTTTTGACTTTGACGGCTGAAATAAAATCTCAGATGTGTCGAAAATTTATTTTGTGGTTAGAAATTTACAGAACTGGTAGCTTTTTGCTTGAACAAAGTTGAGAAATATTAAGGAAAATTTAATATAGAATAATCAGGTCAACCTGTGATGTCAAGTGACTGCCTGCATGCAGCGAGACGCTGTTAGCCCCTTGCTCTACCGATCGAACGATGATTATGTGTGCCACTTTCATTGAAAGTCATATTTTCAGTTGTTTAAGTATTTGCTCTGTAGAATTTATTTCATGAATAACCGGAACAAGACATCACGCGCCTGATATGAGCTTTTCACTTTTGGCCAGAGAAAGTCATCACATGCCTGATACGAGGTTTTCATTTTAGGCATTGAATTAGGATGGGGACTCCCAGACCTTGTTTTAAGGCAGAGGGTTAAAGATATACATATGTTTTAGAAGTCATTCGAGGATGAATCAATAGCTGAAACATGGAATCGAAGTTGCCATTTCTGAGAAGAAAAACGAAGCTCCGGGAAATATACTAAAAAAAAACTGGTTTGACAAAAGCGTCCACTGTAAAGCCAACCGCCCGACTAGAAATTTTGGTAAGGCGGTGATTAGGCGCAAATAGGGCAGACCGCATTCCAAATTTGCGCCTCATAAGGCAGCCAAACTAGGTCCAAGTACCGAAAGATATCGCCACACATCTGCCTCATCTGTGCAGGTTTGAAAAACCGAACTTCGGTTAATACTCCGGATGCCCTTGTACAAATCAGTTAGGGATTCCAATTTATGCCTAAGTGAGACACTGCCACAGATTTTCGTGACCACAACCAAATTTGGTATTGTTCTGGCATGCCCATCTTTGCCTTGCCTAACGTGGGCCTGGGAAGGTAATAGTGAGGCGTGCCTCAGTAAGGCCTGCCTAATTCGGGTCTAACTGATTCTTCGGCATGCCTCACTGTAATTCTTGTCGGGCGTCTAGTGTCCAAACAGCCATAGTAGTCATTTGAATTAAAATGTGATGTGATTATAAGTAGAGAACGACCGAACACCGATATTTAAGGCTAATTCCAACTGAACTAAACTTCGGCCAATCTCAATAAATTTTGAACAAAATATTCGGATTTTTTTTTTGCCGAAACCGAACCGAAACCAAATTGAGCTTTTGTAGTCGAATGGGGCCGAAGCCGTATCGTAACTTCGGTGGTTCTCTATTGGCTGTTCATGAAGATATTATTTATAGTCATATTAAACTCCAAACCTTAATTCCTATTTGTCAGGCAGTTGAGAAGACGTAGACTCTTCAAAGTTAAGAATAGTTTATCAACTTCGTCCCTAAGGCTCACCTAAAGCTATGAGTTCATACTTTGCTTCTGAACAAGAGATTTGAAAGGTAAAATAGTCCTTTCCTTGAGCTCGGGTCAGAAAATAAAGTCAATTATTAACTTGAAAGGTAAATCCGTACTTCAGATCAGATCAGAAAATAAAATCTCTAATGGATTGTTTAAAAAATTTCGGAAAGAGTGGTCGAAAAGAATAAGGGTGGACAACAAGCAAAACTGAGCCCATTTAAAAGATTAAGGATTAAGAGACTATTTGTAGCGTGAAGCCGGGCTACGTATTCTGTGCTGGGTAATAGGCACGTAAAAGCGAATCTTCGCATTGGAAGTGTGTAATCAGACAATTTGTAGGTGACTTAAATAGAGTAGCATAACAGGCAAAACCAAAGTAGAGAAGCTCCTCTTATCTGCAAAACACGGAGCCTCTTATCATACATTCATTAAGATATCATGTTCTCTAGACACCCAAGCAGTGAAAATTCGTTATGTGGGATCTATTCTGTAACCAAAGCAGCTGAATTAGCGTTGGAATTTACTCCACTCGACACTCGCACAAAAATCTTCATCGTTAGTCAGGCTACTATTAAAGCAATAATGACTGTAATGACTAGCTCGGTATGCGTGCAACACTGTAGTTTCAAAATGAATGAGCTCTGCGAGAATAAATAGGTCACAATTTACTGAGTAGTTACAAGGGAATAGAGGGAAATGAGAGAGTAAACGAGCTTGCTAAGGCAGGCCTATGATAAATACGTCCTACATATATCCCTCATCCTCAGTTGAAGACGGAACTAGACGAGGAGCTAACTCTGGAAGCACCGTACATATGGGAAGCCTCGACCTCCCACAGGATTGTCAAAATAATGATATGAACTTGCAACACGCAAACAGCCAACTTTATTTTATCACTCCCAAGAAAGGGATGTAAAATATTGATTGACGTTGGCTGACAGGCCGTTGTCTCACTCGATATCATGCATCTAAAATGGCATTGGTCTACAACGGCGCATGTAACACAGGCGAAGAAGAAAGAGGTACGTTAGAACACCTCCTTTGCCATCGTCCTGCTCTAAGCAGAACTCGTTACAACTGCCTGGGATCGGTATACTTTTCATCTCTATTGGTGACGAAAGCTTAAACTGTTTTTTAAAACTCGCCAAGACATGTATGACGAACTATGTTTAACACGATTCCAACAACACTGCAGTAACACTACGGACCCTTGTGGTCTATGAGAGATCTACTCAGATCAGCCAGATATATCTAACCTAACTTAGGCTCTGCTGGTCGGCTATGTAGTGATGATGTAAGCCTTACTTTCAGTATCACGTCTTACAATATGCTAAATACACTAATTTGAAGAACAATCCTTATGATTTGGCGAATTTTTGAAGTTCAGATTTCTTCGCAAAATCGGTAGGCTTCATAAAGCAATTGTTTAGGACGTACCCTAAAATCTGTAAATGTTGAGCCACCCTTAAGTGATATTAATTCCGATTCTGAAATCTTGAAGGATTGCGTGCCCATTCAGCCGTGGATTTATTATCATAAGTTTACATAAAAGTTGTACTGGAATTATTAACAAATTGTACTTCATTTACTACTATTTTATATTTATTTTATTTATTTTTTATTATTTTTTTATTTATTATTATTATTTTATATTTATTTTATTTATTTTTTCCTTATTTAAATTTTAGCTAATCTATGTTACATTGATCTGCAACGTTAAAAAAATGTGCATAGATATTTTATTAAGAAAAGTCAAAAATTAAGTTTTCTACGAATCATTTTTGAAGTCACTGTATGTATGCTTATGTGTAGCGCACACAAACCCGTTAATACACAAAGCTATTGCACGTTTGACCCATTAAACTGGTCAAATATTCGTTTTGCTGTGTCACAACAACAACAACAAAATCTATACGCACAGGCATGAAACAACTTCAAATTAGGGTGGGAAGCACAGCTGGAGCACATTTCAATCGACCTTTTTAGCTAATTAGCTGCTTAGCGTGTTGTCATAAGGCGTTGTTGTTGATGCATAGGTTTTTAATTAGCTATTTTTTACGCATCCACCCATCATCTATTAATAGCCTAAATATTTATTTATTAAATTCATTGAACTGGTGTTTATGAATGCCAACAACTTCTTGAACCGCTAATATCTGCATGCGGGTTTCCCAAAAAAGTAGTTAAGAAGAAGGTTTATGTGGTTGCTAAGAAAGACAGCAGACGAATGTAAGAGTAACTGACTTAAAAACGAATGAAGTATCAGCTTAGAACTGTAAGAAATACACGCGGTGGTTTGCCATTGCCTGTCGGGGGCGACAGCTACTAGAAAAAACTTTTCTATCATTTTGGTGTTCCTACACACTCCCGAATGATAGTCACCCACCAACCCATTCGGCTACGGCGGCCGCCCTAAATGAGGAGATATATGTGTGAACTCGACAAGTAAAGTTAAATATTTCTGTTAAAACTAGCATTGAAAGATTTCGCTTAAGGGGTTACATGGGTTTCATTGGGTAAAAAAAGGCCTACTTTCAATATTTTTTTTTACTATGTAAAAAATTATATATTTAATTCAAACTTTTTTCTGTCTTATAGATACATATTTAAAGAATAATTTCTGAATTTTTCAAAAAAAAATAAATAAAACTCCTCCATTGTGACGACATTTCCGGTGACCTCTCGAAGCTGCGTTAGCGTTGTCAGCAAAACTCCTGACAGGATCATCAAAAATGAAAACACATTGTTTAGCTAAAACCATAAACTCGTGAGTGAACGAAGGAAAGAAAAAAAAGTAAAAAGTGGAATTTTGGCAGACATTTTTCCAAAAAAAATTAGAATTTCGGTAAAATTTGGTTGATACTTTGCTTTTTTTTAAATAGTTGTAATTGAAAAAAAAAAACAAAAAACCTTCGTTCAAGCACGAGTAAATTGTATTTCGAACACCTGTGTAAAATTTCATCAAGATCGGTTGAGTAGTTTTCGAGAACACTTGACAACCGAATTTGAAAACACGGTTCCGAGAAAAACGTGTTTAATGTTGTGAGTAACAATAAAAGTGGCTTGGAGCGCACACCTTCCAAAGGCTGTATCTCCGAAACTATTATTCGGATCGACTCGAAAATTTAGGATAATATTCTTGAGATGTTGTAGAAATTAATAAGCCAAAAAAAATCGAGTTTTTGAACCCACGAAACCCATGTAACCCCTTAAGGTAAGACCTAGCGCTTCTATGTTATATAATATATGAAGTCAGTAGCAACCCTTTTGAAAAATTTGCAGATCAAAGCTTTTTTGACAAGGCGTATCTATTAAAATCAATTTTCCGAAGACGAAGATGATGAATATGGCAAAAAAAGATAAGTGTGAGTGTGGAGATTGCAGGTAACCCTATCGAAACAGTGGAGGAATTTATTTACCTCGGCAGCAAAGTTGCTCCGGGCGGTGGTACGGGTATAGACGTACGCTCCAGAATCGAAAAAACCAGATGGCCACTCGGGATATTGCACCCTGTATGTCGAACCAACAACGTGAGTTTCAGTTTAAAGGTAAGACTCTTCAAGTCTAATGTGCTGTTGATACTGCTATAGAGTAGCTCTACCTGAAAAATCAACACCGTTATAACCAGTCGCTTACAAGGCTAAGACATTTGGATTACAAGACAGAAATGGAAATGAATTAGTCAGACTTTACGCAAAGAAGACGGTAATATAGCGAAGAAGGTAATGGAATAGAACCCACCCACAACGAGGGAAAGAGCGCCTGACAGGCCAAGGGTAACCTGGAAAAAACTATGGATTGCGAGACCGCTCAACTCAGGTTAATCTGGAAGCAAGTGAAGGTGTTATCCAGTAATCGGACAAACTGGCGCGTAGGTTTTGTTTGTGCCTTATGGATCGCTAGGTGAATCCCTAGGAAACAATTATGATGATTATTAACGGTGGGTCGCCGTGTGCATAAAAGGAAATAACGAAAAGCGGTTCCATTCGCACCATCGTCGTATGCTTCTAGCGCCAACTTCAAGTCGACTGTGCAACATAGTTCGTCCGTTTGTGTTTCTTTCACTTTCTACTTTAATTTACTTATAGTGAAATATCTAATGTACAAAACGCATTGTTGTTGGTCTAGTGACAGCTCCTTTAATGACGTGCCTTGAATTTAGATCACTTTTCATTCGCTACTGGGTTGCCATTTTTTTTTACATTCGTTTTTTGTCCAATATTGCTTTATTGTCTAATTAAGCTCTCTTTTTTACCCATTTTGTAATAATTTAGTTTAATAAACTTTTTTCAGTTTTTATACAGGTGGCAACCTATTCAAAAATAAATCTAAATCAAGGATCTCTCAAATACCTTTCATATCAACTCATATTGCCATATCTTTTTTCTAACTTTTAGGTTTTCCGAGAGCGTACTTTGACGTATACCTCAGGACCCGTAAGAGATCCTAAAATGGAGTCGAGCTCTAAACATTTCTCACTTCACTTGGAAAAGTATGTGTAATAAAACGTTCTTAAATAGCCGTCGTTTGTTACCCATATAGCGATATTTTATCATGCTTAACTTACATAATTTTTAAATTTTTTGTATAGGAGGCCCTTTATTTAGGTGTGGAGGTCCTTTTGAAAAATATGTTTGGACTGAAACTTTCTAAAGTAGCTTTCTTTTGGTACAAATCTACAATAGATACTTTTTATAAAGCTTTCAAAACTACGTCTAATCCCAACTACATCAGAGCATTCTTGAAAATTCAAAAAAAAAAAAAAATGGATTCAGTGGTTTTGGAGTTCATGGGAAACACACAAAACCACAACCTCACAAACATACAAACATTTATCCTTTTGTATATAGAGATTAATTGATTTCGATTTAAAATAAAATAAAACAAAAAAAACAGAAATGGTCGTCCTCACTTGGTTCGAAACAGCGCAGCCATAACAGCCGTTCGCGAAAGAATTCGCAGGAATTCCCTTAGAAAGCAGGGATCAGATCCCTGTCAAGACTAATTAGAGATGACCTCCCCATGAAAGCCTTCCGTCACTCAACTGGCCATCTTTTGACAACGCGCTTGAAGAAAGTTAGACTCGACAGATCCAAGCAGCACCTTCCGGGGCAGGCGCTCGACAGCCATGGAAATATTCTTTTCACAGATGAGAAAGCATTTCATTGTTGAAGAAGTTTTTAATAGGCACAACGACAAAATCAATGCTAAAACTTCTAAAAACGCGAAAAATGTTGTGCCAAGTGTACAGCCTGGCCACCATCCAACCTTCGTAATTGTTTGGTGAGGAGTGTCTTGTAAAGGCATTACAACTCTTAAATTCAGCGAAAAAGTGGTTAAGACCGCGGCAAAAGTGTGCCAGGAGGATACCTCAGAAGACGTGGTGAAGCAGTTGAGCAGAACGCTCTTAAATCAAGGGCGTTAGATCTTCCAGCAAGATTCCGCTTCAGCCCATAAGGCAAAAACCGCCTGTGTGTCTAAAGAGCAATATTCTTGAGTTCATAGCCGCGAAAAATTGGCCGTCTGGAAGCCAAGACTACAGTTTGTGGTCAGAATTGGAGAACAGAATTTGGAGAGTCTCAAACAATCTTTGGTTTGAACAGTGACATCCATATCCATGAAAACCTAAAGCGTCGCTTATATGGCTTAACTAACCTTCTCAGCACAGCCCTGTGGGCTAGCGGAGGCAGAAGAAGATGGAGACAAGGGTACCAGTCGGAGTAGTCGAACTGAACGGAATTGCCTAAAATACGAGAAAGATTGGAAGAGGAGCATAAGCAAGCAAAAGATAGAAGTATCAACAGCGAAGAAGGACGAGAACCACTACTACACCAATCGTCGAAGAGACAGTCTCAGGAACTTGCTTATTCTGTAGTTCGCTTGAAATTATGTATACTTAATTTCGAACTTTGAAGTTCACAGACAGTTCTTGATAGACGTCGTACAATAAAAAAAGAGATTTTATGCATAAATTAAAAAAATTAAATACAATAGGAAGATCCATTTTCAGACTCAGGATTATTAGCGTAGAGATTTCGGTTATTACTTTTACCTTTCCGCCACTTCTACTCGTACAAGCATACGCTGCCTTCCTAACTCTTTTCATTCACTGAATAAAGTTTAACCAACCCAATTGATCTCACAAATGCCCCATCGTAGATTGGCAATAAAGATCGTTAATAGCATTTTTGTAAGCATTTTCCAAAACATTTTGTATATAAAACGATACGGGATGTCGTCATTTTACATCCCGAGAAACTTCAATTAACTCACTTTCCGCTCACTTCACACTCACCTATGCGACAAAGGCACCGATAGTTGTTCGAAAGTGCAAAAGTCGTTGTAATCGTTCGGAGGACGTTGGACGACACACACAATGGGCAATTGTGTTGTAGTACTAACCAGCAATACAAAAAAAAGTAAAAGGCAATAACAAATGCAAGCCAATATGTACACCAACAATAGCAACACAACCATATGTTAAGTTCTTGCACAGAAGAGAGGGACGATTTTTTTTAATGGCAACAAATGGCGGCAACACTTAAAGTGTTCAACTGGTTCGCCCATTCAAACGGTCTATGTGGAAATTTCTGTGTTATTTTTTTCTTCTTTTAGTGATCGTTTATTATTTGAGTAGTACCAGTTGTTGTTGTTGTCGGATTTTATGGTAATGCTCGTAAATATGGACACGCGCTAATAAGGACTTGTACACGCGTTCGCTTATAAGCTGAGTTTGTGTTCCTTCAATGTTTTTGTTTTAATGGAAAGGAATGAACAGGCAGACAGGCAGAGTGCACGATGGTGTGCAAGTGGAGAAATATTGCACTTTGATTAAATTTATTTGGTTTTAAGCAAGATTTAAAACTTGATTATACATCAAATAAAGGACATTTTTTTAGAGAGAAAATGCAAAGGAGCGTGAAAGAAAAAAATTCTTATAAAAATTAACAAAATTTTGAGCGACTTCAAACTTGCACTTTGTCATTCAATAGGCTATAAAACTGCGTACCCACATTTTTTTTTAATTTAGATTTCGACAAAAATTTGCTAAATTTTTATAAATCTTGTACAAAGTTTGACACTTGGATTGGAATGAACTATAATTTTACAAGAAAATAATTGAAAGTAAATAAAAACAAGTGCTACGTTCGACTAAGTAGGCAATTGCGTAGTAAAGTCCTCGCACGACGAACAAAACTAACACTCTATAAAGCTCTCATCATACCTGTCCTAACGTATGGCGCAGAAGCTTGGACAATAACAATATCCCATGAGGCATCGCTTGGAGTGTTTGAAAGACAGACCCTGCGGAAAATTTTTGAACCTTTGCACGCTGGCGACGGCGAGTGTCGGCCGCGATGGACGATGAGCTGTATCAACTTTACGGTGACATAGACATAGCGCAGAGAATAAAGATCCAGCGGCTACGCTGGCAGGGTCATGTCGTCCGAATGGACACAAACCAGCCGCTTTTGAAAGTATTCGATGCTGTACCAGCCAGCGGTAGCAGAGGAAGAGGAAGGCCATCTCAGCGTTGGATTAGGCGGAGAAGACTTTGCTTAACTTAGTGTTTTCAACTGGCGCCGGTTAGCACGAGAAAGAAACGACTGCCGCGCTTTCTTAAACTCGACCAAAATCGTGTAAGCAGTTATTGCGCCAATCGAGAAGAAGAAGAAGAAGAACAAACATTTTTCAAACACAAAAAAAAATTATTTAGGACTAGGTACTTTGCAGTGACCCTCTTAACTTTGTATTGATTCAACAAAAATGATTCAAATAAAAAAAAAAATTCGATTCAATAGTAAATCCTGTACTTAGTCGAAGGTTTCGATTTTGAAAATCGACAAAATTGTGACTTCTGAAAGCTAACACCCGAACTTTCAAGGAACATTTTTTTTTACTTTTTTTTAATTTATTTCGTTGTTAAAAAAAATCGAAGCTCTCAATAGAAATCAAAATAACTTCATCAGATACTAGCATTTACATTCAAGTTTTCTGAATCTCATTTAAATCTATTGAGTGGTTTTTGAATAATAGATATCACCGATTTCAGAAACATATGCACACTGAAAGCACCTTCGACGTTCCACTTCTCTGCATGCTAAGGTTCATAGATTTACCAGGTTTGGAAAATGACTTTGGTGAAAAACTAAATTGTGAGGTGAATTTCGCTTACCATGCCCCAGGGGTGATTTGCCAGCCGAATTCTGCACGATCATTTCACATGTATTCATACACTTCTCCAATCAGTCGTTGTTCGGATGACAACGAAGTGTCATTGGTTGATTTTTTAGTATATCACAAACATAATGTCGGTTTTTTTCGTAGACAAACCGATTTATTGCCCCTGCTATGTCAGCCTGACGGCTAACGCTCTGATATTGGCCATACCATTAAAAATCTTTTCACCAGATAGCAAGCAGATACTATATCTGGGTCTTGCTCACTTGACGAGATTCGCCGCTGGCGACTATGGTTATACCTCACATAATTATGCCTCATATAACGCTATAACTCATTACTTTCAATACTGCCAATTCTCCTTGAAGAGAGTTTCATTAATATCACGAATTCTCCTGTCGTGTTCTCACACCTTGAAGTTATTGGGTTTTAGTTCTAAAGTCAACAACAACATTGAGAAGTACGATAAAACAAAGAGCGTTGACAGAACACGAGCATCACAAATAACGAGACTCACAAAGCAGTTGACAACCTCCAAGGTAGCCATGAAATGCCGCACATCTCTTAACGAGAGGGCTGAGTCATTTCGCCTAAGGATAATATGGGCTCCTGGCCATCGCGACATTGAGGGTAACTGAAGAGCCGATGAACTAGCGGGACTCGGCACCAAGTTGACCGATGAGTACATAGACAATGACATAGGCATACCCTTACAAAGATGTAAGCTACTTATCCTTGAAGAAATCGTAAGGAAAGCAAGCGAAAGATGGCGTAATGAAGCCACCTGGAAAATCGCCCATCAACTGTGGCCGACTCTTAGTGCTAAACGCACAGAATCTTTGCTAAGCCAAAATAAACACAGTCTTAGCACAGTCATAACGGGACATTGCCTAATAGGTAGGCACGCCCAAATAATGGGTGTGCAAGCACACGACTTCTGTAGAAGTTGTCTTGATGAGGAAGGGGAAGAGACAATCTTACACCTCCTGTGCCATTGTCCTGCTCTATCCAGACGGAGATTTGCTATTCTAGGCAGACAATTTTTTAACGAATTGGAAGATCCGCATAAATAGGAGATATTCTAAAGTTTTTGAAAAGCACACAATGGTTTTAGGAGAAATAGGGGAAGCTCCCCACGCAGCATCACAATGGGCTATGAGCCTGAGTGTGTCCCACAGGACAACCGATTCAACCTAACCCAACCTAACCTATCACAAGTAACGAGTTGAAGCAATAAATGCTTCCCTGTATAAAGGCCATCTTACTTATACACATTATGTACTTCCAGACAAATGTTAAGTAATTTTAGGCAACTCCTTTGCAGAGTTACCAACAAATGTTTACTTATATTTATTTTATTTCAGAAATCAATAGAATATCAGTAGATTCCTCGTTTCGGCACTCGCTAACGCATGCGAATAGAAGAGACCTTGAATGAATTAACTAAAGCACTAACACGTATTGACAAGTTTTGACTATTTATTTTTCGTTTGAGTGTAATAATTTTTTATGAAAATATTGTTTGTTCTCTTACAAAAGGTATATAAATCAGACTCTGAGCAAATTTTAACAAATTCAACAAAATTTCATGTTTCTCAAGAATAATTTTTAGAAAAATTGCTAGTATGTACATAGTTTTATAGCTCATTGAAGTTTGATGTATTGTAATAAAGTGCAAATCTGAAGTGGTTCAAAAGTCAATTTTTTGTTTGCTTACGGCGCCGGGGGTTGTCTTCATTTTTCTTCTCTACACAAAGAAAACTCATTCCAGTTCTTTTAGCACAAGATTTTCTTGCAAACCTTTTTATCTACCACTAATTTCGGAAATAGAACACTGTTCGGCGCTTGAGCAGTAAATATTGCTAAAATTAATTTTCCACAGGAGTTATACTGCAGAACTGTCGATTTATAAGTGTTTTAAGAAAGCTTATAGGCAGTTGACTTCGGCACTTTATGGCCGTTAAAGGTAAGCATTGTCGGTAAGTGTTTAATTGCGATCACTGATGGTGCTGCAGATTACAAATACACTCCGCGACATTAGCAGCGCCGCACCTCGATTTTTCAATGCAAATGAAGGTTCCTGCATATTAAGTCGGCTGAATGGTGCATAGAGATCGGAAATGTGTTTTTGTTTTCAAAGGTATGCTATTTAACTGCGGTTTTTTTAGAAGTAGTTCAAATTGCTTTGTTTATTTTCACTGTCAGGGTAAAAAGGCAAGTTTCAAGCGCAGAATTGTATTTGCTGCTTTATTACGGAACACACCCAAGAATATACGTACCCTACTAGGCAGTTGAATATCAAATAAGTGCTTATATTAGATCGTGAATAGTTAAAAATGTGATCTTTTTTACTAGGCTCTGAAAAAATGAGTACTTTTCTTTTGTCGTTGTGTAATTATATTGCTTTTCTTTTCAAATAAGCGAATTCCATTGCTAAGAAAGGTAAATTCACTACTCATTTTTATGCTTACATTACAATTACTGGTTCCAAAAAAATTGTTCTTTGTGTCATTATAAACACCGCAGTAGACAGAAAGCTCGCGATAAATACGATTGAATTGGTGGTATTGCTGAATCCACGTGAATTTGAAAACACTTTTGTCAGGCGTCAAGTGTCACATTTTGATGATTCGAAATCAGCTGTCACGAAGTAAACAACCAAATTTTGAGTAAAAAAAAGTTTTGTCATTGGATAATTAAAAAAAAATATTCCAAGGCGAATTTAATCCACAGTGTATTTTACATGGGTTTTGTTTCTGGTTTTCTCTTGGTTTTGCTCTTCGTTTTTAGATCCCAAAATCAAAGTGAATATTTTTGAGGCGGATGAACTCGTTTGGACAGAAATAATTTATTTTCAGATTAAAATTTCATATTAAAATGTAAATAAACTCAAGGCGCATTCATTAAAGGTGGTGGCACTAGACCAACAACACTGTTCTGTACATTCGATTATCAAAGCAAAGTATTGAGAAACTAGAAAACAAATAATGAATTCGCCCCGTTTCATTCTGAGCTGACAGCCACATGGACATGCCGAAAGAAAAATAAGAAACAACTTAGCTAATTTACCAACACCACCTTTAAGAGATTCACCTTGAATAAAATTAATATAGGGTGGGCCATGTAAAATTTGCTTTTTGAATCGGCTGTAAAAAAAATCTAATCAATATTTTTTCAAACTTTTTTTTTATTTTGAAGATTGAATATTGCCATTTATGAATGAAAAATAATATCGTTCAAATGACTGCTACGACTGGCTTTACAGTAGGCCATTCGATCAACCCAATGTTTAAGTACATTTTCGATTGTTTGGACTCCAATTTCATGAATGGCAACTTCGATTTCGTGTTTTAAAGCATCAATCGTCTCTGGATGGTTCGCATAGCATTTGTCCTTAACGGCTCTCCACAAAAAATAGTCCAACGGGCTTACATCACAGCTCCGAGGCGGCCAATTGATATCGGAATTCAAAAACGGTAGCCAAAAGTTCGAGTGTAACTTTGGCAGTGTGACAAGTTGCACCGTCCTGTTGAGACCAAATGTCGTCCATGTCATCTTTTTCAATTTTTGGAAACAACTTGTTGAGTATGTCACGGTAACGCTCGCCATTTACTGTAACCGCGGCTCCTCGCTCATTTTCGAAAAAAAAATGGCCAGATGATGCCGCCAGACCAAAAACCGCACCAAACAGTGACTCGTTGTGGATGCATTTGCTTCTCTACAGTAACGTGTGGATTTTCTGAGCCCCAAATCCGACAATTTTGCTTGTTGACATAGCCACCGATGTGAAAATCAGAAAACACGAAGAAGAGTCACCAGGATAGTAGGATAAAGATTTTGAAATGGCCCAATCAATACCTATATTCCACATTCCGAACATTTTCTTAAAAATTTTGAGCGCACGACTTTGCCACATGTGCATAAAATATAACAAATTTACATAAAATATGAGAGTCTTAAGTAGAACTTTATAGAATATAAAATCTGCCATTTGACATTGTTATGTACGGGTCCGGCACTCGAAGTGTAACCAATTAAAAAGGCCATCAAATTAGTTTACAAAATTACTTTTATTCAATTCAAAGTAAAAAATGTGTGAAAATAATACAAATTTACCAATCAATTTATTTTTGCTCGATTTGACCACCTTTTGCCTTGACTATGGTCTGGAGACGGTCCAGAAACGAGTCGCAAGCTGCCCGAATGAGACTTGCAGGTATTTTGACCCACTCGCGGGTAGTGCCCTTTTTCAGTGACTCAAGACTGGTGAATCCTTTAGCTCGGACTTTGCTCTCCAAAACGGCCCAAAGAGAATAATTCATCAGATTGGCGTCTGGTGAATTTAAGAGCCATTGTGTGGACGTAATGAAGTTCAGAATGTTGTTTTTAGCCATTCTTGGTTCACTCGAGCATTGTGAAACGGTGCCGAGACCTGTTGAAACGTCCATGGTCTGCCACCAGAAGGTTTGTCTGCCCACGTCTTCAAAGCAACCTTCAGAATACTTTCCAATAATATTTCGCATTTCCCTTAACCCCAGGCTCAATGAAAACGATTGGAGGTCGCCCATCTACGGTTACAGCGGCCCAAACTGTTACCTGTGGCAGTAGCAAATATGGAAGAGAAAGAGCTGTAGAATATTGGAGTGCCTGCCGTTTTGTCATTGTTTCTTCAGTCTTTATCCATCACTACTTTCGTGTCGCGCCGCAGTGTTCTTCTACATGATGACTTATTTTTTTTTACTTCTCCAGAAGAGTGGAAATCCTGATCAGGCGATCCTGTCATCGATCGAAATAACTGATTGGCGGAAGAAGCCAAATCTGGAGCGTACGGAGATTGAAGTAAGACCTCCCATTTCAGTGTTTCCTTTTGCGGCATGCTACCGAGCGTTGTCGTGCTGCAGTCCATTTCCATCCTCTGAGAATAGTAATAAAACTCCGAATGGGAGCGCAAAGCGAATGCGACCAATCTAGAACACCCAACAGATGCGTCATCCAAAGAAGTCATTTTGAAACAGATCTTCTGTGGGGATGACTGTATTCACGACCAGACGGCAAGCACAAACGGGTCAGGTAAAGCCTCAAGACGAAGCCAAACAGACGACAAGTCAATATCGAGTAACGAAATTGCAACTTTCCGATGCCCCATTGGTCACAAAGCAATGGAGGCTATGGATAGGGTACAACCCAAATGAGCAATTAGGAGGGGAACCTGGATGCAGATACCTGGTGTGAGTAAAAAGCATAAACACAGCTTCAGGGTGGAATCAGCCGAGAGAGGAGAAATGTTATAGGGTTACTGGGAGCATACCCCACATACCACTGGTGTGACGGCACCTTTCATGATGTTTCCTACTTTTTCGATTTTGATCTCCTCTTGAGAAAACAAACAGCTACCAGAAAACTTCAAGGAAATGGTGAAAGCTGCCTTTGACTGGAACCCCCAAGGAAGCCGCAGGCGTGGTGGAACAGTGAATGTCTGGAGACGACTGCTGTAGCTGGAATGAAGTTAAGAGATTGACGCAAAACAGACCCAAATGGAAGAAAATCGTTGTGGCCCTATTTTTGACACTAGAACTTTAGTAATTTATGTTGGTAGTGATGAATGTCGCTCGTTTCCACCACATATCGGTGAACAAAAATCGTCTGACCATCAATTTATTAAAAAACAAAATTGAGCTACTCCTAAGCGATCTTCATTTCTTCACCTTCTTAGTTGCACCAGATGAATCCACGGAAATTATTTCTATTCTTTGTTAAAATACTCTGGGACAAAAGAACTGCAGTGGTAATGCAGCAATCCAACCCAATCGAATCTCAAACGAAAATCCCACATACATTTTCTCATCCTCTTTCACACTGTGAAATCGATTTCGCGTTAATTCAAGCTAAACTTTCCACACTTCCGTAGATTATGAATTCTAATGAAATGCAACAACTTCTAACAACCCCTCCTTCGCTATGCCAGTTTACTGCGCCACTCAGCAAGCCCGTTTGGACACGTTTGGCAATTTCAAAAATTTCTTCCTGCCCCAGCAAAAACTGTAGTAACTAGACGTGTCGATGAGTGTTCAAATGCCGGAATTCAGCTGTGCCAGAAGCTTTAAAGACTTTCACATGGAAAGTTCTTTCAACTCTAGCCAACTAGTGAGGCGGAAACCGATCCATATTTGGTGCTGGTCAACGATCTGACCGAACTGTTAGTTGGCGCGCATCAGCCGTGCTATCACTGACAGATCGATCGCACATTTGACGCGCTAGCACGTCACTGAACATCTTGCACTTTGGAATGATGATGCACATGGATGTGCATATGTAGCGGGGTAGCGTATGAGTATGCACTGCGATCGATCATTTGGTTTGGGTACCGCAAAGTTGTTGGCAGGCAGGCAGGCACCATATTTAGCAGAACCGCTGCCAACAACTACTTCCAGTACAAATATAAACAATATCTTTGGCGTGCACGACTGGTAGAATTGCACTGCCATAAAACACCGACAAAAACAAAAGTAAAAAACATAAAAAATAGCTGCCATAACAACAACGATAAAGTAGCAAAAAAGCAGCAGCGAGTAATAAACAAGGAATTGTAACAGTTGCGGAAGGCGAATGAAATTTTATAAAAAGTAAAAGAATAAATTGAAGAATGTGCTAGAAAATGCACTGTAGTTTGTGATGTTGCTGTTATTGCATGCATCAATATTAATGAACACTGTACAGTGGTGCAATTTAAGAAAATTATGACTGAAATGTTAAATGTAAAACGGGTCTAATAACCTTGTCAGAAAGAGTCTGTTGCATGCATTGCGCCAACGCAGCTGATATGACGTACAAACCGCAAACAAATCAGCTGTTCTGTATTGTATGCTGCCTACATCGTTGTTATGATAGACTTGACGTACGGAAAAAGCTGCGAGTTGGCCCACATTTGTGCATTCCGGCAATACGTCCGGCATGAGTTTGACACTCTCTATACAAATTTAGACAACCAATTCGGCTGTCAGCCAAATGCGATGCCGCAACGGGTGCACCCGACTCATTCTGGCAGGCCTACAAAGGTTGACATTTTTATCATGGGAAGTTCACTGACCAGCAAATGTATGAAAACAAACAAAAAATGCAAACGAAATCCGAAATCGATTTCTAATTTGCGGTCATAGGAAACGCAAAGATTCGAGCCAAAATATTGAATTTGATCCCAAGATCTGTAGACGGATGCCGCCGAGGCATACAATGGAACTTCAGCGAACACCTTGAAGACGTAGATTACGCCAATGTCAACAAATCACTCCGACATGCAGAAGAAGCTCGACGTTTTGGTGGAAGGGTCAAAGAAATTCGGGCTGAAGATTAGCGGGGGAAAAACTAAATCGCTTTAAGTAAATGACGCGGATCCAAGCAGTAGCTTTAGCGTTATGAATTCCAGCATTTAAAATGTCAACAACTCACCTATCTGGGAGGTGTAATTTCTACGGAGGGAGGAGCAGCAGGCGACATACAAATCAGAATCGCAAAAGCACGTAGCGCGTTTGCTCAGTTGAACAAGATATGTAGTTAAACATCGATTTCCACACTTACAAAGCTGCGTTTTTTGAACTTAAAAGTAAAATCGGTCCTTTTGTTTGACTGTGAAACCTGGGTCATGACAGATTTGCTCGTAAAAGCTGCACGTTTTTGTCAACAAACGTTTAGGACTTTTTTTGCGGATTTTGTTATCCAGAATAATAAACAACAGAGAGCTTTGGGCGAATTGTGAGCAGTTATCCATGCAGACTGCAATAAAGCAAAGGAGGTGGAGGTCATATTCTTCGAAAGGATCCCACAGAAATATGCAGGCGAGCAGTCGATTGCAACCGCAAGGCAGTAGAAAAAAAGGACGCCGTAGGTGTACTTGGAAGAAAACTCTCGAAAAAGAACTTACGTGTGTAGGGAAATCTTTCAAAGAAATCAAAGTCATCGCGAAGGATCGTGACCGTTGGAAACGTTTTGTAGAGGCCATATGTCCCATCAGGGAGAGCAGGAATTAAGAGAGAGAGAAACCCACTCAAAATTAAAAAAGTTATAAAAATTAAATTAAAAAAAATAAAAATCTCGTTTTATATTTTTTGTTCTGTTTTGGAGTGAAACTTCGTAGGCGCCGATGGACGTGCGAGAACGGGGAGCAAAATTTCAAGGCCAAAGATGTAACGTAGAGAAAAAGGAGAGAAAGAGCAATACCTTATATATATCTTAGATACACTTTAGGCTATTCACGTCTCCCTTTTGTGCGGTCCTTCGCCTTTTCTCCCACTCCTACGCTAAGGCTCTAGTCTAAGGCGTACGACGTTACTGGTATTGTAGGAGCAAGAGAGAACTACGTATACATTATATACAAGGCGTTAGAATACGCGTAAAGTGACGCGTAAACGTACAGCACCAACGCCATATTACTATAGTAGAGCGAAAGAGAGCAACATATTGTTAGAATAGGATAGATAGTATTGGGCATACGCGTGCCTTGTCTATGCACGTTATAGTGTTAGACGCTATATATGCGCACGACTCTAGCGCCACGCTAATACATCGGAGCAGGAGAGAGTATATGTGCGCACGGCTCTAACGCCACGGAGCGAGAGAGAGCAACGTATAGTTATTTTTGTAAATTTTGTCTATTGGTATTCTCCCTCTCTCTCTCTCATTCTCTCTCGGGTCTCTCCCTCTTTCTTCGTCTGCCTTAAAAGTTTCACTTCTGTTATGTGTACTACGCTACATGCACTTTTTTTCATGTTTTGGTCATTTGTGTAGAGAAATTAAGCGGAGATGAGTGGCTAATATCGATCTGTAAACATTTTATAACGAATTTGCGGAAAACACCAAACAAATACAACCCCTCGCCGGTGAATGTTCTGCACTTTAAAGAAGCCGTGCCAAATATCTTGGCGATTATTTCTTCGAGGGGACGAGTTAACTTCTTAAAAAGATCTAAGTGGTTTAAGCAACTTAATTAAGCAACATAGTTGGAAATCAAGTGCAGGTATCACAATGGGTCTTAGGACCACCGAGTGTCTAAGAACCTGACTAACCTAACCTACTGAAAAGGGCATTTTTCCTATGGAAATTCTGTGGTAATTTCCAAAGCGTTGGCGTTAGGTAAATATTATATAAAAAAAAAAAAATAGGTGTTTACTTGTTTTGTCCAGAGAAAAAATGTAGAGCGTAGCATCAAACAAAAATATTTTTAGTGGCATTTCTGCTGTA
The DNA here is from genome assembly GCF_027943255.1 of Anastrepha obliqua. Taxonomy (NCBI): domain Eukaryota; kingdom Metazoa; phylum Arthropoda; class Insecta; order Diptera; family Tephritidae; genus Anastrepha; species Anastrepha obliqua. The sequence continues at coordinate 10,461,661 of NC_072896.1, read as the reverse complement.
TACTGATGACCAGGTAGTTGGGTTTGAAAGAAAGAAAATAAACCTTCATGCAGATTTTTTTTTGAACGAAGGTTATGATAGTTTTATGCCAGTTATAGTGGAATACCAAACATTTCTTCTGATTCTTACAATTTCAACAGATTTTCCGCCTACTTAATCACTTCTTCCCCACTGTTCCGGCGCAATGACCAATTGTTGTCTTTCGCATTGTTTGCGATGGGAAAACTTGCGCGGCTAACTTGTTGCTGCCACAAATTGGCAGCAGCCAATATACACACATATGTATGTACATGCGCGATGTATGTGTGTATGTGTGATTATGCATTTAAAAATATTTATATACCTTTAGAAAACTTCACTTTGTTACTGGAAAAAAGACAAAAATACCATCAAAGGGTAACTTACCGTTTCTGTGCAATTTCTGACGTTGGCCGCCGCCTCCAACGTCTCTGATGCCATGGCCATTATGACTACCGCCATTGTAGTTGCCACCAACACCACTCACACCGTTGCCGTTACGGCCATTTTTCTTCCTCTGCGTCGACGTGGCACGTTTGCTTGTGTTGACAGCAAATGCCGATGCTGATGCCGTTGCTGTTGCCTTTGCCGCTGCCGCATTTGTGGCATCTTCCAGCGCAATATTGTCCGCAACAAATTCATTACTATTTATGTTGCTCTCGATGTTCAGACCACTTTTGGTTTTACGACGTGATGCCTGATGTGTTTGCGTTTGATGCACATGCTGTTGTTTTTGTTGTTGGCGTTCGCGTTGTTTACGCGATTTTTCATGCTTTTGTGATTTCTGCGGCTGTGGCTGCAACACTTCTTGTTGTTGCTTTTTGCGTTTTTGTGCGCGCTGTTGCTGGCGATGATGTTGTGCCTGTTGTTGCTCTTGCTCGAGCCGCTGCAACCGCTTCGACGCAACTCGTGTACGCGCCGTCCACGAATCGATGCTGGACTCGACGAATGCCGCGTGACTCGAATTCGCTGGCAGCGGCGTCTCGGCATATTCTCTCAGCAGCTGCGCGGGCGAAATGCTACGCAGTTGTTGCTGTGTGAGCGTTTTGTGTGTCGTTGCTGCATGTGCGGGTGTGAATGTGAGGAATATTAAGGATGTGCTGAAGAACATAAGACGGGAAAGTAAAAGCGGCCTATGTTGTGTTTTATTTTTTGTTCTGCCAAAGGTGTTTTGTTTACTCAGGGAGCTCAAGGAGCTCATATTTGATAATTTCGGCTTTGTTGGCATTGCATGCGACATTTGGAAAACTCTTTTTTTTGCTACGGAGCTTGAAATTATTGTATTTGTAAATTTAATTATTTTTGTGCATTTCGATTTTTGGTTTCTTTTGCTATTTCACACTTCACGTTTTCAATTACGATTTTTCTACAATTTCTATGCCCTTTCTTTTTAATTTTTCTTCAGATTTTGCACACATTTCACAACTTAATTATTTTATTTGGCAATTCTATGCCTTGTAGTTTATTTATCGCTGAAATTTTGTGTTATCCACAGACTGAAATGAAGTGGAGAAAAAATGCTTATAACACTTTTGCACATTTTGTGAAATTTAATGGAAATTTTTTAACATCCTGAACCTGGAAAAACCAATTATTTTTTTTCACTTACACGCTTTTTAATGAAAAACACAAAACCCGAAAAAATTATAAATCAATATTGGTTGTTTAATTTTCGAGATATTTTTATTTGTGTATTGTATTTATGAATGTATGAATGCAAATCAGTGAATTCGCCATACTGAGTTTTGTGGCCCCTAATGAATTTGGAGTTGTCCATTTATTTCTCACACTTGCACACCTAATTTAAATACCTGATATCACTTCTGAGATAATAGAGACAGTTGGGCCAAGAATGAAAGAATACAAGATTGCGCCCATTAGAGAGGCGTGACGTCCCACTGATGCGGTCGCATGGGATAAATATGAAAATGCGAAGAATGCAAGAAGAAATTACACAAACAACGCACGAATAAATTGCACTAGTGCGACGTCCCACATACAACAATACTGTCAAAGTCACTGAGAGAGATACGAGACGGGCTCCGTCTAATAGTAGTGTTTTGTTTGCATTGTTTTGTTCACCCACATTTTTTTTCTCTCTATTCTTGGACCTATTTTTCTTATCATATTTCTTGAGCATTGGTCAAACCCAGCTTTTCATTTATACTTACAAATCTTCAGTAGTTTGACAATCTATATAATTTATGAACTATTCTAGCAACCCTTCCCATAATATCTTGCAAGGATAAAATATCGTTTTCATTACTTCGCCAACCAGAAATATATTATTTTCAAGAAAGACAGTGTCACAAGAGTGGTTGAATGAGGTAGCATCTATAGTTACATAACTTGCCATGAATGGCAAAATCGCTGGGACTTAGCGACAAAAGGGAGTTGAACACATAGACCTATCGGTAGCGTACATACGTGGGTCGAGCGAAGATATGGCGAAACGGATTTCTACCTGACTAAATTCCTGACGGAGTATGGCTGCTTCAGAGAGTCCGAATCTACCTGCGGAATCGCCCGACCCTCAATTTAGCATTGCGAATATAATCTCTGCTGAGCCAAATTGAGTATATTCTGAGCACACTGATTTCTGTTATAACGGGGAAATGTCTAATAAGAGACACGCCCAGGGGCTAGGTGCGCAGACACATACATGGCTTCTGCAGAATCTGTCTAGATGAGAAGAGCAAGAGACGATACGGCACCTTCTGTGCAGATGTAGATTCGCCACTTTAGATGGACAATTCTTTAAGGATTTGGAAGTTCTAAGCACTATGGACATCAGAAAACTTCTAAAGTGTTTAATCAGCTCGAATTGGTTAATTAGAGATTAGCAGAAGTTCCCATGCAAGCTAGTTCACACTGGGCTATGAGCCGGAGTGTGTCCCATAGTGGACAGCCGCAGCAGCTTAGGTTAGTTTAAATGGCTGCCCTTTCGAGGGGCCTACTTGGACAAAATTTCACCAGATGTGTGATGTGTAAACCCGCAATATACGTAGGAGTAGCGAAAAAGAGACAGCCCAGATGTCTAAACCTTTGTACGACGAGAGCAGGTCCCTCTGTCTTGCCAACTAGTCAGTCCAGCAGTTCAACTACGAGCCATCCGTTAACATGCTTGCCATGCCCTGCCTCCAAATTTTACACCTCGCCCACTCTTCCCTTGAGGGAATATGAATGGAAAAAGTTCTGCTCGGACCTAACCAGTGTCCTGATGCTTTGATCCTAGATAGAGTTCGATGGTTAAGTCCAGAGAACATATTAATGGGATTTCAGCCCAATTTCTATACCGACGGATCCAAAACCAGTGACGGGAGTGGATCTGGATGGTACTTAGACGTAAACGCTAAGTATTCCTACGCTACAGAATAGATGGATACGGTATTCTTAACGGAAGTCTATGTCATCTTAAATGGAGCATTCTGGCTAGAATTGCAAATTGTACTAACAGTCAAGCTGCACTAAGAGCTCTTACTAACCCACGCTGCTTTTCGAAATTAGTCGGTGAATGTAAGACAAAACTGAACAGTGTTTCAAACCACAACAAAGTTTGTCTTATTTGGCTGCCTGGACATTGTGGTATTACAGGGAATGAGTTTGCTGATAAACTAGCTAATGAAGGCATTGCAGGCATACCACCAGGCTCTGAGCCCTTTCAAGGTGTCAATTCTGCATCAATTAACTATGGATTGACGGCTTCATGAGGTCTACCCATAGAAGACGTTAGTCTTGGTTGTGCTCCTGCAGAGCAGCCAAGTGCTTTATGAAAGAACCAAACAGGAAAAGAGCGATCTTTCTTCTAAAACTTAGTAGGAAGGACCTGAGAGTACAAGTGGATGTAATCACAGGGCACAACGCTTGTGGTCAGCTACCCAATCATTGACGACCCAATATGCCATTTCTGCCGGAAAGACGAGGACAGTGCAGCGCATTTTCTCTGTAACTGTCCGACGTTTTTTGGAATCAGGCTTAGGAGGTTGGAGTGCGATGTACTGAGCATGGATAAAGTCCATACTCTTCGACTTCCGGATCTCTTAAGAAAGAGGAAGAGTGACCTCAAACCAAATTTTTCAGTCTTTTCAGATTGTAAATTTTAGCGGGAAGCGATTTTTAAAATATAAAAATTGTGTATTAAAAATTTTGGATCAGCATCACACTTTTCAATGACATTTCCAATTTGAATTTTTTAATTGCTCATTTAATTTTCAATGCGCTTTTATAGTATAAAATTTAGCTTCGAGAAGCACATTCTTTTTGGTGACATACTTTTTGAATACTTGAGTGTACATTTTTTAAATTTTTTTTTTATTTTGTAATATCTTTAAATTTATCCTTTGATTAATTATTTTTGTTAAAAACAAATTACTATCATGAAATAAAACATTCTTATTACTGCTGAAACTTTTTCGATTACTTATTGAAATTTAAAACCTTGTTGTTGCTTTTATCACTAATTAGTATTCACATTGTCGCCCACACTTTAATTTCAATTTGTTGCCCATTTTCGTAGAACTACATGCGTTTTATTGACACTTAGCATTTTATTGACACTACCATAAAAATTATTCAAATTAAAAATTCATAAAAACACCAAAAAACAAACAAAATAGTAACAGTATCTGATATTTATTAATTTAAACGGAACTGCCTCAATTCATTTTTCACAGACACAACAACTTTCCGGTGTCGCAGCGAATTGTCGCACAATGCGCACTGCAAACAAACTCAACTCAATACGAATCGGAACTTCTTTGCGGTGCATAGTTACACAAATATTAACTACTTCCGGTTGAGCGCGACGACACTGATGTTGTTGCTGCTGCCCTTTACTTCCTTTCGCGTTCCGCAATTGCAAACACTTTGGCAAGGGCTTTGCGGTGTATAAATAGCTATGCGTATGTGTGTGTGTGTGTGTGTGCACTCCTATTTTTACACCTTCTTATTGCACCTTACTTTGTTGTTGGAGATTCTACTATTTGTATTTTGTTGCTTCATTTTTAATTGCACGTGCAGAAACTTTGCAAACACTCGAAATTTTTTCCAACAAATCTGCACTTATTTTTAATTATCTTGACATTTTTTCTCTTTTGCATTTTAGCTTCTGATTCCCGCTGCAAGTTTTTGAAGGACTGCCTGCGGCGAAAGGGGTCACGCACAAGACCTATAATGGGGCCGCACACAGCATCGCGAAAAAATCGCATGCATCAACGAGAACGACAGCGACAGATAAAATTAAAACGAACACGCAGACAACGGCCATGCTGATGACAACGACAACGACGACGAAGTAGCGAACAGCGACAAATTTCGAATTTCTATTTTCGTATATCCTCAGCAAAAGGGCCAAGAAAACACGGATTTCTTGGGAGCCTTCTTCTATATACATATATATATATATGTATGTATGTAGTTTACCGCGTGTGTGTGGCGCCCTAGTAGCGTTAAGTTGTAGCAGTAAATTAGTAGTTTCTTGTTTTTATTTATATCAAAAAACTGAATTTTTTAATAAATTAATTAGCTCTTTAACACATCACAAAATTTTACAATAACTTCTTACTTTTTAAATTTTTTACGTGTATTGCTTTCAATTCACGCACACTTTTTCTATATCTCAAGCCACTTTATTTCCATTAAATAATTTTTCATTAATCATCTTGAACCAAACGCGAATAAACACTTTTTATCTCAACGGGCATACTTTCTTATTTAAAATTTTTCTTATTGCCTTTTCAAAACACTAAAAAATATCCGTAGACAAACTCACGTACACTAACAACACTTTCAATTTTATGTCCACACACGTTGAACCACCACGAAGAACTAACTCGATATTCACCAGCCAGCAACGGCAGTGCCTTCGATTTGAGTTATTCCTTGGATGATCTTCGGCAAAGCGGCGCACTCTGCTTATCATTGCTAGACAGAACTGCATTTTGGTGAGTTTTCCCATTACGTTGCGGGTGTTTGGATGCACTGCTTGCATACTTATATGTGGACATGGCTGGTGGAGTGTTGCGCTAAAACCATAAGTAGAAGAAACTCAACACGTTTAGTGAGATGCAGCAACGAACATGTTCGTAGTTAGAGTTGCGAACGATGTTGCGGTTGCGTGTGGAATATGTTGTTGTGTTGACTTCCTTTTATTCAAATCAAAATTAATATACGCTGATATCGAAGTGGAGGGTATTTTCATAGGCATCTCAATTAAATTGTAATATATTCAGGAAATCAAGGAAATTTACAAGGTCCGACACTCGAAGTGTAACCAATTAAAAAGGCCATAAATTTAGTTTGGCGAATTACTTTTATTCAATTCAAAGTAAAAAATGTGTGAAAATAATACAAATTTACCAATCAATTTACTTTTGCTCGATATGACCACCTTTCGCCTTGACTATGGCCTTGAGACGGTCCAGAAACGAGTCGCAAGCTGCCCGAATGTGTCTTGCAGGTATTTTGGCCCACTCGCGTACAATGGCTTTTTTCGGCGCCTCGAGATTGGCGAATCTTTTAGTTCGGACCTTGTTCTCCAAAATGGCCCAAAGAGAATAATCCATCGGAATCGTGTCTGGTGAATTTGAGAGCCTTTGTGTGGACGTTATGGAGTTCGGAACGTTGTTTTTTAGCCATTCTTGGTTCACTCGAGCTTTGTGAGATGTCCATGGTCTGCCACTGAAATGTTTGTCTGCCCACGGCTTCAAAGCAACCTCCAGTATACTTTCCCGATTATATATTTCGCAGTTACCTTGACGTCAGGCTCCTTCAAAACAATTGGAAAGTGCCCATCTGCGGTTACAGCGGACCAAACCATTAACTGTGGCGGGTGCTGCCTCCTGGTGGCCAATCGATGACTCAAATTCTCGTATGAACGGTCGGTCAAATAAATCCCACCTTTTTGGGAGTTTACGAATTGCTCAATTTGAAAAATTGTCTCATGAGAAAGCACAATGTTCGAAAATTGACAGCTTTCGGCCAAGCGAAGCAACTCCTTCGCTCTTTCAAGTCTGACTTCTTGCTGCTTTGCTGTGAGATCATACACTTTTTGGATCTTGTAAGGTTTGACAATGAGATAATTTTTCAATATGCGGCGGATGCTACGGTCAGATATTTTCAGTTCTTTTGCCATTTGATTGACACTTCGTCGGGGATTTCGCTCAAGTCGCTTCTTCACTTTTTGAACCATTTCACGTGACGTTGCAGTCTTTTGATGACCACCTCCAGGACGTTTCGCGATGCTACCAGTATCATTGTAACGAGTAATGGTGCGATAAATAAAGGACCAAAAGGGGCAACACCCGGGTGCCCCACCGAAGGTTTTATAAAAGGTGTCCAACGGATCTGTCTTATTTCACTTCAGTCTAACACCAAACATGTTGTTTCAAAACCAATAACACGCAACATGTTGCTCCAACCTGCACTACCAATCCATTTTAGCTTGCCGGCGTTTCAAGCAAACACTCGAATTGCAGAACTTGTTTTGTTTACATTTTTACATTTTCTCATATTCAACATGGTGCTGTGGGGAAGTTCACACCTACACACGTTCACACTTTCACACGCATACACTTACCTGTTGCTTGAAGAGTAGAAATCGACTTGTTTCGGTCAAAACGCTCTCGCTTCTAATTAATTGCGTCCGTTTCGCTCAACGGCCGGCGTACGAGAATGGTGAAAAATATTGATAAGCTGCATTTTCTCGAGCTGTTGTCTGCCTACACTTACTATTCTCGTTGGTGCAACGGTGTCCGGTGTCCGAAGATTCACGGTCAACCAATTGGGATTTTCCCACATCAAGAAAGTCACAGCTGAATGTGCACTTGTGACTTGTTGTCGTGCAGCAGCAAGCGAGTAACAACAAAAAGGCGCATAATGTAAATCAAACAAAGCAGGTCCTTTGTCGTCCTTTATGCGTTTCACGCTTATCACAATCACCACTGCCTCTTACTTTGTTTTCTGCTCTTTTAGGTGTATTTTAAGCAGGCGCTGTAACTGGGATATATTTTTTTATTCTCATTCTAGCTTCCAAATTTATTAGCATTTGAAATCAGTTGCGCTCTTTATTTGAGAAAAACAAAAAATGCACAATAAGTACATATTTGGCGTGTGTTTTTTCTTCAATACTTTTTGTTAGGTGTTTCTTCGTTTTAAGTTGTGTTTCGTATGTAATTCCGATTATCCTTGTTTCGTTGCGCTTAATCTTTTCGTTTTGCTTGGCAGGCCTGTGACGTTTCCAAGAGGAGTCTACTTAAATTACTTGGAGGCTCATTGTTCAAATTCAATGCGCTTGTCATGCTTGCCTGGAGACAAAGCAAACCACACAAGTGTTTTTTTGTTTTTGGAAGTTGCCCAAACGTACAATATTTATCTGCATACATATGCATGTGTATGTGTATGTGTATGTGTTTGTGCTCATACCCTGCAGGGAAAAATTCTAGTTGTGAACCAGAATAACACCAGTTCACTTTTCAGTGCAACCAGTTTGCATTTGATCTTTTTTCCATGTTAACAAATGGATTTTTTAACACGGCGATGCCCTACGAAATGTCGGTTTCGCGACCAGGCATCAGCAAAATATCAGTTAAAATGGCAGTTCATACTAGCCAAAAAATTGTCTATTCCAATATGTTTCTAAAATAACTACTAGATCAATTGTAATGTAAAACAAATATCATCCATTCCATTCGACTCGAATATTTAAATAAATTTTTATGTGTGCCCGGTGCGGTAAATTTAAATAAACCGATTTTGCTGGCGTTTCGTCTGTCAAATTGTCTGTCAGACCGACTAATATTCCCTTATGCCTACCGCCTGTAACCCCTGTCCCATTGTCAGATTTTGGATGGCAGAAAATCAAGAAAAATAGAAATATTTTGCATAAAATTGTTTCAGAACTTCGTTGCCGAATTGCTTGACATCCTCGATTCATAAATTTATTTCTGTTGTCTTCAGAAGGAAAAAAATCATAAAAAATTTACTAAATATGCCACCTGTTGTGGATAGCTGAAATAGATATGACGTAGTATAGTACATAGTAGCACTACAGATGCCTGTTTGCTTAGGTGTGTAGAAAAATTAAAATTGTTTTGGCCGTTGGAACATTCCGAAAAAATTATTATGGCCCTAGGGTTTCAAAGTTGCCAGACCCCTGCCCTAAGGCTTCAAAGTTTGAAGACCCCTGGGCTAGAGCATAGTAGTGTGACGCAATGGATGTTTTTATTGTATTGAATGGAGTAACAACTGCCACCGTCTCTTCTATGTCTAGTGTCGAACCTTTTCTTACTAGCTCGTCAGCTATCTCATTACCCTCCATATTCCTGTGTCCGGGAACCCATATCAGAGTAATTTGGAGCCAATGACCAAGTAATTCTAGTTCCTCTCTACACTGTGAAACTAGTTTCAGGTATAGCAATTGGTTGAAAATTCAAAAGAAATAAATTAAAAAAAAAAATAAAAAAAATTCTTAAAAAAAACAATAAAAAAATTAAATTGAAGGTATGCGCTTTCAGAAGATAAATAAAACTAATGCTAGCTAAATTTGGGAATCATTTTTATGTATTCAGTTGCTGCGAAAATTTTTCTGCGCTGACCATTTTTTGGAAAAGCCGCTTTTTATTCAATTGAAGCGCACGATTATACTCCACAGGATCAATTAAAACACTCGTAGGGTCTCGCTGAATGATTAACCACTAATCATCGCTAGTCTTAAAATGAGTGAGTCTACGACATTCTTATCTAAAAAAAATCAAAATCAAGCATCCCCAGTCTCTAAACGAGTCTAAAACTTTCGTATATAAAAAATATCTAATAATTTGATCATTTTACTACTGCTATTATTCTAGTCAATGACGAACTAGTATGATTTCTTCTATTACCAGTATTGGCACTAGAATATTGGCATACTAATTTAGCTTTTCCCTGCTGGGTATGTGCTGCGTGAGCCTGTGAAGTGTAAAATAAAATGCTGCTTTGTGTAGGTGATATCCTTCGCTTGGAAATGAATTCCTAGTAATCGGCATGTTGAAAGGATCCAGAATGGTGATTCACACTTTGATCAGGCAGATGAATGGATTGCACTCAGGTATACTTAGGAATTTATGTTGTGACGGCGCTTGTCTGCCTCAGCTCAATCCATTAGTTGCGTAAATAATTACTTCGATTTATTTTAAATATTATACTATGCCTGCCGAGGGGCGACCGCTATTAGAAAAAACTCTTTCTTCATTTTGGTGTTTCACCGAGATTCGAACCTACGTTCCCTCTCTGAATTCCGAATGGTAGTCACGCACCAACCTATTCGGCGTCGCCGTTATATAAAACGACTAATTTTACGGTTAGGAAAACGTATAGTTAAGCAAATGGAATTGTATTGAGAAGGCTGCAATTTTAAGCTGAATTTTTTCCAAAAAACAGTTTTGGAACCAGATATCCGAAGTTTGCCAATCCACTCCTCAGACCTTTGCAGGTTACTGTCAATTAGAAGCGGAAGGTAAAGTTGGATAAAGAGGCAAGTATTAAGTAGTTAAGATACTGAAGCGGCGTAAAAACAAGCGTACTTTGGGAATTGATCCAATGAGGAAATTAATTTAATGAAAACCCGGACAAAAGATCATCCGAATAATTTTGAAAAACCTTTGCAATATATTGAAAAAATCCTATCCGGAAGTAATTGTGAAAATACAATTAAAATTTCAAGTCCATCGGACAAGTTTTTTTTCAAGTTTCAAGTTCATACTTGAAAAATATAGATTCGCAAAAAACGCCTTGAAAGATTTCGATGCGGTACGCGTGGGACTGAGAAGGATAGCGCAAAAATTCAAAATACAAGTTTTTAGAAACTCTTCCCGCCTTAGTCCTTTGAGTATGTTGTTAAGGTGCCCTAAAGGTTTGCATTAGGGTAACGAAGAAAACTCCCAACACCATCAGAAAAAAAATTGTCGAAAAGCAACGCGTTTAACGAGCCATTTCAAACTTGCCCTTTACTCGAAATTCTTTTGAAAATTCCAATAAAAGTTTCAAATTGTGATGAAAATTTGTTGAATTTTTTGCTTAGGTTTTTGTATTTCCATGAAAAAATTATTAAAAATTAATGAGATACAAATAAGTGTTTAAAAGTCCCTGTGCCATAAATATTTAGTCAGAAAGCAAAGCGGCAATTAGGCACTGGGCTCGTTGTTGGTGCGCTCGAAATTAGTCGGTGAATGCCTGCCTTCTCTCTGGACGGCATCCGAATGCTTCGATATTAGGCTCATTTGGGCTCTTGGTCACAGTTGCGGGAAACTGCTGTGTTGACAAGATAGCTAAGCAAGTGACCCACGAGACGGTTTCCCGTGAAATGAGAGAGGGTTCTTTTGAAAACCTTTAATTTACTCCGGAAGGCTGGACTGCACGTCAACCCAGCGAGCGCTGGATTAGTGGGCAAACGTGCAAAGTCGTGGGATCCTGCTAGCCACAAGTATATCGAAGGCGCTCGAGAGAACTTCTATGGGTATCCTTACCGTATATTGTCCGTTAGATATCCATGCGGTGAGCCACCGTTTGGTCGTCTTCTTCACCTATGTTTTCCTCTGTATGGCACCACAATGAACGAATTTGATTCTTTGTCCAAATGGGCCTCTGCATGGGCGGCCATTTGACCTAACCTAGGAAGGTATGTGTATGTAGGGTGGCTATCGCAATGGCACACTTACACCTTTCGTAGGCCCATTGTGATACCACTGGAGCTTATCCTTACCCTATGGGTTCCTTTTCAAAACATCCGGTAGCTTTAATAAACGAGCAAAGCTTCGTTAGTTTTAGATGCGCTATGTCCACTACATCAGTTAAAAATGTTGTATCAAGAGTGCGCAGCCTTCTCATAGCTAAGCAGTCACACTCACATAAAAGGTGTCTGACTGTTTCCTCTCCCTCTGTGCTAAGACAGCTTCTACAGAAATCGAAGTACGAGAGTCCTAACTTTCTAGCGTGGCTGCCTATTAAACAATGACCAGTTAATACCCCTATTATTTTTCTTATTGCTTCTCTGTTAAATCTTAACAAGCTTTTTGATCGACCGCTGTTCTATTTCGGCCATGTCTGTCTGCTTAGTTCGCATGTTGTGAGATTTTGCCAACTTGTATTTACCTTGTTGAAGGTTTCTCTATCTATAAGTAATTTATAAGTGGATACAGGCTTAGGTATCCGCGTCTTAACCACTTGGAGTTCAAGCGATGTACCGGTTCGAGCAAGTTCATCTGCCTTGCAGTTCCCTGCTATATTCCTGTGGCCTGGCACCCAAATAAGGCGTACTTTGTAGCATTTAGATACGTCATTTAGAAGTTTAAAACATTCTATGACTGTTTTTGATGAGTGTGTTTCAGATTCTAGCGCTTTTACTGTCCATTCATACTTATATGAAGTCTTCGTTTGTGGATAATACTCTCGTTTTTACTACCGTAAGTCCCTCTTTTGTGACAGTGACCTCCCCCTGAAATACACTGCAATGATCAAGTAGTCGAAATTATTGGCTAACTCCGAGTTTATCGGAGTAAACCCCTCCACATACTCTGTTGTCTAGTTTTGAGCCATCTGTATAGATGTTTACATAATTTTTCCTAACAATAAGCCCGTTATCCCATTCCTCTTTGGAAGGAAATACTGTGACGAAGGATTTATTTAAGTTGATATTATTGGTCTTACAGAAATCCGTTGTACCAGGAATGCAGGGGAATTTTTTCTAAAATTGAAAAGTGTCCTCTCTGGTTCGTTCTGGGTAGACCGATTTCTTTTAATCTAAGAGCTGCCTTGGCAGCTGTTTGCTTACCGGATTGCTCTATTGGTAATAGATTCAGCTTAATATTTAGTGCCTCTGTGAGTGTAGTCGAAGGGCCCCGCAGATGCAGAGACTGACCATTCTTTGTGCATGACCTAACCGAACCCTGTCTTATAGTTATTTCTGCGTATATGGTGCTCCAGCTTCAAAATTATTTAATTGATAGAACTTCAACTCCTTAAACGAATTAACATATGAAAATCATCATCTTCCCCTTTTCCATTCTCATTTAGTCAAATTGAATAGGCGTTCGTAATGTTGCACGATTTCCCATTTAATTTCACACGTTCTTCATATAATAGCAAATGAACTGCTTTCGGAAATATCATCCGTTTACAATGCCCCGTGTCTGTGCCTCTTTTTACCAATGCGCAAACCTGGCGAACGAAATGCCTTTGTTTACTACACTTCCTTCTCTCCATTCGTTATTTGTTCACTTGTAGGAATCTTTGTTGTTGTTAAAAAGTAAAACAAATCATTCGGTAATCCTTTTCTTTCAATTATCATGCAATCCTTCAAAAACATTCACACATCCAAATATTTTTTATATTTTTTTCCACATTATACAGAAGTGTTTATTTGTCTCTGGGCAGCATTTCCTGAAAATTTGAATGGCACGATCAGCGAAACAATTTCAATGGTTGCCAGATCACTTTATTCCTGCGCGTCATTTATGTTAGAGTTGAGTTGAGTTGTGATCCACCAAGAAAAACTTTACGCTGTAATTTGATAGGCATTGCATGGACACATCCACATATATACAAATTTTTCCACATATTCATAAATGCTTGAATATAACTTTGATACAAGTTGCGCAATTCCTTTTACCTTGCCATCTCATTCAATTTGCCACATCAAGCAGCTGTCGTGCATTTGCATAATTTCCATCAGTATTGCAGTGGCACCAGCGCCAATTGCTCTACTGTGTACATCATCCGGGCCATTAATAATTGGGCTACCGTCTCTGAGACTGCATTGAATTGTTCTAAGACGGCAAACGGGTGAACGAGTGTTGCAAGTAAATAGTTTCTCAGTGCAGTGTCTTCTCTTTCGCGAGGTGTCTTTGGCTGCGATTTACAGAGTTGCAAAGATGTTATCGGGAAATTGGCGATCAACAGCAGAGCCAGTTGGTTATTAAACCAGATAGGAGGCGTGTCTCGGATAGCACAATTTAAATTATTAAAAGCCACGAAGTCGTACAGTAGTTGAGTATCAAAACAAGGTAATGGAGTATAACAGAGGAGTAAAGGAATACATTTGTATTCACATAACGAAATATTGGTTAAAGTTGGTCTTGCATGAAGTAAAATTTGTGCTCGAACACCTCCCAACTCTGCTCATTTTATTAATTTTTTCATACGAGTCCCTAAAAGGCAAATTTTGAGAATAGAAACTGCAGATTTTGGGATCCTTAAAAATAGGTGATCAACTAACCCTAGGTAGGTAGAAAAAGTGAAGAGCTTGCTGTCGTAAATAAGCAAGCACTGGGATTAGACTTTAAGTTAAGCTAGGATATATTACTAGTGACGCGAAGGACTCACTTTGACAATGGATAAAAAAATTCGTCCATTGTGATGTCATACATAGGAAAGGCAGAGGGAAGATAAACAAACAGAGGGAAGGAATAAAAAGGAAGGAGGGGCTTTGGATTGCAGGATGACTACCAACGGTGACTAATAAACCTTTAGATGCACTTGGCTTTCTTTCTGAACCCGAAAACCTGTCGATTCTGTATTAAAATAAATCTGTATTAAATAAAGCAGAAAAGATGATCCCACATAATCCAGCCTCAGACTCAGCAACATAACGAAGCGTCGATTCCAAACACTATCTGCATAGAATCTGTCATAATTTAAATAATCGAAAAAGTGGGTTGAACATTTTTTTGCTGTAGGGAGATCCTCTATATTTGTATGCTTCACCTTATGTAACTCTCACCAATTTTATGTGCTCTTTCCTTTGGAGAAATGTAACTTTTTTAGAAAGAATAGAGTATCCGAATCTTTTAAACATTTTCACAAACATTTTGTTTTTTATTTTTCTTTGGCATGAAAAATAATACAATACATATATATAAAAACAACTGTTTGAGGAAAACAAATTTTTTTTTGCTAAAAATTTTTCGGAAAACATCTTTTTCATAATTTTTCAGAAACACTCTCCTTCGTATTGAAATATAACTCGAAAGTTTATGGCAATCCCTTTATGAAAGTAGCAGAGATTGCTGGGCATAGTCTAAACTATTATTAAAAAAGTAAGAAAAAAATCTTGGGGGTGTTTAAAAAAACTAAAAAGAAGTTTTTTCTCAAAATAGTTTAGCGAAAAATAAAAACAAGATTTATAAAAAAAAACTTCAAAGTTTCTCAGACTAAAATTTTGTTTGTATTGATACCATGGTTGGTTTAAAGGGGACCCCGCATCGGAGTGCCACATAGACCGCAAGTTGGGTCCGTTGTGTTGCCTTAGAGCTCATTATATTATATGATTTCCCCACCTAACCGAGATTTTTATTATGGATTTTGGTCAAAGATATTAATTCGTTTCGAGAATTTTATGAGAGATTCGATTTTCAGGTCCGAGAGTACTGAACTTCTGGCTAGGCCGGAACAACTGCACAGCAAATGCCTGCACGATACTTCCTCATCTTCGCCCTCGCAGTATCTGCACAGGTCGTTTTGAGGAACCCCGAGCTGACGTGCGTGAGTGCCCAAAAGGCAGTGGCCGGTGATAAGAGATGTTATATGCCTTAGTTCGTGTTTCGAAAGACTTATAAGGGTTTTTGTCTGTTTCAGATTGTAGGATGGCCAGATTTGTCTGGTCGTAACACAAGTAGTTTCCACTCGCCACCTCCGATCAGCAATGCTGTGAAATTCTCGATCGATGAGCATTTTACATGTTGAGAGCGGAATGTGGATTGTGGGTAAGTTGCTAACATTTGATTGCGCAGCTCCAGCTCTTACGAGCTCATCAGCTTTGCAGTTACCTTCGAATCCACTGTGACCCGGTATACACATAACTTGGACATAATTCTGAACACTTATTTCGTTCAGAGATAAGAGACAGGATCGAACCACATCTGAGTGGGTATAAGAGGAGCTGAGTGCTCGAACGGCCGCTTGACTGTTAGTGAAAAAGCGGATATCCTCTGGTGTTATTCTCTTTTCTAAGAGAGTTTTCGCAGCATACCAGATAGCGCATGCTTCCGCTTGTAATACACTACAGTAGTCGGGTAATCTAAATGATAGATTGATGTGAGGGAAATTGGAAAAGATTCCAAATCCCAAAATCCCACTTTACCGTCTTGTTTTGAACCGTCTTTATATACATATAATCGGAGGGCCATCGACTTCGGTGAGATTTGCCTTCCATTCTTACCTAGTTGGGAGTGAACAAGAGAATAGCAAGGGTGGTGATTGATACCATTATTTTTATGTTTTAAAAAAATTACCAACACATTTTTTTGCAAAAATTTTTAGCAAAAAATATAAATATTTTTTACATGTTTTTAAAGCATATTTTATGCATATTTTTTTTTCTAAGCTCCTAAGAATATTTTTTCCCACAAATTTTTTCCAAATGTTTTTAACAAAAAATTAAACTTTTTTTTTTAATACAAAATATACTGTAAAACTTAAAAAAATTTTTTTTTATTAAAATTTTTGAAAAAAATGTTTGGTAATTTTTTTAAAACATCCCAACATCCCAACCCATGATTATAAGAATTACAGCAAACAATGATTGTAAGAATCATAGCAGGCCATGATTTGTAAGAATCATAGTTGGCCATGAACATTTTGGTTCAGCCGTTATTCTTAGTTTTAATATGTACAGTTGGTTGAAATAAAGCAACCGAGCAGTTTAAACGTGCGTTTCCTTTGTTCCCGGATGTGTTATATAAAGGTAAAATAACCTTACATTGGTTATGGGCCCAGATCACGTGGGCAATTGATTTTGTTTCGTTTTTGGGTATCGCGTTGATACGGAAAAATGAGTGCAATCGCAAATATTGAAAAACTTTCCCAGGACAATTACGCGACGTGGTCGGTACAGGTAAAAAGCCTGTTAGTAACATTAGATTTGTGGGAATATGTGGTTGGCGAAAAGCCGGACGAAGAGATTGCAAGGGCTCTCTGGGTAAAAAGTGACCAGAAAGCATTGGCAACAATTACATTGTGCGTAAAATCTAGCGAATTAATACACGTAAAAAGTTGTGCGACTTCAAAGGAAGCGTGGCGGGTCCTAAATTCAATTTATTGCACAGATAGTGCCGCGCGTAAGGTTGCTCTATTTAAAAAGTTAATACACTTCAAAATTTCCATGCAAGACAAGTTCGCAGCGCGTGTGAATGAGTTTCGTTCAATTGTTGAGGATCTTAGAGAAATAGGAATTGTGGTGCCAGACGATTTCATCTCAATTTTGCTTCTCTGTAGTCTCCCTGATGAGATGGAAAGTTTTGTAGTGGCTATTGAAAGCCGGGATACCTTGCCGAAATTCGATGCGTTGGTGTCAAAAATTTTGGAAAGCGAAATACGCCAAAATGAAAAGTGTTCAACTCCTAATGAAAAGGTGTTTTTGGCCAAGTCCAAAAGTCGACAAAAAATTGTGTGTTTTAAATGTGGCAAAAAGGGGCATATACGTGCCCAATGTAAAGTGCCAATGCCTAAAGAAAAAAGAAATGAAAAGGCATGTTGTTTGTTTGAAGAGCGAAAAAATGATAGTGACATGTGGATTTTAGACAGTGGTGCTAGTTCGCACATGTGTATGAAACAAAGTTTTTTCAACTCAATTGAGCCCAGAAGGCAAGAAATAGTGCTTGCAACGGGAAAAACAATTTATGCGAAAGGTATAGGTACGGTGAGCTTAAAAACGGAATTTATGAACATAATTTTACATAATGTGTGGTATGTTCCTGAACTAAAATCAAATTTTTTCTCAATTGGCAAAGCCATAGAATACGGTCATTCAATAAAATTTTCGGAAAATTACGCATTAATGGAAACAAAAGAAGGAGAAAGCATGTTAAAAGCAAAGTTAGTCGGTGGTGTATTTGTTGTTAAAATGACAATTAGAAAACCGGTTGAAAAGTTAAATGCCTTAATTGAAAATAAAATGTTAGAAAAGTGGCATAAAAGATTCGGACATGTAAATATAAACGATTTGCGAATTCTGTCAAACAAAAATCTGGTACGAGGTTTGAATATAAGTGGCGTTCATAACTATCAGTGTGTAACTTGTGCTGTTTGCAAAATTCGTAGCTTGCCTTACAATGCATATGGTAGGGTATTATCGGAAAACGTGCTGGACTTGATTCATACAGATCTTTGTGGTCCCATGCGGGTTAAATCGTTGGGGGGAGCGTCATATTTCATTACATTTATTGATGATTTCTCCCGTTATATGACAGTGTACTTTTTGAAAAATAAATCTGATGCTTTTGATGCATTTAAACATTTTGCTGTGACTGCGGAGACACAGATAGGCCGCAAAATAAAAACTGTGAGAAGGGATAATGGTAAAGAGTTTGCCAATATGATGTTTAAGCGGTATTTTAGTGAAAGGGGTATTGTTCACCAAACTTCAGTTAGCTATTCGCCTGAACAAAATGGCGTGGCTGAGAGAGCGAACAGAACATTAGTGGAAATGGCGCGTTGTTTACTCGAAAGTTCGACATTGCCTCAATATTTGTGGGGAGAAGCCATTAATACATCGGTGTACTTGAGAAATAGAACAATAACTAAAGTGTTGAAAAACTTAAATCCTTATCAAGTGTGGTATAACAGGAAACCTTCGGTGTCACTGTTGAGATGGCAACTCTTAAATAGTCAACGTGTATTCTAGTTATTATAAATTCCTTTTTGTTAAGCTTTTCTTATTTACCTATATATGCACAATATTGAATAAACGTTACTTACTCCGCTTTTATATCTTGAAGAAGAAAGACGCATTTAAACAGGTTATGGGCCCAGGGCCTTTCGATTTTGCGCTTTTGAAAGAAAAAAATTTTTGTGAGGTAAGGACTCAAGATGAGTGTACCTAGTCTTCAAATCGACAAATTAGATGACAGAAACTATGATTCCTGGGAAGTGCAGATGAGGAGTGTGCTCATCCATGGAGGCTACTGGAAGATGGTGTCTGGGAAGTTGACCCATGAGAATGCAGAGGACAAATTGAAGTTTGAAGCCGACGATGAAAAAGCGCTAGCAACAATCTTTTTATGTGTCAAGTCGCCGCAATTGGCACATGTAAAGAAGTGCAAATCTTCTAGAGATGCGTGGGTGAAACTGCAGGAGGTGCATCATCCGAAAGGGCCGTTGCAAAAGGTTTCGCTTTACAAGAGACTGCTGAATTTGACCATGGCGCAAGATGGCAATGTGGTGCAACATATTAATGATTTCACAGAAATTTCAGAAAAGCTGGCTGAAACGGGTATAGAAATTCAGGAGGAGTTGCTTTCCATTATGCTTTTATCCAGTTTGCCCAAAGAATTCGAGAACTTCGTGGTGGCTATTGAAACAAGGGACTCCCTACCCAATTTCACCATTTTGAAGCAGAAAGTTCTGGAAGAAGGCAAAAGGAGAAATGAGAACAACGAGAGCGAAGTAGCAACAGGTGAGCATGCGTTTACAGCGAGAAGCGTGAAAAAGAAAAAGTTCGGCAACAACTTCAAAAAGGAGCGAAAAGAATTCAAAGGAAATTGCTTCGTTTGTGGTGAGAAGGGGCATTATGCAAATCAGTGTGAGAAGAAACAGAACAATAAGAACAAAGGACTAGCGATGCTGAGTGCTGCTGAAGTCAAAAGTTGGAAAGAGACAGCATGGTATATCGACAGTGGCGCGACATCACATATGTGTAACGACCGCCGCATGTTCACGCGTTTGGATAAACACGACGAGCAGATTGCACTTGCTGGAGACAACTATATAAAAGCAATAGGCAAAGGAGATATTGTGATTCGTCGTGGAATCGAAATGAAAGATGTGTTGTATTCACCAGAACTACAAGCAAATTTTATTTCTGTAAGCAAAGCTGTAGAGAAAGGGTATACAGTGATATTCGACTCGAGCAAAGCCACAATAAACGACAGATCAGGCGAAGTACTTTTACAAGCCGATAGAAAAGATAGCCTTTTTGTGTTAAGAAATAGCGCAGAAAAAGCATTTGCAGCATGCAATAGTGACATAGCATGGCATAACCGAATGGGACACCTAAACTTCAAAAGTCTGCGGGAGCTAAGCCGTCGAAATATAGTGCGCGATATGCAAGTAAACAGTCGTGGCGATACAGGAAATTGCAGAACTTGCATGCTAAGCAAAATTCATGTACTACCGTTTCCTGATGAGTCTAGTACAAAAACAAAGGATTTGCTACAACTTGTACACTCAGATGTGTGTGGACCCTTCCGAACTAATTCAGTAGGTGGCTCAAAATATTTCGTTACCTTTATTGATGACTTATCACGACGTATTTTCGTGTACTTCATGAAAGCAAAGAATGAAGTTTTTAAATATTTCAAGATATTTAAAGCACAAGTGGAACTTCAAACTGGACATAAAATCAAGGCGATCAGGTCTGACAACGGTCGCGAGTACGTCAATGCAGAATTCGACGCATATCTTCAAACATACGGTATAACAAGGCAGTTGACAGTGGCATATACCCCGCAGCAAAATGGAGTGGCGGAACGCGCAAATCGCACACTGGTCGAGATGGCGCGATCGATGATGGTGCATGCTGGTGTTATTCAATGTTTGTGGGCTGAAGCTATAAATACGGCAGCATATATCAGGAATATATGCACATCAAATAAGCTGGGAGACAAAACTCCGTACGAAGTGTGGAGGAACAAAAAGCCCACTGTAAAGCACTTTCGCACGTTTGGTTCTATTGCAGTTGCATTAGACAAGTCGCATAAGAAGTCCAAATTCGAGGCCAAAGGTAGGCAGTACATTACGGTTGGTTACTCAACAACAGCAAAAGCTTATCGCTTATATGATGAAAAGAGTCATAAAGTTATTGAGCACCGAGACGTTTTGTTTGACGAAACTGCTTTTAATAAATATTTTGATGGCGACAACCCTGAAGAAGGGGTAGATTTAGTGCTACTGAATTGGGAGAAAGAGATAGACACTTTGCAGCAAAGTAAGCATGAAGATGCTTATGATACACCAAACAGTGACATCGATAGCGATTCAAGCGCGCATCAGATGAGTGAAGAGCAAGCAGAGAGAGAAGTGAAAATCGGACAAGGCAGACCCAAACTTCCGCGCACGTGCAAGGTAAGCAGACCGAAAGATCAATTCAATGAATTATACAGCATGGTAGGAGAAGGGGTACCGCAAACCATTGAAGAAGCGCTAACTTCTAAAAATAGTAGAAAATGGAAAAAAGCAATGGAAGACGAATATTTCGCGCTTAAGAAAAACAATACCTGGTCAGTGACAGATTTGCCAGCTGATAGCACAGCCATTCCATGTAAATGGGTGTTTGCATTAAAGAAAGACGAACACGGCAAAATTGTGCGCTACAAAGCACGTCTTGTGGCGAAGGGTTGTAATCAGCGTTATGGAATTGATTACAAAGAAGTATTCTCACCGGTTGCAAGATATTCTACTATTTGACTTATGTTGGCATTAGCAGTGCAACATGAAATGCATCTTCATCAAATAGATGTGAATTCAGCATATTTAAACAGTGAGCTTCAAGACACGATCTACATGCAGCAACCGCAACATTTCGTCGAGGGCGAGTCATCGCAGAAAGTTTTGAAACTCCATAAGGCCATATATGGGTTAAAGCAAAGTGGCAAAGAGTGGAATAGCAAGCTTGATGGTGTGTTAACGCGCATTGGTTTTACTGCATGCGAAAATGAGCCCTGCTTATACAAGGCAAATTTCAACGAGCAGCTTACGTTGGTGCTGGTGTATGTTGATGACCTGATCATAGGGTGCAGAGACAAGGCAGTGGTGATTAAAATAAAACTACAACTGGCAGAACTATTCGAGGTAAGCGATAAAGGTATGTTACAACACTTTTTGGGAATTGAGTTTAGTCGCGATGGAGAAACAGGCGAGATGACTATTTGTCAAGCACAGTACATACGTGAAATGTTGTCACAGTATGGTATGAAAAATTGCAAAGCTGTATCGGTTCCATTAGAGAAGGGATATCAAGTCGATTGTGCAGATGATTGCGAGAAGGCAAATCAAACGGATTATCAGTCCCTTATTGGTGCTCTTATGTATCTGGCCATTACAACGCGTCCTGATATACTGCATTCAGTGTCAAAAATGGCGCAGCGTAATTGTAACCCTCATGTAGAGCATTTTTGCAAACTGAAGCATATTCTTAAGTATTTGGCTGGCACTGTAGAAATGAGAATGAAATTCCGTGCAGGCGAGCAGTCCATAAAAGGGTTTGTGTATGCTGACTGGGGAGGTGACGTGTTGGACCGGAAGTCGTATACTGGGTTCATGTTTTTCTACGGCGATTGTCCAATATCTTGGGAGTCGAGAAAGCAACATACGGTTGCACTCAGCAGCACAGAGGCAGAATATATGGCTGCATCAGATGCAACAAAAGAGGCTATATATATGAGGCGATTGTTGGTTGAACTTGGAATTGGTCAAAACGAGCCAGTAGAGCTGTATATCGATAACCAAGGCGCTATGAAATTGGCGCAAAATCCTGTTTATCATAAACGTAGCAAACATATTGACATCAAATTCCATCACATTCGCGAAGCCGTACAGAGGAAGGAAGTTGAGCTGAGATATTGTCCTACAGACGAAATGCTGGCTGATATTTTAACGAAGAATTTAGCCAAGAACAAACATTATAATTTCATGAAATTAATGAATTTTGAATAATTTTTGTAAAACAGTATCCACGTTGAGGAGGAGTGTTGAGATGGCAACTCTTAAATAGTCAACGTGTATTCTAGTTATTATAAATTCCTTTTTGTTAAGCTTTTCTTATTTACCTATATATGCACAATATTGAATAAACGTTACTTACTCCGCTTTTATATCTTGAAGAAGAAAGACGCATTTAAACAGTCACATTTTAAAATTTTTGGCTGTGACGTGGTGGCTTTAAAAAAAGGGCCATATAAGGGTGGCAAATTCGATACAAAAGGCACTAAACTAAAATTTGTTGGCTATGCCGGAAGTGCTAAAGGCTATAGACTTTATAATCAAAACAAGCGAAGTATTGTTATAGCTCGTGATTGTATATTTTTTGAATCGTCTTTTGAACCAATTTTAATACAAGAAGACGTTAGTGAAGAAGTACCTTTCTACCATGAAATAAAAGAGTCATCTCCATCGGAGGATGGCAAGTGCGGTGAAATTCAGAATGAAAGTGTTGTTGAGGAGCAACTCGAAGACAATGGCGATGATAATGATGAGGGGTGTTCTTTAGATGAAGAAAACGACCCGGTAGTTACGCGAAAAAGAGGTCGAGGAAGACCAAAATTATTACGAACAGGTACTGTTGGTAGACCAAAAAGACGGTATAATGAGGTAGAGGTTTTAAATTACATTGCTGAGAGTCCTGAAACTGTAGAAGAAGCTTTGTCTTCGCCAGAACGTGAATATTGGGAGGAAGCTATGCGAATAGAGTTCGATTCGCTTACTAAAAATAATACGTGGGTATTGGTGGACCGACCAAAACATAAAAACGTCATTGGTTGTAGGTGGGTGTTCACCAAGAAGCGAAAACCATGTGGTCGTATCGAAAAGTACAAAGCGAGATTGGTAGCTCAGGGGTGCTCCCAAAGGCGCAACATTGATTACACCGAGACTTACGCACCTGTTGTACGACATTCGGCCATTCGATTGTTGTTGGCTTTAGCAGCGAAGTACCAACTGGTGGTTAATCATGTCGATGTAGTATCAGCTTATTTAAATGGTGATTTAAACGAAGACGTCTTCATGGTACAACCATTAGCGTTTGAAAGTTCAAGATACCCCAATAAGGTTTGCAAATTAATTAAACCCATCTACGGTCTTAAACAGGCAGGCCGCGAGTGGAACAAAAAGATCTCCGAAATCCTCACGACTATGGGCTTCAAAAGATGTCAAGCGGATAGTTGTGTATATGTTAAGAGGGAGTATAGTTCCATGTGTCTTATTGGTTTGTACGTGGATGATATGCTGTTAGCTTGCTCTAATGCAGGGCAGACGAAAATTATTTTAAAGCAGCTAAATGAGTTTGTTGAAGCTGTAGATAAAGGGCCGGTATCGTTTTATTTGGGTATGGAAATAGAGAGAGATGCATCTACTGGCACAATATCAATTCATCAAGAACATTATGTGAATCAACTTCTTAAAACATGGGGAATGGACTCATGCAAGTCGGCAACTACACCTTGGGTTGATGGCACGGTACTCAAGAAGTGTGAGAAGCAGTGTAAAGATATTGACGCGATGCGATACCAAAGTTTAATCGGAGGGTTGATGTACCTGGCGGTAATATCTAGGCCAGATATCGCCCATGTTGTATCTAAATTATCACAATTTAATAATCATCCACATGAAGAACATTTTAAAGCTGCGAAGCACGTGTTACGATATTTGAAGCAGAGTTCAGCAGCGAAAATTACTTATTCATCTACAGGCGAAAATTTGGTGTGCTACACAGATTCCGACTGGGCTGGTGACGTATCTGATCGCAAGTCATACAGCGGTTACGTAGTATTCATGTCTGATGGTCTGGTTTCTTGGGAATCAAAAAAGCAGTCTATCGTTGCCCTCAGTACAATGGAGGCAGAATATATAGCTCTATGTCAAGGCGCAAAAGATGTTGTTTTTCTTCGAGCGTTGTTGCATGAAATGGGGTATGACGGATACGTAAATGAACCTACGAACATGCATTGCGATAATCAAAGTGCACAATTTTTGCTGAAGAACCCGATGGTGCACAAGCGCAGTAAACACATAGATTTAAGATTTCATTACGTCTGTGAGCTGTTTGAAAAGGGCGTAATCGAGGTACATTTTGTAAATACTGATGCAAATGCAGCAGATATAATGACTAAATTTTTAAAGAAATTGAAACATAAAAATGGATGTAAATTGCTAAAGCTTACAATGTAATTAAAGTGTACTCAAAAGTAGCAATATTATTATTACAGTTTTGTCGTAATGAAAATATTAAAATACGGAAAATTTTGAAAATTTTGAAAAATGTAATTTATAAAATAACTGGGTTGAGAGGGAGAATTGTAAGAATCATAGCAACCCATGATTATAAGAATTACAGCAAACAATGATTGTAAGAATCATAGCAGGCCATGATTTGTAAGAATCATAGTTGGCCATGAACATTTTGGTTCAGCCGTTATTCTTAGTTTTAATATGTACAGTTGGTTGAAATAAAGCAACCGAGCAGTTTAAACGTGCGTTTCCTTTGTTCCCGGATGTGTTATATAAAGGTAAAATAACCTTACAACATCTATTAGTTCTTTTAAATTTTTATGTTTATAAATATAAATATAAATATTTTTAAAGTATATTATATACAAAAACAAAAAAAAAACAATTATTGCTTGTTTTTTTTTTTTAAGTACCAAGAAATTTTTGTCCAAAAACTTTTAACAAAAAATTTAAATATTTTTAAAGAATAAACAATGTGTAAAAATATACTGCAAAATTGAAAAGTTAATTTTTTTTTTTAATTTTTTGAAAAAAATTTCGCGGTAATTTTTTAAAACATCCCAACATTCATTAATTCTTTTAAATTTTTATGTTTTAAAAAAATTATCAAGAAATTTTTTTCCACAAATTTTTTACTAAAAATGTAAATATTTTTAAAGTAGGTATATTTTATACAAAAAAAAGCAATTCATTTTTAATTTTTTTTATAAAATATGTGTAATGAAAAACTGAAAACATATTTTTTTGGTTTTTTTATTTTATTTTTTATGCACATTTTTTTAGTTTTTCAGTATACACATTTTACAAAAAAAAATTAAAAAGGAATGAAAAAATTTTTATTTTGCTATTTTTTTCACAAAAATTTTTTTTTGTAAGGGTACCAGAATTTTCAACATTGGATAAGTATCAAAATCATGTAATTTTTTTTATTATACTTTTGGAAAAATTTAGGACAATGCCTTAAATAAAGGATCTTTCAAAAGTTACGCCTCGATATCAGTAGTGAATTATTCCCAGTCGGCACCTTTTTTTCATGTCATCTTTGACATTTGTTAAGTAGACGTACAATTTCCCACCAGATGTACAATTTTCCACCATAGAACAGCAAGTTAAATTTATTGAAACTTATTATGGAAATCGTCGATCTTTAAGAACAGCATATCACAAAATTTTTGATTTTTTGAGCCCGAATGAGTCGACAATTTAAAGGTTGGTGAACAATTTTCAAGAAACTGGTTGTGGTTCTATCGAGGATAGGAAAAGGACTGGCGGACCAAAAATTAGACGTTCTGTTGCAAATATTGTTGCTGTAGCGCAAAGTGTTTCTGAATAGACTTCAACATCAGCAACAAATATCTCGGCGCTCTCAACAATTTAGCATTCATGAATTGACTATTTGGCGCATTTTACCTGTAGAAGTGGTCGTGGTGGTCATGTAATTGTTCTCATTCAACCCAAAAGAAGCTAAATTTTATGTAAAACTACATCTAGGCGCGCCTTGTGAAAGACTTTTTAGTTGGATTACTAGACATGGAATCGCTTATATGTTGAACGAATGACCTTTGAATCCAGCTAAATACGCTGATGCCGATGTTGGCACTCTTATCCACCTACTTCAAGACAAGAAGCGTGTATGAGGTCTGTCTCGACTTATCCACAATGAAGGTCATGAACTTATAAGAAGTTGGGACTGACTTTCCAGCACTTTGAAATTTCAACTTGCTGTGATAATTTCACTACGTAAACTACATGAGCAGATCAGGAAAAAATGTTTTACTTATCATAAAAATCTTTATAGGGCTCGCCTTAATGCAGGCACATGAAAGACGTGAAACTGTGATGCCAAGACCTCGTCAAGAAATCCGTTCCAAAAACAACAAAATGAGCGGTAAACCGACCACTGAATATGAAATCACTTTGTATGCCTCCTCGAGCGACATTTATCCAAAACTACGCTTAAACGAAAAAGCGAAATCACTCAGAAGCGTTCAAATAACCAGAAAATTGTCAATTAGCGTGCAATTCTTACATAAACGCACCACAGCGCAATTTTGGCGCAACTCCACTGGGAAATGTAATCATCTATGCGATTGAGAAAAAAGAATACAGTCGCAGTGGCAGACAAGAGTGACCAGACCACTGGCGCTTACTAGTGCCAATCAAATAAATATTTTTGCCAGAGAAACAACAAAAACAAAAACACAAATATATTAAAACTCGTTTTGGGAGCTTGTCAACGCATGCGCTCGTAATCCGTCAAAATCATGTTTCGGGCGACAGTCAGTAGAGAAAAAGGTGGACCAAAAAAAAAAATAATAATAAAAAAATTCCCAGCAAATGAAATAAGCTGCAGCAGGAGGAGGTGCTGCGAGTTGAATGCAATCGCGCAGCCTGCGCGTTGGTGGCACGATGGCGGCGGTGGTGGCTGTTGTTGTGGCGGTATTAGTAGCTATAAAAATCTAGCCGGCGGCGATCTAAATCAATTTACTTGGTGGGCAAGTCGGTCTAACTAGCACTTTATTTATATGTATGTGTGTGCATATAGAAATTTGTAGACATATACAAACATACATGAAGATATACCAATTTATGTATTGTAGTTGGCCAGTTTGATGGTTCAGTTACTTGTTGTTGTGTGGCTTTTGTTTTTATTATAGTCGGCGTGCCACAGTTGCAATATTCCTGCGCCCCTTAATTGGGCATAATTTAAATTCCGCTCGTGAGGCGGCGATTTCGACGGTTTCTAACGCGCTTTCTTGGTGTTGTTGTTGTCGCTGGAGCGCAGTGGCGTACATACTTTTGATCGCGTTGTTTTTGTGTTTTGCAGATATGCAGCCTTTGCAAGAGTACATTTATTTTTCTGGTCAGCACAAGATTTGCATTTTTTTTATTTACTTCTAAAACTTATTCGATTTTATTTCATTCAAACTATTTTTTGGTGGCTCTCTAATAGGTAGCGGCGGTAGTGGTTGGCGTCCACATTTTGGGCAGTTCGGTGAGTTCACTGCGAGATAGCCAAAATTGTGCGCCTACCAACGCCATCAACCCACTGGACAATCGACCAGCCACTTCCTTATTTGCTGACGAATACTTCGACTACAATTTCGCTGGGCATTAGCATTGCGGTTTGGCTTAGGTGAGTGTATTGGTGGTATTGATATTGGTAATGGTGTTGGTGCTGTTGTTGTGGTGTATAAGAAGGTATTTTTGGTTTGTGGCTTTTAATTGCTAATTGGTATGCCAACTGATTTGCTCAACGAGATTAGCATAACAGCTTGCAAGGCATTACCGGAATTCGATAGAAAAATACTTAGACTTTCTGCTGCATTAAATAGATGAGAAAAAAAGGGTATAGAAATTAGTAAAGTATGCAAGAAGAAAAATTATTTTATAACTAGGAAGTACTAACAAATTTTACAAATTTTATGAATTTACTCCAGTTGTATCTAGAAGCCATCTGGATATTCTTTACTCTCGGGTTTCACAATTTTGTATAACTAATCAACATTTCGAGCTAGATTTATTACTAGAAATTAAAATTTTTGTTAAAACACGAATACCCAAAGCAGAGCATCTGCCCACTTATGGTTCTTATAATCCCAAGAAATCCGAGTAATTCCCACATCTGGCAACGATAAGCTTGACCGGACGGAAGTATTACTAGGTATAAGCAAACAAAGCGAACCGAATTTGAGAAGGTTAGATTTGGATGTAGATTTATTGGCGGCTTGCACTTCGATCTCATGGTTTTTGTGCCCTTCTTCTTCTTGATTGGCGCGATAACAGCTTAAGCGATTATGGCTAAGTTAAATAAAGCTCACTAGTCGTTTCTCTCTCATCTTAACCGTCGCCAGTTGGATCCCCCAAGTGAAACTAAGTCATTTTCCACCTGATCTTTCCAATAGAGAGAAGGCCTTCTCTTCCTCTACTACCACCAGCTGGTACCGCATCGAATACTTTCAGAGTCGGTGCGTTTGTATGCTTTCAGACGACATGACCCAGCCAACGTAGCCGGCGCTATGTCTATGCCGTTGTAAAGCTCATACAACTCATCGTTCTATCGCCTGCGATATTCGCCGTTGCCAACGTGCAAAAGTCCAAAAATCTTTCGCAGAATCTTTCTCTCAAACAGTCCAAGGGACGCTAATATCCGATTATCATCGTCCAAGCTTTTGCGCCATACGTTAAGTCGGGCATGATGAGAGCCTTGTGGAGTGTGAGTTTTGTACGTCGAGAGAGGACTTTACTACTCAATTACCCTCTTAGCCCAAAATAGCACTTGTTGGCAAGACAGATTCTACGTTGGATTTCCAGGCTGCCATTATTATAGGTGTTAATGCTGGTTCCTAAATTAACGAAGTCTCTTACAACCTCGAAATTATAACTGGCAACAGCAACGTGGGTGCCGATT
This sequence comes from Anastrepha obliqua, assembly GCF_027943255.1. Classification (NCBI taxonomy): domain Eukaryota; kingdom Metazoa; phylum Arthropoda; class Insecta; order Diptera; family Tephritidae; genus Anastrepha; species Anastrepha obliqua. The sequence goes on along the minus strand of NC_072896.1, from coordinate 10,432,263 downwards.
AGCGAGTGCGCCGACTGTTTGTTTGATAACAGGAGGTACTTCGTTTTGTCGTCGTTCACTACCCACGATCCATTCGGTTGGCTTCTTTAACCTTTATTATGAACAATCCTCCTGTGTTTTCAACCTAAGAAATCATTTCTGAAATCACAACCGATCTTGGGGTATTACCTTTTTGCAGTACGTGACTTCTTTAACCTGTTACTGTTAGGCGATCCGCCAAAGTTAATTGCTAAGGCACAGTTTTTTCTAAGAGCGTACATTTGCTGGCGTATGCCGATGATATTAACATCATCAGCCTTAACAACCGCGCTGTTAGTTCTACCTTTTTCAAAACGCATAAAGAAGCAAAGCGAATGGGTCTGTAATTGCCTTGGTTACAATTCGCCTTCTCGTCACTCGGTTACGAGATTTTCGTTTGATATCAGATATGCCCATTGCTCCAAAGTTACCTTCAGTGTCATCTCTCCATCGTTTTTTCCGCTGGCCTCTTCTTCTGTCACCTTGTAGATTTGTTTCAAAGATCTTTTTTATAGTTCTATAGTTGCTTGTTCGTAGAATGTGACCGAATCCTTTGAGCTTTGCTGATAAGTGCACCCCTGATAAGTGTGTCTAACTCATCATTGTGTCGAATGCGGTAAGTACCGTCTTCAAGTCATACAGATCTATATATTTTTCTTAGAATTTTTTTTTTTCAAAACAATTTAACTGATCGGTCTCAGTTTTTTTGGACTAAGTAGGCAATTGAGTAGTAAGATAAACTTTCGACGTAGGTAGGTAGATAGGTATAGTGGTTGTCGTTTGACACACCTAGGCCTGCTGTAGACCCATTGTGACACCACCGGGGCTGTCCCCTCTCCTCACTCCACATCGTCCTCATTGAACCAACCTGTGGCCTTGATATATCTAACAAGACTTGTTATTTTTATATTGGCTACTTCTGCCAAGTCATTCAGGGAGCTTCTTCCTAAAATATTGAACCCTCTTCTATCCAGAGCCATGCACCCGCATAGAAAGTGTTCTATAGTTTCTTCTTCTTCAATATCGTTACAGCTTCTGCAATAGTCGTTATAGGGCGCCCCCAGTCTACTGGCATCCCTGCCAACCAGGCAATGCCCTGTTAGGACCCCGGGAAGATTTCTCATGTTTTTCCTGTTTAGTTTCAACAGTCGGTTTGTGCGGCCCATGTTCCATTCCGGCCACGTCATTCTACTAGTTGCACAGGTCAGGGACTGAGACCATAGCCTGTTGGCAGCACTGATAGTGTGTTCATCTATAAGCTTCTTCCAAGTTGCTAAAGGTATAGGTATGCTCGCTTTGTCTGGTTGGATCGGTAATGTGGTTCCCAGTCTCGCCAGTTCATCTGCTTTGCAGTTGCCTTCTATGTCTCTATGACCCGGCACCCAGAGCAGGTTCATTACAAAGTACTGTGATAGTTGTGTCAAAACGTATATACATTCTTTTACTGTCTTCGAGTTAATGGTAGGCGATTTTAAAGCTTTCAGGGCCGATTGACTATCTGAATATATGTTTATATCTCTTGTTGTGAAGACACTTTAGGGCTAGCAGGCCGTCTATGTTTGTGATCCGATAACGTAAAAAAATAGCACTTTATAAGTCACTCATTATGCCCGTTCTAACGTGTGGCGTAGAAACTTGGACGATGACAACATCCGATGAGAGAAAGATTCCGCGGAAAGTTTTTCCACTGACTAGGTCATGTCGTCGGAATGGTCACACTTACTCCAGCTCTCTTTAGAAGAAATTCTTCCAACACGGAACTATAAAATTGTCTTCAAAATTAACAAAGCTTTTCTGTGCATATTTGAGCTAAATCGGATAATCCGAACTATTTTAGTTCCATCCTCGAAATAAAGCAAAAAATGTTCAGATTCATTTCACTTTGCTTGTAATAATTTGGTGACTCGATCTACTATATTAGAATAAACTGCTCGCTTTATTAAAACTTAAAATATTATTATTGCAATTTAACGACTTTCCTCACAGCCTCCTTCAAAAAGTCTTAATGCTCAGATTGCACTTAAGAAAAAAAACAAAAAAAAATGACACAACACTTTCCGCTCACGGCACACTGTGCCATCTCCTTCATCTGATTATATGCATCCAGGCAAATTTGTAAAACGCCTTGTTAGCCACGCTCAACCAAATGGCAGCAATGAGTTGCCCATAGAAATGAGAACAACAGCAAACACCAAACAGCAGCAGCAACATCGCATTGATTGCTAATCAAAACATTTAAAATAGCCCTCAGGGTCCGCACATAAAGTGAGATAGCGTTGGTAACTGAAACCAAACTAAAAATACCAAAACACAACAACAAAAACTGCCACTAGACTGCACGGATCCAAGGAAGGATACGATCGCTTTCGAGCTACAAGCCAAATGCTCATAAATTATCGAGCGACAGCGATCGGAGGCTGGCGATCTTGCGAGGCATCCACGGAATTTGTGGTTAGGCAGCGCTGTTATTGCGTTTCCTCTTGCACTCCTTGCACGCAGGCAACTAAGGTGCTGTAAATGGGTGTAAGTGCTGGAAGATGCGCGCATGTGCAACTTGTTGCAGGCGTTGCTTGTATCGCTGGCTTATTACGCGCCATGCCATCGGTGGTACGATGGCTGTCGCAAAGTTGCGCAAACATATTAATATGGGCACTTAATCATTTTCGGTGTACCGGGGAGCCAGTCGAGCAGCTGCTTGTACTTGTTGTAATTACGTGGATTGTCATGACATGGCATCATGGCATGGATCGGCACTACTGCCACATAAACGCGTTCAGTCGAACCTGTATGGATGGCATTTTTTGCTTGTGCTTATCTGTTTACTTTTTTTGTCGATTTTTTGTTTTTTTTTAGGCTGCAATAAAATGCGCTAATCCCATTTCATACGCACTTGACTGTGATCGCTTATTTACCTACCCATTGTTGTTGTTTGCGATTATTGTGATTGCTACATGCTTTGACCCACTAAACGGCGAAATGATTTTGCGGCTAAGTGACTGACTCTATAATCACAACAGTACCACTATTCCGCCGTCACCATCACCTCAACACCCAGCCGCAATCGGCACCGTTGCAATGCCACCGATGTACGAAATGCAGACTGCCTTGCCTTGCTTTGTTGTTTTTTTAATTTTTTTCTATTTTTTCCACCATCTGTTGGCTTATCCGCATGCTGCGTTTTATTTGTTGACTTGCTGCTTTTCCGTCTGCAGTGTCTGCCGTGCGTTTAGCCGCCAAATTGGCACGTAATGCCACATTGCGCACGCGCAGGCGCACTCGTAATACTGTGCGCTGAGGCGGCGACTTTTCTTATTTTACGCTTGTAAGCATAATTATGTTTTCGGGTGTGTCTGAGGTGCATTTTTTACATTCGGTTTTGCTCTATATACTTTTTTCGTATTTTCCGCATGGGAAGTAGGTAAAGTAAAGGTGATTAGGCTGGTAATAATTGTAATTATTTTTATGATTGTTGAAATTAGTAGGTGGCCGTTGCTGTTATCAATACATTTTGTGGGACTTTTGATATAAAGTATAGTATTAAACGGGCGCCGTAGCCGAATGGGTTGGTGCGTGATTACCATTCGGAATTCACAGAGAGGTCGTTGGTTCGAATCTCGGTGAAAGCAAAATTAATGAAAAAAAAAAACATTTTTATAATAGCGGTCGCCCCTCGGCAGGCAATGGCAAACCTCCGAGTGTATTTCTGCCATGAAAAAGCTCCTCTTAAAAAATTTCTGCCGTTCGGAGTCGGCTTGAAACTGTAGGTCCCTCCATTTGTGGAACAACATCAAGACGCACCACAAATAGGAGGAAGAGCTCGGCCAAACACCTAACAGAAGTGTACGCGCCAATTATTTTTTTTTTTTTTAATAATCGAAAATATTATGTAAGTGCAACAGTAAAGTTTTGAATAGAGTAATGCGCCTGAATATAGGGCTGTGCATTCATTAGATTATTCGAGTAAGTCAATTATTCGATTAACCAAAGTTTTGACTGTTAAAACGAACATTAAATTAATAATTTTGATCTGCGACCAAAGATGATGACATGGTCTTATAAGACAATAATAGTGCCAATGATCGTCCCTCTTTGGTAAGGTGGCCTAAAGTAGGGCAAATTAAGACTCAAATGACACTTAACCGGAGCAATGCGAACTTGCCCCGCAACGGCTTTAGGAATGGTCACTCCACTTTGTGGCCAAGCGACCGGCAGCTAGTGTAGTCCTAAGACTTCCTAATATATTTCTTCTTAAAGAAGGCAATCTTACAGGGCATGTAAGAATTTTTGGTTCAATCCTGAACTCTCCATGCCTGACGGTCTGTGATAAGATGGAAAGAAAACTAGAGTTTTCCAAGAATTTGAACGTGGTCATCAGTGATCGCTCAAACTTCCATCTTTCAGGCAGAGATCCACGCCTTATTATATTACTATTTATTTTTATTCAGAAAAAGTGGTTACAAGTGAATCATTGAAAGTATTAACCATTGCTGGCTACTACTTTTTTCCATCTTTCTGGTAGATCTCGTATACCGTCGCAGTAAAACTGTTCATCTTTTGAGGCTATCCACAGATCAAGCCATTTTTTGATGTCTTCATATGAATGGAACTGTTGGTCAGCTAGACCATGGGCCATCGTTCGGAACAGGTGATAATCGGGCGGCGCAATATCTGAAGAATATGGCGGGTGGGGTAGGATTTCCCATTTCAGTGTTTCCAGGCCGAGCGTTTTCATGCTGTAGAATCACTTTTTCATGCCATGTTTTGCGGCCGCTTCTCGCGCAGTGCTCGGCTTAATCGCATCAATTGAAGTCGATACCGATCCCCAGTGATGGTTTCGCTTGGTTTTAAAAGTTCATAATAAATAACACCAACTTGGTCCCATCAAATACGTAGCATAACCTTCGCACCGTGAATATTCGGCCGAGGTGACGACGTAGAAGCATGACCGGGCAGTCCCCATGATTTTATTTTCTTTGAATTGCTGTAATGAATCCATTTTTCATCATCCGTCACGATGCGATGAAGAAAACCCTTCCTTTATTGTCGCTGGAGCAGTTGTTCACAGGCGAAAAAACGACGTTAAACATCCCTTGGTTTTAACTCATAAGGAACCCAAGCCCCCTGTTTCTGAATCATTCCCAAAGCATGCAATCGCTTGAAAATAGATCGGCGGGTAACTCCTAATACCAAAGCAAGTTCATCTTGCGTTTGACACGGATCCTCATTGAGCAATGCTTCCAATTCAGCGTCTTCGAAGGTTTTTGACCCTTCATCACGTCTTTGAAGCGACGGAACCAATCTCGGCACGTTGTTTCACTTAAAGCAACATCTCCATATACTTTTTGTAGCTCTCGTTTTTTTCGAATGAAAGAGGAAAATCAACACTTCACCGAAATGACGATTATTCGGCACAAAATCAGACATTTTCACAAAACCAAAAAGTATATGATGCCGAAACAAAATCACTAATGTGTTGAAGCAGTTTGTTTACCATATGCCCAAGCTTGGTTTATGACGTTTAGGTTATGTTAGAATCGACTAGCACACACTGCTGGCGGCATCTATTGACAAACAGCGGGAGTTTAGTTGCGCACCTGTTGTTGTTATTATTATTATTACTATCCCACACCACTCTGCTTTCCGTACACCGCGCGAGACGAGTCGCATTAATATTGCGCACGACGCCAGTTTATAGTAAATAGTGGAAACATTTTTGTAGCAGATTATGGGCTGTGGTTGCCTTCATGATCCCTCTCTGTTTCCCGCACTCATCCGAGACTCGTATGTTACTTGGGAGCGTTTTCCTCACAGGTGGATGGTTGGTCGACTGGTCAGCGGGTTTGCCATTTCCGTAATGTCCATGGTATGTTTTTTTTTGGTTTTGGTTTAAAGCTTTTCTGGGCTCACTTTTTTCTGGGCTCACAGTTGTCTTTCAGGTATGTAAACAGACAGCTAGTGCGCTAGGCACTTAGACGGCATTATTCCCTTCTTTATTTAGACTCAGATAACGTAAATTTGTCTCATCCATGATCCTTCTTGGGAGGATCTTTTTTCGTATTTTTGACTAGGGCAAACGCGGAAATGCCTTTTTGGGCTTATTATTGTTGTTATTAATATTCTCATCAGGAGCGATACTATATCGTTTTTTAAATTGGTTTTTTCTGAAACTCAAAACCTACATTCTAGCCATCTAACCATAAGAATTGTACTACCGGAAAATATTTGTCATTCTCATCAAATCTGTTGTTTGTGGTCCATTCCTAAGAAGTTTAGACTAGTTCGCGTTCTGGCTACTATGATCCTCATGAAAGACCCGTAAGGTTCATACCTACATGCCCACGCCTACATAAACCATTTGACGAGTCCAATCGGCCCTGCCAGCGAGGCTCTGCTTAAACTGAAGTAAAGGTTCGTGGTGAAATGGTTCCCCAGAAATTGAAGACACGGGAAGCTTTATATGGATTCCATATACTTCAATCCCATTCTCACAGCTTCAAGAAAAGTCGTTATAAGATATTTCGGGCCTAGTTGTCATTTAAGCAATAGTCCACTGCGTCTTAAGGGCAGTGAAGAAAGTTTTATATGGATTCTATATATTTCAATCCCATCCTCACAGCCTCAACAGAAGTAGTTATATGATGCTTCGTGCCTAGTGGTCGCTTGAGCAATAGTCCAATACTATTTTAGTAGTCCTATGAGGCTAGATTTTGAGATCCTCAATTGCGATCCTCCCTGAGATTCCTTATTCTTCGTCAATTGAGTGTTGTCCAAAGTAAAGAAGATACTCCGCAGATGTCTCAATTAGTTCATCTTTTGTGCATAGCTGTCTGAGTCGTCTTTTCAGCTCGTGAAAACAGGAAAACTGTAAGAGCTTGCACACGTGAATTCAATAGCCGTGAATTCCATTCCTCTTGAACTCATCTGCTTCTTTACTGGCAGGATCACCACACACTCACCCGAAATCCAGTAATGAGTAGCGCTGGGCTATCGTATAAGTTATAAGGATGTTCGACATTTTTGCACTCATTCCGAGTTTGTTGCTGTCAACTTTAGACTTTGAACGCAGTCTGAATATCGAAAAAGAAAGCGAGTTTTGAGCAAATGAGCTTTTTCTTATATTGGTCGAATTATCCTTCATGTCAAATTGTCGTTGCATAGATCCGGGTTTGGAAATCACTTTTCCTGTCTGGAAGTATGCAAGCTTCCCTCAATGAGAGTTGCTGAGAAAATCCGCTAGATTCTGATACAGAAACCGTTGGTTAAAATTTGATTTCCGTTACTGCTTAGAAGAAGATATCTAGTGGGTTATGTAGTAAACGTTTTTGATCTTGCGATCTTCGGTAGTACTCGTAGTAGGGCCTTTAAACTGTACTGGTTTTCTTTAAGATGAAGGTGTGAACGTTATCTGTCATTGACGGAGTGTTAGACATCCTAAGAATTAGAGTACTTTAAACTACTTTTACATCACAAACGTCGAATAATATTTCTAATCTGTTCTGTAGTGAAAGTGTTCCATCTCATGACCATTGGTAGTAGCAGGATCTTCAAGCTAAGCTAATTATCCTTAAGATAAGGGCATAAAAGCTTAGTTAGAGTAATTTAAATTGCAGTGCATTTTATGCTTGAGGTGTCGTGAGAATCATGACTACATTGTTCTCATGTGGATCGAGTTTGAGGAAGCTAGCGGGCTTAGTTGGTTTTTTATTTCTTAACATAATTTAATTTTTATTTCATGCCTCCACCATCCCTACAATGCTCCATGCGAATTTATTATCGCTTCCCAGGTTCGATACAGTGCCGGAAGCAGTCTTCTTCAAACTCCTTGAGAATAGCTTCCGCCTTCTCTTTCATATCTTCATTATGGGATCATACATTTTTATTTTTAATGCAGATTTTACCTTTGGTAGTAGATAGAAGTCACACGGTGCAAGAGCTAGCTTATAAAGCGAATAGTCAAACGCTGGGATGCTATGCTTAGCTAGAAATTAGTCAGCTCATTAATTTACTCTGTTGTTACACTTAACATTTTTCCTTAGAAATCAAATATCAAACAACTTTTATGCAAATGAAGGCTTTGACTGAATGTATTATTCTTAGAAGCGAGACGTACTGCATTCGAAAGGGAAAGCATCACGTCAAACACCTGAAATTCCAATCTTACCTAGCTCCAATAAGTTGAGCTTTCATTTTGATGCAATTTAGCCCATTTTAAGAACCCTCTTCTCAACAAATCTGCCATGGCTCTTGAGCAGACCTTCAACTAATAATAAAAAAAAAAATATTTTAGTGTTCCTAATTCCTTGCACAGATACTGTACTTACTTAATAATTATGTATATTTTCTTTCACTTATCATAAAAATGTGACGTTTTGCATAAAACTAATTAAAGAAATATTTGGAAAATTTCGCCAACCCATACTCGGACATACTTACTTGTGTTGCACTTCTAAAAATGGTCACGACATGCATTTTCAATTAGACTTATGGCACATGGATATACATAAATATTTGAGATAGAAATTCCAATACCAATTCCAATTTCAATTTCAATTCCACTTCACTAATTAACGCATAATTAAGCAACTGTCAATAATTTATCAGTGGCCTTACAATTGGCAAACAATTTCATTTGCGCCACCATAATTGGCTCACGACGATCAGCGGCACCCAAACGACAACAAGAACAACAACAACGACAACAAAACGAATATTAAATATCTATAAAAGCGACCAGCAATAGACGTATAGAAGTGCATGCATAGGTATATTAGGGTGCGACACTCTGCTTTAAAAAAAAAGAGAAAAATGGAACTGTAGAAGGCAAAATTTATAAAACTGTAGTTCGACCTGCAATAGGGAATGCCTTTTAATATGGACCGCTGTCTACTTAACAGGAGCAAAGGATCCATGTGGTGGAGTTGAGAATGCTGCGTTGGGTATCGGACGCAGCAAAACAGGACAAAATACATCTAAGCAATAAACACATCAGAGGTAACTGTCATATGGCTGGAAAAATTGAGAATATAAGGGAAAATCGCTTGCGCTGGTATGGGCACGTCATGAGAAGATCAGATCAGCTTGCAACAAAGAAGCTGGTCGCTTCCATCAATGGGATGTGGCAGTCCCTTTAGATTCTGGCTTAGCACCATTAAAAATTATATGCAGCGGAGCAAAGCCAACGAAGGGACAACTCAGGACTGTGTAACCTGGAGACTGCGTACGAGGAGGGCCGACCCTAACTAAGGGACCATGACGAGGAAGAAGAATAAATTTTTGGAAGTACTTTCACGTCAGTTTAGCACAAGTAAATCGAAATATTTTTTCGAAATCTTTTGGCGGCAGTTTTACGATTCCGATACGACACCGCAACTTCTTTTGATGTCGCCCCCTAATGTACACACTTATACATACACAAAAATCGCTTTGAAGACCAAGAAATCGAACATTGCAATTGACTTCTCATGGCATAACTGGCATTTAGTAAAAAACACAAAAATAAAACCCAAACAAGAACCACAGTTGCTAGTGAAGCTGAAATAGGGAAAATGTAGAAAAGTGTTGAGCGAGCAAAAGGGGGAAAACTAAATAGATTTCAAAGTAAGAAATGCAAAAGGAAGATGCTGCTAAGAAAAATAAAGGAGGTTCGTGGCAGACACGCGTGCTGTTTTATTTTTCACTTGTGGTTGCTGCTTGCTGATGCTGTTCTTCCGCTAGTGGCATGCAGAATATGCAGCAGGCCGCAACCAACTGCAACTGCGTGCAACATCAACGCTAATTGGCACCAAATATGGGCAGCATGCAATCGCGAGCGCAAAGGCACTTTATGGGCAGCTCGCAAGTCCAGCAGTAGGGCTTTGCTGTGATGTGATGTGTGTATAGCTGTAAATGAGTGCAATGCGCTTGCGTAGAGCGAGCAGAGGCAGAAGAAAAGCCAGAAAGCTGTGATGGAAGAGGAAGAGCGAGAAGCAAGTGGATGTGATTGTGTCAGCGAGGCGGGTGTGCCACAAGAAGTGTAAAAATGGGAAAGACATCAGCCACCGCCGCCGTCGCTGCCGCTTGATTCGTGAATGTCAAGCGCTGCATGCGCGCTTTACTGATAAACATGAAATTGAAGGAAATATGTCAATATGTGACAAAAGACTCGTGTGAATGTGGGCTCTACGCGTTGCTGCCTCTTCTGCTGTTAAGTTGGCAAATTTTGCAAGGCACTTGTAATATCTCGCCCTCCTGAAAGGCAAGGCATTGTTCTTTGGCCTTGTTGCAAATATTTCAATACTTTTTTAATATGGCTACGAAAGTAGTCGGATTTAATTAATTTTGCGAATAACGAATGGCATTTGGTTTTAATGAACTTTTGAATAATGTCGCAATTTCGCTTTATTAAAATATGTAGTTTTTGTGAAAAGTTTCCACATTTTTTGGTAATAAAATATGATTTAATTAGTTTGCCTCCCTGAATAGCCTGTGTGGTATGCACCAAGTTGTCTACAATAAGGCAAAGAGTACACTGGTTCTGAGAAAATTGAATATAGAAAAGGTCGAATATATTCTGTTACTGCTTGAAGGCAACATTCTTTTTTAACTTCCTGAATATCCCTACTAATCTAAAATTTTTATTGGATACCAACCCATGGCAAATACCCTAGACTATAATTGGGAAAAAAATAGTTGATATGATAAAAAATAACCATTTATTTCTTCTGTGCTCAAGCATAGTCCAAAAACATGATTTTAAAGTAGTAGATCTGCGGAGCTCCATTCTATAAAACAAAAAAAAAACACTTATTTCAAAAACGCAAACGAAAATAAGTTTTGTTTTAAAAATGACTTGATAATCATTTTTTATCATCTATCGATTCTACTTTTCCTTCTAACTAATAAACTAAAGTTTTTCAGAGCTGATAAAATTTAGACTACAAAGTTTCCGAAACAATAGTTTGTCCTGCTTTTACGTTGCTGAAGAAATTTTCAAGGATTTTCAACATTAATTTACAAACTTTGTGAACATCGTAACCAGAATTGCTGTCAGTCTCACTGCAACAAATCCCCACGCTAGATCCGAGCGGAACATTTTTCACTCATATTCCCTCAAGGGATGAGTGGGGGGTGCAACATTTGATGGCAAGCTATAGCAAATATATTTTTACGGATGGCTCGAAGTTGGACCGAAGAGTTGGTGGGGGAGTATTCTGCGAGGAGCTCCCCCTCAAGCTGTAATTCAGACTTCCGGACCACTGCAGAGTTTTCCAAGCGGAGGTAGCCGCAATTAGGGGAAGAGTGGACTTTTTACTCACTTTGGTAATTACTGCAAAAGATGTAAATATTTACTTCGACAACCAAGTGGCAATTAGGACCTTGGGCTAGTTGATTGTGCGTTCGAAATTAGTCGGGCAATGCCTGGCTTCTCTCGATTGCATCCGAATACTTCGATATCAGGCTCATTTGGGTTCCCGTTCTCAGCGACATAGAGGTAAACTGCTGAGCTGATGAGCTGGCTCCACAGGGAACCCTGGATACGGTTTCATCGCAAAATGAGAGATTTGGGATTTGTTCCTGGAAAGATGAGCATAGCGTCAACTCAGTAAACGCTGGGCTAGTGCTCGAGGGTACACGAGGGAACTTCTTAGGCTAACAAGGCCGCAAGTCTCGAATTTGGTGGTATCCTTAACGGACATTATTCCTTAGGTATCTATGTGGTGAGACTTAGGATATGTTCAAGTTCATTCTATAGAAGCTGTCTGGTAGATGAGATGGAATCATTTCAGCACCTTCTTTTCAGCTATCGTGCTCTCGTCGGGCAAAGTTTCAGCAACTGAACTCTCAAGTTTTTGCTACACCTGCGGTTACTGTGGGTTTAAATATCATACATCTGGTGAAGTTCATCAATAGCTCGAAGCTGCTCATTACGCCATTTTGCCCCTATTGCTCGAATACAGCTGAGAGCGCAGAACACGTGGCAATTTAATGCAAACGTTTAGTGAAGAACGAGCAATGCTGAAGAAGGCATTCGAATTCTCACCTTCTCACACAGGGCTTATCCTAGAAATATGCTCGTCCATCGCTAAATGGGATGACATAAAAACGCTATAGTCGTGATGAGGCTCAGCCACGTTGACTGGGAGAGAAAAGCCCAGAAACGACAGCAGCAGTTGTAACTTCAGCAACAACGGCAGCACCAATAGGAGCAGCTTGGTAGTGGACATGAATTGTTTTAGACTGACCAACGACAGATACAGAACCTTGAGCCAATCGCTCACTTCAGCATCAAACAGAAGACAAGGCAATAGTTTGTAAGTATCAGACTACTGCAAAGTGCACGAGTGGCTCAAAATTCGAGTTGATTTTTGAAAATGTTCTTTTAGCTGAGCAGTGGCGCATTTATTCCATATAAGGAATGCACGATATTTTTTTATGTGGAAGAAAATATGACTAAAGTAAGAAAGAAAATTCTATATCTATTCTATTCTATACCAAGTTCGGAATACTAAAAGTGAGCTGATGTGTTTCACTGTAAAATATGACAGTTATTTCAAAGAAGAAACCATTGATAATGTGCTTTTGATCACTTTGGCATGTCGACTTATACTTTTTAAGCTGTACAGATCACTAATGAGTGGAATATTGATTTTATTAGATACCTACATAAGTCTGCACATGCCCTGTTTATGCCAAACCCCAAACCCCTGTGATATATTCATTGTATCACTCATTCAATTCCTCCGAAAGGACTATAGAAAAGCATAGGAGATATAGGTATCTCATCTACAGAGGATGTTACATATAACTTTCGCTTCTGCAAATAATGCCACTCCGTGACATCAGTCCAATAAAATACACATATAACCAATTTTAGTAGAAATCAATAATCAAAAATAGTTTTGTCTCTTAATAACAATAAACCCAATCGTTACTGCTTCATTCACCAATCGACGCTTGCATCTCTTAATCGGATCCCATCATACCACTTGAGATGAGCAATATTACCTTTATTTCGAAATTATTAATAAAAGCGCCGTTTCGACTATGGAACCACAACTATCGACTTTTTGCCGTCTAAAGTTGACTTAAAAATATTTATTTTGAGCACAATGTTTTTAAGGGGGTCTTCTACCGTCGCGCCTTAATCTCGGGCCTATTTTTGGGAATTAATTACAAAGCAACCACTTGAGATAATGAAATCAGATTTTTTTTATTTAATTTGCACAAGTTTGCACTATTTAAAAATATATTTTTCAAATCGAATTCTTTGGCCCTGTGTCCTTGAACCGTCCTCGAGGTTGCCCTTGTAAAAATGTCCTAGGCGACTTTGTGGCACGCGATCGACCATTTTACTTATCTGAAATCAAAAAAAAATTTTTTTTTTATCATAAAGTGTAGCGTTGGCTATGTTTTCCCCGTGGCGATTTTAAATATTTTGAAATTTGTAAAAAATGCGTGATTTTAAAAAAAAGTTTGAAAATTTCCTCTTTTTTTTACACTTTAGAGGCCCGCAAAATTAAACTAATCAAAAATTGAAAAAAGTGGTCTGGGAAAACATAGCGAGATGTTCACTGAATAACTGGAAAAAAGATGGAATGAATTCGACAAATATTTATAGTAGATGTGTGACCAGAAAGTTGAAAAAAGTCAACTTTCGGGAAACGGCGTTTAAAGATAAAGAAACGCTCGAAAATGCCACGCGCATGCATGTATTCTCCCCGAAATGCTCATGAAGGAACATGTTTTTCATAAAACCCTCTTTATAGCATACTCTTAACATTAGTAGCTTTTAAAAAATCTAAAAAAAAAAAAATCGATTTTTTCAAACCGTGACGGTAGAAGACCCCCTTAAGGTGTATTTGTATTAACTTCAGTGGGAATTTTGTCTGTCATAGGAGTAACTAGAAATATTATTACTAGTTCCGACTGATCTGGGTTTGAAAACTGATGAGGCTGATGAAGCTACAATTTATACGAGAAGATTACAGAGACCGACAAAATTTGGTTGATTTTCAGCAACAAGAACCCGACTACCATTTTCCAAAGTTTCTTTACATGCTTAGAATGGATCTGAGCACAGAGAAGCCCCACAAAGTCGATTTTGCCGTATTTAAGGCTGTGCAACATCACGAAATATTGTTTTACTAATTATACGTAACAGTATCTCAAACAGTACTCTTCATCTTCTAAACCAATTTTTGGAAGAAAAAATATGAATTTGTCCTTAGGATATCGCCCATTAAATTCACATTTAGTCAAAAACATGGAAAATTGTAGTCAGGATTTTGGTTAAAAATTTTTGTCGCTTGTGTGTTAGCAGAGAATCCCATCGAAAATCCCTTAAAGCAAATAGTAAAACTGTTTTTTAATAAATTATAGCCTGTCTTCGTAAACTTGAGAATATGGACTTCAAATAAAAAACCGCATTCGACTATCAGTTTTACTGTTGTTGGAAAGAGAACTTTAATTAAACTAAATATATTAATTCAACTCCAAAGGCGACTTATTTTGCGGCAGCGGAAAATTCTACTCATTCATACTAAAATCATAAAAGGCGCTCATTAGGTAGCCCAACTCAACATTCTGTTGAGGCACCAAAGGGACCTACTATCGCAAGCTAATTCGCAATTTCGAATGGATATGAATCCAACAATGTCAACGTCAAAGCTAGCCGCAAAGGATTGCAGTCAAAGAAGAAGGCAAAGAACGAGTAAAGCACAACAAGTTGCCACAGCCAAAAATGGACACAAAATCTCATCAACTTTACCATTTTTGTTATGATTTTCCGTTGAAAGTCAATGAAGCTGCCCAAGAGCGAGCAATGTTGGCTAGCAGCGGCGGCGCAGCACTTCCAAGCGACCATACAGAGGAAATGCCAGCGAAAGAATGCCAAAGTCCACTGTGACGCTGCGACGCTGTGAATCAGCGCAAGCGTTTGCTGCTTGTGGTTTGTTGTCCCAAAATGTGTGGTATGGTTAGCATGCAACGGTATAGTGTTGCAGCATGTGTGCAGGTCGAGTGTGAGAAGTGGCTGCACGAGGTGTAGGGGGAGTGCGAAATCGTGAATTGAGGAAGTGTGTGCGCGCATGCGCAGTAAGTAGCATGAAACTGTCACATTAATTGGTTGTCGATATCGAGTGGATTGTGGCAGTTGGCTGCGTTTCGATTTCAGCAATCAACAAACAAGCTGTACGAGCAGATGCAGCCATGAAATGTCTGCAGTGCTAAAACACCTACAAAAATGCATGCACGCATGCGCCTCGAAAGTGAACTGCTGATTGGTGGCTACTTACTACGCCGCTCAACTCCAACTGTTGTTTTCACAAATTATCGATTGGCGAGTGCGTTCGAATATTTCGAAAGTGACTTTTTATTTTAAATTTATACAGTGGCATTTCACATGAACTATTCCCTTTCATCTTTACTTTGAATTTATGTGACTTTTTGTTATTTATTATATTTTTTTTGTCCAACAATTTGCCACATATTTTGCAGCTCGTTAAGACTTGAAATTTACATTTCTGCTGATTGGCAATTTTTGAAGAATTTTGTTTTCGTTTTCTTTTTTGTTCTCAATTTGGCTTTTTATGCATTTTTGATTTTGTAAAACTTTTTTCCTTTTTTGTTTGCACTTCATTACTTTTGTATTTCATTTCATTTGTGGTTGAGTTTAGCATTTCAAAATGAAAAGTTTTGCATTGTTCTGCTTTCGATATGCGAGACTTTCACTCACCGGGAGCGCGACTGAATTTCTTTGTATGTATCTGGCACAAGGAAAAGAAGTTGGGTGAGGAGAATATTTAGCTGAAAAGGATAGTTAAAAATTTTAAACGTTTTTGAGAAGTTGGGAAAATGCACGAATTTAGCAAAATCTAGCAGCAGTACCAAGTTGCCCCGTCTAAATTCTTTCGGTAAAAGTTCTAGAACTCCCTCAGTTTTTCTCTGATTTGCCTGAAATTTCGACACAAACTTACGGAACCATTAAGCTTATTAAATATGTAAGAAATACAAAAATCGGTTAAAAAAAAAAATTTGTCGAAAGAGCCTAAAGCATGTTTTTCCTTAAGGGGTTACATACGTTCAGAATTTTCAAAAAATTTATGTTTTTTTACATATTTTTATTTTTTATAGGTTTAGGCGTATTTTTGTGAAAGCCGATTGTAAAAATTCCCCATAGCTACAAAGTTATGGTAGAAAATGTAACCGACCGACAAGAGTTTGATGCGGACAGGTAGCTGTTCTTCGTTTGGGGTAGCGAAAATGCACTTGAAAGTTTAAAGTCGTTTTTCTCGAAACTACTTTTGTCGGCACGGTCTGCATGAAAACTCATACGATTCCTTTCTCTTTTCCCGAATCCCATTCCCCGACAACTCGTGTCTCGACAACCTGTACCGAGAACTTTTTTCCCGAAAACGCAAGTCCCGACAGTTAAAAAAAAAGAATAAATAGTAAAAGGAATTTTATTAATATATGTAAGTCGTAGTATCAAAATGGAGTCCATCAATAAGCAATATTGTGTGCCAATAACGTTAGATATGAGGAAACAGTGCGAGAATTTTTGTATTCTTCATATTGTAAAACAATGGACCGCAAGCGACTTTGGACTTCTATCCATTCTGGTTCCATGTCGAAACTGGATATCTGGGACGTACAGCTTATCTTCGTCCTCTACCAGATCGTTATGATATAAAAATGTCTAAACAAAGAAAAAAACATTTGTCGGGGAAAAGGTTGTCGGGAAATTGGATTAGGAAAAAAAGTTGTCGGGGAATTAGATTCGGGAAAAATATCTGACGGAAAACCGATTGTCGGGAAAAAGGATTTCGTGAAATAGGATTCGGGAAAAAGAGTGGCTACCACTCATACAGCTTTTAATATTATTTGATGGGTTTTTTTATATTCGAAAGTGTTTTCTCTGTAGCGTGTCGAGCAGGATTTTTCATATTTTTATTAAAAAAATGTATAAACATAATTGACGCAAATGACGCAAAACGCATACTTTTTTTTTTAAAATGTCGTAAATTGCTAAATTTTCAATATTTTATAAGAGCGTACAATTGCTGGCGTATGCCGATGATATTGACATCATCGGCCTTAACAACCGCGCTGTTAGTTCTGCCTTCTCCAAACTGGATAAAGAGCCACGTTGGCAACGGCGAATATCGCAGACGATGGAACGATGAGCTGTATGAGCTTTACGACGATATAGACAAAGCGCAACGAATAAAGATCCAGCGGCTACGTTGGCTGGGTCATGTCGTCCGTATGGATACAAACGCTCCGGCTTTGAAAGTATTCGATGCGGTACCAGCTGGTGGTAGCAGAGGAATGGGGCGGCCTCCTCTGCGTTGGAAAGATCAGGTGGAGAAGGACTTGGCTTCACTTGCTGTGTCCAACTGGCGCCGGTTAGCACGAGAAAGGAACGACTGGTGCGCTTTGTTAAACTCGGCCAAAATCGCGTAAGCGGTTATAGCGCCAATTAAGAAGAAGAAGAAGAAGAAGAAGAATTTTTGTAAAGAAAAATTAAAATATATTTTTTTCAGTTTAAGTACTAATAAACAATGCATACAATTTTTTTATATCTATTCCTATTGTCATCCCTTCTGAAAACAGTTTTTCTTTTGTCGCATTTGGCGCTGCTGGACGTATGTAACCCTTTAAGAGCTGCAACCGAAGTTATTTCTCTTTAAAAATCTCTATACCAAAATGTTCAACATTGAATACATTTTGAAATGACTCACATATGTCCACTAAGCATTTGGAACCCACTTCAGACATATATTTGAGTGCATAAAGAAACACCCAGATGTAGCTCCATGCACTTGTCATGCCCAAGTGTGCTTATACTTATCTGTCAAATTCATATTACGCGAAAGTTTTTATTCAAAATGCCGTACAAGCTGGATTTACGTAAGTCTATCGCCAATCTGTTTGGGCGACTCAGTACAAGTGAAATTCTGAAGGTGTTTGAAGATAAACAAATCTCCCGTGCGACTATTTTTCGAGTTTGGAAAGATTGCCGGAATGGAAAAGAACCGGAAAATAAGGCTATACCGGGTCGCCCACCAAAAGTAAGTGCCGCAACAACGAAAAAACTGCTGTCAAGTGCCAAAAACAAGGTTGGTCAATCAACATGCAAATTAGCACGAAAATTTGGCATTTTAAAGTCTGGCGTTCATAAGATTTTGAAAGTAATTTATCGTAACGTAAGCGAGTACCAAATTATACAGCACAACAACTTGAAAAAATACCAATTTGCTGCCGTGCACTTCGTCGTGAACACTTTGCGAATGAAAAATTCATAATTTTGGATGATGAATTATACTTCACATTTTCTCATCTTCAATTGAGTGGCAACGACGGTTTTTACACTGACAACATCGAAACAACACCAAACGAGGTAAAATATGCCAGCAAATCAAAATTTGAGTGGTGTTCGAAGGGTATTTCAGAACCATTGATTCGCAAAAACAAAGCCAAAGCGATCAATGCTGACGTTTATATCGATCAATGCTTGCCAAAACTGAAGAAATTCATCGATAAATATCACAATAGCGACGTAATCATGTTTTGGCCAGACCTTGCCATTGTGCCAAAAAAACATTTGATTGGTTAACTGAGCAAAAAATACCATTTGTGCCAAAAAAGGACAATCCTCCAAACGTGCCACAGGCATGTGCAATAGAAAATTTCTGGGCAGTTCTCAAGCGGATGGTATACGAAAAGGGCAGTGAAGCGCAAATCGAGCAACAGTTGAATCAAGCGAAAGTTGAAAGAAATCGATATAAGCACCGTCTAAAACTTATATTGGGACATTCGCTCTATTCTACGAAAAAGCGAAAACAATGGTCCATTGAGTGTAATCTAAATGTATTTTTGATATGTAACCAATCGACTGAAGTACCAAATAAAAATAATAAAAAAAAAATTTTTAATTCAATTGTTTATTTCCAAACGGCGTATGCCAGAAGTTAGTCCCAATGTTTAGTGAACACATGTTATATACATTTCCAAAATTCTTGCAATTTTTTTTTATTATATTCCTCTTTCATAACTCCTACCCCGCATTCTTGCATTTCTTTCTTGCCCAATTTTGTCGCACAGTGCAAGTCAATTCCAGTAATTAATATTTCTACCATTTACCCGAAGTTCGAAGCAAACTCATTGAAGAAGTTTTTTTGATCGATTTTTAATACTAGTTTCCAGCTTATTTAGTAATGAAATACTCTAAAGATGATTAGTGCGGCTCGTTTACATTCAAATGAATTCAACTTTAGGTGAATGGAGTAGACGCCTTATTGTCTTACTGCTTTGCATGCAGCAGGTGACTTTATGAATTCCATTTAAATTGTAAAGCAGAACGTGAAATGAAAAACAAAAGCATTGGCGTTCATCAGCTTTCAAATATGATTTTAACTAATTTTTTTTTCTCAGCAGATAGGCTGTGAATTCGATATGACAAAGACGGAGGAAAAGCGAGACAAAGATAGGGAAAGATAAGAGAGAAAGATATCGAAAGAAAAGCGAGAGAGAGAGAGATGGAAATATTAATAATATCCAGAGAAATAGAAAGAAAATTAATGATATACAAATTACTCTAATAATCGCGTTGCCATTGTTGTGGTTTCTCTCTGCAAGAGTAGAGTGACAGCTTAATTGTCATTCAATACTTTTTCCAGGAACTGTACACTAAAATCAGTAATCAGTAGATGAAAGGAAAACTTGAAAAAAAAACTCACTTGTCTACTATATATTTATTTATGTACACATACATTAGGGTGCATCATCAGAAAAAGCTGGAATTTTTTGGATTGCTGTTATAAAGTTGAACATGAAATTACGTCTTTGGAACCTTAGACGTTACGTTGGACTGTTTTGTTCTACGGTGTGGAGGCATGGACATTAATTGTTACGAGTGGTGCTATCGACGGATGATGAAAATATCGTGGACAGACAAAGTTAGTAACAAAGAAGTTTTAACGAAGCTTAGAAAGGATAGAGAGCTAATACTAACAATGAAGCGCCGCAAAACCGGTCATACTATGCGTGACTATTAATATGAGTTATTGCAACTGATATTGCAAGATAAAATCGAATCCGAAGGACGCAAATATCTTGGCTACGTAACATAGGAGAGTGGTCTGTATTAAGGGCTATTGGGCAGTCGGTGAAACAGTACGAAGGAGAGACAATTACTATCTAAAATTTCAAAGTTTCGTTAAATGTAAAAAAAGAAAGAATTATTTATCAGATTTGTATTAAAATTATTTAAGAATTTATTACTGTGATCGCTCATATTTTGTATTAAAAATTTTCAAATAAAGAAGGAAAAAGCAGTTATAAAATGGATTACTTTTTAAGGCCTCCGATTAAAATATTTTCCATACGCCCTTGGCCAAAAGTAAAGGGCTTTCCAAAACAGGTGTTATTTTGAATAGCCCGCTATTTCGGTAGATGTCACTTTTGAAGCTGTCATTTTTTGATAATTGACAAGTAGAAACTACGCCATTAATAAAAATGGAACGATTCGCGCTTAAACAACGCATTGAAATGATTAAAATTCACTATAAAAACTGTGAAAATTTTGGCAGAGACGGTTCGTAAAACTCGAACATTTTTGGGTCATCGTGAAGCACCTTGTCGGACCTCCCACCGCAATACAGAAATTGGTGAAAAAATTCGAGCGGTTGGGGCAAGTTAGTGATGTGAAGAATAAAACCCGTGCCCGTCGCTCAAGAACAGCCGAAAATATTGTTGTTGTAGCCGAAAGTGTTGAAGAAAACCCAGGTTTGTCTATTCCTCGTCGTTCTTTGGAATTGACATTCCACAAACGTCATTACACAGTATTTTGCATAAAGATTCGGAACTTAAGGCTTATAAGGTCCAGTTAACACAAGAACTTAAGTCGGTCGATCATCAACAACGTCGCGTCTTTGCTGATTGGGTCGTTGAAATGCATGAAAATGATCCGGAATTCCAAATTATCTTGAGTGATGAGGCCCATTTCCACCTCTTTGGCTTCGTCAACAAGCAAAATTGTCGAATCTGTGGCTCAGAGTTATTGTTCAAAAGCCTCTCTATCCTCAACGTGTGATTGTTTGGTGCGGTTTTTGGTCTGGCGGAGTCATTGGACCTTACTTTTTCGAAAATGAAGCTAAAGCAATAGTTACGGCGCTATCGAGAGCTGATTAACGATTTTTTATGGCCGGAATTGGATGGTATTGATATAGACAACTTTTATTTTCAGCAAGACAGCGCTACGTGCCGCACAAGCAACGAAACCATTGATTGAATATCAAAATAACGCCTCTTATTGGAAAATCCTTTATTAAGCACCGCACTATAATACAATTAATTTCAAATGAGGCTCCCAAAGAGACTGCCGCTTTTTGCCAATATGTCACCAGTGTGTTTAATCGTTGATTACAACAATAAATTGTATTATGGGAAAGGCCATGGCCCACTTGGAGCCAAAAGTCTAAAAAGTTGAAATTTTTGAAGGTTTACTTAAAATAGTTTGTCATTTTAAATTCGATAGCCAAGTGTGAATAATCGTCATAATTTATTTTTATCGAAATGCCTAAAAATAGTGTACTTCGTTACGACAAAAGAGTGAGAATTCAAGTTTTAAATGAGGAAATTGAGATTGCCAGTTTGGTGGGATGTTCGCGGTGCGCAGTCGAATGACCTACAGTTTTATTTTGCATTTAGCTATTTGCGCAAATTGGAAGTATATACCAAAATTCGAGTTTTTTGTTTTTAAATTAAAAATAGTTTTCTCCAAAAACATCATCTCAGATGATAGAAGAGTTTAAGCGTAAAAGGTTGGAAGTCTTAACATGTAAGGTGAAGTCCAAAATAAACAAGACTGACGTCATAAAAATGTTTTTGATGGCACCATCTTTTTAATGAGTTAGTGCGTTGGAACTTACATCCCTAGCTGAGTTCCAGTAAAAGCTTGGTGAGATTTGGTTCAGTGGAAGGGAAGTTATTGCTTCTAAAGTATCAGTATCTTTGTCTCATCGGTACAAAAATTAGTTTCGAACAAAGAGCTAATATCAAATTTTGTTTTAGAATCGGTAAAACGTTTACGGAAACATTTGAATTGATGAAAAAAGTTTATGGCTATGATTGTCAATCTCTTGCCAGAGTTTATGCGTGGTTTACACTTTTCAAAGATGGTTGTGGACATAAATGACAATGAAAATACCGGCCGCCCAAAATCAGTATTCACCGAAAATTCCATTGAAATTGTTCGTAAATTTATCAAAAATGAACCGAAATCATCGTTGAAATTCATGGAATCGGAGTTGAATATCTCTAAAACATCGATTTATTGCATTTTAACTGATCATTTGGGCTTACGAAAGATCTGTGCACTTTTCATTCCACACAAGTTAACTGAGAACCAAAAATTGTTCAGAATTCAACACTCGAAAGATAAGAGGCGAGAAAAGACGAGAACTTCCTTTACAACATTGCAACTGCTGATGAAACGTGGTGTTTCCAACATGAATCTGGAACTAAGCACCAAAGTGCCGAATGGAAGGCCCCAGACGAGCTACCACCCAACAAATCGCGTTTGGAGAAGTCAAAAATCAAGTCGATGCTCATTTGTTTTTACGGTTCCAAGGGAATTGTCCACAAGGAGTTCGTGCCAGCGGACCAAACCGTCAATGCAATTTTCTACCTTGGTGTTGTGAAGCGTTTGTTGTATCGGATTCGTTGAATTCGCTCTGAATACCGTGAAGGGGGAAGGTGGCTCTTATTGCATGATAATGCACCATCTCATCGATCCACTCTTGTGACTGATTTTTTAACTAGGAATCGCATTTTAACCACCAATACCTTACCGTATTAACCTGATCTGGCTCCCTGTGACTTCTACTTATTCTGAAAATTGCATTTTGCAAATTCATTAGAACATCCGAAGAAAACAAACAAGCAAGTGCAATATTGGAAAAGGAAACATGCGTACATATTTACACATAAAGGTTAGCTAACCCTTTAGCACCTTAACTGGCACTTAAAAATGCGCCCCGTGATTTCTACTCTATTAAATTGTTTAGATCACGCCTTCAACACACACAGACACTCAGTATTAAGGTGCCGTCAGACGTGGGAAGGAAAGTGCTTTCAGCAAACCAGTGAAATTTAACAATTTCAAAAAGAAATGACAGCAATAGTCACACCGCGCATGGAAAATACTTTTCGAATGTGACTTTTTATTTCTAAACCACACTCAGATGTTTATTTTTTGATATTTCTTATACTACGAGTACTTTCTAGAGCTCCCACAGGCCTAAACAGAAATAATAAAAATAAAGTGATAAAAAAGACTGATGAGGATGAATGCGGCATCAAAAACAGAAGAAAATGAGTTGAATATGTGAAGATCAATTTGGGTAACAAAATTTTGAAGTCTTGGCTTATTCGTATTATAAATCACACTGTTGAGAAACTTGCGACCCGTTTTTTTTTTTTGTAAATCAACAGCAGTTGGAATTGTATGTGACTATAATAAGTATAGTAGGCTCAGAACAGTTTGCCTCTATCATTTTTTGGGAGTTACCTTATTTTACTTTAAAGTCATAGTGATAAGGATTCGCCAGCCGAAAGCAATTATTTTGTTTTTTTTTGGAATTCAAGAGCAATACCATTTTTACTTTAGCTCTTCTAATTAAAGCCCAAAATATGCACATCTGTCTACATATGTATGAGTAAAATAGAGCCTCAATAGAGCCTAAAATCAGACTCGTTCATCCTTCAATTATTGGTGTGCATCTTGATGTTTCTACACAAGTTGTGGGATCTACAGGTTTATGCCGCCTTCGAGCGGCAGATGGTTTTTTATGAGAAGCTTTTTCATGGCATAAATTTACACTTGAAGATTTGTCATTGTCTTCCGAAGAGCGACCGCTATTAGAAAAAAAGAGTACTTGGATATCATGCGAATGAAGAACATAATGAATATATGGAAATTTTGTTTGTTTTTACAATTATCTTTTTTAGGACATGTAAAAAATTACTATCCTTTAATATCCTTGAAAATTATTATAAAAGCATAAGATGCCTAAACTTTTTAAGAAGTGGTAAATGAGCTCTCACTTTCACATGCACACAGTTTGTTCCACGTTTGTTAAAAAAAATGCGATTACTCCCTCTACAAGCCTGTATATTCTTCGTATAGTCCATTTAACTGGAAAGCATTAAAGCCAGAAGTATACAAATTGATTGATTTGAGTTCAATAATCATAATAAAATCGATGAACATCAATGAAGTTTTTGATATTCGTAGCTAAACCCAGCGGGTCCCTTCCTCCCAAAAACGATTACTTTTAGACCCGTCAAGATATATTCCGATTATGAACCAAACCGCATAATAAATGCATACATCGCCAACTAGAGGCTCCACTTTCTGCAAATACAAGGTGGCACAATAAATTTATAGTTAAATTTTGTTTTTGAATAACTTTTTTACTATTATAAATAAAACAAAAATGATTTTAAGTGATGGAAATCTTTAATTTGACCTTTGCTGGCTCCATTGTTTGTCTTTTTGTATATCGCAATTGTCTAGTTTACAGTTGTCAAATATAATTGACACACGACGCACTTTGCAAAAATTATAAATTTTCCCATTGGATGATTAATTTTGCGCTAATTTTAATATTTCATTTCATATAAGCTTGCAGATGTGCGATTGTCTTTGGGTCAAACCTTAAAAGATCGATACCAGTAGGTGGTTATCCCAAGACTTTTAAGTGGGGATCTACAGCATTGAAATTTATGGCAGATAATGTCTTTGTCAGAACGCCTGACAGGCCCAAATGCACAATATATATATATATATATATATATATATATACAAATGGCGCGTACACCCTCCTTTGGGTGCTTGGCCGAGCTCCTCCTCCCATTTGTGGTGTGCCTCTTAATGTTGTTCCACAAATAGAGTGACCTACAGTTTCAAACCGACTCCGAACGGCAGATATTTTTTACAAGGAGCTTTTTCATGGCAGAAATACAGTTGGAGGCTTGCCATTGCCTGCCGAGGGGCGACCGCTATTAGAAAAATGTTTTTCTTAATTTTGATCTTTCACCGAGATTCGAACCGACGTTCTCTCTATGAATTCCGAATGGTAGTCACACACCAACCCCGGCGGCCCCCGCTATATGCACAATAGTTTCACATAAACTCATTGAGGTTAACTTCACTGTTCTTACTACTCTAGGAGCAAGGAAAACCGTCGTGCTGGGCTGGATACAAATAAATGAAGTCCGTGACGACAACGAACAGACGGACTGCCTAGCGAAATTAACCGCTATATCCATAGCCCAAAACTCTTTTACTTACCAAACCACACACAAAGCAAATTATTAAGGACTGGGAAGATAAGGAATCTATACCTCACGGGATGAACAGTCCAGTACAAAGGCAGACAAACCAATTGACCAAGAGCGTCAAGTAGGCTCGTAAGTCTAGATAGTGAAAAATGGCAAGCATCGCAGTCCTTTTAATCATTCCTAAAATTAGGACTAGTAGGAACAAGTATCTGCGGTGTTTGCGAGGTGGGCAATGCAACACCAGAGCACATCATCTGCGATTAAACAGCTAAACAATTTCCAATAGCGGTCGCCCCTCGGCAGGTAATGTCCAACCTCCGAGTGTATTTCCATCGTGAAAGAGCTCCTCATAAAAAACAAAATATCTGCCGTTCGGAGTCGGCTTAAAAATGTAGGTCCCTAAATTGGTGGGACAACATCACACGACAAATAGGAGAAGGAGCTCGGCGAAACACCTAACATAATTGTATGCGCCAATTATTTATTTATTTTACCTACGTAATTCTTATATGTAAATTTTGAATATAAACCTCATCGACACCAGCGTCATGTAGCAGTTTCTGGCATTCCAATAAGATATGTTCCGAATATGAACCAAATCGGAAACAGAAGATTTTTTGGACTATCTCTGGAATAGCACCAGCTAGCGGATTTTTTCTTCCAAACCTATTTTTTAGGCACTTATTTCGGAATATCGCCACTCCCAGCTCCAATTAGTGTATCTATTTTATAAAACAAAATATTTACATTTAGGCTATTAATAAATAATCTGGGTACGAGTTAAATGGGATCATAAAAAATGTTTATAAATAACTCAACTCAGCGCCACCTGGCGAGTTCAAACAAATTCGTAAGCCTTCTCAGAGCTAATCATGCAATTCACAAAAATTGTATTGAAGTTGGATGAAAAGTTTAGACATCTTTAAACTAAAAGCAAATAAATTTTCCCATTTTTAATCATTTTTCGATTATTGGATTTTAAAGAAACTCTGAAAATCTTAAACAAAAAACAACGTTCTGACCGGTGGATGAGAAATTCCAACTCTAGATTTACTACAAAAGGAGTTCTGAAGCAACGCTAACAAGTTGACAATAACTTTCCACATTTATTTGTTAATTCAAATCAGACTATGTAAGTTTTCTTTTCGAAATCGGAAAAATGTTGATAGTAAAATGCATTGAAAAAGCGCTTCACTTGCCTTGTCTGACTGCACCTTAACGTACGCAAGTGCATGTACCCTTATTTTTCACATGACGCCACATATGCGTATTTTCTTGGTCTACCTAACTGACGTCCATTCTGCATACCAAAGTGTGCCGCCGACGCTATGAATTTCAAATAGGCCACCCCGTGTGCTCTCGATAGCTACAAATTATTTACTCATTCTGTGTAATTACCGAAGAGTTAAGTGTTGAAATCAGTGATTTAGAAAATTAGATGCAATGGTAGGTGTGTGGATGAGTGTGTGTTTGTTGGGGGCAATTTGTAAATGACCAGGTATAAAGATATTTTTAACGCCGCGATTTTATGCTCATTTTCAATAAGGTATGGGAAATTTACACTCAAAACATCCCGCTGTGTGACTATTACATTAAGGTTATTTCTTTTTTTCTGATGTTCTGCTTTTGTTAGGTCTTTGAAAGGCTGAAATTCTTGTTAAAGTTCCTCTATCGCGGTCAAGTCAGCCGAGAGTGCCAGTAGTGACTTATTGGCTAATAATCCGAATGTAAAGGCGCCGCTGCCCGCATTTAAAATTTGTCCAAAAAAACAATGCACCATTTATTAGAGAAGCAGTTCGGTCGGCAATATTTTTATTACTTTGTGTGATAGAGTTAAACATATCATAATTAAAATTGTATGGTACTTAACGCGTATACTACCATTATATTATTATTTTTTTTTTTTTTTTTTTTTTTATTGACAATTGTATTTATAGTTAACTATAAAATACAAAAAAAAGCTTATAGCTATGGCTACTGCGGCCTTAAGCTAATATACTGGGTGTGTATATATGTGTATGTAGGGTGTTAGCTAAATTTCATTTAAGATATTACAATATTTTAAATAGTTTATAAGTTTAATAATGTTCTCTGTAGAATTGTTTAAAAGTAGATCAGTAGGTTTTGTGTTGTTTAGTGATTTTCTGTGGTTTGTAAAATGTGTGCAGTCGTCTAGGATGTGTTTGATGTTTGGAGCTGAGGTATTGCAGTATTTGCAGATATTTAGGTCTTTTTTTATTAAATATTCGTGTGTTAGTCGTGTGTGCCCAAGTCGTAGTCTAATTATTTTTGTTATTTCCCTTCTAGTTATGTTAGTATTATGTGTAAATGTGTGTTCATTGATCGCTTGCTTCTTTGGGTTAACAAATTTGTACCAGCTTGTTGTTTGTTCGAATGTGGAGTGTTGTGTATTTTTGAATATTTTTGTTATATGTTTTTTAATATCTGTGTGTAGGAGGTTCAGAGACATAGTTAGGGGGCGGTTTTGTGCTTCTTTTGCTGCTAAATCTGCTAGTTCGTTGCCCTTGATTTTAGCGTGTCCTGGTATCCATATGAGTTCGATTTTATTTTTGAATTTTAGTAAGCAGTTTCTTATGTAGTCTGTATAATAATTATTATTGTTTATATTTTTTACCATTTCTAATGAGGCTAAGGAATCGGAACAAATTGCAAATTTTCCAGGTGTTTGGCTAGCATATTGTACTGCTTCAAATATGGCTATCGTTTCTGCAGCAAAATTTGTGCTGTAATAAGGTAAAACCTTGCTAATTAATATTCTGTCATTGTATATAACGCTGAAGCTTGTTTGGTTTGCGCTTTTTGAACCGTCTGTGAAGATTAGTTTGAACTTTTTTTTTATAAGTTTGTTGGTTAATTCTGAGAAGAGTTTTTGGAATATTGTTGAAGGCGTATTTTCTTTTTTCCAATGGTGGAGTGATGTATCTATGGCATTGAAAGGTAGTTGCCATCCAGGAAATCGGGTGATGGTCTTAGGTTTATAATTGATGGGAATATCTAATTCCAGAGATTTTTCTATTATGCGTGTGAGTGTTGATTGGATTTTGTGTTTTCGTTTAGAAATTATTATTTTGTGTGCAAGTTTTGAAAGTGTTGACTGGTCATTAACGATTAGGTTTTTGCAAAGTTTTGTTGTGGCAAACTCCCTCATTTGTGTTAACGGAGGTATGCCTGTTTCGAACGTCATGTTACGAATCGGTGTAGTACGGTATGCGCCTAGGGCGGTTCGTATAGCAGAGTTTAGCAATGAGTTGAGTTTGTTGATATTGGACTTAGGTGTATAGCCAAAAAGGTATAATCCATAGTAAATTTTTGACACAATTAAAGATTTGGTAGCGGCAATGATTGAACTAGTGTTAGCATTCAGTTTTGGGCTTGAAAGGCATTTTATTATGTTCAAACGTTTATTTAATGAGTTGACAAGTTTTGAAATGTGGGCTTCCCATCTATATCTTTTATTAAATTCAATACCTAATATTTTTAAGTTTTCGGCGTTGTTTATTGTAAAGTTGTTGCATTTGATATTTGGATGACAGTGTTTTTTCCTGCATATGTGTATGTGTTTACTTTTTTCTGTTGAGAGGCTTGCACCTGAGTAATTGCACCAGTTCAAAATATCGTTGTGAATGTCGTTGAGATCTATGTTTGTATTTTCATGTTTATTCATTTTTTTTATGAGAGTGAAATCGTCTGCGTAAGCCAGAAAGTCTATTTCTTTGTGTAATGATAAAATGTTGCTGAGTTTGTGGTATGCTATAAGAAATAGTATGACTGAAATTGGGGATCCTTGGGGTATCCCATTCTGTAGTGGATATGTTTCGGAGAAGTGAGAATCTATTCTTATTTTAATTTTTCTGTTTGTCATAAAGTTTTTGATATAGTTTAATATTTTAGGACCTATTTTCCATTCTAAGAGCTGGTCTAGAATGGTGTGTACTCCGATTTTGTCAAATGCTTTAGTAAAGTCGAGTGAGATGATTGACAAATGCTTTTTTTGGGATAGGGAGGACGTGATCTGATGGTCTAGATATACTAGATAATCAGACACTGATTTACCCTTTCTAAATCCAATTTGCTGGCTATGTAGTAGTTTGTTGCAGGTAACAAACCACCATAGCCGATTAGCTACTACTTTGTCTAATAATTTTGCGCAGACCGGATTCAAGGATATTGGACGGTAGGATTTGATGGAGGATTTATCTTGGTTTGGTTTATGTATGGGGAGGACGAGACTGCTTTTGTACATTTGAGGAATTTGATTGTTTAAAATGTTGTTATAAAGACAAAGTAAACGGGTTTTCATGGCCGCCGGTAAGTTTTTTATCATGGGGTAAGAAACTCTATCAGTACCTGGGGTGCGACCCTTAAGTTTTGACAAAGCTATAGAGAGTTCTATTGAAGTTATATCGCTTTCTATTTGAAGCGCAGTTTTGCTTGGGGTTAAGCTGTTAATTGGTGTTAAGGAGGAGTATTTGTGGTCTAAAAATGATCGTGTAAAGTTGGTGTCGCTGGCTTCATTTGACCAGTATTTTCCAAATGAGTTGGCTATTGTAAGTTTATTGGTTGTGGTAGTTTGGATTGGATCTTGTAGGGCTATACTGTGTATCGGAAGGTATGGTTTTAAGCCGCATAATCGACGTATAGTGTGCCATAACTGTCCAGTGGGTGTATGGGGGTGAATATGGCTTGTAAACTTATGCATTGCCTTGTTTTTGGATAATTTAAGTTCCCTTTTAAATAGAGCATTTGCTCTTTTGTAGTTTATTATGTTTTCAGTTGTTATGTGTATTTTTACTTTATTCCAAAAGCGATTTCTATCTTTCTTCAATCTTTCGAGTTCTTTGTTCCACCAAGGTGTACATTTTTTCGTATTGTAATTCGTTTGAGGGATTGCTTCATTTGCGCTTTGGAGTATGATTTTGTGTAGCGTGGCCGCTTCTTTATTTGTATTATTGCTGTGTGGTTTAGCTTGACATAGTATATTCGCTAGGGTGCTGAATTTTTCCCAATTAGCTTTATTAAGGTTAAACCTGGGTCTGACATTTATTGTAGTGTTTGATTGGTTGTTAAAGATGGTTGTGGTTATTGGGAAGTGGTCGCTGCCAAAAAGGCAGGATTCTACTTGCCAATTACTTTGCAGGGCTATGGAAGGTGAAGCTATGGTTAAATCCACATGAGTGAATGTATGGTGTGTTGTAAAGTGGGTTGGTGAGCCATCGTTTAAAAGAATTAGTCTTGATTGACTAACGAATTTAAAGAGCTTATTACCTCTGCTGTTGCTTTTGGGGGATCCCCAGTTTGGATGCCAACTATTAAAGTCACCGGTAATTAAAATTGGTGGTTGCAAGCTGTCAAATATATCTTGAAGGTTTTTGGTATTGAAGTTTTTGTTTGGTGAAAGGTAGATGGAACTAATTGTAAATTTGAGTACGGACTGTATTTGTATACTAACTATATCAAAAGTGTTAGTAGTGTGGTTTATTATTTTATGCTGTATGGATTTATGTATAAGAATAGCAGATCCTCCAAATGAGTTGCATGGGTTTGTGGATGTGTATATATTATAATTAATAGGCGTTGGCATTGGTATCGAGTTTTGGATGTGTGTCTCTTGCAGGGTAATTACGTGTGGTCTGGTTTGTGCTAGTAATATTTGTAGTTCGTTGTAGTTATTTTGGTATCCTCGTATATTCCATTGTATGATTTTTAGTGAGGGCGTCATATATCAGTAGAATAGATAAGTGTTCGTGTTTTTGTTTTGAATTAACTAAATTAAGATTTAATAAGTATTTATATAAGGTGTAAGTAAGTTAAGAATAAGTATGTATAAGTATATATAATTCTGTTTTTAGGAATATTAGGATAATTAACGTTTTGGCTAGTTGTAGTGTTAGTTGGGTTACTTTTTTTTGTTAAGTTTTTTTATCTGTGATTGTAGTCGTTTCGATGTATTTTTTGGTAGGATTTTTATCTTCTGCTTTGATGTAGATGTGGATTCTAAGCTGTCATCTGTCTCTGATTCGCTCATTACATCTGAATATTGCATGATTTTTCTTTCCATGCTATTTTCAGTGAGAGAATTGGTAGTTGGTGTGGTTGGCTTTGTTGGTGGTTTTGTTGGCTGTACTGCGAGTGGGTGATTAAAGTGTGGTGAGTTTTGATGTTCTGATTGTGAGTTGAGTGTTGTTTGTTTAGAAGTATGTTGACTGGTGACTTCTGCAAATGTATAGTTGTTGTGTGGATGTCGTTCTTTGTAAATAGCTCGTGCAGTTTTGTTGTCGACTTGTGAGGTGATCTTAATTGTTTGGATTTCTTTCTCGCGTATAAATATGGGACATTTTTTGTCGAGAGTGGTGTGATTAGTACATGTTAGTCCGTTCGCATCGCAATTGCCGCATTTCGTAGGATTATTACATTTCTCTTGGTTTTCGTCGTTAATATGGTAATTGCTTGCACAGTTATGGCAGGACTTTGGACTTTTGCAGAATTTTGCTACGTGATTAAATTTAAAACAATTTTTGCATCGCATTGGTGGGGGGATGTACGGGCGAACTGTTGTTTTAATATAACCGATGTGTATTTTCGTTGGCAATGTTGTTGTGGCAAATGTTAGTATAATTAATCCTGTTTCAATCAGGTCATTGTTCACTTTTTTGAGTATTTTTTTCACCTCGCATACATTTTGGGGTTTTAGTTCATCGAGAATTTCACTTTCGGGTATTGATCTTAATTCGTTACAATATATTACGCCTTTCGAATAATTAAGTGTCTTGTGTGGTGTAATCTCAACTATGATTGTGTTTGAAAGCGCTGTTAGTGTCGTTAATTTGTTCGCTTGTGAGCCGTTTTTGGTTTTGATCAAAATTTGGCCGCTAATAATTTTTTTGCAATATTCAACTTCGCCGCAAGTTGAGTTGATTGCTTTTTGAATCAAAAAAGGTGAAACATTCTTTAAATTGTCTGAGTTATTGGGTCTGGACATGAGTAGGTATACCGGTTCGTTCGATGTAAAGTTAGATTGCCTTGTTTTGTCCCATTTGAGTGCAGGTAAATTGGGAGGTAAATTTACTTTATTGTCCGGTGGCTTATTCATTTTGAGTGAGGGATAAGAAGGTAATTCCTATTACACAAATTGTAAATTCACGTGTTCAATGTTTAAAGTTTGTTAATGCACTAGTTGTTAAATTAATTGTCACTATTATTGTTTTTTTTTTTTTTTTTTTTTTTTTTTTTTGGTTTGACTGTAAGACTTTGCGCGTTTTGCTTTAATATCGATTTTCCCGAAAATACGTTCGTATGCTTGGGGCAGTAGTTTGCGACTGATATTATTATTATTATTATGATTATTACTATTTGCCATCGCGCTAGCTGGGGGCGAAAAGTGCCGATACAAATAAATTCCATTGGAGTCGATTTGCAGCTTTTGTTTTTATCTGCGGCCAAGTGTGCGAGTCGTCAGATGTAGGGAATTCGTCTTACAGGCTTCGTCTCCATGTTCTTTTTGGCCATCCTCTACGGCGGGAGCCCTGCGAATTCCAGTCTAGGGATATTCTGCTGATGTCAGCCGAAGATTTGCGGATTGTATAACCTATCTACTTCCATTTCGGTCGCGTATTTCAATCTCAATCAGCTTTTTTTCGCTTCGAGTAAGGAGTACATCACGGAGCGCGCTCCATATACTATACACTGCAACCGGTCAGAAACCTTCTCAAAGTCAACAAAGTCAAAGTAGAGAGTTTCCTGCA
Organism: Anastrepha obliqua; assembly: GCF_027943255.1. Lineage (NCBI taxonomy): Eukaryota > Metazoa > Arthropoda > Insecta > Diptera > Tephritidae > Anastrepha > Anastrepha obliqua. The sequence continues at coordinate 10,399,156 of NC_072896.1, read as the reverse complement.
TTTTGACAACCTTTTCAGCAATGATCCGAAAGGTGGCAATTTGGTCCACATACGATTTTCTCGGCCTAAATCCAGCTTGATGTCTACGTGTCATAAATTTTTTCGCTGATTCAGTTAAGAATAACTTTGCAGAGGACTTTTTGTGTTTCGCATGATCCCCCTCCAATTACCACATTCAGAAGGCGCACCTTTTTTCGGGATTTTAACCAATTTACCCTTCATCGAGTCACTACGGCTATGTTTCAGTTGCCTAGATACAGCATCAGCGCTGAAGCTCTTGGGTCGGCTTTTGGTATTGCTGCCGTGATGTCATCCACCCCGCTGGATTTCATACTAGGAATAGCAATCTCGATTTCAGCCACAGTTGGGTGCTTGTGAAGTCACACCGGAGGTTATTTGCGAGCGTCGCTCGGGAGTTGCCTTCATAGCTGGCTACAATTACAGGCACTTTGAATACTTCATTAACCCCCTTGTCTATAACCAATTTTTTCGACATTGTTCTATAACCGGGGTACCCGGGTACCCACCTTATATGCGTATATGCGTATTTAGTGGTACCCACGTTTTTTTTTCTATTGTTAATATATTTATAATTGAAAGATCTGTAGCTGTTTGAACAAGTACAACATTTTTCAGATATTTTTTCTTTGCATTTTTCCAGGTCTATTCTCATAACGTACCGGCTTTTCAGGTAGTCGCATGCTTCCCTACAAATGGTAGGCAGATGTGCTCCTACCCGAGCGCTATGACGTCAAGAACTGACGTTACCTGGGTTGTAATGTGACCGCGTCTTTGGCGTCTATTTCATTTAGTATTCGCTGAGTAGTTGAGAAGTGTAAACGATATCAGTGTGATCAAAAAAAATCTAATTGAGAAGAAAATGGAAGAACTATGTGAATAGGAATTCGCAAGGTAAACTTCTATAAAATTAGTATTTCGGTATAAATTTACCACCTTGATGAAAGTAAAAGAAATTATCTTTTATGTATTTCATTATAAGGTTGACTGTTGTAGAGAGGTCTGCGTATTTGGCCGCGTTACTGGGAGATGAGTCAGGCCCTGAGATTTCCTCGTCAGATAGTGAGGATGAAGAGTAGTTTCCGTTAGCGAGAGAACAGCCACAACGTCAGACTGAAATTTCTGACAGTGAAGAGATACCAGGTGATCGTGATAGGGAAGTCGAGCAAGAGGAAGATGACGACGAGCCTACTGAAGTGGACACATCACATGAATCGGAGCCTGATTTTCTTGTGGCCAAGGACGGTACAAGATGGAATAAAACACCAACTTTCATTCAACGTCAAACTGCAGCTCGAAATATAAATCGCCAGAGATGTGGTCCTCATCGAAGCACGGTGACATTGTCAATCTTGGGCACTTTCGACTTGATTGTCACGAATGAAATGGTTGATATAATTATACGACACACTAACAGGAAAGCAAACATGGAGTACCAGAAGTATAATGAAGCAAATCCTGAAAAAACAGTACGTGTGGGAAGATTTGATGCCTACATAAATGACGCATTCTTAGGAATTCTCCTTATGAGTGGTGCAAATAATTCAAACGTAAACCATACCCCGGACATGTGGAAAGTAAGTGCTTAACCACTATATAGAGCAACAATGGGAATCAATCGGTTTTGGAATATTTTACGATTCATTCGTTTTGATGACGCTAACACTAGAGAAGCCCGGATAAGTCATGACAAAGTTGCACCAATACGTGATATTTGGACGATGCTAAACACAAATTTATCACAACTCTACATACCATCTGAGTGTTTGACGATCGACGAGCAATTATATCCATAGCGAAGAAGGAAAATATTCACGTAATACCTTCCATCGAAACCCACCAAATATGGAATAAAGGTTTGGTGGATTTGCTACTCCGATACTTCTTATCCACTTCATGGACAGATTTATACGGGGAAATCAGCAGAGGGTCGTGAGACGAATCCAGGCGAACGAATAGTGAAGGACTTATCCGTCGCTTACAAAGGGTCCAATAGGAGCATCACAATCTATATATATAAATGTGAAAATCTGTCCCTATATTCGCTTAAAACTCGAGAACGGCTGAACTGATTTATCTTATCTTGGTCTTGAATTATTCGTGGAGGTCTAGGGAAGGTTTAAAAGGTGAGAAAAATTCGAATAATTGCCGGGAAAATGGTGAAAACGGTGACCCGGGTAACCTTTGGTTGTGTATGTACAATATGGGTATCAAATGAAAGCTGTTGATAAGTGCTTTGATACGGGGTAATTTTCATACCTATTGATGATTAGGGTCGCGAAATATATGCCAAAACGTGGACCCGTCGTGTCTTTAAACCGAATTAAACCAAACTTACACACATTGCTAAGGAGGTATTGAAGATGGTTTCCGTATAGTTGGGATACCTATTGGTAGATACGGCCTCGAGATATAGGTCAGAACGTGGACCCGGGTAACCTGGGGATGTGTATGTACAATATGGGTATCAAATGGAAGCTGTTGGTGAATGCTTTAGTTCAGAGTATTTCCATCCGCTCCGTGACTAGGGTCTCGAGATAGAGACCAAAACGTGGACCCTAGAATATGTTTGTACAATATGGATATCAAATGAAAGCTGTGGTTAAGTGCTTTAATACGGGTTAATTTTCATACCTATTGATGACTAGGGTCTCGAAATATATGCCAAAACGTGGACCCGCCGTGTCTTTGCACCGAATTAAACCGAACTTACACACATTGTTAAGTAGGTATTGAAGATGGTTTCCGTATAGTTTGAATACCTATGGTAGATAGGGTCTCGAGATATAGGTCAAAACGTGGACCCGGGTAACCCTAGGATGTGTTTGTACAATATGGGTAGCAAATGGAAGCTGCTGATGATTCTATAGTATAGAGTATTTTTAATGCCCCTCCGTAACTAGGGTCTCGAGATATAGACCAAAACGTGGACCTGAATAACCCTAGGATGTGTTTGAACCGGTACCTTACCTGTATATAGGTGACCACCACAATCAAATTTTAAAAAAGTACAGAAAAGGCTATTGTGACATCTTTAGAAAGTATGTTGAATGAAAAAAATCAACTAATTCAACTGTTTAAACATTTTACGAGTTCTATAAAGAAAACTTAATATGAAAAATTTCTTGCGATATAAAACAAACATTTTATGTATGGTGGTGCGAAGCCCACTGGGTGATGCTAGTATGTTATAAAGGTGAATTTAGAAAGAGGAGGAAAACACGAAAATCATGCTCAGAATGTAATAAGCCTCTTTGTAACGAGCATTCAAAATCTATTTGTAAATGTCTTGAATGTTTTAATGTTCAATAAATATTTTTCATAAATTTTTTTTATCAATAATAATGATTTGTACGTAATTCTAGATACCTTTTCTCCAATTTAACACTTTCAATATTGATTTTATTACAATTACAGCACGAACAATATGGTTCTGTATGTATGGGCCATGGTTATTGAACAAACGCGTTGATTAGTTTGACCCACAGGAATCAAATGCTATTTTCATGAAAAAAAAAGTTGAAAGCATAGATCGATGTAGAATTGACCAAATAACAAGGACCCTGATTTATCAAGCAGTGTTTTAATTGTACTATCTCAAAGATAGAAAAGGGTACCCGGGTACCCGGTTATTGACATAAGGGTTAAAGTATTCTTTCCATCGCTAAAGTTGTTTCTGCACGTCAGTTATGAGTTTTCCATCTTTATCTTATATATAAAATAAAGTCAACTTTTTGTGTGTGTTCGCTAACCGGCCGTGTCTTTGCACCGGATTAAACCAAACTTACACACATTGTTAAGTAGGTATTGAAGATGGTTTACGTATAGTTTGGATGCCTATTGGTGGATAGGGCTCGAGATATAGGTCAAAACGTGGACCCGGCTAACCTTCGGATGTGTATTTACAATATGGGTATCAAATGGAAGCTGTTGGTGAATGCTTTAGTTCAGAGTATTTCCATCCGCTCCGTGACTAGGGTCTCGAGATAGAGACCAAAACGTGGACCCTAGAATGTGTTTGTACAATATGGATATCAAATGAAAGCTGTTGATAAGTGCTTTAATAGGGGGTAATTTTCATACCTATTGATGACTAGGGTCTCGAAATATATGCCAAAACGTGGACCCGCCGTGTCTTTGAACCGAATTAAACCAAACTTACACACATTGTTAAGTAGGTATTGAAGACGATTTCCGTATAGTTTGAATACCTATTGGTAGATAGGGTCTCGAGATATAGGTCAAAACGTGGACCCGGGTAACCTTCGGACGTGTATGTACAATATGGGTATCAAATGAAAGCTGTTGGTGAATGCTTTAGTACAGAGTATTTTTCATGCCGCTCCGTGACTGGGGTCTGGAGATATAGGTCAAAACGTGGACCCGGGTAACCTTCGGACGTGTATGTACAATATGGGTATCAAATGAAAGCTGTTGGTGAATGCTTTAGTACAGAGTATTTTTCATGCCGCTCCGTGACTGGGGTCTCGAGATATAGGTCAAAACATGGACCCGGGTAACCTTTGGTTGGGTATGTACAATATGGGTATCAAATGAAAGTGCTTTAATACGGGGTAATTTTCATACCTATTGATGACTAGGGTCTCGAAATATATGCCAAAACGTGGACCCGCCGTGTCTTTGCACCGAATTAAACCAAACTTATGCACATTGTTAAGTAAGTATTGAAAATGGGTTTCGTAAAGTTTGGTTGTAATTCGGAGCACTGGCAACGGGTACAGCGTTCTTTTGAACCAGCCATAATGTCGTTTACTTTTTTAACGCTTGGGGCGGAACTGAACTGTCAAATTGACAGTGTGAGTTACAATGTGTCAATATTTCTTTCTGATTTGGATGCCATAAGGAGAAGACGTAAGTGCAAAGTGTACAAAATTTTTTGAATTTTTTTGGAGTGGATTTTGGAACAGTGAATAATTTCTTTGAGAATTTGAGAATTTAATGTGAAATCCGAATGTTCAAATGAAATTATGTGTTCGTGGAAAAAAAAAATGTTTTCTTTTTTTTTTGAAAAATTTAAATGGATAATGGTTAAAAAAGCTCCAATGCTTAATAAAACATATAAATTGAAACGAAAAATTCATGGATGATCAGGAAAAAAGACGATTGTTTCTTAGTTATTCATTTGCGTTGATTTGAAATTTAAAAACAATCTCCTTTTTTCCTGATTTTCAATTTATATTTTATATTTACCCAAAAACAAATAGAAAAACAAAAAATAAAGAATAAAGAAATAAATAATATGAAAACCATATATTTTCTGTTCTAAACCATATCTATTCTATTTTAGTGTGCCCAGCGAAGAGGGCAGGGTTTGCTAGTCTTTTATAAGCATTCGTGTCCTATAAATGTATTTCTATAAATGGAATAAAATGTAGAAAATAGTTTTTCCTAGACTCATGAAATTGTTCTTGATAAGTTTGGATTTAAATTTTTTTAACAATAGTCATTATAAACATATTATTAGATTTAAGTTCCAAAACTGAGGCGTACTTGAATATATATGAAATCCCAATCCCGATCGCTTAAAATCGAACTAAAATTAGTAGTACAGAAGAAATCTATAATTAAAAATTGAATGAGCGTTAAATACAGGGTGGGCCATATAGCGTTTGCCTTTTGAACCACCTCTTTTTTTGAGGATGGGTACACAAATGACATGTCAAATGTGCTCATAATTTACTTAAAAGTTTGACATTTACGAAATGGGACGCTTTACGCTTGAACAATATTGAAAACCTATTTCCAAAGTGGTGAGTCTTCTACTCAAACTGTGAGAAATTTGAAAAAAAATTCCAAAAAAAATATTTGCCAACAAGACAGTTTGTGGATCCATTTGTTAATCGTGTTCGTGAAAGTGGATCGTTAATGGATAAACCAACACGTGAACGTGCTCCTACAGTGCGCACACCCGAAAACATTACTACTGTAGCCGAAAATGTGCGTGAACATCGAACAACCTCAACTCGTCAACGTTCTCAAGAATTGAACATTTCGCGCACTTCTTTGAGGAGAATTTTGCATAAAGCCCTCGGTATGAAGGCTTACAAAGCTCTATTGGTGCAAGAACTGAAGCCTAATGACCATCCAATGTGTTTTCGGTTCGCTCAATGGGCAGAAAATCGTTCGACCGAAGATGAGCATTTTTACCGAAAAATCATCTTTTCTGATGAAGCTCATTTTCACATCGGTGGCTACGTCAATAAGCAGAATTGCCGGATTTGGGGCTCAGAAAATCCACACGTTACTGTAGAGAAGCAAATGCATCCACAGTACAGTTACAGTATATGGCGAGCGTTACCGTGACATGCTTAACGAGTTGTTTGCAAAAATTGAAGAGGATGACATGGACGACATTTGGTTTCAACAGGACGGTGCAACTTGTCACACTGCCAAAGTTACACTCGAACTTTTGGCTACTGTTTTTCAAAACCGAATAACCAGCCGAAATTCCGATATCAATTGGCCGCCTCGGAGCTGTGATTTAAGCCCGTTGGACTATTTTTTGTGGGGAGCCGTTAAGGACAAATGCTATGCGAACCATCCAGAGACGATTGATGCTATAAAACACGAAATCGAAGTTGCCATTCATGAAATTGGACCCCAAACAATCGAAAATGTGCTTAAACATTGGGTTGATCGAATGACCTACTGTAAAGACAGTCGTGGCAGTCATTTGAACGATATTATTTTTCATTCATAAATGACATTGTTCAATCTTCAAAATAAAAAAAAAGTTTGAAAAAATATTGATTAGTTTTTTTTTATAGCCGATTCAAAAAGCAAATTTTACATGACCCACCCTATAGTTTGAATTTGCAGCTTAGATTTTCTAAAATATTTGAGTGAACTGAGTGTTCGATATAGCAAAGATTTAAATTAAATTTGAATTTTTTGGGCGGTTGATTAAGATCTTGCAGGCAAAGTAGACTTTTAATCCTCCTGTCACTGCCAAGCATTCTGTATATCGTTACTTTGATGTCTTAATTCTGCGTTTTTGTCTTCAATAAAGGATTCTATGGAATAGAGAACCAGCGATTTATTTAAATTCCGACAAAAAAAAAAACGAATTAATGTTTAAGATCTGTAGGGAGCTCTTTTATAAGTATTTCTTCCTTTGTGGTTCTTCTGGGATTACTACTAATCAGCCAAGTAACCTCACCTAAAGGTGAAAATCTTCCTGAAGCCCAATTTTCGTCCTGTTTGGCGCCTTTTAATCTGCCCATCAGGCCGTTTACTTTTGTATTAAGCGCAGTTATGAGAATCAAATCCGCAGACCCCACAAAACCCGGAACAATAGAAAAGAAACTTAATTGAGTTGTTCAAAAAGCTGTTTAGAGACGAATTCCCATTGCGAGTCAATAAAAATTACTTCATTGGTGCAATTAAGCACTCAATGAACGCTGGAAGAATATGCAAAATTGTTACGTACAGACGGGAGGCGAGCCGCGTAGTGTGAGATGAATACAATGCTCGCAAGTCGTTAAACAATGTAGGCTGCATGCATGCAACGAGTGCACCAATGGCGGCCAGATGAAGTTGATGAAGATGCAAGAATTCTGTTGATGTTGAAATGAACGAATGAAAGAAAAGTTGTTGATGTTAGATAGAAATTTTGATATGCGAATGCCTGAATGGCTGGCTAAATGCGATGAATGTTCCGTGTGAAGGTGGCACGTAAGTGAGGGATGCCAACAGATGAAGAATAAAAAACAAGGAAAATAAGATAAAAATAAAACCATTAGACCAACGGCGATTGTTATGCCATTTGCTGGTGACTATTCCGCTGTTTGTAGTACAACAGAATTTGCATGCAAATTTCATTTAACGTCAGTAATAAAATTAGAGAATGAAAAAGAAAAAAAAATAGTTCAAATGAATTTTCTTAAACAAATCGAGAGATAAAAGTTTGGTATAAAAACCGCAAATGTACGCGGAACACGCAAACACAAACGCACGCACCCGCGCAAACGTCAAATGGTTATCTGTGTGTGTGTGTGTGTGTGAGCGTTGGTATATGCGCAAATATTGCCTTTGAATTGAGACTTTAATTGAGTTATAAAATATTTGCATATATACACACACACACACACATGCATACAATATATGCAGGCACAACACGCATTGTTGTTTTTTGTATTGTAATTCCTTTGTTTGACCGCATGACCTGCAGCCACAAAAGATAGCCAGCTAGTCGCCAGATGCTGTGATGGTAGTGATGATTGGCTGCGATTTATAAGGCTAAATTGTTATTGCTTTTGGCATTCCAAACAATTCTATCGACCGCTAAGGAAGTGGTTGTTGTACAACGGTTTAGGTAATTACGATCAATAGAACAATGATGCTGGCCAGGCGGGTCAGTTTGAACAAGTACGCTGACGATCAGTTCAGATCTTATGTACCGTTGCTTGCTGCTCCTGCTTTAGCCTGCAGGGTAATTGCTGCGCAAAAATTGTACCTTGATTTATGATTCCTTGTATATGTACCTTTACGTATGTATGTTAGGGTGGGTCAGTTTACATGGAACGATTGTTTGAAAAAAGGTCTGTTTCTTAATTTATATGGAAATTGGGAGTGAGTTATGGCAATGAATGTAGAGGGTAGAAAAATATACCTTTTGTTGAAAGTAAAAAGAGATCTAAAACCAAAATATTTGTAAATGAGTTGCTAATTGTAAAAAAAGAAATGTAATATAAATCAAAAATATTGAACACATTTCACTTCGATCTGACGAAACAGATTTCCCTCAAAAAGAAACAAAAAAACAACAGTAAGACATCGCACTAGAACAATGGTAGTACAACGACGTTAAACACTAATTAGGATTATTTCAGTAGAAATACTCAACCAAATTAACAGAAAAACAACATTTTTGAAAAATTTTGAAATAAAAATTTTTTTTTTTGGTTTACATATTTGCAAGTTTTAGGTTTGATTTACTACTGTGGGCAAAAAGTAAGGTGAATTTGGTTGTAAAATGAAAAATCTTTATTTATTCTTGTAAATCAATTTCATCCCCTTCAAAATAATCCCATCAGCACCTTCTTCGATTCAGCTTTTATCTCCTCAATCGACTCAAAACGCGTTCCCCGAAGTGGTCTCTTGAGTTTTGGGAATAGCCAGAAGTCACACGGAGCCAAATCAGGCGAATACGATGGTTGGGGAACGATATGCGTGGAATTGTTGGCGAAATGCTCACGAAGAACGAGTGCAGTGTGAGACGGTGCATTATCGTGATGCAAAAACCAAGAGTTGTTGGCCCATAATTCTGGTCTTTTTAGACGAAATGCTTCACGTAAACGACGCATAACGCTCAAATAATATTCCTTATTAACAGTTTGGCCAGGTGGAAGGAATTCATAGAGCACCACACCACGAAAATCGAAAAAAAACTGTCATCATGACCTTTATTTTTGAACGACTTTGACGTGCTCTTTTCGGTCTGGCCTCGCCTTTAGCACGATATTCGCTTGATTGGTCGGTTGTTTCAGGGTCGTAAGCATAAATCCAAGTCTCATCTCCCGTAATGATGCATTTGAGCTTGTCCTGATAGTCTGAAAGCATTGTTTCACACACATCAACGCCACGACTTCTTCCAAGAAATTGAGAGTTTTCGGTACTAAACGAGATTTGACTTTTCGTAAGCCCAAATGGTCTTTCAAAGTGGTTTTCACAGACCTTCATATATGCCGATCATATCAGTAAGGTCTTTAACAGTCAACCGACGATTCTTGAACATTCTGTTGACGTCGATGTTCGTCCGGAGCGCTCCAAGTCATCAACACGTTCTCGACCCTCTTTGAAGTCTTTGTACCACTTATAAACATTTTTCTGCGACATGATCGAATCACCAAATGCCTTCTGCAACATGCTAAACGTTTCCGCAGCCGAAATTTCATTCCGCAAACAAAATTTGATGGCACATCTCTGCTCAATCAAATCAGACATTGTAAAAATCGAAAAATGCACTCTTGGTCGTTTGGTAAACACAAGCGTAAATATATTACTGATAATGACATTCACATGAAAGTTGGCCCAGATGTTATTAACAGGGCTGCCAACTCATGAAAAAAATAACTAGAGCGAAATTTTAATCCCGTGAAGTTTGACAAATAAATTCACCTTACTTTTTGCCCGCAGTTTATACCAGTTGCTTCATCAATTCGCCACTTGCTAACGCTTGGCGAAGAGGCCTAAATGCACAATCCGTTTCAGCTAGGAATGATGTTGAGAAAAATTTAACCGCACTAATGTATGTATATGTAGGAGTTTGTTCCGAAAAGCTTTGATTAGATGGCGTACAATGTAAGGGAGTGGTTGGAAACATAAACAACTAAAAAATTTACTTTGTGAATTGTGGGTGAAGCAAAATTATGATTTTAGTTGATTCGCACAACATGCGCTTGAGAATTCTTAAAAAATAGTCCGCGAATATTTTGGAACTAGGCGCGATCTTGCAACCTATCAATTACCTTATGAGAGATAGAAAAGTGTCACTTATCTACCGTTTTATTCTTCATAAGGCAATGAAAAGATTTAATATTCGTATAACCAAAAAATTCCTTCAACATAGCTTGCATTAACTCTTAAATTCCACTTTGTGCTGGACCATTTTTAAAACAGTTTCTAAAAGGTCTCCATTGCATACTATATACTATACTATATACTATATACATTAGGCCGGGTCGATTTGAGGGGAGGCAAAAAAATTGCCCATTGCTCTTTGAAAATCATATTCTAGGGATCAAAATAAGAAACTTTGCCGAAGGAACCATACCTCTAAAACGAATTCTGATGTCCCCCACTTTGGGTCGAAGTTTTAGTTTCTTTTCTCATGTAAAGGCCAAAAATAGTGATATTTTGAAATGATTGTATGGGGAACCCCCCAGGGGAGTTCCAGGGGGTGTGCCACTGGCATGGATGGATTGGCCGTCAAAAGTTAGTGGGGGTCGATCATGCATTTGGATTCGATTGGAGCACTCTAAATGGGTCAAAGTGGGATTTTTCGTTCGACCCAAATTGGGGGACATCAGAATTCGTTTTAGAGGTATGGTTCCTTCGGCAAAGTTTCTTATTTGGATCCCTAGAATATGATTTTCACAGAGCAATAAGTGATTTTTAAATCGACCTGCCCTAATATACATACATATATACGTATTTAAATACGTGGTAAAAGTCAACGGTACTGAACCTTTACAGAGAGTAATTTAAAGTGAGAAAATCGAAGCATTTGTATTTTCAAGACGGACGCCGTAGCCGAATGGGTTGGTGCGTGACTACCATTCGGTATTCACAGAGAGAACGTAGGTTCGAATCTCGGTGAAAGATCAAAATGAAGAACAAGTTTTTCCTAATACCGGTCGCCCCTCGGCTGGCAATGGCATACCTCCGAGTGTATTTCTCCATCAAAAAGCTCCTCATTGGAAATATTTTTAAGAGTTTGGTGTGGATTTTGCCTTTATGATTCGTAAGTATGCAAAGATTGTTTCTCAACTCATAATTATATTTATACGACGTGAAATATATACGAAGTGGTGCAAAATTAATCCCGCTATCTGGTATTAATGGTACTGTTGGTGGGTATCAAACAGGGGTGTATAATATCGCCTCATCTATTTTTAATAAACACCACTCTCGATACCAGCTCAGGCAGGGGAATTCTCTGGAATCCCATCACTATGGAGCATTTAGACGACCGTGACTACGCCTATGACATTGCACTCATCACGGAATGGCGAACACATACAAAGCAAACTTAATGACATAAGCTCCCAACCCAAAAACGTTCTACTGCGAATCCAATGTCGGGAAAACTAAATCCATGAAAATCAACACTTTGCCTCAAAACAGGTTAAAAGCTTATGGGACACCCATTGATAATGTACCTATCTAAGAAGCCAAAGTACCCTGGACGGTGGAGCAAAAAACGATATCGATGCGAGAATCAAAAAAGCCGAAGCAGGTTTTGCAAGCCTCAAAAAGATCTGGTTTCCCAAAGAGCTGACAACGCGTAACAAACTACGAATTTTTAATTCGAATGTTAAATCCGTCGTACTAAAGGGTGCGCCATCTTTTATGTCGGTATGAAAACAGTGAATAACTTTGAAAAAAAAAAACTGATTTGTATAAGTGAGGTATTTTTATTTGGTTTGGCTATTTACAATCTACAATATTAAAACTATTTTTTGAATACAATATCAATCAAGGGGCCACCTTTATTAGCAATCACAAACTGCGATCTTTTTTCTGCGTTTGTCATCACCTTGTCAATCATTTCAGGTTTTATAGCGTCGATAACGGTTGTTTCGGTGTAAAGCGATCAATGGTTGAAATTGTACTGAATTGAAGTATCGAAAACATGTACATATGTTGAAGTCAATCGGTTGGTTGACAAAGTTATTCAGCATACCCACATAAAAGATCGCGCACCCTGTATATGGCTGTAAAACATGGTTGGTGTCTGTATCTGCAACGCTGAAGCTTCAGACATTTGTGAACCGATGTCTAAGAACAATTTTCCGTATCTGGAGGCCCGACGATTGGATTTAAAACCAACAACTTCTCAATCGAAGCAGACAAAAACAAATTAGCATTGAAATACGGGAGTGCAAATGGAACTGGATTGGCCATACGTTGCGCAAGCCAGTGACCGACATAAGTAGAATGGCAGTTGACTGGAGCACACAAGAATCGCGCCGCAAGGGACACCCTAAAAGAACTTGTCGAAGAATTTTTACAAATTGACGAATCTCTCTCATGGACCCAAATTAAGATGAAAGTGAGAAGTAGGCAACATTGGAAAACATTTGTTTCGGCACCATGCACTCAAAGACGACGCGTTGGCAACTAATAATAATATAAATATTTGTACTGAATGCAAGTTTAGAGTTGAATCTCATCGGATTGGCGTGTGACTCTACTTTTCACTGGCTAAGAGATGTCAGAATCCTCTTAATTTTTTATGATTTTTAGGTGTCAGATTTGGATGCTAAGTTTTATGTGAAGATAATTAATTGGTGATTCAATCACCTTCATTACTCATAATTTTTCATTTCTTATAAAAATTCCTTTAGGAAAGTTCGAATATTTTTTTTAAGACAAAATCAGTCATTGAAATGATTGTAAGGAAGTAATCAATACATTGTATTTATAACGTTTTTGAATGAATTAACGAAATATGTATGTAAGTGTGTGTGCTAAAGTACGCGATTCATAAATCATCAAACATATTCCAACGCTCAAATGTTGCATTTTCCAATCGAGTATCAGCACTTCAACATATCAACGGCAATTTGTCGTCATTTGCTAACCATTTTTTATGAAAATACTCACACATACCTATCACACTTTCTTTGCAATCAAAAACAGCAAAAGTGCTGCGCATGCATATTTAAATGCACACACACACATCCATACGCATACAATTCATAAGCATAGGTAATCTATTGAGTGTCGCTCATGTAATCATGTAACGAATGATAAGGCGTGTTTTATCACTATTAACAACCATTTAACTAACAACACCAACAACAGCAAGAACTACAGCACAAAACACCATTAACAGCAATAACAACAATCAATAGCAAACAGCTGCAAAATGACAGTTAATTGACTACCCACGCAGGCGCCCCATACACTAGCATCCGTATGTTTGCAACATAGATCAATGCGCTCCGGCAACAAATAGCGCGCGCGTCATGTGCTGAAGTGTACCACTCTTTCTGCTTACATACATTTGTGTAGATATACACAAAGTACTAGCAAGAAAGTGTATAAACATGTGCGCAGGCGCATATCAGGCCCACCTTTTAGCGCGCATTTGCGTCGGCTTGGGACGTGCGCGTGCTTGCGTGTGTAGTTGTGCTTGCGGAGCGAAGCTATTGAATTGATAGCTTTGTAGGTAGGCGGCGGCCAGGCGTTAACGTGAAAGCCAACCGCGACGACAACGACGACGGGAGCTTTAAAAGTGGTCATTCTTCAAACATTTATCGTTCGGTTGTTGTTGATTGCCGTAGGTTGTTGTTGGTTTTATGGGTGCCGATAATGAAGCTTGTTGCCAATATCAATTATTTAATGCTTCTAATCATGTTCAGCGAATGGGTACGAATATTAATGGTCTGACAATTGAGAGAACAATGAAAGGAAGTGAAGCGGTACTTATGTAGGTCCAAAGTAAATAATTAGGTTTAGCATAAGATACTCCATACGTAATTTTTTTCTACTTTTGTTTTAAATTTATTTACCAATTAATTTTTTCTGACTAACAATTTGGCAGTTCGCGACTCAAAAAAATCATTCCAAAAAAACGGAAAAAAATCGTTCCAATTTATTTTATTTTCAATGTTTTTTGCCACTTTCGAAACCTAAAAGAAAGTCAAAAAGAAATAATTCCAAAAAAATTAAAAAAAAGGAAATCGTTCCAATTTTGTTTTATTTAAATTTTTTTTGCCACTTCCGAAGCCCAACTAAAAAAAATCGTTCCAATTTATTTTTTATTTTCAATGTTTTTTGCCACTTCCGAAATCTAAAAAAACGTTATTTCAAAAAAATTTAAGAAAAAAAAATCGTTCCAATTTTTCTTATTTTCAATTTTGGAACGATTTTTTTTTTATTTTCAAGTTTTTAGCACTTCCGAAGCCTAAAAGAAACACAAACAAAAATATTCATTCTAAAAAAATTATTAAAAAATAAAAATTATTCCAAAGATGCTCCATACTTTTTGTGGATATTCCTATTTTCGTTTCATGTTTTCTTTCGAATTATTTGACCGGTTCGCCACATATAAAGCCTTAAAAAAAAAAAAATTCATTCCAAAAACAACATTCCAAAAAAAAACAATAGTTCCAATTATTTTCAATTTTATGAAGCCTCAAAACCCAAACTATTTCAATAAAAACTAAAAAAAATAATGGTTCGAATGTTTTTTTTGTTTCAATTTCGTTCCAAGCTTAAGAAAAAATCTTTCCAGAAAATTCATTCAAAAAAAAAACAAATGGTTCCAATATTCTAAAAACAATTATTTCAAAAAAATTAAAAAAAAGAAAATCGTTCCAATTTATTTGATTTAAAATTTTTTTCATTTTTGCCACTTCCGAAGCCTAAAAAAAGACATTCCAAGAAAATTCAAAAAAAGATCGTTCCAATTTCTTTATTTTCAATTTCGGAACGATTTTTTTATTTTCAATTTTGGAACGTTTTTTTTTATTTTCAATTTTTTAGCACTTCCGAAGCTTAATTCCAAAAAAATTATTAAAAAAAAAATATTCCAAAGATATTCCATACTTTTTGTGGATGTTCCTTTTTTTGTTTCTTTCCAACTATTTGACAGCTCGCCACTTATGAAGTCTCAAATAAAAAAACAAATCATTCCAAAAACATTATTCCAAAAAAAAAAAAATAAAATGGTTCCAATTTTATTTTTTTTTTTTAATTTTATGTAGCCTCAAAAACAAAAATATTTCAAAAAAACTGAAAAAACAATGGCTCCAATTTTTTTTGTTTCAATTTCGTTCCACGCTTAAAAAAAAATCTTTCCAAAAAACTCATTCCAAAAACAAACCTTAGTTCCAATATTCTAAAAAAAAATATTTCAAAAAACTAAAATAAAACAATGGTTCCAAAATTTTTTTTTTGATTTCGTTCCAATTTTTTTCTTTAAAAATAAAAACAAAAAAAAAATTATTTTTTACTTTTATTTATACTTTTTTTTGAAATATTTCAAAAATTTGATTTTCTCACTGTAGACATTTCAAAGACCCCATTTTTTCGCTTAAGAGATTCCCAAAACCTGTCTAAATATTTCTATTTTAAATTATAATAAAATATTTCAATTTTAAATTATAATAAAATATTTCTATTATAAATTATAATAATAAGAATTGAGGCGTCTTCTCGAGGCAAGACTACCGAAAATTTTAAATGCATTTTTCTGGACTCCACATTTTTAAAACCACTCGAAGTCGTAAGTCCGGTTGACTTGAGATTTCAGCTATAACACATGGGATGAAAAGTCCCCGGCTAACACATAAATGGCCTGGTTTTATTGCATTCACCTCTTAAATGCAGCAGCGTTCAGAAATTTAAAAAAAAAAATTTTTTGTGATCAAACTTTTTATTCTATTATTTTTTCCAAGGTTCGTTTCTTAAACTTGATGAAATTTTATTATGCAGTAGAATATTTGGAAAAGACCCTCTTTATTTTTTAATTTGCATTTGTTGTTTGAACTTGTAAGACACAAATTATCCAGAGTTTTCCGAAATAAACAAATTTGTCAAAAAATTTTTTTTTTCTATTATATTTTCCAACAGTTTATATGTTTGTAAAAACAGTGGTATGCTTATAGTTTGCCACGTGGTGTATAAGAGAAGAAATCGCAGGAGTACAAATATATGTAGTTAATAGTGTTTGCGGCAAGTAGAACTCAAAAAGGGCTTACTTTACATTACACGGATTATGAAATACGCATTTTCCACTACCCTTGACCTCCCATCCACTTTAAGCCAAAGCACTTCTTTTCCTTTATTTCAAAAAAAAATAATAATAATAGCATCTCACATCTTAATACTACAAATAATACTCACGCCTAAACATACTAAATAAATATAAGTGCCTAGTTTACATGGCGCCACCATTTATACAAATTTGTTTGCCCTCAATCTACTTACATACAAACATTTATTGTCTACACATCCCACGCGCTCATTCACACCTCTAATAGGACACTGGTGCACAAAATAAAGCTGAGGAAAAAAAAACATTACCCTATTGCGGTTAATAGCTGCAATGGCCAAAAATTGGCCCACTTACTTGTCGCCGCACTCGAATTTGTTGCGCTTCCAATGCAGTAGCGCAGCGTATTTACGACCCCCTCAAGACTTTTTGTATAGTAAAATGACACTTACCTGCATGCAAGTGTTTCCATAGCCACACAGGCTTACGTGAATGTGTGTGCGCATGTCGATAGTAATTTTGATGCATGAGCTGCATGTTTTGCCGCCAAAAGTTTATTTTCGGTTACACAGTCTACACTTTTGCCACTGGCTATTATTTTTGGTGCCAATAATAGAGTTATGAGATGGTTTTAAAGTGAGTTGTGGATGTTGCCCTTCTTTTTACGTGTCTCTATAACCATTTGACAATTTTTTATTCAGTCAAAAAATCTTTGTCAATTGTCTCTCTCCTTTGAGAAAATGCACCAAATATTCATGCGAAGAGTAGTCAGTTCTTTTAGTCCTTTCATTCTGTTCACGGGTTCTTGAATTATATTCACGATTGCCCTTACGTCCCTTCGTTCGCACTGAATCGAACATTTTTTTCATCGAAATATAATCGTAAATACGCATCACGCAGCCATTGTACTTTTATGCATTCTATGTTGCCCACGGAGGTTCGAATCTCTTTGCATAAAACACCAAAAGAAAACGTTTTTTTAGCAGTCGTCCCTCGGCAGACAGTGGCAAAAGGCGCTTCATAAAAACCATTTGCCGTTCGAAGTCGGCTTAAATTTCTAGGTCTCTCCATTTGTGGAACAACATCAAGACGCATGAAACAAATAGAAGGAGGAGCTCGGCCAAACTCCTCACAGAGCGAAATTGATAATGTTTAAATTGTTTGCTATCACCTATCAACAGTTATCGTTTCTATTATTCCCCCCCCCCAAGCCCAAAACTCTTTTTTCTACTCAAGTGTCCAAATTTATTCCAAAATATGTTAGGAATGAGGTAAAATAGAAGATGAAATGTAATGCAGAACAAAAACCGTTAATCACTGATCAAATATTCTGTGCAGGGTTGCCCATATTCGACGGACCCGACGGATTTCGATGCCTTTTTGGGCCCATTCCAATCGTCGAGGCTTGTCCGCAGGCAACAATCTTTGCGTCAATTGCGGGAATAAATGCAAATCAATGCGGATAATTCGTTGTAAAGTGGTCCGAGCAATGCCCAACTGCTGAGAACGGCGATCTTGGGATGTCCTTGGCGACGCCTTGGTCGGTTTTGATTTGGCCTCTTTGGATTAGAAAGAGCATCACCAGCCGAAAACCTTTCGTACAAACGTTTAATGGTGTTCTTAGAAGGCGCACTTTTCACATTATTTAATTTTTTATACGCACTTTGAGTTTTCACAATTGACTTCTTTTGTTGAATGTAAATTTCAACAATTTGGGAGCGCTCGCGTGGCGTGTACTGTTCCATGGTAAAAATCTGCTTGGACTGACGCTGCCAACGCGGTACGTCATTAAGCGATCTGACGTCTCTGTCAAAACATACAGGGTTGCCAGATGGGTCCGTCGAATATTGGCAACCCTGTATAATCATAGCAAAAATAATTCGCAAATAAAAGATACAGGCGATTCGAAAAGCACAATGTTTTTCTTATATTTTGCAACAGCGTAGTTCGTAATACGCAAAAAAACATGTCACCAAAATTTAAAATTTTTCAAAAATCCTTCAAAACTTTCAACTTTTTAATCAGAACTGCTTTTAACTTTTACCGGAACTATTTCACAGAGCTCCTATTTCATTTTACTAAAGATTTCCAGGAAAAGGATCACTCTAATAAGTCTAAAATGATTTTTGAAGGATTTGCTGTCAATAAACAAAGCGCAAAACAAAAAATTCTAAAATTTTTCTGAGTATGTAGTTTTATAGCCTATTGAATTTTAGTCTAACGAAGTGCAAGTTTCAAGTGATTACGAAAAGGCTTTGATTTTTGAAAATTCTTTTTTCACTGAGGTGTTTCATACAAAATACGGCTCAATATTCTCGGATAGCCAGGCGGGCATCAATAAATGCGGCTAAACTAAGATCGAAGATTGCACAGCAATACCGGGCAGCCCTAAATGATATTAGTGTCATATTCAAGGCCAGCCTTATTTGGGTTCCGGGGCACAGAGATATTGAGGGAAACTGTAAAGCTGTTGAGCTGGCAAGAAAAGGTACTGCTCTTCAACTGCTCAGTGATAAAAGTACCATTGGAATACCTTTGGCCAGGAGTAAACTAATAATAAAAAACAGCATTATCCAAGAGGCCAATAGGTCATGGAGAGATGAAGACACATGCGTAACAGCTGGGCTACTATGGCTGCAAATAAACAAGGACAAAGGAATTGCTTAGTCTTTCAAGAGATAATATCTCGAAGATCGTGGCTTGTTTAACCGGTCATTGGCTATTTGGCAGGAAGAAACAGTTTAGCACTTCTTTTACAATTGCTTAGCTACAATCAGAGCAGGTTCTCTAGGTAAATATTGTACTTTTTTGATTCTCTTACAGAGCTGTCTGGCGTGGGATTGGGATCAATCCTACGTTTTATAAGAGACAAAATGGTTCCACGAAGGAAAGTAAATGGGGTTCCCGTGCAGCACAATGGTATCACAACGGACCTGTAAGGTCTAAGTGAGTTGGTCGTGCAGACCGACTATCACCATAACCTAACCTAAGTACGGCTCGAATTTACGCGTCTTCACAGCTCTTCTAGGGCGCGGTGTCAAATCAACTGATTTAGCTCAATTTGAAACAAAGCTGCAAAATTTTCTGCGCTTCGACCGGTGCGCTGTCTAACTGGTACGAGAATATGCAACAATAAATGTACTGCGCGAATTTATTCAGTAGCCACTGTTTGGGCCGACGATTATAACTACCAAAAATCGAAGTAAGCGCCCTTAGCATTAACTTGATCATTAACTCACAATTTTTGAAATTACAGTTACCCGAATTGAATTGAAAAAAAAAATATATCTAAAATCTTTGCTCTCACATCTCTCTCATTTCAGTCTGCAATATCATCTTGAATAGCCTCCTCCTTCATGTCATCAGTAGCTAATTTTAAAACTACTCAGCCAAAACTATCGAATTACATTTGAGATACAAATTCCTTAGGAAATCAGTAGCGTTAGTAGCTGGCCGCTTTGTTTGAATGACAAAAATATCAATGACAAGCAGATAACTGGTGAGGATGAAAAATTTGAAAACAAAACCACAAATGAGCAGCACTAAGCACTTGAATGCTGCACGCGCAGCACTGATAGCGCCGCCACAACCGTCACAACCGCCGCGGTTGGACACTGGTGAGCCACCATCAGCGCCACAACTCCTGCAATAGCCATTTTATGTAAATCACTTCAAAACTGTAAGCACTCAAATCGGCGTTCATTGATTGTGTGAGTGTGTGTGGTGTTGCCAACTTTGTTGCTACCACAGCTGATAAACATCTTTAAAGTAAGTACATGTTAAAGCCGTTAAGTTGCTTTGAGGCATATAGCGTTTTGTTTGGCGTATAATAAATACAGTTGCGGTCATTGAAATCTGGTGGGGAAGTTCTCTTGCACTTAGGGCGCAATTGTGGCCGAGCTTTCAACGAAATTTTATACCACACCACATTAACACTTGGTTGGCGAAGAGTAATTAAATAGGCTTCCGGAAAGACAGTCATAACTTAATGAAAATTACCGAAATGGGAAAAAGAAAGCGCGAAATTAGTACCAAATTTGAGTTTAGCCAGTGTATCATCGAATATTTTTTTTTTTTTCAAAATCATGAGCGGCCGGTTCGTCCAAAAAGAAAGCGAACTCAGAAGCTGTGAAAAACACGAGATCGAGTGAGGATCGATTAACAGAGTGTACCGGCTAAGGGAATCATTTCAGGACTGTCGAAGGCATTAGAAAGGAAGTTCAGCGTTGCAAATGGGACGTTCTGCCTAAGGATACACTCAGCTATTATGCAATGCATTGTTGTTTATTATTAATTTATTTATAGTTTTTTTTAGTTTTCTCAAGGTATTTTAAAGACAAGTTTTTCATTTTATTAATATATAATTTTTATCATACATTGGAAGCTGTCATTTTATCATTGTGTTGTGTATACGTACATATATGCTATGTTAGGGTAGTCAGAATTTTGAAAAACTGGTTTTTGTTTTTTGCATTTTCTTAAAGTATAATATCTTAAAAATATTGTGTGAAAATTTGAAGTGAATCCGACAAATACTTTTCGAGTTACACAACAATTAACAAAATGCGCGCGTGCACTTCGGATAAGTCACAAAAACTTTAAATGTGTTTTTCTCAAAACCATGTTTTTTCAACTGGTGATCACTGTAACTTAAAAACCGCTAGGTAGATTTCAATAAAATTTATACTGCTTTTGAAAAACATAAAAAACTCGTGCCTGATAGAAGGATTTTTTTTCAAGAATTTCGATTTTTTTAAGGGGTTACATGGGTTTCGTTGGTTCAAAAAATCGATTTTTGTTTGTTTTGGCTTATTAATTTCTACAACATCTCAGAAATATTATCCTAAATTTTCAAGTCGATCCGAATAATAAATTTGGAGATACAGCCTTTGGAATGTGTGCGCTCCAGGCCACTTTTATTGTTATTCAAAACTTTAAACGCTTCGGAGCCGTGTTTTCAAAGTCGGTTGTCAAATGTCCTTGAAAACTACTCAACCGATCTTGATGAAATTTTACACAGGTGTTCGAAATACAATTTACTCGTGCTTGAACGGAGGATTTTGTTTTTTTTTTTCAATTATAACTATTTAAAAAAAACAAAATGTCACGCAAATTTGACCGAAATTTCCCAATTTTTTGCAAAAATGTCTGCCAAAATTCCAATTTTAACTTTTTTTTTCTTTCCTTCGTTCAAGCACGAGTTTATAGTCTTAACTAAAGCACTTATTTTTGTTTTTTCATTTTTGATGAGCCCGTCAGGAGTTACGCTGACAACGCGGACGCACATTTTTTTCGAGGGGTCACCAGAAATGACGTCACAATGGAGGAGTTTTAATTTTTTTTTTTTTTTTAATTTCAGAAATTATTCTTTAAATATGTATCTATAAGACAGAAAAAAGTTTGAATTAAATAAATCATTTTTTACATAGAAAAAAACATTGAAAATAGGCCTTTTTTACCCGACGAAACCCATGTAACCCCTTAAACAACTAATTGTCGGTTTTTTTCTCGAAAATCTGAAAAATATTTCCTGACTCCGCCATATTGTTAATGAAAAAAAAGCTTCGATCAGGCACAATATTATCTATGAATAAAACTAATTTCTCTTGTCCGATTGATTTTAAATGAGTCTCCCAGGACTTGTGATGATCACCGCAAGTTACATCTGGACAAACGGGTTCTACAGAAACAGCGATAACTTTTACAATTATTACTATTTTTTATATTATACAATATTTATTTTTTTTTTTTTTGGAAATTTTGCTAAAGTCAAGTGGAAACATAATGTATTAATTCTATGTTTTTATTTTTGTAAAATAAAGCAATTAACTAGCAAAAAAATTATTGAAAATCATAATTTTTTCGTGCCTCTGGGTACCCCTAACCTCATAAATAAAGCAGACATGGCACTACACTAAAAAACAAATAAATATCACAAAAGCCACAAATTTCACCTTTTTCACATTCGCTTTCATATTTAGTGTTTTTACAGCTAATAGCAGTGGACAATCTTACATATTAATTTGTATTATCAATACTATAGTATTCATAGAAATAAAATTTTAAATACATATTTTTATTATCACTTTTTTAAAAACTCGCTCCATAGTGCAAAACAGCAGAGCGCAATCAAACTGTTCCCACATCAAGGCGCGTCACATAAAATGCGTTGCATACATTTAGGCAGCATTGGAGAAGGCATTAGTTGGGAAGCCACTGTAACTGGCGCTTATGTCAACATTCACAAGAACGCTTATTGTTTCACCTGTATAGTCCCACTTGCTTCGGTATATAGAAGTAAATACTTTTTATATTTTGCCCGAGCGAAGGCTGGGCAGACGCACAGATAGTGGTCC
Source organism: Anastrepha obliqua (assembly GCF_027943255.1). NCBI lineage: Eukaryota > Metazoa > Arthropoda > Insecta > Diptera > Tephritidae > Anastrepha > Anastrepha obliqua. The sequence goes on along the minus strand of NC_072896.1, from coordinate 10,376,314 downwards.
GCCGTCTCATTCTCTACTCCACATGCTGGGAAGAGTGCATCTTTTCCACGTGCTTTGCCCATAGAAAGTGGCCCGTCATCAGTCCAACCAGCTGCCTACAGTTACAGAAGGAACTGCGACAGTCGGTCGGACATGACTGGTAACATTTGCGGTCTCTTTCAGCCAGTCAATCTCGCTTCTAGGTTAGATTAATCCGTTTGCTAACCGTGGCTTTGAGTACGACTCTGGATGGTATTGTGTCAAGGGGCATGGCGAAGATCGTTGATTCGAAGTCCATGCCAACTCGGTTTTCCAATGCCGGATAGGGGCCGTACCAATTCCCATTGTGTTTGAGCCTGCAGATGACCTTCAAGGCCTCTCTTTGGATGAAAGCATCAAGTGGTGGTAGACTAATCAGAGCATCTAATGCCGGACCTGAAGTAGTCGGAAAAGCTCCGGTGCAACAGATGGTCACAGTGCGTTGTAGTCTCGATAAGGTCCTCCTGACTCCCACGAGAACACTGGTGCATAGGTGATAATAGGTCTTATCATAGGCGTGTAGATCCATAGGACCTTGCTAGGAGAAAGACCCCACGTTTTCCCAAACACACCTTTGGACCGCCAGAAAGCTGTCAGTGCTTTGGATGTCTTTGTCTCAACGTGTGACTTCCAAAGAAGTTTTGGATAACTCCAAGATTTTAATTTCTTTGGATAGCTGAATTGCGACTCCTTTTAGCTTAGGCAGAACGAGTCCATCAAGCTTCCTCCTTTTAGTGAAGAGGATAATGCCAGTCTTGGTGGAATTTGCCGACAGCCTATTCTAGTTCTAGTTTTTCGAATAGAGGAGTTTTACATTGCGTAATTAATGGGTATGGGATTAAGTTTCCGCCCTTGTAAAAGAGGTGTCCCAATTTTTGTGTTCGCTCTAGTAATATACTGATGATTTGAAGGTGTATATGTGAGGTCTCGAGGTCTCTTAGTAGTTGACGTTTGAAGCGTATAGATCCTTTTTTATCTTACGTCAAAACTGCCGACGTTCGTCCCGAAAAAACAGCGTTTGCGGTAAGTCAAGCTTCATTATTACTTTTTAAAGAAAAGTGTATCGATAAATATTTACGGTAATCACGCTCCATCAAATACAACTTTTAAATAGTGGTTTCGACGCTTCCAAAGTGGCAGTTTCGATGTGGGAGAGAAAGATTGCGAAGGAGCACCGAAAAACTCGAAGATACCCAACTACAACAATTATTGGATGAAGACGACTGCGAAACCTTGATGATATGTCTAAAGAGTTGGATGTTGAAAGATCAACCAACCGTCGGTAAACGTTCACATGCGATGGGAATGGTCTGGAAAGCAGGTAACTGGGTGCCACATCAATTCAAGGAGAGGGATATCGAAAGACGTTTAGTGACCTGTGAGATGCTTCTTGAATCGCAGAAAAGAAAAGGTTTTCTGCATCGCATCATCACTGGCAAAGAAAACTTGACCTATTATGATAACCGTAAGCATCGAAAATGTTGGAGCCTGCTAGGTGAACCAGGTCCATCGACAGCGAAAATAAATATTCATGCTTCAAAGGTTATGTTGTGCATCCGGTGGGATCAGAAGGGTGTCATCTATTATGAACTTCTTAAACCATCTGAAACCATCACTGGCGATCGTTACCGACTGTAGCTAATGCGTTTGAAGCGAGCTTTCAAAGAAAAGCGGCAGGAATGGGGCGTTCGACATGACAAACTGATTTTGTGGCATGACAACGCCAGGTCACACGTTGCTAAATCGGTTCAGAAATATTTAAAGGGACTGAATTAGGAAATCCCGCCTCACTCGCCGTATTCCCCAGACATTGCACCTTCGGATTACCATCTGTTCCAGTCAATGCAGCAGTCAGCCCTTATTGAAGAGCGGTTCATCGCAAATTGGCTTAATGAATGGATGAAGTCAAAAGAACTCGACTTTTTCGTCAGAGGAACCCGTATGCTGCCTGAAAGATGGTGTAAAATTGTAGCTTCCAATGGCACATACTTCACATAATATCAGGTATTATTTCATTATTTAAATATTTGGTAACTTTGGCTAAGCAAGGACGGAAACTTATTCCCATACCCAATAATTTCCATTTCTTTTAACCCTACAGTAGTCGCGCCCCTGAAACTGACGTAATTGGTCGCGCGGTCTACATATGTAATCCATTTTAAAATTAAAAATACAAAAGATAAATATTTAATTCTTCCATTGCTTTTGTTTTAAGTATTCTTGTTATTGTTTAATTTATTAATATTAATCAAAAATAACATAAATAAACTTTCTGTTCTTACATAAAATAAATAAAAACCAAAACTTCATTTTTTAACAAAAAATTAAGATACTTCACAAAAGTATAAAATATATATAAAATAACCAGAAGCTAATTGAGATGTTTTAATTGTTTTCGAAACATGACGAACATACAGTCTTGGAATGATCAGGACAAATGAATTTATTGCAAACGTTACACACTTTACGGGTGCTTTTATTACGGGCCCTTCCACAATCGTAGCAACGACCGACGTAGTTATTGTGCGTTGGACCTTGATGACTTACAACTTGTGGAAGATCCAAGAAGTCTTTTATTTTAAATGTCAGTGTTCTAGGTAGCGTGGTAAGTGTTAATCATTGGTGAGCCAGTGGTTTCATCCAAGACAAGGCTAAGTCCATGAGAAAATCACGCCTTTTGACAGATTCATAGTTACTGTTTGCAGTGTAAATGCATAATGCGTTGAGAGCATTGAGGTTTACAAGATTATAGAACTTAGTCAGCGGCCACCTTCTCGAATTCCTAGATACGTCATAAAGAGAACACATCTTGTCAACCAGATCAACGCCATTTTAGTGCGATTATAGTATGTTATTATTTCCGGCCTTCGTTGATCTCCTGTGTCAGAATCAATCGCTGTATCGTTGTGCATTGTAGACATGGCTATTACTACTTTGTTGGCTTTTGGTACATAAGAAATAAGAGTCTATGGAGAGTGAGTGATTTTGAGGAGCATATTGTTAGAGGCAATTCTAAATTCCCGGGGAACTTCTCTTTTATCTTTTCGAACGGTAGCAACCATTGTAATTCCATTATCAAATCATTGCTTTGCTATTTTCAGAGAGGAAAACCAATTGTCCATAGTAATATGATATGTCTATTCAAAATTGGTTGCACCATTCTCATCACGATATCAAATCTCTCGTCGCTTAACCGAAATGGACCTTCGGGTTGTTGGCCGGCGTAAATTTCTAAGTTATAGGTGTATGGGTAATGAACATCTACAAGTGCAAAAACTTTCGGTCCATACTTAGCAGGTTTATTTGGAATATACTGCTGAAAAGAACAACGCCCTCTGAAGGACAAGAGTCGTTCGTCTAAAGTCATTTCAGCAGAGTAGCATACATATGTAAATATTATAAGAAAAGTTCCACAAAATTTTAAAATGAAAAATTATGCCAAAAGTCCACTTTTATTTACAAAGTATAACTAGCTATTAGCATAAAATCTAATTTAAAACACTTACGTAATCGGTCGCGCGGCATACATACGTAGACCATGAATTTCACGAACCTCTAGCGACACAACTGCATGCGACAATTAACAGCGGAAAACTGAGAGTGACTCTCAATTTGTTAGTTACAAGTATCAAAAATCTCCGATGAAATCGATGCACGATTTTCAAGAAATTTAAAATTTAACAATGGTGGATTACATATGTAGACCGCGCGACTACTGCAGGGTTAAGGGGGTATTCTAGAGGCCCGAACTTCGAGCATTTTTCGACGGTGAATAAAAAAAAACTATTGATATTTTTACTATAAATTTTTTTATCATTTATTTATTTATATATTAAGAGCACACAAAATGAATTTAAATAAAAAAATAATAATTTTTCATGGAATTATGCGCCCTTGAAGTGGAAGGGGAAAACAAAAGGCAGTGTCCTCGTCGTCACGATTTCTACCCTTGTGGTCATCTGAAAAAAAAAAACGATGACAAATTCTTAATTAATATGAAGGTCATTATCTTATGACGCAGAAGACGCAGGGGGAAACTTTTTTTCATAAAATGGCGGCTAATAAATTGAGCTCGATTTTTCCCTAATTTTTAAGCTTTCTCGAATTGTTTACACATAGTAAAAAATTGTAATTTCCAGTCGGATAGAGATATATTTAAAGAATATTCATGATAAACTTCAAGCAAATCGGTTGATTTGAACTTGAGATATCGTGCCGACCGTATCGTAAGAAGTAGTTTCGAGAAAAACACGTTTAAAGTTCGCCGCCCGCTCAAACCAGTCTAGCTGTCGCGTCACTAAAATAGTTGTAACTTCGAAAACAATTCGAATTTTGAAAAATCATTTTAAGGAGATATGTTTGAATAGTTAATCTATCGAATATTAAAAAAAAAATGTTCGATACTTTTAAATTTCTAGACTAGAATACCCCCTTAATAGCATTTCAAGAGAATTGACCAATAATTTGCTAATTTTTTGCACAAATATTCTATAAATTTTATTGAAAAAAATAATGTTGGCAAAATTTCAGCAAGCAGTTTTAGTTCGGATTGAAATTACACTCTACGGTATTAGACTTCCGATGTGTTCTCATTGGAGAAAAATTTCGCACAATTCATGCTATTATGCACATACATACATACACATGCATATAAAAGCGTAAAAATACACATTCACACAATTCGATTATCTCACTTCAGGTGCTTTTCTCTAATATGGATCATAATAGATATCTTCCTGATTTTTTGTTAAATGGCACCGCCAAAGTTAAGGCCAAACGGCTATAGAAATATTCGCAAATCTCGTCCAATTAGGATTGCAGGTGTCGTTGTATAGAAAATTCAATGGAATTAAATTAAACACTATTAAGATAATTGAACACAAAGCAGAACAATAGCAACATGAATAAGTATGGAGATACTATAAGTCTAGAAGTGTTCGTGACATGCGACAGAGAAACGTGCGTTCAGCTCAATAGCTGCGGAAGTTGTCAGCGACAAGGTGACAATGACGTGAAAATCAATACCTGCGACAAATGAAAGCTAAACAAACCGATAAATAAACAATGAGGCAAAGCGTATGCTGGCGAATCGATGACGCTCGATATTGCAAAAAATAAAAGAAAACCAAAAAATAACAACAAAAAGTATAATGAGCTGGAAAGAAGCCAACCGAGTGCGACTAGCAGCAGAGGTGTAGAGCGCCCAGAGCCTATCCGAGCACATTCGGCTGCATAAATATTTAATTTTCTTAACTACTTATTCTAGTCTAAGTGCAAGCTGCACCTCTTCAGAGTACGCCAGTGCTTATTAGAAGAATATTGAAAAATAAAGTGCAAATGGAAGAAGTTTAAACATCAACGCACTACACGCTTGGTCTGTGGTGTAGGCGGCGGTGGCGGCGGCGGCGATGGCGTTGGTTCGCACAGCTTACTACTAAATTTAGCAATGCGTGTTGCTGCAACCGCTAAATAGAGGGTGTGACTGGCAGACATGACGTTTGAGGTAAGGAATCTGATCAGCTGAAATGCATACCTTTTCACACACACGCACACACACATGTATATGTGCAAGTAGGTACATATGTTGCTATTTACGCCAGTTATTGGATAGTGCGGTGCTTTTCATGTACAACAGCTCTTTAAGCTCTGCCACTCGAGCCACGAGCCTCACGTGTACGAGTATCGTACGAACTAATAATGACATTAGTTTTGAAGTGAGCTGTCAAGCGAATAAAATAGATTGGCATGGAATTCATAGGTAAGAAAACGAGAAATGCTCTGTGTGTGTGCTCGCACCTAGGGAGCTTGAATAGTGTTTTTATTTGTATTTCTGTTCAATTTTTAAACCCGATCTAGTCAGTCGGTCGCTAAGTTCTGAAGTGGGGCGGAATATCCTTGACCTGTCGTAGCTGCAACGATTCTCATCTTCGGCTCTTCGGCCCATTTTTTTTTTTAATTTCCCAATTTATTTTAAACATAAATCAAATTCAGACATATCACAGAAGTTACTTCAGCAGTTAAGGAGAGCATCTTAGGGCAAATTTTTTTGCCATTTTTATCAATGGCGTAAGCAAATGTTTTGCCTTTTCAAATTTCTTGCTCTTCGCAGATGATTTAAAAAATTTCTCATCTGTAAAGAACGCAGTGGCTGCTCAGAAGGTTCAACTCGATTTGAATACTCTCCAACGACGTTGCATGAGGTCGCGTCTATCTTTGAATATTAAGTAATGTTTTTTATGCCTTTGCTAGAGCAAGGCTCCGATGTCGTGAAAATGAGTAATATTCGTAATATCCTCTAAAACTGGAGGATATTTACAGATTTACCAAAGAATCTGGAAAATTCTCACAGGACTAACTACCTATGTCTGTCTCTGTCTCTGCATCTGTCTCTGTCTCTGTCTCTGCCATTTACCATTTGTGATGGAGAGCCTGGGATTAGATCTAAATATATGTACTTGTTTCCATTTTTCCTCCGATCTTTGACCGTCTGTGTCAAACTGGAACGAAGTAGAAGGAGCAAAACCTCTCGGATCAGAATTATAATACCAACAATATGTTTGCGGCTCATAGAACTAGAAATTATTCATCGTTTTTGTAGAGGCATTTTGGGGAAAAACTTGTAGGAAACCCTGCAGTCTAGTTGTAGTTGTGAGTTTTTGAGGTTGCTTCTCTTTGTATAAAAATATGAAGAAGAAAGGTTCTAATAGCGCTTTTGGGAAAATTCTCATTGATCTTATGATCAAGAGACAGTGAAGCCTTTGAAAGTATGACATTTTTGTGTAATATTTCTGGCCAAAAACTACAAAAGTATTAGTAGTATAAAATAAAACCACTCTATAACGTTCAAATCATAGGAAGCTATATGAGAACATCTTATATTTCAGACCCCTCATTCGACTAATGAGTCCTCCAGAGGCTCAGATAGCCCGTGTGCCCTTTGTTAGAGTCTTGCCAAGGTGATAATTGCTACAGCGACTTTTTTTGATCGTAATACCAAGATATTTGACCGCGTCAGAGTATTTATATTACGTTGTTTCACCAAAAGAAAAACTGCATCAAAGCTTTTTTTATATCTTCTTGTGAGTGATACAACATTCGATTTTTGTATATTCATATTTATAATCTCCTTGCCTTGCCAAACAGCCTTTTGTGCACTTTAGCTTCACCTTGTAATATCCAAACTCTTTGAGAAATGTTTGACTGTCCTCAGCACCCTGGGAGAAAAGAGCACCAGGATATTATTGGGCAGGGTAACAGAACATGAAAGTTATGATGGCAACGAACAGGCGGACCGCTAACGAATTTAGGCGTTCTTTCAAATTCCATGAACCAGAACCCTTTTGTGGATTAACGAAAGCTAACATAAAAGAATTTATCAAAGATTGGACGGACAGGGAAACGTAGATGGGCAGTTCAGGACAGAGGCAGGCTAAATAGTTTACCATTCCTTCTAGAAGAACATCAAATAGGCTCCTAAATCTGGATAGAGAGGACTTACGAGCGCTCACTGCATACCACACGAGACATTGCAGTCTTCGCTATCATTTCAGGAAACTAGAATTAGTAGAATGAAGCGTCTGCCGCCTGCTGGATGCTCAAACTCCTTTGGACGTTCTCTGTGAATGCGCAGCTCTCGCAAACGGGATAATCTTACATCTATAAGTACATAGTTGGTGCAACTCTAAATTTATTAGTGATGTGGAGCAAAAGGCCTGAATAAGTACTCACATTCATCAGAAGCTTATAATTTCCGGCCTGCGGTCAAGGACAATAGCCCACATCAGAACTCGCAAGAAATTGTGGCCCAATAATAAAAATATTAATCTGAAGAGTCTTCTTTTTCTGATGGATTTTAGGTGAATCAGCATCTATGCAAAAAACAACTTGTGGGAGCCCAACAGAGATGGATGTAAATTCGTCCAAAAATATATGTATTTGTGTATTGTACTTTTTTTTGATAATTTTATAAAGCCTAATGAAAACATTATGCATTATATATTATTTTTATAAAACAAATTAAATTACTCTCAAAAAAATTATCAAAAATACAGGATTTGATTGAAAAGTAATAAGCCTTATTTTTTTAAGCAGTTTTATTAAAACTTTTGGCTTATATAATATATACAACTAATATTCTTCAAAATAGGACCCTTAAGCGTCAATAAACCGCTGGTAGCGGTCCTTCCACTGCAGGAAACATTTTTTAAACTCATCCGCCGGAATCGCGTTCAATTCGGCTGTCACAGTTTTTTGGATCGCCTCTATGGAGTCGAAACGCCTCCCCTGCAGCTTTCTTTTCAGGCGCACCGGAACCCCCATCCTGGTGCAGCAATGTAGAGGTGCAGAGGAAGGCGGTGTGTGCCAGCGCATTGTCATGATGTAGGGTCCAATTGTTGACGAGGTCGGGCCGAACCCGAGCGACGCGGTTTTTCAGCCGAATAAGCCCTTCTTTGTAAAATGCCGCGTTTACAGTGCTTCCTGGAGGTACAAACTTCTTGTGGACGATGCCTCGAGAGTCGAAAAAGATGATCTGCATGGTTTCGACCTTGGATTTCGACAAACGCGCCTTCTTGGGTCGTAGCGACTGGCTCATGTGCCCCTCCGCACTCTCTCTTTTGCCTTCAGGATCGTACTCAAAGCACCAGGTTTCATCTCCTATGATATAATTGTCTAAAGTATTATCCTGTTCGTCACTTTCCAATTTTCGCCACTGCAAAATCCTAACACACTTTTAAAACAGCTTTCACGCGCTGTTGCCAGCGAACTGAGACTGGTTTCTAGTGGAAGGCGAAGGTCCGACGATCATTTTCCCACACCAGCCGATTCGGTTGATCGCTTGGCAGACGCTCCGCGCGGGAAGGCTCATTACTTTTCAATCAAACCCTGTACCAGTTTTTTATGTCTCTGGGGTAGTGAGTAATACTATGTTTTTCAATACGTTTTACGGTTCAATAAGAGAGGGCATTGGTACTAGCCTAAATTTTTTTGTTATGTTGGTACATATATTCTTCATATAAACGTGTGTGAAGTTTCATTTCCATCTGTCGATTTAATCTTTGTTTGCAAGCCATTTAGCACCGACGGCTCTTGTCTCTTCGGCTCCGAAACGAGTTCGTGTTCAGAAATCGGCCAAGAAGGGTTTATTTCTGCATTACTTGCAAACTGGTAAAACAATAAATTGTGAATATTATTGTAACCTTTTAGACTAGCTGAAGGAAACAATTCCTGAAAAAAGATCCAGTTTGCAAAAGAAAAAAAATATTTTTCATCAGGACAATGCAACGTGTCACATGAGCAATAGCTGAAATCTATGAGTTAAAGTTCGAACTGTTGGAGCATCTACCGTAACCAACAGATTTGACCACACCGACTTCCATCTGTTTCCAGACCTAAAAGAATTCTTGCGAGGAAAGCGTCTTTCATCAAGTTGTGAAGTCATAACAACTATGGAAGCATATTTTGCAGTTCTTCCAAATACTCACTTCCGGGAAGGAATTCATAATTTAAAACCTCGTTGGAACAAGTGTGTTGATGTTCATGGAAGCTATACTTAATAATAAATTTTGTTTCATAAAACTTAGTTTTCCTTATAGAAACGAACTTATTGAACAACCTAGTGTTCCTTCAATCACAGCATCAAAAACTGATTTTCTATTTTTCAGCCTTGCCGCTGCTTTCTATGAAAAATCTATTTTATATCCATTTATAAGTAGATTTCGTCTTCTCTTCTTGCTCATAGAGAAGACGTTCTACGAATGATGGACTGTAGTTTAGAGCTCAATATATACAAGCTTCACAGCTGACTATTCAGATGAGTGTTCTAAAGTGACCATTTACCGTAAGTACGCAATTACCAATGCTTACTGCGTCGTCATGCACACATACATACCCATATATTTCTATTGTTGTTGTCAATTTGTCACTCTGAAATTCTATAAAATCGTTCTTTCCTTTGTTAGTGACTAAATCTTTCTTACACTTGAAGCACAAACGCATCTGGATGCGCCATTTTTCGCTTTTGTTGTTGCCATACATTTCTTAATTTTTTTTTTTATATTTTATATCTCTTTGTTATGTGTGCAATTTGTTGCAACTCTTGGATTCATCCGCTGCATTCCGTTGCATTGTCATAAACAATTTCACTCGATAAAAAAAAGCAGCCAAGTGGCTTTTGTTGCTGATATGTATCGGTGTAGTCGTATTCATGTAATACTCATACATACACTCGTATCTAAGTATGTATGTGTGAACATTTGCGTATAAATCATGCCGTCTGTCGCACGCTTGCGTGTGGAGCGTGACACTTGCCAGTTAAGCAGCTGTCACTAACGCTAATGCATACGCGGACGATGATTGGAGCAGCAAAATGCTTTGCTTTATATGAGAACCTTTGTTCGAAAGCGTGAGTTGAACAAGTCAATACTGCGGGCACACCCACACATGCACACACTCGCGTTGATATATGAAGCTTGAGTATTTCTTAGACACATACCAGCTTGCTCAAAAAGTTCCCGGAATATATTCAGAAAATTCAAAATACAGAGTTTATTCTTCAAAAGTGGTATTATCGCCTTCAAAGTACTCCCCATCAACTGCTACGCACTTATCCCAGCCTTTTATCCAACTCTCGAAACATTTCTGGAACTCAGTATACTATAGCTACCAGAGCCGTATTCGATATTTCCATTACTGCCTTTCGGCTGCTAAAACGCGTTCCCCATAGTGATTTTTTAACTCGATCAAACAGAAAAAAATCACAGGGGTCTATATCAGGTGAGTTCGATGGCTGTTGGATGGAGTTCGTTTCATTCTTGGTCAAAATCCATGGAAAATGATGGCATTATCCGACGACGGCCCACGAGTTGTTTTTCCACCAATCCCTTCTTTTTTGTCGAATTGCTTCACTTAAATGTCCGATGTCACCCAAAAAATAATCCTTATTAACTATCTGACCTTCTGGCAGAAGTTTGTGGTGTACAATCCATACAATCCATTGTAGATAGTTCATAAAAACCATGAGTATTGCTTTCTTTTTTGACTGACGACAAAAGACGTTGTTTTTTTGGTCTTAGTTCATTCCTTCATTCGGAGCTCTCCACTCACTCACCTGAGGTCTGGAATGTATGTCGTACCCATAAACCGACGTCTTGTCTTCAGTAATGATGCGTTTAATGAATGTTGGGTCGGATTCAGCTTTGGAAATCATGTCTTTGTCTTTGTAATGTGTTGATTTGTCACAATTTTTTTATGCTGCGTTTTGGTTTCGGTATGGGAGAAAATGAACTATATTTTGACAATATAATTATTAAAATTCAATAAGAAACAAAAAAACGTTTGTTAAAACTTGTCTACAAGCCGCTTTAGTATAGTTATGAAATTAATATTTTTGAATATTTTTAAATCTTTCAATTGTCAATGTGCAAATAGGGTAAGCATGTCGAACTCCTCTCCTTCATAACTCAACTTCTTCGTAGACCGTCCGGTTGCGATCCAGGCTTTTCAATTGATACCGATTTATTTGAAATGTGTTCAAGAACATCGGATAACCTTACAGTCCCTTCGACAGCTCAGCGTTAATCTGTACTGGGTACCGGAGCAAAGTGGCGTTCAGACTATTGAGGAAGCAGACAAGTGCGTGAAGCAAGTTTCTCCGACAGGACCTTTATATTCGAATCTAAGCATGTTAGCTTTTCTGGTTTCTCTAGGAGCTGATTGTCATAAGGGGAGCAGAAAGTGAAATCAGCTACTAACAGCACTTGGACTTATTTGGACGCAGAATTTACTGCGCTTTCAAAAGATAACTTATGGCTGCGCAGAGTGAATAATCAAGCTACCAGATTGCTGAAAACGAGCAGACAAGTCCGTGAAGAAAGGGTCTTAGAGAAAATTTGAGTAATAGAGTTCATGTGTACAAACCGTGCCGGATTTCCTCTTTTCAAAAATTGAGGAAAGACTGGATTTGCTACTAAAAGCAGCCAATACTCAATTAGCCTAGAATTTATTGAAGCTCTTATACACGAATAATCCGCCTATCACGGCGCACTAATGAAATACTAGGTTAATGGACATAGCAGCCAGCTTCGGAGCGCTGCATAATATTTTTTGCAGGTACCGTTTTCCAGAAACCAAAATCTTTAATTTTCTCTCTGGCGAAGGAAACTCGGCTCAATTGATTTTTTTGATTTATGAATGGCTTCTTTCGTGCTACTCGACCATTAAAGTCCTTTTCACGTAGTACCCGTCGCACTGTTTCGTCGCAACATGATTTGCCCACTTCCTGCTGAATTTCGTTTAGCAGTTTTAGAGACGATAGCATTGGGTTTTCTTATAATTTTTCGAACAATTAAACGCTCATCACGTTCGTCAAAAATTTTATTTGGGGCACTTCGGCCTTTATATTGCACCCGATTTTCATGAACGAAGTGTTCAATGATACCTTGTACTGTAGCACTACTCAAACAAACTATTTCCGCAATTTTTCGCTGCGACTTTCCGCTTTGAAAATGCTTGATGACCAGTTCTCGATGTTCAATCGTAGTACGTCGGCCCATTTTTTTATGTTTTTATATTGTCCACTTGGCGATCACAAACATACCAAACTAGAAATTCAAAATACCGTTAACCAAGCGACTAGCCGCCGCCACAGCATAAACAAGTGCTTGCATGAAATAAGCTGTGAGCAAAGATACCGCATTGTGGTTGCATTTCATCCCGTAGTGTGAGTGGGACTATATTTCCACGAATTCTGCTCTACTCGTTATGTTACCAAATCATTTAACTAAATATTTACATTCACATTTTTTTTATTGCGACAATTTTTCATTCTGCAATAATTTATTCATAGACTGAAACTGCATGAAATAGCTGTGAGCCACTGTATGTTGTACAGGTCCGCCTGCCCCTATTTGAATATAACTCGAAAAGTTAATGGAATCGCACTATGAAACTTTCAGTTATTGCTGAGCACAGTTTCAGCTATTAACGAAAAAAAATTAAATAATGAATGATAAAAATAAGAAAAAAAAAACTGAGTGAGTCCTTTTGACAAAAGAAAAATAAAAGAAATTTTCACCAAAAATTTTAAACAAAACAAATACATTTTTTCCAACAAACAAAAAAAAAAGATTTTTAAAGAATATATTTTATCAAAAAAAATTTCAAAAAATATTAAAAAGAACTGCAGATAATAAACTTTAAAAACTCCACACAAATTTTTTCAGCATTGAATAATTCCCAAAACTATTAAATTTTTTCTAAAAATCTTATAAATCTTACATTCTTATAATTCTCGAATCTACAAATAAACCAATTTTCAACAAAAATTTAAGAACAAGTCCAAGCAACTTGGATCACTTGACATGTAATCGCTTAGCAGCTACTTGTACGCTCAGTCTCTTTGCTGCTAACTTAACCTAATCTACCCTTAATCAAGTGGTGCAAGCTTTCAAGATGGAAACGTCCAGTTGACCTCATTAAAGCAGTTCCTGAATAGCAGTGGCAGATAGCAGAAAACCAAAAGTGCGCAAACCTTATCGATCTAACAGACAAGCATACAAATTCATTTAGGAGATTACAGCAGATAGCGAAAATACATACTCGTACATATATTATATATGCATGTGTGGATTAAGCTAATTATTTATTAATTTTTTTTCTTTTTCAATTATTTAAAGTACAATTATTTATTGATATTTCTCCAAAAAAAAATATGTATCTTCTTTTATGTACTTAGCATTGACATACAAATTTACAAAGCTGACCTTGTTCCCAAAATCGAAATCTTGAAATCGCAACCTCGACAGTGGCCCACACACACCCAGCATTTTGACACCTCAATGGCACACACCTAATTACTCATTGCACCGTGGTGAAATTTTGTACGGAAAAGGTAACAGTAACATAATTTTTTTTGCGAAAATAATTGTAATCCCATGAAATGTAGTGTAAATAAAAGTCTGTGGGTAAATATTTATACGCACGCAGCTGACGTTATTGAATTGGTAATATCCAAATGAATGCCTATGTAGGTCGCTCAATATGAAATGTACGTTTCTCATATTATTTGTAAAAGTACGAATAGTGTGATAAGGCTTGTGAGCAACAGATATTGTGAGTTATCAAACTATGAGTAAGTAACGTAATTTATTATATAAAAATTCAAAAAATAATTAGTTTCGTTGTCTAACCTTACGTCTGTTTCCTTTACACTTGAAGATTACTTGAGTTAAGCTGAAGCGTTCTAGAGAAAATGTTTATTTCAAGAGTGCCACATCCCCTATTCAACTTATATGATCAGTTTGACTCTTTTTTATTTCCACTACTCAAGTTCCCCTGTGATCTGAAAACAGCCTAAAAGTCAAAAATGGGTAATATAGAGCAAAAATTGTATGGCAAGTGTGGTCTTCATGCTACTTGAAACAGTTCGGCTTTTATCTAAGGGTAAAAATGGGTAAAGTGCCAAACTGCATATTAATTATTTACTTATACGAGCGCCACGAATGGGCACTAAATTTTCATCCACATAGGTGAAGACGTAAATCTGAAAATAGTGAAGATAGGTGCTATTATGGTCTAATCGATATATCGGCACACTTTCCAAAAAAATCGATTTTTGATAAAGTTTTTACACCGTTAAAAGAACTGATTAAAAACCTTATCTTGTGGGATTACCGAAACACAATGACACATAGAAAACAAACAAAAAAATACACAAAACTAAAAAATCAAGGATATCAAATCACATTTAATTCCCCTTTTTAATATCTTTGTATATTTATACTTCGCTTATATGAGGAAAGCAAATTATTTTATTTATGTTTTTTTCCTGTTTTTTTCGAAATTTCTACGAAATTTTGGTCATATTTCTTTTTTGTAGGCGTCATAATTTTTCTTCTTCTTAACAGTTAGAGGCAATATTCACAATTGACTTCGCTTAGCTACCAGATCAGCAAATTGAGTAGTCACTTTGAAGATTTCGATACGCCATACAATTTAAGTCTTGCCACGAAGATATACAAAATAATTATGTTACATTGCTGACCCGGATAATGTACGAATACCGATTGCTTTAGCTACGTGCAAATTATTAATAGAAAAACACTCAACAATCACCCTTTTGCCAAATATGCAGCCAAACTTTGTCAGAGTGGACCCACGGACGTACAAAATCGCTACTTAATCTTACGAGACAGGATATGAGAAACACGATGCAAATAGACTAGGGGTACCACATAATAACTTTCGTCGAAGCTGTCAAGATATTGAAGAAGAGGAAACTATGGAACAGCTCCTGTGTAGATGCATTGCTCTATACAGAAAAAGGCTTCTCACGCTGGGATTCGGCAGCATTGAAGAGCTCTCACAAGTAGGGATGCCCAAATTCTCCACTCAACCTAATCTACACTGCTGGTGAGTTGCAACAAAATCGACTCTAAATTAGATATGACTGGTGATGAAAGATTGGTCACTTGTGACAGTTTCATGTAAAAATGATCGCTTTCGAAACCGGTGAGTCAGCGTAAAAGATGGTTAAGTCCGGATTGATGGACACAATGGTTTTGCTGTGTGATTGATGAAATTATGGGCTCATCTAAATAGTATGGGCCTCTCCCTCACATTTTAATTCAGGGCTGTATTATTAACAATTGAATTATATGAAGGAAGCGATCACCCAGAAGCGGCCAGTTTTAGCTTTTAAGAGAGAAATATTAAAGATTATTATCTATCTATTATTAATAAGAAATAATGAGAACAACATCAGGCCGTTCACATAGAAAGTGGCTCATCAGAGCTTAGTTTGGAAGTTTTTTCTATCCATCTTATATTGCGGACGTGGCGTCAAGTGACTACCAACTGTTTCCGTCTATGACGAATGATTTTGCTGGTGAAAAATGCCCCGCAAACGAAGCATCTGAAAAATGGCTGTGTGATAATGTTTTTTTGCCAATAGGGCCCCGGATTTCTGGGAGACGGCATAATGAGCCTCCCTTCAAAATGGGTATTATTCATTGTTCGGCATTCAGTTATCGAACAAAAATTATGAATTTTTTTTAAGTTACTCACTTACTTAAGGGGTTACAGCTAGAAGGCCGAAAAAATGCAAATTTTCCAGAATTTTTTCTGAGAAAACTTTTAAATTTATTGATCTAAAAATTTGTACACATATTATAATTATCTTTTAACTGTATTTTAAGACTTAGTATTAGTAAAAATATTTATTTGGAAAGAAACTACAGCTGATCTCCGGGAGCTCCTCTCAAAGAAGACCGTTTGCGGTGACCACTATATCTCTAAACTGGATCTTCTGGAATTAAAAAACCAACAGATTTCGTTAAAGTAATGTTAAATCTAGTAATTAATAGAGGGAATAGGCAAAATAAATTTTTTTGACAAAGTGGCGGTTTCTCAAACAAAATTTGACCAAAATTTCGGCCTTAAATTGCTTATAAAAAATTTGTATCGGTGAGAAAAAATCTTCGATTAATCACTAAAAAATATATTTAACAAGTTTGGACTAAAATTTGAGACTAATGGGTTTAGCCGTTTTCGAGTAATGTTGGTCACCGACTTTGAAAACACTATTTTTAAAAAACGCGTTTAAAGTTTTCCAAGTAAGCGCTGCCATTCCGGCCTTGTACTTTGGAACCCTCTGAAACGCCTTGGAACGATATTAAATTTTCTGTGTGTATTCTTAAATAAAGGGTTTTCCAATAAGAGGTGTTATTTTGATATGAATGAATAAATGAATAAAATGAATAAATAGCGAAAAATAACATCAGGCAAATGACCACCACAACCACGCTTACAGGTCAATATCCTTTTCATGAAATTTTCCATAACCGAATTGCAAAGTGGCTGCCCTATGTCCTCAATAGCCTCACGAACTCCATCTTTAAGGTTTTGAATGGACCCTGAGCTGTTGGCTTAGACCTTCTCTTCCACATGCCCCTAAAGAAAAAAGTCACAAGGCGTTAAATCACAAGATCTCGGTGGCCAATTGTGATCACCTCTTCAAGAGATAACACGGTCTGGAAACCGTAAAAGATCAATGGTTTCGTTGCTTGTGTGGTACGCAGCGCCGTCTAGTTGAAAGTAAACGTTGTCCATAAAAACAACAAAATTAAACAGCTGTATTTTGAATTTCGGTAAGGATTCGCGTGTTTCTTTTACTCTTTGATTTCCGAGCCCAGTCCGGGTTGTACAGTTGCATTGTCGAAATATTCCTTCAGTACGCATCAGCTCTGACTCATAGAAGAAATCTGAGATTCCTTGTTCAGTAACACTACTTTTCTTACGTATTTTTAAAAGAAATATTTCAAGGGGGAAGCCTCAAATGTAGAAGCCTTTTTTTCGATAATTTTAAAATATAGTATCTTAAGAATATACTGTGAAATTTTCATGCCGAAATTCTCAATATTATAGCTTCTACAGCCCATTAACTAGGTAGAAAGCGGTCCGCGCGCTCCTGCATCTCAAAATTTAAACTCATTCATCTCGAAACTGTATGTTTTAATAACTGCTCGTATTGTAACTCAAAAAGTTATAAACCGATTTGTTTGAAGTTTGGTGAGGCCTTTCTGTACATTACTATCGGAAGGATAAACCTAAAATTTCAGATATTTCGCGTTGAGAAACTACTTTTTGGGGTAAAATAGCCCTAAATTCTGACTTTTTTGCAAAGGCTTGTGTTATAATTAATTTTATACTTGTTTTTAAATTTTGTAGGTTCATCCTTTCCGTTAGAATGTTATAAAAAAACCAATTTCATTTTTTTGTTCCAGATCGATAGATTAAGAGTAGTACCATAAATAGAGCACTTCGTGACTTCGCGCCGTAGGCAGCCGACAAGAAATGATCCTGAGCCGCCATTTTGAAAAAAATTGAAAACAAATTTTTTTTTGTGCTCTCAAAAGGTTAAATAAAGTTTTGTTACAGCTTCAAAATAATATAATTATTTTATCACCTTTAAAAATATGTTTAAAAAATGACCAGTTTTGAGGCTTCTACATGAGGCTTTCCCCTCTTATACCTACAGCTCTCTAAATTTTATAAGTTAAGTGGAGTTTAGGCTAATAAAGAGCGCTCTGCTCTCATCCTATTTATTTATATTTTACTCGTTGTCTGATATTCCCCATAACTTCCATCATATTCCTACAGCATGCGCTATCGATGCATGCCCGAATTCATGTCCTGATATGATTTTAGCGATGAAAATGCAGTGATCGCTACCTCCTGTGCTGCAGAGATACATTGGAAGACTTCTTCTGAGATTATAAAATATAAATTTATTAACAACTTCCGCTTACCTTTGGAGCATACAGTAATCTGGTGCTGATTTTTATTTAATTTATTTATTTAGAGCTCAGACTTTTTTCTTTTGATATTCAGTATTAATTATTTCTGCGCCACTTTCTTTTATACGTTCAGCTGTAAATTGCTCGAGCATCACAATATTTGTGCCAAACAAATAAATTTCTGCAATTTCTCAAAATATGAAAATCCATTATTAAGGTCAG
This sequence comes from Anastrepha obliqua, assembly GCF_027943255.1. Lineage (NCBI taxonomy): Eukaryota > Metazoa > Arthropoda > Insecta > Diptera > Tephritidae > Anastrepha > Anastrepha obliqua. The sequence continues at coordinate 10,357,781 of NC_072896.1, read as the reverse complement.
TGTGCAAAAATGCAAAATCGTGAAGGAAAGCAAAAATTAAACAAATTGTTCGCAACACATAAATTACAAGCAAAATAAATGTTAAATTAAAATACCAATGCATTAAATTCGGAAAACAAATAAAACATCAACAAACTGACATTTTGACAGCCAAACTTCGTCACTGTTTGAAGAAAATAAAGCACCGGAAATCACACGAATTGCAAGTGAAATGGCAGCGGAAAAAATCGCGTGCCGTTTGGAAACAAAAGCGTAAAGGGGAAAGCAAAACAAAACAAAACAAAGCAAATGAAGTAAAAGTAATAATAACAACAGCAAATAAATACGTCACAGTTGAGCTTGAAACGTTGTACAAGCAATAAAGCGGAAACCGCGTCGAGAGTGAGAGTGCAAATGCGCAGCACAATGAAAGTATGTCGGTATGTGGGTATGTATGTAGGTAGGCATGTTTGTATGCGCCTTACACTGGCTTGTGTGAATTGTTAGAAATCCGCTTTTGGCGTAGTAGCTCGTTTCATTTTTGACATAACGCCTTGACATTGATCGTATCAACAGCTTTGTGGCGGCATCAAAGTCAAGCAATTAGTGTCTTATCGTGTGAACGTGTGGATAAGTGTATGTGTATAGGTATCTATATCTCATATACAAGCAAGTGGTGGTTTGATGAATGACTTTATGAGTTGATATTTTGTTATAATTGATTCTATTTATAAGCTGTCTATTTATAACCATTTTATCTTGTAGCCATTTTGTAGGCAAGAATACTCGTAGTAAGAAGGAAGCAAAAAGTTGCTAAACAATAATTAAATGAAAAAACTCCTCACAGCGTCGATTTCTAGCTCATTTCTTCTGGGGAATTGAACCTCTTTCTAGGACACTCTTTTCGAACCAAATAATTATTCATTTTTTATCGTTTCTCTGGTTGCAAAGAGTAAATGTGAAAAAAATTGATTTTGGTCAGTTGCATTTAATTTGTCATAACTCACTTTTCAGTCTGATATGAGCACTCTTTAGCTAATATTTTCGTAGAGAAGTTGTATTTTAAATATTTTCCGAAGTCAATTCTGAAAAATTTTGAAAAATTCCTTATTTTTTGTAATTTCAACGTTTATTACTCACAAAACTCTATTCCGATTGTCATAAAGAGGCGGAATACTAAGTTATTCAATAAGACTTGCAATTCGATAAGAGAAACATAATTTTATGGTTTGAAATACAATTTATTATTCGGTAAAGTCTGTTGGTCGCCGTAGCCAAATGAGTTGGCGCGTGACTACCATTCGGAATTCACAGAGAAGTCGTTGGTTCGAATCTCGGTGAAAGGAAAATTAATAAAAACATTTTTCTAATAGCGGTCGCCCCTCGGCAGACAATGGCAAACCTCCAAGTGTATTTCTGCCATGAAAACGCTCCTCATAAAAATATCTGCCGTTCGGAGTCGGCTTGAAACTGTAAGTCCCTCCATTTGTGGAACAACATCAAGATGCACACCACAAATAGGAGGAGGAGCTCGGCCAAACACCCAAAAAGGGTGTACGCGCCAGCTATATATATGTATATATAAAGTCTCCCTGAATATCAATACACTTGTTCTAACCAGATTCCAATTTATGAATTCTATCCTGTTTTGGCCTTATAATTTGATGAACAACGCTTTCCACGCATGCATTTTTTTAAGTATGGAAACAGATGGACGTCGCCAGAGGCCAAATCTGTTTAATACGATTGATGCTCTAACAATTCGAACTTTAATTCATGGAATTCAGCCATTGTCAAAATGCTCTTGTGACACGATGCATTCTCCTGATGATAAATAATTTATATCTTTCTCGAACTTGGTCATTCACGATTTTTTTCTGAATATTCATAAGTAGTCCACAAATAAATTCCATTCACATCACTTTCGGGACACGAACTCGTGTCGGAGCCAAAGAACCAGGTTCACAACACTATTTAGCTTCTAGTTTGGGTTAGGATCATGGGGAAGACCCTAGTTTCATCCATTGTGATGAATCGTTGCTCAAAATCTACTTTATACTTTCGAAAATGCTCAGAATGTTGCTGAGAAAGTCGCATTCGAATGTAGGTATGAGATGCTTAGGGCTTCTACTAAATCTCTTTCAGCCACTCCACGATTTTTCAATACCATATATATATATATATATATGTAATGGAGTGTTTGGGTGAGCTACTCCTCCTATTTGTGGCGTGCGCCTTGATGTCGTTCCACAAATGGATAGATCTACAATTTTAAGACAACTCCGAACGGTAGATATTTTTTCATGGCAGAAATACACTCGGAGGTTTGCCATTGACTGCCGAGGGCAACCGCTATTACAAAAAACTTTTTCTTCATTTTGGTCTTTCACCGAGGTTCGAATCTAGGTTCTCTCTGAATTCCGAATGGTAGTTACGCACCAACCCATTCAGCTACAGCGGCCGACTGCACCCACTATTAAGACATCAACAGTCACTTCACAGTCCGAAAGCAACTGTTTGGTGTGCATTGTCAAGCAGTGGAATAATTGGTGCATGCGGAATGATTATTTTCTGCCAGTAATGATAGAACATCCGTCTTTCAGTAAACCCACATATCATAGTTTCTGAAATATGGCGCCACGCCGCAGACAGTCACAGATACCATGGCGATACTGCGAGTTTCTTTCACTAACAAACTGAGAAGCCATGTCGGTGACATATACTGGCCACCCATGTCACCCGATCTTACCATTTGCCACTATGAACTTTTTATTGAGGGAGTACCCCAAAAGTGAGCTCTAGCTTTAAATTCCTAATTCTGCCACCGGACTTGCTTACCTACTTTTGTGGCACTCACACGGTAGTGTGGTCAAATCCAAAATAGCGCGCCAGCTGTTTCTGGCCTACGCTCGCCTGTGCCAGTTATTAGATGCGCAACTAAGTTCTCTCTGTTTTTTTGATGAAAATACAACTTTATTCTGAAAATATGGTTACAAGTGAATCATTGAAAGTATTGCCCATCGCTGGCTACTACTTTTTCCCATCTTTCTGGTATATCTCGTATATCGTCGCGGTAAAACTGTTCATCTTTTAATCCACTGATCAAGCCATTTTTTGATGTCTTCATATCAATGCCATCGATCGGAATAGGTGATAATCGGATGGCGCAATATCTGGAGAATATGGCGGGTGGAGTAGGATTTCCCATTTCAGTGTTTCCAGGTAGGTTTTAACGAGCTTGGCAACGTGAGACTGAGCGTTCTCATGCTGTAGAATACCTTTTTTATGCCTCTCCGCGTATTGCGGGCGCTTCTCGCGCAGTGCTCTGCTCAACCGCATCAGTTGAAGTCGATACCGATCCCCAGTGATGGTTTCGCTTGGTTTTAACAGTTCATAATAAATAACACCAACTTGGTCCCACCAAATATGATACATAGCATAACCTTCGCAGCGTGAATATTCGGCCGAGGCGACGACGTAGAAGCATGACCGGGCACTCCCCATGACTTAATTTTCTTTGGATTGCTGTAATGAATCCATTTTTCATCATCCGTCACGATGCGATGAAGAAAACTATTCCTTTTTTGTTGCTGGAGCAGTTGTTAGACAGGCGAAAAAACGACGTTCAACATCCCTTGGTTTTAACTCATAAGGAACCCAAGCCCCCTGTTTCTGAATCATTCCCAAAGCATGCAATCGCTTGGAAATGGATTGGCGGGTAACTCCTAATACTAAAGCAAGCTCTTCTTGCGTTTGACACGGATCCTCATTGAGCAATGCCTCCAATTCAGCGTCTTCGAAGGTTTTCGGCCTTCCTTCATGCGCACGGTCGCCAAGGTCGTCAACATTAAAATCACCGTCTTTGAAACGGCGAAACCAATCTCAGGGCGTTGTTCCACTTAAAGCAGCATCTTCATAAACTTTTTGTAGCTCGATGCGCTTCAGCTGCCGTTTTTTCGAATGAAAGAGGAATATCAACACTTGCCGCAAATGACGATTATTCGGCACAAAATCAGACATTTTCACAAAATCAAAAGTATATGATACCAAAACAAAATCACTAATGTGTCGAAGCAGTTTGTTTACCATATGTCTAGGCTTGGTTTATGACGTTTAGGTTATGTTAGAATTGACAAGCACACACTGCAGGCAGCATCTATTGACAAACAGCGGGAACTTAGTTGCGCAGAAATAAATAGTAGAAATACCGAGTGCTGACAAGTTCAGCAGCACTTGGTCCTACCAACGAAGATTTGCCTTTCTCCTTCTCGTCTTTCTTTTTGCAGTATCATGTCGCAGATCTTTATGTAGCTGAAACAGTTCGCTGCTCCACTGCAAACGGTATTCCTCACTAACGAGGTGCGAAAGCTCCCAAAACTTTCATATCTGCTGTTGACATCATCCATGCTTTTCCATCATATAGCAGAACGGTCCTTTGAGAGAGAGAGCTCTACTTCTCAATTGCCTACTGAGCCCAAAAGAACACCTATTGGTAAGAGTGTTGATAAGAGTTATTCTCCGCTTGATCTCCAGGCTGACGTAATTTTTGTTGTTGATGCTGGTCCCGAGGTAGACAGAGACCTTCACAATTTCGAATTGCTGGTTGTAAACGCAGATGAACCAAGACGCGAAGACTCCTTGTCTGTCGACAGCAGGTACTTTGTTTTGCCCTCATTCACTGTAAGACTCACATTGCACGCCACTGACTTTAAGCGGGAGTATGCAGAGCCACCGAACACCCCGTAGATATGTATGTATATCTTTAATAAAAATTATTACCATGCAAAACTATGGTACTACAAATACGAGCAACCATCAACCGGAAGAGAATCTCTCTTAAAACAACAGAGAAATTTTCTTGACTCGTAAACGGAAATAAATTTATTTTATTCAATGCTCAAATACAATATTTGACTGCTACATTACAAAATGATGAGCTATTGCGCTTCACATGCTTTAATATGCATTAACATATACAAGTGCATGTGAGTATGTATGTAGAAAATGATTTCGCACAAATTGGCTAGCATTCACGATAAAAAAAAATAAACAAAAATTCGCTGTAAGAAACCAAATAAAGAAATAAAAATAATTTACTTGTTTTAATTGGCTGGCGAGGCGTGGAGTCCGTGAAAACCGTTAAAAAAAATCGACAACAACAAAATAGTAGAGAGCTCAATTGACTGCTTGGCTGACACTGGATTAACTGCAGACTTCCTGTTGCAGCCAAATTAGTGCGTATCGGCGATGCAAGTGGCCGCTCGCGGCAGAGGCATAGCCAGCGACAGCGACAGCCTCAGCCTAACCAGCCCCGCTTAGTCAGCCAAGTGTGAGTGTTCGCACGAAATGCCTGTAAGTAAGGCGATCGTGAAGATTGCACTAGCAACATGCATTAATTAAGAGCAACAGCAAATACGGAAAACGGGGGGAAAAATGCTACAAAACATAGCTTCCTTATTGTGTTCAAATGAGTTGGCTGCAGTGAGATTAAGATTAATAAAAATAATAAATAAGTAAAAAAATAATAAAAATAATCGTTTACATGCCGCAAAATAATTTTGGTTTCTTTCTGACAAAAGAGCAACGAAAAACTAAGTAGAAAAATATTACACTTTTTCGAGTGTTTAAAAATATTTCGCTGCACTCGGCTAAGCTGCTGCTATCTACAAGAAAAAGTTGCAGTACAAACCTGCATATGTATCAACTTACATTGTATTTTGGCGCAGTTTTCCATTTTTCCTTTGTTATTTTTTTTTCTCTCTCTCTATGCATGTGAAATCATAATACCCGTAGTTCCTATTGTCGGCGCACTCAAGCGTTGTTAACAGGTGCCAACTATGGGTAATCAATGTCGTGCGGCATTACAAACCGTATTACGTAGTGTATGCTATGCAATTAGCAATTACTGTACAGTTATAGGCAACTAATTAACAACGTTAAGCAGGTAGTCACAACTGTTGGTGCAGGTCAAGTTTTAAAAATAACATTGCGCAGCAGCCAAAAAAAGACAAGAATGCGGTATAACAATTGTGAAAGCGGATAAGCTATAGAATATTGAACCACTAGCCTTTTTGTTTCTAAATGTAACAATTTTTATTTGCAGTCCATTGAAGTCCTCCCAATTTGGTCTCAAAGTGATCTAAATTATTAGAAAAAATTCACTTACCATTAATATTTTCTTCACGAATCTATAATAGAATTGGATGGCGCATATTTTTGTGAAACATTGTAATACAATATTTCTTACCCTTCTGGGTTATTTTGACCCATATTTCTAAAAATCGTAAAAATATGAAGTTTGCAGTGTCAATGTAGGGCTAAAATGCTCCGTTTTTGATAATAAGCGTCCAGGACGCCTGGCAAACGTGGTTACCGAGGAAATCATTCAAAAAGTCCACGACATGATTCTCTCTGATCGACGAACGAAAGTACGCGAAATAACAGAGTGCCACGTTAGGACCTTGAGCTTGTTGTTTGTGCGTTCGAGATGGGTCGAGGAATGTCTGGCTTCTCTCTCTCGATTGCATGCGAATACTTCGCTACCAAGCTCATTTGGGTTACCGGTCACAGCGGCATAGAGGGGCATTGCTGAGCTGATGAGCTGGCTAGGCAGGGAACTTTGGAGACGGTTTCGTTGCACAGTGGGAGGATTGGGGTTCCCTTGAGAACCTGTGGTCTGTTTCTGGAAAGATGGACGTCGCGAACGCTGGGCTAGTGCACAGACGTGCAAAGTCAGGAGATCCTTCTGGCCACGGGTAGATTGGGAGCACTCGAGGGAACTCCTAAGGCTAAAAAAGCCGCAGCTCTCGAATTTGGTGGATATCAGACATTGTGCGTTCGGTGTCCATGCGGTGAGACTTGGGATTTCCTCAAATCCATTCTGCAGAAGCTGCCTGGAGGATGAGGTGAAATCATTTCAGCGCAGTCTTCTCAGCTGCCCTGTTCTTGTCTGCAAAAATTTAGACATTTGGGCTCTCACTTTTTCGCTAAACCTGCGAATAAATCATACATCTGGAGAAGTTCATCAGTAGCTTTATGCGGCTAATAACGAACGTGTAAATTAACCCCCGCCGGCGACGTCGTAAGTGCATGGTCATCATTCTCTAGTACCAAGGTCTCTTCTTCCCTCCCTTCTCCTTTCCCCTGTACGGTATCACAAGCCATTTAACCTAACCTAACAAGGGCAATTAATATTTTGCATGATGAGTTGGCGACGAAAAAAATTTTGCCTGATGGGTGCCGCAATTGCTTACGATGAACAACAAGCGGATGCGGCTGTTAACTTCGAGCGGCTTCGAGTGTGTGGAGCAATTTAAGCGAGATCCAAAGAGTTTTGTGCGAGTTGTCACCGTTGATGAAACCTGGATTAATCATTAAACACCGGAAACTACGTAAAAATGACAACAATGGATTTCTCCCGGTGAATCTGCTCCAAAGAAGGCGAAGACCGTCCCATCGGTCGGCAAGGTCATGTCAACGATGTTTTGGGATGCGAACGGCGTCATTATCATGGATTTTTTAGAAAAAGAAAGAACGATCACTGGGCTACTACAATGAGTTATTGGACCGGTTGCACAAAAAATTGAAGGAGACACGGCCGCATTTGGCGGAAAAGAAGGTACTTTCACCACGATAACGCACCAGCACTTTCGCCCGGAATTGTCACCGCCAAACTGCATGAATTGCGTTATAAATTGCTGAAGAGACCCCCGTATTCACCCGATCTGGCTCCCTTGAAAAAAAAAAATTTTGAAAAAAATGGGGTCTTCATTTCTAACACAGGTACTTATTGAGCCTTCTTTGTAGAAAGGTGGCCGGAAAAATTAAAACTTAGGGTTCCCTTATAAAGAAATGTAAATGCTACTTAATGCAGTTCGCGTACGTTTTTTTACAAAATGAGCCCCACGTATGAAAAATGATTTGAAACAGTGATCCTATGTACAGCCCGTCACCAAAAATGTCACATGCATCTGCAGCAAAATATTTGAAGAAGTCAGAGAAGGTCCTAAATAAATGGGTGCAAGAATAAATGGGTGGTTGGAAGAACTAATCAATCTTGGATTTTACAACAACGCAACGAGTCCAAACAACGAAGCTCAAAGTGCCTAACGTGGAAACAGCACAATGGGATTGAAATGTTGGATTGGCCTTCACGTCGTCTGATGCCAACTGTAATGAAAATTTTTAGCCAGAAGTTAGCGAAAATTCAAAGCAAAACAAATATGGACGGTCCAACAGTTATCAAGGCAGCTTCGGCTGATTTGGAGCCGACTACTTCCACAACGTGCGCAGAAATTAACAGGAAATGGCTTTTCTGCCACCTGAAAATCTTTCTCTTAAAAAACATTCCCTCTTCAGAGTGGCCATAAGACTGAAACGTGCACCGTAATCGGGGGACTAACAATCAGACCTATGACGTGATGGGCACTTTTGAATCCCAGAATCCCAGTTTTCAGTGCACTAAAATACATCGAAAATCAGTCCCATGTAAAACACAAAAAGTATTTGGAACTGTGTTATCACTATTTCAAAATCTCAATTTGCTGTATCGAACAAAGAAAATTCTTCCAAAACCTCAATTCTTTACACGGAAAGAAGAAAATTATTTTCATGTCATAAAATTGTTGCATGCACCTATCTACTTATGCGTCGGCTGCCAGACATAAGCGCTGATGAGGCTGTTAAATACACAGCTTTCGCATCTAACAGCCACCACTGAAGGTTTTCAGGTCTGGGTCGGCTGATGGCTGACAGCCGCGTGCACGAACTTGCAATGCCTTTCGTTTGCAGTTAATTCAGTTTATTTATCAATTTTATGCGCTGACTGACTGACTGAATGACTAACTGCATTTACGTATGTGTGTGTGCACGCTTATTTGTACCTCGCTGACTTTTATGTAAATAGCAAAGAAGAGTGAAAGTGATGACGGCAAGATCGGTAGCAGCAGCAGCAGCAGGAGCAGCGGCAGTGACAGCGGAACTGTGCCAGTGCCAGTGCCAGTGAAAATTAATAAATGAGTATTTATAAATATTTGTATGTGCGTGCATACTTTTTGGTTTGAGCTTTCAACATAAACAACAGCAACAACAACTGCATCATCCGCAACATCATCACTGCACATATCAATGGCAACAGCAGCATAAGTCAACGCAACAGTCAGAAGTCAGCAGTCAGTCTGGTCGAGGTGCTAAATACACTTGCCTTTTTTCTTGTTGTTGTTGCCATAAGCATTCGATTGCGTTTGCTTTTATTGTTGTTGTGCACGCATTTATGTAGCCATATGGCAACATGGCGCGTGAATGCGTTCAAGCGCGTGCAAGTGAAATTTTCCATACGGCACTGTTTACTGACTCAAAAACAAAACAAAAAACAACAGCAAAAACAAACGGTGAACTTGCAACATGCGTACATGCATGTGTGTTTGTGTGAAGCTATGTATGGTGCCACAGCAATAGCAACAACAACCTAATGCATTACGCACACAGCCTCTTTCCGCTTTCTTTGCCTGCTAGCCAGTTTTAGTCGCTGTTTTGATGCTTAAAAAAAAAAATCGAAAACACTTTCCACATAAGTTTGTTATTATTTTTTTATTTATATTTTTTTTCAAAAGCTACATGCTCTGTTTTTTGTTATTGCTTTATTGCTATGTTGTCAGTGTTAATGCTGTTACACCACCTACTAAATGTGGCATTGTTGTTTTGTTTTATAAAGCAATGCGCCTGTCTAACTGTTGCAAGTTGCCTGCCACCTCCTCCGCCGCTACCGCTTCCATTTTTTCGTTCGCTGCTTGACTCTTAACTCACTTTGCCGCACATTCATTTCGTTTATGTTATGAGTGCTGCCGCTATACCTCTCATCTCCGTTGCTTGGTACAAAATTTTCCTCATTTTATGTTTTGCATTTTTTTCGTAGTGCGTAAACACGCATGACAGCGCACAGTGGGTCGGTAAAGGCGGGAAGTGAAGCGCGAAATAATGTAATTACCTTCCACTACATATTACATTACTCATTACCCAGTCGCCTCTCTTAAGTATTTCCATTTTATAAATGTTGTTATTTATTTCAATTGTTTACATTATTCTTCCGTGTGCGTATGAGGAAAGAGTTGCATTTGGAGTTGCGTTTTGGTTCGCCGATTGGGTAATTTATAAATTTCACATTCACACTCGGGTGTAGGTATGCAAAGGGTGATCGGATTGGAGGCACTTTTTACAATAGAGGTTTCTTGACAGATCACGTGCGACTACTGTCAAACGAAATACATAATTTTTTTCAGTATTCATTGAGATTTCAGCATCAAAAGACGTACGCCTCAGCAACTTCACAAAAAATCGTACAATTGAAAATTGAATTGAAAATCGACGCTCTGTGAGGAGTGTTCATCGCGAGCTCAGGTCAACGGATGGTGTACATAACCGTCCAATTGAACGCACTATTCGGCAAACCATCACCAATGTTCTCAATTTTATTCTTACATTACTGGATGATACTCGATCGACTAGACCACACGCAGTCCAAAGTGAAGAGAATATTGCGGCTGTAAATAAAAGTTCTGCCGAAAACACGGAAGAATCGATTCGGCGCCAATCTTAAAAACTTGCAAAGATATTGGTTTGAAAACATATAAAACGCAGGTAGTCCAAGTTTTGAAGCCAGCCGATCTTCCAAAGCGTCATAATTTCAGTCGTTGGACTCTTGAAAAACCAGCAGGAAAATCCGCATTTTGTTCAGCGATGAGGCCCATTTTTGGCTGAATGGCTACGACAAAAGGCAAAATTGCCATATTCGGGCTGAAGAGCAACCCGAAGCCATTCAAGAACAGCTGTCACATCCATTGAAAACAAGCGTTTGGTGCGGCCTATGGCTCGAGGCATCATCGGTCAATACTTCTTAAAAGGCTGGTGCCAATGTAACACTGAACTATACTTCTTAATGCCGGAAATTAAAGCCCGTTCAAGATGCAAGATGACCATGCTCAACACCAGCAGCGCCGTCAGGAGTTGGGAAGGACCTCTCCGAGCCGTTTGATACCAAACGAGGTTTCAGATAGGGTGACTCGCTGTCGTGTGACTTCTTTAACCTGATGTTGGAAAGCATCGTACGCGCCGCAGAACTTAATCGCTCAGCCACAATATTTCATAAGAGCGTACAATTGTTGGCGTATGCCGATGATATCGACATCATCGGCCTTAACAACCGCACTGTTAGTTCTGCCTTCTCCAAACTGGGTAAAGAGAAAAGCGAATGGGTCTGGTGGTGAACGAGGACAAAACGAAGTACCGCCTGTCATCAAACAAACAGTCGGCGCACTGGCGTATTGGCACCCAGGTCACTATTGACAGTTATAATTTTGAGGTTGTAAAAGACTTCGTTTATTTAGGAGACAGCATTAACACCGATAACAATGTCAGCCTTGAAATCCAACGTAGAATCTCTCTTGCCAACAAGTGGTATTTTGGACTAAGTAGGCAATTGAGTAGTAAAGACCTCGCTCGACGAACAAAACTAACACTCTACAAGGCTCTCATCATGCCCGTCCGAACGTATGGCGCAGAAGCTTGGACGATGACAACATCCGATGAAGCGAGGCTTGGAGTGTTTGAGAGAAAGATTCTGCGTAAGATTTTTGGACCTTTGCACGTTGGCAACAGCGAATATCGTAGGCGATAGAACGATGAGCTGTATGAGCTTTACGACGACATAGACATAGCGCAGCGAATAAAGATCCAGCGGCTACGTTGGCTGGGTCATTTCGTCCGAATGGATACAAACGCTCCGGCTCTGGAAGTATTTGATGCGGTACCAGCTGGTGGTAGCAGAGGAAGAGGAAGGCCTCCTCTGCATTGGGAAGATCAGGTGGAGAAGGACTTGGCTTCACTTTGTGTGCCCAATTGGCGCCGTTTAGTACGAGAAAGAAACGACTGGCCCGCTTTGTTAAACTCGGTCAAAATCGCGTAAGCGGTTATCGCTCCAATTAAGAAGAAGAAGATCTCCACAATATTTGGTTCCAACAAGACGGAGGACGGCGCTACTTGCCATACAACCCGTAAAGCAATGGATTTACTGCGTCGTCATTTCGGTGAGCAATTTATCTCTCGCCACGGACCAGTGGATTGGCATCTAAGAACGCGTGTTATCACACCTTTGAACTTTTATTTATGGGAGTATTGAAGTCTAAATCCTGTGTGGATAAATCAGATTCGTTGAGGTAATGGAAGTCAACATTACTAAAGTTATTCACGAGATACCGTTCGAGGTCCTTCAGTGAGTCATTCAGAATTAGAGTTTACGGATGCCCGAATTGAGGACAACATATCAAAGGGATGATTATCTTTGAAAAATGAATGTCCTGAATGATTCTACACGAATATAAAAAATACAGCCTAATCAGTTGGAATTTTTGTTGTTTTATTTCTTTACATCTTTCTTACATCTTTTATATTGTACTTGCAATGCCTCTAAATTAGACACCCTTTTGCATATGTGTGTATATAAATAGCATATTATATGGAGTATGTTATGTTGGTGTTGTTATGTTCATTGCGCATTGCACTGTTGAGTGCTCTGGAAAATTGCTACGCTGGCCAAAATTAAGTACTCGTAAAATATAATAACTGCAGAAAATATTTTAATACCCACAATCAGGTGAAACTGAACTGCCTAAATGAGGAAGGTATTTCAGTATGTGCAGACATTGAGAAAGTTAAAAATACCACAGAATATTGTTTAATTGAAATTGAGCGAAACTTCCGAAAGATTTTGTACTTTTGGTTTTGCCACATTTGAGATCGGATTTTTAATGAGCCATCACCAGTTTCCTATCATACCTAAGAGGGGTTTTCTAATAAGTGCAGTTCGAAGCGGAATAAAGCAAGCAGTGCGCGAAGTATTAATGAAATTCCTCACTTTAACTGAAAAACGTTGTGTATTATTTATACGTAATACGAGGGTCGTTTGATAAGTGCGTGCAAAAAAATTCTTAATTGCTTAGGGTAAACCTTTTTATGTTTTTCGACAAAGTCTCCTTTCAGTCTTCATCCAACGATGTTTAAGTTTGTTGATCTTTTCCAAATAATAGGATTTGTTCATGTCTGAACAACAGCCATTCATCTCTGCAAGCACCTCCTCGTCCGAATAAAATATTTTTCCCGCCTGACATTTATTTAAATTGGGGAACAAGTACTGTGTAGCCCGAGGGAGCGAAGTTTGCAGAATAGGAGGGATGTGAAACGAGTTGGAGCAATATCTTCATAAATTTTGCGAGGCGCGAGCTGGTGCGTTGTCGTGATTAAAAAGGAAAGTCACTTGACTTCCTCCATTTAGACGAATGCCAAACACAAACGAATAGACCGATTAGGCCGAAACTTGGTGGATGTTCTTTCAAGAGATGCCGATAACTAAACATAATCCCGATACGCGTTAGAAGCCGTATCTCTGACTTTGCATGGACTTTTTAAACGACCCTCACGTATATAATTGGCGCTTACACCTTTTATCCGGTATTTGGCCGAGCTCCTCTTCCTATTTGCGGTGTCGTGATGTTCTTCAACAAATGGAAGATTCTACAGTTTTACGTTGCCTCCGAACACCAGATGTTTTTTCATGAGGAGCTTTTTTCATGAGCGAAATACGAAGATTTGCCAACGTCCGCCTGGTGGAGACCGCTACTAAAGGGTGGTTAAGTTTTAAGGGCCGTTGTTGATTTTGAATAAAATACAATTATTTTAAGAAATTATTATCATTTCTCCTTATTATGGTAACATTAGTATGGTTCAATTACGTATAGAACAAAATATTGGCCAAATGGCCACTGCGGCCTCGGCGGTACACCTCCATCCGATGGTCCAAACTTTCGATGACTCTGAGGCATAATTGAGGTTATATGCCGTTAATGTGCCAAATTATCTTATCCTTTAGCTCTTGAATTGCTTCTGGCCTATCGACGTATACCTTTTCTTTCAAATAACCCCAAAGAAAGAAGTGCAACGGTGTCGTTGACGTTTAGGTATGGTTCACATTCAACATCGGCCTTTGAAATTGAACCACCCTTTACATAGAAAAAAAGTGTTCTGTTATTTGGTGATTCATGCCCGGAGATTCGAACCCGGGTAGTAGTCGCGCACCCACACATTAAGCTACGATGGCCGCATAATTGTTTTGCTATGCATGGAATAAGTACAGGGTGTTCCATATAATTTTTTTTTTCTAATCATATTCTAATTTGATAGTGGCAGCTGTTTTGCCCTAGAAATCGTTACATAAAATCTATATCATATCACTACGGAATGAAATAAATCGGTCTGCACAGGAAAACGTCAGAAAATCCTGCAAAATTATTTCCAAACCCTATGTGGGTTTATTGAAAAGAAATCAAAATCATATTTTCCGATGATTATCGAGAGACCAATGCATCCTCAGAGAGTGGCAGTTTGCTGCTGACTTCTGAATATAACGGTGCCAGACCAATTTTTCTTTGAAAATATTTTTTAATTTATTTAAAAAAATGTTTTTATTATTTTTAAGTTTGCTCAGGGTCAACCCTAAAAAAACTTAAAAATAAAGTAAAAAACAACATTTTTATAGATATTTTTTAGGATTTTTTTCTTTAAGAATATAAAATGCGTTCTTTTTGATTTTATAGTATGTTATTATTGACATCAAATAGTATACAAAAACCATTTTTTTTTGTTGACATATTTTTTTATAGTAGGGTGGCACCAAAGTAAGCGTCTTAAAAAAAAGATATGTGGCTTGTCAACAGGATTTTGGCTCTTCAGGGCATCTGAAACGAAAAAGTTAAACTGATTATTATTCTGCAGACTTGTCATTCTGGCAGTCGCTACATTGGGAAATTTTTTTTTTTGAAAATAACAAAATGGTGGACTTTTGAAAATACCTTTTTTCAAAAGCCCGGTATAAAATCAAAACGATCGCATTTTATTTTCTTCTAAAAAATATCTATAAAAGATTAGTATTTGACCAGACTACTTTAATATTTCTGAAGAGTACTTAACAGAGTAGATTAAATAATATCGAACTGTACCAAATTACGGAAAAGTGAATTTTTTCTTATGGGTCTTCATGGATAATTTTCAAATTAAATTAAATTCCAAATTAAATAAAAAAAAATTATAATATAGATGACTAATTTTTTTGGCTATAGGAAAAATTTAGAGGGCAGCATCAGAAAGATTTATTTTTTATTGCCGGTGGTCTAGAGCTCGAAAATTTAGGGTATTTTCAGGATTTTTTTTACAAAAAAAAATATGAAAAACGACATTTAAATATTTTAGGCTTTTTATTTAACATCTTTTACATGCCAAAACGAAAAAAAAAATTTTAATTTTAGTAGTTTTAAAAATAGCGTTGAAGTTGACCCTCCCGAAAAATTGGACCTGGGCGGTATTGTCTATTTTGGCTCTTCTATTTATCTGGAACACAGAAATCAAAAAAATTATCAATCAGTATGACTGTAGCTACTTCCCGTACTAGAATAAAAATAATTGACAAAATGGCGCGATTTTGGATTTAATACTTAAAAAATCGGGTTTTTTCAGTTTTTTAACCAAAAAAATACGAAATAATAATGTGATTCTGTACAGGCCATAGCCATTGATGTTGTGAACAACATTTTACAATTTCAGACGATTCGTTTGAATAGTTTTTTCTTATTCCAGCACCAGGCCGAAAAATGTAGTTTTGAGATAATTGAGTTTAAAGTTTGGACCATTTAAATGCGATCATTGATGCCGCCGCGATGATGATGGTACCTGCTAAAATGGCTTTAGAATAGAAAATACTGGGAATATCTTTCCAAAAATCCGAAGTTTATTCTTAAAAGCCCATACTTTCGAAATATCAAAAAAACAATCATTTTTTTCTAATTCTAGACCACCGGAACCCCTTAAGTCTATCGTCGCACTTAATTCTCTGCTGGACACATTTTTACATCTTCTTTAAAAGGTTATATCCATTAATCGATCAAAATTAAACTTTAGGAAGCTACCTGAAAGTTTAAGTCGTTGTGTATAATAGAAATATGTTAAATTCAAGTCCAAAGTTGAAAAAGTCTGACCAGAAAAGTTCCGGCTGCCCAACGGAGGTTTAATGTACATTACCAGCGCCTCAGAAGATTCTCCAAAACTTTAAATTATATCGAAAAAGAAATTTGATCACAAAAAAGTCATCAGAGCCTTCAAATTAAATAGCTCATACAAATAAAGTTACACAAAAATAATTATCCTCAGTTAGTAACTTAAATTTCTTTGCAACGTGACCTCAATGCTTGGTAGTAAACGAGAACTTTCCAAAATTAAAAATGACGTCGTTAATCATTACTTCAGCTTAACAAAGTTTTCACGCACACACACACAAATGCATCATAAATAAACATAAATGGCCGGCAATTTGACGTCATTATGTTGAAAATGCGTAAAACATAGCGTACATGGGGCATGTGGTGAATAAGTTATACCTACCATACACTGCACAATGAACACACACTGCGCTACCGATGACGTCACTAAAGTGCGAGCGAAAGCGCTGCTATACAATGGTTGGCTGCTAGAATGGAATGCCCGAATTAACATAAAGTTATACAACATTTGACGACAGAAGTACAAAAAATGACATAACATTCGAGGTATACTTTGAGGAGCGCAATCATGTTGGTTATTCGCTCAGCTATCCATTGCGCAACTCGCTGCTCAGTTAACTGTGGGAATGTGTGTGCGTGCAGAAACAAATCGCTCACTATTATTTATCTCATTCTCTCACACGCTCTCTCTCTCTCTCTCTCTCGTAAGCACACATATGAGAGATATATACCCAGCTTATCAGAGCTCTCGCAAAGGATGCTGCTCCAATGCTGCTGAGTCTAAAAGATATTAAAGTAGTTGCTCTCTCGCACTCACCTGTGCCTCCCTTGCACTTTTATCTCACCTACGCACCTCTATGGCCTTGTATTGTTGCTCTGTATTATGAGTGTCTATAATTTTCTCACACTATTTTTCGTTTCACACTGCGAAAGTGTGAGCAAATAGTGTCCTTGCGCAGCGTTGCCACATTTTTAGTTGCTCATTCGTTACTCTGCTCTTCTCACACTTACTAAATGTGGCGCATAATTTCATGTGAATGTATGTAGGTACATATGTGTGCAGGTATATACAAATGTATAGCAATCATTTACACATTGCGTTGTTGTATTGGCAATGAAAGCCAGCTCAAACATATCCTTGAACTCAACTTTCCCCGAGGTTGCTTTGCCTACTAAATACCTTACACCAATGCTTCTCGCCCATACTAAATACCAAACCTACTTTTGTCCCTCGCCTTGTACTGTTTTCGGTTGTATTTTGGCCTTTCTTCGCGAACAATCGTCGGGTCACCAACGCACGCTAGTATTTGTACCTATCGTCTGATCAAAGTGAATATGAAAATAAGGAAGCAAAAGCAACAGCTTATGTTCACATACCCAGGGAGACATTTTAGGCGCGATGGCTGTGAGGTGCGAAAGAATGTGGCGGGAATAACCTGTTCGATATTAAATATTTACTACTTGACAATGATATGCCGGGTTACGAATGCGAATTGTTCCTCTTTTGATACCAACCAGCCAGCTTGTTATTTAAAGTTGCATTACCTTCTAGAAAAATCAATTGGTATTCCTTCATTTGTTATTCGATTAACTGTAGTGGACTTATAACACTTGCTTTTAAACCTCTTACCGGAATAAAAAATTATAAAATGCTAAGATTGCACGTATATCGCACTTGTGTGCCACAATATTCTAAATATCAAAGGAAAAGTGTTGTGAGAAGCGTGAAATTTTGTACTGAATAGGTTGAAGCATGACTACCATTCGGTATTGGTTGGGTTCGAATCCCACCATGGGAATAAAGCATTAAATAATGGGATATAGAATGAGTGAATGTAGAAAAGAATAGAAGTAATTCCTTCATATCTGAAAAGTAGAGACGATTCGTAGCCAGAAGGTGACATTCTTCATCCAATCTTATTTATAGTTTTCATTAAGGACGTTGGTTGTTGTTTCAAGTATTCTAAATATTTACCCTATGCAGACGATTTGAAACTATTCAGCATAATCTCCTCTCTATCAGATACATTGTTATTAGAGGAAGACTTGAATGCTCTGAATGACTGGTCTCTACAAAACAAACTATGTTTTAATACTAGTAAGTGTTATCACATGACGTTTTCGAAGGCCATGAATCTTCTTTTCTCAACTAATTATGTTTCAAATGTAATTCTTGTCTCAGTCAATGAAATTCATGATTTTGATGTTACGTTCAATACCCATATTAACTCTATTATTCCGAAGGCATTTGCCAACCACTCTTGCTACTACGAGTACTACAACTTTTCTGCGATGTTAAGCTAAGGATTTTAAAGACCCATACACTAGAAAAATCTTATATAATGCTTTAGTTCGTTCGAAGTTGAAGTCCGTCCGTCATCTGGCATCCGATGTATTTTCCCACGTTCTCTTAGACGTGAAAGAGTTCGCAAGTTTGTACGTTTTGCTAGGTGCTCAGTGCAGGTGCATGCTTATCAATGTTTTATTACTTGGGATCCGACGACGTATGCAAAGCTTTATGTTTATATGTATATATATAATTGGCGCGTATACCCTTTTTGGGTGTTTGGCCGAGCTCCTCCTCCTATTTGTGGTGTGCGTCTTGATGTTGTTCCACAAATGGAGTGACCTACAGTTTCAAGCCAACTCCAAACGGCAGATATTTTTTATGAAGAGCTTTTTTTCATGGCAAAAATATATACTGGGAGGTTTGCCATTGCCTGACGAGGGGCGATCGCTATTAGAAAAATGTTTTTCTTAAGTTTGGAGCTTCACCGAGATTCGAACCTACGTTCTCTATGTGAATTCCGAATGGTAGTCACGCGATTTTACGATGCCAAAGTCACTTATTGAGTCTTGCTATTTGTTAAATAAGCTATCTATTTAATTTTAGTTCTTAAGTTTTGGTTATTTTACCCAGTAAATCTAGTCAGTAAGGTTGACTGAAATAAAGGAAAATAATATATTAATAAAATAGGTCATTTCCTTTACTGTTCGCCTTCATTCGTAGGAAGGCTCAGCTCGGCATGAGACTATTCTAATGTCTATTATCGAAAATCTTAGAGGCATTAAGTTATGTTGGGTTGAGTTGGCAACCGCGGGATTTAGTGGCCTGCTTGGACCACAAATGGGGGCCTGTTGTGATTCCAGATTTTGTTAGAGATTTACTGAGGTCTTAGTAAAAATGCTTTGGTGTAGCTAATGCTTTCATATCATACTTTCTAAAATTCATTAATTTAACCACCTAAAGAGAATACTGAATATACGAGTACACTCCATTAATGGTGATGCATTTACTTCCATCATTTTTAAATAAAATTTACTGCTAGATATTAAACTTCAAATGGATTAATCATGAGTTCTGTGCCAGATGACAAAGAAGATCTTCTCTGCTTTGAAGACACTAAGTAGCGAAGGAATGGAGTGAAATTGCGCCCCATTGAGCGACTCCAAGTCAAGTGATCCAAATGAATGAATTGAATATTGTCGTAAATTATTTTGAAATTAGGTTTATTTCTAAGATTGACTAGTCAGAAATAAACTGATAAAATAAATCAATAAAATAAAATATTTCAAATTTTGAAAAAAATCAAGACATCAATGTTGGAAGTTTCGGTATAGAGTTTTTTCAATTACAATAGCTTTTTAATATTTTTATAAAACATTAAAATTTTTTTTTTTTTTGGAAAAATCGAATTAAATTTTTTTTCTTTTCCTAATTTTTTGAAAACAAACTGGGCGTGTTGTTCAAAAATTTTGAAAAAAAGGAAATGAAAAATTTTATTTAAAAAGTATGTTTTATTCTAAAAAATTAAAATAATTTCCAACACCTCAAAATTAAACTCGTTTTAAGACTTTTTTGTATGTTTGAAATACTTAACTCTGTAGTATTTTCGCTAAATATCTAGCAAACTAAATACTCACTGAATTAAATACTAATAAGGCGATGTACTCTTTAGTGAGTATTTTCTCACGGGGATGCGTATTTCATTTACAGCTTCATTAGAGCACGTACACCAAATTACGCCGCCATGAAAACTGTCCATATGTATTTATTTGATTTACCGACCATTACTGGGTTGGAGCCATGAAATCACTTTTGGCCATTTTCATGATGTTGTCATGACAACAGTCTGACGTTTTTTCCGCATTCATGTCCATCGCACTATCTACAGCCCTTGACCAACACAACCTCAGAAGCAGTTGTAGTATTAACAGTCGAAAAACAAAAGAGAAAAAGGCAAATGGCCATCAACCTACAAACGTGCAGATACCAAATCTGCTGCGCAAGGAAGATACATGAAAAAGTGATAACAAAAATAGTGCGAATGTAAAAAAAAAATCAAACAGGAAATCACAATAAATCGATATAACTCTGTATACGTTTACTTAGGCAGCAGATGGAAGGACGATTTGCAGCAGATGTGATGACATCGGTGGCGCCTCAGCCATTTCCGGAGTTTAGTGCTGAGCTTCAGTAAACGTGTGGTTATTTTTGTAGCATGGCTTTATCAACGCCTTGTGACATGTTGCCAATGGCCTTTAGCGCCCCGATAGCACAGCTTTTATGCTTAGTTTAACTAAAATGTTTACGCATCTTTTGTTTACGGTCCATTTCGTTTGATGACACTGTAGGATTTTAGAGGATGACTAACAAACTTACGCGTGTATTTTGCCATTAACAGTAAACTTTTATTTGTTGTTAACATGCATTTCAGTTCTACTGATTGTAACCTTTGTTTCACTCAGCAGCAATCAAAGTCGATCATTCGAAGTGATTTCTGCCTTGTTTGCAAACTTCTCTCACCGACTTCCGTATTTGTGGTTTCGAATTGTAGCATGTTGAGGGAGCATGGGGAGACATACACACATGAATACATATATTTACATAGAATATCTCATACGTGGAATGCATATGCATGGCGCATACATACATAATCAATCACCCCATTATTTTCAAAAATGAGGGCAGAAAAATATTTTATGTACGATTTTCTAGCAGTCAGAGGAATATTTTGAACATATGAGGAGGCTGTCATCTGCCAGGAATCCGAAGATGAGTCATCGCCCTGTATTTGCATAGAACATAAAATTCACACCCTCTATTCCAAAAAAGATGAACGCTTCACAAATATAAACAATCGGTGTGTATTTTGAGACGAATATTTTTTATTAATCAAAATCTTTGGCTTCTGATTCCATACAAACTTTTGCACTTTTTTTCCAAGTTATGGAAGGAACTATCGAACCTTTATGTTGAACCTTTTAAAAATGTTTAAATACATCTTTTTTTTTGGAATAGAGGGCGTAATGTCGTATGCGATTACGATAGCTTACACACCACTGATTTGACTAAACAACCTCATTCGGGGTGGATTTTCTGGACTAAGTAAGTGCAAGTGTGTGTGTGCGCAATTTGTCCTCTTCGAAGTGCTAAACATTGCTGTAATGGGCTTTTATTGTAAATACCCACACTGAATGATTTTTGTAATTTGATGCCATTAATGCGGTAATGATTAAAAGTATCGCTCCCATTGACGATTCATTATTATTCAGAAGGGTGTTTTTTTTACATTTTGCGAGTTTTGTTAAAATATTGACAGTAAGTGTGAGTGATTCGTGACTTAAGTGACCGACTCTCTTGGATTCATAACAGAGATTGCTTCATGTTGAGCTGATACTTGAGTGCACTTATAAATTATGGCAAAATGGTTCCAGCTTCATTATAAATAAAAAATACTTGCAGTGCAAAGAGTGCAAAGAAATGCTAACTATATTAGAGGGAATAATCTATCAAAAAGCATTTTTGTTTTCGTAACTTCTTTCTGAAACTACAAATTCAAAAGATTTGCTTCATATGTGGCACGTGTAAAATCCTGGATGGCATGTTGGGGCTTCCTGCACACGTGGAGTATACAGTTCCGTCTATACTTGCCATTACAATGTTCACAACTCTCCTACCCTCGAGGCAAGAGTGGGAACAGGACGAGGTAAGACAGGGCGAATCTATTCATGTATACACAGATGGCTCAAAGCTCGAAGGCAGGAGGGGCGGAGGTGTACATATACTCCGAGCATCTGGGCATCTCCTTCGGATTTCGCCTTCCCGACTACTGTAGTGTCTTTTAGACTGAACTGATGGCAATAACGAAAGCCGTGGCACTGGTACAGTGTGATGTGATACCTGGAGATGATATCTACATTTTCACTGATAGCCAAGCGGCGATCCCACACAAAACAGTCGACAACCTCCAAGGTAGCCATGAAATGCTGCACATCTCTCAACGGGATGACTGAGTCATTTCACCTAATGATAACATGAGCTCCTGGCCATTGTGGCATTGAGAGGTACTCCAGAGCCGATGAACTAGCGAAAATCGGTACCAAATTGGCTAATGAGTACATAGACAATGATATAGGTATACCCTTGCAAACATGTAAACTACTTATCCTCGAAGCAATTGTAAGAGCAGTAAATGAAAGATCGCGTAATGAAGCCATTTGCAAATGGCTAAAAGAGATAAGCACAGTCTTAACACACTGATTGTCTGGACGAGAAAGAGGAAGAGTCGATCCCGCACGTTCTGTGTCACTGTCCTGCTCTATCCAGACATATACTCGCTATTTTGGGTAGACAATCCTTTAATGAATTGGAAGATTTCGGCTCTGTCGGTATTAAGGATCTTACACAATTTTGGAAAAATTGTCATTGGTTTTAGGAGGGATAAGGCCAAGTTCGGCATGCGGCTTCACAATGAGCCTGAGCGTGTCCACAGTGAACAACCGCTTCAACCTAACCTAACTTACTCTGCTCCCACGCTTGCTCTCTTGATTTAAACTCACGTAGAGTTCATAAAACTTCTTCAGAAAAAAAATTTTAAGTATCTGTGTGTAAGTAATAAATTATATCACGTTCTAAAAATAATTTTGTGTATAGAGAGATAAGGTCTATTGTAAGCTCTGCACTTCACAATACTTCATCTAAATATATTATAATTCTCTTATGAAATTTAAGATGGTATTGGGCTCAGTTAGAACGTAAGTTTATTCCTATCAACCATACCAAGCCGAGGTATTGGTTTATATTTTTCTCCTCTACATGGTAACGCATTGGTGGTTCACATCTCTGGTAATGAGACGCAGAACTGACAAAAATAGATTGACCATATCATGAGCCTTTATAGAGGACTTTGTAGCGTGCCGTGAGAATTCAAGCATAAAGAGTCAAACTTGTAAAGCCAATTTGATTCAAATTCCAGAAGTGCTTTGTTAATATGCTACGGTGAGGCCTACTAGAGCTTCACTTATGCTGCAATGTGTTAATAGTCGTTTGCTGGCTCATATTTTTTCAGATCAAATTTGAACTGACCAAAATAAAATAAGCTCTATTTGAGAGTTGTTTCAGTACGTAGAAGGCTTGCGACTACTCTGACATTCGACCAAGTAAGGAAAATGAGTTTTTGAAATCACATGGGGGATATTTTCTGAGTAAAGACTTGATGTTGTGTGTTACCTTCCACATTCGTCCAGTGATGTTGAGCTGCCTCATGGAATCAAATACAATAGTTTAGCCTAGTGGAGTTATGTGGCAGTTTGTCCATGTATCCACTATGACCAGGTACCCATATGAGGTTGTTGTTGTTGTTGTAGCTGCATAAACATTCCCGATACATGTACAAGAAATATTGCTGGAGTAGCAGTGCTTGGTCGGATATAAAACCTTAAAACTGACTGTCATGTGAGCAACCCATATGAGGTGGACCTTGCTCGTGGTTGCGATATCTATTAATAGCAGAGAATATTTCCACACGAACTTGGAGTTAGTATCATTTACTTCTAAGACCGGGAGCGCCGTCCCACTGTCCAATTGAATGAAAATGTATGTGGTAATCAGTTGCCTCATTGTACTTAATTGAATGGCATGCAGCTTCGCCTTAAAAAAGGAGCTCCATGTTGATAAAGCGAAGAAGTCTAAGTTGTAAACTACTTATACGGCTTAAACTATATACGGCTGTCCCTTCGCAAATTAGGTCGCTCTCTATCCAAACATACTGGATATAGTTGGAAAGAATGCATTATAATTGTATGTGACGTTAAACCCTGAGGAGCGCCCGTTCTCAATGTTAATACGAAGTGCTTCATTTTGGTATCTTGTGCTGAAAGTGCATGATTATGTTCGCTTTTTATTCTCTGAATTTTTTCTGAGTTGAGTGTTGCCCTCAAAAGCAGTGCCTCCTTTCAGATTATTATATGTAGAGAATATATGTACGTTTAGAAGCACCTTGAGATGTATAGTTGATCTGATACTGATTACTCCAAAGATGCCCATGAAGGTTTTTTTCCTTGTTAACTCCTCTCGGGAGCATAAGGCCTCGACAAGACTTGTCTTGCGTTGGGTTCGTTAATCTATTTGATTTCTGACAGGGTAGGGGATTAGCCTGCCACTACCAGTCCTAGTCGTTGCTTAGAGCGCCATCTGTGTTTCATATTTTTCTGCCAGAAAGATCGGACAGATCGCTAAATTTGGTGTGTCTGCGCTATTACCGCGGTTGCCCGCGTCCTCTTGCTGGCGCCACTGATGCAATGTGTAACTGTGTGCCCATGCAGGTTAATCATAGGAAATTCTAAAAACGCTAAGGTGCCTATAATTTAGGATAATAATTTGGAGCTTAACATATGAGGTGCCCGATGTAAATTGGGTATTAGCTAAAATAATATGATAATACAGGGTGATTCAATAAGACCGCAGATTTCCTTTAATAAATGAAACAACAAAATTTATCTAAATTATTATTATTTTATTTCACAACATTTCTTAGTCCATTGTATTTATGTAAGAAGCTCCAACCCCATAAAATGCCCGCTTTCTGGCAACACAAGATACTCGGGCTGTACTTTATTTATAACGCGTGTGATTTCATTCTTCAGCTGTGGAATCTGCCCTGGGAGCTTCGTTCGCAATAGGGCCATCATTTCATGGGCTGTGTGGCAAGTGATACCGTAATAGACAGACCATGTAAGTTTGGTACCATGTCGCGATACGGTCGCCGTTTACTGTAACAGCGTTACTGGCATTATTTTCGAAGAAGTACAATTCGATGACTCCGCCAACCCAAAAACAATTGGATTTTCAGTAACTCAAATGCGAAAATATTGTTTGTTAAGGTATCCGTTTAAGTGAAATATGAATCATCACTCATCAATGAGAAATGTACTTCTTGACCATATTAATAAAAGATTTAAATCACTTTTATGTGTTGTTGAACTGAGTCTGACCATGACAAAGTTTGCCAAAGTGTGTAATGCCATTGTCTGGAAAATAAAAATACAAAAAAATTAAATGATCAAAATTGTTATTTGTGACCCTATACTCAACCCAGGAACGGCGGGAGAAAAAAATATATTTATGTATATATATAAATTATTACAAATAATTCCTGGATCTGCATTACCCTTGAATAACCCTATAGTGAAAGGTGGTCACTTGCAAAAATTATATACCTTGTATGCGTTTTAGGTCGTAATACCTAATTATATAATATATACATTCAGTACCATATGGCAATTTATAGGTAACCTTACGGGTCAAAAAGTGTGTTTGGTAAAGCCAGTTGGGTGCTATGGCGTTCCAAAGATAGGAAAAAGGAGAAAATTAAATACATTCTTTAGTACCACTACGAACTTAATGGAAAGTCGAAGCAAGTGGTGTAATTTATAATTTACTTTTTTGTATATTTTTTTCTTTGTTTCTAATAGCTTTTTAAAATGCGGGCATGATGGCTCGTATGTAGCCGCAAACGAGGCACATTTCGGTTGATTAGTCGGCGAAAATGTCGATCAAATCATGGGCATCGTCAAGATTAGCCAGCCTGTGACCACGTATTTCTCTTATTGCACAGAAACAAAAGATAACCAGAAAAAGTTTTGGTGCAAATTGGATAATCCTAACTACCAGAAAGAGATGGACCTAAATCGAGTAATCCTAACTACCTGTGTGTTATTTTCATATTCAAAATGAAGTGAAGGACCACTCGGAACTTTTTCCGAGTGGAATAAAAATAATTTCCACATATAATTTTTTCAATGGTCTGTGATAATGTTTTGGTCGTCAAATCGTCACGCATAGATATTATTATGCAAATGTCTGATGTGGGTGATTTCAAAATATCTAAAAACAACAAAGAATTATTCCTGTATGCGCACATAATCCGCACACAGAAGTATGTTAAGTTCTTTAAATTCATTTTAATACCCATAGATATGCGTACATATATCTACATATGCATGTAAGTATGTTTGTATGTATGCAAGTATGTTTGTATGCACGTATGTACATGCACATAATAAGCGGCACGGAAAAATGGTCAGCTGCTATGCTTTCTAGCAGAGTAGTTTGAAAAACTAAAAACGCACGCGCTGATCATTGACCGTCACGCTTCATGCGCTCAATTGAAATTTTCCTGAACTTGCCTGCGAGTCGGTACTAACACACTCAACGTCAACGAGCACGCGATTAAGGCAAAAATAAACGCAAACAATTTAAAACAACTAAAAAGTATTTACAAACACCAAAAATCATGCACCAGCAACATAAACAGGAACAACAACAACAATCAGAAAGTAAAACAAGTAAAGCACAAGATTAAGAGTGGCGGAGATGTAGGCAGATATGACGAGGCGTATGAGCAACATACAAGTTATACAGAAATATGCACATCCAGACATACATACATACACACATAAGCACATACATACATACGTACATATATACATATGTGCAACACCATTTTTTATTCATCACTACTTACAACAGCAGGTTGGGAATGAGCGCACAAGGCGCCGATTAGTAAACAACTAGCCGGCTGTCCGCTGGCATTTAATTGCGAGCGCTTGCATGCTTACATACTTAAAACGTACTTGCAAACTTAGTAGATACTTAGTGAATTATTTACAAGCGGCGTATGTGTAAAAATACAATAGGAATGTTGCCGGGTTGGCGTGTGGCAAGCGACGTTGTTGCTCAATTTCATATACACAATGATTCTATACACTTATGTGTGTGTGTGTGTTTATAAAAAATGCGCCAAATATGTGGGTACACGCTTGTAAATCGTTCAAACGTCTGTTGGCCGCTTGTTATTGTATTTTTTTTAAATTTTTTTTGCTGTCTGTTTCTAATAGTTTTTTAAAATGCGGACATGATTGCTCGTATGCAGCCGCATTTATGCTGAGTAGCAGATTAACTATGTACTCGCATATTGATGTAGGTATGTATGTATGTATGTATGTATATATATTTTCTCTAATAGAAACACTCTTACGTGGCCGTACTGTGTATTATAATAACGGTGTAATTCGTGCAGCATTGACAGGTTTTGGCCGTAATTTTACTATTGATAGTGGTGTGGTTCGATTTTTTTTTATATAGGATTTTTTTTTATGTTTCCGCGAATTGGGTTCGTGTGTATTTATTTATTTATTTACAGACGTGAAATAATAATGAAATTATTCTTACTCGTAAAAAAGGAGCACTGGCTGCCAAGACTTTCTGCTCGCTGATGTAAAAGTAACAGATAATAAGCTTAGAGGTCTTACATGTAAAAGTGAGACTAGAAAACTTAATTAATTAAGACTAGAGTAAAAATATAATTAGTAACTATGTTAGAGGAGAAAACATCAAATCAATTTTTTCAATCCTGATTTAACTAGAATTTCTGATATTTTTGATATATTTTCTGAGGAGGTATGATAGTTCTTAACAGTGTAGAAGGTCTTTGGTTTCGAAAGATACTTTTCCTGATTTGTTCAAAATGTGGGCAGTCGTCGAGTAGATGGCAGACCGTTAAAGATGATGAGTGACAGTGTTGGGAACATGGTGGGCTAGAACCATTAAAAACGCATGGATGTGTGGCGATTGTGTGCCCTAGTGGAAGGTGGACAAATGATTTGATATCGTTGTAACGGTCATTCGTGCGTATTAATGGACGTTATTCCTTGCTCAAGTAACCTCGCCATCACGTAAGTACTACCGATTTTTCAAAGACATTTGGTAGACCAGGCGCCTTCGATTCGCCACGTCCCTGCTCGTTTTCACTAGGATCTGCTGACGTAACGGAAATTTGCATCTTAAAGCAACAACAAAGTTATCGCGCAAGATTCGATGCTAGCGAGTGTGGTTATACCTCATAAGACTAGTAAAGGGTGGTTAAATTTTGAGGGCCGATGTTGAATGTGTACCACACCTAAACGACACAACAAAGTTATCGCGCAAGATTCGAAGCTAGCGAGTGTGGTTATACCTCATAAGACTAGTAAAGGGTGGTTAAATTTTAAGGGCCGATGTTGAATGTGAACCACACCTAAACGACACTTTTTTTTGCATTTTAATCGACATTTTTTAATTTCAAACTAACTCAATTTAACCAGGGAGAGATACATAATCGAGCAACGCGTTAAAGCTATTCAGGCTTATTATGAAAACGGGCGTTCAAATCAAAATGCAGATTGCGCACTTTTCGAAGAAAATCACATTTTCACCTCAGTGGATTCGTCAATAAGCAGAATTGTCGCATTTGGGCGAATGATAATCCAACAGTGATTGCCGAAAAACCAATGCACCCACAAAGAGTGACGGTTTGGTGCGGTTTATGGGCCGACGGCATCATTGGGGCGTATTTTTTCCAAAGTGAGGCCGATCAGGCAGTTACTGTGAAAATAACGAACTTTTTATGGCCCGAATTGGAAGATATGGATGTGGACCACCAACTTCACCACCCTTTATAACTCACTATTTTCAGTGCTGCCAACTCTCTTTCATTAAGAAGAAAGTCCACACAAACGGTGTTGACAGAGTACGCCACTTGCTAACACATGAATCGAAGAGGCCCTGTAACACGTTGGCTGAAAGGTCCGAGCCCAACAGATAGATGGAACTAGTTTCATTGCATTCATACATTTTTCAGTTAGTACTAACTTTAAAAGGACAGCTGGTAAATTTTCATGATATTCTGTTCATTAGTTAGTGATTTACTGTTCTAAGAAAGACGCTACTATTGTTATTTTCAAAACAATGGATCAATGGATCTATCACGGCATTGCGAAAATCATGTATACACAGAATGCAGATAAACACGCCAGTTTTGTCTAAAAAGGAAAGCAGAACTATCGTAGGTATACTGACAGGCCACAATTTGTTAGCGGCACACGCATACAAGATGGGAATTAGAAACAACGACAGCTGCAGATTTTTCAATGAACTAATAGAAGAGAGCGAAACTCTTGAACACTTTCTATATTCCTGCACTGCAGCCCTAGCTAGAACCAGATTAAAATGCGTAGGAGCTCCACAATATGAGAGGTTAGAATGTCTCTCGGGGTTAGAGCTTCAGAGCTTACCTAGATTCGCAAACGACGCATGCTTATTACAAGAAGCCTACTACAAGGAAACGTAGGAGTCGAGCTCCATCTGCTAGCACTAAGGACCTACTCCATCAAGGACCCAGAGGTCTATGTAAAGGCTTTCAGCCAGCCAGGTCAACCTAACTTAACCTAACCTTGATAGGAGGAAAATACCGTTCAAGCCAAACAGTGGCTTGAAAAGTATTATGGGAACTCTGCTCCATCTGAAAAAACAACAAAACGAAGGTTTTCTGACTTCAAACGTGGTCGTAGAGACACCAATTTGGCACAACGCAGTGGGCGTACAAATGAGGCAGTAACACCAAAAAACATCACAAAAATCCACAAAACCGTTTTGAATGATAGAAAAGTGAAGTTTTGTGAATTAGCTGACATCGTAAAGATATCAAGGGATAGATATCAGGAAGTGTGGGCTTTATAGTGCATGAGCATTTGCCTATCAGAAAGCTCTGTTCACAGTGGGTACCGCATTTGCTCACTGTTTTGTTTCATCAAGACAACGCACCGTGTCACAAGTCAATAAAAACAATGACAAAACTACATGGAACTTCGAATTGCTACCACATCCACCGTATTCGCCAGATTTGGCTCCCAGCGACTATTGGTTATTCGCAGACCTAGAAAATGATCGCCGGTAAGAAATTTCGCTCGAATGAAGATGTTATCGCTGAAACTGAGGACTATTTTGAGGCAAAATCTAAACCGTTCTACAGAAGTGGTATTGAAATGTTAGAGCGGCGCTGGCGACGATTGCGTGGTTTTTGATGGAAATTACGTTGATGAATAATTTTGAATAAAAAAAAATATTTGTTAGGCCGGGGTTTCTTATATATTTAGATTCGAAACTGCCGGTGGTGTTGCAAATATTTTTTCGCTTTAATGTTTTTTTTTTATTATTTCAGTGATTGTAAAACTCTGCGCTTCATGCAATTCGTGCACCGTGTAATGGTTTTGCAATGCAAATAAACTGCCTAAATACTCGTATAAAAGAAAAATTTTGTAAATATCAAAAATGTTCTATTGAAAACTCAAATTATTTTACTTTAACCCATTTTTACTCCCCAGGTATACAGAATTTTTATTTCGACACCTTTAAATAAACTACTATTTTAAAATTTTTAATTTTACACTACAAAACTTTAATAGAAAAATATAAAGCATAGGAATATTTATAAATCGTAATTGTTTTTTTTTTGTAATTTTTATGCTCGCTACTGTATATCAAAAACTAAGAATCGAAACCGCTACTAATTTCAATCAACCCTTTCCCCAGCAACGTGCAAAATTTGTTGCTAAAAAGTATTTCTCTTCATTATTTTTTAATCAACTAAAGCATTGCATATCTATTTTCACGGTTGCCGCCCGCATTTCTGTTTTCATTGCATGCTTACTCACGCCATCAGCAGAATTGACTCGTGTGCCAGAAGTGGAAGTTTATTGCTTTTATTTTTTGCAGTAATTCATATTTAATATTTACTTAATATACGCCGTTATAATTCATATTGTTATGGTAATGGTATTGTTTTGAAATTATGGGGGCTGATTTTCGTGTTTCGTTTATATTTTATATTTTCTAATTTTGTTAATAAAATTTCTATTGTTAAAAGCTTCCGGCGATCGCTAGCGGTGCCAATAAACTGTAGTGACGCCATTTAAACGGAATATTTCCAGCAAGAAAAAGAAAAATTAGTAAATATTTTATGGACTATGAAAATAAGTATGCATAGAAGTGAAAATAGGTTTTAGTACGAAATTGTTAGTGTAGTACTTGTAATTAGCGAAATTTATTTTGGTGAAAACATTAACTTAGAAGAGGTATATTATTTTTTCTTCATTATATTCGTTCATCGTTCACTAAGAACAATTTTGAAAAGCACTTTTAATTAAAGATATTGATTATTAATGAGATTCCAAGTCTTCCAGCTTCGCCGATTTCTTTATCACTAACTTTTAATTGTCTTATCATATTGAAGATAGAATCTCTAATAAATGTTAAATTTTTTATTTTCTAAATTTTTTATCAGCTTTTTACTACTATTTAAGGTAAGATATTCTTTTGTACCTTGAATGAGTTGTGGAATTTCAAGCGCCTCTTTAGCTCAGTGGTAGAGCACTGGTCTTGTAAACCAGGGGTCGTGAGTTCAATCCTCACAGGAGGCAGGAGCTGTAAAGCTATATTTTACATTTTTTTTTTAATTTTTTTAAGATATTAGCTGTATATTATTTTATATAACTAGCCTCCAATAATGGCCAAGCTTGTTGCTTTTTTCACGTTGCTCAATAATTTTTTTATTGCAAGCTGAGGTTGTGGCAAAGCTTCGGTTTTTAATTCTTTTTTTATATATTTGTTACATAATTTTTATATTTATATTGATAAAAGGTGTAAATTTTCTACTATTAAAGCTTCTTAATACTATCAATAGCATGCGCCTCCCCGTCGTTAAGGCAAAGTATGTAAACAGGAAAGTCTAATGAGCTATACAATGACAAATCAACAGATTTTGAATTTAGAGAGCATACATTTTTCATCTGTGCTTAAGCTGGCCACAAACAGTGTGCAATTCCCAGCTTTTTATTGCAGTTGGAAGAAAATCCATCGTGTGTGGCGAAGTGGGGGTACAAATCCCAAGTAATTGTAAATTTTCATTTACCTCGGATCTGTTGCTTGTTTGTAGCGCAGTTTGTGGATTTTCTCATTTTTTTACAGACTTTTGTCGAGATAAGAGTAAGCGGAAAAATGACAAGTGCTAATAAAACATTTTAAAAGAATTTATAAAGTGTTTCAAAAATGAGCCATCATTACGGCAAATAAAAAGTGAATGATTCAAAAACAGAGTGGAAAAAAATCATCAAAACTTTGACCAGAGGCAACAAATCTCAACGTCCCAGAAAGTCTTTCATTTGGCGTGATTGCTCCCGCACTTAAGTATTCTTTTTTTTTATACAAGTAGATACAGAATTAAGCAGCTCCATATAAGTTTCAGTGTCCACGCTTGTACATATTAGCTTCAAAACACAAAAAACGCCGTGCAAATCGTATCATTCTGGGTGGTGTTATTAGCTTACATTCATATTTTGATACCTCACTTTATTAGTACAGATATTTTATATTTGGAACGAATATTTTAACTTGTTTTTTAACGATTAAACAAAAAAAGTGATTTAGTAAAGCATTTTATTAAAAATGTGCCAACCCTGATTTAAGGTTATCCTAAACAAATCATGTCAATATTCATATAACGTATTTCTTTATTGTTCGGAATAGGTGGCAACCCTATTTCACATTCTGTCCGTCAGTGCTCTTTTCTTGAACTCAATGACATCTTGAATTCTATTGAACTTGATTTAGCATTATCTAAACTTTTTCTAAATAGGTGGCGGCCCCATTCCACCATGTGTCTAAATTGTGCCTGCAATGCTCTTATTGCTCGCACAGTCGCTCCATGAATGCAATGAGATCTTCAATTCTTGTATCTAAACTTTGTTTTTTTGCTCGATTAACCTCTGGATTGTAATTTAATTTAGCAATATTTTTGTAGTAAGTAGTCAGCTAAAGCAATTGTTTATTTATTTCGGAATAAATACATAAGTTAATTAAATAAATAATTAAAGCTTTTCCAAGCAAATTTACCAAACTGCTTGCATTTGACAACAGCATTGTAATAGATTAGTTACAAAACACATTTACATGTACATGGTAACCCTATTCAAAAATTTATTATTATCACATTTTTTCGAACCGCTTTAACTTTTACGGATATGGAAATATATTAATAATTACCTTATTTTAATTTTTAGATAGGTGGCAACCCCATTTATGATTTGAAGGTTCCTTTAATGCCTTTCGTTGATGCCAATGATGTGATATTTTAATAAACTTAAAAATTAAGTTTAAATTTTTTTATATATGCACATATGGCAACTCTGTTAATTTTTTTTCTAGTTTGGAACCTTCTCAAATAGATTTTGATATCAATATTGTAATACATAATTTAATACATTAAATTTTTGCCTAGGTGGCAACCCCTTTTAAAACTTGTTCGTCATTAATGCATAATTTAACTACCATATCTCAAATTTTTAGGTAGATGGCAGCCCTTTCTAAAAATGGCTCGTCATTATTGCGTTTTTAAGTACCCTTTCTTTGACACCCATATTGTAAAATTTTAATTAACTTATATATGTATTGAAAAAACATTAAATTTTTATATACGTGACAACTCTCTTTAAAGGTATGTCTCATTTCAAGTGCAAATAGCTTTCTCTTCATACTCATATAATATTTTGATAAACAAAATTAATTTTGTTCAAGTTTTTTAAATGTGTTTTTTCTCTTTAGAAGTGAAAATTTTGTTGCTTATAAACTAATTTTTTTATTTTTTAAATTTTAATTTGAGTTTTACTTAGTATGATTGTAATTTCAACTTATCTTTGATACCCATATTTTAATATCAATGAAAAAAATCATTTTTTAATGTATTTTTGTTCCTTAGAAGTGAAAACTTCATTCCTTATAATCTAAATTTTTTTATTTATAAAATTTAAATTTTTTAATTCTTACTTTGTTTTTAGATATTTTAATTAATTTTTTACTTCTACCCGTCTACTTTGGTAGTTGCAACTAGTCGTTTATACCCGCACAACAAAGTTCGACGACCAGTGGACGAAATGTTCATCAGCGAATCACCACTACACGTTCACTGATAAAAATCTATAATTAAAGTTGGCAATTGTTTTTTTTTTTTTGTTTTGCTTTTTTTGCAAATTTGTGCAAAATAGGGATTTATTACACTACAAACGTTGCGAAACGTCTTTTTATGACCTAAGTACATAGGTATTTACCTATTCTGCTATTAATTCAGCTGAATCTTTCTCAAAAACACTAAAAAGTTTATTAGCAAACACAAGTAGTTAGTCAGAAATCCATGGAATTTGCATGTGGATACACAAGTTTAAATTTAAAAATATTTTTGAATAACAAAATCATCTACTTATGGATTTTCAGGTACGTTTTCCATCCAGAACAGAATGCAGAAGAGGCAAGTGGACGATAAGAATGTTTCTTTGTATACAGACAAGTCCCAGATCGATTGAAGTATTGGAGTAGACATTTACGAAGATTTCGAGATATTAAGAGACGTTGAGACACATCATAGAAAGATGCGCTTACTTTAACCTTAAAAACAGTTAAAACAACAGAAGCATTGATATTCTTACTGATAGCCAGGCAGACAAAGGACTCTACACTATTCTCAGGTTGCATCAAAACTAGTGCTGGAATATTTTGAAAAGCTCAATATCTTAGGCCAGAACAACCAGGTATGCACAAGTATTCTACGGGTTTCAGGGCCCATATGTATAATTGGGCACGAATAGGCAGGTTAAGAAAGGTAGCTTCCCCGTGTATGCATAGGCTCAGAACCATTTTGTACTCAAGGCAAGGATAACTTATCCTCTCTCATTAAGCAAGTAGAGGAAAGGCAAAACGGGTCATACTGAGACAATCTACCGAGTTTATCGCAATCAAAATCAAAGCTAAGAAAAATTTTAGAATTACACGAATTCTAATAGGGCATAGCAGATTGAATTGTCATTTTACTATCCGGGAAATATACGCCAATGGAACTTTCAGGTACTGTATTGTAGCAAGGCGAAACAGCCAAGCATGTACTTCCATTGCACCCAGCACTGATACATAACTTGGATAAACACATTTTATTTAATCCCTCTTCTTTATTGGCAAATTCTTAATACAAAATTTAAGCGATCGCAGTTCAATTCTTCATTAATTTAAATACAACTATGATCATTAATTATTTCTTCTTTTTTACATTTAAGAAAACTATAAAATATTTAATATTATATTATGCTGATTATCTGTGCTGCGTGCTGGTTTAAGCAACTGCTCAATAGTCTTCAATCCTGTGCACTTTCTTATGTCAAGATATTTGCTCCCTTTCAATTACTCATTTGCCTTCGATTTTACCTTTCACAATCATATGCTACAACTCATATTTATGACCAAAATTTTCGGTTTTGTGGCGCTTTATCGTTGGTTCTAGCTCTCTATCCTTTCAAAGTTTTGTTGAACTTCTTTGTTAATACCTTTGTCTGTCCACGATATTTTCAACATCCGCCACATCTCAAATGCTTCAAATTTATTCATACTCGTTACTTTTAGTGTCCATGCCTCGCAGGCAACAACAAAACTGACCAAACGTAATTTCAAAGATACCAAAGACGTAATTTCATGTTTAAGCATTTATGGGAAAAAATTTTCCTGTAATTAGAGAAAATTTCGCTGCCTCAATCCGTCAGCAAATTTCTCCCATGTTTCGCTAAGCCAACATCTTAGGTACTTAAAACGAGATACTCTTTGGAACGGATTGTCATATACATAAATATTTGAATTGGTGATTTGTTGAGAGTTTTTTGAAACAACCATAAATTTGGCTTTGGGTGTTAATACTTAAGCCGTGCTTTTTCGCTGATTTATTTAAAGAGATATTGCAGGTCCTTTATTTTTTCAGCTTGATTTTTATTCCTAAATTAACAGATGCCAAAGCTTCTTCAAATATATATTCCGATTATAAATTGAAGAGCATCGATTATGAAACACTTCCTTTGCCGAACTCCCCTCTTGACTGCAACAACACTCATTTTGTAGTCTCACGCTCACTGTTTGGCCCCAAAATCAGTTAGAAAGGCACCTTACTTCTTTTTCATCAGAAGCCTTTATATAGTCAATGAAGCATATAAAAATATCTTTCTGAACGTTTTTACAGTTTTGTACTAGGACTGGAAGGCTGAGCAACGTTTCACGCGTTCGCATAGCTTGTTTGAATCCAAATTGTGTACAACCCACTGATTGTTCATATTTTATAAATTAACGATTGTGAAGTGTCTTAAAAATATTTTCAAGCCATGACTCACTAATAGAAGAGAACAAATACTAAAATTTTTTTAGGAAGTTAGGTTCAGAGAAACACTTTGAATCTATGAAGGGGGCTCAATAGATCCTTCAAGTCGCAATGCTAAATCGCCTCAGAATAATAACAGACTCATCACAAAGAGCGAATTAAGTCAATTTGGTTGGGCTGATTGATCTATAGTAACAAGTGTGCTCATTCCCTGGGCACCCATACCAACCTATCTATAGTAAAATTATAGTATTCAATCCTGGGTTTTTTTTGCCGCTTATCGAAGCGGTTGTAAAACTCCGTAAACGAGATACATATTGAACATGATCCAAAGACCACAGAAAGAGTCTCTGGAACTGGTTTAATTCAGTAGTTCATGTACAATACATAAATTGATTAACCCTAGTGGGCAGC
Organism: Anastrepha obliqua; assembly: GCF_027943255.1. NCBI lineage: Eukaryota > Metazoa > Arthropoda > Insecta > Diptera > Tephritidae > Anastrepha > Anastrepha obliqua. Next base: position 10,320,952 of record NC_072896.1, on the reverse strand, counting down.
TGATTGTCATGACTTCGGATGTGCCATCGTCTTTGTTCATCAATTGAGATGCCTGCCAATTTGACCGTCGAGTTGACTATCGACTTTCTCAATCTCTGAAAACTCTAGAAGTGTTGATTAGTGCTGGCCGCCAAAGAAACTGGTTGGCTGTCTGATAAGTTGTACGCGTTTGTGCTTTCTTGCAGTCATTTCTCAATACCCTATAGGCTCTAGAAAGTCCTAATACTTTAGCTTTAAACATGCTGGCAAAATTCGGTGGTTGGGGCGAGTTATGCGTAACTTTAGAGAATACCCTTACATGTATGCCTCTGTCCATTTTGAAACCATCTAAGAAATATATGAGAACTACTTACACTACTTTTGAAGCAAACTTTAAGTTGATCTAAACACCAAAAGTTTATTAATGTGCTGCTACAGCTAAGGTGAAAAGAGAAAGTGAAAAAAGAGGAAACCCAAGACGCCTCGTCAAAGCAGCTTAAATACTAAGGAAAAGTTGAAAATAATTTTCGATTATCCCTGAAGGCTGTAAAGGATTTGTTCAATCTATGGTAAAATTGCGTTGCGCTTCTTCGCTATTGTTCTGCTTTTTCTAATATTAATTCAAACCGATTCAACGAAAATATTAGTTTAACATTTTTCGCAATTGCCCATTTGTGAAAGTAATAACAGAGAATTTGTTTTACAAAAGCAGCTTATTTATAAATATTCATTTCAATGTCAGCATTTATCGCTTAACTCCTTTTGCAACCTTAATCGATTTTATTGTATAGAATGAAATATTATTTTTCACCAAAGTAAAGGAAACGCTATAAATCAATTAAAGCTTTCAGCAATACCATCTTTCACAACACCAGCGAGTCTTGAAGAAACTTTTCCACATTTCTCAAATTATTTATAAGCTTTTAATCTTGTCCCCAGGTTGCTGCAAACGTGCAAATAAAAATAAATAAATAATAAACAGAACAAAAACATACTTCTTCCACATACGTACATATACACATACACAAAGTATACACCCGACATTCTAGTTTATGAACTGGTAGTCGTATTTGATGGAAAAATCATAATAGTTAGTTCGAGAGCGACTAGTGTTACTCTAGTTACAAAATGACCTATTGCGCTGCATGCAAAATAATTAATCTTCTTTATATTTGCTGTATTTATTGTTGTTATGTTTTAAGATGTATTTTATGGACTTTTCCAGCTGGTCCAAAAATGGTGATTTTCGCCCCAAACTGGACCTTTTTTTTCGGCTATTAAGGACTAGTTGTTTATTTTATTTTTTATTTATTTATTTATTTATTTGTCTTTGAATAGATACATTTTTACAGACTATGTTGAGCTAATGTACAATAGCTTAGTCGTAACTAAGAAAAAAACGATTTAAGATGGTTGACTAAGATGCCATACGGCCCTGTAAAATCAGCACCAAAAGAATTGAAAAAACATATTTAAATCTGCACATGCCCTAGGAATCGGAGCATTCACCCCGTAGTTGGTTCCTGAGACGCCAATTTTAAAGGTTTAGTAATTTCGGAGCCTCATATTTAGAATGTTAAATTGAATTTTACTTAAAAGGGAAGGACAATCAATAGATCCAGAAATGATACGAATAATAAATAAGCTCGATACGATAGATCGTCTACTATCAAGTGGTCTTAAGTCAATCAATAAACATCGAGAGCGGTACGATGGTACAGGTTCAAAAAAGTTTGAAGATCGGAGCGGAAAACGAAGAAAAACTCTCTGAACTCTCTCAATCCGAGTAGACAGACCTATTTGGCACGGTCTCCAAATAACAGCGGCATACTCTAATCTTGATCTAACTAAAGCACAATACAATGCTTTGAGAGTGCGTGGGTTGGTAAATGCAGAACAATTTTGGCGTACGAATGCTAGCATCGCATATGATCGTCTTATGACGTGGTTAACATGGCTAGTGAAATTCAGCTTAGAGTCGAAAATAACGCCTAAGTCTTTAATTTCCTCAACGGATTGCAAAGGTAAGCCAGCAATACTATACGAAGTATGCAAAGTATTGTTTGATTTAGCATATTTTACGTGAAAGCATTTGCTTATATTTAGTGACAAACGGTTTAAATAGCACCAGTTCCGGACATTGTGCAAGTCGGTTTGCAACTTTTCAGTGTCACTAATACTGTTAATCACCGCAAATATTTTAAGATCATCAGCATACAAGAAGTGTTCAGCAAAAGAAAAGCATGAAACAATATCGCTAACAAAGAGAATTAAGAGAAACGGGTCCTAGAATACCTTCCCTGGGCGACACCAGAGGATGCAGTAAATACACGAGATGTCGTATTATCAACGGCTACAACTCAGTGCCTGTTGGACAAATATGATTTGATTCACGACAAAAACGTGGAGTGTATACCCATTGACGCAGGCTTCGACAAGAGTATTCGGTGCGATACTTTGAGAAGTCTGTACAAATTGTATCAACTTGAGATCTGTTCTGGAAGGCTGAAATGCAGTAATCATTGAAAATAGGCAAATTAGTGACAGTGGAGCGACTTGCAACGAAACCATGCTGGTTGGTAGATATTAGGCCTTTGACAGCAAAATAGGTATAACTTATCAAGGCGAGTTGTAGGCCCTGGCAGCTAGTACTCGTTCTTGTATTAGTTTTAGTATTATATATTAATTCTAATAAATAAATAAATAAATAACTTATCATTCATAGTTATCTCAAAAAGTTTTGAGACAGACGAAAGTTTCGAAATCGGCCTGTAATTGCTAACATCGTTTTTATTTCCACTCTTAAATCTAGGCGTAACGGAAGAAAATTTCCAGTCGTCAACAAAGATACCGGAGGACAACGATTTATTAAATATAATTATAAGAAGCTCAGCGAGACACAAGCAGTTCTTCAGCAAGATGGCCGAGAGGTCATCCGAGTCAGTTTTCGATGTAGGCTTGAGCTTCATAATACCATTGACGACATCAGTAATAGATAGGCACAATGCCCCAAAATTAAGAGGTGAAAAACTATTGGAGGGCAAACTAGAATCGAAGTCTAAGTCGGGTTCAAAATAAGAGCAAAAAAAGTGAGCAAATAAATTGCCAGATTCTATGGCTGAATTTGCTTATTATAAAAAACATTGTTTGGCACCGTTGAGCAAGATTTTTTTGATTTGATGAATTGCCGAAAGGCCTTCGAATCCGAATAATAATTCATGTTTAATAGGTATACAACCAATGCAGAGGCTTGCTGGTTTGTTAAACCGTACGATTCCGACGCATAAGCACATTTCATAGTACATCGCCATGCTAAAAATACCAGCTGCTAGCTTTGAAAAAATACAGAATATTAACTGCTTCAGCTGAGCAGCTTAGAAGTGGGTAGTGGAGTAGTTCAGCACTAGTAGATTTGACTGAAGAGTACAAACTACATAAAAATACATACATACACACATCATTTTCGCCAGCAATAAGTTTTTCCATTCGCATTTCCGCCACAGCCATTTGCCATTTGTCAACGTCAACGCTTGTGACAAAACTTTTGGGGGAAATTCTCAAATTTCGCAAGAATTGCCTGTGTGAGACAAAGAAAGAAGCAACAATGGGAACTTAAACATTTCCAAGCAAAATATTTTCTCATATAATATTTTCTTTGTACTCGCTGATAATTGACACTTTTTAAGAAATCGCCGTTTTTTTGCTGCTTCTCCTCAGTTGCTTGCTGTTTTAAAGATGAAATTAAATTTACATTTAATGATGACGAATTTGTCTGCTTTTATTAGCTGAGTTATGATCGCCGCGTGACTGCCATTTTTGCAGACACGCGAACTCATTAAATTATACTTATCAAAGTAAGCACGAGATTCACCTGGGTGAACGAACACCCCCACGCACGCTGATTGAATCATCCGCACTCTGAAATTTATTGTTATAGAGTAATTTGTGAGTGCTCCATTTCGCGGAAGAATTTTTAATTTTATTTGTTTTTTTTCGCTTTTGTCAATACTCAGCACCTTTTGGGGACAAAACTACTTTTAAATGCTTAATAATTTTTCTTTTCCGCAAATCTTGTTTTTAAGACAAAAGGAGACCTTGAGCGGACCGCAAGCAGGTATGGAAAAGTAAATAAAAAAAGTAAAAACATAAATAAAAAAAGAAAATTAACAAATTACCCACCACAACTGTGACGAAAAAGGAAAGATCAACAAGCGCTCAAAGAAAATCAACAGCGGCCAAAATTCAATTGAAATGCTCGCGGGCCTTTGGTAAAAGCTACACATTTGCGGTGGTACTGCTGCTATTTTGCTTTATGTTTTTCTTTATTTCTGATTCAGGTGTTTTTGTATTTGTATCTGTATGTGCACTCCTTTTATTATTGTTTCTTCCTCACTTCTTAAGTTGCCGTTGTTAAGTTAATTAAAACTCGACACAAGTAATTTGGGTCAGACGCATATAAAAAATCAACTACAAGTATGAACTTACCCAGCTGGAATGTTAATAGAAATCAAAATCTCAATATGATCGGACTTAGCAAAAAGTATTTAAACACTGGTTTTTCGAGCGCTTTTCACCAGAAACAAAAAATAAATAAAATAAAAAATAAAATATCATACGAAATTGTGCCCGCCTGAAAAAATTAAAGTGGGAATTTGATTTACAGCCTGTGTCAGAAAAAAGGAACCGCGATTATTCATGAAGTATAAAAGATGTATATTTAAATTTTTTATAAATGAAAGTATGTACCCTCCGTTTGTGGAACAACATCAACACGCTCGGCCAAATACTCAAAAAAAGGGTATACGCGCCAATTATATATATATATTAGGGCGGGTCGATTTGAAAATCGCTCATTGCTCTGTGAAAATCGTATTCTAGGGATCAAAATAAGAAACTTTGCCGAAGGAACCATACCTCTAAAACGAATTCTGATGTCCCCCAATTTGGGTCGAACGAAAAATCCCACTTTGACCCATTTAGGGTGCTCCAATCGAGTCCAAATGTATGACTGACCCCCTCTAACTTTGGACGGCCGATCCACCCATGCCAGTGGCACACCCCCTGGAACTCCTCTGGGGGGTTCTCCATACAATCATTTCAAAATATCACCATTTTTGGCCTTTACATGAGAAAAGAAACTAAAAAGTTCGATCCAAATTGGGGAACATCAGAATTCGTTTTAGAGGTATGGTTCCTTCGGCAAAGTTTCTTATTTTGATCTCTAGAATATGATTTTCACAGAGCAATGGGCGATTTTTTTGCCTCCCCACAAATCGACCCGGCCTAGTGTGTATGTATATATATATGTACAAAACTACGAGTCGAAATTACTCTATAAGCCATGTAGTCTTCATCGTTGTCGAGTATAGCCTGGCATCTTCTTTATGCTTTGAACCAGCTTTTCTGCGTAGCTCATGGACAAACAGGACTAGATTTTGCGAGCTTGATGCACGAGTTGCTTTACGTCATGGACTGGCCTTCCGGCCAGATGCGTTTTTATAGTTCCCCTCACATTTTCAATGAGGTTGGCGTCTGGGGACTGTGAAGGTCAGTCCAATACTGCGACGCCATTTTCTTGTTTTGCTGTTTCTCAATGTGTTTTTCTGAGAGCAGTGGTTTTGATGATGTGGGACGGTAAGATATGTTCGCGTCCTTCAGTCGACGTTGGATGGTGTTGATGTTCACATCTATTCCCATTTTAGGAAGAATTGATCGTGCTTGGCGTAGTCACAAAGAAGAGTCTCGCTTAAAAAGTTTGACGATCACTTCATCCTGCTTTTTTGTCGTCACTCGCTTCAAGCCGCGCTCGGAAAACTTATCAACAATTTTGGACAACTTATACCACTGATTCCACATCACAACACACTTTTTTGATTTTTTAATTACTTTTGCAGCCGCGGCGTGAGATAATTTGGGCTCTTTCGAATGCGTGCATAAAAATACCGCCTCAAAACGCTTCGCGTACTTCTCACTCATTTTTGTTTGGTTGCGTTTACGTGAAAGTTTCAAACGACACTAACCTGAGCTAGCATTGGCTCTGTAGCCCTTGAATGGGACTATTATGCAGCAAAAAGCAGAACGAAATATATCTTGAAGTTACAAGAAAAAAAAAATTCTTTTTTTCTGACACAGACTGTATGTCTCCTCTTCTTAACTCGACGCTTAGCCTGCTTCTTACAGGTGATATTTATTTATATTTTGAAAAATTATTTATTGGCTATGTCCACTCCCTATTAACTTGATATTCATATATGCGAAATTTCAACAGCTGATATAGAAAATTTACTTAAACAAAGACAGTCATTTAAAACAGTTTACAATAGCTGGAGCTCCACTTCCTCCTTTGTAACAGCAAAGTTTCTAAAATTAGATTTTTTTAAAGAAAAATGACATCATTCGAAAGTAATTTTTTGGAAAGTTTTGTTCAAAACTTGGACCTCAGGCGTTAAAGCAAAGACGAGAGAAAAGTTAACCCGTCGCATATTTATTAAGCGATGTGAAACTTGGTAATCAAACGTGTACTCACATGGTCTTAAAATGAATGCATTCGGATAGCAGCGACACCCACTTTTTATAAAACACAAATTTTGATTTCTAGGACTTAGCTTTAAAATTAACAAAGCCGAAGCAGAATCTGTCAAAAATCTGATAATTTTGTTCATTAGAAAGGGGTAGAGTCATTTCCTGATTACTCCTCACTCAGCCGGGACGAATTTGTTTTCCATCAATTGAACCCACTTTGACCATAGAAAAAAATTCCTAGAGGGTACGTGAAAGTATAATACACGCACTTCTATATATGTATATCATAAAAATATACATACATACATATGTATTAATTTATATACCCAGTCATATGCACAAGTACTTTGTACCTCCATGCAATTGTTGTTCCTCGCGCTCGCTCTTTCATTCATTCAAGCTGACGTTAAAGCGAAAATTACCCAAATTAAATGTTAAATGATAATAAAAATGTGGCAAATTCACGTACAAAAAAAAACATAGTGGCGAAGTGCGGCTTGCAGTAACGAGCGCCCGACAAGGAGGTGTTGACATTGTTTGTGTAACCTGCGAAGTGTTAATGTGAGTTTTTTTATTTTACGCAAAGTGGTGTTTAAAAGTGTATGGAAAGTGAAAATTCAGGTCAACTAGCGGGTTACTAATATAAATGCAAGCAAAAAACACACAAAAAATTGGTAATATTTGCACTTTGATTTTCGCTCTAGAGGAAACACTTAAAACTGTAATGCGAATATAAAACTGATTGAAACTGTTTGAGAATAAATGGAAATTGTACGTACATACAAGCAGCCATGCATTGTAAAGTGTCTTACTAATAAAAAAGTTGCTAGTTTTCCAAGGAAATCATGAATTTTGATATATTTTTTAGCTCGCATTAAAAAAAATTTGGAACAATGCCGAGGTATACAGGAGCTGGACCATGCTAAAAATGTCACCAAAATCTCATTATATTGAAAGTAGCCCCAGATTTGTTTTAGATTGTAAAGTAGATCTCTAAAGAGTGCATTTCCTTGAGAAAAATTTTCAAGTTTATAATTTTTTCATGAAAAGCTCTATTCATGAGTAAATCTGTCTTGAACAAAACTATTTTGTTGTTGTTGTAGCAGCATAAACATCCCTTATACATATATGGGGAATGCTGCTGAAGTGGTGGTCCTTGGCCGGATATAAATCAGTGACGTTCCGGTTACGTAGAACTGACTGTCTTGTCTTATCTAGCGGTGAAAGCACAAATTAAATATATTTCTGGTTCGGACTAGTACCATTCAATCAATACCAGTTTACATGGCTAGCCACCTCACATGATCGCAGATCAATTTGAAAGTCAAGTGCAATCAAGCAGATTCATCTTTGAAGAAGATGTACTGTATGTATGTATACAGTTTTAATTTCAACTGTCGAAATTTACCTTTAGGCTAATTAGAGATGGATCAAAAGTATAGCTCCCAGATCTCAAGGTAAACCTGTCCAAAGAGAGGTCGCAAACTAACACGAGATGTATACCACCTGAAAAAGGTGGCTGGCTCCTTACTCTTGAGGGAGCTCTTACAGATCATTGCTTAATAGGAAAACATGCAAAGAGATTGGACGTACCTTATAGAAGATGCTACTAGAGTGCCAGAACGTCGAGGAGATAAATAATTTATCATCTTCCCTGCAACTGTTCCACACTAAATAGAAACCAGTTTCGGTATACGCTAGATACCCTAGATACGCTTATTCTTCTTCTTGATTGGAGGAATAACCGCTTGAGCGATTTTGGCCGAGTTTAACAAAGTGCGGCAGTCACGACACCAGTTGGAAACACCAAGGGAAGCCAAGTCCTTCTCCACCTGATCTTTCCAACACTGAGGAGGTCTTCCTCTTCCTCTGATATCACCGCTGGTACCGCATCAAATACTTTCAGAGCCGGAGCGTTTGTAACCATTCGGACGACATGACCCCGTCAACGAAGTCGCTGTTAGATATTGACCTAAGATTTTAGTAATAGAAGCCGTGACACTGGTACAGTGTGATGCGATACTTGAAGATGATATCTAGTAGTAGTAGTAGTAGTAATTCTTTATTTATTTATAAATATTTCATCTTACATTTCAATAATTTTTACAATAATTCGTTTAAATATATAAATACATAAAGAAAGAAATAATAAATTTGTGGCAATAACAATGTTGTCTGTCACAACTCAAAAATTAATCAAAAATTGAACTCTGCAATAAGAAAATTTCTATAGCGTAAGGCTGAATATATAAAGCAAGTTAGTATTTTCCAATTGTGGCCATTAAGTATATCTATTACTTCTGCTTCATTTAGCTTCGCTGCGTTTATGTATTTTATTCTGATCTCCTTCAGTACCGGACATCTTCCTAAGAAGTGCTGCATATTTTCTTCCTCGTTTAAATTGCAGAGGGTGCATATTTTCTGAGCATTTCCATACGTAGTTGCATTTAGCTTCAGTAAGCCACATCTTGCTTTGAAAATTGTCGTAATATCAGCTAGCCGCATATCTTCTTTAATATATGATTCCCCTTTTGAGTAGTCTAAATGTTTATAAATTCGCTTCGCGCTTGACTGTGCTTTTTGCCTTGCCATGTTGATATCTTTTATTTTCATTTCGGTAAGAAGTTGCACACAGCGATCTTGCCAGTCTATAGAGGTGATGTTTTCTTCAAACTTCAGACCAAACTCCATTCCCATGTCGTTCAGATGCTTAAGCCAAAACACATTTTTATTTAAGATGCCTTGTGTTAATTTGTGTGGGAGTCTGTTGCAATTATATTTATAAATAATATAGTTTTTCAGATATACTTCATGTGTAACTCTAAAGAATACATGTGGCTATCTTCTATATTAGTTTCTAATGTTATTGCATAATTTGGAGTGAACTCGGGTAGTTTGAGGATTCTTTTAATAAAGTAACGCTGAAGTTTATTTACCTCATCGAATAAGGCATATCCCCAAACTTGTGCTGCGTAGGTTTGGATCGCTCTGCATACCGCTTGGAACAGCTTCCATTTTGATTTTAATGAAATGAATGGCTTCGCTAAAAAATCGTTCCATGTGCAATTAATACTAGCTTTTGCTGAAGTATTTCTGGCTTCTAAGTACTTGCCGGATGCCATTTTGGGTGTGAGAATGACACCAAGATATTTATATTCGGCCACCAATTTAATTTCTTTACCTTGGTACCACCATTTTTCAGCCCGGGAAAGTCGTCCACCTCTTCTAAAGACCATCATCTCCGATTTATTTGGGTTTACTTCCATATTCCATTCAGCGCAGTATTTTTCCAGGTTATTAATCATGGATTGCATGACTTTAGATGATATCTATGATACATTTTCACTGATAGCCAGCCGACGATACCATCCCACACAAAGCAGTCGACAACCTCCAAGGTACCCATGAAATGAGATCACCCAAAGGTAACATGGGTTCCTGTCCATTATGACATTGAGGGCAACTGCAGGGCCGATGCACCAGCGAGACTTGGCACCAAGTCGACTGATGAGCGTACAGACAATAACATAACCAAACCCTTACAAACTTGTGAGCTACTTATTTTTGAAGAAACTGTAAAAATAGCAAATGAAAGATGGCTTAATGAAACCAGCTGCAGGATCGCCCTGCCATGGAGGCGAATGCTAAATGCACAGAATCACTACTAAGCCAAAACAAGCATACTCCTAACCCACTGATTTCTTTTATAGCGGGGCACCGCCTTAATGGCAGACGCGTCCAGAGGATGGACGTGCAAACACTGACTTCTCTAGATGAGGAAGAGGAAGGAACGGTCTCGCACCTACTCTGCCAAATCCGCTATCCAGACGAAAATGTACAGTTTTTTAATGAGGTGGAAGTTCTTAGTACTGTGGAAGTCAAGGCACTTCTAAAATTTTTGAAAAGTGCACACTAGTTTTAAGAGCGATAAGGACAAGCCACCACGCGGCATCACAATGGGCGTTTCCTTTACCTCCATGTGGAGCAATGAGCCTGAGAGGATTTTTCAATAAGAGCGAGGCGAAACGGAATAAAACAAGTTGTGTATGAGATACTAAAAAAGATTTTGTATTTGCAAGGCCAATGTAAGCCATTATGTATGGAATATGGCATCGCCCAAACGTCTGTCACTGCTTCACATAGTGACACGAATCCCAGAAGCCTAATTTTAATCGCTCTTCCGGATAAGCTGTGATAGGATGCCATTCTTAATAAGAGTGTATTAGAATCCACCTAGTTCCTGATGTGGGGAAACTAGTTTGTCTTATTGTGGATGGTTGCAGATGAAAAGTCTGCCAGGCCTCGAAAGAAGTAAGAGTTTGATAGCGATGTCGCGTTGTAGCAAGAGCTGGATAGTGGCAAAAAACGTGTTTTATACTTTCCATCTCCTCCGGTGTTTCTGCAGCTGTTTTCAGAAGTCAATAGAGAAAAACCTAGCACTATTTCCATGTATTCCCATTAGGCAGTGTCCGGGGATGATACCAATCACTATACTAATGGAAGGACGGTCTAGATTGATGAGAGACTTATTTATGTGCTCACTGCTTCTCGCACAAACCTACCTGTGGTTTCAGAACGTTCCAAAAGACCCTGTTAGTCAAATCGTACCATCTTCATTTTCGATTCATGTCGATCCCATGTGAGATAATCATATCTTCCACCTTCTAATCATACTGTCATTTATAAAACATTATTTGTTTTTTTTTTTCAGAAAACCGTCTTCATAATTATTTGACTCAAATGGTTATAAGAAAAGGCTTATTTTGGGTTAAAGAACTAAACAAATTGTTTAATAATGCTAACGTGAACTGGTGAATAGATTTGAACTGGCAGCCCGAAATGTTGGTAAATGACCTAAACAGAGATTTCCTGTGTCCCACGTAGAGTCATCCTGCTGAAACCACATACCGGCAACGTTCATATCGGCAACTTTCTTATAGTTTGTGTCAAAATAGATTTGTTGCGATCAATCTGTAGCAAACGCCGTTGACGGTGATCTCATCTGTGACGTTGTTTTCGGAGAAGTTCGAACCAATAACGCCGCAGATCCAAAATCCGCAAATCAGTGATTTTTTATGATTGAAAATAATTTGCAAGCCATAATTGAGTTGGTGCCAAGTACTTGTCACTTCATCTTTTGCAAACTAAGGATACATTTCACTTTCAGAGGTGGAGCCCTTGTGTCCATTTGGCATGACCTAGCCAACGTTCTTACTTATCATATTTCATATTTCGAGCTCGTAAATAAGGACATGAGAATCGAACTGTAAATTACATGAGAGTTCAAACTCAGTCAAATTTCAGGAAGTAAGAATCTCTGAGTTCACATTGTGACGAATTTTTCCATGATATAATAATATACATCCGGCGAATATCGCAGGCGATGGAACGATGGAACGATGAGCTGTATGAGCTTTAAGACGACATAGACATAGCGCAGCGAATAAAGATCCAACGGCTACGTTGGCTGGGTCATGTCGTCCGAATGGATACAAACGCTCCGGCTCTGAAAGTATTCGATGCCCCCTTTGCAATGGGGAGATCAGGTGGAGGAGGACTTGGCCTCACTTGGTGTGTCCAATTGGCGCCGGTTAGCACGAGAAAGAAACGACTGGCGCGCTTTGTTAAACTCGTAAGCGGTTATCGCGCCAATTAAGAAGAAGAAGAGCATACATAGAAATACACATTAAACCCTGGCATGTTTAAGCCGTGGTTCTTGACCTTTGACTGCCGATGATTGTGCAAACATTTTTCTACTCCCTTCAAATTAGAGATAAGCTTTAGGAGGAGCTCTTATATGGTACTATTGAGTTTAGGTGCTTGCTTTTCGCTGTCGAGGGGCGAATGTTGTTACAAAAAAAGTATTTATATAATTTTTAAATTATTCGAGAAAATTATGGATCGCGCTCATGACCTTCTTATTACTGGCACATAGAGGTACAGGGTTTTCCAATAACAGGTGTTATTTAAGCATATAAAAGGCTATGGAGAGATGATTAACGATTTTTTATGGCCGGAATTGGATGGTATTGATGCGAACAACGTTTATTTTCAACAAGACTGCGCTACGTGCCACACAAGCAACGAAACTATTGATCTTTTACGGGAAAAGTTTCCGCACAGTGTTATTTTTCGAAGAGGTGATCACAATTGGCTATCGAGATCTTTTGATTTAACACCTTGTGACGTTTTTCTTTGAGACCACGTGAAAGAAAAGGTCTACACCAACAGCCCAGGGTCGATTCAAGACCTCAAAGATGGAATTCGTGAGGCTATCGAGGACATAGGACAGAAACTTGGCAATTCTATGTCTTGTATTTTTTTATTTAGTAATAGTTTTCTTGACAAAACGCCAAACCTACCCATATATAATTGAACCTTAAACGCCTTTCAGGTTTTTGGACGAGCTGCTCTTCAACAAATGAAGGGACCTGCAGTTTCACGCCGCCTCCAGATGGTTTTTATGAAGAGTTGTTTCAAGGCAGAAATACTTAGAAATACATTCGGATGCTTGGCATTATCTATCGAGGAGCGATTGCTATTAGAAAAAAACATTTCCATCAACTGGTGTTTAGTGTACCAGGTTTCGAACCTGTGCATCCAAATGATAGTCACGCACCAATCCATTCGACTACGTCGGAGGCCTACCCATATACATATCTACATATTACAATCTATTACAAAAAATGTTCTCCACTTCATATAAAAACACGAAAGTTGAATAAAAGTTCAAAATATTCTAAAGTTACACCGAAATTAATTTCGCCCGCCACCACCGAAAAAACAATTGAGCAGCGAACACACGGCCATCAACACGAAAACATGGCCTGCTGGTGGACAACGAACGAGAATGGCTGGCAGTTGACAGCAAACAACAATATTTAGAGCATTTTTATTTGCATTCTACTCGACGTTATACGTTGCAGCAAGTTGCAATATGTTTCAGCATCAAACACCTAAAGCAGCAACAGAGTCACCAGTCACCACTCGGCAGTCAGCAGTGAGCCATACAAAGCTACCAACAATAGCAGCAGCAACAATGCAAGTGAATGCAACAAAAGCGTTGACGAGTCAAGAATGAAAATGAAAATACAAAAAACGCCCGCAGCCAGCTGCAGAGCACAGAAAAGCATAGAGCACAGGCTCCACAAGGCCACTTCCTATGAACACACCATTGCAAATACACACACACGCACACACAGACGTGCAAACATAAATCGCTACATTTGAGCTTTTGTATGTAAGACTGTTGGGCGAATTTTTTGAATCAACAACACAGCCATGTAAACGTGTGTATGTATGTATGCATGAATGCAGTCCGTAAAAAGTTCAAGGCCTATTCGTGTTTTGGGATTAAAAGCATCGCCCATTGAGTTGGCCATAGCTATGATTGCGGCTGTTGCTTCAAGGTGGAAAGAAAAAATATAAATTCAGGTAGTTTCATTGGTGGCAGTCTGGCGGCATATTGCACGTGTGGCCGCACACACACACACACACGGCTAACATATTTCGGCCATGACGAGAGAGAGCATTCGAATATATTTATGTGGTGGACTGCCCACAGTTGGCAGCGGGTAAATGAAAATGTAAAAGAGTTGCTAAAACATTAGCGTAAAACGATTTGTAAGTGGGGATGTGAGCTGCCGTGTGGGTGTGCGGCATAGAGTGGCGCATAAAAAATTTGGCAGCATACAACACTTGTGGGCGCACTGCATTGCAATTTAAACAGAAAAGGTATAATTTTTTAATGCTCTGAAAGGTAATCAAAAAGTTGTAGGCGGAAATAGTTGGAGAAGTGATTGAAAATAGAAGATGCCGGCAAGAAATATACACAAATACTACATACAAGGACGAAAATTAAGAAAAGCAAACAAAAATTGAATGCGCCTTGCGGTAAGACAACATGTGACGAAGGAAAAAATCACAATTGGGCATAGAAAAAGGTAGAATAAATTGCTGACAGAAAACTGTCTTGCCCCTTATAGATTGATATACATGAAGCCGTCAATTCAAACCCATTCGGATGATGAGCAAGCAGAAAAAATTCGCAGAAACATCCTGACAAAGATGCATAGAAAAGTTCGCAGGATGCGCCAACTCCGGTAATAGAAGCCAACTTCCCTTTAGGTGAAAATTTAAAACCCTATATTTTGCATTACTTTGAGGCTTAAGCCGATGCCTTTCCATGGAAATGAAAAACGAAGGGACAACTTTTTAGCGAAGTTGGATTTGCTAGTAACGGAGCAGAGAATAGATTTAGAACGAATTATTATTTATTTACTTATTCAATAATCTAAAAAGGCAGTACTTCTTACAGACTACGGAAAACAGATTAATGCTAACAATTCAATAAAAAATAAAGTAAACTTTTTACTTTATTCATTTCAGGTTTCAGATCATTTCAGGTTTCATTAAGGAAGAAAATGAGGCATTTCTTCTAGTTTACAGAGAAAAAATATTCGAGAATACTTGGGAACTAGAAACATAGACATGAATCTACTATTTATAGATCTTAAACAAGCGTTCGTCAGCGTCCACTACTGTAAAATCCCTGCAAAATTGGGCATCAGCAGCAAACTGACCAATTTGGTTATGGCCACCCTGACAAACACTACCGGCAAAGTTGTAGTCCAGCAGAGTCTCTCCCGCTACGCGATAACATTTCCTGTAGAGTCGAACAAGGCGACTCTCTCTGTCTCTACAACCATTTTCAACTGGCTACTGCTTTAAGAAATTAGAGATGAGGTAAAATGTGGCAATATCCGATGGCATCGCGATAATCTCGCGAAATAAAAAATACCCACAGCGGAAAGCCTCTGCTGCTAGCGCAGCGTTTGCTTAAGTTTACTTATAATTTTACTATCATGTAAGCTTTAAAAATAAAAATAACAAAAAATAAATTTAAAAAAATACCCCACCGAACTTTTCCTCAACATCGAGAAAGATACCGAAACCGACCTAAAATAAATGCAGAAAAAACAAAAACAGAAGGTAGCCAGAAGACATCGTAATTGCCACCGCTTCGAGGACGTGCAATCGTTTAGGTATCTGGGCGTCATAATGCAAACCGACAATAGCTCACACCACGCAATATAAAGCAGAATGGCGGCAAGAAACCAAGCATATTTCGCTCATACCAAATTATTAAAATTCAAACTTATTACGACAGATTGCAAAGTACGTCTATACCAGTCAAAAATACGGTCAGTTCTTGCATGCGGCTGTGAATGCTGGACAATGGCTCTTAAAGATGAGTCATGTCTAAAAGTATTCGAGCAAAAAGTGCTGAGAAGGGTGCTTGGTCCGCTACAACTGCGATATGATATCTACCGGATACGCTACAATCAAAAATTGCTTCTGTTATGTAATGGCGAGGACATCGTAAAAATACGTCTGACTGCGTCAAAGACCGGGATAATTGGATCATATTACGCGCAGGAAAGATGACAGCTCCCAGAAATCAATCGTGTCATGTAACCCCGTAGCAGCTAAAGCACGAGGACGTCTAAGACTACCTTGGTTTGAACAAGTTTTAATGGATGTGAGAACACTGAATGTGCGAAACTGTAGAACTGTTATCGAGGATTGACATGCATGGAAACGAATCGTGAACTTTGCTAAAGCTCACCTCGAGCTGTAAAGCTGCCGATTATGATGATCATAATTGAGTAACATTTTGAAGTAGGACTTTATGGGAGAAAAATATCGGCCAATAGGATTTGAAAGCGGATTGTAATCTTTCAAATTCAAGAAATCGGAGAATTGGAAGCATAATTTCCTCTTTCATTCTAGCAGGCAAGAAGTATTAGGCGCTTTCGATTCGCCACTTGTCAGATTGTTGTTGCTGTAGCAGCATAAACATTCCCCATACTTACATATGGTGAATGCTGCTGGAGTGACAGTCCTTGGCCGGATATAAATCCGGGTCGTTTCGGTCACATTGAACCGATTGTCGTGGAAACTTGTCTGGTCGCTATCTCCGAATTCTGCTCACTTTACGAGAAATTTGCGTATGGCAGCATCCTTGTTGTTGCTCGAAAAAGATATACTGGAGAGTGAGAGAAAGAGGTTGTCTCCAAGGCGCATTCATTATAGGTGGTGGCACTAGGCCAACAACAACGTTTTGCACATTTGATTGTCACGGCAAAGTGAAAAGAACGAATTCGCCTTATTTGATATTGTGCTGACGGCTGCATGGACACGGCGAAAGAAAAAACACAAAGCCGACACCAGTTTTAATAGATTAACCTTGGTTATTCATCAAGGATTCTAGAATACAAGGTTGCACCTTCCGAATTCTCTGTGTCGTCAGGTTCCATGAATAAACAAACGAAAGGAAGGCGAATTACTTCTTTGTAAAGAAAAAGAATAAGCGATAGAAATAGAAACTACCAAACACAAGAATTATACACACACCCACACTTTGTTGCCACGGTGTTATCCTCATAAAAATGAAAAAAAGTGACTTTGAAGATTTTATATCAATTTGTGCTTTCACAATTTAAAACATCGCTGTGAGTTTTCATTATGTAGTTTACTTAGTTTATTCTCACCAATCACAATATTATCAAGCCATTCACTGAATTTTCACAAACACGTCATTTATTCTCCTCTTGCCTTTCATTTGTTTTGTATTGGAAAGGAGCCTGACGTCAGATTTGTCAAAATCACGAAAAATAAAGTAATTGTTTGACGAAGACGCCATCTTCAGTATTCCATTCGCTTTGGTTACACCTTTTAAAACTGGTGTAACTCATTATTTGTAATGCTGCCAAGACTTTCATTCGACCGCGTTCTCACAGGAAGACTTTTGTTGCTTCAACTTTCCGAATTCTATTTAAATGTTCCCGTCGTGTTTAAATATCTTTCAATAGTTAGTACGGATTTACATACAGAGTCATCTGGAAGGGAGACACTGGAAATTCTTTTTCGATGTTTCACACGAGTAAAATTGTGACTTCTTAAACATCTTCTGGTTCGGATATACAAGTATTCTACAATCCATCAAACCATTGTAAAATGGATATATTCCATGCTCTCTGAGAGGCTGTTAACCGCTGGTGGGAGCGGTGACGAACAAATCACAGTCAGGGCCAGGCAAGGATGTCCCCAAGGGGGTGTTCTTTCTCCGGTGCTGTGGTGCTTCGTCGTAGACTCTCTACTAGCGGAGATGCAGGAACTCGGTTTTCATGTCCAAGCATATGCGGACGATGTCTGTGCGCTAACATCGGATAAATCCTTAAGGAGGCTTTGGACGAAAGTGCAGAGGATTCTTGACAAAATCGATGACTGGTGCATGAGACATGGTCTTTCCGTTAATACGAGCAAAACAACCATAGTGTTGTTTACGAGAAAACGGAAATTGGATGGGCTCAGCCATCCAACACTAAAAGGTGTGACACTTGGTCTTTCCGATGAAGTTAAATATCTAAGAGTAATTTTGATTTGGGAGACACACGTCTCACTGAAGGTGAATCGCGCATTGAGGATTTTTCAGAAATGCCGTAGAGCCTTTGGTAAAACTTGGGGTCTGAAACCTGCTGTGGTCCTATGGATATACACAGCACTTATCAGACCAATCATCACTTACGCTTCTGTGGTATGGTGGCAACGGAGCATGGTTAAGTCCACAATCCGGGAACTATACAGGCTGCAAAGAAGTGTATGTTTATGCATTTAGGGTGCCATGAGTACAACCTCTGGTGATGCCCTAAATGCTATGCTTGATTTGCTCCCCATGAATCTTAATATACAACATGAAGCAATAAAAGCAATGTGTATACTCCATAAATATGGTTTCTGGCACGAAGACGGAATTTCGGGACACAGAGAAATCTTTAGGTTGCTATCTGAGCAGTATCCACTGTTTTTGGCGCCTAAAGACGACCTGATGCCCAGGTCATTTGGAAGCAAATTTTATGTCAGATTTCCATTGCGTGAACAATGGAGTAATCCAGAATGCAGGCGGGGCAGACGATAGTAATAAGTATCACTATGCTATGGGGGAAATGGCAACTGTTTTCCAAACAGAAGTTTTTGCCATCCTGAAAGTAGCCGAATGGATAATCGAGAAGAGATGGAGCGGGAAACAGATTGGAGTTTTCAGTGACAGTCAGGCTGCACTGAAGGCCCTGGAGAACGCGAAGCAAACCTCAAAGATTGTTCAAGAATGTAAGAAGAAGCTCAATTCTGTCGCAAGACAAAACAGGCTTGTTCTTATATGGGTTCCAGGACACTCCGGTGTTCAAGGAAACGAAGTCGCCGACGAATTGGCCAACCGTGGATCAGTGGTGCCCCCACAGGGGCCAGAGCCAATAATCAGAATCAGTTCCACAGGAATCATGAATTGGATCAGCGTTTATGTAGGCATTCAACATAAAGAGCGATGGTCCGGTCTAGAACTCTGCAGAACTGAAAAGTGTTTTGTGACAAGATCGAACAGAAAACTGTCAAACTTTCTACTAAAACTCGGAAGGAAAGACTTTGGTATCATTACAGGATACAACCCATGGGGTCAGCATATGACCACCATTGGAATCAAACTGGATTGGTAAAATAATAAATAATTCGTTTTCATTTTATTTACATACAACTAAAAATTGTTGTATTTATAGTAAATAAAAAAAATTTTATTAAAAGTATTTCATATACAAATACTTAACTTAAAATTAACTTGAGTATCTAGAAATGGAAAGAAATAATTTGCAATGCAGCATCAAAATGTCCTGCATTTTCCAAGTACCGTTTTGCTATTTATCATCGTCCATTCCATTTCTTCCATTTCATTGGAAAGCAACACAGAATTCAGAAATTTCTTATACAAAAGAAGAAAACGAATGAAGCAACCGTCAAAAGTTGATTTGCAGCCAACTTTAAGATTGAAGAAATATGAATAAGAAGCGTCAAGCGTGTTGCCAGTACGAGAAACAAAAAACCCTCTCTCTTCCCCGGCCGTCCTTCTCCGACGAACAATATGTTTCCCTTCCAAATGTTTCGCTGTGTAAATCGGGACTAACGAGTTGAAGCAACAATTGCTTGCATTTATGAACGCGGTCTTACTAATACTCATTAAGTGCTTCCAAACAAATGGAATTTTTGGCAGCGCTTTTCCAGTGTTGCTAACGTATTTTTATTGATACCAGTTGCCTCATCTATTCGTCACTTCCTAAAGCTTGGCGCTTCGAAGAGACCTACTTTTAAGTACCTACATATGTACAGGGTTGGCCATCTTAAACTGACCCATGTGATTATTAAAAAAATATGGAAAAAAAAAAACATTTTTTTGTGTTTCATTGTGAAAAACATTTAATTTAGTTCAAGGAGATTCGTTTACATCACTTTTTGAATATGATATCGCGCAAGTGGTCGCCCTTAGCACGTATTTGGATATGTACAGGGTTGGCCATCTTAAACTGACCCATGTGATTATTAAAAAAATATGGAAAAAGAAACATTTTTTTTGTGTTTCATTGTGAAAAACATTTAATTTAGTTCAAAGAGATTCGTTTACATCACTTTTTGAATATGATATCGCGCAAGTGGTCGCCCTTAGCTCGTATAGCGTAATGTGCCCGTTTTTCGGCGTTTTCCATAGTTTTGGCCAGCGTCTCGGCCGATATGGCGGCTATTTCCCGTCGGATATTGGCCTTAAGTGCGCCTAGTGTCTTTGGCTTGTTGACGTAAACCTTAGATTTCAAATTACAGTAAAAAGTTATAGGGTTACTCAATGGGTCAGTTTAATATGGCCAACCCTGTATGTATGTATGTGTCTAGTTTGCAAGGTTATTGTAACCATTGACCGAACTAAATAAATTAAATGAAAATAAATAAATAAGTACACATTTACATACATAAATTCCATTGTAATTTAGATTAAGATTTGAGTTTTTCAAGACTTCACCTCACAGGTAAATTTAAAACCGATTGCAAATTTTCTCCGAACAGACAAGAACGAAGGGAATCTAATGGAAATGTTTAAATATTAATATTATACATTTTGTTCCTTGATGTATTCACATTCTTTTGAGTCTGTTAATCAACTGTCTTTAATGAACAACTGCTGAATACGTCATTCACTCTACTTACTTACTAGAAAATCAATAAAAAAGTAAACAAATGTGCAGATCAGCGTTCGACTGGAAATGTGCAAATTAACACCTTACGACATCCCACCTATTTAAATAATTTACAACTGAGCCTGCTTACAGATGTTTTTACTAATAGCGCCGATCTGGGTAATATGAACATACATATATACATACATACATACATACATACCCTAAAAATACTCGAAATTCATTAGCATAGGAATTTATTTAAGTAATCGTTTGCTAGCCGGCGCTTACATTGAAGAATGCAAATGCAATTGAAATTACAGATGCAACCAAACGAGACTCAATGCAGTTGGAAATTTGTGTAAATTTGTTAAGTTATAAATAGTAGAAGTACAAATCGATATTTGTTGTAGAGAAATATGTTTACATATGAAAGCCAGAAGTTTTCGAAAATACTATAACTATAGAAAAATTGCATTTAATTGCGCATGGAAATTTTGCATACAGTAAAGTGCGCTCAATTGCACCAACAAATTATGGCACGTTTGAGATGAAAGAGGCCACATTTTTGTTAATTGCAAAAAATTGGGAAAAATTCATGGCGAATATGGAATCACGGCGCCAATAATGATACTCGGGCTATGGAAATGACCACGCAAAGGATTGTTTGTTCTGTTACTACTTGAAGCCATTGGAACCGCCACCCGCTACTATACCACCGTCGTGAGTCAATTATTAACAGTGATCTTTATGGCTCCCAAAAAAAATATGAAATATGCTAAGAAGCAGAAAAAAAGCTATTAACGAGCTAAGGGGGTATTCTAGTCTAGAAATTAAAAAAAAATGGAAATTTTTTTTTTTCAAAATTCGATAGTTTAAGTATTCAAAAATATCTCCCTAAAAGGATTTTTCAAAATTCGAATAATTTTCGAAGTTACAACTATGTTAGTGACGCGACAGCTAGACTGGTTTAGAGGACTTCAAACATATTTTTTTCGAAACTATTTCTTTCGATAGTTCCAATCAACCGATTTGCTTGAAGTTTATCATGAATATTCTTTAAATATATCTCCATCCGACTGGAAATTTCAATTTTTTAATATGTGTAAGCAATTCGAGAAAGCTTAAAAATTAGGGAAAAATCGACCTCAATTTCTGAGTAGCCGCCATTTTATGAAAAAAAATTTGTTTTCCCTTTTTTCTGCGTCATACGATAATGACATTCATATTAGTTAAGAATTTGTCATCTTTTTTTTTCAAATGAACACAAGGGTAGAAATCGTGACGATAAGAACATTGCCTTTTGTTTTCGCGTTCCACTTCAAGGACGCATAATTCCATGAAATTTTTTTTTTTTTAATTAATTTTGTGTGCTCTTAATATATAAATAAATAAATGATAAAACAATTCATAGTAAAAATATCAATAGCTTTTCTTTATTCACCGTCAAAAAATGCTCGAACAACCAATAGACACATGTACTTCCTATTTCAGCGAGGATTTGGCCCAAGATCATCTACCACAAGATCTTTAGTATCGGAACTACACAAACTCTTTACGAAAGTAGTTCAACACCAAAAAATACCGCCTCAATGAAAGCTTAGCTTAACAATTCCAGTCTTAAAAAAGGGAGACAACTATAGAGGCATTAGCCTGCTGGGATCAGGGTCGAAGCTATTCACTAAATATACAATCTGTCAAAAAAGTACCGGAAATTGTTCAATAAAACGCAAAATAACAGTTTAATCATCAAAATGTATTTTGTCGCCTTCAAAATAGGCTCCATTCGAAACAATACACATATGCCAACGATTAGTCCAGTCATCAGAGCACCTCTTAAACGCGTTTGAAGAAATCTTCTTCAGCTCCTTCAGCGAATTCTCTTTAATGACCTCTGTCGACTCAAAGCGTCGTCCGCGAAGTGGCAATTTAAGTTTTGGGAAAAGGTAAAGGTCATAGGGGGCTGAATCCGGTGAATACGGTGGTATTTGTTGAGTTTTCGGTCAAAAAAATGTTCACAATATGAGCCTTGCGAGACGGTGCGTTATCATGGTGTAAGATCTATCCACAAATTGGGGCGTTTCCTGCGCACATTCTCTCTCAAACGTCGCATCACTTCCAAATAATATATTTTATTTACCGTAGAACCATTTGAAACGAATTCCGAGTGGACAACACCTTCAAATCAGAGATAACGAGTAGCATAACTTTCCCTTTTGACCGACTTTGACGTGGTTTTTTGGGCTTCGGCTCATGTAGATAGCGCCATTTCGCCGCCTGTTGACTGATTGACTGGTTTGCATGTCAAAATTATATACCCACGTCTCATCATCTGTTATGATACGCTGGATAAACGTTGGGTCCGAATTCACTTGCTCAAACATATCTTCAGCCACCTTCTTCCGATGAGTTTCTTGAAATAAATTCAACTCTCTTGGAACGAGTCGAGCAGCCACGCGTCTCATACTCAATTGATGGTGTGACACGCTAAGGTCGCGAGGTACCTTCTGTAAACTTAAGTGATGGTTTGATGGTTTTCCAGCACCATTTCCTTGACTTTGTCGACATTTTCATCTGTTGAAGACGTTGATGGACGACCAGATCGGGGTAAATCTTCCACGACTTCTCGACCGTTCGTACCTGAAAATATAGCAGCTCTAATACAGGACTTAAATACTGGCAATAAAACAATTATTCTGGCAAGTGGCATAAAATCAGATCCAATACTTATTACAGTGGGTATTCGACAAGGCGGCATCCTAAGCTCAATACTGTTTAATGTTATTATGGATGCGATTATCGAGAACGTACGAGAAACAGCTCCTGCATATAGATTGGGCAGTAAAAATATTAAAATAAAGGGCTACTACGGTGATTGTATCAGAGGCCGAGGATAACCTTCAGCGACTACTGTTCGAGGTTGCTAAACGGCTGGCAAATTTAATATGGAAAACTCAGCTGAAAAAACCAATTCTATGGCAATATTCAGAGAACCTTTCCTATGAAAACTCGCCGTTTATTACAGACCAATTGAGCAGGTGCTTGAATTCAACTACCCTGGAACGTTAATAACCAACAACAAAGACATAAAAAATAATTGAAAAACCAAGTTACTAAATCGGCTGCCATATCAGGCGGCTTAGAAGATATATTCTAGCGTAAAAAAGATGCGTATAAAAAGTAAAACGCTTAAAACAACCTAAGAAAAAGTATGCTTCAGAAACGAGAGCTGATATAACAGCAACACAACAAAAAGCAACAACTGTTGAAATGCATACCTACACTTTGAGTTATCGCCGGGCACACTCTGTGCGATAAGAAAACGGAAACCGAAAGCCGTTGAGGTTTGTGAAATCGAGGATATCAACAAATTCACCAGAAAAAGAAGAAAAGAATAGCGAAATCATGTTGAAAGGATGCACTCTGACAGAATAGCCAAAGTAGTTATGAAAGCTAAACCAAATGTTGTAAGCCTACAAGGACGACCACTCAGAAGTTGCAGCGAATGCCGACATCGAGAGACTCGCAAGATGATAACAGAAAATACAATACAACAACAAAATCAATTCTTTACTAACATCATGTCTTACAGTTAAAATATTCATAAAATAAAGCAATAAATTTCTAATAAAGGCAGAAGAAGGAGAAATTTAAAATTTCTACTTTAATTCGATCAGCTGGCTTATTACAATTATTATTGTTATTCGACCACTGGACGATGCAACCTAACGACAATTGCCTCATTTTACTTCTTGAAGTAGGCTGTGCAATGAAGTACATTTTACGGTATTCATTCAACTACTCAAAACATGCGAAAATATGCTGCAGCGGCGGCATCGAGCTGGAAGAAATATTTTTACATTCATTGCAACCAGCTGTGGCAAGTGTGCGTGTCTTCACTAATATATTACTTATACATATACATACGTATGTATGTATGTTTGTAGAAATGCATGAAATTGCTGCATTTTAAAATGAATGAAATGCAAGCTTTTAAATATTTTTAAATAAATTGGTGGGACTGCATACAAACGTATTCATATTTCTATACAGTGCGCGAAATTTGCGTAGACACGGGTCCAGGGTTTGCACAAAAAATAAGTGATTATGTGAGAACTCTTACAATTTTGAAACATTCTCGCTTTAGTTCTTGTCTTCTCGGTAAAAGTTTTGCAATCGGTTTTAAACTAACTTCCCATCAGAGATTTTAAGCGTGACTCAATCCAAGCTCGTTGGGAGGGTGCGTAAATCCTCGGTATATCATTGGGGTTTTATATGCGATTATTATAACCACACTCAGGTCGAGCTAACTCAAAGACCACATCACTTGTACAGTGTGATATGACCCGTGATTTCAAGTCCAATATTTCATAGAGAGCCAGGCAGCTATCAAGCCTCAAAAAAAGTCAGCGTTTTGTTTCCGATCTCTTAGCGAGATAAAATACTTTTGGATAGCGTAATTGTCTTTCCAAATGTGGAGATGCTACATTTTCAAACGCGATTCCCTTAAAGATGAACTTCTCGTGGCAACACCTTCTTGCACGCCTTATAATTTAAGAAAACGTTTCTGCCAATTCGAAGCGAAGATGGTATATGGAGCTCATCTTCCAATTAGTTCGTCAACTTTGATCCCCAATAAGTTCTAAAGACCTAAACCTCTCTTAAGTCTAAATAGACAGGATAAGCACCATATCCGTACTGGGCATTACTTGACTGCCTTACATGGTGCCAGAATGGGTATTCCTTAGAACGAATTTTGTAGAATTTGTAGCGATGTCTAAGAAAAAAATACTATAATTACCTTCTCTCATGGTGGCAAGATGTGAGAAGGTGCGGCCAATAACAGACCGTTAACTGGATCTAAGCGAATTTGACAGAATCAGCTAATGGGCTGCCATATTTACAAAGACATCTGAAACTGTGTTAGAGATATATGATAAAAATCAACACAAAGTCATTTTGTTGCTATAAAAAGCTAGAGAGAGTTCAAAGGTCTGTACTCATTGGAATCAGTAGGGCGCTTCGAACTACTCCTACTCTAGCTCTTAATGTAATGTTAAATGTGGTACCTATAGGCATCGCAGGCAGAATTGCCGCTGCACGTAGCGCAATCAGACTGAGGGGCTTGGTCTATAAGCTCAATCTCACATATGGACACTCAAGCATCCTCAGAAACGTTGAGTTCATCCCCCCGTCAACGGAGCAGTGTGTGCCCTCGGTTAGTTCAAACGGAACTTTCTCTACCCATATTCCACCAAGGGAGGAGTGGACCACGGGCAACACTTGGCGGCAGGGCCTAGTTAACCTGTTCACGGATGGCTCGAAGCTGGACGGTAGGGTTGGAGGAGGAGTATTCTGCAAAGGGCTCCCAATCAAACTAAAATTCAGGTTACCGGATTCTGCAGTGTGTTACAAGCAGAGCTGGCCGCAATTAAAGAAACAGCTGACTGGCTACTTACTTGCGTAATAACTGTTAAGAAGGTAAATATTTACTCCGATAGCCAAGCGGCAATTAGGGCCGTAGGCTCTATTATGGTGCATTCGAAACTGGTAAGAGAATGCCTGGTCTCTCTCTCGATTGCATCAGAACTCTTGGATATAAAGATAATTTGGGTACCTAGTCACAGTGATATTACTGGAAACTGCGAAGCCGACGAGGTGGCCAGACAAAGGACCTGTGAGGTAGTGTGCCTGCGAAAGCAGAGGATTGGGATCCCCTTGAAAACCTTCGCTCTACTCCTGAAAGGATGGGCTTTGCACCAACTCAGCGAGCGCTGGGAAAGTACATGAACGTGTAAGGTCGCGAAGTCCTTTTGGCCACGTTTTAATAGGAGGCGTTCGAGGGATATTCTGAGTATGACGAAATCTCATCCCTCAAATTTCGTGGGCATCCTCACGGAGCACTGTCCGCGGGGTATACATGCCGTGACACTCGGAATTACTTCGAGTCCTTTTTGCGTCAGCTGTATGGAGGATGGGGTGGAATCATCTCAGTAATCTCGCGGGGCTAAGATTCAAGCATCTCGGTTCACACTTCTTTTCTGTGCCTGCTGATATAGCAGGTCTTGATATCAAAAATCTGATGAACTTCAATAGCAGTCCACAAATACTCAACCCTCATCACCCCTCTTCTTTTCGGCCTATCGCTTTTTCCTTCATCTCTTTTCCCCTCTTGCAATGGTATCACAAAGGATGAACTAAACTTCTTTCGTCCAAGTGGGCCCACTCTCTGGGCAACCATCACTAACTACCTACCTACTTTGTTGCTATCGGAACAGCGACTGAGTGGACGAGTGTGTAAGTATTTGTGCAATTATCGTACACTTTTTGGTTGGCCATAAGATTGCATTAGTTATATAAGGTTGTCAAAAAAGTCTTGCGGTATTTTTATTGAATTTTCAATTGTTCATAAAATTGGTTATAATAATGCGATTTAAGTCAAATATGCGCCGTTTTGTTCGATGACGAGTTCCTAACGAGATGCCAACTTCATAATGCCCCTCTTATAGAAGCTCGCTTCCCTATTGTCAAAAAACTCGGAGAGCCAATTTTCACAGGACTCTCTTGTGGACAACTTCCGACTACCAAGCTCGTTTGCCATGGACAGAAATAGGTGGTAATCACTTGGTGCGAGATCCGGACTATACGGTGGATGCAAAAGAACCCCCCATCCGAGCTCCCGGAGCTTCTGGCGCGTCACCAAAGATGTGTGTGGCCTGGCGTTGTCCTGATGGAAGACAATTCGGCCTCTGTTGATCAAAGATGGCCTCTTCTGCATGAGTGCTGCATTCAAGCGGTCCAGTTGTTGGCAGTACAGGTCCGAATAGAGCGTTTGGCCATAGGGGAGCAGCTCATAGTGGATGATTCCCTGCCAATCCCACCAAATACACAGAAGAACCTTCCTGGCCGTCAATCCAGGCTTGGCCACCGTCTGGGCAGCTTCACCGCTTTTCGACCACGACCGTTTGCACTTCACGTTGTCGTAAGTGACCCACTTTTCATCGCCAGTCACCATCCGCGTCAAAAACGGGTCGATTTTGTTGCGATTCAGAAGCGATTCGCATGCATCCATACGGGCAAAAATGTTTTTTTGCGTCAAGTCATGTGGCACCCATACATCGAGCTTCTTTTTGAATCCAAGCTTCTTCAAATTGTTTATAACGGTTTGATGACTCATGCCCAGCTCTTGACCGATGCTACGGCTGCTACTATGCCGGTCTCTTTCGATCAATTCAGCGATTTTATCGCAATTTTCGACGACAGGCCTTCCGGACCGTGGCGCATCTTCGATCACCTCTGCACCAGAACGAAAACGTTGAAACCATCGTTGTGCGGTGGAAATGGAAACTGTATCGGGTCCATAAACTGCACAAATTTTATTGGCAGCATGAGATGCATTTTTGCCTTTATCGTAGTAGTACTGTAAAATATGCCGTATTTTCTCTTTATTTTGCTCCATGTTTGCGACGCTATAACTCACGAACGACTAAAAGCAAACAACAATTAATCAAACATGTGTTAGCACGTGAAAAGACCTTTCGAAAAAGCTCTAGCGTGAACCGATGCGACGAATATAACTAGAACTACGCGCTTGCAAAGACAAGCTTGCGCAAATACCGCAAGACTTTTTTGACAACCTTATATATGAAAAAAATTAAGTGATTCCACGTTCATGTTGCATTGTTTCTATCTGCACAGCGACTGAGTGCACGAATGCATGACTATCTGCAAAATTGTCATGCAAAATACGGCTGCCGAATACCCTGTGACGTGGCAGCTGAAGTTCCCCTTTTGTTTTTCACCATAGTTATTGGCCAAACCTTGTAAATAGTTATATAATCCCTGCCTTCTCTAATACCGAAAGCCACTAAATAGGCGAATAGCTGTACTTTAATATAAATAATTTGACGATCCCAGTTCCATCAATAGAAGTATAAGAAGTGATCGAAAGGGAAATCAACACTCGATTAGTAAGATTTTGCCTTTCAAAATCATTGCATGTTGAATGACCCTCGGAAGCTAAACCCGTCAAATATTGGCAGTAATATATGGTTTTTATTGTGGGATGAACTATAATTTTGTAATAAATTTTTTTAATTTATTGCATCCTAAAGTGGAGTAATTAACATTAAATGGCGGCAGTTTAGCTGCAAGCAAATAATATATAATAGGTACGTGAGTTATAACTAATATGTCAATTAGAAATATTAAATGATTGACAAATTGATAAAGAATAAAGCGTTCACTGTAAAAAGTGAACTATATGGCAGGAATTAAGTAGAGCTGTTTTTGATTTTGACTTTGTCTGCTAAATTTTTATGCACTAATCCATGCGCTGAGATGAAAATTGGCAGGTGTTGGAACACGTTTTTTAACTTTCATTGGCGTTTGACATCAATCCCTAAGTCAGAATATTTTGATATTTTTTCTGCATATGTTTTTTGCATGTTTTTGTTCAGAAGAACAGCAATATCACTTAATTACCAGTCGTTTGAGATTTATCGATCAAGAACATGTCTGGTCTATTGTGGTCTCTTGTTGCTTTCGTTTAAGTTGTTCGGTCATAATACAAAAGGTAGTTGGAGTCTTCTTGAACTGCTTCTGGGATGTATCTGAAGTACGGTATTTTGCTTTGATTGAAGTTATGCATCTGCGTCAGTTTTAGATGAATTATTTTCGCAATGTCATTGTGTTGCTTCAGGTATGTATATAGAGTTTGCCAGTGTGGTGCATCCACGTGGTCTAATATTTCACTCCGACTATTGCATCTTCGACATCTGTCTGCAGCGGCATTTGGATCTCGTATTACATATATAAAGTAATTTCTTGTTGGAATCACACCATCTTGTATGGCACAATTTGTACTCTCCATTTCGGCAAATATCGAACTGTTGGTAAGCCATAAGTGCAACAATTTTTGGTCGATATATTGGCTCAGGATCTTTGAATCTTTTCATATATTGTGGTTGCGTTCCTGATTTCGTAGGAGTGATTCATCCGAAGTGGGTGTAATCACCATCCGCAGCAATTGCAGTCTTATGCATATCGGGAACACTTATGTTGAAAGTTTGCTCTTATGCTTAAGATAAGTTTGTCATGCAGTGCTCCAACATCAATCTGTCTCCTGTCACCCGCTCTTCTACGTAGCATCATTCGAACGAGAGAGCTTTTTGGATCGCGTGCCTTGTATTTAGTCATAATTGTACGTATTCTTCGCGCCGAAGCTATTCGATACCACCGGGACGACAAATGAATTAATAGCCTGGATTTGGTTTTTGCCACTAAGTGGGATTTTACAGACAGCGTGAAGGCGCCCTTTAAATTCTGCTATCAGATTTTTCCTCATTTGCATCGTATTTATGCTGTTGCTTTGCATAACTCCAAGGTACTTGTATACCTCTGCCGGTTCCATTTTTTTTAATTTTATTTGAGCTTAACCCTCTATCCAGCAGACTATAAATAATCGTTAAAAATCATGTAAAATTCATCTAAAGATAATTTTGGTGCGTAAAAACGAATTTCAAGTCTATTTTGCATTACCTGTGTTTGTTCACTCGCCAGGTAACAAAATGTTGAGATGAAATTTTTCAACTGTCATTTTTTCGACTGATTTCAACGACGGCTAAACTGACGATAAACATCAAAATGAAACTAATGAACACTATAAATGATTTCAAATGGTTCCGTCATAGCCGTTTCAAGGCAACCATGCCGGCTCACACGAAAAAGAAAATTCCATATAAAACCAAGGAGGATTTTATGATGACCGTCTGTAGACGGTCTTACTGGATAGAGGGTTAATCCGTATTGGCTATTGCCGGAGATTACCCATCCCGGATAAAATTTTCAAGGGACTGTGCTCTGGTGGAGCGTAGTCCAAGTTCTACGCCCATACGATTGCCTTTGCTGAAATATTTAAAAATCTTTGAACTATTGCACATGCAATAGTAGTCATACTTCTTCAAATTTTTTATTAGATGCTTAGGCACTAATCCAGTGGACGATATATAGGGGTTTTCAGTAAGAGCGCTTCAACTTTTGAACTTTTTTGAATAAAACACAAACGGTTTGACTTTTTTAACTAATTTTTTTTTTGTTATCGAGTTTGAACATATACATTTAAGTATGAAATTCGATTTCTTTTGCATGACCACCGCGTGCACGTTTTACGAAGTCCAATCGTTGAACCCAATTTTCGACCACTCTTTTGCATAAATCGGCCGAAATTCCAGCAATTTCGCGTTCAATATTGGCTCTGAGCTCACAAATCGTCGCCGGCTTGTTACTGTAGACCAATGACTTCACATAACCCCAAAACGGAACGGCTTGTTAAATGGACCGTAAAATGGCCGTAATGCTCTTTAAGTAGCAGCAACAGAACGATTATTTTCATAAAAAATTTCCACGATTTGCAATCGTTGCTCAAGTGTGTAGCGTTCCATGATGAAATGTATACTAATGAAGTTACAAATTACAAGCGAAAAATAAAAAATATTGCGTCGTTCGCCCTCCCTATCGGAAAAAAGTTGAAGCGCACCTATTGAACAACTCTATAGTTATTGGAATTATATTCACTTTACCTTGCTTTGTACATTCGTTTTAATTCTATATTATAATATTTTTGTTTTATTTATTTCATTTTATTTGTTTTTTTTTTCAAACCGAAAACGTGCCTCTTCCGGTCAATTGTGTGTTCCATCCTTGTCTAGGGGAGCACTAACTTGCTTCTCTAAGCACACGTTTATCTACCCCGAAAAGCAGTACAGGGTACCATAACAAGTTCATGGAGTAGTAGTTCTTAGGCAGCGATAGATTACAGCTCATCACCTAAGATCTAGAGCGGAAAACTTTGCTTCCCTTCACTGATATGCAACATATTCTTGTGCGGATAACCTCATTTCGCGCACTGTGTGCACTCTTGTGTCTACTGTAATTTGTCTGCACATGAATGGAGATGGTACTTACACACTTACAAATATATTAAATTTGATTGCCAAACAATGACGAACTTCTATTTTGCTCCGGGTGCAGTTGGAAAATGGCTCGCGGCCACAGATATACTCATTAGAAAGCGTATTTTTATTGGTTTAAGTGTTTTGAATGACAAATTATGTTATCATATTCGTAGGATTATGCATAATTTCAGATGTTTTAAAATCAAGTGAAAACAGTAATTTAGGTGATAATTATGAAAACTAAAACTTCGAAGTAGGGACAACATAAATTTATTTACTTATCTACTTACTTTGCGATCAAACTTTGTAGTTACTTTTGAAATCAATTTAGGTATGATTTGAAGTAGAGTCGAATTTACTAAAAATCATGATTTTCATCTGAAAAGGTTGATGTTGTTGAAGTGGTTGAGTATCCTAATTAGCGACTAGCAACGTTTTACTGTTCTTGTGTGATGCCTGCTTTTTTTTTAGTCAAGTCCATTTCGTGAGATCTAAGTATAACAGCAAACTTTTTATGTCTATGTCGGAGATTTCATTAATGAAAAGATTGACTACGTTTTCTTCTTGATTTATTCATTAATACCTATTTCGAAGAATTTAAAGTAATCCTCCATTCAGATTTAATACAGAAATGCCAGCGTTTTTTCGATATGCTCTTCTTGCTTTTCTCCAGCTTTGCGTTCTTTGTCTGATCAATCATGCCAATCTTAGTGAACACTAAAAAATCGCTGCTAGAGAAGTTAGAATAGCTACTGTTCACTTCGGAAGGGCAGACGGCTTTTATTAGATGCAGCTCCATAGCAGGAATACATATATTCGTAGGCCGGATGAGACCGGATGCTCGCTTTTAGAAGTAATGTTGCGGTTTGTAAGCTACGGAGTATGTCCAAATGCTGCTTTCAGATTTATATTTTTCCCCGATGCTAGCTTTTCCCGCAACTGCATTGTGATTCCAGCTGAGAACAATGTTATGCCGACTTACCTT
The DNA here is from genome assembly GCF_027943255.1 of Anastrepha obliqua. Classification (NCBI taxonomy): domain Eukaryota; kingdom Metazoa; phylum Arthropoda; class Insecta; order Diptera; family Tephritidae; genus Anastrepha; species Anastrepha obliqua. Next base: position 10,288,457 of record NC_072896.1, on the reverse strand, counting down.
GATGTCTACGCTTCAACTGGTCTTTACAACTTGTCTTCTTTCAAAATGGATTGTTTGTTAAAGTTACGCGCGTAAATCCTTAAATTCACAAACGAATATAACGAATAAAATGCGTAGATCCGACTGTAGGGGGAACTTTTCACGAATGATCCTATCAAATAATGTCCTTTCAGAGTTCTGCTTCGGTAGAAGACGTGGTGTACCAGCCTACTATTGAACTACGGCCTTATAAGGGGTGATAAATTTAGAGATAAGCATTTAGACTTTACATACCCTAACAAATAAAAGTTCACAGATGTGGTATCGCATGACCTTCGTGGCCAATCCACTAGTCCGATACGAGAGATAAATTGCTCCCCGAATGACGATGCAGTAAATCCATTGTTTCACGGGCTCTATGGCAAATAGCGTCGTCATGTTGGAATCGAAAGTTGTGGAGATCCCGTGCTTGAATTTCCGGCATCAAACCATAATTTATCATGGCGCGATAGCATTCGCTATTCCTTGTTATATTGGCGCCAGCCACGTCTTTGAAGAAATATAGGCCGATGATTCCTCCAGCCCATAGGCCGCACCAAATGGTTGTTTTCAGCAGCTGTCATGACTGTTATTGTCGTAGCTGTTTTCAATGGACGAAAGGCCTCGGGTTGCTCTTCAGCCCAAGAACTCTCTGCCTTATGACGTAGTCAAATTATGTATTTAGTTTGGCTATAGTCACGCGTGATCTGCCAGAAAGCCCCTATTTGGAAAAGTACCTCCAATCTGATCACCTTTTAAATAAAAGTCGGTTATTGGAATTATATTTTCTTTCCTAACAACGGGGAATTTGTATTGCGCAATGCGTGGACGATGACAACATCCGATGAAGTGACGCTTGGAGTATTTGAGAGAAAGTTTCTGCGCAAGATTTTTGGACCTTTGCACGTTGGGAACGGCGAATATCGTAGGCGATGTAACGATGAGCTGTGTGAGCTTTACAACGACATAGACATAGTGCCGCGATTAAATATCCAGCGGCTACGTCCGAATGGATACAAACACTCCGGCTCTGAAAGTTTTCGATGCGGTACCAGCCAGCGGTAGCAGAGGAAGAGGAAAGGTTTATTCTGCATTGGAAAGATCAGGTGGAGAAGGACTTGGCTTCACTTGGTGTGTCCAACTTGTGCCGGTTAGCACGAAAAAGAAACGACTGGCCCGCTTTGTTAAGCCCGTGTTAAAAAGAAAAATTTGTTAACAGAAAACCTGCCATTCAGAAGAAGGCTAAGTCTCCTTACTCTATGTGATAGCAATTGTCTGGTATGATCGAAGAAATGTGACTTGCAACATGTAAAGCTAAACCGCCCATCACTTAGTTATGCTTCTCCATTATTTAGTTAGGCTGGTAGTACTAGAACGCAGTGCATGTCAAAAGCTCCGCATTTTGTACAATTCAGGAATGCCTCCTGATGTCCCCTGAACAAAAGCGTCATAGCGAGCCCCCTACAATTAAAGGCGAGGAGTGTAACAATCTGCTCAGATATTAGTTTCTGTTGGATTTTTGTCTCAGGGACCAACGCTGAAGACGCTTGCTACAGGCAAACTTATCAATAATCACTTCGGTGAGCTCAGAGAGGAGGTTCAAATTATACATATGTCGACCATGGGACTCAGCTGACACCCGACTGCCGTCAAATCACATTATCGCAAGTTAATTAACATCTTCCTGCACTCTTGCGCTTATTGGAGACCAACCACTGCCTATCGCAGTTAAGGCACTCGATTCGTCTCGTAAGATTGAACGCAATTGCGCTAGCTTAAACTACTACTTAACCATAACAGAGCACTACATAACTAACCAACTCATCCAGCATCACTCTCTCTATGGCCCGACCCCATCCGAACAGCAAATTTCAGGCACCTATCGTTAGACGATCTCGATTATAACACTAAGTGGGACACTCTTGTACTTAGGTAGAGCTTTGTAAGACTACAACAACAACGATTACAACAACAATTACAACAACAACAGCAGCTAAACAACATCAATTTTAATCACTTTATAAACTCACTTAGTTTTGAAAAGGGAGCAGCTTCTCTGTTTTAGACTAGGTAAAAGATTTAAGATGCTAAAATAGATAAAATTTAATATACTAGCAGCGTTGTTGCCACTTAATTTACATAATGCTTTTCAGCAACCCTTACCATAATCCACAGACACAGATGTGTGTCGTAATTTACCTTCGCAGCTGCATTTTTTCATAACTTCTACGCCAAACGGTGAGCTTATGAAACGTTGTCGCATTACTGAGATCACCAACAGAACAGCTGAAGGCGAATTTAAGCTAAAAATAAATGCGAATAAAAAAACGCATATTCATGATGAAAAATAAAAAAAAATTACGTCAAATGTGGGTAAGCTGTTTAAAAAACACAAGTCGCATTTTGTCGCCGCAGGAGTTGTGCCACTCAACCACGCAGAACAAAACAATAACTGCTATGAACATATTTTTAACAGAACCAACAAAACAAAAAAAAAAAACAAAACAAATATCAACTGCATTGCGTCGAAGGATTGAATAATGACAGCGAATGATGGATGTGAGAGTTTTCAGCTCAGAGCCAGACACTGCAACTCGAATAGAAGGACAAACTCCGCTTGTTTTCTGGTGACACAGCGTTGAAGTGCAACAATTGCAGAGTTGAAATCGCAACATGAATTGCGAAAGCTGAGTTGAGTTGCTGATGACGAACGATGATGAAACGCGCAATGAGAGTAAAAGTGATTGAAATGTGAAGAATATACAGAGTTGAATGAAGTATTTTGTTATATAAAAATAAAGTAATGTAGAAAACGGAAGTGGGCGGTACTGTCATGGGATGGGAAGAACTTAAACCAAGAAAGATGACGAGGTGTTTGCATAATTTTATACGGGTATGTGTGTATGTATTTTAGGAATTTGTGCTGCCACTCGCTTTGTATGGCAGACGCTTTGTGTGTGAAGTGAAGCAGTACTGAAGGTTTATATAGAAATAAATAATGAAATAGTCAAGACGAGAATTTAAATGTCAATTAGTAGATGTTGTAGATACTGCAGATACAACTTAATACAAGATGAAGTCCAAAATAAACAAGACTGAGCTAAAATATAAATTACAGGAGTTTTGTTCTGATAACTTCAAGTTTATTTATTGACAATAGGCCTCGATACACTGTTTTGCGCGATCTAAAATCTTTTTGAAAAAGTGTTTCAAGTCATTGACCGGAATGCCCTTCAGGATGTCGGTACAAGCCTTTTGTATAGCCTCTACGGACGCAAAACGTTTTCCTTTCATGATCAATTCCAATTTTTCGAATAGGTAGAGCTCACAGGGAGTCATATCAGGTGAATACGATGAGTGATTCGTGGTTAAAATGCGATTTCTGGTATAAAATCAGTCACAACAGTTCATCGATGAGATAGTGCATTATCATGCAATAAGCGCCAGCTTCCTCCTTCCCGGCACTCAGGGCGAATTTTACGAATGCGATGCAACAAAAGCTTCAAAACGCCTAGAAAGGAATTTGGATTGACGGTTTGGCCCTTTGGCACGAACTCCTTGTGGTCAATTCCCTTGGAATCGTAAAAACAAATGAACATCGACTTGATTTCTGACTTCTCCAAACTCGTCTGGGGTCTTCCATTCCATTTTTGATGTTTTTTTACAAATCGAGAGACCTACAGTTTTAAGTCGACTCCGGACGGTAGATGATTTCTTATGAAGAACTTTTTTGGAAGAACTTTGGTATGGCGTGCCTGAGGTTTCGAGCCTGTGCACTTCCGAATAGTAGTCACGCTCCTGCTCATTCAGCTACGGTGGCCGCTAATACGGTATTACTAAATGTAATATAAATATTGCCTTTGAGACCGATATTCATCTCTTGCAACAGGACTTAAATAATCTAGCCGATTAGAGTCGGATTAATAAACTATTTAATAATTAAAAAAAAATAATATATGCTTTTGAAATCAAAGATCTGATTTTAAATCTTCCATTTATGCTCTGTACGGATAGTTTCTATTGTCCTTTTACGCGAGAGGTTATTTACATAAACATCAGTCTTAAGTAAAATTGTATACCTCTGGTCTATGAGATAAACCAGTCAAAGACTTTTCATAGGCATGCCATAGACAAAATAAACCGAAATGACTAACTACTTTTAAGTCTTATCTGCAAGTATTATCTGCCGTCTGGACAGATTTAATGCAACGAAATCAAATGAAGCAAATTATGAACATCTGCAGTAGTAGTTCGATGTGTCTTCTCTATTTATTATATATGGACTCCTACGATCATTCTTCAGTGCGGTTCAGTCCATCTCAAATTTTGGTTATGCATAATGGTGCAGGTAGGTTTCATCGCGAATATGTCGATAGAATTTTGTCATTACCTGCCGGGAAGCGTCAGATCTTAAAACAAACATAGGTATCTTATCACTGAGTGTTGCATCTGTTGTATGGTAAACAGCAGTCCAACCGAATAATAGTCACACACAGCCGAAACGGCGGCCGCCATAATAAACGAGCATTAGGGGTGAATATACCATAAATGCATCCCTTTAAGTATTCGAAACGGTACCTGCTGGTAGTGACAGAGAAAGAGGAACACCTGCTTACGGCTCAGTGTCATTCGACATGTTGGAAATTTTGAAATTTTTGCTACAGATTTTTAATGTTGTTGTTGTTGTATCAGCATAATGTGAAATATTTTGTTTCTTTTAAACAGTTATATGTATATATATATTTTTTATTTATATATTTTTTTAATTTAATAATTTAATTTAATTTAATAATTTAATTTTAGAATCAAGTGAAAACAGTATCACCTAAATTATGATAACTTAAATTGCAAAGTAGTGACACCATACATTTATCTTCTGCAGATGGCTACCAAACTTATTATCTTCGTCTGAAATGGTTGACTACTTTTTCTTCTTCATTTATTTATTAATATCTATTTCGAAGAATTCAAATCATACACTAATGTCAGCGTTTTTTCGATATGCTCTTCTTGCTTTTCTCCAGCTATGCGTTTCTGTTCAATCATGCCAATCTTAGTGAACACTAAAAAATCACAGCTAGAGAAGTTCGAATAGCTACTGTCTACTACGGAAGGGCAGATGGCTTTTATTAGAAGCAGCTCTACAGCAGGAATATATTCGGAGGCCGGATGAGGGATGATCGCTTTTAGAAGTAATGTTGCGGTTTGTAAGCTACGGAGGATGTACAAACTGCTGCTTTCAGATCTATATTTTTCTCCGATTCTAGCTTTTTCCACAACTGCATTGTGATTCCAGGCGATAATATTGCTATGCCGACTTCCCTTGACTGACTTTTACAACTTGTCTTCTTTCAGAATGGACGAATTTAGAGGAAACTTTTCACGTATGATCCTATCAAGTAATTTCCTTTCAGAGTTCTGCTTCGGTAGAAGACGTGGTGTACCAGCCTACTATTGAACTACGGCCTTATAAAGGGTGATAAATTTAGAGATGAGCAATTCGACTTTACATACCTTCACAAATAAAAAGTTCAAAGATGTGATAGCACACGATTTTGTTGGCCAATCCACTGGTGCTCCCCAAATGACGTTGCGGTAAATCCATAGTTTCCAAATCCATAAATGCATCCCTTTAAGTATTCGAAACGGTACCTGCTGGTAGTGACAGAGAAAGAGGAACACCTGCTTACGGCTCAGTGTCATTCGACATGTTGGAAATTTTGAAATTTTTGCTACAGATTTTTAATGTTGTTGTTGTTGTATCAGCATAATGTGAAATATTTTGTTTCTTTTAAACAGTTATATGTATACATATATTTTTTATTTATATATTTTTTTACAACAGATGGCGTAACTTGATTATTATTCCATCGATCCACATTTCCAAACATTCATTGGAGAGCTACTGTCGTAAGGCACAAACGTCAGTATAAGTTTTTTATTTGAAGCGTAAACAACAATATTTTTACCACACTTGAAAATGTCGAATTTCGTGCCAAATAATGTGTTTTTGCGGGGAATTCTTCTTCATTATTTTAATATGAAGAAAAAAGCAGCCGAAAGTCATCGTATCTTGGTGGAAGTTTATGGTGAGCATGCTCTAGCTGAGCGAACGTGCCAGAAGTGGTTTGCACGCTTTAAAAGTGGTGATTTTGGCCGCGCCGCCAAAGTTCATGGATACCGAATTGGAGGAATTGCTCGATCAAGATCCGGCTCAAACGCAAGAAGAGGTTGCAAAAACTTTGGGAGTTGATCAATCAACCATTTCCAAACGTTTAAAAGCCATGGGAATGATCCGAAATTCAAATTTCGAAAAAAAACCGCACGAACTTATTCATAGACCTATTATTTTTTATATTTAGGGCGGAATATACTTTTTAAAAAAGTTTTTTCTAAAAAAAAATAATTTTTTTTTAATTTAAACTTTTTGTTAAAAATTTAATCTTATTGTTAAAACTGTTAACAAAATTCTTTTTTAACAAAATTATTAGTTTTTTTTGTTAAAACTTTAACTTTTTTTTGTTAAAAATTTCGTTTTTATGTTACAAAATTTCAAGGAATTATTATATATATTAACAGTTTAAAATTTTCTTTTTTAATTTTTAGGATAAACTATACATTTAAAATATTTTTTAGAATTTAATTTACATTTTTTTTTTTTTTGTTAAAAATTTTTCAAAAATTATTTTTGTATTATTTTTTGTTAAAACTTAAATTTGTTGTTGAAAAATTGGTTTTATAATAAACATACATTTACAAATATTTGTTTGGAAACAAATTTAAGTTTTTTGTTTTTGTTAAAAAGTTTTGAGAATTTTTTTTTCGGTTCGTTTGGAAAAAAAATTATTTTGTTGAAACCTTAATTTTTTTGTGTGTTAAAAATAGCGTTTTTATGTTAAACAATGTAAGGAAATAATTTGTTTTGGTTCTTTTTTACAGTTTATAATTTCTTTTCTAAGTTTTTAGGGTAAAATACCCATACAATTAAAAAAAATTTCTTGGAACAAATGTTATTTGTTTTGTTACAAATTTTTGAGAAATTATTTTCTGTGGTTCTTTTGCAAAATTTTATTAGCTTTTCTTAAAACTTAAATGTTTTAGTTAAAAACAGCGTTTTTATTTTAAAAAATTTTGAGAAGTTATTTTTTCCAGATATACAATTTAAACAATTATTTTTGGAAACAAATTTTACTTTTTGCTTTGCTTTTTATGTTTTTGTTAAAAATTATTCAGAAAGTTTCTTTGTAATTTTTGAAAAACAGCAGGTTTTCCTTCGATAGTTTCATACATTTTTTCTTCGGTTTTTTTTACAGCTTAAAATGTTTTTTTTTTATTTTTTAAGATAGAATATATAAGTACATATGAAATTTGTTTTTATTTTTTTGCTAAAAATTTTATGTTTTTGTTAAAAATTATTGAAAATTGTTTTCTTGTAATTTCTGAAAAATATCCTAATTTTACTCTCTGAAAGTTTTATGGTATGATTCCCATAAATCTCATGGTTTCTTTGTTTTTCTGTAAACAATTTTTCAGAAATTTTACCATAAAATATACATTTAAAATAATTTTTATGGAAACAAATTTTATTTCTTATGCTTAAAATGTTTGAGAAATTGCTTTCTTCGATTCATTTGGAAAAAAATTATTTTGTTATCAGTTTTTGATAAAACTTAAATTTTTTTGTTAAAATTAAAATTTTTTTTAACTTCGAAATTATGATAAAAAAAATTTTTTGGAAACTAATTTTATTTTTTTGTTCAAAATTTTTAAGAAATTATTTTCTTTGGATGTTTTGGAGAAAGATTATTTTTGTTTTATTTTATGTTAAAAATTATTTTTTTATTAGTTTTTGTTAAAAATATTTTTTTTATTAATTTTTGTTAAAAATTTAATTTTTTTGTTAAAGCTTCATTTTTTTCTTCAACGTTTTTGAGGAATTATTATATTTTCTTCAGTTCTTTTCAACAGTTAAAAAACTTTTTGATTTTTTAGTTTAGAATATAAATTTGTTTTGTGTTAAAAATTTCATGTTTTTGTTAAAATTTATTCAACATTTCTTTTGCAGGTAATATTTGAAAAAGATCTAGCTTTTACCCTCTGAAAATTTCATAGCGTGATCCTCTGGTTATTATTTTTTGTTAAAAATGTTTTTCTCCGGTTTTTGTTTTAATCTTTTAAGATAGAATATAAAATTAAAAAAAAAATGTTTTGGGAAAACTTAAATTTTTTTGTAAAATAGTCTCAGTTATTAATGAAAAAGTTTCCGAAATACTTGGCTAACTGGATATGAAATTGCTCTTAAAGTTGCTCCTAAAGTAGTCTGAACATTTTGTCACTCATCTTGCGCTGGCCTTAGCCATATCAAATGATCATACAGAATGTTCGATGCTTTAAACATTTCTGCGTTTCATTTATTTTTGAAACTCGCATCCTCTGATAAATATTTCGTATTTTTTCAGCAAAGTCGGAGAGCGTCTTCTCAACCGACCGAATTGGGCATCACTCGATTGGAATTGACTCTATGTAAATCCTTGTTGAATGGAATAAATATTGCGATTTGTAGATAATGTTTTTGTTGCCAACAAGAAGTTCCAGTAAACATATGACATTTTTTTCAGAATGGTCCGTGGCATTTCCTCTTTCTTATTGACAAAACTTAGTCACCACTCAAACTTCTTTTGATGGTTTCTACGCGTTAGATTTGTTTAACCAGAGATATCGCAAAGGTAAAAAAGCCAATTTGATGGGAATTTAGTGTAGAGAGTTGATTAAAAGAAAGATTATCCTTACCTCTCGAAATCCTATCTTCTGTGTGCTTTGTAGGAAATTTCGTAAAGATAATTGAATTGAGTCGCCAAGTTCTAATATTAAAAAGTTCCACTTCATCTCTCGTAATCCCAACTGCTGTGTGGTTTTGTTCCATCCCGTGCGAGTGAGTTCATGGGTTTCAAAACCATAACGCGATGTATTTCTCAATCCCATTGCAGCAAAAGCTCACTTAGTTTCAAAGCAAGTGACAACACTAGATTTCAATTGACAAAACATGATTTTACGGCATCGATTTTCGGTTTTCAATTGACTGATGTTCTCATGTGGCGCTCCAAAATTTGCATGCCATATTATGATTATCTAAATTACATTAAAATAAATTCAAATAAACCATCATAAGCACGTTACACAAATCCATAAATTGGCACTCAAAATGTCACAGATTGTGATTTTATATGGCCATAATTTTCACTCGAAAATCAAATGAATGCATAAAACAAGTGATAAAAGTGTGGCTAACTGGCGCGTGAAGTGGCAAATGAAAGCGCAAAAAATGAGCGCAAACCAGTTGGATACAAAAAATATTAAAAAAGGAGAGAAAAAAGAAATGTATTTGTAAAATGCGTGAATGCAACAACGACATGTAAATTAAACTAATCAAGCAGCGCCAGGGGACGAGGGGAGCCGCCAGTATGTAGTGCAGTGTAGTGACAGCGTCAATAAGGCAAGAAAATGAACTTGATGCTGGCAATTTGTTGCAATTCGAGCTGAGGCAAGTACTCGTGAAACAGCAAACAAGACGTTGGTTAACTGGCTCACTGACTGCTTGGCTGACTGTTGACTGTTGACTGCTGACTGGCGCTGTGAGGTGGAGTTGGCAGACGGGTTGATTGCATATGTGTACTGCACATGTGTGTGTGTGTATGTGTGCATGTCAGCAGTTATATGGGTGTGTGCCAGTGCATTTTTGCGTGTGTGTGGCACGCGGTAATAAAATGCCATTAAAATGTAGCATAAAAGTGCAGAGTGGAATGACATACGACAGTGAAAAACTCAAAAAAAAAAAAAAAAACAAAGCCACAAAAAAAAGACAAAATGAAAAAAGTGACAGAAAATCGCAATAAATTTAAAATAATGCAACAGACAAACATAACAGCTTTGCAACATGAGCAGCAACACCACATGTGCGCGTGTGTGTGTTTGTTGATACCCACATACATACACATAGAAGCTTTAGATATGTATGTACTCGTATGTATGTATGTGTAAAAAAATTTTGTAACTGGCTACTCCAGTAGTGACAGTGACGCTGACACTTACATACCGCAACGCATAACGAACGCTTCGAAGATAGTGTTGCAAGCACAAATCAGCTGCAACAGCTGGTTTTGAAACGGAAAAAATAAATAAATTACAAAAAACAAAGAAATAACAAGAAAAGCAAAGCAGATCAAATAGGAGCGACTCACAGGCGCACATAGTACGTATGAATGTATGTATGTATGAATACAGTGCCTGGTCATTGAATTATGAACGCTGCTTAAAATTGAAAAGCTTCACTTTCAGGTAATAAAATCATAAAAATAATAGCACAAATTTAATTAATTTTTCTGAGGTAATAAATAGTATTAATTAAAAATGTAAAGGGGTTGCCAATAGGTGCGTTTGAGATTCAACGGTGTAGTAGTAGTGTAGCAGCCATCTTGGTAAAGCTGCAGCTGTCAAATATGTCAGGAGTACTTATTTAGGCTGAGTACGAGTTCTTTGCCTAAATAGAGCCTAACATAGGTCACAGGAAAATATCTGTAATGCAGTGAACAGGGGCAGCTTTTATTATTTTTGAGCTTAGTCACACAGAGATATCTGGAAGGCGGGCACTGGAATTTATCTTTTGATGTTTCATTCGAGGTCGAAATTGTTTTCTGCAGCAATCGTTGCTTTTGACACTTACTTCTTTAGCATCTTCTGGTTCGGATATATTCCACAATCAGTGAAAATGTAAAGCGGACATTGTTCGTCAACAGTTTCTTAAGGTAGTAGTCTGGTAACTTACACGTTTTTTGAAGCCGATGTTTGTGACATATTTTGGAAGGGAAAATAAAATTCAATCGGTTTGATTTTCTGATATGTTATTAAAGGTATCAGAAGGTGTACCAAAAAAAAAATTTTTTTTTTTTATAATGTTTTGATACTATTTTTGTACACTGCAGCAAGTGGCAAAAAAAAGAGGTACAGTGGCTGGCCGGCGTGATTTCGTCACTTGTGGTCATCTGAAACGGAAAAGCAAATTGCTTATTAATCAGTGTGCTCGTCGTTCTGGCGGGTAGTAAGATCAAATGATTTTGACAAAAAATAACAAAATGGCGGACTTCGTAAGAAAATTGCCTTTTTTTAAAGTGGAAATCGGACTAAAAAATGGAAAGTTAGGGACGAAATAAATTAAATCTACTACCCGCCAGAACTATTGATGTGTAGAAAAACATATCCAAATTTCAGCTCAATCCGTTAGATAGAAAATTTGTTTTCACGACTGCCATCCGGAAAAACGTTGTTTTGAGAAAAACGCGTTTAAAGTTTTAGCGGCTTAGCGCGCGCAAGTACGAGCCGCTCTCATGTGTGTGCTATAATTTCGTCAATATTTCGAATTTCGGTCTAAAATTTGTACAGTATATTACCAATATATCGCACTTTCAAAATATGTAAAAAACCGAAATTCGAAATTTTCAAAATAAGTTACCAGACTACTACCTTAAATATTTCAATGAATGATGAGCCTGGCAAACACTGTTTTCGCATTTTCACGGATGGCTCCAGGACCGAGCACGGCTCTGGCTCTGGTGTCTACGTGGAATCCAGCGGGACAAAACTGCACTTTGCTTTTGAATGTACGCATCTGTGTTTCAAGCGGAGGTGTATGCTGTTCAAGAAGCGATGAACTTTATTGGGGAAAACAGATAGAGAGGCAGATCTATACGTGTCTGCAGCGATAGCCAAGCTGCGCTCATGGCTTTAGACAGCCCCCAACCACATCAGGGATAGTCGAGTCCTGTAAATCCAAGCTAAACTATGTCGGTATACATAATAGCCGGACCCTAAATGGGTCCCGGGACACGTGGTTATCGTGGGTAACGAGACCTCTGACTCCTTAGCTAGAATGGGCTCTGAGGCCAACTTCTTTAGCCTGGAGCCCGTTCTGCCACTCCCTTCTGCAGCCATCAAAGCCACGGTTATGGGTTACTACAACCCAAAAGCGAGCTTGGCAGGCTGAGAGAGGCTGCAGATGGACTAAACTGATGTTACCTGCCATGTCCGACCGATTGTCACTAAGCAGAGACTAAAGACAACTGGTTGGTCTGATGACGGACCACTTTCTGTAGGCGAAGTACATGGAAAAGGTAGGTATCTCAGACAGTGCACTCTGCCCAGCATGTGAAGAGGAGGATGAGACGGCGGACCACTTCCTGTGTGTCTGCCCCGCCTTCACTCGAATCAGGCTTGAGGTCTAGCACTAATGTGTTAAGAAGCGATCGCTTTGGCTCCTTGGCACCACAAATTCTACTCAGATTTCTTCGGAGGTACATTTAAAGGAAATTAAAAAGGGAATCCGAGTGCAGTACAATGGACTTAATTGTGTCTGAGTGCTGTACTTGCTAGTTGTCCCGACAAAAAAAAAATCTAGAAATGCCTCTCCATCTTGCATAGGAGAAAAATGCACTGGCCACTGAAATCGTGAGATTTAACACCACGTGATTTTTTTCTGTAGGACTACGTGAAATCTTCGGTCCATGCAGGCAAACGTTTGCTGCACTGAAGGCCAACGTAACTCGCGTTCCTCATGAAATTGAGCCTGATTTATGTGAAGATATCATCCATTGTGTTGTGGTCCACTATTTTGTCCAATTTTCTATTGATCTAAAATGAAATTTGAGCTAACAAAATTAAGATAAAAAAACCAAAATAAACAATGTAGGTAAAATAAAATTGTCAAAATTCAAAATATGGCTTAGGCTGGGTCCACCAGATTTCCTCTTTTCATATTCTTTTCTGACCTTATCGCCAATTGGCGAGATTTGCCATATCACACACCCTGAGAAGTTTGCATGGTGACATACATACATATGTTTGTGGTGATTAAAATTTATTTTGAAATGATACAAAAGATGTTCGTCGCCTGCGTGTTGCTTTATGTATGGATGTAAATTTTTGACTATCGTTCAGCTTCTGTGACAATGAGATATCGGTATTCCAGCATATATGTATAATGTGTATGGAGGTGTTGGTTGGTTAATATTTTCCAATAATATTTTTTCCGCAGTCATGATGAAAAGATTTCAGAAGTCTGGCCAAGATAAGACTGTTAATCGATTCTCAGCGAATTTGAAAACAAACATCTGATAGGCTGACGTAAGCGGGGTCATGATAACGAAACAACTGAGACTGTGTTGGTAATATATGAAAAAAGTCAATGCAACCTTCAATCATATTAATTCGGTGCTGTCTGATCCAGTGATTGGAGGAGTATGTAAATACGTGTGAAATGTGCTGGAAGAATTGAAGTTACTCGCTCAATTTTGTTTTTAACCATAACTGAAGGTCATAAAATTTGAACATATTTAATGTAACGACCTTGTGATTTCTGTCATCTCATAAGAGCCAAAAAAAAAAATCAAAAGTATACTTTAAAAATGGCGCCCGACAGTAATTATTCCTTCATGAATTAAAAATGGGACCTTCAATATTTTCTTTTTAATTCATAATTTCTTGTACATTTGTTCCTCCTACGAAGCACAGTAAATATAGACCCCTTTTGGGCAGACCCTCGCCGTCAGTCAATTTTTGTCTGTCGAATAGAGATGACTACACAAAAGATGCTAACTTCTTCCGATACATAAATTGTGGTATAGAAAAATGTCCCCTCAAGGGGTGGTACTAATAGAGGTGTCCTGTATATACTTCTTATCAAAAATATATACTTTGATGTTTTCGAAGTGACTGATTACGAATCTATATTCCGATTGTAAATATGCAAATCTGATGGATCAAAATTGGCGGTAATTTTTTTTTTTCAAAATTAGTTGTATTTATTTTGAATTGGTTATAAACTCACCTTTGGATCACTATTAAAGAATATGCAGTAAAATATTGCATGTGACAGATTTAAAATGACAAATTAACCCTTCAGTTCCCATTATTTCCACGGGATTGTAGTTAAAAAGAAAATCGTATCTAAAGTGATTCCTGAGTAACAAATACATTGACTATATTCTTGTAAGCTCCTTTGTCTAAATCCATTTTTTAATAGAAAAATATTCGTTCAAAGAGTTAAATTTCAATCCGAAGAAGTTTTGTCATAGTTGTTTTGAAATAATAATTCTGGTCTTTGTGTGAATATTGAACAAGCATCGACCTTCTCCAAGTGCTTTTTGGTCGACCCGGACTTCTGCTCCCTTACAGGGTTCCAGTCAGGGTCAGTTGGCACATGACGCCATCAAGGGCGATGGCGAAGAGAAGGAGCGACAGGGGGCAACCTGCTATGGTAGTGAATGGATCTATTTATATTTTTATTGCCTCTTTATTTAATTTTTGCCATCAAATGCACAGGTACAAGGTATTTAACTCTAAATAATTTTTTCGGATCAGCATAGCTGGGGTAGTTGAACAGTTCGATTTATTTTTCATAATTTTTTTCACAAAACGAACTCATTCCGTTCTAACTCATATGTAAAAATATTCCTATTTTTCATCTTTCCAACTATTTAAAAAATTATTAAAAAAATAAGGTGACTTTTATAACTTATAGCCGACGGCCATGGTAACCAATGCTTTATTCTTTTTTAAGTGGAATAATAGTTATTAATTATTATTTTAAATTATTCTTTTTATAATAAATAAATAGTAAAAAGATTATATATAGCTTTTCCAAGTTTCTCGAGCCTTATACAAAAATATTAACTAAGGTAGCGAGTAATACAACCTGATTTTATTGAAATATGATACTTTTTTGGAGGTGAGGCATGCTTATATATGTATATATGTACAAAGTGGCGCAAAATTAATCACCCTATTGGAAGATTTACGGGTGGGCCATATAGCGTTCGCTTTTTGAACCACTTATTTTTTTGAGAATGGTAACACAAATGACATGTCAAATGTGTTCATAATTTACTTAAAGGTCTGACATTTACGAAATGGGACGCTATACGCTTGAACAAAATTGGGAAATATTGAAATCCTATTTCCAAAGGGGTGAGTCTTCTACTCAAACTGTGAGAAATTTGAAAAAAAAAAATTCCAAAAAAAAGATTTACCAACAAGACAGTTTGGGGATCAATTTGTTAATCGTGTTCGTGAAAGTGGATCGTTAATGGATAAAACAACACGTGAACGTGTGCGTACACCCGAAAACATTGCTGTTGTAGCCGAAAACAACCTCAACTCGTCATCGTTCTCAAGAATTGAAATTTCACGCACTCCTTTGAGGAGAAGGTATGAAGGCATACAAAGTTCAATTGGGGCAAGAACTGAAGCCTAATGACCATCCAATGCGTTTTCGGTTCGCTCAATGGGCAGAAAATCGTTTGACCGAAGATGAGCATTTTTACCGAAAAATCATCTTTTCTGATCAAGCTCATTTTCACATCGGTGGCTACGTCAATAAGCAAAATTGTCGGATTTGGGGCTCAGAAAATCCACACGTTACTGTAGAGAAGCAAATGCATCCACAACGATTCACTGTTTGGTGCGGTTTTTGGTCTGGCGGCATCATCGGGTCATTTTTTTTCGAAAATGAGCGAGGAGCCACGGTTACAGTAAATGGCGAGCGTTACCGTGACATGCTCAACGAGTTGTTTCCAAAAATTGAAGAGGATGACATGGACGACATTTGGTTTCAACAGGACGGTGCAACTTGTCACACTGCCAAAGTTACACTCGAACTTTTGGCTACCGTTTTTGAATTCCGATATCAATTGGCCGCCTCGGAGCTATGATTTAAGCCCATTGGACTATATTTTGTGGGGAGCCGTTAAGGACAAATGCTATGCGAACCATCAAGAGACAATTAATGCTTTAAAACACGAAATCGAAGTTGCGATTCATGAAATTGGAGCTCAAATAATCGAAAATGTGCTTAAAAATTGGATTGATCGAATTTAAAACCAGTCGTGGCAGTCATTTGAACGATATTATTTTTTATTCATAAATGACAATGTTCAATCTTCAAAATAAAAAAAAAGTTTGAAAAAATATTGATTCGTTTTTTTTTATAGCCGATTCAAAAAGCAAATTTTACATGGTCCACCCTATATAATTGTTGAAAAAAGCGTCGTACGCCAATCTTCTTTGATACTTGTGAACTAGAAAACCAATGGAACGTTTAAAGGTCGAAATAAAGATTTGCATCACGAAAATTATTTCCATCATTAAAATCATTTTCCTTTATTTAGTAAAAAAGTTACTCAAACAAACGATGATTAACTTTGCGCCACCTTAAATACGTACATACAAAAAAATGCCGCGCATCTGCGAAAACGACTGTTAAGATCAACGAATATTTTAAACCACTTCAAACATTCACTTTTTTATACTAAAATTTAATGAGCGCTAAAATCGCGTACCCAATTTTTATTTTTTTAAATTTTGCTTACAAATATAAAAATTTGTTAAATTCAAATAAATCTAAAGTTTTTAACTTTCACTTATTTATATTTATTGTAGAATCAACTCCACATTCATAAATAAACGAACGAAAATTACAAAAAAAGGAAAAGTTATTGCTTTAAGACAAAGAAAAAAACACGCTAAACAGTCAACGGTCATAATTCAGTGGCCGTATATGTACGAGTTCAACCCCTGCACTGGATTGCATAGTTGCATGCACAGTTGTTGTTGCTCTCATATTTTTAATATTTTTTTAATTTTATTTATTTTATTTTATATAATTTTTTCTTTCTTTTGTGAACCGCGCAGACGTTCCGCAGCCAGAGATAAGATTTCCCCCAGTTGAACTGCTTTGAACTCCCAAGCTCAGCCAATTGCGCATTCAAGCCGGCGAGGGGCCAAACGGCGAGTGCGCCTGTATTCTGTTGTACTTTTGCCTTATGTTCCTTATCCTCAAACTTGCAATCGTACTCGAGTTGATGCGCTTCACTGCCCACAAAGCGAAGAAGGAAGGCAGTAAGCCGCGTTTTTATTGTACTCATTTTATTATTACTGCGTATATTTTTTATTTTTTTCAAAAAACATGAAGTAAAATACAATTTGTAGAGCTATGTAAATTGCGTGGGCTTGTAGACTGAGACGCGTAGGCGAGTTCAATGAATTATAGTTGCATTTTTGCACTTTGCTAATAAATACTATTTAACAGATTTAATAGAGGCTGATTAATATGTTTGTGGAGAAATTGTAATCAATTACAATTGCCGAGATATGATCCCAGGGGGCAGTTCAAGTCAAGCTAATAAAAGTTTGACATCGCTGAATATTTAAAATAAATTTTTTTTTGGATAGTTAAAGTAGGCGGCAGTAATCTAATAAACGGGTGCAGAGATTTGGAGAATTCGATCTAAGTTAATTGAGTTGGATTGCATGGAGAGTAAATTGGAAAAACTAGGTCGAATTTCCAAGCACACAGAATTGTGCTTATAGCTCAAATAAAGGATTAAAGAGGATTTGGGGAAATAGAAAACAATTGCCTTTTTTTAGTACTTATTTTTATGTGATTGAAATTTGGTAAAGGCGAGCCAAGTAGCATCGAGAGAATGGCAACTCCAAAAACACCCACGCTAAAAAGCCCATTGCGTTCGAAGCTCGGGAAAGTGAAAGGGTAGATAGTCAAGGCGGAAAGGAGAGACAATTAACGACATTCATCGGGAGACTCTTGCCACCTTCTTAAGCTCCCGACCTCCGCCGTATTCAAATTCCAACCACCACCCATTGCAGACGAACAGCTCCAACATCTCCGAGAGTCCCGCGTAACCTTGACATAATTACGTTCTGGATATTGTAGCAGGTTAAACTCCTACCTATCCAGAATCGATCCGGATATATTAAACATATGTCCGGCATGTGAAGGCCCCCCGCACGACACTAACCACCTTTTCTTTAAAACCTATGCATCTAACACCCCTCTCCCTCTGGACCCAACCTGTCGAAATAGCAAGTCGACCGGTGATTTACACTACACTGACAGGGCAAAGTGACTGCTACAACAAAAACAACAGTAGTAACAGAAAGAAGAGATAGGATAGAGTAGAGGCAGAGATAGCTAGTCCTGTAAGAACTTTCCAGACTCTTTGCTAAGTCTGAAAATATCCTCCATCCTCCAGTTGAGAGAACGAATTTTACACATTCTCATGACATCGGAACCAAAAATTCGTAGCCTTCAAATGTCTAGCAAAGGCAGGACACTCACAGAGTGCTCAGTGCTATACGGATCCTCTAAGCAGGACAGGCAAATCGCGTTCTCAATGATTCCAATAGTGGTCATATGCTGATGCCATGGGTTGTGTCCTAATAAGAACACCGACCATCAACCGAACGTCTGTTCTACCAAGTTTTAAAAGTTCAACAGTTTTCTGTCAGTTCCCTTCTTCTTCTCCTTCTTCTTAATTGGCGCGATAACCGCTTACGCGTTTTGGTCGAGTTTAACAAAGTGCGCCAGTCGTTTCTTTCTCGTGCTAACCGCCGCCAATTGGACACACCAAGTGAAGACAAGTGATTCTCCACCTGCTCTTTCCAACGCAGAGGAAACTTTCCTCTGCTATCACAGCTGGTACCGCATCGAATACTTTCAGAGCCGGAGCGTTTGTATCCATTTGGACGACATGACCCAGCCAACGTAGCCGCTGGATCTTTGTTCGCTGCGCTATGTCTATGTCGTCGTAAAGCTTATACAGCTCATCGTTCCATCGCCTGCGATATTCGCCGTTGCCAACGTGCAAAGGTCTAAAAATCTTTCACAGAAACTTTCTCTCAAACACTCAAAGCTTCGCCTCATCGGATGTTGTCATCGTCCAAACTTCTGCGCCATACGTTAGGACGGGAATGATGAGAGCCTTGTAGGGTGTTCGTTTTGTTCGTCGAGAGAGGACTTTACTACTCAATTGCCTACTTAGTCCAAAGTAGCACTTGTTGGCAAGAGATATTCTACGTTGTATTTCAAGGCCGACTTTGTTATCGGTGTTGATGCTGGTTCCTAAATATTTGAAGTCTTTTACAACCTCTAAATCACAGCTGTCTACAGTGACGTGGGTGCCGATACGCGAGTGCGCCGACTGTTTGTTTGATGACAGGAGGTACTTCGTTTTGTCCTCGTTCCCCACCAGACCCATGCGCTTTGCCTCTTTATTCAGTCTGGAAAAAGCAGAACTAACAGCGCGTTAAGGCCGATAATGTCAATATCATCGGCATACGCCAACAATTGTACGCTCTTTTAAAATATTGTGCCTGAACGATTAAGTTCTGCGGCTCGTACGATGCTCTCCAAAATCAGGTTAAAGAAGTTACACGACAGCGAGTCACCCGGTCTGAAACCTCGTTTGGTATCAAACAGCTCGGAGAGGTCCTTCCCAACTCCTAATGGTGCTGCTGGTGTTGAGCAACGTCATCTTGCAAAGCCGTATTCGTTTTGTGGGGACATCAAATTCAGACATCGCGGCATACAAGTAACTCCTTTCTGTACTGTCGAATGCAGCTTTGAAATCGACGAAAATATTGCAAGATCCCCCTTCTTATGGATTGGGCAGAGCCCACTTAAATTCCGATCAGCAGGCATGCTTTCATCCGACCATATTTTGCATAGAAGCTGATGCATGCACCTTACCAGCTCCTCGCCGCCATGTTTGAATAGCTCAGCCGACAATCCGTCTGCGCCCACCGCTTTGTTGTTCTTTAGCCGCGTTATCGCTATTCTCACCTCGTCACGGTCGGGTAGCGCAACGACAATTCCGTCGTCAACGATCGGTATCGGGATCTTCACATTCTCTCTGACATGCGCAGCTATCACTATTTAACAGGTTCGAGAAGTGTACCCTCCATAATTTAAATATGCTCTGGATGTCAGTCACCAGTTCGCCGCCTTTGTTCTTACTGGAAAATCGTCTTTGTTCTGTCAGTTCTAGACGCGGTGAATTACATACCTAATCGCAGATCCAATTCCTGATTCGTGTAGAAGTGATTCCCATTATTGGTTCTGGTCCCTGTAGGGTAACTGCTGATCCGCAGTTGGCCTATTCATCGGTCTCCTGGAACCCATATAAGTACTGGCTTATTCCGGCTTGCAACAGAATTAAGTTTATACATATCTTCGTACTGCCTTAAGTTCATTTCAAAACACATAACTAATGAACACCTTCTGGTATCTATGGGCCGAATCGGTCTATGCGTTACTGCAAGTCAACCAGTTCAACCTAACCTAACTTAATAAGGCGCGCTACGTAAAATGGCATGTATGCAGCAAACTTGTTTTGCAACCCTGCAGCATTTTTTAGGTCATAATGCAGTGTGCCGTACCGCACCAGTTTGAGAGCTTTCGTTTTTTTAATATTACCGCAGCGGGAGTGCCTGAGAACACCTTCAGAGGGGCGTTAATGTGAAGGTCGATAATAAAATTTTGTCATAACTTAATTTTCTTGCCTTTTAGCGACAAAATTGCGGAACTTAATTGCGACACCTCGTCGGTTCACTGACATGTGAATGCGCATAAATACAGGTTGCTTCAAAAGTATTGAAAACTATTGCCTAGCACCTATTAACCTCTAGAAGAATCAACATTTTTACGCCATTTTAATATTTGAATTTTCATTTGAACACGCAAAAATGTTATTTCGCTATATCAATTCAATTCAATAATCATTTGAAGTTCACGTGTCAGTGTATTATTTTAGAAATGGAAAGAACTGAATATCGTGCAGAGAAAATTTTTATTCTATTTTAGAAGTTTTATTAGCAACAGAAATTCATAAAAGATAGAGAAATATTGCAGAAATCTGCTCCTTCATTTCCTAGTGTGCGTCGAACCACGATTGTGGACATCCCAAAGAAGTAGCCAAACTATTTTTGATGATTTTGGAGATTTGCATTTTCTTCAAAATAAAAGGTTTCTAAACGGGTGCTTTGTATGAAAGAAGATTCTCAACATCGATTCAGGGCAGGTGAAGTGATTGAAGTACCACTCTGGCGCTCCGCAAGTAGCACTAAAGCGCCGTTTTGATACCATTATGAGACCTCCAACAGGAAGATTTCTAATGATATGGAGAAGGGTGATGGGATTTAGGTTGAAGAAACGAGCACCCGGTGATGGTAATCGTCTAGCTGCCGAGCCCGGATATTTACAGAGAAAATTCTCAACAAGCTTCTTCTCTTAAATGTCCTCTCACCTTCTGAAGTGGGGTTTAAATGGTAAACCAAGCTTTTCTGTGTGTGAGCTGATCGTCCAATGACCGGTGAACACAGTTTCGAGATTGGAATTTGAATGGGGTGGAGTCTAAAGCACTTTCTGAGTCCTCCTTTATATTGTACTGGGGCCATAGGGTTTTCGAAATAGTACATGAAGAAATGGAGTTCCATTCTTCTACGGTTTCTTCAGAAATAAGTTGTGCAATTTCCCTTTAACAACAGTCAGTGGGATGTCGTTGACCAGGTAGGCGGTCTCTGGTGTCAATTCAGTTCCCTTTCTGGCAAGCTCATCAGCCATTTCATATCCCATTATTTTCCTATGTTTTAAAACCCAGATCAGAAAAATGCTACCTGCACACCCCAGAGATTTGATCTCCTCCATATTAGAAGTTTACTTTAGTTTAATTTGGATCTTCACCATGGCGTCGTGAGAGCCTTAATCACGGCTTGGCTATCGGAAAAAGTCTTAATATATCCCTCGCTCCCACGTTCCCTAAGCATTTTGTATGCCTGCATGATCGCAAAGACTTCTGCCTGAAAAACACAAGCAATATTCGGCAATTTTAGGCAAATAAATAAATTGGCTGATTTAGGGAAATCCCATGCTCCAACTTCCGTTTCCATCTTGGAACCGTCAGTGAAGACAGAGGTCCAGGTTTTCCCCTCGTTCCAATCCTGCCTACTTGGAAAGATCGCCCTGGCGCAAATTCCAAACTCTAGTTTGCGGATCGTGAGATCTGTTGGAGGTTAACTGGCCGAAGATGCTACCACGTCCCTTGAGATATTATCTCCTTTAACCTAATTGCACTTTGAGGAGCGATATAAATAACGTAAAACTCGAAGGGAAGTAAGTACAAAACGACACTCAAGACAGCACTGGGGTAAGTTCTATATGCTCCGGGGATGCCATGCAGTCCTTGAAATTTTATTACTGCAAAATTTCCAAAAATCTTTATCAAGTTTGAAATTTAGATGATAATTTTTTGAAATTTGTTGAATTTTTGTGATTTTTGAGCAACGTTTGAAACTTTGTTTTACAGTGTTTTTATTATGAAGGGTTTTTCAATAAGAGATGTTATTTTGATATTCAAAGAATGGGTGTTGAAAATAAACGTTATCCAGATCAATACCATCCAACTCCGGCCATAAAAAATCGTTAATCATCTCTCGATAGCGCAATCCATTCACCGTAACTGTTGCTCCAGCTTCATTTCCGAAAAAGTAAGTTCCAATGACTCCGCCGGACCATAAACCGCACCAAACAGTCACACATTGAAGATAGAGAGGCTTTTCAACAATAGCTCTTGGATTTTCTAAGCGAGCCCCAGATTCGACAATTTTGCTTGTTGACGAAGCCACCGAGGTGGAAATGGACCTTATCACTCAAGATAATTTTTCGATGGAATTCCGGATCATTTTCATGCATTTCAACGACCCAATCAGCAAAGACACGACGTTGTTGATGATCGGCCGGCTTGAGTTCTTGTGTTAACTGGACTTTGTAAGCCTTAAGACCCAAATCTTTATGCAAATACGGCGTAATGACGTTTGTGGAATGCCTAATGCCACTCCAAAATGACGAGGAATGGACAAACCTGGGTTTTTTTCAACACTATCGGGTACAGCAGCAATATTTTCGGCTTTTTCACCAATGTATTGCGGTAGGAGGTCCGACGAGGTGCTTCACGATGACCCAAAATGTTCAAATTTTACGAACCGTCTCTTTTAATAACTTCAATGCCTTGTTTAAGCGTGTATCGTTCCATTTTTATTAATGGCATAGTTTGTACTTGCCAAATATCAAAAAATAACAGCTTCAAAAGTGACATCTACCGAAATTGCGGGGTATTCAAAATAACACCTGTTATTGGGAAACCCCTTATATTTTTGATGTGAGTAATTAAAGAAAATAAAGCCGTTAAGGCAAAAGTTTGACGTCGCTGAAAAAACCCCTTTAATTTTTCAGATCGTTTTTCTGATTTAGTTTGTTGAGCATTATCTTACAAAAAAAGACTTCCAAGGATTTGTTTTCTTTTAAAACTTGTACAATATTGAGCATTTTCTTCCATATAGAAGACTTCCAAGGATGTGCTTTGTATGGAAGAAAATTCTCAACATCGCGAGCAAAAAAAATTGTCAAAAATTAATGCAATTTCTGAGGACCCAATCTTAAATTTTATCATTGTCAAATTGAATGAGCTACAAAACTTCATACCCAACAAATTTTCTAAAAACTCGTATCAAGTTTGAAATTTAGATGATCATTTTTTGAAATTAGTTGATTTTTCATGAAGTTTGAGCAACGATTGACTTGAATTTTGAACAACTTTGATTTACAGTGTCTTTCATAGTATAAAACTATATTTAAACACAAAAATCGCTGAAAATATTTCACATGACAAACATTGTGAATATTGTAGGAAGCAAAAATGAGCGCATACTTTTACAGGCTAGTGTATATTTTATCACATTTGTATACACTGATAAGTTAAGCCCATTTAATGTTGGACCTTACTTTCGTGTCAAAGAAACAATAAAAATTTTACGAAAATTACTTTTACCTTCAAATATGCAGCAATGAACCCCTTTGCCACTTTTTGCAATAAAATACAACTTATTCATCGACATGCAAACACAAATGGTCAATAATCGGCTACAATGTGAAGTAGTAACTAAGAAAAAACCAAAGTGAAGGACTTCTCCAACAAAAAAAATTATATTCAAACAAATAAAATAAAAAAGTACTGCAATTAAACATAAAATGCATTACCAAATAGTAACAAACTGCAGCCACACCCATAGCAAATACTTTATTGCATTCGTAAATCATTACTCCCAAACCAAGTAAGGATTTATGACTAAGACTTCCCTACTTGACAATAAACATCCAAACAATAAAAAAAACAAAAAACAATTTTCAATAACATGAAGACCGTTAAACTCTCCTTCAGTCTGTCAATTAGGTGCATAACAGTATGACAGACTTCCACGAATGTAGCGGTGAACGGACGCATAAATTAAATGAATTTCAAAATAAACACAAAATGCTAAGTTCAGACTGAAACAACAGATCGAGAACAAGAATCAGCACAAAGCCACTGATCGGTTGGAGTGGTGGTCAGACACAATGAGCTCACTACAAACCATTTTAATTACAATGTGGAGTAAGTAAACAAAGCAAACAACTGCAATAACAACTGGAACAACAACAAAAAAAAAACAACAACAACAAATATTAAGCAATATGTAGTAAAATAAAAACATAAAAAAATTACGTCAAGGAAAGTAATCAACCATAGATGGTAAGAAGTGGCAATAAAAATCAAAACGAGAAAATTCGAAATGAGATTTGAAGCGGAAAAAAGTTTTAAAGAATTCACTTAATTATTGTCTGCAGAGGTCAAGCGAGAAAGCAAATTTAATTGATAATTAGAATTGAGATTTCAGGTCGACGAGTGCATGAGAATGAGAGTAGGATTTTTTGATCGTAGTGTAAGTGGATTTGTAACCACATGGGAAAGTAGTCGGGGTTTGCTTAGTGAGCGATTGATTCCCAGTCAAGTGATGCAAGTTTTTTTTAATATCGCTGTAAATTTTTCTGCAACTTGGTTTATTTGTAAGCTTGAATGCAATAAGAAGTTAACTGAAAAGATTTTGAAATATAAAATTATAATTTTGATTCAATGTTGAAAGTTTCAGTACATTTTTTTTATATGAAATAGATTCGTTTTTTAATATTTTTATGCATTTTTTTTTTAATTTTAGAGGTTAAAATATTCCTTAAAGTATTTTTTTTTTGTTTTTGGTAATTTTTCGAAAAATAACTTTTGATTTTTCCTTTTTATGTCAATAATAGCAGAGATTCTGTTTGCAATGGCAAACCTCAGTGTGAGAGACTTATTCAACTTTTTTTTTTTTTTTTTAGTATAGTTTTTGAAAATAAAATATCTTCATTTTTTATAACATTGTTATGATATTTTTTTTTTAATTTTCGAGCTTAAAATATTCTTGAAAAGAAATTTTTTTAAAATATTTCAAAACTTTTGGTTTTTTTCTTCGTTTGTCAATAAAAGCTGAGGTTCGGTTGGCAATGGCAAACCTCAGTGTGGAAGAAAAAGATTTTGAAAAAAAAATTTCATAATTATTGAAACGTATTAAATTTTTTGTTTGTTTTTAGTATAGTTTTTGAAAATGAAATATCTTCATTTTTTATAAAGTTTTTTTTTTTTTTAATTTATGAGCTTAAACTATTCTTAAAAAAAATTTAATTTTTCGAAAAAAATTTTTGGTTTTTTCCTTCATTTGCCTATAAAAGCTGAGACTCCGTTAGCAATGGCAAACCTTAGTGTGAGAGAAAAAGATTTTAAAAAAATCTTATAATTTCGAAACTTTTAATTTTTTTTCGTTTGTTGTTCCTTAAAGAAATTTTTTTTTTTTGGTAATTTTTCGAAAAATAACTTTTGATTTTTTCCTTTTTATGTCAATAATAGCAGAAATTCTGTTGGCAATGGCAAACCTCAGTGTGAGAGACTTATTCAACTTTTGTTTTTGTTTTTAGTATAGTTTTTGAAAATGAAATATTTTCATTTTTTATAAAATTTTTTTTTTTTGAATAAATTAAAAATATTCTAAAAAAAATTATTTTTAAATTATCAAAAAATAACTTCTGAACTTTTCGTTTGTTTATCAATAATAGCAGAGTTTCGGTTGGCAATGGCAAACCTTAGAAAAATATTTTGAAAAAATTGCATAATTTTGAAACTTATTAAATTTTTTTTTGTTTGTTTTTAGTATAGTTTTTGAAAATGAAATATCTTAAATTTTTATAACATTTTTATGATTTTGTTTTTTAATTTTTTAGCTTAAAATATTCTTAAAATTTTTTTTTTTCGTTTGTAGTATTTGTAATTTTAGGAAATGAAATATCTTAAATTTTATTAAATTTTTATGATTTTTTTTCTTAATTTTTGCGTTTAAAATATTCTTAAAAATTTTTTTTTTTAATTTTTCGAAAAAAAAATTTGGTTTTTTCCTTCGTTTGTCAATAAAAGCCGAGATTCGGTTGGCAATGGCAAACCTTAGTGTGCAAAAAATATTTTGAAAAAAATTGAGTAATTTTGAAACTTAATATATTTTGTTGTTTCTAATATTTCTAGTTTTTGGAAATGAAATACCTTCGCTTTTAAAGCATTTTCATGATTTTAGAGGTCAAAATATTCTTTACAAAAAAAGTATTTTGTTTTTGTTTTTTGAAAATATTTTTTTTTGATTTGTTCCTTTTTTTGTTAATAATAGCTGAGACCCTACTGAAATTGGCATACCTCCCAGTGTATTTCTGCCAAAAATAAGCTTCTCGAAAAATTATTAACTGAATAAATAAATAAATAGCCACCTGTTGTTCGAAGGCAGCATAAAACTGTAGGTCCTTGGTGGTCTTAGTGGGAAAAACAGCTAGACGCACAACACAAATATAAATAGTAAATATTTACCAAAGTATTTTGAACAAAAGTTAAAAATTTTTTCCAAAACATTTTTTTTAAAAGTATACTTCATCCTAAAAAATAAAGAAAAAATGTTTTAAGAAGAGAAAGAGAATATATTTCTCTTTAAAAAACTCTATATAAAAGAAAAACGATATAAAAAAAATTACCCAAAGGTTAAATAGTACAGAAGACATTTCACTTAAAAAACACGTTACAAAAATTTAATTTAAAAAGTCTCGGTTATCAAATCCTCCACTAAATAGCGGCATGCGCCTGCGATGGCATAATCGGTAGTCAAACCAGAGAGTGACAAACTTTTCCCTTTACAACTCGTCTGCCGACCAAAGAAGCTGCAGTTCCAATGAACAGTTCAGATAAGAAATTTAAACAGAAACCTAGTGTAAGTGCCTTGCAATGAGTCCTTTTCATGGCTTGACTTTCCATGCTAGCCAAACGTGCAACCCAAGAACCAACAAATTCCCCATTGGGTTATTGGCGTAGTCAGCTAGTAAATATATATTCAAAAAATTAGGTAACCACAAACACACATACATTTATATTACACCAGTAGAGGAAGCAATGATGGATGATTGCATGATGGACTGCATTGATAAGCTAACGAAAGAACGAAAGCAGGGTTGACGGCCTAAGTATCTTGGCGAAGGAGTGGTCGCTTGCTTCAATCGCGCTTCACTCGCTTCATTGCTGCCTAACTGTATAGAAGATTTTATACTTCTTTTTGTTGTTGTTTTTGTATATAACAATAATATTTTGAATATAAATGTATGTGTATGTGTGTGTTACTATCTGCTTCTTACGCCAAGTCAATCAAAAACCAATTAAGACTTTAGAAGAAACCGCCCCGCAATCGAAATCAGAGCTTCAGTTGAGAAAATTTTGGAAAACAGCTTTTCAACTGATTGTAAATCCATATGTATGTATGTATTGCATAGTATAAGTAAGTATGCATGTATTTGAATGTCTGAAAATAAATATTTGATCATAAAACTGGAAATGAATTGTAAGAGAAAATGTATCCCCAATTTAGGTTTGATACTTGGGAAGATATAAACAAATGAAAAATCTGCATGCCTAAGCGTAAGGTCCTTACTTTACAAGTGATTTCTCGTACCATTAAGGAATATAGCCTGGTCGGAAAGTTTTCAGTTTCGGAAAGAAATCAGGGCACCACTCAACTTGCACCGGACATTAAGAATCAGAGGAGACAAAAGTGATTTAAGGGCATAATTTTGAGATTTATTCAATGCTGAAATTTTTGTTTGCCAGTTATGGAATATTTTTATATTAAAAAAAATGAGAGCTTTCTGGTGCCCAGGACAGGCAATCACAAAGAAAGTAAAAAAGCCATTTTTTACTTTATTCCACAAGAACAACTTTCGCGTCAGTTTTGTTTGTGGGATACCTTCAGAAGGATTCTGTAATTCTCATCCGAGTGAAGTTTAATGGAATTCCCCTAAAACTTCAATGAAATTCACTCGGTGGTCTAGAACTCGAAAATTTAGGGTATTTTCAGGATATTTTTTACAAAAAAAAATTAAAAACGATATTTAAATTGTTTAGGATTTTTATTTACTTTCTTTTACATACAAAAATGAAAAAAAAAATGTATTTTAATTATTTTAAAAATGGCGCTGAGGTTGACCATCCATCGATCGATGTTTTTGAAATTTCTACACGACCGGGTCCCCTTAAACCCTGCCAATTATATTTTATTACTTTACTCACAAAGTGAAAATCGGCGTCTCTTATAAAAAATGGTGGAGTGGTTCTGCCCACATTCATGCCCGATACAAAGAATGATAGTGGTACCTGATAAACTCACATGATCGCTGAAATGATTTTCCATATGAAGGAATTTATGAAAACTACCGAATGTTTGTGGTTTGACTTGCTAGCATAGACTAAGAACTTTCCGCAACCCCCGTGAAAATAATCGATAGGCGTCAAGACGCATGATCACGTTGGCCAACTGATGAATACTCATCGTAAGCTTACACTGTTGCCAAATTTATACTTAATAATTTCGAGCGCTACGTCACTTTTATGGCATCTAACGTCCTCTTGTTAGAAGCCCTACTCGGACATGACATTTTTGACGAGATTTGGTCACAGAAAGTTGGTTAACATCCCACTATATCAAGGACCATTGACGGTAGCAGTGTTTACTTCGTCATTTTGAAGGAGATAAAGGTCGGTGTTGTCAGAAACCGCGTCAAACCAGCAATCTTCGTGGATGCATTGATGCTCGCTCGAACAATTGTGGATTGTGTTCGCTCCAAAAAACGTCGTCTTGCTCCTTGACATGGCGCTTGCGCCAGAAATAGAGCTCGTTCGAGAAGACGATGTTTTGGCCAAATCCGGACCGAACCTATTTACAATTGAGCTAAATTTCGATAGTCGAACACAACCATTGGAAAAACTATCGACGCTATCTGGTCAAGCTTTTTTTTTGTGAACATCTGTTGGATATCAGTAAGTAATGGTTAGTCTCCATTCGGTAAAAAAGAATTCCAGCCACATGAAATTTCTGCAATGGGTCCTTGTTGTTGTAGCAGCAAAAACATTCCCCATACATGTACGGAGAGTGCTGCTGGATTGACAGTCCTTGGCCGGATATATAAGTAGTAAATTCGGGTCGTTCCGGTAACATAGGACCGACAGTCGGGGCAACGTGCAATGGGTCCTCATATTTTTCGGTCACCATAGTCGAATAGGTTGTGGCATGACTCCCATTAGGTAGCGCATAGGTTCAAGCCCTTCTGCATGAAACACCGAAATGATAGAACTTTTTTTTTCTAATAGCGATCGCCCTTCGGCATGCAATGACAAATCTCCCAGTGTATTTCTGCCTCGAAAAAGCTCCTTATAAAAACCATTTGGCGTTCGGCGCCGGTTAAAACTGTTGGTCCCGCCATTTGTGGAACAACATCAAGATGCACGCCACAAATAGGAGCAGGAGCTTCGTTAAACATTTAACAGAAGTACGCACCAACTATTAATTTTTCTTTTTTTAATTCCATTTAGTTGATGGCCCAAAACTTTCCATCGAATTAAATAGAATTTACTTTAAATTTATTCAAAACAAAAACTTACTTCAAAACAAAAACGAAAATCAGCATAAAAGTATTCCATATTCATTAGCTATTTGGGCCTCCTTCACTCATAAGCCCATCCAAGCCTTTCAAAGTCACTTAAGTAAGTGCAATAGAAATGCGCATTAAATCCATATAAAGCAGCAACAAACAACTTTGAACAAGAACACTTGTGGGAATTTTTCACAGCCAGCTAAAACTATTAGAATTCACTTATTGGCCACATAAAAATGCTCCAGGAAAACAGCTGTGCAGATGTTGTCAACACCAGCATAACAGCAAATGGCTAGAGGAAGAACAACAAAAACAAAACAAAACACCGACAAGACAAAGAAAGAAAATGCAGCAAAAAATGTGGAGTGCAATAATCAAAACAAAAAGTACCAACTCCACAAAAAAACCTACCTTGAGACGCATTACAAGAACAAACAACGCCAACGAGTGAACAACTGCAGCCGAGAGCCTCCAACACTGCTCAACTTGACGCCGCTGCAACAAAAGACGACCGGCATACAAGACGTAACAACATTTAATGACAGGAAGAAATCCATCAGCGCCTTTTTTCGACTTTTCTTATAAAATAACAAAAATTGCTGCAGGCTGCACAGGCTAGGCGACAGAAACGAGAAAAATCCGGCAAACAAGAAGACGGCGAAGAAAAAGTCATGGCAGCAATGGAAGGAAACGCAGAGGTGGCAGAATGAAAAGTTTCGGATTGTGGGGCAGGCTGTTGCGGGTGGCAGCAAGTTGCTTGGGCAGTTGTGAAACAAAGCGCCGGCGGCAGCAAAGAGCAGTAGATGCTTGCATGTGTGGATGTAGTCGTAACAAGATTGGAACTTTTGAAAAGAATATATCGTACATATGTATGTATGCATGTGTGTACGTTGATGTGAGCTCTTGGCAAGATGTGCATTTAAGAGTTTTAATGTGAAGTTGTATGGACAAAACGTGGGGGAAAAGTTGGATAAGCAAAATAATCCATGGTGTAAAGGGTGTATGGGCAAAGTTTAGCAATTAGGAGACACGCAAAAAGTAAAAATCAAAGAAAGGAAGAGCAGACTAAGACTTTTAAGACTAAACCGAACAGAATCGTACATTTTCGAGGACGCAAGTAACAAACCGCCAATGCCTTTTTATAAATCGAGTATTTTTATAAATAAAAATTGTTTACTAGTGACCCTCGATGGAGAAACAGATAATTTTTTCAAAGCAAATTTTTCCAACGAATGCAAGGATGAGGTGTAGAGCAGATGGTAGAGAGGGTTGAACACTTCCTCTACCACTATCCTGCACTTGTCAAAATGCAACGTCGCTGCCTAAATTCTTAGATATCTAGTTTCTAGATCTTAAAGATATCCAGCAGACTTGGGGAATCTGCAACCAGCCACAATTTGTCATCGTTTATCAGAGAGGCAAGGTGGTTTCCCCAAATCGGGAATTAGAGAGGGAGACTTGAACCGAAATTAGTAGTATCTCAATATGGGGAAAATAATTCAGAAGATGTGGAAAATATCAGACTATTAACCGGCGGAGTTTAACGAACGAGGAATCCATCCTTAGTTAGGCAAATCAAACGCAGAAAATGGCGATGCATAGGTCTCACATTGAGAAAACCACCAGATCGCATCACGAGAATGGCAGTGGACTGGAACCCGCAAGGGAGCAGAGGTCTCGGTCGACCAAAACGCACTTGGAGAAGGTCGTTGGTATGCGAACTAGCAGATGCCGACATCTCATGGGACGGTGCAAAAACAACAGCACAGAACCGTGTCCGATGGAAGAGACTTGACGAAGCCCTATGCTCCCAAGAGGAGTGAACAATGAAAAAAACTGGCTCTTAGTGAACTTGACAGAATCAGCTGTTTAGCTTACGTAACCGGAGACATGGCAGTGGTTTGTTTACGAAAAACTAGAGATTGTTTGGAGATATACGAAGAAAATCAACCTTTAACTTATGTTTCTTCGTTGCCATCTGAACAATGACTGATTGGACGCGTGTGTGTTTCCCGAAGTTCCCCACACGATTTGCTTTTTCACCATAGTTAAAGAGCAAACCTTGTTAATCTATTATCCTTGACAAAATTTCACAGCCAGTGACGTGGCAGCCAAAGTTGCTCATACAATTTCGTTTTTCACTAAAGCAGATAGGCCATTGATATCACAATAGGCCTCCAACTCTAATTTAAATCCTCTACATCCTTCTAAAAAGTGACAACCACCGTAACCTAGTCTAACCTGCCCTTAAAAACATTATTAAAAAAATTTTACAAAAACCAAAATTGTTTTAGAATTTTTAAGAAAAAAATTTTTTTAAAGAAATTTTCGGCTGAAGTTCGACTTTTTGTTTTATTGCAGCCAAATTGATCTTTTGTGGCTACGCATGGCCGTAGTCGAAGCCAAAGTTCGGTCGTTCTCTATTAAAAGGTAAAGAAATTTCGCTTCGGTCTAATCGAATACTATATTGGATACTAAATGTCGTTTGTCAACTTTCTGAAATGTACTTTCCCTACTTTTAAAGGGTATATCGGTACTTTAAGAAGTAACTTAAAAATTAAATAATCAAAGATTTTTTTATATATATCCTTGTTCACTACGCTCGGGAGCATAGAGCCTCGACAAGACTTTTCCATCGTTCACGGCTCTGTGCTGTTGTTTTTGCGCCGTCCCATGTCATTTCGGCTAGCTCGCGCAACGTCAACCTTCTCCAAGTAATCTTTGGCAGACCGCGACCTTGCCGGTTCCTGTCCAGTGTCATTTTCGAGTGGTTTTCTACTATCCACTATCTGGTGGTTTTCCAAGCGTGTGACCTATCCATTGTCACTTTTTGCTTTTGATTTACCATAGGATGGGCTTCCAATTCGTTGATTCCCACAGTCCGTCGTTGCTGTTCGGTCAGAATATTCTACGGATGATGTGAAGGCATTTGTCGACGAAGGATTGTAGCCTCTGTGTGATGGAGTTGGAGACTAGACATGCTTCACTTCCGTCCAACAATAGAGACTTCACACATGAGCAGAATATTCGCAGTTAAGTGCGCCAGGAGATTCGCGAATTCGTCCTACAGGGTCCGGCACTCGGAGTGTAACCATTTTTGTTTGGAAATTTACTTTTATTCAGTTCAAAGTAAAAAATGGGTGAAAATAATACAAAATTAAAAATCAATTTACCTTTGCTCAATATGACCACCTTTTGCCTTGACTATGGCCTTGAGACGGTACAGAAACGAATCGCCATTTGCCCGAATGTGACTTGCCAATATTTTGACCCACTCGCAGACAAGGAGTTTTGCAGAATCTTGAGGCTGTTAGTTCGGATCTTGCTCTTCAAAATGGTCCAAAGAGGATAATCCATCGGATTCGCGTCTGGTGAATTTGAGAGCCATTGTGTGGACGTTATGTAGTTTGGAACGTTGTTTTCTTATCCATTCTTGATTTACTCGAGCTTTGTGAGACGTTGCCGAGTCCTGTTGAAACTTCCATGGTCTTTCACCGAAATTTTTGTCTACCCACGGCTTCAAAGCAATCTCCAGAATACTTTTCCGATAATATTTCACATTTACCTTGACGCCGGGCTCTATGAAAACGATTGGAGAGCGCCCATCTTCGGTTACAGCCCAAACCATTACCTGTGGCGGGTGCTGCCTCCTGGTGGCTAATCGATGACTCAAATTCTCGTATAAACGGTCGGTCAAATAAATCTTATCGTTTTTGGAGTTTACGAACTGCTCAATTTGAAAAATTTTCTCGTCAGAAAACACAATGTTCGGAAATTGACCACTTTTGGCCAAGCAAAACAACTCCTTCACTCTCTCAAGTTTGATTTTTTGTTGCTTTGGCGTGAGATCTTGCGCCTTTTGGGTCTTGTAAGGCTTGACTTTGAGATCAGTTTTCAGTATGCGGCGGATGCTACGGTCAGATATTTTCAGTTACTTCGTCATTTGCTCATGCATCAGCTGCGCGAGTGGTCTGAAGTTGGTTACACTTCGAGTGCTGAACCCTGTACTGCATGCATGCTTTGTTTAACCTTCAGTTGGCATCTTTATCTGCTCCGCTGTCTGTCGTGAGAGTGCAGCCGAGGTCGCAGAAACTTTCCACAAATTCCACCAGGCACCCGTTAACCATTATATGTGATTCACTCTTCTTCGTCTCCTTCGTCTTGGCGATGTTGACCTCCAGTCCGACAGTACGTGCCAGCGCGACTAGTGTGTCCACCTTCGGTTGCGATCCAGTGAGTTTGTAATAGAGGACGCAGATATCATCGGCAAAGCCCAAGTCCTCGCGATATCTGGTGAAGCTCTATACGATGCCTTGTGCAGGGTCAATTGGCTTATAACGTCGTCTAGCACGAGGGCGAAGAGAAGGAGCGACATTTGAGGGCTATGTAACACATAATTTTATTGATTTTCGATTACCCTATTTTCCTAAGCACGAGACTTCTACATCAGATGGTTTATTATTTTTTTGTCTCACTACGGTGGAGGCAAAATAAAAATGAAAATGTCTGCCTTTCGTCCAAATTAGCCACAGAATGTAGCCTTAAGCCTTCCTAGTCGGCAACAAAATACCCTGTATATGGCTAGTTCATCAATCCTTATTCGGAGTATGAAACTCAGCACCTATAAGTAGTTCATTACTTTACTTTTACTTTCATAAACATTTACATTACTTCTTATTACAAAATGTTTTGCATATTGCCACATATTCCAAAAATTCTCAATCAATAGATGTGTACTTTAATTCTGACCCTGTACGACGATTATACCGCAATTTTCTTAATCGAGTGTTGGCCGCAGCTCATTGCTAACAACTCTGGTAGGTGCACAGAGTTCCCGTGTCGGATAAGCAGCTTTTTCATGTGAATGTGCATTTGGCGGTTCAACACTTCGACACCACACAGATGTGCAGATGATTCTCTGTATGGTCGTCCGCTTTTATAGTTTGGTCTACATATGTGAGCATCCCTGTAGGAAATAAGTTCAATTACTTGATCCCACCAATTCGATTTAGTTACTTTGAAATTCATTCAAAGCAAGTATTGGTCAAAATATACCGCGATATAATAGATTAAAACAGATCTTAAGAGCTCTTCCCTACATTTTTTCGAACTTTTTTTGCACTATGGTTAGTGAATATTCCGATAAACTATTCATGGTTTTTCTAATAGACAATTCCATTCTGACGAAGACAGTAAGAAAAAAGTATTTGAACTCAAAAGAAGATAAGTCCAGCGTTCAGCTCAGTATCCCGACTTTACCAGAACGATTGGGAAGTATCCTAGCTAGTAATGCGAAAAATGGGAAATACTTACCTAAACTATCATTGAAAAATATTGAAAATTTAGGAAGTGAGAGAGAGTTTCCGGACTCGCCTTGAAAAAAGTGATTTTCTGGTATCTATAATGACTCAACAGAAGCATCTGAAACCACAAACTCAAAATGCATTTGTTAAAGGATATACCTGTGAAGGGATACCTGTGAAGATTTTTTCTCCTTTTTTCAATTATTCTTGGCACTTGGAAACAAAAAATTCAGCTACTTTATATATCTACGATTAATAATTATTAAAAAAGTAGAAAGCTCCCAGTGATAGCTGATCAAATATGTGAATAAGAATGGTGCAAATTTTCAAAACGAACTATCCAGTATATTTTGAGCCCCATCCCTCGTCTATAATCACTGTAGTAGTTCTGTGCAGCAAGGCCGCTCCGACCCTTCTTCTCAGGCATCGATCTGAATTATGGACTTGAAGTCTATTTCTGCTGCGCTTGTCAAAAGAGGTTTGCCCCGAACTCAATTTCGGTTAAATGAAATCAGTGCAACTGGTGGTGTCATCTTAAGACCTTCTCATGTTTTAATACCCATAGGAAGTAGACCACAAGGTTTGCGGTCATATGGTGCTCCCGCTGTCAGGCGCTCTTAGTCACCTTTGGATTGAGTAAACTCAATTCAACGAAAGACAATGACAGAGCTGCAATCACATTTGGTGATTGTGTTTTGTCAAACCTGAACCGCTGCCCATGCCTTTCTAACCAACAATTCATACTGCATCCATTGGTTTACAGATCTAAACGTTGTGTTACCAGATGGTTGCACAAACTGCGAGACAACATTTTACCGATTGTTTTTACCAGCGATGAGGTCTAGGTGATCATTGCGAAAGCAAAAACTTCCAAAGCCATTGGTCCTGACGGTATAGGCTTGAACTCAAATATCTAAGGTATTCAACTCATTACTGAAGTGTGGAAAACAGTAAAAGTGGTCCAATAACTGAAACCCTGGTCACGAAACAGCGTCACAATACCCGATATCTTTGTGAAGATGGAAAAGATTCTTGAAGCCCGCGTATTCTCGCTCTTCGTGAAACATCTGACCGCAATACTTGAGAGCATGCACAGCACCTTCACAGCTGACGTTGGTTTGATGTTGGCGTCCAGCAATGAAACCGATGGCTTGTATGCAAAAGTAAGCGGTTATTTCTCTAGACTTCCTTGTTCCTTCCCTGCAATGAATCTCCAACTTTTCGGCACTAAAACCACGGTGATCCTATTTTCCACCTCTACGAAGGAGGTCAAACAACCACTGCAGGTCAAAGTCGATGGCATACCAATACGAGTACAGTCAATAACCTCACGTAATTGGAAGTTATTCTCGTTATTTTGCTCTCCTTTTCGGCACATACAATGGCAATCGGCACTAAAGTCTGAAGCCACAACAAAGTCCTCACATCTTTAGCCGTTAGAGCTTGAGGCAAAGATAAAGAATCGTTACTGGGGACATTTAAGGCCATTGGTCGAGCTGTTCTCTCCATTCAGTGGGCATCCCAGCATATATAACCACCTTTTTAAACTACCGCCCCCCGAATGGCGTCATCGAAGTTCAACCACCACCCATTGCAGACGAAAATCTTTAGCTGCCTTGTGGAACCTGCGTAAGCTTGGCACGTTCAGGATATTTTACTATCTATGTAAGTCGGTCTCCATCTGGTATCGTTAGGGCCAAAAGGTCTATGCGTGACGTATTGCCAAGCAGGCTAACCTAATCTAACTATATGTAAGTTGTTTTACTCCTACCTCGACATATTAAATATATTTGCGACATATGAAGATACCCTGCAGGATACCAACTAGCTATACACGTACTCCTTATACTCACTCTTCTAACACAGCTCCCCTTTGGACCCATCCGTTCAAAACAATATGTTTCTTGGAGTCGACGATGGCTATCGGTCGTTCCCACGACAGTCGGTTCTACGCTACTGGACTTATATCCAGCCAAGGCCTCCGGGCTCGGAACCTGTCGGCCATATGGGTTGTGTATGTGTACCCTTGAGAAGCCGCATCTTATTATTTTGTTTTCTGTGAGCCCCTGTTAAAAATGTACTCCATACTTTGCAGGTACCTAGGCAAGTTCACGTACTCTTCATGGCTGTTGTAGGCTTCTTTGCAACTTGCTAACACGGGAAGCGCAGAGAGGATTGTATGTTTGCCATTTTTTCTCCTCCTTAAATCTTCTTCGCTGGACGATGGTTCCATACGTAGAAGTCCACGCAAGTGGGGAAAGTTACTGATCGCCATTCACTTGGGAGTAGGCAGGACGATTCTTCAAGAAGAACTTAAGCGCTCAGGCACAATATTTTATAAGAGCGTACAATTGTTGACGTATGCCGACGATATCAGCCTTAACAGCCGTGCTGTTAGTTCTGCCTTCCCCAAACTGGATAAAGAGGCGAAGCAAATGGGTCTGGTGATGAAAGAGGATAAAACGAAGTAACTCCTGTCATCAAACTTACAGTCGGCGCACTCGCGTATCGTCACCAACGTCTCTGTCGAAAGTTATGATTTTGAGGTTGTAAAAGACTTCATGTATTTAGGAACCAGCATTAACACCGAAAACAATGTCAGCCTTGAAATCCAACGCAGAATCTCTCTTGCCAACAAGTGGACTAAGTAGGCAAATAAGCAGTAAAGTCCTCTCTCGACGAACAAAACTAACACTCTACAAGGCTCTCATCATGCCCGTCCTAACGTATGGCGCAGAAGCGTGGACGATAACAACATCCGATTAAGAGACGCTTGGAGTTTTTGAGAGAAAGATTCTGCGTAAGATTTTGGGAGCTTTGCACGTTAGCGACGGCTAATATCGCAGGCGATGGAACGGTGAGATGTATTAGCTTTACGATGGCATCGACGCAGGGAATAAAGATCCAGCGGCTACGCTGGCTGGGTCATGTCGTCCGAATGGATACAAATGCTCCGGCTCTGAAAGTGTTCGATGCGGTACCAGCTGGTGGTAGTAGAGGAAACGAAAGTTCTCATATGCGTTGGAAAGATCAGGTGGAGAAGGACTTGGCTACACTTGGTGTTATCGCGCCAGTTAAGTAGAAGAAGTAACTTTTTTCGCTAAACTCCGCTATGTGCTGATATCCAGTATAGATATATTACGAACCATATCAGTAGCAGCTTCATAGAAACAGAATATGATTTTCAGATCTCCAAATTTCCCTACAGGTAAGCTTTTAACATCGGGTGTGCGTCTAATTATATTGAGATACTTGTGGCTGCAGCAACGGACTCACTGCTACTTCTCCTGCACTTGCTGGTGTGTAATTGTCTCGCCTTCCTGCAGCAGTGATCCTTCTACGGATGCAGTTATTTGCTTTGTTTTTGATTTTTTCGAACGATGAATTTTTGAATTTTGGTGGGCACATGTATATAC
The DNA here is from genome assembly GCF_027943255.1 of Anastrepha obliqua. Classification (NCBI taxonomy): domain Eukaryota; kingdom Metazoa; phylum Arthropoda; class Insecta; order Diptera; family Tephritidae; genus Anastrepha; species Anastrepha obliqua. The sequence continues at coordinate 10,249,965 of NC_072896.1, read as the reverse complement.
ATTTCCTTTAACTTATAATTGTTTTTTTTTCAGCTTGCTGCATTTAGGGTTGAGTTGCATGAGTTGCCTGCCAAGCAGATTGACTGATTAACTGACGGCTTAGCTGGTTTTGTACTTCTTTCTTTTCGCCTCTCCAGCGCTAACTCCAACACCAGCAATGCGGGTACTCCACGATTGGTCCCGCTGCCACTGGCTGGGCTGTAATGGGCTGTGGGTTGTGGTTTTTGCTGTTGTTAATGCCGCCGCATGACAAGCGTAAACGTTTAAAATTACACGACGAACATTTGCTGAGCAACAGTGGCGGCGCAATGATGAGCGACAGCAAATAGCCCAGCAGCAGCAGCAGCAGCAGTGGCAGTGGAGGTGGTAGTGGCAGCATAAAAATAGCAACAACAATAAAAAGAACTTTAAAAGTAAAAACACAAGCAGCAGCAAAGTGAGTAAGCAACATTTCAAAAACAAAAAAGGGAAAAAGAATACAAAAACAATGTAGCAGTCATGTAGGGAAATAAAGTAGAAGAAATAAACGCAATAAAAAGTAAAAGAAAAAAGAAGATGTGTGTAAAAATGAAATCTTTAATGCGCCCGTTGGGCACAACATGACGTTAAGTGTTGCCTGTCGCCACCGCCACCGCTGCGTGCAGCCAGCCTACCAAGTACAGGCGCAATACAGGTCTCCCCCCCCCCTTCTCAACCTTCATGCGGTCGTGCACTGTACCCTACACATAAACAAGAAAGCTGCATTGAACTCCAATTTACCACTTATGCCCCCACCCATTCCCCCTCCTGCTACTCCGCAATGGCTGCCACCTCTCGGCACTTCCACACACTTTTAGTGTGAGTGTTTTTTCTTTTTCTTACTTTTCTCAATTTTTCCCAGCATAACTTCCTAACTCAACTCTTACCTCTGCTTCTACGGCCGACGCGCAAACTATTTCATGCTTTCTTGTTGGCTTGTTTGTCTTTTCTTGGAAATTGTTCTAACAAAGTCGCTGCCTGTCTTCCACTTCAAGTTGTCGTTTTTTCGGTTTACTCTACTACTCTTGTCTTATTATGGCTTCTGCTCCTATTGTTGCATTGTCTTTATTGTGCTTTTGTTTATGCGCCTACTTTTTTCTGTTTTGTGGGCAATTTTCACTATGAAAAACATGAAAATTTACTTTCAACCAAGAACACATACATGCGAGCATACATACATACATACTTTTACAGACAAATGTGCGTGAGTATTTCACTTCCACTTTTTTCTTTTGACTCAAAGTTTTGTAATATTAATCTGCGGTCGTAAGCGACATTGACAATGCAACCAGAGTAAAGCGAAGACAACAGCAAAAGTGAAGTAAAAAAAAAACTAAAAGTATGTATGACTTTGAAGTCCAACCAACAAAAAAATTGTTTGCTTAATGACCAAAATCCGCGGATAAGCATCTACAACTAAAGTCTCGGCAGGCAACTCATCAAAAGCGCTCACAGAAATCTCATATGACGCTGCGCTTCTTGAGCGCTAAATTCTGAATTAATCTGTTAATTGAAAAGCAATGTTTTGAAGACTTCAAACATACAAAACTAACTGTAATTTGAGTTTAATACTTGAGGATCACAAAGGCTCAGCGAATGTTAAATAAAGCTTTTAATAAATCATTTTCGAGAATTATAACGACGAAAACCCAAATCCATTTGGAAATTTCAATCATTGCAGATACGTAAACTTGCTTTGCGTTGATCAGTCGTGGGTATTTTGTGTGTGCATGGGCAGAGAGACTGTTGATGGCGCGTGTTCTTTATTCGATCGTGTGTATGTGTGAGGATCAGAGGCGAAAATCTGCTGTCAGCCACTAGAACAAAGTTTATTCGGCAGCTTTTGTAATTCACTTCTTAATGAATTTCAATGCAAATGTCAGTAAATTTCAATGAAATTCACTCGGAAAGTAATGAAATTACCGATGAATTAGTTAAACAGCGTTTTTTTTTCTTTTTCGGGACAACTAGCAAGTGCAACACTCAGACACAATTAAGTCCATTGTACTACACTTAGATTCCCTTTTAATTTTCCTAGCTAAGAAGTGGGAGGTCTCGTTACCACTGATACCCTATTATGTCTACCGACATAGTTCAGCCTGGATTTACCGAACTCGACTACCCTTGATGTGGTTGGGGGGTTGTCAAAGGCCATGTGAGCAGCCTGGTTATCGCATAAAGATCTGTCTCTCCATCTGTTTTCCACAACAAAGTTCATCGCTCCTTGAACAACATACACCTCCACTTGATAGATGCATAGATGCATGCATTCCAAGAGCAAAGGGTAGTTTTGTTCCGCTGGAGTCCACGTAGACCCTAGAGCCGGAGCCGTGCTCGGTCCTGGAGCCATCCGTGAAAATGCGAAAACAGTGTTTGCCGGGCTCATTTTCAGAGTTTGACCACAACTGAACCTCTGTCAGCACCACTGTCTCTTTTCAAGTACGACTCTTCACGGCATGGAGTCAAGGTGCACGGAGAGAAGTCCAAGCCTCCTCAGTTTTCCAATGCCAGACAGGGGCCGTAACAGTTCTCATTGTGTTTCAGCCTGAAGATGGCCTTCAAGGCCTCTCTTTGGATGAAAGCATCAAGTGGTGGTAGACTAATCAGAGCATCTAATGCTGGACCTGAAGTAGTCGGAAAAGCTCCGGTGCAACAGATGGTCACAGTGCGTTGTAGTCTCGATAAGGTCCTCCTGACTCCCACGAGAACACTGGTGCATAGGTGATAATAGGTCTTATCATAGCCGTGTAGATCCATAGGACCTTGCTAGGAGAAAAGCCCCACGTTTTCCCAAACACACCTTTGGACCGCCAGAAAGCTGTCAGTGCTTTGGATGTCTTTGTCTCAACGTGTGACTTCCAAAGAAGTTTGCTATCGAGGATAACTCTAAGATTTTAATTTATTTGGATAGCTGGATTGTGACTACTTTTAGATCAGGCAGAACGAGTATATCAAGCTTCCTCCTTCCGGTAAAGAGAACAATACCAGTTTTGGTGGCGTTGGCCGATAGCCCATTTGCACAGCACCAAGTGCCAATCATATCCAGAGTTTTCTGCACTTTTCTACAGATGTTCATAAGCGAAGGGCCGTTAACAAACAGGCAACGTCGTCCGCATATGCTTGTGTGTAGACTCCAGCTTCATTTAAGGTGGTGAGTAGAGGATCGATCACCATGCACCAGAGCAATGGAGACAGCACACCACCTGAGGGCAGCCTCTATTTATACTGGACGGCACCAACTGATCCTCCTCCGCCCGCACAGTGAACGAATCCAATTCACCAGCACCCGGTCTACACCATGTCTACTGGCAGATCCAAAAAGGTGTCTTCCTACCCATGAGCTGCTCTATCCCAGCAACAAGGTTTTACAGTGCCAATTCGCAGGATTTTCCGCTTTAATAGGCATGCTGAAATGGAGAGAGTAGGTGCACCTTCAGCGACTTACTCCACAGGGACTAGGGCCAAAAAGTCGGAATCACTTCTACAGGCATCTTGAATTGGAGCAGCGATTAGGTAAGTAATTCACCTAAAGAGCGATGGCCCAATCTAGAATGCTGCAGAGCTGCAAAGTGTTTTGTGGCATACCCGAACAGAAAACTGTCGAATTTTCTTCTTAAACTTGGAAGAAAAGACGTCCAATTGATGGTCGGTATTATTACAGTACACAACCCAGAAAGGATCCGATTTGCCTGTCTTGCTTAAAGGAGCTGAATAGCCCTGATTATTTTCTCTACGAGTGTCCTGCCTATGCTAGAGCAAGACTACTAATTTAGGGTTCCGATGTCATGAGAATGAGTAAAATTCGTGCTCTCAAACTGGAGGATATTTTCAGATTTGGCAAAGAATCTGGAAAATTCTTACAAAACTAACTATCTCTGTCTCTACTCTATCCTATCCCTTTTCTCTGTGACTTCTCTCCTTTCCTCTTTCGCTATCTACCCTTTTACTTTCCAGAGCTTTGAATGCAATGGGCTTTTTAGCCTGAGTGTTTTAGGAGCTATCAATCTTTTGGAAGATGGTTCCATGTGTAGAAGTCCACGCAAGTGGGGAAAGTTACTGATCGCCAATCAGAAGGACGATGCGACCAAAAACTCTTTCTTTGAGAGCTTGAAACGTTCGTATGAGCGCTGCCCCCGCCACGACATAAAAGTCGTGCTTGGCGACTTCAACGCCAGGGTGGGCAAGGAGACAACGAACCTTCCGGAAACGGACAGAGGCTGATCGACTTCGCCGGGGCCCGAATCATGGTAGTCTGCAGCACCAGATTCCAGCATAAGAAGATACACCAAGCTACCTGGCTGTCTTCTGATCGAAAAACGCGAAACAGGATCGATCATGTTTTGATAGATGGAAGACACGCTTCTAGTGTATTAGATGTACGTACGATCCGAGGACCCAACATCGACCTCGTTGCAACCAAACTGCGCCTCTGTGCAGCAAAAAACTACATCTTCTTACGCAAAGAATGTTCGAAATCGGAAAGCTGCAATCACAACAGACAGCCAAAAGATTCGCCATTCGACTCTCACTCCTGCTTTCAGAGAGGACTGCCCAACAAACCGGCATGCGCGAGCAATGGAGCAACATTTCTCGTTCTTTAAGTACCTCCAGGGTACTTCTCTCTAAACCAGGGATCCATATTATATTAATTTCAAAGACGCTTTAACTAAATGTTCTCCATCAGTCAAGTTTAGCTTTCCCTATATATTCCTAGCTCAAATTTTTTTGAACACTTACTCCTTTTTGCTCTATTAAAAATCGTCTATGTGAAGCCCTATGTTCCGAGAGCTCAATTGTCCACCGAAGCATATTTTCCTTCCCGAGGGCTTTATTACGAAGGCGTGGAGCACTCTAAAACAGGAAACTCGATGTAGCTAAAGTGAGGTCAATCGCCGCCTCCCTGACCGCAGCAATTAAAGTGGGATCGCTACCTCTGTTGCAAAAATTCAAGCCTGCATTAAGAATAAAATCAAAATGTGACACATCTCTTGCATTTACATCTGCACTTTATCAGCAAATTGCGTTCGTTGTAATGAACCGGCTCCTGTTGTTTCTGCTACCAATCCCTTTCTTCTCGAATGTGATGCTTTAGCGTGAAGAAATATACCATATCTCGCTCAGCCTAACCATAAAACTCTATCTAAGGTTTCTTAAGAGAGCTGGGTTCGGAGGAGTTACTGCGATGAGTAGAGGGTACAAAAGACCGTGAGGTCGAGGTGCAAACCCATCGCCTCTTTTTAGTTTATTTCAGGTGATGTGAATCTAAAAGTTTTTAGTTCAAATGGACCAACTATTTCAGTATATTAGTAGCAGGATAGTTGCTATAATTTATATATGCACCTGTTATTTGTTTTTTATTAGTTAGGTGAAAAAATTCATAGCGAAGACTTTTATTTAAACAAAAACCAATAATTATATCAATAAGTTAATCAATTATATATTCGTCGTTACTGTTTAGAACCTCTTCCCACCTCTCAAACAATTTGTTGATGCCGTTCCGACAAAAATCGCCTGATCTGGTGTTAAGAAGCTGTTGAGCCAGTTTTTAAGGACCTCTTTGATATCGAAGGTAACGCCCTTCATATGGTTTGACAGGATAATCGGTCGGCGCAAGGTCCGGAGAATACGGCAGATGCTGAAGGTCCGCCCATTCGAGCTCTTGGAGTGCAGCTTTGACGCTTGCAGCGGAACAAGGGGCATGGCGTTGTTATGAAGGAGTCTGGCTTAACCATGTCGATCAGGTATTTTCAGTCGAATAACCTCATTCACGCGGTGTAGCTGGACAACGTAGAGCTTCTTGTTGACCGTGACATTCTTTTCGAGCATTTTTCAGTGCATCACGCCCTCTCAGTCCCACCAAATACATATCATGATCTCCTTTGGATGAAAATCCATCTCAACTCTCGGCGTTGGCGTATCTCCTGGAGCCACCACACCTTTCTTTGCTTCATATTGATGTATAGACGCAGTTTCTCATCTCCCATGACGATTCGGTACAAAAAGCGCTGGTTATGGCCGCGTGTAGGATGCTGGGAAGCAATTTTAAGGCGACTTCATTTGTTTTTTTTTTTTCGTTGAGCTCGTGAGGCACCCAGGCTCACAATTTCTTGGTAAATCCCATTGAACGAAAGTGACTGAGTATCGTTTTATGATCGCTGTTCATTTTTTCCGCCAACTAACGACTGGTTTGGCGACCGTTCTCCTTCAAAAGTGATTTTAGACGTTCTTCAGCGAATTCAGAAGATATCACGCTGCGGATTGTGTTAGCGACGTCAAAGTCGCCATTTTTGCATTTGTGACCTCGATGAAAAGTAAAGAAGATCAGATGTCGAAAATGTTGATTTTTGCCTCCCGGGTATTCAATTTCCAAGCCTCAAACGTAATAAAAAATTAAGTAACTCAAAAAATAGTTAGCATAGTTTTGGAGAGCAGAAAGAGTTCTATGAAATAAATACTTACCCTTAGCCAAACAGCAAACAAATCGTTGTAAAATAAAATCAAATATAAAAACGCTGTGAACTCATTCCCCAAACCAATAAGAGGTATGTTCAAAAAGTATCAAATTTTGTGTGAAAAACGAAATTAAGTGCGCGGATGCATTCCGAATGTTACCTGTCTCATACGGAGAAGCTACTTTGGACCAAAGCAACGTTAATCGGTGGTACAAAATGTTCTCAGAATGCCGAGAAGATGTGAACGACGCAAAGCGTGCCGGACTCCCGAGAACTTCAACAGCAGACGAAAAAATTGCTGAAGTGAAGAAAATGTTATTGGCCAATCGTCGAATCACCATTAGAGAAGTTGCTGAGGACCTAGATATATCGATCGGCTCGTGCCATTCGATTTTTTTCAATGATTTGGGCATGAGAGGGGGCGCCGCAAAATTCGTACCAAAACTGCTCAATTTCGACCAAAAGCAGCATCGCATGAACATTGCTAATGAGATGTTGGACTCTGCCCGTGACGACCCGAATATGCTCCAGAGCGTCATAACTGGTGACGAATCGTGGGTTTAGGGTTGTGACGTGGAAACCAAAGCTCAATCATCTCAATGGAAGCTGCCGCACGAATCAAGACCGAAAAAAACGAGCCAAGTTCGGTCGAATGTAAAAGTTTTGCTTACCGTTTTCTTCGATTGAAAGGGCGTTGTGCATCATGAGTTCTTGCCACAGGGTAAAACGGTCAGTAAGGAATATTACCTGCAAGTTATGCGTAATTTGCGCTAAGCAATCCGCCAGAAACGCCTGGATTTGTGGAATAATAAAAATTGGTTCTCGCATCACGATAACGCCCCTGCGCACACATCGGTACTTGTGCGCGACGTTTTGGCCAAAAACAACACACTAATGATGCCACTGCCACCGTATTCCACAGATCTGGCCCTCCGTGACTTTTTCTTGTTCCCGAAACTGAAGAGGCTCATGAAAGGACGACACTACGGTACGATTGAAAAAAAAAAAAATGATTTTTTGAAGTGCTTCGAAGATTGGAAAAAACGTACATAGGTACAAGTGCATAATATCTGGGGGAGTACTTTGAAGGGGACAAAATAGATATTAATAAAGAAATGAATAATTTTTGAAAAAAACGCAAAATTCGCGATACTTTTTAAGCACACCTCGTACTTCTACCAAATAATCACTAAGGAAGATTTTACGATTGAAGTCATAGGGTGACTTTGCTAGAGCAATAAGGTAGTAGTCCGGTGTAACGACCGAAATTTCGACGTTTTTTCATAAATCTTTTTTAAAAAGAAAATAAAATGCGATCTTTTCAAAGTTTTTACATGTTTTTATTGGTGTTTTGAAGTACATATTGTAAAAAATATTTTTTAAAGTTAGTTTTATATTAATTTATGTAAAATTTTTCACGTCAAGGTGGAGTCCTTAAAAAAAAGATGAGTTGGTTCGGGGAAACACACAGCCTTCCAAAGTCATCTGAAATAAAAAATTCAAAGAGATTATTATTCTGTAGACTTTATTTTAGGTTCCGAACCTAAAATATACATAAAAACAAAAAGGCAAAATCAAAATGCCGGGCTTGTGAAAAAAGTTCTCAAAAATCATAAATTGTTTAAATTAAATTATTAAAAAATTAAATGTTTTAAAGGTCCAGGATCTAGATATGTGTGTCTAGAATAACGGGTTAAATTTTTAGCCAAATAGGTTGAATAGTGTTGAGTCAGTGATTCCCCGAAATTTCGAAAACATAGTTTTGAAAAAAAACGCGTTTAAAGTTTCGACAACAGCTGCTGCTGGCGTGTCACACGCTTTCATACACACTACGGCGCGCTCTCTTATTTTAGCTATAACTTTCAAAATAATTAAAATTTGTCTGAAATTTTTATAGTATATTTTTAAGATGTTTTTCTTCCGAAAAATGTAAAAAAATCGATTTTTTGAACCCGTCACACCGGGTTACTACCATAACAACATTTGCATGTATTTTGTTTTTCAATTTTGTGGATAGAATGCCGATATTCCCATAAGAAACAAACAAGTATGGCAACAACAAATGAGCAGGACTCTTTGAAATTTTTTTATTTTATTTATTTATTGAGAAGATTAATAATTATAAGTAATTATTCCACACGTAAGAAAAAAAGGACAAAGCACTGGCTGCTAAGGCATTCGCCTATAATTCGGCTCTTTGAAATTACAACCAGCTACTCGCAGAAAAAAACAATTCAGCGGCTTTAATGAAGTCTCCTTATATGCCTAATGGACTTTGTTTCAGTATAAAAACTGAAATTTCAGTTGTAATCTTTCATACAGGGTGCATATACATATGTACATATGTTTGCATACTCTACACATAGGGCCATACATACATATAATGGCCAACTATGGCATACAAAATATTCGGAAATTGAAATATACAAATATAAAAATCCATAAGCATGGGCCTGCCTACATACATACACTCGAATGCATTCTAAATGTAACTGTAGATATGCACGTACATGCATACATAAATTAAAATTGATATTATGGTACAAATGTTTTCGTACGTAATTGTGCTTATGTATGTATGTGTATGCGAGTGTGTGGTGTGAACAAATGTAAACAATGCAACCGATAAGGTCATGGACCCACATTGATAATTCATTTGACGTCTACGGAGAAACATACACACACACATTTACCCAAAACACAGGAACTAATGCCAAGCGAGTTAGAAAACAAATGCATGCAAACATATGCGTGTGTGTGCATGTATGAAAGTTCATATTGAACATCTCATGATAGTTGTGTGTGTGTGTATGTTAGTTCATATTGAACATCTCATGATAGTTTTGTTTTGTTAATGGGAACGTAAAAACAATTGCATTTACATATGTATGTATGTATATTATACACACACAGATATGCAGCAGGGGTGGAACTGCTTAAAATCCCTGATAAGCGGAATTCTACGCTTATTCGTTCTGCATTCTCTACGCTTTAACACTTCAAAAATTCATGACTTGTTGGTTGATCTGGTATATTTATTTGCAAAGTACTACCTACTATTTGCCATATGTGCATATACATACATATTTGATAGTGGTAGGTAAAAATTTTGAAAAACAGTCGTGCATTCGTTTATGAAATTTTACTGCAAAAACAGATTGTACAGATCGCACAGATGTCCGTACATATTTATGTATGCATGCATTTATGCCTGATTACAGATTATTTGACTGAATTTGTATAAAATATACTCTCTCTTTATACGTATGTATGTATGTATGTGTGTAAATATTTGTAACATCTATCAGCAGTATATTTTCACGAAATTGCTTCCCCTAATTGGGCATATTCGCTCTGCTAACATTACTTTTTGAATTAATTCGCTGTTAATAGTTACCTGTTAATTCAGCAGCACAGAGTCGTTTGCTCCTGTAATCGCACTGTTAGTTGTTCAGTTTACAACACACAGATCGGCAAGGCACTGTTACTTTAACATACTCTGTCCATGTTAAATGTAACGTTGTCTAACTTTTTCTTCTCCACCGCGCGCTGATGAGATACCGTTTATCCCATCGTACTCCCAGCATTTTGGGAGCACAAATTAAATTTTGCCACATGCAGTGAATGTGCAGCTCCGTGTTTTTTTGTTTTTTATATGCGCGTATGCACGCAAGTGTATGCATTGGTTCTGCATAAATCTTCATGTACAATTCCATTTACATGTCATTTATGTAGTATCTACCTTTGGACTTGAGATTATTCGGTCGCCTATATTAGCTGCCCAAATGAGCTGTGTATTCTTATTGTGACAGAGTATTGATGAGTAATTAACTTCGGTGGTGTACTGTGAGTTGTTTACATACAGACATGTGTGCGTATGTTGGTTTTGCAAAGAGGCTTATTTGAGGTGCTCGAACCCCTCTATGAGAATACGTTTGCTTGATTTACCGAAATAAATTCTAAATTTTTTCGTGAGAAAAGCGAACCAAATTATAGTCCAGTGGGATTAGCTGAACACTACCAAAAAAAGAAAAATGCCAAAAATTGGAATGACTAATAATTCTAATGACGCATGCAGTAAAAATATTTTTAAAAGTTATTTATAGAAAAATATTCAAAAAACTCGAAGGTGCGATGGAAAACAGTCAATTCGGTTTTAGTATTGGTATAGCTATGCTTTCTGGTTATAACTCAGAACTAAAGGGTGATTTTTTAAGAGCTATAGGGAAGTTTTTCAAAAAAACACACGTGAAATTCAGAAAAATGCATCAAATTTTTATTTAAATCGATAGTACAGTCCATATAATTTAATGTTTAAAGATTATTTCATGCAAATCTTGACCGCGACTGCGCTTCAAATGGTCCATCCGCTTAGTCCAATTTTGGCATACTCTTTCCAATATTTCGGCCGGTTTCTCACATTTCACAGTTACGTTACGATTCGCAGCATCCTTGAAGAAGTACGGTGATGATACCTCCAGCCCATAAACCGCACCAAACTGTGACCTTTTCTGGATACATTGGTAGCTCTTGCAATTCTTCTGGCTGATCTTCACTACAAAATCGACAATTCTGCTTATTTACGTACCCATTGATCCAAAACTGAGCTTCGTCGCTGAACACAATTTTTCGATAAAAAAGTGGATCTTAAACTTTTTTAACAGAACACGCATTTTTATAATAAAATTCAATGATTTGCAAGCGTTGTTCGTTTGTAAGACGATTCATGGTTGAATTATAGACCAAACTGAAGATGTTTGACATTGAAACAAAACAAAAGGTAATAAGATAATAGCTAAAAAATCACCCTTTAGAAGGGCGTTCAATACTGCTGGTCGGGAAAAACCCGAGTCATTCCGGTAACGTAGAACCAGCTACCTTGGGAATGAAACTGCTTAAATAAATATCGGTGGTGATACTACCGAAGGAATATTCAGTTCACGAGGGATGAGGCTGGTGTATACCTAAGGTATGCAGTTGACGGAGAAAGAGTTAAAATTTTTAATTATCTTGTATCTAACGTAAATAAGACTTAGAATTGTAAAGCGGAAATAAAATGCAGAATAGAAATAGGACGTAATGTTTTTGTTTTTCAAATATAAAAAGGTACTAAGCAGCGACGACCTCTGCCTCAAAACGAAAATACGAAATGTAAAATGCTATGTTCCATCGGTACTTCTCTATGCTCTTCTCCATGGAAGCTTCAACCCTTAATGTGGCAGTTATCAACAAGTTTGAGGAATTTAAATTGTGGATAATCCGACGATTTCTAAAAACCCGTGGACAGATCGTGTTACGAATAACGAGGTTCTACAGATAATGAATTGGGAACGAGAGCTGTTAGCAATTATAAAGAGGAGGAAGATATCATTTCCATGGCAGTCGATTCTACGTTACCAGAATGACTCGTGTTTTTCCCGACCAAAGGCTGCCGCTCCAGTAAACTAACCCTGTCTAGTGTACCTTACCCCTAAGAGGAAGATATCATACATGGGCCATATCATGAGAAATCTCAAGTACGACTTGCTCCAACCAATTGTCCAAGGAAAAATTAAAGGAAGACGAGTTGTTGGCCGGAAACAAATTTCATGGCTTCCTAACATGAGACATAGGCCGGAATAGAAAATTTTAGCAACCACATTGACATGACAAGGGACAGAATGGAATGCGCATAAATAGTTAAAAACTTGTTGTACTTACATACCTATGTAAAAATTTGTTTATTTTCATTTTTTGTATTAATAATATGCTTGTTATTATGTTTTGTGTAAAGTATAGGGTGGGCCAAATAAGACCTACTAATGTTAAGCACAAATAACTTTCTTATTTTTTGACATATTTATTTTTATCTTTCTGTAGGTTATAATTGAATTGTTGGAAATTTATTATGGAACCCTACATTACAACACAACACGTTAAAATTATCGAGTTTTTCTATTCTTATACAAGTAGCCACACAAATTAATTTTTTAAATAATGTTTTGATGTCGAATGAAGCGCATTTCCATTTAAATTGTTATGTCAACAAACAAAACTGTAGATTGTAGGGCTCTGAAAATGCCAACGCACCAACATCAGTTGCACCCATCTAAATGTACTGTTTGGTGTGGTGTTATGGCCACTAGAGTTATCGGTCCATATTTCTTCGAAAATGAGGATGAAACGCCGAAATCGATTTCAGGAGCTTCTTACAGAACATTGATTGAAAACTTTTTGCGGTCAATGGCGGAGCAGTATTCGAGACGAAATACTGAGTCTTCAACAAGAAACATTATGTGGTGTAATGGAAAACGTGATGTAATATTTCATACATAATTTCCATAAAATATTTATATTCAGCGCATAAAAACAATTAACCAAAATAAATGATTATTGCAAAAGTTATTTGTTTTTAACATTAGTAGGTCTTAGGTAAACTCATTAGGTAAACTCATTAGCACTGACCAACTCGTTGCTGCCGGCAAGTTGTGCGCCGCCTAGGCTGAATACGCTGTCTGTTTCTAGTTTTTTAAATTAACTTCAATCCATTTAAAATCGATCATTTCCTGGCTCCCTTCTTTTGTGCGTTGGAGAATTGGTGTGCGAGTCCAACCATAATGGCGGTAATCTACAAAATAAATAAAATAGGAACGTTGTACCTACATAAGCACTTTTTATTTGATAATTTAATTGCTGTTGTTGTTTGTAGCAGCATAAACATTCCCCATATTTGCATACGGGAAATGCTGCTGGAGTGACATTCTTGGCCGGATATAAATCTGTAAACTAGCACTGTTTGTGAGCTATGGCAAATCGCTTCGTTACTTCAGATACAGTTGGTATGCCAAGATCAATGTTATCTCGTTTCGATAGATCAATGAAGGTCGCTAATCCTTATTTTGTTCTGGAGATATTGATGAAGACTAGCGGTGATGCACTTTTGGCTAGCGCATCGCCGGAATTGTATACCGTAAGTCCAAGCCAATCTTTGTAAAAAAGACTCTCACTTGTTACTAAGTAATTTTATGCCGCTTCATAAGCTTGAGCGCCTACCAATGAGAAAATATAGTTTATTTATTGTATAGTAGTTTATAGTTCATATTATTAGACATTAAAAAGCGTACTCAAATTCTACATTTACCTAACCCCTTAACTTGTATATCGCGACGCATCCACTGCCTTCTTGCCGCTCGCCATACCTGGTTCTTCCTCTCACCAATGGCACCCACTGTAAAAATCCAATTACCGCGCCACTGCCGCACTTGCGCCAAAAGGTTGTTTAGTTAGTTGGCCAGATATGCAAGATACCACCAAACTTTTTCCCACCAAACTAGAGCTATTCGTTATCTGAGCACGCTCTCGCGCTCTCTTACTCTGTGAAGTGATTAAAATAAAATAACAATACAACACTTGAGAGCGGTGGTGAAAAATATAATACTCACACGACGCATAGCATTTTGGGCAGCTTATAAATGTATATATGTACAGTATGTATGTATGTATTTATGTATGTATGTATGTATTTATGTATGTATGTATGCACTTTTTGTAGGTAAGCAGTTAGGCATTGACGATTGGTATGTTTTTTTGTTGTCAATGCTAATTGGGATGGGGTATTTTGTTGGAAAGTCAGCCTGCTGTCTGTGTCAAGGCGTTAATCCATGCCTATAGGGAGCCGTTGCAGACAAATGCGTACAGTTTGCATGTGCATATGTAAGTGTGTATGTTTTTAAAAATGCACAGCTTTGTTTATCTGACAAATGCAACAACAACAGAAGTAAATACAGTTCACAACTACAGTAAAGCTGTTTAAGAAGTACTGTGGGGCTGCATGTGTACATATGTACATACATACATCCATACATATGTACATACATATGTGGGCAGATTTTTGCTTGAAATGTACATTCGCATGGTGGCGTGTTTTTCGCTGCCGCTGCTAAGTCGACTTTCAAGCTGACTGCAGCAGTGGAGCCACGCTTTTTCAGTTACTCTTTGCCCAAAAGTGTTGCTCTAACGTACAAATTCACAAATGTACATAAATATGTACGTAGATAAGCATTGCCATACTTATTGGCCACTCGCCTGTTATACCAGCCACTGTTATTGTTGCTGTGCGCTCTCTGGCGCTGATTTCGCTCCAATACATTGCAGACGCTAGCGCCGATGTCGTCGCCAGCGAGAATTTCGGCCACAGCACACTGAGCATAATTTTTTATTTACGTTGTTTGTATTTTTATAGCAGTTAAATTTTCTGACGGCCTCTTTGCCTCGGCTCTTGGTTTGCTTGCTGTTGCTGCTCTGCATGTCAATATTCTTGTTTCCTATTGTTGCTCTCTCCACTCTACTTGGTTGCGCTACGTTTTAACTGATTGCTACTCACGTTTAGATACTCTCGCAGTCGTGCAGCGACGCACAATGGCTGGTTGCCAACAGCGTTCAATGTTTGAATTCAGTTCAGTTCCGGACGTTAAACACAACTGTGTGTTTTTCAAGTACGCGAGGATACAAAATACTCGAATTTTGTTGTTTCTTTCTTTTCAACTGTGAAGAAAGAAAAGAGTAAAAAGTAATACAAAATATTTTAATTTGTTTTTTTTTTGTGTAATTGGAGACTATTTTCCGTATATTGATTTTCGTTATCCAGCATAAAATAAATATTTAAAAACAAAAAAATACACGCCACTAACGTTACGTTTTCGAGAGCAAAATAAAAAAAAAAAAATTAAAAAATCGAATGAAAGTAACATAAAGTGGAAAAGTAATTTATTCATGTAAAGAAAATTAAGAACTACTGGAAAAGTTGAAAATTCGCATAAAGAGGTTGGTTGCGAACAGATATTAAAATTTATTATGTGAATTTCGGGCAGTGAAAAATGTGTTGTACTGTAAATGCCAAGAAAAATGTGGTGTTTTGTTTTTATTTTTAACAGAAAATGAAGTGTTTTTAAAATTTAGATGTTTCAACTCCTCATATTAAAAAAAAAAAACAATAAGTCCCGCTGGATTTTTTTAAAAAGTTTTTAAGTGTCTCAAAGCATTTTTTTTTTAAATAATAATTTTTGCTGCGTAATCTTGCCAGCTTCAACAAAAGTCTACTGCAACAAGCACAAACATGCACGTAAACCGTAGCCGCTTAGGGTATTGTGTGTATACAAACAAACTCATACAAATTTGCTATATCCTTGCCAAGCATCTTCTATACATATATAAGTGTATTCATATCCAATCTGCCTATAGGTAGAAAGAAGTCTGGCAGACGGTTCAAAAAAGAAAGCAATAGCTCGACAATATCGAATTGTCGTTGTTGCTGTACTCACGGCGCATCCTTTTCGTGCATCCTTCGGTCGTTAAGTAACTGACGAAGATGCAGATACATACATAAATTTTGCTCTTAGCGCAGTGTTACTACTTAAGGTAGCACACAAAACACATACAAAAATATGTTAAAGCGATAATTAAATCACAAAGCATAAAAATATATGTACATATATCGACAATAATTAAGTTAAGTTTGTTGTTATTGAAAATTATCGATCCACTTGGCTCGTTTCTCCTCTTTTAAAATGACAACAACACAAAAACAAACAAAAATATTTAGTATACCAACTCCAACGTATGCGCCTCCTACCTTTCGCTTCCCCTACAGACTGTGGAAAACTCGAATTTGCAACTCGCTGTGCAACTTCATTACAACAAAAGCAAAATCCATTGCAATACAAAAGTGTTGGGTTCGCAACAGCGACATCCAGCAACCTTTTAGAACGAGCGCAAACGAGAAAACGCACAGAATTTCAGAGATAGTTGTGCAAATACAGCTGAAAGAGAGCAGGAGTTGTGCAATGAAGCAAATATGTATGTGTATGTGTGTGTAAAGAGGAGTTGTGCACAGGCATAAATATATACAACAAACAAATGGAAGCATCCCTACATGCATACGAATGCGTAGGATACACACAGCTTGAGGGAAAATAAACGTGTCTGGAGTTGTTTGATAAAAAATATACTATGAGAAGTATTTTGTATTTGCTTTACTTATTCAACCAAATACATATATGTACATCTGAGCGAAGTTTCCTTAATTTCTATTAAAATTAGGCAGAAAGACATTTATCTCAATCACGCTCTCAGTGCACTCCGATTGCAGGCTTCTCATTTCTTTTATTATTGTCGCGTTGTTGCAGTAGCACTTTAGTTTGTTTTTGCCGGTATTTTTGTTACATTTTTCCCCTTTCAATAATTTTATGATGCTTACATATTTTGCTCCCAATTGCTTTCCTTTGTAGCCCAGAAAGTATATCTACACAGGTGAATTCTGTTAAGAAATCAAAGTGAAAATTTTTATGGAAAAAAGTTTATACGTTTATGGAAAAAAGTGCAGTGAATTATTTTCATAAAAAGATATTAAAATTTTGAAATTCCAAATAAAATTATAGTGGATTTTTTGCTCAAGTGTTTATTAATTAAACACAGTGAAAAAATAAGCAAACCAAAGGGATTAAAAATAAACATTTGGAAAATTGAAATTTGAAAAAGGTGAGTCAAATAGGTTTAAGTATCTTCGAAAAAATGTAGGGTTAAATTAAGTTCAAAAAGTACGATGAGAGCTTTGTAATCTTTTGCTTTATTCCCGAGGTTTTCATAATCGTCCTCTGGTCAGTTTATCTTTCGTACTGGTCCATTTATCAGGCGACAGTCGTGTTCAGCGCTCCGCTTTAGAGATCAAAAAGAGATAGAAATCATTCAAGACTTCCTGTGCGAACATCAGAAATTTGGACAATTAAGTCTAACTGGAAACGTTAGTTGGATTAGGGAGGTTGATGCTCGCATAGTGGCTGAATTACGTTTGCGTTAGCTGCTTGAAGGCATCGATGAAATCTATTTGGTGTCTTACATCTACGCCTGCTATATCAGCAAGTGTGGCAAAAAAGTGAGCGCCAACATGCCCAAATCCTAGCATTGCGAGAGCAGGACAGCTGAGGAGAAGGTGCAAGATTCTACCTCACATTCCAGAAATCTGGCGCAAAAGGATTCAAAGCGATGCAGGATTTCTCACAAGAATGAAATAATGCAAAATTATGCCCAAAAGAGATGTCTTACTGGTGAAGTTGCTTGAGAGAAATGTGAAAATTCGAACAAGAAGAAATTACACTAATAACACACGAATAAATTGCACCAGTGTGACGCCACAAACAAGGAGATTCTGTCAAAGCTAAGGTCTTGGTAACCTTAGAAGCTCCCTTGATTCAATAAACAAGTGGCCAGATCGTTTCCTTACAAGTTTATGTATGATACTTGCCTAGTGTTCGCTAAGTTGACGCTCCCTGCTTGGTCCCTGCGACCAAGTACCCAAAGAAGTCTAATTTTAAAAAATTCAGAGTGATCGAAAGAGGAAACCAATCATTCAGGAATCTTAGAGCCTTAATTGCTGTTAGGCTGTCGGAGTAGATATTTACTTCTTTACAGCCTTTAATAGCGGCTATCTCCACTTGAAACACACTGGTACCGTAAATATTAATTTTATGGTGATCTTCTCGCAGAATACTCCCCTCCAAACTCTGCTTTTAAATTTCGGGCCATCCGGGAACGGGTCACTCGGCCTACTTTCTTTTGATGGAATGTGAGTGGAGAACTTCTCGCTCTGAGGTTACGTGCATATCTGCAACTGAGGTCAAGCCTGTGTTCCGAGCCTTTCAATCTGATTGCGGCACGTGCAGCGAAGAAGTATAGGCGCTGGAATTTACGGCCCCAAAACCAAACGGTCTGTGCCGATGGGTAGTTTTCAAACATCTTCCAACGGAGATGTATGCCATCTGTCTATGTGCAGAGACAAATTTAGATAGGAATGTACCTATCGTCCTGAGAGATCAGATCCTCACTGCTACTTGAGTGTATTGAGAAGTGGACGCATTATCGAGAGAGGCTGCGGCCTCGCCTTTAATAGGACGCGAGCGCTTCCTTGCCATCGCACAACACACCATCAAGGAGAAGCTCAGAAGTGAAGAGCTAGGGCTAAGGGAGATTTTCTGGCACCAAACTATGGGGCTACGCGAAAATCTTTACTGGGAGGGTTGCACTCTGTAAAAAAGGTTTGAACAACTCATAACCCTCCCCAAGGATAATCTGAGAATGCTCACGGGCATCCTCACAGGCCAGTGCAGATTGCAAAGTCATCTGCACATGATCGGGATTTGGTCTACGGACTCTTATCGTTTCTGCGATCAATTTCAGCAGACTGTAATGCACCTTCTCCTGGAATGCAGTGCTATAGCGCGGAGAAGGTTGAAACATCTTGGCCAACCGCAGTCAGAGGAAAAGCAACTCTGAACTTAATAAGGGAGCAATTCAACCCAGGTTTATCCCAGGCTTTATAAGGGAACTGGGCCTGGATGAGGTACTGTGACGAGTGGAGGGCACAAAAGGCCATGAGGTCGAAGTGCAAACCTCATTCATATATCTATCTATCTAAGAGCATTCTTGAATGGTTTTTTTGTATACTAACTTATCAGTAATTCTGAACAGGCTAAAAGGTAGTTGTAGTTCGTGTCGCATTGAAGGAATGAACAGTTTGGGCATTTTACCATTTCTCTAACCGAATTGCAATTCTCAGGGCATTTATAAAAATTGTGATTGGCAAAGTGTGTAAATACGACATTATTTTTGTTAAAAAAAAAGTTATCAGAGCTCAGAGAGAGCCCCTTGCTGTGCTGTGCTGTGGTATGCAGCTTCTTCGCTTCCCTAATATTTGAGTTCACGCATCTGTAATTCTCAATGAATTCATGCAATTTTTACTGTATGAAGGTAATTTCTACTGCAGGAGGAAGGTTGGTAAAGTAAAATCTTTTACATCTTCCAGGAGACGGTTGATCTGATTCTTCTGAAATTTATTTCTCAAACTTTAGTGGAAAAATTCAAAGTCGTTTCTTACAGATGCGAAACTTTCAGTGAATAGGATCAAATTGATAGACTTTTTGCCTTTTAGAGTGTGTTTAAATTAACCTAATAGAAGAACATCACGAACTACTTTAGAATTTCCTTACCTCTTACAAACATTTTCGCACAGAAAATCAATCGCTATTTCTAAGTATTTGGCATCGTATCGCATCGCATTTTTCTTTATTCTTTCTTTCACTAAAATATCTGTAATGCAAGGAAGATTTCTTAAGGGAATTTCACCCCCTAAAATGTGTGTGTAGGTTTTTAGTTTATAATACAAATTTGCATGCATTACCTATCGGGAATTTGCTGGTACAGCAGAATTGGAAACCAGCTGGATTAGCCGCAAACCAAAGAAACCATTTGCGCAACCCTTTCAATGCAAATGCAAATGGCGCGAAGATGAAGGGTATGAGAAGGGTTACTTTGCAAAAGGGATGTTGAAGTAAATAACTGCGTATGCGAGCAGTCATTTGGGTATACCAAAATGGTGAAATAATTTAGTTGAGACTTGAGAGAAAAGGTATGAAAACGAGGAGGTAACACGGGTAGAAGAAAACAAGTAAAACTTACGTTTGATAGTTGCCATAGAGCTTAAGAAATGTGCCATAAAAAAGTGAATTTTCGTAATTAATGCCTTGTTTGAATACCCCATAAATACTCGTACGCATTCAAAAGAGCGCCAAAAACTGTGAAAAATAGCATCATAAATATTCGTCTCGACTATATTTATCTACCCATAATATTACATATTTCAGCTCATCTCAGTTTCACGCAATACTCGTATGTGGCTGCAGTCGGGTTCGTGCGTTGACCTTGTGCCATCGCCATCTGCTTAAGTACAGCTAAAGCATCAAAGTTTAATGTGTTACTAATGATTTCATTATATCAACGCTACTAAAGTTGAAAGGGGGCGTTTTACGTTGACGCCAATGACTAGGAGAAAAAATTAACTAGTGAAGGTATTCCTCTCACTTGATTAGCGAAATCATTAAACTTTGGTGCTAAATTTAAATTTATTGCGCAATAATAGCCAAGATAATGCGAAAAATTTACTATACATAGAAAGTTGAGGCGGATAAAATAGCGGGAATTACGAGAATAAAGTAATGAGTAACTGCTGTTTAGTGCAGAAATTCTGTATGTGAGGTGTTTGTTGACACCTTTGTGGGCGTAATATTATAATAAAGGCTGGTTAAGTTTCAAGAGCCGGAGTTGATTTTGAAAAAAATACAATTTTTTTTAGAAAATTTTTGTCATTTCTCTTTATTATGATAATATTGGTATAGCTCAATTACGTATGGAACAAAATATCGATCAAATGCCCGCCGCGGCCCCAGCGACACACCTCCATCCGATGGTCCAAATTTTCGATGGCGCTAAGGCAAAATTGAGGTTCTATGCCGTTAATGTGCCGAATTATCTCATGCTTTAGCTCTTGAATTGTTGAAGAAAGAAGTTCAACGGTGTCAAATCACATGATCTGGCGGCCAATTCATCGCCGCGACGTGAGAATATTCGGCCATCAAATTTTTCGCGCAAAAGAGCCATTGTTTCGTGTGACAAGTGACACCATCCTCTTGAAACCATGTATCGTCCACATCCATATCTTCCAATTCGGGCCGTGAACAGTTCGTGGTGCTGTCTTCTCCGCGAAATGCTTTCTCTCCGTGTAGTTTCCTCCTTGACCATGTTAGAGGTCAAACTTCGATGAAGTCCACGGTTACTGCATAGCGTTGCGTTCTAAATCGCATTAAAATTGAAAACCGATTCGATTGTAATTTGGGACCGGCAACTAATGCATTACGCTCGCCTCTTTTACAAGGCGATGGTTAGGCATTTATAATGTTTGATTCGTTGATTCTGTTGCAGTCGCCCTATGAATAATGTTGATAACTGCCTGCATCAACTCATTATAGCGTAGGCGTAAGTCGTCGTCTCGAGCAAATCTTCTTTCGATACGTAGTACACATCGGACAGCATTATTTTCTGAAGCTCCCAAGAGTACGTCAGATTTCAGCGGCCAATCTACTGTAAATCGACCGTCAGGTGCTCTTCGAAAAGGTGCGTTCTTTCGAAAAGTTATGCACAATGACAATCTTCGTAAGTGATGCGGGTTGTTGTTGTAGTCGTAGCAGTTCATCAATATCTGCCAGTACGGTGTAGTCACCGGTCGTTATCGTCCATCCCATCTAACGGAATGCCCAGGAAACTTGCTGTTTCATCGAGTTGTACAAATGGAGAGATGTATTAGTAGGTGAGTGGGTGTAAGGGGGCATGTAAATAGGGTGTAAGGGGGCATGTAATAGTATTGTGAGAGATATCTGTACGTGCCGGACACACCTATGATGAGTATGTCAGAGTCGATTCTGGATACTACAATATTCTGAAGCTTTTCGTCTGCGGTGGGTATCTGGTAGGACTGTAATCACGGCATTCGGTGGTCGGGAGTTTAGGAAGTTAATAAGAAACTCCCGTTGTCATTTGAAGCCTGGTCGTCCAGTAGTTGTGTTCGATCATGGATTTCGCCAGTGTAGTTTAAGATATGGCTGCTGACTCTCTTGGAAGTTGGTTCAGCCTCAAGCAAGCACCTCCAGCGGTGGTTCCTATGGCAGCAACCCAGCAAAAGTTGTTTGCTGATCATCGTACTGTGCTTCTTGACCGGAAGAATAGTAGCCTCGTTCTGAAGATGCTGCAGGGGAGACATCAGAAGGCATCTCATGGAAGATCTGATGACAGTATTCTGACAGGTTTGGAGCCTATTCTAGGCTACGAAATCTCCTGGTGCTCCTGTCTCGACCTTTTCAAATTTCATTCATTTTTCAATTTCTACTGCCAATCACTAGTCCCAAGGGACCAAACGGCGATGCGTATTTGGTTACCGGCCGACCAGTTGCTTTAAATGTCGCTAGCAATATACCCGTGCCTTTGTTCCAAGTGCTACCGCCTGAATCGAATAGTAAGCGATCGGTTTGCTACTGACAGAAACAATCACGTACTTTACGGTGACCAGGAGCATAGTTGTTTTTTTTTTTTATGAGGCAGGTTGGATGAGACGCGTATGCAGTAGTAATACCTTTTTAAGGAGCATTAGCAAATTAAGTTGTAGTTGTTGTTGTTGTTGTAGCAGCAAACGTATATCCTATACATGTACGGGGATTCCTTCTAGAAGAACAGTCCTTGTCCGGATATAGAGTAAATCCGGGTCGTTCCGGTAACGTAGAACCGACTGTCGGTGGATCGTTGTGGCAGAGCGCTTGGTTGCGGAGCGCCATCAACGTTGGTTGTTTTCGTGGCGTTCATTGGGAAACTCTTCATGCAGAAGTGCTGTTACGTTCTGATTTGCACTTCGTGAAACACATTCATAGACTTATCTTTGGTGGTACTAATGTTGCTAATGCTTGAAGGCATTGCCAGAGCAACAACTAACTTCCAATGACCTGGACAGCTGTTCGAATGGCGGACATCCGAGTGATTGCTCTCGCTCGCCTAAAGCCTTAAGTTCGGTTATGTATTGCTGAAATGCGTCTATCACTCCCATAATTGCGCCGGCAGTATCATCAACCACACTCTTAACATGAGATACGCTCTGAGATACCACTCAACTACAATGCGCATAACTTTTTAAGGCGATTTTAAAATGCCCCAAGCTTTTTCAAGATTAACGTAACGCATCTATCTTAAAGGGTCTTCTAGATTTCAACGCCTCAAGCTTTCAACAAACAACTACGAAGATAGTGAAATTGTTGTCTATTTGACAATACGACACTGTAATAAAAAAAATGTCCCTTATGTGAAGACCTAGAGACCCAGGGAAACATATTCGCTTACGACGAATTCGCTCGCTAACTTTGTTGTTGCTTTCACATGCAAATTTTTCGTCAAGTGAGCAGAGCCCGGAGATAGCAAGCAGGAAAGTGGCGAATCGAAGGTGTCTATATATGATTACAGCCAAGGTGGATTTATTAAGGTGACAGCATTCACCCAGCTGAATTTTTCGCCGTAAGTATGGCTTACGTCAAAATGATATGCTTTGTTTGTATGTATTGGTATGTTTACATTCGTATGTTTACATTTGATTACTGATTTTGACGTGATGCTTGCACCAAACGCAACAACAAATACATGTAGGGTTTTACTTATATGTGTTTGCTGTCACCTGTAATAAATTCGCCTTGATTACAGCTTAACTGAGAGCCTTGGCGAACTCAAAACTCTCTACGAATCTTTCAGGGATTACTGAGAAGCAAGTTAGAGAAAAATCTGGTTGTTTTTTTAGTGAGAAAAAAAATTTTAATTTTTTACCAAAAATTTCTTACAAAAAAAGTTCAATTAAAAACAGAAAAAAATGTAGTTAAAAAAATATGTAATAAAAAAAAATTTTTATTAAAAAAAATTGTAATATAATAAGAAAAAAAAATTTAATTAAAAAAAATGCATTAAAAATAAATTTTTATTAAAAAAAATGTATTAAGAGAAAAATTGAATTAAAAAATAATAATTAAAAAAAGATATATTATATTAAAAACAAAATTTTAATTAAAAAAAAGTTGTATTAATAATAAATTTTGTGAAAAAATAATTATAAACAAAAAAGTGAGTTAAAAAAATGTATTAAAAACAAATTTTTATAAAAAAAATTGTATTAAAAAATAAAATTGAATTAAAACAATAATTAAAAAAAGATATATTAAAAACAAATTTTTATTAAAAAAAGTTAAGAAAAAAAATTAAAAAAAACATCATTTAATTAAAAAAAATTCCATTGAAAAAACAATTGTATCAAAAAAAATTTCATTTAAAAAAATATAATAAAAAAAATGTTTTAAAAACAAATTTTTATTAAAAAAAAATTATGAAAAAAAATTAAAAAACAAACATTTAATTAAAAAAAATTCCGTTGAAAAATCAATTGTATCAAAAAAAATATAATGAAAAAACAAATAAAAAAAAAAATATAATAAAAAAAATTATAAAAAAAAATTGTATTAGGGAAAATTCCGTTAAAAAAACAATTGTATTAAAAAAAATTTATTTAAAAAAAATGTAATTACAAAAAATTCGATTAAAAAAATTGTATTAAGAAAAAAAAAATTAAAGTATAAAATTATTTTAAAGAAACTTTGAAATATTGAATGATTCTCTAAATTATTAAATTTAAATCACCCAAGTATTTTTTGGGGCACAACTATTTGAAAAATAAGTATTGTGCCACATTTTGTTTCTTCTTATTCATGAAACTGTAGCGCGCATCTATCATCATTCAACCACTTATCTCCTTTGTAAAATCCCTTCCAGCAATCTCACGACCATTTCCTGTAATAAAAATCCAATCAAACGTCATTAAAATCGTCGCAACCAATCAGTGGCTAATTTCAAGATATATCGCCGGCATTTAATTGAAATTATGAAAGCAATTCCCGTCATTAGTCAGTTGCTATAATTATTTCTATTTTCACGCTTTTAACGATTTTCTTACATTTATTTGCAATTTATTATAATTCCAAATAGCGCGCAGATCAGATGACAATAATCGATATAATGAAGCGTGTTGATTAGAAATCCCATATTGTTCCTAACAGCGCGGGCGACAAAGCAGTAAATACATAAATATTTTCATTTTCTCGCATGCGAGTAGCTGCTGCAGTGGCTGCTTTTCTCTAACATCGAGTACTAGCCGTTGTTGCTGCTCTGCTGACAGTTGGATTTTTGCGCTGCAGGCGTCGCATTACGAGTATTTGAATTTATGTGCCATTTGTGGGTAAATTAGAAAATGTATTGAAAACTGTTTTTGAACCAAATGCAGCTGGCAAAAAGTGTGCTTTATAAATAGTAAATATTTAAGTTGCTATTTTTATTGTTACTTTTAGTACACCTAACTCAGGCAAGCAAAAGAATAGCACATTAGTGTCAAAGCAAATCTGCGCCATTATACAATCAATATTTCACACATTTCATTATTTGTGGTTTTTCTTCTTTTTTCTGTGCTTTGCTTCGCTTTGTTCTGCATTGATTTTTCCAACATTCTCCCTTCACTTGCCAATGAAGTTGAAGATTTGTTGTTCTTGCACTATTCTTTTTTTATATTTTTTTCTTGTGTTTTTTTGTACTATTCACAGCTAGCGGCAGTATCTGCAAAGGTCTTATGTTTGTTTGCTTATTTGCCAATACTGCTGCCACATCGATTGGCGTTTAAACACTTTGACTTTGAACTGATTTCCTGCCGCCAGTGGCATTTCAAATTGTATTTGTTTGGCTTTTTTTCACGTTTTGCCTTCATAGTTAGCTAAATGTAGCGAATTAGTAAATAGTTAGAGAGAGAAAAAAAAAGAACAAAGTTTGTGGCATAAAAACACGATTTGGTGCACATGCCAGTACACACACACACACACACACACACACACACTCATTCACATATAGGTGTGTGAGCGTACTTAGAAACTATGCCAAAGATTGGCGGCAAATTGGCCACGATATCAGCCAACTTTGCATGAAAGGCGAGCATATAATCCATGAGCGTACAAACATACATGCACACACACGCACATACGCTCATATATGGCATTTTCGTATATTAAATCACACAATTTGTTTTTGTTTTGCGGCATCAAAGTTTTAAAACTTCTAACACAATTTGCCTTTGCTTTTATGCATTGACAGCATTCAGTCCCATTCCAATCTTTTATTTGCTAATATTTTCTCATATCTGCACTTGTGTGTACCCTGTAGGAAATTTATTGTATGCATTAGTGCAACAAGTAGCTGCTTTAGATTCACCAACGAGTTGTGAATAAAATAAGAAATTACCTTGGAAAACAATGTTGCATATGATTTGGATTTTTCAAAGCATCCCGCCTGAAAGTATGCATAATATAATAAAAAAATATCCCTACTTGTACTTGGAGGCGTAATTGTGACAAGAAGGAGCAGATGTCTCAGCCGAATACCGGCGGAAGAAAGGCGCATACGCTCAGTTCAATACAGTACTATCAACCCAGGTTGGGTTTGGGTGAGGTATTGTGATGTAGAGTACCTCAAAGACCATTTTGGCGAAGTGTACACCTTATTTTCATTCATATAGGTACTTGGAAGAGCTGGCCTAAGCATACCGCTTGTGAACTAAGTGGCTAAAAACAAAGTTTCTGGAACATTGTTTTCACACAAAAGTTTTTCGTTTCGCAAGCAGTGGAGTTCTCTAGCGCGCTGAGAAGTGGTAAATCGAAAGCGGCAATTGTTATGTAAATGGATCTGTAATATCTGCAAGCGGTTGTGACAAAGTACGCTTCATGACAAGGGTGGGGTATGAAATTAGATATGATTTATTTTCCCATTTTATACAGTCAACGCCTAATGTATGGCTCAGATCATTCATGAATCATATCGATTCCACAAAACAAAGAAAGGATTGAAAAAAGCCAGAAGTAGCACTTCATTGTGCCTAATAATTTTTTTCTCCAAGCTCATTTCTTATCCTTGGACACCTTTAATAGTCTAAAAGGTAAAGACTGAACTGTCCATAGAGTGGCTGCGAGCCTAGAAGAAACAGTAACTATATTATTATATTATTTTTTTCTTAACTTCTTTTCAAGCTTCTTCGGCCATTTGCCAATTTTCAGACTCCTACAAAAAAAATGAATTACCCATCTTTAAAAATAAAAAATAAAGAAAATAATTTAAATTTAGCCAGCGGCAGAATGTTGCGTGCTCAAAAGCAGAGCTCAATGTTTTCCCACTGGGTACTTCTATTCTATAAGTCTTCAGAGTCAAACCTTTTCCTCACGAGAATATCGACCTTTACACAAATATTTTGCATTTTGATAATAGTTCCGTTCTCGTTTCTAAACGTATTTATCTTTATACTTATAATAAAAATTATAGAAGAGCTAGAAGAGCTAAAATTTATTTTGTCATAACATGCAATACACCGTTAAATTTGCCGAAGAGTTGTATAATTAATTGAGCGATAATTCAATTTTGAAGCGTTGGGAGAAGGATTTTTTTAGTACTGGAAGACCAAAGCGCAGTAGTGCAAATAATAATGCAATAAAGTTTTGAAATTCACAATAAAGTTGTTATTTTGCTAATTTTAGCAAATGTATTATTTCTACAGAAATTAATAAATTAAATAAAATGTAGAATCTACAAAAATTAAAAAAAAAACCGAATTAGGTATTTTTTGTTATTATAATTTTTTTGTAATGTTTCCAAAACCGGAGCGACCAATCTTTATAACCTTCCAAGGACTGCCACTTTGGCAGTAGATATTTCCCGTATATGTATGGGTAATGTTTATACAGCCACAACAACATAATTACAAAAACTGAGTTGGAAAAATTAGCAACACTTTGCTGTGACGTAATTGTGGATGAGATTTGAGAGAGAATTAAGAAGAGAGAGAGAGAGAAAATGTAAACTAAATGAAAAAAATAATGAAAAATTATATTAAATTGATGCAAACACTGAAAGTTAATACAAAGGGGTAAAAAATAACTAAAAAAAAAACAAATTATATAGGGCTCTACAGCTATGCCAGCTCAACAGCTGATTCTGTCAAATTCACTAAGAATCCGGGACACGCACAAACTTCTATATTCTCTGTGTACACCAGTCTGAGAGTTAAACAAAATTGTGTTAACCTATCTGCGATGAATTTAGCTGCAAATTTAAAGTTTTACAGAAAAATTGCGAAAAGTGATTTTTTTATTAAAACTAAGTTAAAAAATCATGCTTTTCAATTTTTAGAAAAATAGTTAAAACAATGGTGATATCTAAAATAGCGCTTAAAATATGCTTATGCTTTTTTTGTTACTAAAATTATATTAAAAAATCATGAATGTAGAGTAACACGAAAAAAGTTTCGAAGTTCGAAGAGTGTATTGAAGAAAAAGCATAAGAAGAAGTGGGGACAGTCGAAATAGCAGCTGAAATGGTTCTTACGACTTCTTACCAAAATTAAATTAAAAAACCATGAATCAAGATTTTTTGAAAATATTAAAAAAAGGCTGGAAAGAAATGTGATGAGAGAAAAAAGAGATATTTGAGATATTAAACGGTTTTTGCGATTTCTCGCTTAAAATAAATTCAAAAACATGAATCAAGATTTTTAGAAATATTATTTCTAAAAAGTGTGGAAAGAAGCACAATTAAGAGAAGTGGTGGTATCGTAAATAGCAGCTAAAATGAACCTAAGATTTTGTTTTTACTAAAATTATATTAAAAAATCCTTAATATAGATTAACAAAAAAAAAAGGGGGAATAGAAGAAAATGCATGAGACGCAGTGGTGATATCCAAAATAGTAGCTGAAGTGATCCTTAGGTTTTTTTTTATTAAAATTAAATTAAAAAGTTATAAATCAAGATTTTTTGAAAAAAGTTAAAAAAAAATCGGTAAAGGAATGCAATGATAGAGAAAAAATATAGATATCAGATATAAAATAGAAGCTGAATTAATCCTTAGGTTTATTTTTCCCAAAATTATATTGAAAAGTTGTGATTCTAAGTTTTATGGAATAAGTTAAAAATAAAAAAAAAAATCTGGAAAGAATTACAATGAGAAAAAGATATTTAAGATAAAAAATGGTTGCGGATTTTTACTAAAATTAAATTGAAAAATCAAGAAACAAAATTTTTCGAGAAATGTTACAAAAGTCTGTAATGAAAACCAATGAGAAGACGGGAAGATATCTGAGATAAAAAAATTATGCTTAGGTTTATTTTTACCAATATTTAAAATTATTATTTTAAAAATTATTTACCATCATTAAATTTTTTTATTACCATTAAGTTAAAAAACCATAAGTCTAGAATTTTTGAAAACAGTTCGAAAAAGTCCGCTGAAGAAAAATACTTTTATAACTTCTACCACTTTGACTATTATTGCTTTTCCAGTTTTCACTAAAAAAAACTCCATTGGTCATGAGCGCGTAAAATCATTAAAATGCCAAACTAGACAAAAATTATTTGAAACCCCCTAAAATTGGCTCTGCACTAAAATCGCAAATGCAAAGTTCACAATTTCGAAAACAAGTTATTTATTGTTAAGTACTGGCATTTTTTCTTTCTTGTTTACGCCGGGCCAGCGACGATTGCACACACACGCACATACACACATATATACATATTTGTCCTATGCATGTGCGAGCTAAGTAGGTAGATAAACACACTTCCCTCGCTCAGCTGCTTTATTGCGTCAAAGTGTCAATAAGCGAATAGCGAGAATGGTCGATAGATAACTTTGGCTGAAACTTAGTAACTCGACAACAAACGAACGCTTAACGGGTGTAAGAGTGTTACGTAGTAGTCATTAGCGCCACTTATCACGGACGGCAGCAAAGAAAGAAGGAATGTCGACGCCAGATAGCCAACTAACTAAGTCATGCATTAGCGCAAAAAGATTAGATGAGCAAATAATTTATTTGAATTTTTAAATAGCAAAGAGAAAAATCACCTCAAACACGTCATTAAATTTTAGCTGGAAAATAATTATGGCTAAGTTATTTGCAAGAAATCAATTCAAAGCGAAATGTAGTATGCAAATGCTTTATGGAAAGAAAAGTGTGTAAGTGGTAGTAAAAAGTGAATGAATGTTGAATCTCCACTAATTCGAGTGGCTCAACGGCGGCGGCTAGCACCTGTTCAGTGAACAGAGATGACGCGTGAAATTGATTGTTAATAAATGCGCGAACGCTGCTAAGCTTAGAGCGGCAACGAAGCACACATACGAGTTTATAAAAATGTATATACTTATGTATTATACACACAAAGATATGTAGGTAAGTTTATGAGTTAGTAACCAAACAATATCATTGATTAGATGTTTTCATTATTGGCATCGCCGTGTTTTCCGTCTGTCATAAAAATACCGTTTTTTATGCGATGACAAATCAACAATTCAAATGAAACCCCAAATGAATCTTAAATATCCAAGTAAATACTCGTACGCTTGTGCAATAGGCGGCCTATAAACAGCGAGTGAAATTGCGGAAGCAGCGCAATGGAGGAGAGAGTGCTGGGAAAAAACGAGATTCAAGAAAGAGTAAAAAGAAATTGAAAGCTCTGAAACACTTCGTCACCGTCAATCGCCGTAATTGCCAACCTTTTCTTTGAGCAACATTAATTTATCTTACACTACACACACCCCCATATGTATGTTTGTATGTGTGTTTGTGTGTGTGAATGTACATTTTTGTTATATCTTTCACACGGCCAGAGCCAGCCTCACTATTCAATAAATCTTTAATAACGCTAGGTATTTGCAGATTTGCTTGCATGCAAATTGATTTCGGTTGGTCTCAGTTCAGTAGGCCGATGCGATGCACAGTGCAGAGCTGATGGAGAAAAATAAATGCGAAAATGCAAAGACTGGAATTTAATTGCCAGTTTTTTTCTAATTTTTCCAATTGAGAAATATGCAAAATTTTGGCGAAAAGGAATGAGCGACCTAAAAAAATTCTAAATAAAAAAATTAAAATTAAAAAATTTTTTAAATAAAAAAAATTATAAAAACACAAAAAGAAATAAAAAATAGAAATAAAAACAAAAAATAAATAAAAAATTAAAAAAAAAAATTAAAAAATTAAATATTAAAAACAAATTAAAAATTAAAAAGATAAATAAAAAAAAAATCACCCGAACATGTATTATAAAAGAAATCATGTCATGCATTGAAAAAATTAGAAAAATTGCCTAAGTGCTAATATAAATTATTTGAATTTCTACTTTTGATGGAAATCAATGAGTTCCTCTCATACGCACAAGCTGACAAAATTTTAAAATTCTACAAAGTACCCAAGGCGAATATAAAGGGTGGTTAAGTTTCAAGTTTTTTAAGAAATTATTGTCATTTCTCTTTATTATGATAATACTGGTATGGCCAAATGGCCGCTGCGGTTTCGGCGGCACACCTCCATCCGATGGTCCAAATTTTCGACGACGCTGAGACATAATTGAGGTTCTATGCCGTTAATGTGCCTTTAGCTCTTGAATTGTTGCTGGCCTATCGATATACACCTTTTCTTTCAAATAACCCCAAAGAAAGAAGTCCAACGGTGTCAAATCACATGATCTTGGCGGCCAATTGACATCGCCGCGACGTGCGATTATTCGGCCATCAAATTTTTCGCGCAAAAGAGCCATTGTTTCGTTAGCTGTGTGACAAGTGGCAACGTCCTGTTGAAACCACATATCGTCCACATCCATATCTTCCAACTCGGGCCATAAAAAGTTCGTTATCATCTCACTATAGCGAAAACTATTCACAGTAACTGCCTGACCGGCCTCATTTTGGAAAAAATACGGCCCAATGATGCCGGTGGCGGCGGCCCATAAACCGCACCAAACAGTCACTCTTTGTGGGTGCATTGGTTTTTCGGCAATCACTCTTGGATAATCATTCGCCCAAATGTGGCAGTTCTGCTCTTTGACGAATCCACTGAGGTGAAAATGTTTTCATCACTGAAAATGATTTTCTTCGAAAATTGGTCATTCACTGTTGACATTTCCTGCCACCATTCCGACTATTGCTCGATTGTGTATCTTTCCATCGTTCAGATTGAGTTAGTCTGAAATGAAAAAATGTCAATTGAAATGCATGGAGAAACTTGACGTTTAGGTGTGGTTCACATTCAACATCGGCCCTTGAAATTTAACCACCCTTTATTAACCCTTTTTACATCACCGCTCGAAATGCGCAATGCATATAAAACTCCTTGCGTCCATAATACTTTGCGTCGCCAAGCCTTTTTCTGTTTGTTCTATTATAATAAAAGAGAAAGTTACAGGTTTACCAAAATTATTTATTTTCCTCAAACTTTATCGAAAAAATAATTTATTCCGCATTATTCCGCTCTGGTGATGAGAGAGAGTTTTTGTTTGCGCGGACTATTCCGCGAATTATTCCGTGGAATGGTGCAAAAGTGTTTATAACTGGCATCGGTAGACCAGCTGATTTCTTTGTTCTTTCTTTCGCTCTGTACATTCAGATGCTAGCATAAATAAAATGACGAAAAGTCGTCCCATTCGCACTATCGTCGTACGCGTATGATTCTTGAGCCAACTTAATGTCAGCTGTGCAACATACATAGGTTGTGCTTTTCTTTGTCTGCCTTACTTTATTTTGTCGAGACATTACAAATGTACAAAGCGCTGTTGTTGGCCTAGTGGCCATCTGTAAGTGCTCATACACTAAATTTCAGCAAAATCGGAACAAGTTTACTAAATTTGTCCACAGCTTATATGGAGATGTTACACTGTGCGACGTCTTGTTTCAATTTCTCAGAGCTTCGCCAGAGTTGGTGGCGTACTGCCAAGCGGAAGCGATTTGTGCATTGTCTTATAGTTGTGCGCATATGTATATGTGTGTGTTTGTATGTATTTGTATATATGAATGCATATTCATACTTATCTCAGTCTGTTGACAAGGTTTTCCATAAGACACGCGTGATTTTTATTATATCTGGCTCTGCATTTGATAGTGGGCTGTGGCAAAGAAAGGCGCTAAGCAAATACTTGTCAGTCTTGCAAAAGTGTAGGTAAATATTTGAGGCGCGAAAAAGAGGTGTGTAGCGGCTGAAGAAATCTGCGATTATGAAACATAAGAATTTTTTAAATATTTGCTTCAGTTTTTGAAATATTAGAGGTCTGAGTAATAAAATTTCGCACAGAATATTCCTTTTGAATAAATTTTATTTGCTGTTTAATTTAGGGAGAGGTTTTTTATTGCAGTTAAAATAAATTAAGGAAATCAAAATTATCATAAAAAATATTATTAAAAAAATTAACAACAAAAATGCGCGGGTGTTTTTTTATTTATAGCTAAGCTAGTTTAAGAAACGAAACGAATAAGAAAAAGTAATAAAAAAATGTAAAAAAATAGCACAAAACGCAAACAATGCTGATACAAAAAAAGGAATAAATAACACAAAAATAGTACAAAAAAAACAGTAAAAACAAATTTAAAAAGTTCATGCATTTCTTATTTATAGCCAATTTAAATTACAAAACTTAATTAAAAAATAAATAAAAAATTAAAACAAGAAGAAAATTACAAAAAATAAAAAAATTATAAAAATAGTAAAAAAGTAAAAAAAAAGAGCGAAAAAAGTATAAAAAATAAAATACTCATTAAAAAAATTTAAAAAAACTTAAACAAAAAGAAAAAACAAAGAAAAAGAAACAAATAAAAAAAGAAGAGAAAAATTAAAAAAGGAAAAAACTTAAAAAAATTGAAACCTTGAGTAAGTAAAAAAAAAAAGTAAAAATAAAGAAAAACAAAAGAAAACGAAACAAAATAAAAAAATAAGTGAAAAATAAATAGGGGAAAAATATTAAAAAAATTGAAAGCTTGAATAACTAAAAAAAAATTAAAAAAGTAAAAGAAAAATTAAAAAAGTAAAAAGAAAAATTAAAAAAGTAAAAAAAAAAAAATGAAAAAAACTAAAAGAAAAAAAACAAAAATTAGAAAAGTAAGAAAAAATAAAAAAAATTGAAAAAAAGTTCAAGCAAAAACGAAACATTAAAAAAGTGGGTAAAGATTAAAAAAAAAGAAAAATAAAAAAGTTAAAAAAAGGAAAAATCCAAAAAACGAAAAATAAAAAATTTAAGAAAATTAACAAAAAACAAAAAATTAAAAAAAAAAATGTTTTAAATTAAAAAACAAAATAAAAAAAAATTTAAAATCAGCAATAAAAAAATGAAAAGAAATGCATGCGTTTTGTTACGGTGTAATACAACTCACTCTGGACTGATGTAATTATGTGCTAGAATTCCAGTACCATTTTTCGAGCTGTTAATAAAACTTGTTTACTAATAAAAAGTTTACTAAAAAGAAGGGATTTTTAATTTTGAAAGTATTTAACTTTTGGCATCCCTTGCGAGAAGCCTTAATGCTTAATATGTCGCGAAGATGCGTTTGATTTAATAAGATCATTTTCACAATCACATTCTATAGCGAACACCACTATACCACGGTCGAAAAATTAGGCCATCGCCAAACCCATCTGCAATGTCTTCCTTCCAGATGTTTCTCTGTGTAGATCGGGACTAAGAAGCACTTTTCCTCAAAGCATCCCAGATTCTTAAGGAATCGTTTTGTGAGGACGATTGACGCCATGGTGGCAACGCAATCGAAGAAGTTATCGACATTCCAACTAAACTACGACGGCTATTTCATTAAGAGTTCAATGATTCCCTTTTACTTCCGCAGTTATTTTCAGCTTTGAAAATCCAATGCTCTGGAAGAGCTGCTAAAGATATCCTTTCTTTTTAGAATGCTTCGACGCCTGTATAAAGGCTTCTTTGGGTTATTCAGCTGCCTTCGATTTGAGAGTATCGAAATTTTAACTAAAATATGTAGAAATTTTAACTAAAATATGTAGCGCTGCCAGATTTAATTCCACAAAAATGTGATTAATAAATTTTTGTTCTGCTTCTTCGAAAACTCAATGGAGAATAGAATTTCCGACAAGATACCAGTCAGTTATCAATAACTTTTTTCTCCCTTTTTTTTAAACAAACTAAACCCACTAGCGAAATCTTATCAATCACTTTTTATTATCGGTAAACACTGGAGGTTCATTGCGAAAAAATAAAAATAAAGTTTAGTCGCTCACCTGATAAAATGCGTTAATAAAAACAAAAGCACTAATCGAAATTCGCATAGCTGCAGGTCTCAGTCAGTTATCAACACAAAAAGCTCATGGACAGACAAAAAACAGAAATGTGTTTCAGTGTGCGTTTGGGCCATAAGGCTAAATTGAAATGAAA
Organism: Anastrepha obliqua; assembly: GCF_027943255.1. Classification (NCBI taxonomy): domain Eukaryota; kingdom Metazoa; phylum Arthropoda; class Insecta; order Diptera; family Tephritidae; genus Anastrepha; species Anastrepha obliqua. The sequence goes on along the minus strand of NC_072896.1, from coordinate 10,214,817 downwards.
GTTCGCACACGTGCGTGTGTGTTAGTGCTGTCAGCACGTAGAAGTTAATATCAGAAAAGTCATAAAACATAATTGAAAAGAAATTGGCAGAAGGAAAGTGAAATTTGTTACTCATTTTTGCGCATCTCACATCTGCGTATATACACATGTGTATATGTGTGTACTTGTACATGCATGTGTGGGCATATGTATGTTTGTTAACTTCTTGTAGTCATTGCTTATCTCAAAGTTAGGCAATGCGTATGAAATTATCAAACTGATTGTCGGTGGAAATGACACGAAAAGTGTGAAAGTTTGCGAGCGCAAATATTGCTTTTATTTTCTAATTTTTTATTTTGAATTTTTTTTTTTATTATTTTAGTGAAGTAGGTCAGAAATATTATGCGTGCATTCTAAACTAATTTGTTAACCTCCAAACAAATGGTTTTTTGTGATAATTCACATCCAAAAATAAACGCGCGGAAATGAAAATTTTGTTTTATAAAAGTTCGGCGTACGGTTGGTTTCGTTTTAATTCATCGGCACCTGCTATTAATCCAAATGAAGAGCGTAAGCGAAAATTCTCTCTCAAAAAGCAGAAAAAGCAAAAAAGTTAAGGAACGCACAATTTTGCTTCTATTTGCAAAAACCGATAAGAGAAGGCTATCAGCTTAGTCTGTTTACAAATTTTTGTATTGTCCACAAAAAAAAAACCGTAATTTTATCTTATAAATTTCGGATTTTTGTTCATTCATTTTTCATTAAATTTTACTCTCTCTCTCTCTCTTAGCTTCACAGTCTGTGGTGAACCATAGCTTCATCAACAATCCTCTTCCAATTCAGTCTCTCTCTTGTTTCTTTTCTCCAATTACTATCATCGCTTTTAAGTCTGTTTCTACGTCATCAAGCCATCTCTTTCTTAGTCGGCCTCTCTTTCTTCCTCCAATTGGACGTAATGTTAACACCCCTTTTTGGATTCTTTCGTTCGGCACCCTTACTATAAACTGTAAATTGCATACCAGCACGAGAACAGAAGTGCATAAAGGACCAGATTCCACAAATAATGGTGGAATTCATAAATTCATCATAAAGTTCAGTCATAAGATCGTATGTTTTCGTGATGGATAATCATCCAACTCTCACTTTTCTCTCTCAAGTTTTATGTGTTGGATAATTTTTGTTGGCTGAAAATTCTCTCTCTCAGTTTTTATGTGATGATGACTGAAATTTTTCTAGCCCAAAATGAACGTTTCTCCAGCATCCAACTGTCAGTTTGCGCTCTAAATTTTTATGTGACGGATAATTTTTGCTGGCTCAAATTTCTCCAGCACAAAATGAACGTCTCTCCAGCATCCAACTGTCACTTTGCTCTCTCAATTTTTATGTGAGGGACAATTTTTGCTGGCCCAAATTCTCCAGCGCAAAATGAACGTCTCTCCAGCATCCAACTGTAACTTTTCTCCCTCGATTTTTATGTAATGAATAACTTTTGCTAGCTGAAGTTTCTCCAGCACAAAATCAACGTCTCTCCAATATCCAAGTGTCACTTTGTTTTCTCAGTTTTTATGTCATGAATAATTTTTTACCGTCATCGAATGCCTACTTGCAAAAATTGAAAGTAAGTATAACAAATTTTTGTGTTTTCGTGCACAAAAAAGTACCAGCAATTCGGTGCCGTGCCTCCGTGTTGCAAAAGGGACCGCCTTGTGCTGGAAAATGTTCCAAACTCATGTCCGAAGTGATGCTTGCGATGTTCTGCTTTGGCTGCTTACTGAAAAGAAGTTTCCAAAGAGGCTCACTTTCGCTAAAACCGAGGCTAACGAGCTTAAAAATCGCTAGAAATAGTTTTAAAGATTTTTAAAGTAGTCTGTACTTTTGGGCGACTCAAGTTTAAAATTTTTGAAATTTCCCCTATGACCTTTTCTTTTCCAAGCTGGGCAACCAAATTTCTTAATAATGTCGACTGATATTTCTTCTCGCGGGAGCATTTTTGATGCTTAAGTGTCCAACTCACAACTGATTTCGATATTAGTGAAGCAGCAAACATAAAAGAGCGAAAGAACAAACGGTACTTTTCCGTTATAACGTACACTCAAGAGTGATAGAAACAAGATTGGGAGCATCAGAGTAGATACGTGACGTCACGGTAGCCTAGTTGTGCAGTGCTGCCATCCCTTGGTAATAAATTTAGTGGCCTTTTATACTCAAAATGCAAACATTTTTGAGTTTGGTGTTTGTTTGTTTTTTTAGTTTGCAGCTACCAAAATTGTAAGGTAAAAAAAAAAATATTTTGGTATTAAAGAAAAGATTAAAAAAGGCCATTCTGAAAAGATTTGAGTGCTAATGAAAATTTTTTGATTCTATAAAATTTGATGATTTGAAAGTGCAAATCTCTTTTTTTGCTCTTTTTGGGGTTACTCAAGAATATCAAATCTTCTTCTCTCAACTCAAAGCTGAGACGCACAAATGGCAATTTAAACAAAATTAATAAATTTCACGTTATTCATATCTAGGCTGAAAATATTTGCTTGGCGTCCATCAGAGCTGGCGTCCAAACTGATGTCAAAACAATTTTTGTCGTGTGATTTCTTCCTCTAACACATCTCTATTAGCGCGACCCTTGGAAGCCCTATGCTTCACTATGGAGTAAAAGGAATAAATGTATATATTATATTAGCGAGGCCATAATGTGGTACAAACTTTCATGATTTGCTCAGAAAAACAGCAACTTTGGTTTGCCCCCAAATGCACATAACCGAGTAGTGCCACTTGACCTCTCCCTGTTTTGCACTGCTGCTGCACTTTGTTTATGCACCGAAATTCATGACTTTCATAAGAAGAAAAATAACGAGCACTAGATTTTTCCCGCTTCACGCTTAAAATAGTTTCCATAAATCACATATCTACATACATAAAAAACGAGTATGCAAAATGGTACTGCATTTAGCATAAAATTCTGCAAAATCGACAAAGTTTCACCAACAAAGTTCAGCGAGTGGAACTATGCACATACACAGATTGAAAAAACAAAATACAAAAAAATGCTCGATGCGAAAAAACTAAATATGCGCTACATTTTCCACCTGTGCGCACTTAAACCACGCGCACACACATGCATATTTATGCACACAAACACACACTCACACCCCCCGATAGAGAATCTGCGAGTCACAAGACACGACACAAACGTGCACTTGACACAGAAATGATTTAGAACTTTGCGTTGCGAGTTTCAAATTTTCACGACACGAACTGAAAATGGTTAGCGTACATTAAATGTTTGTGAGTTTATCTCTTCATTATGAAAAAAATGGTGTACTCTACGCTTTTTTCACTGAATAGCGTTTTCTTTTATTAGCACATAAACGCCCTCAAGCGTGTACTCGCAGATGCAGTAAAACACGCAGCCGTATTAGAAATAGTTTCACAGTATTTGACCAAGACCCAAATTTTTTGGCGATTTTCTATCTAAAAGCGGGCGTTTGAGGGGCGGAGGTCACTAAAGGCACGCGTTGGAACTATACACGCATATGTATGCGTGATGTATGTGAGCGCCATATGCAAAACTTGCAGACATTTGTAAGGTTTCAAAATCTTCGATGTGAGGTGACAGCCAATACTCGCTTGCTTGGAGAAAGCTGGGGGTGTATATGAATGTACACACATCCAGGGGCAAAACATTTGAGCACATGGCGTGTATACACACATCGAAGGCGATGGGATTGGCGAACGGGGGCAAAGAGGGGAAAACACAAATCCGTTTTGATACTAAAATTAGATGGAAGGTAAAATAGAAATAGAATTCACATAAGAATGGAAAGGTAATTAAATGGCCTTCAATGGAACGAAATGCACTGGTGTGGTGATTATAGAACGGGTAGAAAAAGAATAAAGAAATAAATCAATAAAAAATATATGAGGAGAAATTTATGAAATGAGATGAGATGTAATGAAATATGATGATATCACAAGACATGAAATGCCGTGAAATAATAAAACGAAATTGAGGAAGAAAAAAAGAAATGAGTTAATGTAAATTGGAATAATTAAAAATAAAATGAAAGATGAATTTGTAAAGAAAGAAGCGAAATAAAATAAGATGAGCTTTGAGATTTATTCAATGTTGAAAATTTTGTTATATGTATGTATTTTATTGTATTATAAAAAATACTCTTTATAATTATTTTTGTAAGTTTTGGGTTATTGTTTGTTTAGGATAAAATAAACTTAAAAATTTTTTGTTCAAAATTATTTTTTGTTTGTAATTTTTGAGGATAAAATAAACTTAAAAAAAATAGTTTTCGCAAAAAATAGAATTGTTTTGTTTAAAATTATGGGAAAGCATTTTTTTATCATGGTTGTAAAACAGCCCTCACATTTAATTTTTGTTTTTTTTTTTTTAATTTTTTTTTTGTTTTTTTGCCATAAAATTCACAAATTTCGGGTGAGCTCCCTAAATTCACATTTCTTTAGTTCTTTTTAACATTTTCATATATTTTTTGGACTAAAATATACTTAAAAAAGTCGGTCTGGCAAAAAACTAAGTTTTTTTTGCTCAAAATTATTGGGAAACATGTTTTTTGGGATTAAATATACAGTACCTGGCCATTGAATTATGACCGATGATAAAAATTACATATTTATGGCTTTAAGAGCGAATAAAAAGCAAACGGTTTTAAAGCATGTAAAAAAGTTTACATATTTGTTTTTATTAAAAGCTTCTTGACATTTTTGCATTAAAAATATTTACTTTAAACTAATATTTCGTGGCTCCTCCCCTTGCTGCTAAGACGGCTGCAATTCGCTGAGGCATACTGGCTACGCGCTGTGTTATCTTCGTCTTAAGATTTTGGTCATTATACCAGACATCTTCGATGTTTTCCTTAAGCTGTTGTATTGTGGTATTATTCCGCTGGTATACTGCCGATTTGAGGTATGCCCAATAATTTTCGATGGGGTTAAGGTCCGGTCCATGGCAAAACCATTATTTCCATTGAATTCAGATAATTCATGCTCATCCTGGATGTGTGGCATGGAGCTCTATCTTGCATAAAGCTTTATTCATCTCTCGCACACTTCAGGGATTCTAAATATGGCATCAAAACGTACTGTTCCCTCAACAAAATGTAGCGGACTCTCCTCTGAGGTTATACAGACCCAAACCATAACACTGGGGGGGTGTTTGACCCTTGGAAGCACACAATCTTCAGAATATCGTTCTCCGGCTCTTCTGCGAACAACATTTGCTGTTTTTGTGACCGCTTCCAATCGGCATTCATCGAGAAGAAAAACACAACCACAAAAAAGTGTGAATATTCACATCTTCTTACTACTGCTATTTGACAAAGGAAAAAAATGTTTTTTTAAACTTATTTTTTCCAATATTCCGCGTTGAAGCCTCTGTGAAGTTGTGCCTAAAGTTTCCGCCGGGTGTCAGTTTTGGCTTTTTTGCTGGTCGTAACGTTCTTTCCGAAATATTTACTCCAGATTCCTGAACCTCTCTTAAAATCATCGGACTTGAAGCATTTCTGTTCCAGAGAACTGTTTGAACGATTTAGCGATCCTGCCTGGTAGAGGTGATGCGTTCTTGGCGACAATTTTGGCGATTGTTTGAAGTTACCGCTAAAACGCTGTAGGTATTTTTCAACTTTTTGGCAACATCTACCACAGACGCCTTGGAAATTCCAACGGTTCTTGCTACGCCTGCACAGCTCTTGGCTTTTAACAGAACTGCAATTTGTTGCTCTTGTCCCGATGTGAAATCCGACTTTTGGCCCATTTTCTAAAAAAAAACTGGTTAAATTGAAAAAAAGGATAATCCACGTGACAAATTTAAAAGATATGTATATTTTGTACTTACTGTTGTTACATTTTAGATATATGAATATTCACTATTCAATTTTTTCACTTTTCAGACGATCTCAATTAGCTTTTTAATGCCTCTCACACAAGATCGAATTAATTGGCACTGGCACTTGCACACTTAACTGTTCACTTATAAGCAAAAAAAACTGATCCTTTCCTAATCGTCGCGGGCCAATTGACCGGAAATTCTTAAAAAAACATCTAAGAACAGGTTAAAAATCCCTCATTACCCCCTTTATTTGGAAAAGCCCAAATTAGATTGAAAATTTTACCCGATGTTTGAAGTTTTCAGAAAAATACCATCGGTCATAATTCAATGGCCAGGTACTGTACTTAAAAAAATTGTTTTGGCAAACAATTAAATTTTTTTGGTGCAAAGTTATTGGGAAATATTTGGTTTCTCATGGTTGTAAAATAGTTGCTCCCACATTTTTAAATTGTTTTTGTTTTCTTATTTTCTTTTTTTTTTACATAAAAGTTAAAAAATTTGGCTTAGTTTTTTAAAAAGAAATTTCATTGGTTCTTTTTAAAATTTTTATATTTTGTTATACATTTCTTCGGTTTTTTATTTTTATACAATAATTAAAAAAAAATTTTTTTTGTTCATAAAAGCTGAACAGTTTGGTGTAGTTCTTTAAAGTGAACTTTCTTCTGTTATTTGTAATATTTTACTAATGTTTCTTAAGTTTTTTTTTTTTAATTAAAAAAAAAAATTTTTTTTCATTACTGAAAATCATTTCTTTTTTTGGGAAACAAATTTTTTTCTTAAAATTTTTTTGTTTGCCATTGTTGAAAAGCACCTCACTCAGATTTAGTTCCTAGTTTTCTGATTTATTTCTGAGACTTTGCTCAGTACTCCTTCAAAGTTTTATTATAGGATTCCCATAACTCATTCGAGTTATATTCACGTACGTACAGTGAGCCGGTGAGTCTAATAAAGATAAAAATGTTTTATGAACTCTTTGGCTTAATTTTCACACTTTACGATTTAAAAGGACTATAAAAAGCGCGTCTTTCATATCAACGTTCGTATATTTGCGCGTATTTCGCAGCTAACAATAAAAAGTTATTGAAATTATATTGCGAGCTATAATTTAAAAACTGTATATTAAAAAATGAAATTCACACAAATTTGAATAAATAGCTAAGCAAAAGTCATTTGAAAATTAATGCGAACAATTTAAGACACATTAATTTTAGCCACCAGCCAACACAGCGAGTAGCTGCTGCGTGGGCGCTGCAGCTGAGGGAACACCAGACACAGCTTGAGCGTTTGACGGCAATGGGCGCCCAATAAATTAGTGCGTGCGTCAACCGTACACAAATTTGCGACACGCCAGCAGCACAACAACAAAATGCAGTGCGAAATTGCAAAAACAAAAAAATGTAAAGTAATAAAAAAAATTCAAAAAAAAAACCATAACAAAGCAAAGAAAAATTGTTATCAGGGTCAGGGCCAACTCGCTCACTGACTCACAAAACAAACAAAAGATTTCTACAGTGAAATCAAAACCTTAAAAAAATTGCCTTAAAACTCAAGCAGCACTAAATGTTAAGCATGCAAGCTTTTTCGAAAAATCCCAACTGTTTTTCTCCATAAAAATAGTAGATACTTTGTAACAACTTTTTGGTACTTGTCTCAAACAATGAGCTCTTTTTCACGTCAAGGGTGACATAAGAGAACGTTGAGACACGCAAATGCCACGCGCGTCACCTTGCTACTACACACCAACACACGCATACAGTTATGTATGTATGTGTGTATATACAAGCGCGTAGCTAGCAACGTCAATGTAGCGCAGGCGTTATGCGAAATAAAAATACAAAGTTTATAAAAAAATAAAAAATTCTCATAATCTCCACATCAACAACGTCAGCAGCAGATTTGTCATCATCAGCATCTTCATCATCACTTTTCAGCCTATTCGCTTACTACTTGTGCGCGCATTTCGCCTACTTCTCATGCACTTGACGAAATGTCACACGCTGCTGCCTTGCCGGCTGGCTGGTTGGCTGGCTGACTGCCTGCCTGGCTGCTCACTTGCTGTGGCCTCAAATCGCTAGACTGTGTTATTTCGTAACTATTTTTGATTTTCTATTTTTTCACACTCGTTTTTTTTTTTGTGTTTGCCTGCCTCCGCAATTTTTTATGTTTTTTTTTGTGTTTTTCTTACACAGTCATCATCTCTGCATTCGCTTTCCCGCTTAATTGCACGCAATTGGCGTTTTAATCATGTGGAACTATTTAATTTCAAGACTGTCTTTGCCGCCGTCAAACGCACTCGCACTCGCACACACACATTAACACATTTTTTCTCTTGTAATGCTGATCTTGAGTTATTTTTTATAATAACACAAAAAAAATGTTAACTAATTTAATGCTTATTTCTTGTTTATTAGCGTTTTTTGTGGTGGCTTGCATGTCAATCTCGTTTAAAAGGGAAATTCGTGGGCGGCGTTTCGATCGTTTGTTGGTGTTTCAGTGCGTGAAGGTTGAAAAAATGCTTGTAGATTTCTTGATTTTTAGTAATCAAGTTTTTTTTTTATGTGTTGAAATTGTGCTTATTTTAATTGAGATGCGAGTTAATAGTAATAAAATAAAAAAAAAAATGTTTAGAAGACTGATTGAGGAATAATTTAAGTTAATGAAAATAAGTTTGATGCACATAGAGCCTCTTCCAAAAGCGAGTTTTGCTCTTACTATCGATCACCCAAATGTATGCAATGCTCAACAGCAAGTGGCGCTGTTCGCGCATTTTTTCCTTTTACTTAGCATACCTGCCCCAGCCAAGGCGCGTCTTAATGTTGTTCCACAAATGGAGGGACCTACAGTTTCAAGCCGCCTCCGAACGGCAAATATTTTTTATGAGGAGCTTTATCATGGCAGAAATACACTCGGAAGTTTACCATTGCCTGCCGAGGGACGACCGCTATTGGAAACATGTTTTTTCTTAATTTTGGTGCTTCACCGAGATTCGAACCTACGTTCTCTCTGTGAATTCCGAATAGTAGTCATGCACCAACCCATTCGGCTACGGTGGCCGCTTGACAGCTATGGTGAAAAGAAAAAATTGAGGGGAACTTTAGCTCAAACGTCACTTGGGATATGTTTAACACGATTTAGCTTGTGTTAGTGATTTACGAAGAAATCAACATAGCCGATGCTCATGCCATAGCATTCGTATATCACTAACGCAATCTAAATTTTATTAAACACATTAAATTCGCTTAGAACCGAATAACGGTCTGTTACATAGACCACTCCCGAAAACTTTTCACCATGTGCTTTAGCGGCCCTTTGTTCCTCCCTGGAACCATCTGAAATATTATTTCCCTATAAAGTGAGTAACGCAGGGTGCGCCATCTTTTATGTCGGGATGAAAACATTGAATAACTTTGAAAAAAAAAAAAACGATTTGTATAAGTGAGGTTGTTGTTGTTGTTGTTGTAGCAGCATAAACATTTCCCATAAATATACGCGGAATGCTGCTGAAGTGACAGTCCTTGGCCGGATATAAATCCGAGTCGTTCCGGTTACGTAGAACCGACTGTCATGGGCCAAGTGGCCACTTTTATTAGCAAGTGGCCACTTTTATTAGCAAATACAAACTACGAACTTTTTTCTGCGTCGATTTCGGTTGTTTCGATCCATGGTTGAAGTGGTACTGAATTGACGTACCTGGGACCATTGGGAGTAGGATTTCTCACAAGGGTTTTCAATTTGTCCTTGGCGACTCTCATCATCCCTGACAAGTGGAAAGCAGGGAGAGTGGTCCCACTACTGAAACCTGGGAAACCCGCCAACCAAGGAGAATCTTATCCTCCGATAACTCTCCTTTCCCCAGCCCTCCTACTCCCACTCTTCACGAAACACCTGGCCCCAGACCCACATCAGCACGGTTTTCGCCACTGCACTCACCGCCATAAACGCCCAGATAAACCGCGGAAGTCCTCAAATCGCTTGCCGGCAGCACTTGGGGCAAAGACAAAGAACTGTTGCTATCGAAATTTAAGGCAATTGGTCGGCCGGTTCTAAACTATGCTGCGCCTGTCTGGTCGCCTGGAACTAGTGACACGCAGTGGACAAAGCTTCAGACATGCCAAAATACTGCCATTCGGCCAGCAAACGGTTGCCTCCTGATGTGCCCTATTCAACACCTACACAACGAGGCACAACTGCTCCCTGTAATGGAGCACAACAAACTGCTCAGCAAGCAGTTCCTGCTAGGGTGCTGCCGTAGGTTTCATTCGCCGCCTCCTAGGCTCGTCAGGAGACACCTTTTAAACTATGTCGATGAGATCCAAGACAAAACTGACAGAAATCTACTGGGCTAGACAGTGTTTAGACAGTCAGTAAACGACATTCACCGGGAGACCGTCACCACCTTCTTAGGCTGTCGTAATCGGTGTCCAACCACCACCTATTGCAGACGAAGAGCTCCAGCTTCCCCGTGAGACACGCGTAATACTGGCATAATTACGGTCTGGATACTGTAGCAAGTTAAACTCCGACTTATTCAGAATTGACCGCGACATACCAAACATATGTCCGGCATGTTTCCTAGGCCTACCTTTAGATGAGCCTGACGGAGACGACCGGTGATTACACAACTCTGACGTGGCTTCTATTACTGTTAAAACAACAACAACAACTAAATTTTTCAGTATATTTACGCGAGTTACGGCACTTCTCGCCAATAGTCACTTCGATTTCATGTTTTAACTTTTCAATCGTCTTTGGATAGTTGGCATATGCAATATTTATTCTCAAAGGCGCGCCACAAAAAATATTTTTATATTTCAAATTTATTTCAAGTAGAATTGAATAAAAAGAAGCAATGGTCCAATGGAGTCAAATTCCAATCAATTCCGACTGATATTTCGATTTTCGCTATTATTTTTTATTTTTGTTTTATTTTTCCCCAAATTTTTCTAAGCGAAAAATATCGCTTCCGCAAATGTCTAATCATGAACGAAAATTTTAATACATCAAAAATATTATTTTGGTTATGAAAATCAAAAACAAAAAAAAAACAAAGTATAGCTCAAATTCCAGATGTTATTATATTTAGATCACCTTGTACCTCTAAAAACCACCCGTTACATATAAGTGTATGATATCAATATAAGAAAGTACTATTCTGTGTCAATATGTTCGGTCTAATAAAGGTGTAGCTGACTAATATTTCTAATATTTCCAAACACACCTAATTTTCCGTTTTATTATCAAATTGGAGCAATTGGGTAATCAACACTTCTTATGCGTGTGTGTGCATGTGTGTGTGTAGGCATGTATTGCCGTATTGGCTTATGCGTGCCACTGCAATTGATATTTACGATATTTGTGCATTTATATCTCGGTCACCAAGTACGACAATAATTGCGACCCAGTTGAAAATGAGCCTACTAAATAAATTAAAGTATCATTTACTTCCTTCATTACCGATATGACACATGGATTTCTTATAGAGGAATGTGTGCCATCGCATGGAACATAAGTCCGCAATTAGACAGACGCCGGCAAGTGGCTGATAATAAATTGCATTCAGCGTTGCTCAAGCAAAGCAAGCGCCACATGTATGCATGTATGTGTGAATGTATGTATGTATGTATTTTCGTAAAATTGTGTCAATTTATAGAAATTTGGTAATTAGGAACATGAGTTGTAGACATAAAAAGATATGTTAGAGGGCTGTTCTCCCAACCCTTCGCGTATATGTATGTGTGTGTGTGTATATATTTTGTCATTAAACTCAATAAACCACTAGAGTAATCAAATGCTAACAAAAGTTGCCTCATTTTGTAATATTTCATAGTTTAGATGAGCATTTTTTTTTTTGCTTTTTTTTGACACTTACAATTTGAATACTCCCCAAAAATGTTTCCAGTTGAAGCGAATTTATAATATCTACTTGCATGTCACAAGCCAGCTAAAGAAATGTAAAACAGCTGCTTTGAAAGAATAAATTATTCAAATGCATAAGTGCCAGCACACATACGCATGCAAATAGATTCACATACACGTACATCTGCGTATATACTCTTAGGCAGCCTGCGTGCAAGTTGCATCCCGTCAACTTCTTGTGCCTGTGTAGGTGCGTGTGTATCTTCGTCATAGCGCATATTCAGACAATTAAAACCATAAAATTACATATTAAGCATTTTTTATGGCCTCCATGTTGATTGCCGTTATGTTTTTTTTTCTTGCTTAAATGTCGCTTCTCATTAATCACACATCCGAGAAATGTGTGTGAAAAAAATAATTTTATGTAAAAAGTTGATTGCCTCATTTCCATTGGTTAAATGCATACTTAGTATGTTGAAACCCTTAGCATTTGAGTGTCGCGCATTTGTCTTGAGTGTCACAGTTGCGAGCGATTTATGTTGGCTGTGAATGTTGATGTTGACTTAACTTTTAGTTGGGCGCTTTTAGCGGTTCATTTTTGGCTTGCAGTTGAAAAATTTATGCAATTTGGATTAAGAGATTTTTATCTAATTAAAAATAGTTTTTACCTAATTAGCTTAAATAGCTTAAAAATCCAAAAATTTTATCGAATTAAATTTTAACACTTTATCGACTTGGGAGTTTTGCTATGAACCTGTGACCTGTTACCGGGGGCATTTGTATAAAATGGGGGAAAAGCATTGATCTTTTCTTCAAATTCTTGTGTATTTTGAAGTAATTTAGATACTGAAATAAAAATTCAAGAACAAATTAAATGGTAGTCCTGGGTTACCTGCAAATGGCAGATTATTTCGGTGTGTGTCATCATCATTCCAGTCGGACTCAACATCGTTTTCCTCTTCAGAATCGCTATAAACTACACGTAGAACACGCGGACGACGCCTTGTAGAAAAATTATTATCAGAGCCACTTTCACTTGCACTATCAGTGCAACTATAGTCATAATCGGTCAGGAATATCTGACAAAATATCTGCACAATTTTCTTCTTCTAAAAATATATTTTCGTAATTGTTTTCCATTGTTATCAGGATTTAAATTCAAAGGATGAAGCAGACAGCCAAATAGTATAATTATAATTTTATTTTTTCTTATAACGAAAATTTAATTCAAATTTTGTGATAGCTACACTACAAGTAAACGTATTTTATTGCAATTCACGCGACTGTTTATCATGAACTGAGCTAAATGGCTTTAATTTTCACAAAATACGAAATTATGTGAAGATAACGGTACTAAATATGACGCTTACTTAGACATCGTATTTGAAGTTTTAACAAGCTTAAGCCAAATTGCTATACACGATTACATATCGCAATATGATTATTTCATAGTATATGACGCCAATTGGCGTGCCCGGTCGATAACCTTAGTTTTGGTTAGGACGCCAATTGGCGTGCCTGGTCGTTAAAGTGTTAAGATTATAATTGAAAAATTTTCTAAAAAAAAAAATTATGCTAAGAGCGAAATTGCAGGCTCATATCATCATCTTTTTAGAATATTGTTAATTCTTCTTTTTCAGTTTTAAAATTCAGTTCGATACATTTTTTGCAATTTTAAGCCATTCATGCTAGTCGTAATAATAGGTGGGACTTGCTGGCAGTATTTGCCTCAACATACTATTTAATTTTTCTGTGCCAATGAGACAGCACACCGTGCGTGGCAAGTGCTTCATATCACATACAGCCAAATCAGTTAATTCCACGCCGCACTGTGAAGCGACACCTGCCATGCAAGTTAGCCGGACAAAATTATTTTATGTGTTTAATGTATAGATGGAAAGAATAATGAGATGGCGCCTATCGTGGTCCCGTTACTTTGCGCTCAGTGAATTTGACAATGAGTTACGTGGTTTTAGCACCAGTATGGCCAGATTACCATTTTCGTAACTTGATTTAGCAGTTTTTTTTTGTTATTTAGTCTCGGAGTTTTAGTTCTTTCTTCAAGACCTTTTTATAGCCCGTTTTAATTAAAAGTAATGTTTATAATTTGTAAAATATACATAGATTTTTTTAAAAATTCGTTAAATAATTTACTCACTTTTATATAGTTTTACTTTTTTTTAACATCTGGTAGCATTACCCGCGATTGCAGTTGTTGTTGGTGTTCTTCTGCTTTCGGCAGTCAAATCTCTTTCTCGCTGCCGCAGTGTTGCCCAGCTTTCGATAAAAAAACGCACTCAAATGCCCATTAAAAAAAATAAAATACCAAATTTCTATTGAACTACTTAAAGAACTTTGTATGCGTGACCAATTATCTTTAAAATGTGCGTTTTTTTAAATAAATTTTTTTAAATTAAGAAACTCTTTTCGTAAAAATGTCAGTATGATTTCTTTAGTATTTTCTGGTATTTTGTGGCTTATTTTTACAATGAATACATCTCTTGCTGTCCTATGTCCCACTAAGGATTGATGTCCGGAAAAAACGACTACACCTCTATGGTTTTAATCCGCATTCAGTAAATTCAAACGCCTTTTAAAATGTGTAAAAAGTTTTCAATCTTAAAAAGAGTTGAGAGAGGGACATTTAATATTCTTACATAACCTTAAAAGGAGCAAAAAATTAAATTTACACTTTCAAAATATCAAATTTTATAAGAACCAACTAATTTTTATTATCACTAAAATCTTCTCAGAGTGGCCTTTTTTAACCTTCTTTTGTTTAATAATGCAGTTTTTTTAAACTTAAAGTTTCGGTGGCTTTAAATTAAAAAAAAGAAACAAATACGAAACCTCAAAATTTTCGCATTTTGAGTATAAAAAAGCTGTAAAGTTATTGCGAAGAGAAAATGGTTGGCAATACTGCACAAACTCGGAAAAACGTGACGTCATGCACTCTCTGATGGGCACAATCTTCTTTCTATCATTCTTGGTAGGTGTGCGGTAGAGGGTTAAAATTGGTATTTTTGAGGTTTGTCCACTCATAATTCAGTGAATCGCCCAAACCACTAAACGCATATAATTTTATAAATAAATTATAATTTTTAAAATTTTGAAAGCTCCTTATGTAGATTTTTATAACAAATATCTGCATTTGCAACTAATTTTAGAGAAGCACTTTCAAACATTTTTTTATCGTAATTTTGACTAATTTTATGTACTGTAACTGGCATATACCAGCTAATATATTCAAATATTTTACACGGCTTTCATTATGCTAAAGAAAATCCAATGAAAACAAATGTAGAGAACAAACAACGGCAGAATTTCCTATTTTCCGTCCTCTTTCTCACCTTCAAGGTGTATTTTTTTCAATTTTTGCTGAATTTAGCACATTTTATTTCTTAAAGGAGGTCTTTATTTCAGTATGGATAACTTTTTAGACAAATAGCAAAGAAATTTATCTTTTCGAGCAGCTTTTTCAATTAATTTCCAAACTTCGAAGAACTCCATTCGTAATACTGAAATATTCATAAGAAAATACGAACAAACTTCTTACTCACTCTCTCTGCTAACGTCAAACTATGATCAATGTTATTGTTATTGTCGCTCACTCATTATCACAGCTGTATGTACTTAGTTTTAGCAAACTATGTTTTAATTGTTATTCTTTTCTATGCTCATGCAGCTGTGCACAAATACGCGTTCATGTGAGAACATCATTATTTGCACTATCAGCGAAGACTTAAGCAGCGAACTTGACTTTTACTCTACTTAAAATGCATTAATGCGAAGTGCGACTCGTGCGAAGTCTTAGCTCTTCGGATATGTAAAGTGAGATTTTGAGATAAACGATATAGAAAATACATAAATAAATTAAAGCGCCGTTTTATAAAACATAGTTTATCACTAAAATTATTGAAATTCGCAACTTTAATAACTACCACAATTTTTTTACAACCTTACAAAATTATTGACAGTACGTACACTATTCATAGGAAAATACGAACAAACTTTGTACTCACTTTCTCTGCTAACGGCAAGCCATGATCAATGCTATTGTTATTGTTACACACTCATAACTGCTGTATGTACTCAGTTTTAGCAAACAGTATTTTAATTGTTATTCTTTTCTATGCACATGCAGATGTGCACATACGCGTACATGTGAAAACATCATTAGTTGCACTTTCGGTGAAGACTTAAGCTACGAACTTGATTAGTACAATGACCTTTACATTACCTGCATTAATGCGAATTCGTGCGAAGGCTTGCGAAGTCTAAGCTCTTCGGATATGTAAAGTGAGATATTTGAGGTGCAGGATGTGCGAAATACATATGTAGCTGTGCAGGTGGTGTAACCTTTTAGAATGGACATTGTATGAATATACTTATAAAGCCGTAGACGGCCAACTTTATTCATTTGTTCGTTATTAAAAACTGAAACCTATTTCCAACAATAAAGGAATCCAAGCTTACAGTTCAGACTTACATTAAATAATAACAGAAAATGTTAACAGAATGCCTAAAGAGTTAAGTTACAGATGTTAGCAAGAGTGTGTGGTTACCTCTAAAGATAATTAAGAATAGTAATAACAGAGTAATGAAGAGAGGGTTGTGGGTGAGGTCAGTGTGTGATTATATACATATATAGAAGTTATACTATTTATTGCCAAATAAAAACACATCTTTCTTATACACATTCGTTAATGCATTTCAATCAAGAGATACTAAATTTTTTTACTTTATTTTTATAAAATGTATACTTCAAAAAAGTTAAAAGACTTCAAGAATAGGCGCTTTTGTCAATGCGAAAATTATAACATTTCAGATTTATCATTTTAATTCTTTCATTTCTGCACGTTAGGAAAATTTCAAAATGAAAGCTTAAAAATGACATTTTGGAATTATCTCAAAATTGCATCTCACATTTCCTGGTCCCGACGGTTTAAGTTCATTTCTATAATTTACTTCTATTAACGCAAGGCTCAAACTATTGTTTCTCTAAAACTGATGTTTTTCAAATTATTCTAACTGCACAGCTATGTTAGTATGCCAACAGCTGGCTCTGAGTTCAGAATTGTTGGAGAATAACTCTTCGCTCTGCATATGAGGATCTTCCGTTCGTTTTTGTTGCCATGGCGGGGCGAGCATAGCAGCAGGTAAGCGGAACCAATCTTCTCAAATATGCAGAAAGTCTTGAAAGTAATAGTCTCGTGAAACGATTACACGCATTGAGATCTCTAAACGCGAGGCACACTGTTGTAGTATTTACCGCTTATGTAGGTACCTGGAAGAAAAACTGCTTGTTTAGCAAGACATTTCTACCAGCAAATTACACGCCAAAAAGAACTCGTAAGAAGAAGATACACCACCACATTGAAAATCAGTAGATGAAACTACAGCCGCAGATGTGTTGACATTTGTGTTGATCATCAGAATACTGCATTTTTCCTCAAGTTAGTCTTAGCCATAATTCATGCCTAGCAA
Source organism: Anastrepha obliqua (assembly GCF_027943255.1). NCBI lineage: Eukaryota > Metazoa > Arthropoda > Insecta > Diptera > Tephritidae > Anastrepha > Anastrepha obliqua. Next base: position 10,197,641 of record NC_072896.1, on the reverse strand, counting down.
AAAAGTGCTCGTTATCCAATCATTTCAGACAAATCTGACCTTCGATCCGGTTCATTTAATAACATTTTTCAAAATTTTTGTTTTGTGCACTTAAACATATTTCTTCACTATTTTCTCTACATTTAACCTATCAAACTAATGGAGCGCGTGGGTTGTCTGTCTAAGCAAACTATGTGTTTTAATTAACTCAACCAAAGATTCCGTGACATAGGCAGACAAGTTGTAACGCAACTAGATTACAAGTCACTCCAGTTTGGGCGTACTTGTCGGCAGAGCAGGTGTGTTGTTGTATGTAAAGCAATAAAAAGGTGCGTCCAATGCATAACACAAAAAGTAGTCAAAGTCAGCTGCTAAATGCAAGAAACCAATCAGCTACTCAAGGGTGGAAGTATTGAAATGACACTGAAATGGTATTTTTTTGTGAAGGTAAAATTCGTAGGTGTTCGTGCAACGGTGATGTGTTATAATTAATGCAGTTTTTTTTTAGAGATTTTGTCAAAAATGTAAATTAGATTTTATTTAATTATCAAAATTAAAAGCCTTTGAAATTGAAACTATTGTAATTAAAATTAATTATAAAGACAAAATCAATTTAAATGGCGGTTGGCATTATTCACAATCAATATTGTACTTGTAATTATAACGCGATGTAATTGTAATTACCTTAATAATTTTAAATCAATATAAATACAGTTAGGATTAGTATTAAAATTGTAATTATATTTAGCTTTTTTAAAATTACCTATGTAATTACACTTGTAATTAAGTTAGGAATATAATCATAAATACAATTATATTTACCATTATCGTTAAAAGTACAATTACCGTTACCAATTGCAACTTCATTACAATTATAATTGAGTTACGAATACAATTACAAATACAATTAGCAATTTCATTACAAATACAATTTCAGTTAAATTTACTATTACAAGCACCATTTCAATTACTTTACAATTACATGCAACAAAAGTACAATTAGCATAACAATTACAACTACACCAACAGTTAAAATTGCAATTATGATGACTAATTGTGATGGCAATTACATTTACAATAATAATTAACATTGTGATCTCCATTACAATCATAATTGCAAATACATTTTCCATTAAAATTAATTGAACAATTCTTTTACAAATAAAATGGCATTAAAAAAAAAACAATTACAATTTAACTTACATTTATAGTTACGATTACAAGTACAATGACATTACCATTACAAATACAATAACCATTACAATTACAATTGAAATCATAAATACCTTGCAGTTAAAATTGCAATTATGATGACTGATTGTGATGGCAATTGCATTTACAATTATAATTAATATTATGATTACCATTACATTCATAATTACAAATACATTTTCCATTAAAATTTATTTAATAATTCTTTTACAAATAAACTGGCATTAAAAAAAACATTACTATTTAGCTTACATTTATAATTACGATTACAAGTGCAATTACATTACCATTACAAATACAATTACAATTGCAATCATAAATACGTTTCATTTACATTAGTAAATACATTTATAATTATAATTACCATTACAATTACCAATACAATGACTATTGCAATAATAATTACAGTTACAATTACTACTGCAATTATGCCCAAATTTTCACAAATTCTATTCCTTAAATTTAAAAATTTAAGAGGAGTTTATAGGCCCCCTAAGAATTGTTACATTTGATAAAAGCATTCGAAGCCTACTGAAGAAGTGCAGTATGTTTTTTGGTAGGCGAAAGTTCACTATTGAATACGAAAACCAAATTTTAATTTTATGGAGAAATGCATCGCCTTGCCTTAGCTCAGTTTACATAATCAGGCACGTCTGCTGCTACTCCAGCGCTGAGTGCAGGCAGTTGAACCAGCGCGACACAGTGAATTTCAATCAGGCGAACTCTTAGCTGAAAGTTTTGTTAGCAAAGTGAAACAAAAAAAATTTAACAAAATGTGACTTAATATGCTTTACACACACAAGCTTGTATACAAAAATATGCGTAAGTAAATTTGAGATTTTTTTTTCGGTTTTTTTCTAAATGCTCAGGTAACAGATTCTTGAATTGTGTAGAAGAAATTAATTTCCTGAGCAAGAAAAAAAGCTAATTAATAACTGTAATAAATATCAAAAATCACAAAAACTGCTGATAAAGTCAAAAACAAGTTATTCTATTCTTTGCCTTTTTTAGCTCTACCCAAATCTACTTCCTGCGTGTATTTGTATGCGTTTGGTATCCAAAAATGGCATTCGTTTACCGTTTAAAGCCATAGAACGGCAAAACCATTAAATTAGCTACCTTGAATGCATTTTTTCTTAATTCATAAAAAAATAAACATCGTTCGTTAAAGCAAAAAGTAAAATTGAAAAAAAAAAACAAAAAATTTAATATCCGACAGGGGATTAAAAAGTTGTTAATCACTTCCATGGAACTAAATTTTTCATGTGAAAAAAATATTTTTTGTGACTAAAAATTAGCTATCGAGTTTTTTTTGCGTATATGAATAACTTCTCTGTTGACCAAAAGCAGCGGAAGAAGAAGAGGTTGACGTAAAATATGAATATGAAGCACTTAAGGAATTTTAAAGTAAAAAGTAAAAAAAAAAAAAATATATACACAAATAAAACGGAACTTTAAATTAACGGAAGCAGCCACTGAACTTGTAGATTGTTGCAAGTAAAAATTATAACTGGTAAAATAAAAAAATTGGGAACTTAAAAAAGATGAAAAAGGTACGAGTAATAAGTAGAAAGGTTTTAAAAACAACGCTGACAGGAAGACAAATGCTCTGCGCGCTACCTCTTGTCAGGCCAACAGGTTTTCTCTCAACAGCTCCTTTAAGTGTACTCGAAGCGATCAACTCATACCTATATAAGTGGCGCACCTACGTATACAAGTCATATAGAAATTTATAGCATAAAATAAATAAAACCTGCAAGCCCTGCAGGAAATGGCCTTGACACCAGTTCTTCGAATAAAACACTACTTCTAAGTTATCCAAAGAATCAATGAGCACACCATTGACACTTCCAAAAGCAACGCCATGTATGGTGAAACGAAACACAATCTTCGCTTATGTTGATTAGTTGCTATATGTGAAGTGATCGTGCAGATTTCGGCTGCCGAATCTCCCAAGTGACGTGGCGGCCAAAGTTCCCCACACAATTTTCTTTTTCACCATAGCTAAGTAGCAAACCTCGTAATCTATCATCCTTCATCGCCATGTACATGAAATTCACCATTTGCCTCTTCTTAAGTTGTAGGAGAGACAAACAGTTATAAAGAAAAGAGGTAAAAAGTTTATATGAGACGCTTGTTAATAAGTCATCATAGTCTCTCATTTGAGGACACTCTTGTATTTACTTATTTTGAGCTCAATGCGGAGACCGTATGGTTCATAAGGCCTCTAATTGAGTTTCATAAACCTGATGAGAATTTTAAGAAATGGAATTAGAAATGACCTGTTAAATGGGTGTGGAAATCTATTTAGCAAACTTTCACATTGCGTGATTTATGTGATTAGCAGACTCAGATTTACATTTAGCCGAAAATATTTCTTATGTCGGAAGCTTGTAAAAGAGCCCTTGTCTTGCGACAGCGCAATACAATCACTCACAGCTCTCGGCTCTGTATTAGCTAGACTAGACTTTTGTGAAAGATTTTGGACTTTGCATATTGACGAAGGCAAGAACCATAGGCGATGAAACAATGAACTGTATGAGCACTACGGTGAAATAGGCATAGTGCAGCGTATAAGGATCGAGCGGCTCCGCTTACGACCTCATTTATACTGTTCACTAGACAGGGCTAGTTTACTGGGGCACGACACTAACCACCCTTTGGTCCTTTGGCCCACCCACATGCCCTTTAAAACCTACTCATCTAACACGCCTCTCCCTCTGGACCCAACCCGCCGAAACAGCCTTTTTCCTGGGACTACGCTTAGATGAGCCAGACGAAGACGACCGGTGATATACCCTTCACTAACGGGGCTTCTATTACTGTTAAAACAACAACGACCTCATGTCGTCCGAATGGATACAAACACTCCGGCTCTGAAAGTATTCCATACGGTACCAGCTGGTGGTAGCCAGGTGGGCGATGAGGAACGCCCCCTTTGCATAGGAGAGATTAGGTGAATAAGAACTTGACTTCACTTGGCTTGCCCAGCTGGCGCCGTTTAGCATGAGAAAGCAACAACTGGCGCGATTTGTTGAACTCGGTCAAATTCGCTTACGCGGTTATCCTGTAATCATGAGTCCATTCTGTGGTCACAGCGGTTCGTTTTGATGTTCTGTAAAAGTTACTTCCAGGCTTGTAAAATAGTATAAGTAGTTACTAATACAGATGACGTGTCACCATTTTTAAAACCTTCGGTTGGGCACCCGAGTTTGGTTATAGAAGATACATAGTAAGTTTATATTCATAAATCGATAGAAAATTAAATTTTAGTTAGTTACCTGGAAGCTCAAGTCGTTAACTATAGTAGAAATATGTTAAATTCACGTCCAAAGTCGAAGAAGTCTGACCAGAAAAGTCTACAATAAGGACTAGTTTGAGACTCCTGGAAAGAGATTATTTTGTTTGTCTGCTGGATAATGAAAATATGTGAATTATATATTTGATCCTTTTATTCCTGTATAGAACATAGGGCCGAAATTTTTAAATAGGGAGCTCTTCCACGCAGCTCATTCAGATATTAGGCTCATGAGTTATTGGATTCATGGCCGCTCGGTATGGCAACGAACGAACCGACTAAATAGAATTTTAGGGTCTTATGCATCATTTGTTTTTGTATGTTAGGATGCACTAGGATTTGAAAGCTATAACTATCGTGGTGATTTGTCTTGGTAGGCACTCAGTTGACTGATCGATCGGCCTTTGAATAAATCATTTCGTAATCCTGTTGAGAAATGCAGACATGCGTGCTAGGTGCATGAAATAACTGGGTTAGAAACACTTTTACCCAAAAAGCAATTATTGGGTTGGGGAAAAAGTAATGTCGTATTTTGTCAATTGAGCCCGACATTTAAACATATCTTGCGTTGTACTTATTGCACAGTAAACGGCGATTTGAAGACGACAATCTGTACTACAAGTGTCTCTTTGACAGTGTTGGGGATCGTAAGTTTCAGTCTTAAGTTATAGCGCCTCAAAGATGGAGTCCACCAAGCAAGAAATTCGTCACATTTTATTATACGTTTTTACTACCTTAGAGGTAAAAATGCAACGAAGACGGCGGCAAAAATTTGTGAAGTTTATGCGCCTGATACTGTAACGATTCGCACAGCACAGCGTTGGTTCGATCGATTTCGTTCTGGTGTAGTAGATGTCGAAGATGCATCCCGTACTGGGAGGCCAATCGTCATAGAGACTGATAAAATCGTTGAAATTATCCAAAGAGACCGCCATGCGAGCATTCGCTTGATTAGTCAGGAACTAGGTGTAGACCACAAAACCATTTGCAGAAGATTGGATTTCAAAAAAAGCTGGATGTTTGGGTGCCACACGTGTTGACGCATAGAAATCTCTTGGACCGAATCAACGCTTGCGATTCTCTGCTAAAACGGAACGAACTTGACCCATTTTTGAAGCGGATGGTGACTGGCGATGAAAAATGGATCACGTACGACAACGCCAAGCGAAAAAGATCGAGTAGCCGGGCCGGCCCAAACCAACGCTAAGCCCGGATTGACTGCCAGGAAGGTTTTGCTGTGTATTTGGTGGGATTGGAAGGGAATTATCCACTGTGAGGCGGGGGTTTATAAAGGGGGGATAATGAAGTTGCCTTCTAAATGGCGACAAGTTTGCGAACAAAACGGGTCATATTTGACATGAATCGGATAGTTCTAAGTACGTTAAATAAAGCGTCAAATTTCGATCACAAATACGACATTTCTTTTTCCCCAACCCAATATATACTTCTTCCCTCTTCTTTTTCTCTACACATCCAACTCACAAGTAACCAACCACTGTTCGTTCCCACAGGGTATTCATGAATTTCTGGGTATGTATGCGTGTGCGTGCTTTCACATACAAATTTATTTTCCTGTTTTTTACTCTGTTTCTCCCATTCTTTTGTCTGGATCTCCTACGCCTTTTCCTGGCGTGTTGCTGAATGGGGTTGACTCTGGTAGGCAGATAATCATAAATCCGTACTCTGTACTTCCAACTTCAATTCCAGCTTCAGCAGCAACTTCAATTTAGTTCAGTCGCAGTTTCACCGACCTTTTGTCTGTTTTGCTTCTTCTTTTTATTTTGCTGCTACCCACATTCGGTGTGCAACCGTAGCTACTACGGCAGGTTTGCCGTCGGTCAACACAACTGCCGCCGTCGCGACTACTTACTTACTGCCTTTGTTCTCGCCACTTCACTTTGCAACAGGAATGCCATCAAAGAGATACTTTTCTGCTGATTTTTGCAACTTTTTGTAGCCGCTCCTTTGTTGTTGCCTGTTTGTTGCCAGCACAAAAAAGTGCTGAAGTGCATCAATTGTTTGGCAGCTGAGTTGAGCTGCTGCATATTCATGGATAGCCTCGCTAATGGCAAGCATCGTTGAGATATCAGTGGCAAGAGACTGAACGAAGTTGTTTACTAAATCAATCAGGGAGTTGAAGAGATATTCCCTTTGCGCGCTGCTTGAAGTTATTGAATGACTCGATGATACTTCAATGGGTGCATAATTTTATGTAGGATACGTTTGAGGAGTTTAAAAAGTACGGAACGGAGGAATTTAAGAGCACCAAGCAAGAAGAGTGAAAAGTCTTTATGGCTGTTGTTGTGGATGTACATATATCTTCATTGTCCAATAATAAATATTCATATAATAAAAAAAAAAGTTTATGTGGCTTACATTTATAAAAGAACAAGGGAAATTTCGAAAAACTATTGCAATGATTTTGATTTTTATCACTTTTTTTTATTTCCTATATTAATCATACATCTGTCATACTGACAGCTAGTACATTTTTTAACAAATTATTAAATTATTATTATTATTATCACTGAAGTAGAAATTTAATCTAAGGGTCGGTCAATATGGTGTGCCAGTGTGCACTCCCATTAAGAAAAAAAAAATTCAGCTTTTTTTATTTGGCTGAGGTGTTGTCCTGCTGAAATAAATGCACATAAGAATTGCTTCTAACAGGGTATCACATAACTATGCGCAAGCTTTTCCCAATATGTTAGACTAGGGTAGATTCCAAAAGATTGCACCAGCATTCCTAAGCCCCGTGTTTTGATCCCATTTTGCTGCCATGCTATTCAAAAGTATCTCTTATATTCAAAAGTGCTTGTAAATCTGAGCAATTACCATTTTTCGCCTGTTTCGAATTTTATTTTAATCCCTCTCAGCATTTTGAGCGAAGTTTTATCGAAACTTGAAGAACTCACCGATCTCACAACTCGATGAAATCTTGAGCGATTGACTTGCAATTTTAAATCCTTATTCACGAATAAATTTTGAATGGAAAGATTTTCTGCAAACTACATAGTTTTTTTCTAAGTATTTTTTCGAACATTTTTTTTTAATCTGAAAGTTTTTCTGAACGCTAGTCGGTTTTGAAAATAAATCAGTGAATTTGTTTTTGTTGATCCATTACAAGGTTTTTGATAAATACTTTTCGCAGGATTTTTTTGTTTTGCAAATTTTGAACTTTTTTTATGAAAACGGGCCGTTTTTGAAATTAGATGAATGATTTTGTTGGGTAGAGTAGACAGATTTTGATAAACGATTTTCGGAAATTTTTTTGTGTTTTGAAATTTTTCTAGAAATGAGCCGTTTTTGTCAGTAATGAATGGATTCTTTCGATAGACTAAATAGTTTTTTTGATAAAAAATGTTCAGACAATTTCTTTTTATTTTGCCTTTAGCTTTGTATGTTGTTTTTTGAAAACCAGCCGATTTTCCAATTAAATTAATGCATTTTTTCATTAGATTACAGTTTGTTTATAATTTCAAAGTATTTTTATTTATTTCAATATTTAAAATTTTGTATGAAAATTTCCCGTTTGTAATTAAATTATTGAAATTTTTTCGGAAGTTTTTGACTTGATAACGTCTTATAATTCGATGTAGCCGGCTGCACGCACCAAAAAATGCGGCGTTATCTTGCTCATGCGCCGTTACCTTGCTTGAACTGTAAGCGAGAGCGCGGAACGAATGACAAAGAGGCACAATCGGCCCCCGCGTTCGGCAACGTTCGACATCTGGCTCTCTCCTACTTGAGTGTACTTTACAGACGAGAGGTTTCTTTTACAAAAGAGGTTTCTTTTTTATAACAAAATTTTGGCCCATTTTTTTTTTAAAGTAAACATTTTTCTGAAAACGGGCCGTTTTTGCAATTATATTATATGCCTGAATCTACTTTTTCTATGGATTACAGTTTGTTTATAAAAAAATTACGAAGAATTTTTTTTCTGAAAACGAGGCTTTTTGGTATTAGATCGTCAGATTTTTTCGGTAGTTTTTTATAAAAAATGTTTGAAACATTTTTTTTTTGTTTTAATTTTTTTCGGAATGCGAGTTGTGTCTCCAATTAAATGAATGAACTTTTTCAATAGATGACAGTGAGGTTATAATCGAATGGATTTTATTATTATGTTTTTTTTTTTTAATATTTGGATTGTTTTTTGAAAACGAGGCTTTTTTAATTAAGTGAATAATATTTTCGGTATTTTTTTAACAAAAATATTGAGACCATTTTTTTAGTTTTGAATTTTTTTTTATGAAAGCAAGGCGTTTAGTTAGAGAACTTTTTTCAATTTGTTTAAAAAAAATGTCGAAGGATTTTTGTTTGGTTGAAGTTTTTATTTTTTTTTTCCTGTTTCTGCTAATGTCGAAGTATTTTTGTTTTGTTGAATTTTTTTAATTTTTTTTCTGCTTCTATATGTGTGTGTAACTGTTTCGGTTGTTTTTTGATATTTTTTAATTTTTTTCTGAAAACGGTCCGCGTTAGCAACTAACAAAATTGATAAGGTTCAACCGAACACGGCAAGAAAAATGTCCTCATTACTAGTCTCTTGACACGATAATTCTTCTTTTGCATGGCACTATTTGTTGCTTTGCGTATAAGTTGCGTTGCCGGTCAAACCAATTTGGAAACACTAATTTGGGGGGTCCTACCTCTGCCGCCGTATTCACCGGACGTTATCCCTTCTGATAGTCATCTGTTCCGGTTGAAGACAAATAAGCTATCGAGGCGCACTTTATCATTTGAAAATATTAAAAATTGTATCGATTCGTGCGAACTTTACAAAATTAAGACTTTTTGTGATTTGGTACGGAAATGCTACCTGGAAGATAGGAAAAAGTAGTGGCTAATAATGAACAGAGTTTTAAAGAAAAGTAAACGTTCAACTTTTCATATACATAAGTGATTTCCTTGAAATAATTGAAAAACGGTGGAAGCTTGTTTGTACATCTAATAGTGTTGGGAAATAAAAACTAAATAAATAAAAAAAAAAACAATTATAATAATTTGAATAGTTTATAAAGTACTATAAAGAATGTGGATTTATTTTGCTGTCTGGCTGACCAAAATTCCAAAAATATGCATACTTTTTCCACACTTACTCAGGTCTAACTCTGTCTGAGGTCTAGTAATTAACATTTTATTATGGGAGAAAGCACTCGAAATAGTTACGCCCTCTAAGGAGTCACAAGTTTTTCAATTAAGGGGGAACACCACTGTGAACGCGTGAAAATTAAGTATTTTAATAATTTTTTTTTATAAGTAGGAATGATTATATGAGGATCGGGAAAATTATAATTTATTTAATATATATTCAACTATACTGACACAAATTTTCATTCAAAAATATTAAAAAATTACAATTGTTATTAATAGTAATGCAATGACGTCATACAAAACTGATGCACCCTGATGGCCACGATACAGCGGTGAAAAATCATCTGAAAGCAAAAATCCAAAAAAAATCTTAATCTATACATCAATGGCTATCGTCATACGTGGCGGCTTTTTTTTATTTTTTTTTTTTTTTTTTTTTTGAGAAAATGGGGCAGGTTTGAAAAATGAGTTTGTGTTTTTACCCTGTTTGTGTTTTCGAAAGGCTTGAAAAAATATTAATTTTTGGAATATCTAAAAACGGCTATGTACGACTGTAGCCAATACATGTACAAAAATTAAAAAAAAAATTTAAATCGGTTCATAAGTCTTCGCGAAATCGAGGCCACCGAGTTCAGAAAAGTCGTTTTGAGAAAAACGCGCTTAAAGTTTTCATTGGCGGCGCTCAGTGAGAGCGCTCAGTATTAAGTAGCGATAATTGAAATGATATGTAAAGTATAACTTCGTCAATTTTCAAGATTTTAAGTTACAATTTTTTTACATATTTTTGAATATATCTACTTTAAGAAAATGCAAAAAAAAAAACAATTTTTTTTAAATCAAAGTGTTGATTATGATAACGGGGAACTTAAGGAAAAAAGAAAAAAAATAGTAATTTTTAGTTCCACTAGTCTTAAGATAAAGGCAAAAACCTTAACGTATATAAACCTAATAAATTCGTTGGAAAATATTTTTTCCTAAAAAAAAATTCTTCTCTTTTCTTTCAGGTAAACACAGCTCTTCTTGAATAATTGTACAAAAAAACGCTAATATAATGTGAGTACTGGAAATGTGGAATAACATAAATAATGCAAAAAAAAATTGTAAGCAAAAATATCTCTCTCTCTCTCTCTCTTGGTTTTACAGTCTGTGGTGAACCATAGCTTCATTAACAATCCTCCTCCAATTCAGTCTCTATCTTGCCTCATTTCTCTAATTATGAACGCTCATCGCTTTTAAGTCTGCTTCTACGTCATCAAGCCATCTCTTTCTTGGCCGACCTCTCTTTTTTCCTCCAATTGGACGCAAAATAAACACTCTTTTTTGGATTCTTTCGTTGGGCATTCTTTTGATGTGGTCAATCGATCTAATCCGCTGCGCTTTAATAAAACGTATTACATTTTCACCACCAATAAGTTTTTCAATTTTGTTGTTATAACGGATGCTATACGCGTCATTTTCAAGTCGAATAGGACCGTAGATTTTCCTCATTACGGATCTTTTAAATCGCAATACCTGGTTTATATCATTAGCTTTCAGTGTCCAGATTTCAGCACCATAAGTTAGAACCGGACGTATCAAAGTTTTATACATCTTGATTTTCTGCATTTCTGATAAAACCTTTTCTGCATTCGTGCAAAAATATATAAATGAAAATTTAGAAATAAAACACAATGAAATGCTGGGCAAATGCGTATCTTAATGGAGTTTAGTGAATGAAAAAAAAAAACTGTGAGTGTAGGGTTTTCCAATAAGGGTGGGTCGAGGAAGAATAAAACAAACTGGTTGTGAGGTAGTAGTAAAATGCTTTCTTTGTGTGCAGTTTTATTTGGAATAATGACAAAGTACCTTGGAGTAATTTTGGATAGTAAACTATCATGGAAGTACAATATATTAGAGAGGAAGAAAAAGGCCAGCCACGCACTATACGCATATAAAAAGATGCTGGGAGTTACATGGGGTCTCTCTCCTGCTATAATGTAAAGCCAATATTACCATACGACGCTCTGGTGTGGTGGACTGCGCTAAGAAAACCGACATATAAAAAGCTTATGGAAAGTAGTGCAACGTCTTGGTGCACTCTGCACAACTGGTGCATTGAGAACTACGCCAATAGCAACGCTTGAAAGAATACTCAACTTGTCACCGATTGATATTGCGGCGGAATGCCTTGCTTGTGAAACATTCGGACACAGCTCAATAGGCATTAGTTATAGGGTCCAAACGGACTATATGACTCCGAAATGCAATTTGGTGAAGAAATTCCGAACAACAATAGAAGAAGAGGGGTGGAAAAAAGGCATGAAACCTAACCCAAATACTCTTAATATATTTACCATTGGCTCGAAAATGGTAGACGGCGTAGGGACAGGGATCTATTGCGCAGAGCTAGGCATCAGGCAGCCATTTAAGCTTCCTGACCACTGTAGTATCTTTCAAGCAGAAGTCTTTGCAGTAGAAAAGGCTGCAGAAATAGCAATCGCAAAGACATCAAGCAACTTTAAAATAAATATATGTATACGTTGACAGCCAAGCTGCGATAAAGGCAATAAGTTCATATGAAATTTCATCTAAAAATGTTCTAAAAAGCAGGGAAGCCTTAGAGAGATTAGACGCAGACAGACGGTTGCATATCTATTGGGTACCCGGACATAAGGGCGTTGCAGGAAACGAAATTGTAGATGAGATTAGTGAAGAAGCGAAGAGAGGAAAACGCTAGAACAGCTTAAAATGCTTAGGAGCTTTACAATATGAGAAGTTAGAAAACCTCTCGGGGATAGAGCTCCAAAGTTTACTTAGATACGCAAAAGACGGAGACGTAACACAAGATCTCTACTACAGAGAAACGTAAGGGTCTAGCTCCATCTGGTAACGCTAAGGATCAATAGGTCTATGTGGTGGCTCTCAGCCAGCCAGGTCAACCTACCCTAACCTAATGACAATTTTCAAAAACAAAAAAAAAAAAAAAAAAAAAAATTCCAGTAAAAACTCTTTACTAAAATTCCAATTGAGAAATGCGCCTTTATTCTACTATATATTTGGCATAATATTTTTCTCTTCACACGTCTTTCAAGCTACCATATTTGGTATGCTTTCCTTATATGTATGTCCCTTATTTCCCAATGCAGTTCCTATGTTTTGTTTGCTTTTTTGCTCCTAAATCGCCTTTCAAGTTCTTCAAACCATCTTTAGCACACTTCTGTACATACTTACATTTGGTATTCTTCAGCAGTTTAACGAAAAAAAAAAGTTGTACTCCCAGTTTCCCGTCGTAGCTGTCTTTGTTCAGCAGATAATTTGCTTTACCCGCCCATTGTTGGTGTCTTGAAAGTACTTGCAACCGGTCAGCCAAATGCTGAAGTGGTCCTCAAAACCAGTTGCCAAATGCAATTCGTTCGTTTGTTTGTTTATTTCTTCCACTTTTCAACAATTCGTTGCATTCGTTGCAATGCTGTTGTCCAGCTGATTAGTGATATTCTGGTTTTTCCCTCTTACACACATGTGAATGTGTACATACATACAAAGGTGTGTGCTTATAAAAATACCTGTTTGCTTTTGTACTGCTGCAAATGAACCTTCGATATTTCCTTTAGAACTTGTTTAGCTTTCAAATTGCTTTGGTTTAAAGGGCGATTTTAATTGCCTATCGTAAAGAGTGACATTTTTTGCAATGTAAAATATGTAAAACTTGCAGTGTAAACTATATAATATACCAATACACCGGAAGTTAGAAAAAAACGAGTATGTAATCACGTTTAGCGTGAAAAAGTGAGCTTAAATAACAGGGCAAAATCCGCAAATTGAAAAGTGAAGAGCTGAACTTATTTTTAAAATTTCTTTCAAGATGCTTAAAACAAATATATATTTAGCTAAAATCACACAATTAGCTTGAACTGATGTTTATGAATGAAATAAAAAGTGATATAAATAAGAAAGAATGTCTCCGCTCTGAGGCAAAAGTTCGCTTCCTAAGTCTTTCCTTTGCCAGCGCTGAGGAGTTTTGGTTGTTGCTGATGGACATCACTTAATAAATGACATAAAGCAATTAGAGGAATAGAAATTGCAGATTAATGCGGAAATCCGGCTCAATCAAGACGATCGAAAAAATCAATTGCTGTAATTTCAAAAGCAACTGGTTTTGAAAAAAAAATTTCGAAATTTTCTAAAATAAAAATTATTTTTTTTTAAATTTATAAATAATATATCGAAAAAATTTATTTCTCTATAATACTAGTTTCGGACAAATGTCCAAATTAAAAAAATAATGGTTTGAAATTTTTTTATAAAAAATTTGATTATAAAGGAATAATATATGCATCAATATTTCCATGGAAAATTTAATAATGAATATAGATCTTAAATTTCAAACCAATCGGGAGAAAAAAAATTTCCTAAAAAAGTGCGTGTAGCGTAGTACACATAACAGAAGTGAAACTTTCAAAGCAGACAAAGAAAGAGGGAAAGACCCGAGAGAGAATCGGCGAGATAGAGAGAGAGAGAGTGAAAGAATATATATTTAAATAAATTCACAACATTTGCAGAGAATACAAATAGACAAAATTTACAAAAATAATACACGTGGTATATCAACTGCGTATATCTAGCGTCTGTCGTCAACGCTTCATGCCACAGCACGCACAATACGATCTGTTGTATTCTAACTATACGTTGCTCTCTCTCGCTCCGTTGTATTAGCATGGCGTTAGAGCCGTGCGCACATATAGTGTCTAACACTATAACATGCATAGACAAGGCACGCGCATGCGCAATACTATCTATCCTATTCAAACAATATGTTGCTCTCTTTCGCTCTACTATAGTAATATGGCGTTGGTGCCGTACGTTTACGCGTCACTTTACGCGTATTCTAACGCCTTGTATATAATGTATACGCGGTTCTCTCTTGCTCCTACAACACGACTAACGTCGTACGACTTAGATTAGAGCCTTAGCGTAGGAGTGGGAGAAAAGACGAAGAACCGCACAAACGGCAGACGTGAATAGCTTAAAGTGTATCTAAGATATATAGAAGGTATACCTCTCTCTCTTTTCTTTTCATCTACGTTATATCTGTTTTCTCTCTCGCGGAACGAAAATGCCCAAAACGTTGCATGGCCTTGAAATTTTAAATTTTACTCTCCATTCTCACTCGTACATCGACGCCTAAGGAGTTTCACTTCAAAAAATTTCATAAATTCAAACACAAAAAAAAAAAAATTGCAAAACAAAAAAAAATTCGAGTGCAAAAAAATTAGAAAAAAAAAATTTACCCAAGATCCTTTTTAAAAAAATTATGTAATATATCCAAAAAATCAATTGCTTTAATTGCAAAAACGACGAATTTTCAGAAAATTTTCAAGACAAAAAAATCTTTTAAAATTTAAAAAAAAAATTTGATCATAGCGAAAAAGGAAAATTTAATTCTAAAATATAGACTTAAAATTTCAATCCAATTGCGTACGATTTGTTCGAGTTCTTAGTTCATCGGACAGAAAGTTTCAAGAAAAACGCATAAAAAAGGACTGATAGTGGCTGTGGCAATACTTGTAATTGAAGTAGTTAGACATTTTCTCTATCATAATCATTTGAATGTGCCATTTTTACGCTATAAAGGTACATTCTACGCCAACAAAAATAAATATTTTTTTTTAATTTTAACGTTGACTCCACAAAAAGTGGAATGTTTCGCTGGCAAAAAGCTTACAACCCCAAAACCTTTTACTAAATTTAAAAGGCCCCCAATTTCAGCTCTATTGGCTCGCCAGCGTCAGACTATCTATGATTGAAAACAAATTATATGATTAGGCAAACTCGAAATAAACGGACATTAATTTCTTTGCCGTTAGATATTAATTCAATGCCTTCAGATGTCACCCTTATCCAATAAGCTGGTATAGAATTTCTTGAATAAGGGACATATAATAGGATAGAGTTCATATCTCTGGAATGCCCCTTCTGCCTTGAAATTTGTTGCTTGCTTAGTTGCGCTACCTCAATGAACATCCCTCATGTGCCACTTACGCCCCTCAGCCTCAGCCTCTCATCAATCCATTTTTTTGTTTTTTAACGCCAGAGATAATGAGCGGACTACCATTCAAGGTCTTTACAAATTTTCATAAAATCGAAAATAATGCCGTCCATATAATTACCACCATAAAAAAAAAATTGTTTAGGTTACACCCACATTTACAAATGTGCTGCTTAAGCTTGTAAGCAGTAACGCGCAAAACCTTGCCTTAAAATGCAAAGAAAGCTATGAAAAATGCTAATAAACATTGAGAGTTGAAATTTTTAGGCACAAATTGAATGCCTACTTAAGTGCAAAATAGTTTTTCAAATTCTCTTTTAGCGCGCATTCGTCACTTAATGTTCATTGTAACCTACTCGCAGTAAGCTTTCCATGGCATTGAAAAGAATTCGTATTTCATATTTTATTTTGTTTGAATTTATTTATTTTTTACTGCTTCTTTCGCTTTCCAATGAAATGTGGGAAAAAATAAATAAATAACAGCCACAAAGCAAACGACGTTACCAGCGAAGTGTAGACCTCAGTGAATTTCACACTTCATATGACAATTAATGTCATCCATAATGGCGATCGAAAATTTATAGAAAATCCAAAATAACTTTTCATTGAATAAAAAGTGGCCGCTTTCACTCACACATTTTGGCTGGCTGCGTCGTGCCATCGTTACTTTTTATGATTTTATTGAATGCATTGCGATACGGTTTTTTTTTTTTGTTTTTTTTTGGTTTGTTTAGTGATTTAGTTTACTTACTAACTCTCAATGAAAGTACTGCCAATGATTTTATGTGCACGTTTTAAGCTTCGCTTTACTATGCTTTTTTATTGCTTTTATCTAGAAAAATTTAATTTTTCTTATTCCACTTCCCATTCCATATTCGCATAATCCATAATTCACATTCTGCATCGATATTTCGAATATCATATTCTAAATTTTTTATTCAATATTCTAAATCGAATTCGAACTTCGAATTTCGAACTGTAAAAATCAAAATTTAAAACTCCTAAGACGAGTTTAAAAGCAAATGCAAGCTGAAAATTAAAAACTTAAAATTTGATATTCACAATTCTTACGATAAAATTCTACATTAACACTCGAGTGCTCGGGTCTGAATTTAACTATTTCTACTATAGCTAACGTCTTGAAAGTCCAGGTAGCTTCCTCAAATTGAATTTTCTAGCGACTTACGGATAAAACCTTTTAAAAAGAATTCCCGAACAGGTCGAAAAAGGCCAGATTCGGATGCTCAACCGAAGTTTTTTAAAAAGGTGTCCAACGGAGAGTTAACAATTTTTGATGGCCTACGCGATAATGTTCTTTATTTCGCGATAATCATATCGATACATATGCTTGGTGTTGCCACCTTGTTGCTATTAATATATATAAATATTATAACACTGGGCTTACACTTATTTGGTAGATACCTATGAAATGAGACACTTTTTTTCAATTTCAAACGTTTATTAACAGCAAATGGTTATAAATTTAATATTCAAAATAACAGCCATCGCTAGCGGCACATTTTTCCCATCTCTCAGGCAATTTGTGGATGCCTCGCAAAAAAAATTCGCTGTCTTTCAAATGATAATCGGAAGGCGCCAAGTCTGGTGAGTAAGCCGCATGCACCAGCGGGTCGCAATCGTACGTCTCCACCAATTCCCGGGTCGCTCTTGTTCGATGTTGGCAGTGCATTGTCATCAAGTCAGTTCATGCGGCGGCACCCATCTTACGACCTTTAAAATCATGCCCATGTCTTTCAAACGGTTGGGTATGGTTTTTTGGGTCACTCCCCACTGCTGTGCCATCATTTCTTGCGTTTGACCATCATCTTCATCCAACAATGCTTGCAATTCGGTGTCCTCAAACTTTTTCGGTGGCCGGCCACGGTCCTCGTTCTCCACGCTCGCTCTCCACCTGAAGTACTGTGCTCTACTTAGAGCATATCCACCATAAGCTTCTTTAAGCATTTGATGAGCTTGAGAAGCGTTTTTCTTCAATTGATAACAGAAAATCAACGATGTCCGCAAATCGTAGTTTGAAGGTACGAAATTCGACATTTTTAAGAGCGACAAAAATGCATTGTTGTATGAAACGTGAAAACAATGAACTTGATATTGTTGACAGATGACAGACGAAGAAAATAAGACATTTGGGAAGGTTTAAAAATACTCCTAGCGACATGTATGGGCTAATAGCTGAAAGTCTCATTTCATGGTTATGTAATATACTACAAATTCAAATTTTA
The DNA here is from genome assembly GCF_027943255.1 of Anastrepha obliqua. Taxonomy (NCBI): domain Eukaryota; kingdom Metazoa; phylum Arthropoda; class Insecta; order Diptera; family Tephritidae; genus Anastrepha; species Anastrepha obliqua. Next base: position 10,179,793 of record NC_072896.1, on the reverse strand, counting down.
AAACCCAAAACCTAATTAAAATTCACAAAATATAAATCAAATAGCGGTCAAAATGCAAGTTCTAGCTTCTCCTTGAAATTTAAAAATCTTGGGTTTCAAAATTCAAAATTTAAAATCCAAAATACTGGTTCAAAACTCAATATCTAATATTCTAAAATATTTTTCAAATTTGAAAAATTTGGTTCCAAAATCCAAAATTTAAACTCAAAACTCCAAATGTAAAGATTCAAAGTTTGTAACGCATAATTAAAAATGCAAAATCCGAAACGCAACACTCGGAATTCCAAAACCAAAATTAAAATTTCAAAACTCAAAATTAAAATTAAAAAGTCCAAAATTGAAATTTCGACATTCAAAACTCGGAATTAAAAATGCAAAACTAAAATTTCAAAACTTAAAACTCAAAAAAAAGGGTAAAAATTCTAACAAAACTAAAAATTTCAAAATCCAAAATTAAAATTTTAAAATCCAAAAACTAAAATTTCCAAACTTAAAACTGAAAAAAAGGTTCGAAATTCGTGTAAATTTAAAAACTTCAGTTCAAATCCCCAATCCATATTCGTTTTACATTTTTTATCTTCAATCTCAAATTACCTTTCACATATTGCGATCAGTTAGCGTTGGCTGCGCACGTGCCTCAGCCTGATGACTCAAAAAAGTAACACTTTTTATCTGCGGGCAAAGTGTGTACCAAAGTCATTTCGGTGACAGCTTCAAAGCGATACATGCAAAACCATTACACAAAATACAGTTACAAAAAATGACACCTAAAAATGTGGTCTTACCACAAAAAAGCAACGAATCGAAAGCGGCTGAGCTGCGCACAGTGGCGTGGGAGCAGCAGGTTTTGGGTAGAAAAAAAATAATTGTTTCGAAAAAGGAATAACAAAAGCAGAAAGGCAAAAAAAAAGACAAAAAAAGAAATGTTAGCATGAAAAACCTGGTAAATAAATAGATAAATTCATTAAGGTAATTGCAGCAAAAAAAGAGAAAAAAAAAATAAATGTTTAAATAATTTCGGCAAGTAATGGTATATGTATTAAAAAAAAATTTTAATTGAAAAAAATTAAAAAAAAAAAGTTTTTCGACAAAATTATAGCATTTATACACTAATATGTTAAAAAATATTTTTTTTATTTTTGTATTCAATAAATCACTACAAAAGCAAAATCCTGCTTAAAATACTTATTTTCCGGCTACCCATAAATTTCCACCCAAAAGCTTCAAAATGCGCGCCTGCTGCCTGCCAAAAAAAAATGAGGTGTGTGTTCATGTTGGGTGTTGGCGTTAACGCTGTCCCTTTTGTTGTTCCAGCAAAAACGAAATGTTAAACTTTGCTCACTATGGTCAGCAGCTAATTTATAAGAGCACAGAGCAGCAGCAGTAGCAGCACCTCTTAAATGCAGTTACGTTTGCAGTGCAGCTACACTTCACCTCTGATTATACACACACACACACGCGCACAAATAGAGAACGCAAATATTCGACTGCATGCACTTTTTGTTTTTGTTCATAATTTTGAAGGTAGTCCGCTCACCGCCAACCACTTAGGAAACCAGCCACTGTTGGGCGCCTTTGTTTGACTACAGAAAAAAAATTGTAATAAAAAAAAAAAATAATAAAAAAATAAGTAGAAAAAAAAATTGTAATAAAACAAAAATAATAATAAAAAAATAAGTAGAAAAAAAAGAACAACACAAAAAGCAATAAATGTTTTAAAAATACACATTCATATTTCCTATTGTTGTTGCTGCTATGAGAGTGAGAAGCATAATTGCCGTATTATATTTCACCTATACGTATGCACATGTATGTATGTATGTTTGTACATATGTTTGTACATATGTTTGCAGGTATTTGTATATTTGTGCATATGTTTGCAGGTATTTGTATAAAGGAGTGCGCCCGCAATAGTAAAAGCTCTTGTTTGTTATGCGCTTTATTGCAGCAGAAGCAACAGCAACAACAACAAGTGTAGTATTAGTGGATACAAATGCATTATACAAATATTCATATATACCATACATATATGTAAGTATATATGCATGTATGTATGTATATGCTTTTGTGAATATACTTGGTAACCAGTTCTCGCTGCTGCAGTTGTTGACGTCGAAGTTTCACTTTTTGGTGCCACAGCATTTTACTAAGTGTGAGATATGCACATACATACGTATATTCGTAAATGCATTTATATATCCATATATATTTGTCTACATTTATATGTATTTAGCGGCAAATTTTATATCTCAACTGTAGCTCAAATTACTAAAACTCCACAACATGGTTTTACAAAACTTTTCCAAAGTGCCTTTAAATTGCGCGCTAGTGCCTGCTGACTCTACTTAGTACAGTTCTAAAGTAGCATCGAGTATATGAAAATTTTACTACCGAGCAATCACAAGTCTTTAGCGAGTTTGAAGTAGGACTATAAATGTATGACTAAGAGTATGAAGATTCAAGTATTCAGCCAAAGCAAGATCTCGGAAGAGCAAAATTTAAAAATCACAGAACTGTGTCCGGTTCAGGCACCCAGTGAGAGTTGCAGGTCTGTTAGCTTGACTAGGGGAAGTTTGCTAATTGAATGCCAGTATTATCGCATTTGAGTGGCTCAGAAGAATAAATTTAAGCTCCGTGTTAAGCTCATTAGATAAAACTCTTCCACCAATCTTTCCTTGGCCAAATATAAATTCCGGTCATTCCGTTAAGGGGGGAGCCTGCTTTAGAGGCTTCAAAAATCGATTTTTCCGTGGATTTTTTTGCTTGTACCAGGCATAATATGACATATATTTTAATGAAAAAATTTGAGAAGACTGCAGAAATATATAACAATAACATCTGAAAGTTTCGTTTCAATCAAATATTTCTTTGCTTCCCAAAAAAATCCACGGAAAAATCGATTTTTGAAGACTCTAAAGCTGGCTCCCCCCTTAACGTGAAAGCAACTGTTGTGGAACCGTCTTTAAGGCCAGTATTTTTGCCTAGCGTTCGCATGACTCGAAGTCTGAGTTTAAGCTTTTTATTGCTTAATTTTTGGATTTTTTAATGTTGAGTCAAATTGACATTTTTTGCCCTACATCATCAAGCCTTGAATCATCCATAGAAAACTAGAAGTTGCTGTAACTTAAAAGCCTATCGTTCAGTGCGCACCTTCTAACCCAATCATGCCACGGGCACAGGCAGCTTTGTAAGCAATATCAGCGGCTACGGTACGCCAGTGCCATTCAGCATCAAAGTTAAATGATTACTTTGATGAATCTTTGCACTCGCTCCATTTGTTAAGCCAACTTATGACGATTTGATCTCCCAAGAAAAGTTGCTTTTTCACTGGTCTCTACATTTTGCGTGTTCGATTTGAAAATAAGTGAATCTGGTGAGAAAATTCTGTATTCGTTTCTAAAAATGCCACAGAGGAGGAAAATTAGCTGATTACTTTAAATGTTAATATTACGAATTGCGTGTGTTAGACAAAGCTAGATATATACTCACAAAACTTATGCGAGCAACTTTGGCTGGCACGTCATGGGAGTCCTCGGTACCCGAAATCTGCACGATTATTTCACATGTGTTCATACACTCACTCCAGCACTCGTCCAATCAGTCGTTGTTCAGAAAGCAACAAAGCAGACTGTGTTGGTACTTTTCCTTTATATCACTAACACACTCTTAGTTTTTTCGTAGACAAACCGCTTCGTGGCTCAGTTACGGCAGCCAACCAGCTGATTTCTTCAAAATCGCTGAGAACCACACCTTCTCAAATCTTGTCACCATGCATTGCAATTTAATTAATCTGAGACAAGAGCAATTTTTAGCTACTTGGCAATGAGAACACATTTTTGTTTCTGAAATTAAAAGAAATTCCACCAAATCGAAAATCAGCTGCCGTTTTGCTAAATATAGGAATATTAATTAAGAATTTATTCGTCGTTTTGGTGGTATTAATTTCATATTTAACTGCAAAAAAATTGAAATTTCGGGAACTGTTCGGCAACATTCTTTATCATTTTAGGGTGATTCCCTTAATGTACGCACAACATTTTTATAAGCTTTTTACCTACACTTTTTTCCAATAAAATATTTGATATCAGAAACATTAACTGGGGGTTTCCAATTAGAATTAAAGCGAATTTGCGAAATATATCCACATTGAACGTATCACTGATAAAATTTTTTGCAAAGCGTAAAATGTTTTTTGTATTGTTTTTTTTCTATAATGAAATTTTCTTATTTGTGCTGAAAATATATGCAAACAGCTTAGGTACGTGCATATGTACATATGTATCCATTACTGGCCCTTAAAAAAACATTTACGCAACTTTTTATCAATTACAAATGCATTTTTCCGCTGCGCAATTCCCAGAGTCAAAGCGGTTTTTTTATAGTTTTTTCGTGGCGTATGTTAATACTTACGAATTAATCAATACTTTAAGCGAAAGGCAAAGCTGATAAGCGACCAGCAGTGAGCATTGAGTAAACAAGTAAGTATAAGTAGCATGAAAAATTGTGTTTACCCAAGACTAGAAAGTGGAATGCCATCCGCATTGGTTTTGTTGAGTCACTAAATTTCGAGCAAAAAAATTTAAAATGAAAAGAAATCTCCGGGAAATACAAAACAAACAGCTACATACATACGTACATATTAACATACACCCAATAAAAATTTTCGGCATATCATACAGCACATTTTTCAACTGAAAACTGCGGTCAGTTGTTGGTGTTATTCGAGTTATTTCCGTATAACGGCACATTTTGAGTTATTTCTTAATATCGAAAGAAAGAAAGAAAGAAGGAATTTTGATTGATGAAGAAAGTATTTTTTGTGTTTTCAATAATTCTTTATTATTTTCTTAAAGACTAACACAATTTCGTTCGACAGACAGGCATTCCAGGTTTTATTTTATTTTTACTTATCAAAAAAAAAAAAAAAAAAAAAAAAAAAAAAAAAAAAAAAAAAACTAATGAAAATATTTTACCACCTCCACTGCACTCACAAAAACATGCAGGCAAATTTTAATTTTCCTCCTTACCTCTAATCCACACTTGTCCAATTTCAAAGTGCATAGTTTTCAAACAGCTTCCAAAACTTGTATTCCCATACGTCTGCTTGTTAAGCATTTGCCTTCATTTGAAATATCAGATGGACAAATGAAGCCTCAAAGTTTCAGTTTTGCAGGCGTCGCTAGCATTACAGCCAGCGGCAGCAATCCAAACGTCAAAGTTCATTTCATGTAAAAATACCAAAGAAAATTATTTAAATATTTACTAGTTACTTGCCGCGCTGCATGGCGTGATTAATTGCTTATCGCATTACATTTCATGCGCTTCTGTAAGTTTGTGTTAGTATGAATGTGTATGCGTAGATATGCGTTACAGCGGTCATAGGTTTAGCGAAGTGTTAAAATACAGAGTGTCTCAGAGTGGCTGAAAATGCTGCTATGAGCATTAATACTGGTTGCTGCGGATGGCAGCAAACTGTGTAAGAATAACGAAAAGCATGTTTGAGGCACATTTGCCAAAACTATACTTATCGTACGAATCTTAGGAATCTGCTGAGCTGAGTTGGGTTGAGTTGATCTCAGTAAAGTTGTGATATGCACAGTTTTGTTATGTTAAGTTAGGATTTATTTTTTTATTTTTTCTGAAGTTAAAATTTAAGTTTTGCTAGTTACATTGTTATGTTAAGTTAAGTGTTGTTATGTTACGTTATGCGTTGTTAAGGGGGGAGCGTGGTATATAAGGTCAAAAAATCATTTTTTTTTTCGTTTTAAGCGATTCCTAATATATTTCAGAATATTCAGACAAAGTTACAGAGCCTAATTCTCAATATTTCCGTAGATACAAAGCCAAAGGTAGGCGAGCGTTAGGTAGTTACGCTGTGACCGGACAGCTATAGTACAAACTTTATCTTCTTTTCTCGACTTTTCATTTTTATGATTTCTTTGAATTGGCGTACTTTAATGAAAAAAAAACTAATGAACCTTTTGAAATGAATCATAGCTTGTTCCCTTCAGTATTAAATTCTCTTCTATTTGAACTAACAAAATAGATAAAAAAAAATTTTCAAGATTTTTATACCAAGTTGAAGTGAATTTTTTTTTTATAGAGAGGCATTTTTTTCTTTAAAACCTACAAAAAGTTGAAATTTTGGAATTTATCTCAGTTTTCTTAGTTCATCTAGAATAAAAAATCATGATAATTAGAAATCCATTTGAATTTTTTGCTTTAGATAATAATTACGAGCTCTATCTTGTACGCCAGTTGGAAACTCCAGCGTTGCAGCGCTCTACTAATTTCTATGTTAAACATTTTTTTCAACTTATTTTAACCAGTACAAAAATTGTTTATACTTTTTAAATGCTCATTAAAAGATAGAAAAAGCTTTACAGTGCTAAATGAATTTTTTCCTTAAAAAAAAAAAAAATCGCAAAGAGATGCAATTTTTAGACCTCATAAACCAGGCTGCCTCCTTAAGTTAGTTTATGTTTAAAATCCTCAGAATTATGGCGTTAGGTTGCTTTAAGTTAAAATAAAGAATATACCCTGTATGCTATGTTTTGCTATGTTATATTATGTTGTGCTTTGTTTTTTCCGGCTATAATAAAGGGTGGTTAAGTTTCAAAGGCCGGTATTGATTTCGAACAAAATAGATTTTTTTTTAGGAAATTGTTGTCATTTCTCTTTATTATGATAATACTGGTATGGCTCAATTACGTGTGGAACAAAATATCGGCCAAGTGGCCGCCGCGGCCTCGGCGGCACAGCTCCATCCGATGGTCCAAATTTTCGATGACGCTGAGGCATAATTAGGGTTCTATGCCGTTAATGTGCCGAATTATCTCATCCTTTAGCTCTTAAATAGTTGCTGGCTTATCGACGTACACCTTTTCTTTCAAATAACCCCAAAGAAAGACGTCCAACGTTGTCGTTGACGTTTAGGTGTGATTCACATTCAACATCGGCCCTTGAAATTTAACCACCCCTTATAAAGAAATATAATTAAAATTGAAAGGTTGTTTACTTTTCCCAAGATAGGCCTCCAGAATGGTACGCCAGTCCTCTGCTCTCTCGAATATTAGAGCAATGCGAATCAATGCGTCAATTAGCCCGGCTAAAGCTTTTTTCTGATAAAAATAAATTCTAAAATTTCACAATGTTTCGGAGCGATCGAAAAAGGGCGGGCTACAAATCGTACTAGTACTAATCCGTCGCAGTTATTACTAGTTCTGCATTATCTACTAGGCCTCATCTGGCTAATTTAGTACTCAATTTAATTTTTATTTTTTTCTTGTTCACTCTGCTCGGGAACAAAGGGCCTCGACAAGTCTCTTACATCGAACGGTGTATGCAGTACTACAAAGTTCTGAGCTATCAAAATTGAGGCAATTGACCCTTTATCGGGCATCAGCATGCAAATTCAACAGCTTCTATTTTGCATCAACTTCTTCACTGCAGGTTCACCACCAGTCCGTTAGCAATGGATTTCCTTGTAGGTCTATTTATTCTATTTTCGTCAGCCGCCTTTAATGCTTCCTCAAGCATTTAACAGTACTCGTATAATGCCAACATAAAATTCAACGGTCAATTCATTTATGGGCACTTTGAACTCCACTACGGCAATGATCTAGCAAACTAAGTAACGATCTCATCGTTCGCTTTCATGCTGCGTTTTTTTGTCAAAATTTTCATGCGCTTGCTATGACGCGTTACGTACGCGGTGGGTGGCGTATACCAATACGTATGTGTGTGTGTACATATGTATGCATGTAGGTATGTAAGTGCATATGCGAAGCGAAACTACTGGCAATTGCGATCAGCCACTTAAACTTAGCCAACTTTGCGGTTTTTCGCATTCGTTTGTTTTGGTTATTTTCAGCTCTTTTTTAATGTGCAGCCATAAAACAACATATTAACACAGAATTACGCGGAAAAGATAAGCGTTATTGAGCGCTGTTGGTCGGTTGGTTGGTTGGTCGGTCGGGCGGTCGAAAAGTGTGGCCAATGCGGTTATTACTTATTTAATGTTTTGCCTGCATTACTCACTACTTTTTATTGGTTAATATATTTGTGGCTTTTATAAAAACAACAAAGTAGCTATTGATTGCGAGAAATGTGCGCGAATATGCAGCTATTTGCCAAATCACTGCTGCATACCCCCCGCTCATATAAGAGAAGTTTACAGAAGATTTTCCTAGAATGAATTTTACATACACACATACATGTGTACATATATGGGTTTTGTTTTTGCAGTATAAAGATGTATGCGAATCTGTACGAGGAAGTGAACTGTTGTGGAATTGCACAGTGAAGAAGAATTCAGTCAAAAACAAGCAGTGGATACCTTTTTACTTGTTTTGGATAATTCAGGTCAGCTGTATGAGATGGCGTAATACGTTTGTCCCAGTATGTCATAATTTTCGATACAGCGACTTAAATAACAGAAACTCTCTCGCAGATGCACTTCAAGAGAAAATCTTTAGATGAGATAAGATGGGATTCTATTTGAAGAAATTAGATAAAATTGCATAAAATAAGATGGGATTCGATTGGAGATTCGAATATCAGCCCAGATTCGATACAATTACAATTGATTGGATTAGATAATTTTTTTTTTTTCTTGTTCATACCTTGGGAGCATTGGGTCTCGCCAAGACTCAGTCTTGCGTCGGTTTCTTTAATCTGTACTTTTTTTCTTAGTTAAATTCTTCTTCTTCTTAATTGGCGCGATAACCGCTTACGCGATTTTGGCCGAGATTAACAAAGCGCGCCAGTCGTTTCTTTCTCGTGCTAACCGGCGCCAATTGGACACACCAAGTGAAGCCAAGTCCTTCTCCACCTGATCTTTCCAACGCAGAGGAGGCCTTCCTCTTCCTCTGCTACCACCAGCTGGTACCGCATCGAATACTTTCAAAGCCGGAGCGTTTGTATCCATTCGGACGAAATGACCCAGCCAACGAGACCCCTGGATCTTTATTCGCTGCGCTATGTCTATGTCGTCGTAAAGCTCATACAGCTCATCGTTCCATCGTCTGCGATATTCGCCGTTGCCAACGTGCAAAGGTCCAAAAATCTTACGCAGAATCTTTCTCTCGAACACTCCAAGCGTCGCTTCATCGGATGTTGTCATCGTCCAAGCTTCTGCGCCATACGTTAGGACGGGCATGATGAGAGTCTTGTAGAGTGTTAGTTTTGTTCGTCGAGAGAGGACTTTACTGCTCAATTGCCTACTTAATCCAAAGTAGCACTTGTTGGCAAGAGAGATTCTACGTTGGATTTCAAGGCTGACATTATTATCGGTGTTAATGCTGGTTCCTAAATAGACGAAGTCTTTTACAACCTCAAAATTATAACTGTCTACAGTGACGTGGGTGCCGATACGCGAGTGCGCCGACTGTTTGTTTGAAGACAGGAGGTACTTCGTTATGTCCTCGTTCACCACCAAACCCATTCGCTTTGCCTCTTTATCCAGTTTGGAGAAGGCAGAACTAACAGCGCGGTTGTTAAGGCCGATGATGTCAATATCATCGGCATACGCCAGCAATTGTACGCTCTTATAAAAAATTGTGCCTGAGCGATTAAGTTCTGCGGCTCGTACGATGCTCTCCAACATCAGGTTAAAGAAGTCACACGACAGCGAGTCACCCTGTCTGAAACCTCGTTTGGTATAAAACGGCTCGGAGAGGTCCTTCCCAATTCTGACGGCGCTGCTGGTGTTGAGCAACGTCATCTTACATAGCCGTATTAGTTTTGTGGGGATACCAAATTCAGACATAGCGGCATACAGGTAACTCCTTTCCGTACTGTCGAATGCAGCTTTGAAGTCGACGAAAAGATGGTGTGTGTCGATTCTTCTTTCATGGGTCTTTTCCAAGATTTGGCGTATTGAGAATATTTGGTCGATGGTAGACTTTCCAGGTCTGAAGCCACACTGATAAGGTCCAATCAGTTGGTTGACGGTGGGCTTCAGCCTTTCACACAATACGCTCGCTAGAACCTTATAGGCGATATTTAGAAGACTAATCCCGCGGTAATTGGCACAAATTGCAGGATCGCCCTTTTTATGGATTGGGCAGAGCACACTTAAATTCCAATCGGCAGGCATGCTTTCATCCGACCATATTCTGCATAGGAGCTGATGCATGCACCTTACCAGCTCCTCGCCGCCATGTTTGAATTGCTCAGCCGGCAGTCCGTCGGCACCCGCGGCTTTGTTGTTCTTTAGCCGTGATATTGCTATTATCACCTCGTCATGGTCGGGTAACGGAACGACAATTCCGTCGTCAACGATTGGGGTATCGGGATCTTCACATTCTCTATGACATGCGCAGCTGTCACCGTTTAACAGGTTCGAGAAGTGTTCCCTCCATAATTTAAGATTGCTCTGTACGTCAGTCACCAGATCGCCGTCTTTGTTCTTACAGGACAACTCCCCGGTCTTAAAACCTTCTGTAAGCCGCCGAACTTTCTGGTAAAATTTTCGGGCGTTGTTCCTATTGCCCAGCATCTCAAGCTCCTCGCACTCACGTATTTCGGCCTCTCGTTTTTTTTGTTTTTTTTTCTTAGTTAAATTAGTTGAGATAAAACAGAATTGGAAGAGGAGACCATCAAAAAATACAAAAAAACAAAATGCTTCCACAAAGTTTTTAACAAAAACATTTTTTTTTCCTAATGCTTTTGTTTTTTAAATTAGTTTGCGGCAACAAATTAAAAAAAGAAAATAATTTTTAATTTGTTTGATTTAAAAAAACGAAGATATTTTAGTTTAAAAAGCTTACAACATGATTTCAAATGGAAAAAATATCAAAGTAATTAAATTAAAATTTTTTTTTTATTTTTATTTATATTTTTAAATTTTTTATAAATTAAATGTTTTTTAGTAATAGTCCGGGAGCCAGGGGTCGATTTTGGACTGCGCTTTTATACCGTTAAATTCTGGACCATACTTGTGCTTTAGCTTTCATGAATAACGAAAGTGAACGTCAGCTGGCGCACCCGCGGTGGGTGTGATTGTGGGAGGGTACGAAACGTGTCGAAAAAATTTCTACCATCTCATTTTATACCGGATGAAATTTTTTTCATGCATTGTTTACATTTAGTAGACTACAAAAAATAGTCAGCTGCGTCGTAGAGGGGGGAAAATACGTCAGCTGAACGCAATGCTACATTCTTGTTTCAGGTGACGGTCTTCCCACCCCTATAAACGCAGCTGACCATCATTATTATATTTTCATATGTGTCCAAAATTATGTAAAAAGAAATCAATCGGCATAAAGTAGCTTTATTTTTCAATTTTTTTTACAAGTTCGCCTGTTCAGCTGACGTATATATTTTCCCCCTTCCCGGGCTATAAAATCAAGCCTCTCAAGCCAATTTTCAAAAAAAATTTCGTCATTGTCCAAAATACTTGAACTCCTGCCATAAGTTCTGTTACGAGTTAAGTCCGTCATAGATATGAAATTATAATTCTTTTTTTTCTGAATTTAGTTTTATTTAGTCATGCAGATATTAAACAAAAAATTTTAAATTTCATTCGAAATGGTCACTATTTAGACAAGCTTTCAAACGACTAAGCCATTCAGCTTTTCAGTTTCCATGGATACTGACATCGCTGCTCGAACTAGAGATTGCTTGTTGTTGTTGTTGTTGTTGAAGTGGTTGAATATTTCCACTGAAATACTCCTAATTAGTGACCAGCACCGTTTTACTACCACTGTCTCGTGTGATGATGTCTTTTTTGTTGGTTTTATTTTTGTTTTTTTTTCGTTTGTTTCCAAGTCAGATCCATTTAGTGAGGTCCAAGTATAACAGCAAGTTCTTTATCTCGATGTCAGATCTCCTTAATTTTGCTTCTGCAGATGGGATTGAAGGGAAGGTTGAGTCTGGCTGCATGCTCCCCTACTTTGATTACTAGATTGCTTGAGACTCTCCAAATTTCTGTGAGGTCTTCGACAGGTCATGTTCTCCAATTCCGATCATAAGCTGTAGTACAATGGATTCAGAACTGAACTTCCAGACGGCCAGCCTTTTGCGGCTATGAACCCAGAAATATTGTTTTTAGCCAGTGCTGGGTGGTTTTTGCCTTATGGGCTGGAGCGGAATCTTGCTCCCTCCATTGAAAAGAGTACTGCTTAACTGCTTCACCACCCCTTCTAACACATTTTCCTGGTACACTTTTGCCCCGATCTTAACTCCTTTTTCGCAGAAATAAAGAGATATAACGTCTTTACAAGACACTCGCCACCAAACCATTACGGAAGCTGGGTGGTGGCCACGCTGAACCCTTGGAGATTTGAACGTTTTTTGCGTCTTAAGAAGTTCTAGCATAGATTTTGTCGTTTTGCTTATTAAAAACTTTGAAAGTGAAAAATTTTCTCAGCTGTAAGAAAAATAGTTTCATGGCCGTTGACCGAGTGTCACCGAAGAAATGCTTGCATCTGTCGAGTCTAAGTTTCTTAAACCGCATTTTCCAAAGATGACCAGTTGCGCCACGGAAGGTTTTCATGGTGGATATCATCTCTAATTAGTCTTGACTTGGATCTGGTCGATACCTTCATTTCCATGGACATGATTTTCTGCTTTCTAAGGAGATTACTGCGAATTTTTTCTCGTCGGCTTTTATGGCTGCATTGTTCCGAACCACGCGAGGACGACCACTTCTTTTGAAGTGATTGCTTGATTGTGCTGAAAAGATTCGTAAGAAACCCGCTGCCTGCTCTAACGCTTTGCCGGGTAAAATTAAAATGACTACTACCTTCTGCGTTCGTTCAGTAGTTCTTAGCCTTCTTATACATCCAGATATACTTAGTAAATAGTTCCACCTCCTGAAGCTTTCTGGCAGTCCGAGGAAGTATCCTAGACTTATAAGTACTTGGGCTACCCTTTTGCTGACGCGGATATCGCCATTTCATTTTCATGTTCCCATTGCCAACAGATATCCAGCAAAAAGGAGCAACAACTATATTCACAATTAAATCAGTGGGGGGGATAGAAGAGTAGTAAAATCCAATAAAAGCGTGCAAAATCCACATCACCCTGAGTTGGTTGACAGTTTTAAGCGCAAACTACACACACAAAATTCACACTCAAAGTCCACTTTCAAGCATTTAATAGCCGTCTCGCATGCCAAGTGTCAGTCTGTTGGCGACACATTGTTAAAAAAAGTGCAACAAATATTTGCCCCTCAGTGCATCAGCTCGCACACGCACAAGTAAAGGGTGTTTTTTTTAGAGGTTAGGTTTTCAAGTTGGCACTACTTTTTTCGTAGATGGTCTTTTTGACAGCTGTTACTTGATTTATGCTCAGTTTGGTTTGCCATTTCATAATGAATAGACTTACACCTGAACAACGTTTGCAAATCGTGCAAATTTATTACGAAAATAATGGTTCGGTCCGCGCGACGCATCGAAGAAAATTTTGTTCAGCGATGAAGCTCACTTTTGGTTGAATGGGTATGTCAATAAGCAAAATTGTCGCATTTGGAGTGAACATAATCCACAAGCCATTGCTGAGACGCCGTTACATCCTCAAAAAGTCACTATTTGGTGTGCTCTATGGGCAGAGGGAATCATTGGTCCATATTTCTTTAAAAATGAAGCCGGCCATAATGTTACAGTCAATGGAGAGCGCTATAGAGCCATGATTAATGACTTTTTCGTGCCTGAATTGGACGATGTTGATGTGGACGACCTTTGGTTCCAACAAGACGGCGCTACATGCCATACAGCCAACGCAGCAATCGATTTATTGAAGGAAACTTTTGGTGAGCGCATTATCTCGCGCCGTGGACCTGTGGCGTGGCCTCCAAGATCGTGCGATATAACACCGCTGGACTATTTCTTGTGGGGCTATGTGAAGTCGCTTGTCTACGCAGATAAGCCCGAGACGATTGACGTCTTGGAAGAGAATATTCGGCGCGTTATTGCTGACATACGGCCCCAATTGCTGCAAAAAGTGGTCGAAAATTGGGTCTCTCGGCTGGAATTTATTCGAGCCAGCCGCGGCGGCCACTTGCCCGAAATCATTTTTAAAACATAATGGCAAACCCTTATCTTTATAATAAAGCTAAATTCTTGGCCATAACATTAAATTATATACGTTTTATTTCATCTTGAAAACCTAACCTCTAAAAAAACACCCTTTACATGGGCTTTCGCACAGCAATACAATCGACAGTTCCGTCAACAAAGGCCTGAAGCACTAAAAGAGACAAAAAGTGTGTGCTAAAGCAAAAGTAATGACCAACATTCTTGATGAGTTTTGTTTTTGTGTGTGCATTTTTTATACTTTTATTAGAGTTGAGAAATGCGAATATATTCCTTTCACTCATTTGTGAATTTTGTTTGCTTATCGAAGCCACCCAAAGAGTTTTATGGCCAAGTTGCGCAGATATTTACGTTTGTTCTCGACGCTCATAGTTGGCATTTAGTGATTTTTGTTATTTCTGGCAAATTGACACTTAAGATTTTCTATGCTGCTACGATGTGGTAATTGAGCCTTGCGCTAGTAGAATACTTGTATTTGATATATTATATTTGGCCTGTCAGCTTCGGTTCGTACAACTTTTTGTTGGTAGTTTTCACGTTCTTTGCTCTTTTCGTCTCACTGGGGGCGTATGTGCACTGTCTGTACGCTCGATGTACAGAATACTCTCCCCAGTGACGTCAGTCGGATCGATGATTCGGATACCCATTGTCTCGGTTTTTTATGCGTTTGGTAGAAATTTACATATAAAAGAGCAAAACAGGTAAATGCGTGACGAACAAATTATATTTACTACATTTGACATTCTAAGTAATATACGTAAAACAAATGGCTTACATTCCTCCATTCTCTTTTATTATGACATCCTAAAATTGAAAATGTTCTAAAGCTACCGCTTTGTTCGGAACGGATCGTGAATGCGCCTTTATAGTGGTATTTGCATTGATTTGTACGGAACAGAAGCTACAACAGTTATAAAAAAGGGGAACGAAGTGGAATTGGAACACATGAAATGAAAAATTGTAAAGATGAAACGGAATCGAAATCATGAATTTACCGGCAAAAAAAATGTATGGAACAAAATGGAACAGAGGAGTGGAATAAAAAACGAACGAAACAGAAGAAAGTAAATCGCAGCATAAGGGACTAATATTGAATATATGAATGTTAGCCATTCTGATTCAAATGAAACGAAATTTAGTATTGCTGAATATGAAATACGCGCTATAGCAAAACGGATGTACAACCGTCGGAAAAAAGACGCATGCACCCCTCGTAATTAAAAATTTTGGCATTTAATTTTTTAAATTTAATTTTAACTAATTTTCAAGAAAAATTTAGTTAATTCTATGACAAAACCTAATTTTTTTTTATAAAATTCCAAACTTTGCAAGAAATTCAGGAAAATTCATGAAATTTTTATCAAAATTTATCAGTTTTTAATCTGAACTTTTGGAAATCTTTTGAGTATGCCGTTTTGTAGCCCATTCAACAAATGAAAGTTTATAGTGACTCAAGAGTAGCGTTGATTTGGGAGATCTTAAAAAAAATTTTTATACGGTGCTGATCTTTTTTCCCATAAAAAAATTAGTTTTATATGGAACAAAGCTTTGTAAAGCCTCTGATTAAAAAATTGAAGATTTAGCTGAAAATTTAGTGAATTACTCTGAATTTCGTACAAGGTTTACAGCTCTGGGGTCTACGTGGAATCAAGCGGGAACAAACTACACTTTGCTCTTGGAATGTACGCCTCTGTGTTTCAGGCTAAGGTGTATGGTGTTCAAGAAGCGATGAACTTTGTTGTGGAAAACAGATGGAGAGGCAGATCTGTATGTGTCTGCAGCGACAGCAAAGCCGCACTCATGGCCTTAGACAGCCCTCCAATCACTTCAAGCTTAGTTGAGTCTTATGGATTTGCTAAAGAATGAGCTGTTTTTTGCTTTTGAAAATGAATTCAAATTAAATGTAAGAAATGAAATATCAAAACTTCTAATCACAATTGATGCGTGGGAACTTTTTCAATGTTTGTTGTAAAGTAAAACTTGACCTTAATTTCGCACCATCTATCTATTAAATAATTATTAATATCTGGAGAAATTTCGATAATAGTTTGTATCCTTAACTCGAAAAAATCATCACTTATCACTTATTTCTTTCTCGAAGTTTTATGAGCAATTTTTTTTCTGATTCTAAATTTATTTGTTCCAATCAAGGAAATAAATAAAATATTATAAATACTATTTATAAAAAAAAAAAAAACAAATAAAAAATCAATAAATAATTGGCGCGTACACCCTTTTTGGGTGTTTGGCCGAGCACCACCTCCTATTTGTGGCGTGCGTTTTGATGTTGTTCCACAAGTGGAGAGACCTACATATTTAAGGCGACTGAACGGCAGATATTTTTATGAGGAGCTTTTGCATGGCAGAAATACACTCGGATGCTTGCCACTGCCTGCCGAGGGGCGACCGCTATTAGAAAAACCTGTTTCTTAAGAAGAAGGAAAAAAACACAAGAAATTTATACTTATATAATTTTGGCCAGAAAGTGTCCCAAAAGTATTAATTTTATATTAATAATCATTAATTCACATTTTGAAGTAAATGGTTTATTTGATGACAGTTAAATTTTTTTTTGTATTTTATTAATTGTTATATTTTATAATCATTATTATTTAAATTTTTAAATAAACTAGGATTAAGTCCAAATTAAATATTTATGTGTCAAACATTGGGTCTTTAAATTTTACTATTTTCTCCACTGTGCAGTGCGATTACTCTGTGCTCACCAATACATTCTTAGTTTTGCCAACCTCTCTCTAATCTAATTGTACAAACGAATAAAGCACTCAAAGTACCGAAAGCCAGCGCTCATATTATAGAGATCGAGATTTAATGGCGTTTTCGTTTCTATGAAAAAACTGTGCCTTTTCAATGCCTTTGTCCGTTCAATGTTTTACTCCACCCTTTAAAAAGGCATGGCTTTGCATACTCAGAAAAGAACATAAAGCATTGCGGGTATATATCTGTCCTTGTCTGACACATGTATTTTGTAATACTAACGTTTCAAGTAGTCAGCTGATTTTCATGGACAGCTTTTTGTCTCCTTTATTCCCTTGACAAAATTTCTGAAGGGAGAAAATTTGCGCCCTTTGCCTTTGTTGAGTGTGGCATTTTCAGAAACGAACACAGAATTGCAGAAATGCGGAAGCTGGACAACAAGGTCGTACGGTCACAGTAAGATCCTCCTACAGGGACCCTCGCTGCTCAAAAACGGATCAGACTATACAGCCCCCGACCTTAACTTCAAGAAAGGCTTTACGGTACGTTTTCCACCAGAAGCCGAATGAAGCAAAGGAAAGGTGATTGGACGACACGATATCGAAATTTATACCGATGGTTCTAAGATGAACTGTGGTGTGGGAGCTGCCTTCCATTCGGAGCCACTCAACCTATCTCAGTCAATTCGTCTTCCTGATTATGCCAGCGTGTTCCAGGCAGAACTTTTAGCGACCAGAGAAGCATGCAAAACCCTAGAGTTCTACAAGGAAGTTGGTGCAGGAGTAGCTATTTTCTTAGACAGTCAAGCAGCTATAAAGGCCTTAGACTCCAAGTACATTTCATCCAAACTGGTCTTACAGTGTGGAGAGGAGCTGGAATTGCTCAGTCATTGGCTTGAAATTACCTTGATATGGGTTCCCGGTCATAGAAACATACGGGGTAATGAGATAGCGGATGAGCTAGCAAGAAAAGGTTCGACACTAGGCATAGCAGAGGCGGTGGCAGTCTCCACCCTTCTGAACAGAACAGAAAGCATCCATTGCTTCACACTATCTTACTTTAGCCGAAAGAAGATGGGGAAGCAAATAACTACATGTATTACAACAAAAAACTCGTGGCCGTCGTACAAAATCCAAAGGACGAATGACCCGCTAGGATGTTCTCGGCCAAACATTTCATGCATCACTGCAACCTTTACTGGTCATTGGAAAGTAGGGGAGCATGCAGCCAGACTCAACCTTCCCTTCAATCCCATCTGCATAAGCTGTCAAGCGGAAGGGGCGAAGGAAAGTCTTTTCCACTATTTATGTGAATGTCCGGAGCTAGCCTGGGCACGACTCCGCTCCTTCGGTAAGCCTTTCCTACAGCAAATTAAGGAGATCTCAGACATCGAGATAAAGAACTTGGTGTTACACTTGGACCTCACTAAATGGATCTGACTTGGAAACAAACGAAAAAAAAAACAAAAATAAAACCAACAAAAAAGACATCATCAGACGAGACAGTGGTAGTAAAACGGTGCTGGTCACTAATTAGGAGTATTTCAGGGGAAATGTTCAACCACCTCAACAACAACAACACTTGTTTTGGAAAGAATACGAAAAAAGTAGAGGGCAATATTTTCTGGGAGAAACGAAATAAGACAAAATCCAAAAGTTTCTCATTACTGCTGAATTGGTGGGTTGTTGGAGCAGAATAAACATTCTCCACATACATATGTATGTACGAGGAATGCTGCTGAGGTGACAGTCCTTGTCCAGATATAAATCCGGGTTGTTCAGTTTACGTACTGACTGTCTTGGAAGCGTCACCTGAATTGGTCGCCTGCAGTGCTTCAAAATAAAATGGGTTGGTCCTCATATGAAGAGGTTTGGAGAAAGCTGTATTTTAGTATTATTTTTATGAGTTTATGTACTAAATGAAAACTACAGATATAAAACTAATAGAAGTAACAAATACATTCAGTATACGAAAATCCATCAAAAAACCAAAGAAAAAATAGAAACTAAAGTTTGAGAAAATACAAAATAACGGCATATAATAAAAACAAAAATACATATGTAAGTACATGCATACATACATACATACATACGCAGTTAATGCGGAATAGATGTGTAAAAAAAAAAATAAAACGACAAAAGAGGGGACCACGTGATTGAACTTTCAACAAAATATTTATAGACAAAATACTATCAATACTACGCACCACACACGCACGCACATGTATGTAAATACACAAGCTTTGCTTTTCCCCATCCGACTATTTTTATTTATTTTTGTACGGGTACTCGCATTACCTAAGTCGCAGTGACAACTTGCGTTGCTACTGTTTGTTTTTGCTTTTACTTGTTTGTTGTCTAACTACTTATGCATGCGACTGCTGTTGTCAATTATTTTAATATAAGCTGTCCATACATTAGCATACATTGATTGCTGCCTTCTCAGCATGCACGGCACACACACACACACGCCAACTGCTAGCTTTCCGTAGTAAATGGAAATGAAGAAATGAAGTACAAAAACAAAGAAGAAATTATATTTTCGTGGAAATTCTAATCTTTATCTCTCTCGCATTGCTATAAGAAATACCCTTGGGCTTGTATTATTTATTATAGATACGGTGACTTGTTTCTCATCTTGCATTAATATTAGTACACGAAACTAACTCACTAATACTCGTACATATGTATGTATGTCTATAGAAAACTGATGGTTCGATGCTGGGCACCAATCAGCTGCAAATGCACTCTACAGCAGTGGAGAACAATTAGAAGGTGTGGCGAACAACAGACCGTTAACCGGCTCTCTGGGTATTTGCAGGCATTAACAGATTTGCTGATGTGACGGGAAATGCGACAGTAACTTGCTTGCAAAGCGGAGACTGTGCTTTGGATATGCGAAAAAGATCAACACACCCTTCACTCATATTACTATATGACGTGACAGCCGTAGTTACTCTCACAATTTTGCTTTGAATCGCCAAACCTCTTAATCTATCATCTTTGATCTATGCCATCAGCACAAGTCAGACGAGGAAACGCATGTTGCTGCCCAGATAGTCGGCAGCTGATCATGCGAAAATTTCGCGTATTTTTGACTGTATCTCGCTTATCAGCAAGAGGATTTTGAGCGAATGGCAAAGGAACAAGTCAATGCGCTGATAAGAGGAAGTACTAAATAAAAGTAAAGACACGATTTTTGAAATTTATTAGAAAATTTTGCATTAATGTATTGATTTCATAACAGTGAAAATTCATATGTGAATGAACGAGTCTCCCTGTTTTTTAACATACGAGTATTTCCTTGCTTACCACGCGCCCTTTTATTATACATTTGTATGTGGTACCGCATGCGTTTGCCCGCTTAACGTTAGACTACTTTGTATTCCACTCCAGCAATGTCCGCTGCCAATCGCTTTTACAGACATGTCTTAAAAAAAGCCATCTTAATTTATTGATTGTTCATTTTTTGTAGTCAGACAGACTTATGTATTATAACTTATTTACATTTATAAGAGACTTATGTATGGAGGAAATAGTGTGTGACAGACAGGCTTTTGTTTTTTTAAGATAGGGTTAGCTTAGGTAATGGTGGTAGTTGGTCTGCACGACCAACTCACTTAGACATTACAGGTCCGTTGTGATGCCACTGTGCTACTTGGGAACCTCATCTACCTTTCTTCGTGGAACCATTTTGTGGCTCTTATGAAACGTAGAATTGATCCCAACCCCACGCCAGACAGAGAGAATTAAAAAAGTATTTACCTAGACAACCTGCTCTGATTTTAGCTAAGGCTGGAGAAGGAAGTGCTCAACTGTTTCTTCCTCTTCCTCATCTCTGCAACTTCTGCAATATTCATGGGAGAAAACTCCTAGTCTCGAGTTAAGTTAAGTTAAGTTTACGAAAAGTGTTTGAAGGCAAAGTAATTAAGCAAGGCATACAATTGTTGGTGGGAAATCGAATTCTAAGTGATTCTCCTTGCCAGCAAAGACCCGGCAAGTGGCCATGTAGGCAATATTAAGCCACACCATAACGAATCAGCTGACTTGAACTTTTTTTTATAATAATTTTGAGATTTATTCAAACACCTTTAATGTAAAATGCCTTCATGTTTTTGAGAAAATTTGTACAATTTTGTTTCAGTAATCTTCGATTAAAATATACCTTTTTTAATTTCTGAGAAAAATTTTAAGTTTTTTCCCATTTTCGAAAAATATTTCATGTTTTTCTCTAATTTGTTTCATTAATAGCTGAGTTAATGCTCGGTAATCCCTGAAAGTTTCATAGTGGATGATGAGTTCATTTATGCATTCATATAACTATTAAACATAAAGGGTCTTTCTGTAATGAATAATTCCTAGACGGTACCGGTTTTTATGCCATCTTTGACATTTGTCAAGTAGGCAGATGCAGAATTTTACACAATAGAACAACACGTTAAAATTATTCAAACTTATACAAATGAGCGATCTTTGAGAATAACAAATCACGCAAACTCATCTTTAGTGATGAGGCTCATTCTACACTGGATGGATTTATCAACAAACCAAATTGTCACAACTGGGCAAAAAACACCTCTCGAGGTTTTGCAGAAAAGTCATTGCATCGACTAAAAAGTGTTGTTGTTGTTGTTGTTGTAGCAGCATAAACATTCCCTGTACATGTACGAGAAATACTGCTGAAGTGACAGTCCTTGGCCGGATATAAATCCGGGTCGTTCCGGTTACGTAGAATCGATTGTCATGGGAACGTAGTGCTGTCGTTTTTGTGGCTTAGGTTAGTGGTGTCGTTTTCGGGCTGGTGGAATTATTCTCCCATTTTTCTTCGAAGATGAAAATGAACGAGCTGTTACTGTCGATGGTCATCGCTATAGATATTTGATTGAAGATTAAATGTTCCCTGAGCTTGAAGCAATAGACTGAGATGATTTTTATTTTCAACGGAATGGAGCCATATAACTTAGCAAAACATCCATTATTCCGCTCTAGGTTTCCCGTATGGTGTTATAACACCATAATAGTGTTATAATGGCCACCTAGATTAGTGATATACTAGACTATTTTCTGTGGCTTTTTTTTGGAAAGTAAATAAACTCTATGTTAGTAAGCCGACAACGATATATTTAATTAAATATTATTTATTTTGTTTCATTTTTTTATTTTGTTTTATTTTATTTTATTTTAATTTATTTTATTTTATTTTATTATATTGTAATTGACTTGATCTTTAATTACAATTTTTTACTTTGTTTTATATTTAATTTAATTTAATTTAATTTAATTTTATTTATTTTGCTTTATTTCATTTTATTATAATTTATTTTGTTTTATTATACTAACTCATTTCTATTATATTCTTTATTTTGTTCTACTTTATTTTACAAAATATTTTATTTTATTTAATTCATTTCATTTTGTATATTTTTTTATATTTTTTTTATTTTGATTAAATTAAATTTTGTTTATTTTGTTTTATTTCATTTTATTTTGCATATTTTATTTATTTGTTCGTGTATTTTATGTTTTTGTATATTTTCTTTTTTTGTATATTTTCTTTTTTTTTATTATTTTTTTATTATTTCAATTTTTTTTAAAGGTTTTTATAATTTTTTTCATAGTTTTTTTATAACTATTTTTTATTTCTTAAGCAAGAAATTACGCCACTAACCCCACTTTTCACCTAATTCAGACCTATCCACGTTACTCACGCCTTCACAGAATCATTCGATACAATTTGTAATTATCATGAATTACAATGCATTGTATAATGATTGAATGCAAATTACAAGCCAGTTACAAAATGCAAAATGCAAAACACACGTGCAAATGTACACATACATATGTACTTATATGCATGCATTTTATTAAATAAATATGCCACCCTGTGGGAAATTCCAACTATACGAACGGTGTCTGTCGTATGAAAAAGAGAAGTGGTTACTCGTACAGAAAATTACTTTTAGTCTCATTCAGTAATGGACATTTTTTAGTTTTTACTTTCTAAACACTTCTAAATTCAAATTTACTACTTTTAATGAAATAATAATGACAGGCAGTCGTTGACTAGTCATTTTTTGCGAAATTTCAGCATAAATTATGTATGACAAGTGGATTTTTAGAAGTGTCAATGAATCATTTCCACTCTCTGCATTCTCTGGGGTACATAGAAAAGTGAGAGTGACACAAAAAAAAAAAAACAAAAAGGGGCATACAGTAGCCGACAAATGAACATATCCGCTGAACCTTTTTACTAGCTGCACTAGGCCAATTTTGATCAGTTGACCGCATAACGGAGTTATCTGCATTTATGTATGTTACTCTTAGCTGCAACACCGACTAGTAATTTTCGTTTTCAAGCCCTCGAAGAAGATCTTCAGTACTACCTTAACTGATTGATGGCGTGCGCTCATTTGAAAGCAACAGTGGCTTCTCCCATGCCACTTAATAGTTACTGCAACTTATCAACTGCTTTAACTGCAAATAAATTCCAGCAGGGCCACGCAAAAATGCATGTAAATTCACAGTCAACAAATTCTCACATATGAAATCATAAATTAACAGCAGCCACAATGGGTAGCTAAATGTGACTGATTATGGTGAATACCCACCTATTTACATACGTACAGTTCAAAAGGCGTCAAGGCACATGCGTCGTCGGCGGCAGTGATGCAAATGCGATGCAGCCCACAGGCAAAAGTTTTGCTTCTGAGCAAAAAGTAAAATATTTAGAAAAAGATAGAAGAAAATAGTAGGCAAAGGGAGGCAAATAAGTATTTGATGGAAAAAAAAATTGCAAAAGGGCAAAGGTGGGCAGCAGATTTGTACATTTTCTGGGTTGATATGTACGAGTGTGCCCATTTATGTGCTTATGTATGTGTATATGTGCATGCAATTTTTTATGTATATAAATATTTAGCTATCTTACTGAGAAAAGGGTATATAAATATAGTAACATTAGCAAACACACATTGCAAGCAAAAATATCAGAACACAATGAGCAAAAATTAAGCTTCGACTGTAGTAAAAAAATTGCAAACGCAAAAAAAAGCACACATTCTCAAATTGATAGATAGTCAAACAGGTTATCGTTTGCAGTCACTTTGTCGCAAACAATATTTTTTCCGATTCCTCAATCTGTTGTACGAGTATATAATGCTTGGCTTCAGTCTACAAATACATACATACATACATGTGAGTGCACACGTTTGCTAGCTCGACTGATTGACTGTCTGTTTACTTGTATGTCTGTTTGCTTGTCTGCCAGCTGTTCGTTGGCGTAAATGAGTTGTTTAAAAAGCAATTGTTGCTAATTTTAGTGACTGCTGCTTTACGTTTCTACACAGATTTTTCCAATACCCACAACTGCTGCCACTATTGACTACTGTAGCTCAAAGCTTTATTGGTTTTTGCTTTTGCCATATTTTTAATGACTTTTTTTTTTGTTTCTCTTTCTAAGCTCATTGCTGACACATTTTTTCTGCACTATTGCGTCGCAGCAGCAGCAGACTTGGTTTTTGCACTGTTTAAAGATTATTACATAAAAATTAATCTCTGCTTTGTTTTTTTATTTGCGATTAAATGAGGTGATGTGATGGTGGCTCGAATGACTAACCATATTGGTGTTGACAGACACTAGCGTAGGTTGAAGTGCCGTAAAGGCAGTGAAAGCGCAACCACAAATGTCTGTTCTGGTTGTTGAAGCTAAAAATAAATGGCCGGAAAGAAGGAAAGTAGTAGAAATAACTGTTTTGAAAAGAGTAAAAGTATTCTATTTTCTTCTGTAGGCATTTTTGTGTTTGACGTGCATTTTCTGTAATAAATTTGAATTTTTCGCATAAAAATTGGGTAGCTGCGCTGTCAAAAAATTATTTCGCATAAAAGTTTTCCAAATCAACTTTCGTGTGATACGCATATTTTATTGAAAAATTTGGTGGCAACGGGGTTTGAAAATATTTCTTTGGATTACAGTTTTGCTTAAATACTTTACTAATTTTCGTATAATTTCCATTTTGTAATATTGAATTCTGTTGTGTTGATAACTTTAAATTGCCTATAAAAAATTGGTGGTAACGACGTTTAAAAATATTTTTGAATTACAGTTTTGCTAAAAGCCTTTCGCTGGCACCAA
Source organism: Anastrepha obliqua (assembly GCF_027943255.1). Classification (NCBI taxonomy): domain Eukaryota; kingdom Metazoa; phylum Arthropoda; class Insecta; order Diptera; family Tephritidae; genus Anastrepha; species Anastrepha obliqua. Next base: position 10,154,909 of record NC_072896.1, on the reverse strand, counting down.
TGCTTCAAGACTCAGTTTAATACTAAATTTATAATTTTTCATTAAAAATTTGGAGTCGTTTTGCCAGTAAAAGGCAGCTTAGTAAAATTTTTCGCATCAATTTGGTATATGTGAATATTTCTAAAACAAAACTGTAACCCACAAACATGTGTGATTAGTGTTGCCACCTAATTTTCAATGAATAAAAAAAATAGTTATAAAATATATTTTAAACTAAATTAAAACTGTATCCACAAATATGTTTGGTTAGTGTTGCCACCTAATTTTTAATGAGTAATTCTTAAAATTAATTAAAATTAAAATTAAAATTAACTATAAAATATATATATATATATAAATAATGGTTCTAATATCCATATGTTAGTTTTTAATTAAATTTTGTTTAGTTATTTTTAGTTTTCTATTGCAAATTTGGTGGCAACACCACTAAAAAAATTTTTGTTATATAATGCTTATGAAGCATGCTTCATTCGATGCAATAAAATTCTGGAAGTCATTTTGATTTTGTGTGAAAAACTAGATGGCAGCACTGTTATTATTTATTGCTTTAAAAAGCGTCCCTCGTTTGATTGTATTGCACTTTCTTAGCAATTGTTCCTTTTATATGAGAAAGTGCATTGTGTAAGTAATTTTGCTTTTGTGAAAAACTAAGGGCAACGCTGCTAAAAAAACTATTTTTATGTATATAATGCTTTAAAAAGCATTCTTCGTTCAATAACCACAGCTCAGTATTTAATAAATTTTATAAGTAACCTCTCTTCTTATTGTATTATAAAATTTTATTTTTATTATAAAAATTAGGTGGCAAGGCCACTAAAAATACTACTCTTATTTAATGCTTTAAAAGACGTGCTTGATCCGATTCAATTACATTTTCTTAGCAATTGTTCCTTTTATGTGAAAAACTGCGTGGCAACGCTGTTAAATAATTAATAACTTTGTTAATAATTTTGTGGTAAAGCTTTTGAAATATTCTTCGCTCGAAACCCACATCACAGTAGGTATTTAATAAAAATTTACTATTCATTTCTCTTTTAATATTAAAAATCAAGTGGCAACGCCGTTAAAAAATAATTTTTATTTAATGATTTAAAAGATTTTCTTCAATTTAATAACTATTTTAAGCCATTTTTCTTTCTGTGTGAAGCACCAGGTGGCAACGCTGTCAAAAAATACTTTTGTATTGAAGCTTTTTTATAATTCTGTTGGTTGATACATTTCATATTTTATGTTATTTTTCTTGATTTGATTAAATTTTCTTAGCTGTGGTTCTCCTTGTAGGAAAAACTAGGTGGCAATGCCGTTTAAAAAAATATGTTTGTATTAAAGCTTCTGAAAGATGCTTCGTTCGATATCCAAATCTCAGTTTTTAATTAAATTTCGTAAATAATTTTTTATAATAAAAATTAGGTGGCAACGCTATAAAACATTATTATTATTGAATGTTTTAAAAGGCTTTCTTCAATGAAATAAAATATTTTAAGCCATTTTTCTTTTTGTGTCAAGAACCAGGTGGCAACGCTTTAAAAAATACTTTTGTATTAAGGCTTTTTTTTAATAACTATTTTCGGCTGATAAATTTCATATTTAATTTGATTTTTCTTATTATTTTAAGAATCTTGAAAATTGTCCAATTTGGCGTTCATCAACAAATTGGAAAAATATTGAACGAGGCGTATCGAGCGAGAAGAAGTTTATGTTGGTAAACACGTTTTTTGCCGAATGAAGAGCTTGTTATTTTAGTTTTAAAGATTTATTCACCCAGCCCCGGATATTACGAGTAATATTAAAAAGCAAAGTTAAAACAGGAACAAAAATAAAAATGCATAAACTTAAAGTAATTGTATTTGTTTGGCTAAAAATTGAATTAATTTTGAGTTTAAAAAAAGAAGATGAACCAGAATGTAAAATAGGCCGAATTGAAATTGTTTTGAGAAAAAATATGAAAATCATATATTGACGTGTTATAAAAAATCTCCAGACAATAGCGTCGTGCCCTTAAAGCAAAGTGAACGGATACCCTACAAAAAAGAGGGAAAGAAACTCGCTAAATAATGATTAATTCGAAAAATTTATCAACAATCGCTGAAGAATTGATTGCCTGTGGAGAAACTGGGGACAAAAAGCAAAGCAGAAATAAATAAAGCCAAAGCGGCGAATAAAATATGCATACAGTGAAACTTCTTTAAAATGAAACACTTTTTAGCTCAAATTAACCTAAATGTTCGCTCTCGAGTATCGAGGCACTTTCGTCGTCTGTTTTTGAAACAATTTGAAATAATTATGAAAAAATTAACAATTTCGATGTTTAAGCTAAGCGTCTAACTCACTGTCCGGCTGTTTTGATACACCAGACTCGCGTTTAACGATAAGTAAACGTTAATATCTGCTCTCTATATAGCGTACTCACTATCGATATGAAAAAAAAAATGTTCATCCCTCTCAACTTCGCTATAACGAGGTTTCACTGTACAAACTTGTTTCTATCCCTACACAAAGCTCAGTCTAATGCTTGCCAAACAACCGCATAAGAAATGCCAGTTTACTTCACCCAGTCGCGGTTAGCACAGCCAACAATTCCTGCTAAAAACCAGCACTACAATCACCGACATACTTACCACCACTACACAACTGCCAAACAACCAACCAATCAACCAACCACCCAATAACCACCATCAGTAGCCAACACATCATTAATCAAAATCAATGACACTGACAATGACCAGCGGTGCTTAGATGGAGCCAACTAAATTTTCTGATTTTGATGTACCAACTGCTTAGATGAGTGCCAAGTGTTCATTTAATCATGACTGTGTGTGTGTGCCGCGGCTAAATCACAATTACGCATTAAGCGATCGAACGATTGGCAAGCAGGGAAGTGTGCTGGTTGTGGTTACGATTTTTCTGCAGGAAGTGGAAGTAGAGAAAACAGAATAACTGAGAAAAATCAAAAAACAAATTTAGCAAACATTTTTCTTTATCAAGATTACTTGAATTTATTTATTATTAAATTTTGATATATTTCAAGTTAAAGTAAAGGTTTGTATTTTTTTGGTGTGTTTGACGTAATTAAAGTAAAATTTTTTTTCTCGGTACTTGAAGAATATTCGAAAGCTAATTGTTGAAAAACTGGCAAAAATAGTAATTTGTGCTATAAATGGAGAGACCGGACCTTGTCATAGTTTGATATATGTAGTTTTATGAAATGACCTTCCCATAGTTTTATCTTATGTCTGAGGGGAAATTTTTTTTGAAGAGCCTTTCTTGACAAAAATGCAGTCGGAGACTTGTCATTGCCTGCCGAGGAGCGAAGACTGCTACAAAAAAAAAAAAAAAAATACAAAGAATTTTCTATCATTCGATGTTAAATCTTCATTGTGAGTAGAGGCCCTTGACCAAACAGGGTTTCTCCATTTTTTTTCTTCTAATTTACTATGTCTTCGTTTTTTCTCTTCAAGGCATTGTTAAGGGTGGTTAAATTTCAAGGGCCGATGTTGAATGTAAACCACACCTAAACGTTAAGTTTTTTTCTGCATTTCATTTGACATTTTTCAATTTCCGACTAACTCAATTTGAACCATGGAAAGATACATAATCGCCAACGCGTTAAAGTTATTCAGGCTTATTATGAAAACGGGCGTTCAAATCAAAATGCATGTCTTAGTGATGAGGCACATTTTCACCTCAGTGGATTCGTCAATAAGCAGAATTGCCGCTTATTGGGCGAATGATAATCCAAGAGTGATTGCCAAAAAATCAATACACCCACAAAGAGTGACTGTTTGGTGCGGTTTATGGGTTAGCGGCACCATTGGGCCGTATTTTTCCCAAAATGAGGCCGGTCAGGCAAATACTGTGAATAGAGTTCGCTATCATGAGATTTTTGTTTTTTTTTTTTTTATTTCAAACATAATAAGTAAATTACAATGTTTAATTACACTACAACTAGTTCAGAAACTAACGAGCAGTTTGATTCGAAAATAAATTACAATTGATAAAAAGAAATTACAAACAATATTTCTTATTTTCTGTTAATAGCCAGAAAGTTCATGTGGTTTTTTCCTCTTTAATCTTCGAACTGGGCACGGGTTACTAAGGATGCTCCTAGCTTCTTCGTTTACATGCCCTTGAAGTCGAATTTGGTGCGCTTCTGCTATTTTCTTAATTTCTTCAGTTACAGTGTTAACTTTAAGGTCCCGATGAATATCAGCATTTCTGACGTACCAGGGTGCTTTAACGATGATTCTCAGCACTTGAAAGCGTTGTATTATATTACATTGATATTTTCTTCACTGGCGCAACCCCAAAGCTGTGCACCATAGGCCCATAATGGTTTTAATGTTTGTTTATAGAGCAATAATTTGTTATATATGGATAAATGCGATTTCCATCCAATTAGCCAGTTCATTTTGTTTAGCCTGATGTTAAGCTCATTTCGTTTTATTTTTATATGCTCTTTCCATCGCAACTTCGCATCTAGGGTAATACCTAGGTATTTTGCAGTATTAGCGAATGGGACTTTTTCATTAGAAATCATTATTGGTTGGTATTTTGTAATTTTATTTGTAAAATTCACGTGAATGGATTTACTGTTATTGAGTTTGATTCCCCATTTTCTCGTCCATGATACCATAGAGTCGATTGCAGTTTGAAGGTTCCTTGCAGCTTTTTCTTCTGTCTTTTCAACACATAAAATTGCAGTGTCGTCAGCGAAGGTGGCAGTTAAACAATTTGCCATTAGTGGTAAATCTCGGGTATAAAGGATATACAGGATCATGAGATAATAACGAACTTTTTATGGCCCGAATTGGAAGATATGGATGTGGGCGATATGTGGTTTCAACAGGACGGTGCCTCTTGTCACACAGCTAACGAAACAATGTCTCTTTTGCGCGAAAAATTTGATGGCCGAATAATCTCACGTCGCGGCGATGTCAATTGGCCGCCAAGATCATTTGATTTGGCACCGTTGGACTTTTTTCTTTGAGGTTATTTGAAAGAAAAGGTGTACGTCGATAAGCCAGCAACACTTTAGGAGCTAAAGGATGAGATAATTCGGCACATTAACGGTATAGAACCTCAATTATGCCTCAGCGTCATCGAAAATTTGAACCATCGGATGGAGGTGTGCCGCCTAGGCCGCGGCAGCCATTTGATCGATATTTTGTTCCATACGTAATTGAGTCATACCAATATTGTCATAATAAAGAGAAATGACAATAATTTCCTAAAATAATTGTATTTTATTCAAAATCAACACCGGGCCTTTAAACTTAACCACCCTTTATTTGTGTCTGAATTGCAATTAATTTTTTTTAGTAAACAAATAAGTACGTGCAATCCCATTAAGCAATGGAAATTAGAATTCTTAAAGGAAATGGAAAATAAATAAAATCACGTTAGCCGATAGCGGAAATCAGTCAGAATGAAATTTGATGCATATGTGTGTATATGCATGTATGTAAGTATGTGTGTGAGAAAATGCATATGAAACACTATCGCCGATTTGTTGAAACTCTTTGCAATGGAAAAATTATGAATAAACAAAAAATTGCGCATACAAAATCACAATTGAAAAATTTTAAATAAATAAAAAATTACTGATAAAAAATCTCAGCCACAATAGAAGCCTATCATGCGCGATTCCAACAATCCATATCATGGCATACCCGATTCCGACACATTTGCTACATTTAGTTTTTTTTAGACTTCAATAATCCACCGACAATTTCGTGCTAAAGAGAAATCGTATAGTTGCCGCAAAGCATCGAATTGCAACAGTTATTTTTTGCTACGACGACCTTCGAGTTGATGTGACGGCAAGAAAAAAAAGAAAAAATAAAATAAAGCAAATAAATACTGCCGTGAGCAGCTGAGCTATGAATAATACTAAAAAAAATAAAAAGCAAACGAAAATAAATAAATAAATTAGAAGTTACGCTAAATTGCAAAAATAATTGGAAAAAATATATATTTATTTACCAACAAGAGACGTATCATGTCGATAAAAATTGCACTATGCTTGCAATTTCAGCAGTCGGAGATTATAAAAAAATTAAATAGCGTCTTATTCTATATTAGTAATTTTTTTATTTTTTTGCATCAGCAAAGCGCTAATGACTCGTAAAAGATAAGAAGAGTGATGCAATGTGAAAAGCGCTTGGACGTGCGAAAATATTAATTACTAGAAAATTAATGAAAAAATACGAAGCATTTTTATTCAAAAAACACAATACAAACTATTTTTATTAAAAAAAAAATACAAACTATTTTTATGCAAAAAAAAAATACAAACAATTTTTATTCAAAAAAAAAAAACAAACCATTTTTATTCAAAAAAAAAAAATACAAACTATTTTTATGCCAAAAAAATACAATTTTTATTTAAAAAAATACAAACCATTTTTATTCAAAAAAAAATATATATATATTTTTTTATTCAAAAAAAAAAAAATACAAACAATTTTTATTCCAACAAAAAAATATACAAACTATTTTTAGGGAGCGTGTCATAATTCTGTTTTACAAAATTCTGGATGACAAAATTCTGTAAATTGCAAAAAAATTCTGCTTTTTTAAAATTCTGCTTTTTAAAATTCTGCTTCCTAAAATTCTGCTTTTTAAAATTTTGCTTTCTAAAATTCTGCTTTTTCAAAATTCTGCATGTTTAATGCGAAAAATTCTGCTTTATTCAAGTTTTGTGATTTTCGTCATACAAGAAGTAACAAAATAAACATTTAATTCATAAATATACATATAGGTATGTTTAAGCGATAACAATATTTTAGTTTAGCCAATTACAATATTTTTTGCAATTCTTTTTAAATATGTAGTGTGACTTAATTCATTTCTTTTTTTTAATAATTCTTCGCAGCTGTTCGTTTTTTTAGAAGAGTCCTACGTAAAAATACTGTGGATTGCGTAGCCGGAGTTGGACTGATGAGGGTTATTTTTTTGAAGCGCGGCCGAAGGCCGCCCACGCGAAAAGGAGTTCTACGCAAAAATACGGTGGATTCTATCGAAACTGAAGAAAAAATTATTATTATTATTTTTTATTTAATATCTCGAATAATAATAAAAAATAATAATAATAATAAATTAAATAATTACATTACCTCTTTAACATTGTTAACATTGTATTTTAATACAGAATTTTAGAAAGCAGAATTAAAAAAAAAAAAAAGAATTTAAAAAAAAGCAGAATTTTAGAAAGCAGAATTTTAAAAAAGCAGAATTTTAAAAAGTAGAATTTTAAAAAGCAGAATTTTGTTTTTAGAATTTTGTACAGACAGAATTTCGACACCAACCCCTATTTTTATGCAAAAAAAAAATGCAAACCATATTTATTAAAAAAAAATTATTCAAAAAAACAAAAAATACAAACTATTTTTATTCAAAAAAAATACAAACAAATTTTATTAAAAAAAAATATTTTTTTTTCAAAAAAAAATACAAACTATTTTTATTCAAAAAAAAATACAAACTATTTTTATTAAAAAATATTTTTATTAAAAAATAATATTGCAGAATTTTTAACCCACTAACTGGGGCAACTTGAATGGAAATTCTAGGCCATTTGAAGGGAAGCTTTCATTTCACAACATTATTGGCATGAATAATTGAATTTAACCACCAATGGCATCATTATTGATTTTATTCACTTGCACCTGCATAAATTAGCCATGCAACTATTTACAGTTATATATAGATTTATGCACCCTTATAAGCAAATTAGTAATTCAATAAGCAAATGCTTGTAATTAATGCATGAATGAGTCGAAATGTGATTTAATACCCATACACATATGCATAGACACACGCACACACACACACACACACAAGCCAGCAAGTGATTAATTGAATAGGCGATTTGCCTAGAAAAGGCATGTAAGTCAGTTGGTTATATTTTCACATGCATACATACCACGAATGCTTGTGTGAGTAATGGTATATGTATGTGCGTGCATGTATGTGCATAAATAACAGTACGCCAGTAGCTGAGCAACGACTTATCGGCTCATTGAACGCCGGTCATTAAATAGTTTTTCTAAGTTTGAAATTACCTTCATGCGATTTGAAGTTGTAATTAAGTGGTGTTGTTGCAGCAAATTGCTGTAAAAAATGAAAAAATGTTTTATTCAAAAAATTCTTATATTCGTATGAATACATGTGAGTATATGTGAATGTATGTGATTTTGTGGAAAAAATTTAAATTAAATAAAAAATAAAGGAAATGGTGTTATTTATTATAAAAAACCGGTGACTTGAATAGGATAGCTAAGGCTTAGATGTAAGGAAAGGTAATGTAAGGTTCTTGTAAGATAAAAGACGGCGAACTGGTGACTGACATTCAGAGCGTACTTAAATTATGGTGGGAACACTTCTCGAACAAAATATGGTCGAATGAAAGCATGCCTGCCGACTGGAATTTAGGTGTGCTCTGCCCAATCCATAAGAAGGGCGATCCTGCAATCTGTGCCAATTACCGTGGGATTAGTCTCCTAAATATCGCCTATAAAGTTCTAGCGAGCGTATTGCGTGAAAGGCTAAACCCCACCGTCAACCAACTGATTGGACCTTATCAGTGTGGCTGGAAAGTCTACCATCGACTAAATATTCACAATACACCAAATCTTGGACAAACCCATGAAAGGAGAATCGACACACACCACCTTTTCGTCGAATTCAAAGCTGCACTCGACAGTACGAAGAGGAGTTATCTGTATGCCGCGATGTCTGAATTTGGTATCCCCACAAAACCAATACGGCTTTGCAAGATGACGTTGCTGAACACCAGCAGCGCCGTCAGAATTGGGAGGGACGTTTGATAGCAAACGATAAAGAGGCAAAGCGAATGGATCTGGTGGTGAACGAGGACAAAATAAAGTATCTCCTGTCTTCAAGCAAACAGTTGGCGCACTCGCGTATCGGCACCCACGTCACTGTTGATAGTTTTAATTTCGATGTTGTAAAAGACTTCGTTTATTTAGGAACCAGCATTAACACCGATAACAATGTCAGCCTTGAAATCCAACGTAGAATCTCTCTTGCCAACAAGTGCTGCTTTGGACTAAGTAGGCAACTGAGCAGTAAAGTTCTCTCTCGACGAACAAAACTAACACTCTACAAGGTTCTCATCATACCCGTCCTAACGTATGGCGCAGAAGCTTGGACGATGAGAACATCCGATGAAGCGACGCTGGGAATGTTTGAGAGAAAGATTCTGCGTAAGATTTTTGGACCTTTGCATGTTGGCAACGGCGAATATTGTCGGCGATAGAACGATGAGCTGTATGAGCTTTACGACGACATAGACATAGCCCAGCGAATAAAGATCCAGCGGCTACATTGGCTGGGTCATGTCGCCCGAATGGATACAAACGCTTCGGCTTTGAAAGTATTTGATCCGGTACCAGCTGGTGGTAGCATAGGAATATCAGGAGGAAAAGGACTAGGCTTCACTAGGTGTGTCCAACTGGCGACTGTTAACACGAGAAAGAAACGACTGATGCGCTTTGTTAAACTCGGCCAAAATCGCGTAAGCGGTTATCGCGCCATTTAAGAAGAAGAAGGCTTAGATGTAAAGAAAAGATAGGATGGGAGAGGATAGGATAAAAAATAAAAGTATGCTATAATAGAACTAGAAAGGATAGGGTAGGGTAGAATGGGATGAGATACCATGCGATAGGCAAATGTAGAAAATAATAGAATTGGAAAGGATATGACAGGGTAAGATAGATTGGGACAGAAAAGGTTTTATAATATGGCGTAGGAAAAGAAATATGGAATATAATCCAAAATAATAAAATAGAAGATGAGGATAGGATGGGTCAAGATGGGATAGAATGAAGTAAGATATGATGGGATAAGAAGAGATAGAGAAAAACGCGGAAGTTTGCCATTGCCTGCCGAGGGACTAGCGCTATTAGAAACAACTTTTTCTATCATTTTGGTGTTTCACGCACGGAGATTCGAACCTACGCATTCCCGAACTGTAGTCGCGCACCAACCCATTCGGCTACGACGGACACCGTAATAAGTAATTAAATAAAGTTATTATCCAACAATATTATTTTAAGCACAAAAATCCATGAATGAGAGATTTCCCCCAGTTTGGCCATCCGGAGCAAAATTGTGAGAGTAACTTCGGCTGCCACGTCACTGGGTACTCATGGGGAAAATATTTTTAGAGACCATTATTCAGCTCTGAGCGAATTTGGCAGAATAAACTGATAGGCTAACGTCACTTGGGAGGTGTTTACAAAAAACTGAAGTTGTGTCAGTGATATACGAAAAATATTAACCAATGATACTTCGTTGCCATTCGACTGCACAACGACTGATTAAAGGATTGTGTGAATACATGTGAAATGATCGTGCAGAATTCGGCTGCCGAATCTCCCAAGTCACATGGCAGCTGAAGTTCCCCTCAAAATTCTCTTTTTCACCACTGTTAAAGAAGAAACCTTGTAAATTTATCATCCAGTCTCAGTTTTTGGTAAACAAACCAATCAGCTGATTCCTTATTATCTAACAAATAACCACATAAATCCAAGTTTCGAAGTTTATATAAAACTTAGAAAAATTCCACAAGCTTCTCAACATAATTCTATGTTTTTAATTAAAATTTCTAGAAAAAGTTGTTTGTGCGCATTTGCATAATTTATTAAATTCTAATATAAAAGAGTGTACGCTTGATGTTGCTAAAAATACCGTTGAGTATTTTCCATATACCTTTAACAAATGCGCGACATTCTTTTTTATAAATTGTAACTTTTCCGTAATTGTAATAAAACCCCTTTAAATATTTGCTTATATGGAATTCATGCCGCTGTTTGCCTGTAGTTTTTTTTGTGTTGCAGTTTTTCCATATTTGTGCACTCATTATAAGAAATTTGATACGGCGCAAGTGCTTTCTAAACGTGAGACTGGAGCTGATAAGTTATTGTTTATATAGTGGCTGCTTTTTGCTTTTTGTTTATTTTTTTAGAATTGCTAACAAATTACTGGTGTAATAAATATAAATAAAAGGAAGTAGGAGAGAAAATAAATATTTTTTGAAGGCAATCAAGAATACCTTTTGAGGGGCATAGAATTTATACGCCTATTCAAAAAATTATAAAAATGTAAAAAATATATAAATAAAATATACAAAAAATATAAAAAAATTTTAAATAATTAAAAACAAAATTTTATACAAAAATTTAAAAACAATAATACCAACAAAAAAAAGAAATATACAATAAAAAAATATAGAATTTGTACTCTTATTAAAAAAAAATAGAAAAATGTAAAAAAATATAAAAAAATAAAAATTTAAATAATTAAAAAAAAAACTTAAAGTTAAAAAAAAAAAAAACAAAAACTAAAAAGTTAAAAACAAAAATACAAAAAAAATACCAACATGAAAAAAATAATAAAAAAAACAAAAAATACCAAAAATGTAGAAAATGTAAAAAATAAAAAAATTTAAAAAATAAGAAAGCAAATACAAAAAATGTAAAAAGAAAAAATCATATAAATAAATAAATAAAAAAAATTATTAAATATAAGCAAGAAAAACATGAAAAAGGAAGAAATTAAGAAAAAAAATTATAAAAAAATTCAAATTCAATTATATGATTTCCCCACCTAACCGAGATTTTTATTAAAGATTTTGGTCAAAAATATTAATTCATTTCGAGAATTTAATGAGAGATTCGATTTTCAGGACCGAGAGTACTGAAAGATTGTCAATTGCTGGAGAGCCTAGAAGAGCGAGTCGACTTCTGACTAGGTCGGGACAACTGCACAGCAAATGCCTGCTCGATACTTCCTCATCTTCGTCCTCGCAGCATCTGCACAGGTCGTTTTGAGGAACCCCGAGCCGACGTGCATGAATGCCCAAAAGGCATTGGCCGGTGATACGAGATATTATATGCCTTAGTTCGTGTTTCGAAAGACTTATAAGGGTTTTTGTCTGTTTCAGATTGTAAGATGGCCAGATTTGTCTGGTCGTAACGCAAGTAGTTTCCATTCGCCACCTCCGATCTGCAATGCTGTGAAATTCTCGAACAATGAGCAATTTACATTTGATTGCGCAGCTCCAGCTCTTGAGAGCCCATCCGCTTTGCAGTTACCTTTGAATCCACTGTGACCCGGTACCCAGATAACTTGGACAGAATTCTGAACACTTATTTCGTTAAGAGATAAGGGACAGGATCGAACCACATCTGAGTGCGTATAAGAAGAGCTGAGTGAAAAAGCGGATATCCTCTAGTGATATTCTATTTTCTAAGATAGTTTTCGCAGCATACCAGATAGCGCATACTTCCGCTTGGAATACACTACATTATCTAAATGATAGATTGATGTGAGGAGAATTGCAAAAAATTCCAAATCCTACTTTACCGTCTTGTTTTGAACCATCTGTATATATAATCAGAGGGCCATCGATTTCGGCAAGATTTGTCTTCCATTCTGCCCTAGCTGGGAGTGAACAGGAGAATAGCAAGGGTGGTGATGGAAGACTTACATGATAGTTTATGTCGGAAGAGATAACAGACTTCCTGTTCAAAATGGCAGAATGACCAAGATACTTATTCCATTTCGATATAACATTCATGCGTGTCGCTGCTTTCGCTGCAATCGCTTTGCCAGCCGTATCGATGGGGAATAAGTGAAGTAACGTGTTTAGAGCCTTAGTAGGTGTTGTACTTAAGCATCCTGTTATCAGGATGCAGGCTGTTCTTTGGGTCGAGCAATTGTGGCTACTCTACACCGTTTTTCGAGTGCTGTCCACCATACAACCACACCGTAGAAGAGTATCGGTTTGATGATCGAGGTATATATCCAATAAATGATCCGAGGTGAATAAAGAGCTATGAAAGCTTTTTTACATCTGTTTTCATTGTTCAATTCTCAACTCAACTTCCTATCTAGAATTACTCCTAGATATTTAGCTGAATCAGATAGAAGTAATGATTCCCTTTTAAAGTTATTGTTTGCAGTGGAGGAGATTGTTGTTTCCTATTGAAGAGAACAAGATCTGTCTTTGCTGGATTCACATTTAGTCCGCATTCGGTGCACCATTTTCACAGAATATTGATTGAGTGTTGCACGAGCTCAGTGAGGGTATTCAGGTGTATGTATGTAATATATATATAAAAAAATACAAAAAAAAAAAATAAAAACATACAAAAATATTAAAAATAAAAACAAAAAATAAAATGTAAAAAATACCAAAATATAAAAGAAAGAAAAATTAAAAAAATAATGATTTTGTTTTTTAAAGTTCTTTTTTTTAAGTTACAAAAATTAAAATAAATACCCAATGTTTTTGCTTTTAGTTGCTTGCAAATTTTAAGACATTTTAACTTATAAATAGTTTCCGTAATTTGGATGCCTCTACTGCATTTTATGAAGCCCATCTGGTTGGGTCCAATTATGGATCACTTCTTTCAGTGAACTTTCTTCGTTTAAAACGCATCAAATAGTGACTTCTAGACCACCAATCACAGCTCGCTTGCCAGTATAGGCCAGTTACTTGGCGCACCCCCACAAAAATGTAGTTCAAAGTCACCAAAGAACTTTACACTTCTGCTAGCAGTAGATAAATAATGCGAGTATAATTAACAAAAGTTTAAAAAACATTTTTTTTTTTCGTATTTTAGTATTGAGTCAATTGAACTACTCATAGTAAATTCTTCTTCTACCATAAACGAGTTTTGCGCTTACTTGCTAAAATCTCCTCATCAGCAACTTTCATATGAATAGTTTCAATTTTATATTTGTATTTTGTGGCACTTTGTTGCCTGCGCTATTCTTTGCTAACAGTTCAATAAACTTCTGGGTGAATGTGACACTCGCCGCCAATCGCTTGCAAGTACTAAAATTGTTTCATACCAGTAAGCAGGTTGTTAAATACCTTTGCACTTGGCTGTTGTGCTGCTATGAGGATTTGCTTATTCGTTTGCTGCATTCATTCGCATTGTACATACATGCAAACATACATACATACAAACCTACATACATACACGGATGTGAAATTTTGCATTAGAAGGTGCCAGCGCTTGACCTGTGTGCGCATTTCATTACGTATGTAAGGCTGTACTTAAAGGGTGTTCACTTTAAAATGTTTTTGGAAATTTACTAAAAGGTGGCGCAAAATTAATCATCCATTTTTTGAATTAATTTTTATTTTTTCTGTTTTTTACTTTATAAAGGGTGTTCACTTTAAAATGTTTTTGGAAATTTAATAAAAGGTGGCGCAAAATTAATCATCCAATTTTTGAATAATTATTTTTTTCTGTTTTTTACTTTATAAAGGGTGTTCACTTTAAAATGTTTTTGGAAATTTAATAAAAGGTGGCGCAAAATTAATCATCCATTTTTTGAATAGATTTTTTGTTCACTGTTTTCTACTTTATCAACTAAAATGTATTTTACTAAATAAAAAAAAATTTATTTGGAGTGCTGGAAATATTTATTTTGACCTTTAAGTGCTCCAATGCTTGTCTGTTTTTACACTGCAAGTTCAAGACAAATAGAAAAATTAAGGAGCGCGTAAAGGTCAAAATAAAGAATTCCACCACTCAAACTATTTTTTTTTGTATTTAGTTAAAAAGCTGTTCAAAAGCAAAATTGGATGATTACTTTTGCACCACCTTGTATACGTACATACATATGTCCGTCTTCATATCAGGTCGCTTTGGTCAATATAGAAAATTAACTTTTCCCAGAAACAGTATTTACCAACCCACCATTCAAGTGAAGAGTAATCGGAAGTCACCAGCTACATTGAGAAGCACATCAATACCAACTGGAAATGTACACTTTGACTATTTGTGGTTGAAACAAAGAGCCACCAGCACAAAATACTCAAAGCCAGTGAGTGATATGTGCTAGTGGAAATGTGCATGGCAACATCACTTTGCTGAAAGGTACAAAAAAGACTAAACGAACACACACACATACACATAATTAGGTACACACATGTAAGTGTATTTTTATGCCACCGGTGACCTGTGGTTATCGTTATTTTTAGAATTAGCCACAGACGTAAAAAACGCAAAAAAATCTAAATACGATACAAAAAAAAAAAAACAGGTAAGACAAGCGCGGAGTTACAGCAGTACGGGTGGGAGGCGTAATTCGCTTAATGCAGACAGCTGACGTGCGAAGCTTTACATACATATGTTTGTGTAGGTGGATGTACACGAGTGTATGCAAATATGGGCGTGTGAGCAGCATTTGATTGTGCTTAAGAGAGGCTACGACACTTTTTTAGTGTTTGTATGTAGGTGGGCAGTGGAGGCGTTTTTTGAATGACTGCAAATTTGGTTTATTGCCAATACTGAGTGTCAGTAATTAATTAACACGCATGAATTAAGTTTTATGAGGCATTAATTGAAGATGGGTAGTGTGTAAAAAAAAATAAAAATATAAAATAAAAAAAATAACAACAAAAACAAAAATAAACAGAAACGTAAATAAAAATAAAATGCTAGAAATATAAACATAACAGAACTAATCATTTATAATTAACTCGAATTGGTCGCGCACATTTTTAGACAAAGATTTCATGTTGCTTTGGTTACATTTTCGTGTTCTTTTCTTCAAACCTGACTAATAGTCGCTTGTAAGTTGGTATACAACTTGATTTTAAATTGTATTTTATCCACCAATTTTCCGCTTAGTCACCTATGAAGCTGGCCACTCCTGCCTGCTGCTCACCGCCAGCGGCAGCCGTAATGGCTTGCGACCACACAGCAGCACTCCTTGTAAAATCACAAAAAAATAAGAAAAAAAAACAGTGAAAAACAAAGAAAAAATAATATACATAATGCGGTAAAACTTTTGTCTGTGACACTTAACAAGGTTAACAGGTTCCGTCAACAATCACTTTGCATGCCAGTCGGTAGCCAACCTTTGCCATTAAGTGCCACTATTGGCCGTATTCAACCGCAATTTTCCCAAACATTATCGCATTATTATTTACATTTACAATTTTATGGCTTTAATTTGGTTAATTTTAATGTTGAATTTTTATTCTTTTTCTTTGCAGCGATTTTTTAGTAAAATTTTCAAAAAAGAGGAAACAATAAGAAAAGTCGTGTATTGAGGTGAGTTAAAAATTTATTGAAGGCTAAAGCTATTTTTTATTTGCACTATTAAAAGCATTGAAGTTTTTTATTTAAAATTTTAAACTCAACTTTCGACTAAGTTTCGTGCTCAGTTTAGTATCTGAACGGCATTGCTTTGCTTGGCGTATTTTTTAAGATCCTAGCTAAGAGTAGGGTTGCCGCCAGTTTTTAATTATTGACAAATTTTCGTTAATGGTTTCAAGATGGGTAACAAGTAAATGAACCTTATTAAAATAATTGAATGGCAACCATGTTGAAAAATACTTTTTCATTAATTTTTGAATAGTGCAAAATAGGTTTAAACTCTATACGAATATTTGCTGCGATACGAGCGAATAGCTAGAAGTATTTGTTTTTCTTAAAATTCTTGGAATAGGGTTGTCGCCTATTGTTGCATATTTCGAAATTTTGGAAATATATCACAAAATGGAAAAAATTAGATATATTAAAACATAACTCACTTCTTTGACTTCTAAACAATGTAAAATAGGTGGAAACTCTACGAATATTCTCTGGACTATCAGCGATCCACTTAGTGTTTGTTTATTACTTTTACATATTGCGTTCTATTTGATTCTAATTTTTTAATTTTATAATTAAAAAAAAAAAATCAAATAAGGTGGAAACCGTATGAAACTTTTAGTATTGTTTCTAATTTAATATCCACATAGCGACATTTCAATTGACTCACATTGTGGTAGTTTTTTTATATTTCAAATAAGTGGTAACCTTAGTCGAATAATCTTAGTGATGACAAGTGCCGCGATTAAGTTTTTATCAATATCTTTTGTTCGCTTTACTTGCGTATGTGGTAGTTTTATAAATTAGCATTAAATGATCATTTAAATTAAAAAGAAATGTAATCATAATTTTTTGAAATTAGGTGGCCACTCTATTTGAAAATATTTCTTATTAAATAACGCAAAAATACGTTTTATGAGCATCAAATATTGTAATATTTTCTTTTGATATAATATGTTAATAATTTAGAAAAAGTGGCAACTACTTTATTTCAATAGGTACACTCAATGGTAATAACTATTCAAACTAAATTTAAGTAGCACTTTTTAAATAAATAAAAATAAAGAAAAAACATAGCCATTTAGCTGATTTTTTCATGTAAAGGCCAAAAATGCTGATATTTTTAAATTGGGGAACATCAGAATTCGTTTTAGAAGTATGGTTCCTTCGGCAAAGTTTCTTATTTTGATCCCTAGAATATGATTTTCACAGAGCAATGGGCGATTTTTTTGCCTCCCCACAAATCGGCCCAGCCTAATATATATACACATATATTTAAAAATAGTTGGCAACCCTATTTTAAAATATTTTCTGAACTAACTCTAACTCTTTAAATATATTTCAATTTTAACTCTTATTTACTTTATTGGCGCAAATTTAATCATCTAATTTTTTTTAATAACTTTTTTACTCAATGAAAAAATAATTTTGAATAGTGGAAGTCTTTATTTCGACCTTTGCTTCCCTGTTTATTCACAAGTGTTAAATAAGATTGGCGTACGATGCAAATTGAAAAACGTATAAATCTTCCTATAGGATGATTAATTTTGCGCCACCCTGTATATATTCTTCACAGGATTGCCACCGATTTTTTTTCTTGTTCACCTCACTCGGGAGCATAGGGCCTCGACAAGACTCAGTCTTGCGTTGGTTTCATTAATCTATTTGCTTTCTGACAGGGTAGGTGACTAGCCTACGGGTGCCACCGATTAAGCCATCATATTAAATAAAACAATGTTCATTGTTTTTTCTAATAAAAAAGTCTCTGATACCAAATTATTATACGACTTTGCATTAGAGCACTTACGATTTCTGAAGCTTTTTTCTTCTTTTCAAATTACTAAGAGGACCAAAGCTTTTACTACCATTTGCTACTTTAAGCTCTAAAAAAGCTTCGACTTAGGTACCTAAGCACTAGTTTATCTGCAAAAAGCTCTCACTTCGAACTCTAGCGTCCATGGTTATGTTACCAGGGCTATGAATTTGGAGTCTAAGATATTATTATATGTAATTCTGTGCACATTTTCGTGAGTTTTAACAAGCCATTCAGACTTTTCTCAGCATAATTCTATAAGGATGAAAAATATCTTGAGCCTAGGCACATTTGTCGAGTCCTACAAAGAGCAGGCAGGGCAGTGGCAAAGTAAGTGTTCCCAAGAACCCCGAGCATTCGCGTCGTTGCATGTGTCACCCGCATCCCGCAGCACTAATCCAATTTTGTCAACGTGATGACTGGTGAGATAGTGTCCCGTCAGTACTTCAACCAATATTTTGCAAGCTTTTCTAGAGAGTGATAAAATAAAGTTTGCAATTAATAAGTAGTAGTTTTTAGTTGATGGTTAATATTTTATAAGCCTCGACTTAAGTTGCGTTTTCGGAAAATATAAAACATTTCCTTATCATCTGTTAAGCCATCGCTTACTTCACACTTCAAATATTCTTCAAGCACTCACTTAAACCTCATTTACACCTATCATAAATCTCTAAAAATCCTTATCACATACGAGCAACATGCTGTGCTAAGCCTCCCTCCGCTTCAACAGCCTATTAAAATTCCAAAAATGCTGTGAAATTCGCACTCTATATTCCACACGAATTAACTACATAATCATAGAAAATTCCACCTAAATTAGACTCGTCCACTTGTTCATACGCACAACAATACAAGTAACGCCACATAGGCATCTTTATATCAACAAGATTTGAATTCTATTAAGCGCATACACAACAGCCATAGCTACAAAATGTACTATACCCCTTCACGCACCGTTCATATGTAAATCACTAAATACCATAAATATTCTCCGAACCATTATAATGCCCCTAAAAGCTGAACTAAAAAACATGTGTATGTAACTATCAGCCCATCTCCATACACTGGTCGTAAGAAGTAATGGCACGCACTTGGCGGCGCGAATTTCAACCGAAAACCATATCAAATTGACTTCCTGACACAAATTCCTTAACAACCGCAAATTAAGATGCTCTCATAGACAAAGCCGCTGCGTAAAGGCGCGAAAATGGATTTGCGTTAATACATACAAACACAAAGATAAACAAGTTAATATGTGTATATATGCATGTATTGAAAATTTACCTACACATTTTTTTTGGTGTTTTTACATCAAATTTAAAAGTAAAAATATACGCATGTGTAAATATTGAGGTGCTGAGAGCTGCTGGGCCGCGTTGGCTGGCAAGTGGCACGTGGTGCTCTACCTCATTGGCATTTGATGGATGTGAGAAAGGAGAAAAGAAAGAAAAATTCGCGCAAAAAATGTAGCTGGCATTGTGTTTTTTACGAATGTAACGGACATGGCATCACAATGAGTTCACTTCCCTTTTAGTGCGGCGAAGGTAGGCTAAAAAGCAAAAAATGCGTAGAAAATTTAAAATAAAAGTAATAAAACTAAGTTTTGAGGAAGCAAATGTTAGACAATGATGGTTAGTAGTCATAGAGAAGAAAAGATAGAAAATTGAAGAGACTATAGGAAATAATGAGTTACTCCTATCGG
This sequence comes from Anastrepha obliqua, assembly GCF_027943255.1. Lineage (NCBI taxonomy): Eukaryota > Metazoa > Arthropoda > Insecta > Diptera > Tephritidae > Anastrepha > Anastrepha obliqua. The sequence goes on along the minus strand of NC_072896.1, from coordinate 10,135,249 downwards.
CAATTCATCCGTAAAGCATACAAGCAAATTCCATACAAAGTTATTCCGTCGACTTCGGAAATAATACTTCAGTGAATAGTCCAAACATTGAAAGATTTTTCAAACATTTTTACCGAAATCGACTACAATTCTCGAAATGAAAATGAGGGTAACTCCATTGGACACCTTTTTTAAAACCTGCGTTTGAGCACCCGAAGCTGGCCTTTTTTTCGTCCTGTTCGAGAATCTTTGGAAAGGAAGCTACCTGGAAGCTAAAGTCGTTAGCTATAATAGAAATAGTATGTTAAATTCACGTCCATAGAAAAAAATCTAGTCTGGCCAGGCCCGGGTACCCAACGGGGAGCTAATATTTTCTATCGACAGAAAATTGATATCTTGAAAATAATAGTTTTAGTTTGGCAAGGTAAAAGGTGAGCCGTAGCCAACTCAGGTGGGATGCGATTTGTTCGCTGATATTCGTTGAGTTCTTGGCGTGAAATCCATGCAGGCGATAGCCATGTGAGATGTTGGGTCAACTTAGTGGAAAGGACGAGACTATTTTTTTACAAATTTACCTCTCCCAATATATATTTTACACTATTTTTTTATGGTCTGACCATCACATTTCGAAACGCTGAAGGTATTTCTTATGCTCCTGTGAATAAAAGTTGTTAAAACAAAACTATGTTATTTGGCATCCCGAATCGCTCACAACTTCTGAGGAATATAAAACCAAGATTCTTAAGGTAGTACTTAAGTTTCCGCGAATAAACGTGTTGAGAATGTGGGAGTTTGAATTTTGAATAATGCAGGAGTTTTACTTTTTCCGCTCGCGAGCCGAAAAATCAGATTCGTGAACCGAAATAAGACTCGTGAGCCGAAACGAAAACGCACTAACATTAAAATGCAAAACCAAAAGCATTTCATTTTTTCAATATTCAATTTAAAGTCTGCCGTTTTGCCGTCGCGATCAAGAATCTTAGAACGATAACGGTTTAAAAATTTCGATAATCCCCACAATTTCTTCGAAAACACAGCGCCAATCTGTACTGTATACCGAGACATATAGGTATTTCAGTAAACGAGAGCAAACGGCTGTGTGATTAAAACCACTTCGGGAATCGAGTCTAATTACTAAGATTCGCCCATGAGTTTTGTGGTAACAAGTTTAAGAGAGCGCTTAGTCAGCTATTAGACTTAGCAGGTAGAGTAATCTGAAGAGAGCGTCGTTTATCGAATTCACTCAAGAATGATGGAGACAAGTGTAGGCCCATCAGCGAGTGCGTGACGACGCATTGGTGCAGTTGCGCGAGAGAAATGTGAAAATGCGCACAAGAATGCAAGAAAAGAAAAAATTTGTCAGATAAATTGCACAAATACAACGTAAAACACACAGCAATTCTGCCAAATTCGCTGAGAGCAATGTAGCCGTACTACGATCTGTGCCTCATTATTATTCTCTCCTTCGTGAAGCTGCTCCGTCATTCCCGAGGCAATCAGTTTAAGAGAATGCCTGGTTAGCTGTTAAAAACAAATATAGTAAACTCGGGAATGACAAAGTATCGAGTATCGCATTCACTTTAGCCAGCAATCGACGAGAGGAGAGAAACTTACTGAGACTCTCAAAATGGAGCATACAAGGCCTCGTGAATGTTACGCTCAACTGACTACTACAGGCATATGGCTGTGAGTTTGTCTGATACTATTGAATATAATTGACTGTATGCCAGCCCTCACTTTTTTAGAAATGATGAGGCAGGCCATGAGATGCTTTTTTCGTTTCCACGACAGTCGGTTCTACGTAACCGAAACGACGCGGATTTATATCCAACCAAGGACTGTCACTCCAGCAGCTTTCGCCGTATGTAAGTATGGGAAATGTTTATGCTGCTACAACAACAACAACATGCTTTTTTTTGGCAATAAAACTCCACTTAAGATTGGTTGTAGGAAATTCGTATTGAAATATAAATATTTGAGCTTTTTAACATTAAAGCAAATACATTCAAAACTAATATTGATTTAAATTTGAAATGAATAAACAAAAACATGCACCATGTCTAGTTCTGAAAAAAGGCAGGCGCTCTTAGTAAATAGTAACATTTACTATACTTAAATCCAGAGTTTAAACAAATCAGCTTTTATTCAAACTCACTAGGCTTCAATAACCATCGCCGCTGTATAAATTTATCCCCTAGGCACAATCCTATTTTGTACACATCTATGTTTCTTATGGGTCACTGCACTTGTCATGCCAATTCCCAGCTACCTTTTATTCTAATCACAACCCATTTTCCCCTTCTCTCAAAAGTCTTCTCCTAAACCTCTCCTCTTTCTCCCTTTCGCATACTAATCTACTTTGCGTACGCTTCCGCGGTTTCATACGAATTTCTACGGCTTCCCACCCCTTTTAAGTGCTCAGAAAAACTGTTGAGTGCACACACTTCAACCTTGAGCTCTCCAATATTTGCTAGGCTCGGTGACTATTCAAGTGAAAATAATCCTGGAAAACCTTTGAAAAGTATACTTTTGTACGCTCGAAAGGTGGAAAAAAATTATAACAAAAACAAAGGCAAAGCAACAATGCAAACCAAAGCAACAATAAAGCAAAAGTAACAAAGAAAAAACAAAAGTAACAAAAAAAAAAAAAAAACAAAAGTAACATTAAAAACAAAGCCAACTAAGTCTTCTATTTGAACAAAAACAATAAACTGAAAAGCTACAACTACAATGCAGCAACGAACTTCAGCAAAGGGGAAAAATATTAGCCTAAGCAAAGTTGAGTTCATTTGAAATGCATTTTTAACAGGATTAATTACAAACTTTAAAGTATTTTCTATGCAATTATCAAGCACTTTAGCTGAAGTGGAAGTGGAAAAGGGAACTTAGAACTTTGCCTGCAAGTGCAGCAGGGCTTCGCGACGTTGCTGAGTTGCGCTGCTGCTGAGGTCGTTTGGTGCAGCAGAGAATAGAAACGCATTGAGCGACGTTCGTATTTTTTGCATAACGGAATATTAAATAGAAAAAAGTTCTATTGAATTCATGAGAACGGAAGAGGCGTAGGGAGCTTGAAAAATGTCATATCTAAAAATAAATATTTAATTTTAGTTTTTATTTGTCGGAGCACTCAACTAACACCTCTGGTTAATTGCGTGAATGTCGTTGAACTTTTTACGCATTTCCTAATTTTTGTATTGCTATGGCGAACAATTTTCGCAATTTGACGTAATTTGAATTGTGTTGAATGAATTTTGAATTGTTACACAAGAGCCGCTATATCACTTAGTGCAGGGCCAATGAACTGAGTTGAGACGAAAACCAGCCTACATTGTTTTTTTTTTGTTTTTTGTTTTGTTTTTGTATAAATTTGACCAATTAAAATTATGGGAAGAATGAAATTAAAACACGTCACGTATCAAAAATTTGTGCTTAATCCCGCTGAGCGGTGGAGAACAATGAGCTTAAGTTAATATAAGGGGGAAAAAATTTAGTAAAATTATTGAATAAAAAAAAAAAAATAATAAAAATAAAAATTAAAAAAATATTTTTAATAAAGAAATATTAAAAAAAGCATAAAACAATTAATAGAGAAAGGTAAATAAAGAAATAGACTAAGCATTTAAATATTAAAAACACAAAAAAGGCAGCAGTAAAACAAAGAAAAATGCATATTAAAAAAATAATAGTAGACGATAAAGCGATTAAAATTTTAACAATAAATCGAAATTGACTTGAATAAATAAATAATTATTTGAAACAATGATATACGAGCACAAGTACCTACACATGGGTAACGTAAGAATTGTAAAATTTCAGCATCAGGAAGAGTAAAACAAAAGCATTTAAAATAAAAACAAAAAGACGAAAGGAGAAAAGAAAAGAAAAAGACAAGAAAATTCTGAGCGATAAAAACCTGAAATTCACTATAGCCTTAAATAGCATAAAGCCGCCGTGCGAGCTGAGTTCATTAGTGGCGCACAGTGGGCGCGACAGCGAAAAACTCCACAAAGCTTGGACGATTGTAATGCTTTGGTGATTGCTCACACTTTTGGAGTCATCCATTAAAAAACTGAATACAGATTTCCAAAAATGCATATAGCGGATATAATGTGACACATATTAGTTTGGAAAAATGTTGAAATTGAAATTTGAAAAGGTCGAGCCAAGGAGTACCAGGAGATTTGGTGGCTTCAAAAACACTCAGGTTAAAAAGCCCATTGTATTTAAAGTTCTATAAATAGGGTAGATAGTCAAGGAGGGAAGGAGAAAAGTATCAGAGAAAGAGATAGGAAATAATGGGGACAGAGATAGAGATAGTTAGTCCTGTGAGAATTTTCCAGATTCTTTGGTAAATCTATAAATATCCTCCAATTTTAGAGAAACGAATATTACCCATTCTCGCGACATCGGAACCCAAAACTCGTAGCCTTGCTCTAGCAAAGGCAGGACACTCACAGAGAAAGTGCTGAGTACTATCCACCTCCTTCAAGCACGACAGGCAGATTGGGTCCTCAATGATTCCAATGGTGGTCATATGCTGACCCCATGGGTTGTGTCCTGTACAATAAAAAAAAAAATTCATGTAAAAAAATTTTTTTTGTAAAAACATAAAAAAAAACAAATTGTCAAGTAAACCAAACTTGTCAAGTCAACAAAAAAAAAAAATAAATTCATGTAAAAAAAAATTTTTTTAGTAAAAAAGAAAATGGCAAGAAAAATAATATTTTTCCATATCATACTCGACAATCTAGCCAATGCTTTGTAATATTATTAATTTAGGAATATATGAAATGTAGGCATATATAGTATAACTCAAGGGGAATATAACCGAGCAGACTTTGTGTAATGATTGGCAATGATGAATCTTTTGATTTTCAAAACATGCGCATACTTATTGAGCTGAGCTCAGTGTTGTGGATCTAAACATGTCTGTTACATCACTTTTCACTAGAGAATGAAAACATTTTCTTTTTCTTAAATTTATTCTAAAAAAATTTTTCTCTAACACAGCGTTTACTGAAATTGTTAAACCAATAAAACAAAAAAAAAATAAAAAAAATAAAACAAAAAAAAAATAAAACAAAAAAAAAAACATAAAACAAAAAAAAATTTCACAAAAAAAAAAAAATAAAAAAAAATAAAAATTTTTTTGGTTGTCCCAAAAAGTGTTATGCTAGCATGACAACCTTTCAAATCCACCTTGAGAAAACTAAATTTAAAAATCTGTTTTTGTTTTATACTTTGAACCAGGTTTTTTCCCATCCCTGCCCCACTGTGCAGCGGGCGGTTGAGACATTGCACTGTCGCATACATACATACATACATAGTTACGGAAGCGTTATGCATTCATCAACTGTAGGCGGTCACGCAAATCATTTAAAGCGCGGTCGCAAAACTTCAGTCACAAAAACTCATTTGAATTTGAATGCAGTATGAAATTGTTTATATGATAAAGTTCCAGCCACTTTTTTGTGTCTTTCTTTTTTTCTATAAGAATTTGTATGCATAATTTGAACCGTAGCGAAGACAAAAAAAAAAGAAGAGAGCTAAACTGTTATTGAGGTGGGAGTAAGAAAACTGGCAAACAATTTAAATGAAAGCACATTCACCCAATTAAAATATATACCTATATATATACAAATATGGCGTGAAAAGGCGGTCAAAAAACAAAAATGAAATTTTGATAAAAATGAAGAAAAAATAAGAATGAACAAAGGAAAGTAGCACAAAAAGGATTAGCAGAAAGAGTTAAGCGCACCAGCACTCGCAACAATATAAATAGACGAGGGATTGTAGAACAAAACAAATAAAAGCCAAGCAAAACAACAACAAAAAAGGAAACGGCCAGTCAGTGACATTTTGAAACCCGCACGAAAGGTAATAGACCGTTGGATATATGTTTGTATGTATGTTGTTAGCCGTATTGGCAGCCAGTGAGCAACACAGTTCGTGATTAAACTACAATAAATGATTAAATGGAGATTAGAAGGGGTGTTAAATTTTTCAGTAATTTTGGTAGATATGAATTTTGTGTTATAAAGATTAAATTAAAAACAATGTTGACACTTTTTTAATACAGGTTATGTAAAAAAAAGTTTCGGAAGTTTTTAAAATTAAATTAAAAAAAAAGTTTATCAACTTCTTGCTGGCTGCGTTTATGCATAGTTGTCTATGTATGTATGTACTATTAAGCAAAAAATTATATTCATACACATAATGAGCAACAATTAAGCAAAATATCGTTAAAATGCCCCAGCACAACGCGTGAGCTAGCGAAAGCCGCAAATAGGAAAACAATTTTTTTATTTGACGTAGCATAAAATAGAATTATTACCTCCACGTGCACCACCTTATAATGCCTGAGCCCCCAAAAGTGCGAATTCTCGTCGCCATCCACGTGGTCATGAAAATTATATACAATTGTGGAATACTACAAATAAGCCATCAAAACGACCGTCGACGCCAACGCATTTGCTGCGGTCGATAATAATATACTTAGACTTATTATGAGGCTTCTTAAGACTACAGGCAGACATAGGTACGTATGCGCGTACATATGTGCATATGTAACAAAGATAAACATTGCTAATTTAATAAACACCACCGGCTCGATTACCGGCGCTCTCCATTTGATTCCATTATGATTGTAAATATAATTAGCAACTTAAAACTTTTGTTGTGCTCTTGCGCTCGCTCGCTCACCCTCACGTTGGCAGCAGCGCTCTCTTCTATCATAATTTCGGCAGCGCTCATTCAACTCATTTGAGTCATTGTGACGTAAGTAAGCAAGTGTGCGCTAACAGTTCGCATGCCTTTCGGTCCGTCCACCTTAGCACTAGCACGCCCGCACTGTCCCTTTCACCCACCGACAATGAACGACAACCGGCCGTTACCTCAAATGGTCGTTTAACCTTAAACGCACTGCGCTGCGCCGGCTTTTGCTTGATGAATAATTTAGTTTGTGTTTCGTTTCGTGCGAGAAAAACAAAAAAAAAAAAACAAAAAACAGAACAACAACAAAAACAATAAACAAACGAAAAATGCGCGAAATAGCTATGAAAAATATAATACAACAAAATAGAAAATAGGCAAAAATACAACAAAATAAAAATAAGCATGGCAACAGAAGGGGGAAAGGAGGTAAAATAAACGTGCGAAATGAATTCGCAAAACAGAACTGAACAAGACAATAAAAAGAAACGAAAAACAAGTGTATTTGTACATAAATAAAGAAGTCATTCAGGTAAGGTCCAGGCCTGGTGTTTTTGGAGCGCGCTGCTCATGAAGTTCGCCAATTTTGATAGCTTATCTCTTTGGCTACATGTGGATGGCGAAAAAAGTGGCGTTTTAAAAATGTATGCATGTACGCACACATACATATGTATGTAGTATACATATTGTGTATATGTGTTATACATAGTAAATATTATTTAGCTTTCTTGTTATTGTTTTTATGTGTATTCATGGCTTTTGGTTTCGCAAAATAATTTGTTTTGTACGTGTGCTTCGTTTTTTTCTTTTTTTTCATGTTGCCAATCATTATTTTAGCGCATGTTTTGACTGCTAATTCTTTTGTGTGCAGCCAAATATAAATTGTTGTAGTAAAATTATGAAATTCGCGAGAATTTTTCCGTTAGTTTCAAAAAAGCATTTGTTTTACGCTGCCTTTGGAATGCTGCGGCGTTTGCTGGAATTGAGCTAAGCATGAGCTATAAGCAGCAATTAATATTTTTTAACAAAGAAATAATTCCGATTGCGATTGCGATACCGAGAAATGAGTGATTTAATTAAAACGCAAAATAAATTAAAGCGCAAATTACATTTTTTTTCGTAATAAAAAATATTTTAACCGCAAAGTAAGAATAAAAAATATGAAAAAAAAATTCAAATACACATTCGAGCGCTATGAAGTATTATGCAATATTTTTTTCCCCCTTGTTCACTCCTCTCGGGAGCATAGAGCCTCGAGAAGACTCAGTCTTGCGTTGGTTTCGTTACTCTATTTTTGATTTCTGACAGAGTAGGGGATTAGTCTGCCGCTACCAGTCTTAAGTAGTGGGAATGCCCACCTGTCGTTGCTTAGGAACAACGCCTTCTTACTGCTTGAAGCGCCATCTGTGTCTCACAGTTTTCTAACAGAAGGATCGCAGAGATGGTTGACGACTTCGCTAAATTTCGTGTGTCTGCGCTATTACCGCGATTGGCTGCTTCGTCTTGCTGGTGCCACTGATGCAATATGTAACTGTGTCTTTTTCCTTTTTTCTTTTTTTTTTTGTTTTTTGCTTGTTTTAGCAGCCACAATGCAAGTAATGCACTGACTTACATATGTGCGGGAGTAAGGATGGAAAGATACGTTGTTGTGGAGTTGCGGAATGGAATTGGAGGATTTATTTGAAGTGAAACTTTTTCGGCGTCGCTGGACGAGCGAGAATGGAAAGTAAGATTTCACGGCTATGCAACGTTTTGGGCATTTTCGTTCCGCGAGAGAGAAAAAAGATATGACGTAGAGGAAAAGGAGAGAGAGAGAGCTATACCCTATCTATATCTTAGATACACTTTAAGCTATTTTTACTGGGTTTTTCCTTGTGGTTGCTAATTTCTAGTGAGAAATAACACTGCCTACTTTTTGGCGCTTATTTGTGGGTGCAAACTTGTAAGTATTTTTGGTGCCTACTTTTTGCCATTATATTTCCTTGGTGCCTACTGTTTGGGGCGCTTTTTGGTCCCAATTTTTTTGGCGTCTTTTTTTTATGCCTACTTCTTGGCGCTTATTTGCTTTTCCTGGCTAGTGCTTGTGCTTACTATAAAGTGCTATCCCTTCCGGCATCGGATTTATTGGTATTGCCTTGCGGTCCTGGAATCGCTGCGTTTGTGCGGCTGGCTTCGAGCGCTATCAAGCCAAGTTGACTGAATTTTCGTTTGCAAAAATAATTAGTTGAGCATCGACGAAATTTTGCTCCAAAAATTCTAACAAGACGGCGCAACTTGTCATACAGCGCGCTTAACAATCGATTCATTGTAATATTGAAGCCAAAATTGGCGCCAGGCGGCCGGATTTATAGGAAAAAGTAGTCAAAAATTTTACTGATCGAATGGGCCATGTAAAAGGTAGAGGCGGCGGACATATGCCGGATATCATATTTAAAAAATAAATGCCATGAAATTAAGTACCAGGTTAATTAGAAAAATATGCATTCCAAAAAATTTTCTGTTTTGTATTTTCATTTCAACTTCTCAGGCTCTTACCCAGGCTCAGACTCTTCACACCCTATAAATGATGTGAGTTCGTTGACTGGATTTATCAAGTCACAATTGGGTCGCATGGATATTTTAAAGTGGAAAAATATTAATAAACGCTACAATAAAAAAAATTTCGATTTCTAAGGCGTCAGAATGACTCACAAAGAAATATGTATAAGACATCAACCCAATGAAATTGCTTTTGAATTAGGTCCCGTGGTCATGGAAGTGATATCTGAATAAATTGTATAATTATAAAAAAGTATTTTCTTTCAATGTTTTTTATTTAGAAGTTTTTATGATACTATTGGAACTAATAGGAGAGAGAGACTGACCTGGCAGTAGGTCACGTTCCCACGACATTCCATTCTACGTTACTGGAACGACCCGAATTTACATATATCCGGTCAAGGACTGTCACTTCAGCAGCATTACCCGTAGATATATGGGATTGTATATGCCGCTACAACAACAACAAGAGACTGACCTATTTCTATTACATTTTCAAATTTTATTTACTCCTTAAACTAGCCATGCAGTCAAAATTTCAAAACTTATGAACCCATTTAACTTTGGGATACCCAGCCGTTTTTTCAAAACTTCGCGACAGAATTAAAGGGATCCCCGAAGTCAATTCAAATATCGAATTTTGAAAACCGCATTAATTTTTGAAACATTTTTTTGTATGTAGAGAACATTTTGGGAATACTTTTATACAGCCTGCGTGAAAACTATCTGTATGTATAGCACCTTAATATCATATTTTGACAAGTTCTGCCCAAATTTTGTTTAATGCTGTTGTTGTTGTTGCTGTTGTAGCATTAACTTTACCCTGTCAGTGTAGTGTAAATCACCGGTCGTCTTCGTCTAGCTCATCTAACGGTAGGCCCAGGAAACTTGCTGTTTCGGCAGGTTGGATCCAGACGGAGAGGGGTGTTGGATGAGTGGGTTTGATGTGGCATGTGAAAGGGTGGTTAGTGTCGTGCGGGGTGCCTTCACATGCCGGACATATGTTTAGTATGTCGGGGTCAATTCTGAATAGGTAGGAGTTTTTTGTTTTGTGCCGTCATATAGCAACATGTGCTTAATAGTGGCAGAGTTGGTAGAAGTTTAAAGTGAATAACCAATATTTTTTCTTTCTTCACTTGCCAGATAATTGAGTATACTTAGTTACACGATACAATGCAAGGTTAAGTTGCACATAAATCATGTAATTCTCATTTATTTCCTCATTTGTCAGCCAGATGCGGAATTGTAAAAAATTGCCTCAAATGTTCTGCGAACAAATTAAAAAGAAACCAAAGTCAAATGCAGTTGCACTCATAAGCATTTGTGTATGTACATACGTCTGTATGAATGCTATGAATGCATCCAATATGAAAATGATATAATTTTGCATAAATTTTAATTGTAGTAATTCATGCACTAAACACAAACACACACGTACGCACGGCAGTAGTTATATAAGGAACGCCACAGATTTGCATAAGAAGCCAAGAATGCAATTCTATCTGAGGCAGCTTGACTTGCAGTGGCAAAGAAGTGGGCAAAGTGAAGCGAATGTGAAGGCGGGTGGATCATGCGCATACGCGTATATGCGGCCATTTGAATGAACCGTTATGTGATACAGTTTTTATCTTTCTGTCTTTGCACACCAGGCAAGTGTGTGGCACAAAATTTATTGCACTCGTATGTATGTATGCATATATGCCCATACCCAACCTCACTCACTGTGTGTGACACTGTTCCCCACCCAATCTCAAGTAATTGTCAAGTGTGCTGACTGACTGACTGACCGACTAACTGACTGACGTGCGCGCAACACATACCCATTACAACAGCGAACGAACAACCATTTGGCAAACAACATTTGTAAACTTGAGCTGCTTTATTTTTAAAGCGTTTACGTATGCACAGCTAACAAGTAAAAGAATTAAATAATACCGAGTATGACAAAAAGAAAGCGGCAAAAATAAAAAGCGAAATTAAAAACGTTTTAAAAACAAAAGCCATTGCGTTTGGTATTTTTAGATTGACACACAAAAGCGGTGGCAAGCAAATGCAAAAAACAAAGATAAAAAAATTAAAAAAAAAAACAGAAGAAAATTCACATTTTTCACTGCAGCCAGTACCTAATTATAATATCAATATGTATGCATGTGCGTGTGTGTGCACTTTAAAATGTTCAAACGTCGCCAAGAAAAGCGAGTAACATTTGTATTGCCCTATTATCTCATCGCAACGAGGCAATTAAATAAAATAGTGTAGATTTCGTAATCAGGTAATTGTTATGAAAGTGGCAATAAAAGCTAGTGCAAATACAAACATGCACATATTTGGATGTGTATGTGTATGCATGCAGCTTTCTAAGTGGGTAGGTGCAACATTTTGGCAGCCTTATCGTCGTATTTTGGCAGCTGTACGACCCATGAATTAGCTCCACCTGTGTTCACAATAATAGCAACGGCATTTATTGACACATTTTGCCTATTTATTTATTTTTTATTTTTTATTTATTATAAAAATATAGTTCATACTGCAACGAAATACATGCAACTTAAAGCTCGAAACTTTGTATGAATGTATAAAAAAATCCAAAACATTTACATCAAAATTTCGAAGTTTTTAGTTAAACTTGAATTATATTATTTAATTTAAAAAAATTTTTATTTAAAATATTCAAGTATGCAATTTTATAGACCATTGAGTTTTGTTATAATAAAGTGCCAATTTCCCGCGGCTCAAAAATCGCGTTGTTTTTTGATAACTTTTTTTTTGTTAACGATCTTGTGCAATTTCGCATTTACATAAAAATTCCAAGCTGTTTGGTTAAACTTGAATTATTAAATTTGAAAAAAATCTTACTTTAAAACATTCGAGTATGCAGTTTTATAGATCATTGAATTTGGTTATGATAAAGTGCCAATTTCAGGTGGCTCAGGGATCGCATTGATTTTTGAGAATTTTTTTTGTTAACGATCTTGTGTAATTTCGCATTACATCAAAATTTCGAACTTTTTAGTTAAACTTAAATTAATTAAATTTAAAAAAACTTTAATTTAAAATATTCGAGTATGCAGTTTTATAGACCATTGCATTTAGTTATAATAAAGTGCCAGTTTCAAGTAGCTCAAAAATCGCGTTGTTTTTTGAGAATTTTTTTTTGTTAACGATTTTGTCCAAATTCGAGCATTCGTTATATGGAGGAAAATGAGTAGCACCGTCACCAAAAAAAAATTATCAAAAATCAGCACACATCCTGAGCCACTTGAAATTTGCACTTTGTTATAGCAAAATTTAATGGGCTATAAAACTGCATACTCGAATTTTTTTAGTTTCTTATTTTTAAATTAATTTAAGTTTAACTAAAAACTTTGAAATTTCCACGTAAATTGTTTGCATTTTTTTTAAGCAACGTAAATAGTTTAAAACTTTAAAATGGTTTTTGTTGTAATATAAACTATATTTTTAATTTAATGTGCAATAAAGCTGCATACACAGAATTTTTCTAAAAAAATTGAAAATTTGATTAAAAGTTCTTGAATTTTTATAGATTTTCTACAAAGTTTAAAGCTTGTCATATGTTATATGGTTTTTCTTGTAGGATGAACTATATTTTTATAAAAAAAATAAAAAAGGAAATAAGAATTAAATAAATAATCAAGATTTTGAAATAAGTTGCGCTGCTATTATTGTGAACAAAAACATACACATACTTACATACTTGCAACAGCTCATATGCGGCTTGGCCTAAGGCTTATGATTTGTGTCGAAAAAATGTGGAAAAATATATAAAAATACATCAAACAATTTTGTGGTAGCACTTTGTGCTGCTGCTGTCGCTGCAGTTTAACAAAATTAGTTGTCACCATAATTTAATTTATCAGATTTGTTTGACTACTCATTTATCAGCAGTGACCCACTTATGACCGCCACACACACACACACAAGCACATATATTTGTGCATGCATGCATACAACTGAAGACTTTCTTGTTTGTTCACCTTCCCAGCAGCTGACTGCATGCACGCGCTTTCATTGTTGACAAACAGAAAAGGCCTACTTAATGGTTTTACTTATCTTATCAGCTCGCCCCCCTCCAGTAAATATGCATGTATTTGTGTCTAAATATTTCAGTGGCAACTTATCTACGCCGTGCCGCATAATGCAGTGCGACTGCCATAAATCATAACTTTTAAATAATGCATTTGAGAGAGGCATTTTTTGTGGAACGAGGGTCGCCACTTAAGTTTGGAGATGTGGTAAATATGTCAAGAAAATGCAAACTCTCATCCAATCGCTTACGCAAATTAATATTTGCGCATTTGGTGGGTCTCCCGTCATGCAGCCTTGATCTGGTAACCACTGATTTCTTCTTATTACCGCAGATTAAAAATAAAATGTAATGCCGATGCTTTATGATGCCTGAAGAAGCTTCAGCTGGTGTTAGATTAGCCTCAACTGGTAAGAAAAAGTGTTTCGTAAAATGGCTCAAATACGGCTCTCTTTCTCTCTCTCTTAGCTTCACAGTCTGTGGTGGACCATAACTTCTTCAACAATCCTCCTCCAATTCAGTCTCTCGAGCCTCATTTCTCTAATTACGAACGTTCATCGCTTTTAAGTCTGCTTCTGCGTCATCAAGCCATCTCTTTCTTGGTTGGCCTCTTTTCTTCCTCCAATTGGACGCAAAGTAAACATCCTTTTTTGGATTCTTTCGTTGGGCATTCTTATGATACGGCTCATGGATGTTATTTAAAAAAAAAATAGTAATTATAATTATAATAACATTAAAAATAATTCCTTTTTGGATTATATTTTTTATAATTTCCCATCTCAGAACTAAAGTAGCAACCCTCGTAAAAATAAATAACTACTTACTAGAGTGTATCTTCAAGTATAATAAAACTTTTACATGTCCATCTCAAAACTTAAGTAGCAACCCCCGTAAAAATGCATTAGTAACGAATTGCTGAACATTAATTAGAAACTCAATGAAGCTTGTTTTTATCATAAATACTTATTTTTACATGTGCATCTCACAACTTCAGCAGCAACCCTCGTAAAAATAAATAGCTGATTAATGGGCACTAGTGTGGAAATCCATTAAAACTATTTTATATAATGAATATTTATTTTTACTTGACTATCTCAAAACTTCATCAAATGTTATAATGCATATGCCTTAAATATTTCAAAAGGCAACTGGTTCAAATCGTCAATTTATTTTCAAAGAAGCAAAATTCGGATTTTTTCCTACGGGGTATTTCATTAATATTGCCTTAAATCGTAAAAAAAGGAATTGGTTCAAAAAAATTATTTTCAAAAAAGTAGGAGCTGATTTTTTAGTTCCAGGGTTTTTCAAGTTCGAGTTTTATTTTTAGCGGCAATTTATTTTGACAGCTGTCAAAGCTCGAAGGTGTCTATTTCGACATGATGAGATGCCAAGATTCTATAATAAATACTGAAAACGGTCGATTTTGCTTGAAAAACGTCTAAAAATAATTAAAATACACTTTAAATGGTTTTGCAGAAAAAATCATCTCAGACGAAGCTCACTTTCATTTAAGGGGAATGGCAAGTAACAAAAATGTTTTATTTGGGCATTGGAAAATCCATGGCCATATGATGAAAAGCCTTTACATACCTCTCGTTGTTGTTGTTGTTGTTGTTGTAGCTGCCAAAAACGTACATGAACGGGGAGTCGTGCTGGAGTGACAGTCCTTGTATATACTTGTATACTTGTATAGAAACTCCGGATCATTCCGGTAACGTAGAACCGACTGTCGTGAGGGAACGGTACTTATCTCATGCTTCTGTCTGGTGTATATTGTGGTCTTGTTGTGTTTTCTTCGATAATGTACTGTGAAACATGTCTCTCGGCTCACCGTGGAACTATCATTAAGTATTACTGAACCTATTCAGTACTCATCGACCAGCTCTAAACCAGTTTCAAATTAAGGAAAATGTGACTAGTTGCCTTTTTATGTCGCATAGATATAGAGCAGAAACTGTTTGAAAAGTTTAAAAGTCAAGAGTTTGGAGCCACACTTGATTGATCGGAAGCCGTTATGAGTAGAAACTATTTATGTTCTCCGACTACAGTACGAAATGCTGCTGGAGTGAAGCATGCAGGAAAAATAGTTACGTGAGAGACTCATAAATCCGGTGGTAACAGAGGTAGTAGCCAAGGAGGTACTAATTAGTGCACGGAGTATCAATTTTCTGCCTCTATGTGGAATCATTTCCTCCACCTTCCAGTACCTGCCATGAACCCTTTCCCTTAGTTTAAGCTTTGGGACACTGTGAATAACTTCTATGCTTGAAATTTTTCAGTGCGCATTATTTATTGTCACAAATATTTTTATTTCTCAAATGAATGGATTTACTTTACCTTACTTTAATTTCAATACAAAAAAAATGCTTAGCTGTCATTTTTGCTTACATGTTTATTTATTAATGTCAACAAAAGACCTTTTATACTATTTTACATACGCACATAAACATTTTTTTCTTTCCACCGATTCATTAACATATACTCATTCATGTTTGTACATGCGCATATTTACTTAGCATTGAAAAAATTGCAACGCCAACAGAACAGAACTTTTTTTGTATTATTATTTTTTTTTGTTTTCGCAAAATCGGAAGTTCTTTTAATGCCAAAGCAAATATTTTCATTGGCGACAATGGCACGACAGAAGTTAAGCCACACCGGGTTCAACTGGTGCAATGCCACCGGCGTCGGCGAATAAATGACTGACTGGTTAATGACATTTCTGTCGAGGTGATGGCGGAGGTTATTTCCGTGCAATGTAAGGAAACAGCTGTGCGAGAGCAGTGACAATATAAATATGGGATTGGAAACAAAGATTCAGTAAATAAGTCAAGTGTGCACAGGACTTCATTAAAACGTAAATAAAGACAATGGCGGAATGCTGACATAAAATGTATACCACGAAAACCATAAATTTCTATAGTTAAATGAAAAAGATACCGAAGTATGACTGAAATTTGTAGTGACAGAAAAAAATATCCTATATGGGGGTTTTAAAGTTCAAAGTGGCAAAAAGGCAACAAAGTCCATTCGAATGTCTATTGGAAATCGATAGAAAGCTTTAAGACTCCTCATTCATGCAAATGGGCTGTTGACGCATACGAAAAGTAACAGACTGCTAAAGTCCCTTATATACGGAATATCAGCAAGGAGGACCAAATAATTGGCGCTTGAAGTGTGAGCGTCTTGATGTTTTTTTAACGCAAAAGCATTTGCGATGAAAAATATGTATTTTTATTTGCTGTCTCATAATTTAAATGGCATCCCCCGTTTAAATAAACAATTGCCTAATGGGCGATATTTTGAAATAACAATAAAGCCATCTATTGCCCATCTTAAAACTTAGGACATTTTGGATCATAAGTATTAATTTTTTAGAAATTTTTTAGAAATAAAAAAAACTACCTAATGGGTAAAATTAAAAGCAAAAATAATGTAAGCAATTTTGACTATAAATATTTATTTTTTACTCGGCTATCTCACAACTTAAGCAGCTACCCTCGTATAAACAAACAATTAATAAGCGTTGTTTTTTGGAAAAATTAATGTCATTTTTGGGCATGCTTATTGTGAATTGTTTATCAAAAAAACTTAAGTAGCAACCCTCGTATAAAAAAAAACTACCTAATTATTAATGATTGATGTGATTCTAAGTACATATTTATTTTTACATGACTCTCTCAAAACTTAAGTAGCTACCCTAGTATAAAAAAAACTTAATAATTAAGCATTTTTTTGGAAAAAACTTTAATTTTCGTTTAGGTAATTAGTAGCAACCCTCGTTTCGTTTATGGTTATTCTTAATTGTTTATCAAAAACCTTAAGTAGCAACCCTCGTAGAAATAAAAAAGTACTTAATTGGCAATATTAAAAAGAAAAACGATGAAATCATTTTTGACTATAAATATTTATTTTTTACTCGGCTATCCCACAACTTAAGTAGCTACCCTCGTACAAACAAAACTATTTAATAAGCTTTGTTTTTTGGAAGTAACTAATATAATTTTTGGGCATGCTTATTTTTAATGGTTTATCAAAAAAAAAACTGAAGTAGCAACCCTCGTATAAAAAAAAATTACCTTATTATTAATATAAAAAAAGAACAGTCAAACATTTGTGATTCTAAGTACATATTTACTTTTACTTGACACTTTCAAAACTTAAGTAGCTACCCTCATATAAAAAAACGACTTAATATTTAAGCATTTTGTTGGAAAAAAATTAATTTTCGTTTATGCTTATTTTTAATAGTTTATGAAAAAATTTAAGTAAACACCCTCGTATCAATAAAAAAACACTAAAAAATTGGTAATATGAAAAAAAAAACATTTAAGCATTTTTTTGGGGAAAAGGTTAATTTTCTTTTATTCTTATTTTTAATAACTTATGAAAAAATTTGAGTATACACTCTTGTATCATTACAAAAAAACTAAATAATGGGGAATATTAAAAACAAAAGTATTCCATTTTGTCCATTTTTTTTCCTCACCAACTCATTGCAGCTCAACAAAACTTTCCTTGTTCGTAACAACTTTTTCTGCGCTACTTTTGTTGATTATTTCCTGTTTTCAGTTGTTGAGAAAAGTTGTGCTAATTTGCTTACTGCCTAGGTAATTAAAATAATGTAGGTAATTGAGATCAAATTTGCTTGAAGACATTTCATTAACAAGTTTAAGGTATGCACAGAGAGAGATAGTGTTTTAAAGCAGGTGGTTTGGGACTCAATTTAAAGAAATCAAGCAAAATATTCAAAAACATTAAGTTCTTTTGAGTCTTTAATTTTTTTTCTTCTTCCTCTACATATAACTTGTGCGCTAACTGCATAAATGATTTTATTATTATTATTTATAGGGGATATATACAATACAACCCTAACTTAATTAGCATACTGGCTACTAGGATAAACGATTTTAATCGCGTTCAGTAAAGCTGCTTAGGCATTTTTTCCTTATTTTGCTTGCTTCCACCCATAAGAAACACCAAGTGGAGCCAAGTCCTTCTGTTCTTAGTTCTTTCAACGTAAATCAGGCCCTCCATTCTCTCTTCCATCACCCTCAGCCACCACCCTGAGCACTTTTACGAATGTTACTCTTATATTCTTCTGCTTTCAATAACTCTACAAGATATAATAGTGGAAATACCTGGGACCTGCAGGGCCGGTTTGCTGACCACGACTACGCTGACTATATTTTCCACTTGATAACGCTTGGCGAAAAGAAGAGGCCTAATATCACATATACATAAGTGAAATGGTAACTCTTTATGATTATCAGATACTTCAGAAACTTACCATAAAAGCGTAACTCTACAAATGAAAGAAAAATATTAATAAAATTTAAACATTTTTGTTTAATTTTTAAGGTACTTTTTTAATAATTTAGATTTTTTTTAATTTTAGATAAGATTTGATTTATAAAGTTTTTACTTTTGGTATTCTTCAAGATTATTCCGGAAAATTGTGTGCAAAGAACATTACTTTAACTACAAGGTGCCTTCTTGTTTCTTATTTTATTACTAGTCGATATGGAGAAAATGCGCAACACCATCGAGGAAAAAAATTATTAAAAATCAACGAAAATTTTCAGCCACTTCAGAGTCGCACTTATTTGCTCAAATTATATGGGCCATAAAAAGGCGTGACCATATTTTTTTTTTACTTCTGATTACAATATTTTAAACTTAAACGAAAATTTTTCGAATTTTTATAAATTTTGTGTGAACTTGGAAACATTAGTTTATGTGCTATCTGTTGTAAACGGAACTATATTTTTATGAGATTATTGATTTTTTGTTTATTCAAGTAAAAATTAATCTATAGAAACAAATTGTCTTACAGAAAACAGAAAAGTACAAAAAGAAAAGTAAAAAAAAAAAATTAAAAGAAAAAGATAATTAAAAAACAGAAAAGAAAAAAAAGTGAATTAAAGAAAAGTAAAAAAAGGAAAGTAAAAAAAAAAGAAAAGTGGTCGAAATTGGTCAAAATTGGTCAAAATTTCGCGTTTCTAATTAGCTGGCGGCGGTTGTACACAAAAAATTTAAATGTATAAACTTCTTTTTAATCCAAATTTATAATTTTTATGTTTTTCATGCCACTTTTGATTTTATGAAATATTTCAAAGAGAGTGAAGAATCAGAACTGAATCAGAATTTTAAAGAAACAGTTTTTTTTATTATTATATTATTAAAAATCGAAAAGTGCAAACAAATTTCATAACTTCCTTCATATTCTTCTTTCAAATGAGAACCATGCCTGCATATTATAAACATTTATAATATTTATTTATATCAATTTTTCATATTCTACGCACTAAGTGAAGATTCGAAGCTCTTCAAAAAAACTTGATAAGCTTTTGAGAATTAGATACGCATATTTACTATAATTAAGCTCCAATGCTCGTTTTTTTCGTGTGCTATAAAAAAAAATTGAATTTTGTTGCATAGTGTAAAAAAAATAATTTTGGATAAATTTATTACTACAACCGCTTTAACTCTAAAACAAGTGCCATTGACTTCCGAGAACTTTCCTTTCTTGCCTTTAACCTACTTTCATACTTTTTTACTTGCTTTTTTTTCTACGCACTTATCTTCACGCTTCATTTCATTTTCATTACGACAGCCATTATCAAGTGTTATGCAACATTTATCCTCCATAAACACGTATATGTATTTAATATAATGTAATAATCTGTTTATGAGAAAAAAAAATATATATATGAACACATAATCGCTAGCCTCTTGCTGACACTGTGACCGTAGAGCTTGCAACATAGCGTGACAAGTGGTGTGAATGCCCTTTCAGAGGCGCACCGAGCATAACTACTTGTATACACAAATACATGCAAACACACACATTTGCACTTGTATATGTGTTTATGAAAATTCCCCCTACAAGGCACTCTATTGCATGCGCTGGCTGCAAAGTGTCTTCCGACAGTCGGCGCAAATGGAGTTATCTGCGATGTTGTCGTAGGGCAGCAGTAGCTACTGCATAAATACATATCAGCGATGTAGTGACCCCACACTTTTGCTCGTTTGATTGCTCTTCACGTTGGGGGCATAGCGCCGCTCCCCTTTATTGCTTACAAGTCATAGCAGCGCAATCTGTTCAACTAAGCGCAACTCAACTCAGCTCAGCGCAGATCAGCACAGCACCAAACATTGACAAGCAACTAATTATCTATGCTTGAATGAGAAACAATGCTGTAGCGAAAAGAGAAAATGACAAAAAAAGGGAGTGTTGCAGCGAAAGAAAAAAATGTCACTGCATTGGCGGGTGTTGTAGTTGCTGTTGGCGCGTATACGAAGTTCTTCTGACATGGAGTTATGGAGGTATACGAATTGACGGGTGATTAAGTGCAATCATCTAAATTATGTGCAAGCCAAGCATTGTTGTTTTTGTGTTGCTGTAACATATTTTAATTTGTAAAATTTATTGCGCCCTTTTACTATTACTTTTTTTGCAATATTTCTGCTTCTTCTCGTACTTTAGATTGCAAGCAGAGCAACTGAATGCGCGTCATGCGCACTAAATGTTACTCATACGCCCCGCTTCCGTTGGTTGTCAAACAGCAAAAGCAAAGGCGAAACAAAAACAAGAAAACAACGGAAGGAAACAAGTCGTGTAGCGTGTAAAATATAAGTTGTGCAGTGACATGGAAAAATTACTATGTACAGAAAAAAATTTAAAAACTGCAAATATGTAAAAATATGTTGCCTGTCTCCGACAGCACAAAATCATGGAAAAAAGCAGGCAAAAATGTAAATAAAAAAATATTTACATGCTTTGCGTTTTTTTTCTTCCTGTTATGCTTTTCCTCCTACGTATGCATAAAAGCGTAAAATTCAGCAACACATTTTTCATCTTTGCCACCGCGGCTCCTCGCTGTTTGCTGGTCACTGACTTGCACAGTGCCACACTGCCACGGTGAACAAAAAACGGTAGCAGGGGCAAAGCGCATGCGCACGTCAAGCAACCACTGACTGAAATTCTCTTTTGATTGTATTTTGTCGGTGTTTTTTTTTTTCGTTGTAAAAATTTTATGTTTTCCGCTTATTTGCGGCTGATAAACATGGTTTATCACACATGCGGCACGTCAAATACCAGAGTCAGCTATGATAGGCACATTCTATGCATATGATGAGAATTATGTATGTCTGCATTTATGTATATATGAACCTTGCAGTGAAAAAAGAAATAGAATTTGATGGTGGAAATCATACTGGTGCAAGAGGGACTAGTGTCATACTAGTTGTAAAAAGACCAATTAGGGGTGTATGCAAAACAAGTATTCTTCTACTATACTACACAAGTCAGAGAGAAACTAGTATTTTATATTACTAGTTGTAAAATGACCAATTGCAGATGTATGTGAAATAAGTATTCCTCTACAGTTCTAAACTAGTTCCAGCGGGCCTAGTATTGTACTAGTTGTAAAATGACCAAATGTAGATGTATGTGAAATAAACATTCCTCTACTATGCTATACTAGGCCGAGAGGAACTAGTATTGTATTGTTGTAAAATGACCAATTGCAGATGCATGTGAAATAAGTATTCCTCTTCTATACTAAACTAGTTCCATGGGGATTAGTATTGTACTAGTTGTAAAATAACCAAATGCAGATGTATGCAAAATAAGCATTCCTCTACTATACTAAACTAGTTCCAGGGGGACTAGTATTGTACTAGTTGTAAAGCGACCAATTAAAGATGTAAGCAAAGTATGTATTCCTCTACTAAGTTTGTAGTCTTTCTTGTTATTGTGTTTTTAAATAACTTATTTTTTTTGTAACTCGGTGCTTTTCGCCACAGATTTGACTAGACGTTTTTGTGTCTTTTGTGAACTAATCTTTTTTATAGTATAAAACTGATGCATAGGATGACAGACAATTGGCTGCACGCAGCACATCGACATGTTAAAAATAACAGTTGTTAGTGTTGAAAAGGATCTAAGAGGATCTTTTTTAGCCGCAAAAGCGAACTGGTATTAAAGTAGTTCCGATCAGTAGTTTTAACTGCAGGATATGTACATATGTATAAGTGTGTGTGTATATGCATGTTTATATGCTCGCATAGCATGTAAGCTATTGCCCCATCTGCCATATGTGGCTTGTGCTTTGTGGCATGTTCTGTTGCACATGGTCGGTTGCCTCATGTAGCCCTTTCTTCCTTTGTCAGCGGCTCAACATTACTTTTTATGTGTGTAGATTTTTCTCTTTTTTTTCTTGTTTGCTTGTTGTCATTATACGCTTTATGCGCTTTGTAGTTGTTATTACTTTGTGTTGGAGCATTTATGCTCGCCCCTCTTCAAAAATGCTACATATGTGTGCGTGTTTGTGTGTGTGTGGTTTGCGCTTTCGTATTTGAGCAGGCTCTAAAATGCGTTAATTTTTGACGATTTATTGCAGCGCTAATTGCAATGGAAATTTGAGTTTGAATACTTTGGTTAATTTACAATAGAAGTGAGGTATGTGTGTGGGTTATAGTAAATAAATAATGAAATTACAACGTTAAAAATAACATAAGCATTGTTTTTATTGAACATGAAATTGCCATTAAAAACTTGGAAATTTTTAGAGTTAACAAATTTATGAGCAAATACTTCGAAGAAAGTGGAATGAAGGCGGCGTTAAGAAACCAAATTATAAAAAAACTAATGAGTAAAAAATGTATAAAATTTTCAAAACATATTTTCGACATGCCTGACAGTTGTAGTTGTGCAACTCCTAGGCGCTGCTGATTATCCGAGGTGAATTTATTTACTTTGCAGTGCATAATTTGATTTTGGAGCGTTTGATTTAGTTGCCGGTATTAAATACCTAAGAAAATTATTTGCTGGGGTGCTTGATTTCTCTTTATTTCAAAAAGAAGTGCTGAGTGATTCATGTCAAGTGATCCAAGTATGGTGGAAATTGTTGAACATTTTTCTGAGCATTCATTTATTTATAGGCCAGGGCTTCACTAGAAAAGTATTTTGCGCAGGGTTTGGTACTGGTTTGCTGTACGTATACGGATATAACTCGAAAAGTGAAGGGAATCCCACCATGAAACTTTCAGCCATTACTAAGCATAGGTTGAGTTATCAAAGAAAACAAAAAACTAAATAAATCTTCAAATCTGCGGCGGTGTTTTCTCTAAAATTTACTAAAAAACAGTGCGTGTAGCGTAGTACCCATAACAGAAATGAAACTTTCAAGGCAGACGAAGAAAGAGGGAGAAGAGAAAGAATATATATATAAATAAATTCACAACATTTGCAGAGAATACAAATAGACAAAATTTATAAGAAACGGAGAAGGGTCGATCGGTGTAGGTAAATGCCGGACACACACCGTGGCAACAACGCGCACTACTCCGAGCGTTTATCACGCGCACAAACGCAGCTATTCCAGGACCGCAGCAACGGCACAAATTACCGCATGGCAATAGCAATAAATCCGACGCCGGAATGGATAGCACTTTATAGTACGCAGAAGCACTAGCCAGGAAACGGAAATAAGCGCCAAAAAGTAGGCACAAAAAAAAACGTGAAAAAAATTGGGACCAAGGAAATATAACGCCAAAAAGTAGGCACCAAAAATATATTTCCTACAAGTTTGCATCAACAAACAAGCGCCAAAAAGTAGGCAGTGTTATTTCTCACTAGAAATTAGCAACCACAAGGAAAAACTCGGGGAAAATAGCCTAAAGTGTATCTAAGATATATTTAAGGTGTAGCTGTCTCTCTCCTTTTCCTCTACGTTATATCTTTTTTCTCCCTCGCGGAACGAAAATGCCCAAAACGTTGCATGGCCTTCAAATTTTACTCTCCATTCGCGCTCGTCCATCGACGCCTAAGAAGTTTTACATGAATCCATTAGCGAAGGTCATAGAGCCAAGTGTTGTAGAAGACGCCGAAATGTCAATTCGTTGTGTTTGTCAACTTGTTGGCCTTTCCCCATCGACTACTTGCGTAAGGATCTTGGCTTACGTGCCTATAAACATAAGTATTTCTCATGCAATAATTCAAGCCAATTGACCATCGTTGCGTCGCATTTTTGCTTATTGAGATCATGGAATGAAAAAAGAGACCCAATTTGCTCCGAAATCTGTTGCTATAATCTGTTATAACTGTTATTCTTCTTTATTATAACTGGTATTATTAATATAAATATTTATATAACAATTTCTTATTTGGCCTCATATTCATTGCAATTTTCTTTTCTCTCTCTCTAGGTAAGTCAGAAAACATTCAGCGGATGCGATATACTATAGGAAAAGGCGCTTTGGGGTAAATATAAAAAGGATTTATTAAGATTTCCCGAAAATAAATAATAATAGGTCTGATTCAGTCGGTCCAGATCTGCTTCTCTTCTTCTTTATTGGCGCGATCACCACTTACGCGATTTTGGCCGAGTTTAACAAAGCGCTCCAGAGCATGACCCAGCCAACGTAGCCGCTGGAGATTTATTTGGTGCGCTATGTCTATGCAGTCGTAAAGCAATGGGCTCCATTGATCTGCTTCAGTCTCATGAAATGTGGATAGTAGAGCTTCAGTCGGGCCAGGTCGACTTCAATCTCATCAAATATAGATTGTAGAGATTACAGTCAATTAAATGGTCAGGTTGTAATAACTCATAAAGTACCCTTCTCGCTAATCCCATCCATACTATTCTATCCCATCACCCTGTCTAGTTCCCGCACTTAAGTGCCGCTCTTCGTCCAGTTTTTCAAAGATTACGCTG
This sequence comes from Anastrepha obliqua, assembly GCF_027943255.1. NCBI lineage: Eukaryota > Metazoa > Arthropoda > Insecta > Diptera > Tephritidae > Anastrepha > Anastrepha obliqua. The sequence goes on along the minus strand of NC_072896.1, from coordinate 10,110,253 downwards.
ACTTTTCCACTGTCTGATCCAATTTGGACCCATCAGTAAACCAAAGCTGAGAGCCAGGTTTGAAAGTGATAGAATTAGTTTTCCAGTCTGTGTGTTCATTAATTATAACTTGGAAGTTCCTGAAGAGTATTCATTTGGGTGATGGTATATCATCTATATCATATGAAGAATGGGACTATGTAGAAAGTCTTCTAAGATCTTTAAATGTTCTTTCATATCCTCACTTTTAAGTTCAGATATACCTTTTAATCTTAAGGCACTCGAGCGAGCTTCCCTTTCAATCAAGATTGGAAGCGGTGGTGTGTTCAGGAGGGTGGTATGTATCACACGACATAATCGATATTCAGGTTATCGATTAGCAATTTGCTATCCAACCTTCTCCGCAACCTCCATTTGGACATGTGTACTAAGGCATGTACTATACCTTTACGTTCACTGTTCTTCCCTTATACATCCCTCATCTTTGCCCCCCATTCGGCTTGCCTTGCCTGTCTAATTTGCTTGACCCAGATCTGTTAAATGTTCCAAAAAGCACTTGAAAAATAGCTCAGTGATGCACTGTCATATGCACTTGAAGCATCCAGTGATTCTAATCGCCCACATCAACTACGACAACAACAACAGCAATGATTGCTTCTCATAAATTCATACAACAATGCATTCAATTTATTGCTCTATTTACTGCCACAACTGACCATTTCGATTGTCAATTGCAGCAAATATTGCAATTTTGCGCTTTTGCGCAGTTCGAAGAAATCAATTTCGAAATCTCGCTAATACACAAATCTCATTCGATCTTCTAAATAGCTTTCAAATTGTCAATCAATCAATGTTTCTTACCAAGCGCAGCAGTGTTGTTGTTGTTGCCACGCAAAGTGTTGTCTCGCTGCCTTCCCTTCCCTATTGCTTGACTTTTGTTGTTACTCGAATTTTTTTCCATCTCAACGAGTGTATTGATTCACTGTAGCGTAAAGTAAAAAAGTATTTAATTGAAGACAGCAAATCAATTGTAAATTACGCCAATTCACGTGAAGCAAAAAAGCTAAGAGCTAAAAGCTGAAAGTTGAATGCTGCAAAAGAAAGCAGAAATCACTGCTTATCTTCATTTCTTTTCGCCATTACAGCTCAGTTCAGTTCATTTCATTTCATTTGATTTGCTCGCGTATGCGTGCGTGCGTGCGTGTGCATGTGTAAGTCTGCATGTGAATGTGAAACATTTAATGCTCGTTTGTATCGGCAGCTGCCAACTGCCAATTACCAATGACCAATTGCTCACTGTGAAATTGCATTGACATTTAAGCGTTGCAAAGCAATACTCCTCTATACGTTTGGTATGTGTGTATGTGTGTATGTGCACACAAACTGAATTTCAATTTATTTACATCCCGATATTTTGATGCCAAAGCAGCTGCTATAGTTTCCTTTCTTAGAAATTTTGAGCGAAAAGCGATTTCTTAGCGATGATTTTTTTGTAAAGTTAGTGAATATTTCTTAATGTGGCATTGACTTACTTCTCGGAGTCGGGCAGGCACATAAATTTATGTATGCTTGACTTAACAAGGGCGAAATTGCGCTAAAGAAATCTAAACAACAACTGAAAAAAAAAAATCAAAATGTTTATATATATCCCAATCTTTTATCCGAATCTTAGCAGCTTCCTTGACAGCCTATCAGTTGTGATTGCGTAGCCGTTCATTGTTCAAAAATGCCCCGCTTAGTGGCTATAGAAATCACCTTCTACTAGCCCATGTCGATTTAAGATCAAGCATTTCTACGTAGGATTCACCTAGAGAAGAGGCGAGAGAGAAGTAGGCGAATATTAGTGAGTTTGGCGTTAAAATCTACACTGGCGAGCTCAAGTTATACTACGGCATGGGTTTAGGATTATACTCTGAATCCATAACACTGTACAAAGTTAGCGTATTCCTAGCAAAATGCCATTCCTGCTAGTAAATTGGGAAGCCTGAAATGCCAGGTTCTGCCATGGAAGCTGAAGCCAAGGTAGCTATTATCAAAGACAGTCAGGCTGCCATAAAGGCGATAGGCTCAATTAACATAAATTCCAAACTTCCAAAAGAAGGAACTCATCTCTCTCAGTCAGTGCCTGAATATTACTCTACTATGGGGTTTTTTTTAATGGCTGTTCGAGAGAAAGAGTCTGCCCAAGATTTTTGGACCTTTGCACGTTGGCAACGACAAATATCACAGGCGATGGAACGATGAGCTGCATGAGCTTTATGACGACATAGACATAGCCCAACGAATAAAGATCCAGCGGCTACGTTGGCTGGGTCATGTCGTCGGAATGGATACAAACGCTCCGGCTTTGAAAGTATTCGATGCAGTACCAGCTGGTGGTAGTAGAGGAAGAGGAAGGTCTCCTCTGCGTTGGAAAGATCAGGTGGAAAAGGACTTGGCTTCACTTTGTGTGCCCGATTGGCGCTGGTTAGCACGAGAAAGAAACGACTGGCGCGCTTTGTTAAACTCGGCCAAAATCGCGTAAGCGGTTATAGCGCCAATTAAGAAGAAGAAGAAGAAGAAGAGCTAGACTTCAAATGGCCTTTGCACTTACAGCGACCGTCGTCTACTGTGTCGAGTGGTGGGTCCACTAAAACAATCACTTCTCTCCTTCTGGGGAGACACTCTTCCCAGTACAACTTTCTACATTACTTCGGGAGGGCCCAGCATAACATCTATCATAAAAACCAATTCTATTCACCCACGTCGGGGTCCACCGTATTTGTAGTCAGCTTTCATGCTATAGGCTCGTCTTCTTGTGTCTCTATCTGTGCGGCTTCGCTTTGTTGCACTGTGTCGAGTTCAATCTTTTATTTTTCGTAGTAGGTTCTCGATGTATGTCTTCACCGCGTTCCTGCTGTCCTCGCTTTGGAGCATTTTTCTGAGCATTTATTTCCGCGAGCCATCTGTTGCAACTAAAAAACGTGTGTTCAGCGTCATCGCTCAGCGCTTCGCAGTATATACACTTGGAATCGGTTACCTTGCCCATGCGGCATAGGTATCTCTGGAAGTATTCGAGGTCCGAGAGGAGCTGAGTTAAGAAATAGCTCACTTCCCCGAAGTTTCTTTGGACCCATTTGTCAATTGATGCAATAAGTTTTGCCGTCCATCTCGTCCACTCGATTCAGCGTCCCATCGGCTTTGCCACCGCAGCATGGTTTTGGCATCTCCGTTCTAAGATGCTAGTGACGACGTGTTTCTTCTTGGAGTCCCACGCATCCACTTGTTCCGGAACCATGCCCGCTGATCACGAAAATTGCTGCGCCTGAGAGAGTGCGGTAGGCTGAGGCAACTCTGAGTGCCGCTGTTCGTTGCACAGCCTCCAGTGCTTTGCGCTTGGCTGTGTAGTTTAGCAAAATTCTACATACTTCGCTGCTGTACAAGACAATTGAGTTTGTGGCCGCCATAAATAGCTTTCTTTTGCTCTGGGTTGGCCCACCGATGTTTGCCATTAATCTACTTAGCATACCCGTGACCTTTGCTGCTTTGGTAGCCGCATGCCGTATCTGGGCTCAGAAAGTAAGCCCGCAGTCAAGTTGAATACGTAAGTATTTCACTACTTTTTGGGTCACTAAGGACGTGTCGCCTATTTGCATGCTGACCTCGAGTGGCATGTGACTTCGTGTCATAAGGATTACTTCGGTCTAATGTTCGGCGAGTTACAGGTCGTGGTCCTCAAGCCATATTTGCGTCCTTATCATGACTTGGTAACGCCATCTGGTAAAAATGTCAAACCAACCAACCAAAAAACTACTTGGGTGCGCTCGATCCAAGATCATCAGACTAATCACTGGTTGCACAGAACACTAGAAGGAAGGCAAGAGGTTAAACACATCAAACAACGATATGAAGGGGGGGGGAGAAGGAAATTCCTGCCCAGTATCTTTGCAATTATCCAAGCAAGACCTCGAGCTTCTTCTTACATTCCTTATGAGGTTGCACTTCGTCCTCCTCATAGTGTTTTGTGCCGAGATTACAAGCTTTCGGCAAATCATTCCTCAACAGCACTGAAGAAATTTCAGACTTGGAATTCAGGTATATTTTTTTCTAGGCAAAATGTGGTGTTTATAGGAAAAAGCATACTTGGAAACTCGACAACCAAAACAACTCAGTATTGTAGCATTAAAATGAGGCTAGGCGCTAATTAAGTGCCTCAGAGTTCAGGAAACAGCGCCACTCAAACAGCAACACTAACATGTGTATTTGAAATTATATAATTGTTAACAAAATCAATAAAAAAACAAAAAACGAAAGCTAGATTTTTCAAAATTTTCGGGACCGACGGGTTAGATTAGGTTATATAGTAATGATTGCCCAGAGAGTGGACCCACTTGGACGAAAAAAGTTTGATTCATCCTTTGTGATACCACTACAAGAGGGGGAAAAGAGATGAAGGAAAAACCGATAGGACAAAAAGGAGAGGGGTGATGAGGGTTGAGTATTTGTGGACTATGAATGGTGACTAATTTGCGGTTGTGTAAGTCTCTTTATGCTGCTGATGAAGTTCATCAGATTTTTGACATCAAAACCTGCTATATCAACAGGAGCAGAAAAGAAGTGAGAACCAAGATGCGTGAATCTTAGTCCCGCTAGAGAGCTGGGTTTAGGCTGAGAAGCAGGTGCTGAGATGATTCCACCTCATTCTCCATACAGCTGACGCAAAAAGGACTCGAAGACATTCCGAGTCTCACGGCATGTATACCCCGCGGATAGTGCCCCGTGAGGGTGCCCACGAAATTTGAGAGATGAGTTTTTGTCATCCTCAGAATGTCCCTCGAACGCCTCCTATCCAAATGTGGCCAGAAGAACTGCGCGACCTTACACGTTCGTGTACTTGCCCAGCGTTCGCTGAGTTGGTGCAAAGTCCATCCTTCCAGGAGTAGAGCGCAGGTTGTCAAGGGGATCCCGATACTCTCCTTTCGCGGACACACTACCTCACAGGTCACTTGTCTGGCAAGCTCGTCGGCTTCGCAGTTTCCAGCAATGTTACTATGACCAGGTACCCAAATTATATTTATATCGAAGAATTCTGATGCAACCGAGAGAGAGACCAGGCATTCCCTGACCAATTTCGAATGCTCCATAATAGAGCCTAGGGCCCTAATGGCCGCTTGACTATCGAAGTAAATAGGACCGACGGGACTTTTCGGGGTTTCATTAAGCGTAAGTGGTTTTCGACATAGTCTGACTTGATGGCACATTTTTGTAGTTCTCAAAACGTATCACTGTATTTTCGGGATTTCAACAGTAGATTTCGGGACTATAGAAGTTATTATATTCTTAAAACTTTTTGAAAATATCAATTACACATTACTGGCGTTCTCTGAAGTTCATCACAAAACTGTGTGTGTACGTAGTTATCTATCACTTCTAAGGCGAAGTTATTACGGAAGGGAAAGCATTTTCTTATTTCTTAGCATCGAATGGGTGCAACTAAAAAAAAATGATCGGACATTCTCAACCCACCCAATACCCAACCCAACCCAACCCAACCCACCTATCCAAGCAAAGTTAATATTCGACCTATCACAGAAATTCTAATGAGTTCTTTGGCTGCTCGGTCCGGAGCCCTATACAAATATTTCCACGACAGCTAAAAATCGCAAGATCTTGATAGACTTAAATACATCTATTTCCACGAAAATGCGCCCTACATTTCTTGCCGCGCAATACTTTCCATACAAATTTGCCCAACAATACTAAAGACCACTGACGGTGAACGAATTTTCAGCAATACTTTCGAAACAGTGGATACCAAGCTGTGTAATATATTCCACTTTTAATTGCTAATAAGTCATGAAAAGCAAGAAAGGAAAATTTTCATCACACTCAATACTATCAGCATTGCCTTTTTGCACTTTTTTTGAATGTTCTCGTGATTATAAATATCCATTCAACACATTGTCTGCCACTTGCCACCCAACAAGAAGACTGACCACAAAACCTACTTTTTGCCCAACACGCCTGTTGCATTCTGTTGCGAAAATAAATACGACCTTAGCTGCCCTAAGTGTGTGCATGCGTAGATGTGTGTGTGTGAGTGTGTAAATAAACTGATAGAGTATGCAACAACATGGACCGCCCAGTAGTGAAAAAAGTAGGAAGTTTTCATAGCCTTTTGTTGAGAAATGTCACAGTTGTTTTATGTAGGAAATACTTCGAATTTTCTTGCATTTATTTAAAATTGGTTTTTGGTAAGCCATTTGTATGCGATTTGAAAGACCTATTGTGCCCCTTTCATGGGTTCAGAATATTTCTTTGCGCCCAACTATTGATAAATTTTAGTATTTGCGCTATTTTGTTAAGTTTTATTTCCTTCTTTGCTAAAATATGTTTACCTTGGGTTTTGTGACGCTTCTGTATCAGTGCTGGTCCCGGTGCTAGCACATGTTTCATGGTTTAATCCTACTCCTTACATATCCAGCAAGCTTCAGATTAGAAAGATGATGATTCACTTTACAATTTTTGTGATGATTCCAAAATTATTATTATGTAATTCCATACAATCTTTAAATCGGTTTAGGTTAAAGCTGCCTATCATTGATTTTGATTTTAATTGCAATAAACTTGGTAGATTGTCCCAGTATGATCTTCTTTGCCTTTCCTCTACTTACGCGTTAGTTTAGAGCGCAACAAAATTTCAAAGAGATACGAAAATATTATTTTGCCTTCATTCCACATGTTGTATTCTCAACAATCGCGATCTTAACTTAACTTCGACCTTGAAAGGTGGACAATCGAATTTGCTTCTAAAAGTTGGTTAAAAGTCAAACAACAAAAAAAATAATAATAGTATTAAAATACTCCAAAACTTTCCTTTTAAAAACGCCTTCTGCTGTGCAAGTAATAGGAAATTAAAAAAATTGTATGTAGTAGTCAACTTTTTGCTATAAATTCCAGAGAACACCAGACACCATATACGATCTTCATTCCTTTCTTTTGTATAAAACGAATTTTGCCGCCTTCGTACGAGTTTCAAATATCTTAAGTTAGAAATATTTACAAAAAAAAAAGTATATGACCATCTTCAGAGTCCTCAAATATCTTGCTGAAATATCGAAAATCCCGAGTGTGTAGAAGTTTTACTTTTTTCAAAAACTATTTTAAGTTCCATGAAAATTGTATTAAATCCCGGCTATTCCGAAAACTTCCGAGATTTTATTTTTGAAAATATCATAAGTGATTGAGTAGAAAGTTGAGAAATTTTAAATCGACAAAGGCTAATAGTTCAAATCGCGAAATACCCGCCAATCTAGCTAGTGATTGGGTACAAAAATGTTAAATTTTAAATAGGCAAGGGCTAATATTTTCAATTCTGAAAAATCCGATCAATCCCGAAAACTGCCGGAAATGAAATATTTGTTTTTTCCGAAAATTGCTAGTGATTGGGTACAAAAATGTAAAATTTTAAATAGCCAAGGGTTAATATTTTCAATCCCGAAAAATCCGATTAATCCCGAAAACTGCCGGAAATGAAATATTTGTTCTTCGCGAAAATTCCTAGTGATTGAGCAGAAAATTGTAACATTTTAAACCAGCAAAGGCTAATAGGCTAATAAAACGCGAAATATTCCGTCAATCCCGAAAACTGCCGGCAATAAAATATTTGTTTTTGTAAATATCGTCAGTGATTGTTTATCCAATTTTAAAATTGTAAATCGACAAAGGTTGATAATTCGTCAAAGGTGGCAAACATGACTGTGAAGCACCAGCCGTTAATCAATAAAATTTGGCGCTTGAAAAGCTGCATCATCAACAAAAAGGAGTTTTAAAGGTGGTTGTTGTTGCTGCAGCAGCTTATGGTAGGTCCAGGATCGATGCTCAGCTGCTAGAGGATCCAGAACGTAATTGTGCCAAAGGTACGCGGGTCTCTCAGGGTAGCTGAAGCTCTTCATCTGCTGTGGGTGAAGGTTGGACTCCGACTTAATGTTGGCATATAACCTCTCTTTAACTGTTCAGCTTTCCGATTAAGATTTTTTTTGATATATTTATATTTGTTTGAGATAAGCAAATATATTTTCACGTGTGTCTTATTTATTCTTCTCAAAACCTTTCTGTAGTGAAAATGAGTCTGCTTCAGAACTTTCTTTTTGTTTTAAAATAAATCATAAAATAAATTCAATAAATTTGGTCTACAGCCGAAGGCCCTGGTAATCAGTGCTCCTTATTTCCTGTAAAAATAACTGAATTGTTTTCCTCGTTTTATAAACAAATAAATAAATCACTTACACTTCATAAATCTGACCTAACCTAAACTATTTCGTTTTCTTTCGAATGCAAAGTGCTTAAGGTGCAAACGAATTCCCACTGGGTTTCCACGTGCGTAATAATAATAAGCTCAGTCCCGCAACTTTTTCTTTCACATCAAAAAATGAAAGTGCCTATGATGCGCAACCGACGCCCTTCGAAAGGAAAGTTGAGTAAAATCAGAGAGAACAACAATAAATCTGTGTAAATTTCACAAAAATCAAAAGAAAAGGCAATATTTTGGCACTGTTTATTTCATTTGTGGCCATTAATTGCATTATGTATTTATTACTGTTTGAAAAACAATAAAAAAAATTAATTTTGCAACTTATTTGTGTGTCTTCGGCAATAATTTACTGAGAAAGGCAAAAAAACGAATTTAAATTAAAATTTTGCGCAAGAAAAGCCAATTCGTTGCATTTATGCAGTCATTGCGTGCGTGTGTGTGCGTTTTAGTTTTTGCACTTTTAAATAACTTTGTTTTTTTGTTTTTTGTTTTTTTGGTTTTTAATTGTTTTTCTTTTCTTGGTTTTAAAATCTTTTTTAAATTCTTTTGTTCATCTATTTATTTGATTTGTTTTTTTTGTTAGTTCGCTTGATTGCGTGAAACACAAAAATATTTGCGGAATTGGAGCACGAAAATGTAAAACGCATTCGTTTGCTTGCACTTATTTTTGCAATTAATTGCTTGCAAAGCCCACACACAAACTGTGAACAGACAAATACAGCGCAAAAACAAGCAAATGCCCAGGCTCGGTTTTTCTTTACTGCCTGGCAATTGAAAATTGGCAATTAGTCGTCACGTTGTAAAAAAAGATTTTTTTATAATCTAAAAAGGAAAGGTGTAAAAACCGCAAATACATCCATATTTATGTAGTTGAAAAATTTTACGCTTAGTAGCTCGCTTTCTGCTTGTTAACGCGTGGAAAATTAATATTTCCACTCATTGTGCAATGCAAGAAACGGTGAAGAGGCAATAATGTTGCGTTTGTTTTTAAAAGCTTTTTGAATTTTTTCTTTCTTCCTTTTATTTATTAAATTAAATTTTTTTTTTTTGTGCATGACTATTCCTACATTTGCCACAATCGATTTGCACAACCACCTTGCACAAATTTTTTTCGCACATTTGCTAATTTTCACTTCAGTCTCCTGCGTTTCTCTTCGTATGCAGACGAAATGTTTGCCTGTATGTGGCTTATCACCCTAACCACTTTCATAGTTTTACATTTTTATGGTTGGCTTTCTTTTGGAATACAATAAAAAACACATTTTTTCTGAGTTGATAACACAAGCGACTATTCTTAGGCATAAATTCTTAATATGCAATAAAAGAAATATCAGGTCAGTCCACAAGTTCGTGCGTTTTTTAAAGGTGGTTTTAAAATTAATAAAACAGATGTTTAAAGTATTTATTACTTAATAGTATATTTTCTTTCATTATTTACAATGTCTTCCCAACGTTTAGGTAAATTTTTAATTCCCTGCTCAAAAAATTGTTTGTCCTTGGAGCCAAAAGACGCTTCGATATCCCTTTTTATAGCTTCTTTTGAGGAGTAGTTCTTGTTACTCACGTCCACGGAAAAGGTGATAATCTCAAAGTGCAATATCCGGAGAGTATGATGGATGCGGCATTAGCTCCCATCCGAGCTCGTTCAGCTTGCCTAATGTTTGCCCTGCGGTATGAGGTCTTGCGTTGTTGTGGTGAAACAAACTTTTGCGTCTATTCACTAAATACGGTCAATTTTTGTTAAGTGCCTCATTCAGGCTTGATAGCTGATGGGAATAATAGTCAACAGTTATCGTCTGGTTTAGTTCCAGAAGTTCATAATAAACAATACCGGGCATATCCCACCAAATAGGCAGGAGAATCTTCTTAAGGGGAAGGTCATCTCTAGGGGTCGGTTCTGGTGTTTCATCTTTCTCTAACCATTGGTGTTTGCGAACAGGATTATTGTAAAGGACCCATTTTTCATCACCAGTACGATACGGTTAAAAAAACTTTAATTTTCAAGCCGTTGCAGCAGCTGAGAACACACATTCACTCTCTGCTGAAGGTTGGCGACGGAAAGTCTATGCGGAACCCTTTTTCCCAGCTTTGAAACCTTTCCCAACTGAACCACGTGCCTGTGAACGGTTCCATGTGATGAATTTAACCTCTGAGCTATCATATCGACTGTGAAATTCGCTCAGCTTCCACGAGTTCGAGCAAGGCGTCGGAGTTAAAGGTTTCAGGACGACCAGCGCGCGGGACATCCTCCACGTCGCAGTTACCACTTCGGAATTTTGAAAACCACTTTTGCGCAGTGCTCACACTTACGGTATACTCTCCGTGAACAGTGTTTATATCTGCAGCAGCAGTTGTTGCATTTTTACCACTTTTATAAAAAAAATACAAAATATGCCTCTTATACGCGTTCGAAGACTCCATTTTATTTTTTAACAACACGTGCTTCTATCCACGATTAGAATCACTTGTTGAATCCACAATATATCAAAGAAAATATAAATAGTTCCGTTATATTGCGCGAATAATTTTTTGTATGCAAAAATCGTACAAAAGTGAAATTATGAGTAAAATACGCACGAACTGTCAATAAGACCGGATATTAAGGATTATTTTCTTTCCTGCTTGTAAATGCAAAAAAAAGTAATTATTTATTTTTATTATTATATTTTTCTAACATCATCATCACTGAAATGTAACCTTTTTACTAATGAGTAGCCCAGGAGGCAATCGTTTTTTTCGCCGCCCGCTTTATCGACTGTTACCTTTATTTGGCAGGTTTGTTACTTGATTTGATTGATTTATTTTTCTAGAAAAATTCTGCTTAATTTATATGTTGGGGAGCCAAAAAAGAAGAGATCACATGCTTGAATAGCAGAAAACAAGTTTGCGCACATTTAACTGGTAGTGTCATTTTTTCGTTAGGTTAGGGTAATTGTCAGCAAGGAAGATAATAGAAAACTGTATAGAAAAAAATAAATGGTTTTCAAAGAAGCAAAGTGTAGGATAATCTTTATGAATATAAAAAATCGTCGAAAGGTTTGAGCCGCTTCCAGCCAGTGGTGGTAAATTATTTTTTGAAAAATCCCTACACAGCCCAAAAAAATTCCCTACTTTTCTCTACGCTTACAAAAAATTTTCCCTATACAATTCCCAACATTTTTTCTCCTGTGTTTAGGCTATAATGAGGCACTTGCAACGTCAAAATTGAATTATTTGCTTAAGTTTTGGACTTGGTGCTATTTGGACACTTTATAATAAAATCAAATGTTATTTCAAATATATATTAGTAGACATATTTATTATATTAGAAACACAAATAAAAAGAAAAATTCAGCAAAAATACTAAAAATGACACTTTTTCATTACATTCAGTTCTGTTTAAAGCAAGGCAGAGTTTTTATTTTTTCAAAATCCGGCACGGTTTCTTTTAAGAGTGAGATTAAATGGTTCACCACTTGCAGCGCGACATTATGCTCAGCAAAGAACATGCTAAGTCCTAATTCGAAATTTCTGGAACCATTTGGTTTACTCGATTTTTTCTTCCAACCAGCCACTAAAATTGTCATCGTCAAGCCATTTGTTATTGAACTTTTGTTTCCGATACTTGCATTGTTTTTTCTGGTGTTCCTCCGAAAAGTGGGTCGAAGAGGGGGAACTCATATATAAGTATATATGCATTTTAAACATAAAAAAAGCTAAAACTAAATTATTTGCATACTTACTTCAAAAGTGAAAAGCACTAGAAAACAAACAATTTTCGCGCGAAAAAAAATCGCGTTAGCGTTAACGAAGAAAAAAAATGTTGCCGCATTAACGCTTTTAAAAGAATTCTGCCATAAAGAAAAAAGTCTGGTATGAAACCTTACTGCGGATTTTTATTTTAAATGAACTTTTCTAATTTTTCCCGCTATTTCAAATTTTTTTCTGTCCTTCTTGAAAATTCCTTACATTTGCAGAATTTAACAAAATCTGTCCTTCTTTTCCCTACACCCACATTTTTCGACAAAAATCCCTACATGCAGCATGCACTTTATTATACTAAAATTGAATGCGCTATAAAACTGCAAGCCCATTTTTTTTTTAAATATGATGAAAAAGCTTGTAATTTTGAAAATTTTTATAAATTTTCTAAAAAAGTTTGAAGCTTTGAATTATGTTATATTTGTTGAAAAATGAGCTATATTTGTATTAAAAACTAATAAAAATAAAAAAAATGGAATAAAAGTAGGCAAACCTGTACAAAATATTGCTTTTTTTGCGGTCTGTATTAACGGAACAACATCGAGCCGCACGCCTCAAATAGGAAGAAGAGCTCGCCCAAACACTTAACAAAAGTGCACGCGCAAATTATTTATTTATTTTTCTATTATAGGTAAAATAATTTGTTGCTCAGCATACAAATTATTCACCGAAAAATATAAATGTTTATTTTTATTTAATTTTTATTTGCCATAACCCTAAGAATTGAGGATTAGGCAGAAAAAGAATGTATCCGGATAATACCTACTCTCTGTGATTTTCGACGCCTTACAACATTTTTTTTTGCCATACAACGAATGTTCAGCATTTTTTTGTATAGAGTAAAAAATCGTTGAAAATTTTGAGTCACTTCCAACTTGCACTTTATTTTTATAAAATTGAATGAGCTATAAAACTGGATACTCAATTTTTTTAAATTCTGATGAAAAAGTTTGTAATTTTAATGAAAATTTAAAAAAATTGTTAAAATTTCGTATACAATTTGAACCCCTGATTTGTATGATATTTGATTTAAAATAAACTTTTTTGTATAAAACATTTGGCATAAAAAAATTGTATAATATAAAAAAGCAAAAGAAAAGTAGTCAAAACTGGAAAAAAATTGTTTCTTCGCGGTATGCTGAAAAAATTTACAGCTCAACATAAAAATTATTTACCGAAACGTATAAATGTTTATCTTTACCTCTTTATTTTTTTTATTATTTTTTTATGTGCCACAACTCTTCCAAGTTCACATTCAAGCGCATGCTTGTGCATCATTTGAATGAAAGACCTGTCAAAACACGAAAAAAACTTAACACATTTTAGCACCAATTCGCTGATGCTTCAACATAATATTTAGTGGCAAAAGATTGCAAAGCAACAACAATTTGACGATTAAATAAAAATATTTTTCAGCCATAACAGATGTAATTCTAACTAGTTGGGGAGACGTGCCACAAGCGCTGCTTGACTGACGAAAAATGCCATCATTTTCGTTTGCACTAAAACTTGTGCAAACAACAGCTATAAAAACGCAAAAACAGATATTAATTAACTGTGGCATTACAACTGAGTTTTCATTACCCAAAAACGACCTAGAATATTGACCTAATAATTTGTTGCATCGCGCTATAGTGGCAAGAAGGCATGCGAGCAAGCAAATATGCCCAAGTGCAACTGCAAAAGCTGTGATGCCACAGCCGAGACAAGTGAGCGTGCCACGAGCATGTGTTGCAAGCGCACAAAAAAAAAAAAAACAGAAAACAGAAGCAAAGCTAATACATCAGCAAAATTAAAAGGCAAAATGGCAATAAATACATATTTAAGAATGCTTGAGGCATGCAACAAATAGTAGCTGAGCAGCATTGCATTAGAGCATATTTGATGAAGTAAAGAAGCGGAAAGAGCAGAACAGCAAATGTACGTATGTTTACGAATGACTCGTACATATATACATATGTGTGTGTTTGTGCATATTTGTATGGCTACTAGCAGCGCAATGGAGTTGTTGCACATATTCTAAACAATTTCCAATATGCTCACAAAAAGCTAGAGGTAGAAAAAATTGTTAGTCTAGCATGCGGGCATGAGCTTCTATGTGACCTGCAGGAAAATCTAGCAACGCCGAACTGATGCACTTCTGATGGCTAGTTTGTGTTCCTATTCTTTTCGATTTGAGCAACATTTCAATTTTAAATACCTTACTAGGGAGTGTCAAATGCCTCGCGTTCTATCCCATTTTCGATAGTTCAGAACGAGTACCAAATTGCACAGATGAAGACTATTACCTTCTGCAAACCATTTTCGTTGGCTCAGAACCATCTTATTAAATCTGATGAATTATGTCTACTACCTCACGCTTTCATCGCTGCTAAAAGTGCAATCAAGTTAAAGGTGGTGGGCCTCTGGAGGCGATCTTAAAGGAACTGTATTTCGTACAGAACTCTCTATCCGCAAACTAGAGTTTGATCGACTTGCCCGGGCAATTTACCAGGTAGACAAGTTTGGAACGAGGGGAAAATTTGTACCGTGGCTTTTACCTCTCTCTTCACAGACAGCTTCAAAATGGAATCGGGAGTCGGAGCAAGATTTTCTCTACATGAGCCAATGTATCTATTTCCTTAAAACTGGCGAATACTGCTACTATTTTTCAGGCAGAAGTCTTTGCGGTCCTGCAGGTATGCAGAAGGCTTAGGGAGTGCGGGCGCAAGGGAGATATCAATAATTGTTTCCAATATTCAAGCTGCGATCAAGGCTCTGACGACGCCATGGTGCAGACCCAAACTAGTCAACTTTTGTAAGGAGGAGGCCTAATCTCGTGGGTGTGCAGGTAACATTTATCTAATCTGGGCTCCTGGACTGAGGAGCATTGAGGGAAATGAAATTTGCGATGAAATTGCTGATAATGAGGAACGCGACTGAATTGGTATCAGACGTCTCTCTCCTGTCATAGACATCTCCCTGACTATTGTTAAGGGGAATTGCTCAACTTATTTCTTAGGAAAGCGCAGATCAGATAGAGCCCAATTTTTTCGTGTGCTATTACTTTGGCCCCAGTACAATAGACACAGGGCTCAGATAGTCCTAGGGACTCCACGCTTTTTGATTTCCAAACTTGTAACTGTGCTTACTGGTGATTGGACGATCGGTACTCACGCAGAAAAGCTAGGCTCACCATTTAATCCTCATTGCAGAAGCTGTGCCGACCTTTCAGAGAAGAAGACTTGTGGGCATTTTCTGTGTAAATCTCCAGGTTTGGCAGCCAGACAATTAAGGTAAATGAGTGCTCCTTTCTTCGACAGCCTGAGGCAGTGCTCCAACCTAAATTCCGTCAACCTTCTCGGTTACATCAACAGCTCTGCTTGGCTGTAGATATCTGCCTGTTGGAGGTTTTTCGGAAGGAAGACAGAGCAGGGCAGCCCGTTTGAGTACTAACAAAAGATTCAGCGAGCTGAGAATCCTTATTGTACAAGCCGAATATATAAGCAAGCTTATACCTTACCTATTTCAAGCGATGTATGTAAGACCGCCTCGTTCTCTTCTCATCGGACGCAGAAGATTGGTGAGGAAAATTGGCATATAAACTCCTTCTCCGTTTGTAGAGCGAACTGCGTTGGAATTTAAAAGTACAACTCAGCCATATCCTCTTTCACGCTAACAATTATAATTACCACAGGCTTTTTTTTCGACTTCTGCCGTCTAGCACAGATGACTTGCCCCATTATGGACCCTAAATATCTTTGAATAAGATATACATTTTGTTAGCGAGTGTGATGTTTATTTATATTAGAGATACCTGTCATATTATATTTGAATATCGAAGTAATTCGCAATTGTCAAAATCGGACCAGTTCCGGACCAGACATTTTTTAACCAGTTCAAATTTTCCCTGCAGGCTGCACAGCGGTCAGTGTGTCTAACAGGCACACATCCATCGATAATATATAACATACATAAATATTTATGCAAATGCAATGCGGTATTCACTGTGCAAAAACAAAAAAACCTGGCAAAAGTATATAAATAGCAAATGAATTGCAAATAGCTGCTGCAGCATCAGCACGTCGCACAGTCGTACATATGTTTGTGTGCATACATCAGCCATTGTTGTTATCTACAACAACGCACATATTAGCCAACTGACCCAGTGACCAAGTTATGGCAGCTGCCAACAAATTCTCGCCGCAGTTGAATAAACGGAAAAAGTTTATAAAATATTTTTACTTATTCTGCTTCTTATTCCTTTATTTGTAACTCTATTTTTTGTTTGTTTGCTTCTGCCTGTTGCTGTTAGACAATGTCTGGGATGGTGGTGTTGCACGTTCCATTGGCGCTTGCTGCATATATGAAATATTTTCTGGTTTCTTCTTTTTTTTTGTCTGCATCTGTATGCATTTCTTAGTTTCTTTAGATGTTGTTTGTTGTTTTTGTGCTAAAGTTTTCTAACGCCAATATGCTGCTATTCCTGCTGTGGCACTGAAACGGGTCAATAAACACATAGAGGACGTGGCAACGTAGGCGAGCATTTTTTGTATACGCGTACTTGCATCTAAATGTTGTGCGGTAAAGAGGGGGTAAAGGGGTAAGAAGTGGAGAAATGTAGATGTCAAAATATATGTATGTGTATATATTAAAAGTTGTTTGCACTCATCCTGAATCTGTGTCTACTAAAGGAGCCTTTTTTGCTAGGCCAGAGTAAGCCAGTCAATTCAAATTTCTGTTCAGTTTGGCTGTACAAACTTTCCACTCCATCGGCACGAAACTCTAGCGCTGGGATCCTCTTAAGTCCTCTTACAGTTCAATAAACAAATATGCAGCTAACCCAAACTTGACTTTTTGTCGTCCATTTACACTTATGTATATACATACATATGTATGTATGTGTTGAAATCGATACCATCGTTTAATTAATACAACCACATCGCGTCAAGGTTAATCAAAACTAAAACGCTTACTCATTACATAAATCAATGAAATTCCCACTTAATGATCCGCTTAAAGAATACAAAAAACCAAAAAACAAAAACACAAATAAAAAATAGTTAATAAAAAAAGCATAATCATATTGATGGATTAATTAAATTTGTATTGAAAAGCGAATCGGACGAGGCCCCGAGCAAGCGTCTAGCGCAACATCAACTTTTAATTCCATCAATACTTCAACTGCTTATTTAAACGCCATTAAATCAATGCAACAACAATTACTGTAATCATCATTTAATGCTGTGCAACAAAGAAATCACACACGCACGCGGCCACACAAATACATAAGCATTCAAACACACACACACAGAGAAAAGACAATGGTACCGAGTACTGTGCTTCAATGAACCAATCAGATAAGTAATCGGCTGAGGAGGAATGAAAAAATATTGAAAATAAATTGAGAAGAAAACGAAAAATAGTCATCATTCAATCAATAATGAATAATAGATAGCTGGCTAGTCTGTAATCAGTGTTTGCTAGACAATTAAGTCACTTTTTACAACCGAAGAAAAACGAAAAAATATTTTCTTCAGGAAAATGGCGAAAAGATTAGCTGTGTTGCATTGCAGCAAGCATAATTATATTGCATCATGCATCATGTGGCAGCTTGCTATTGTTACTTTTGCTGTTTATATGAAGAAATTTATTGGGCCGTCGACATTTAAGTAAGATGGGAGTCTAATTTCAAAACGAGTAAAAAATAAATAAAAAAATATTTGTTTTAGTAGTTAAAAGTGATTTTATTATTAAATTCTTTGAAAGAAATCTGACAGTTTTTTTGTTTTAATTCAACTCAAAATTATTTTTTAAATTAAAAATAAAATAAAAATTATAAAAATTAAAAACTTTACATTTTTTATGTAAATAATATAAATTTTTTTAATACAACATTTTCAGAATTCGAAAAACAGTAAATTTATAAAGTTTTAATAAAAAATGAATACAAAAAATAATTTTCAAATAATAGTTTCTGTTTTGATGAAGTAATTACAAACATTCAAAATATAGAAATAATTTAAAAAAATTAGGAGCCAACTTCCTTGGCCCGTAGCTCGTTCTGCCACTCCCTTCTGCAGCGATCACAGCCACGGTTAGTAAACGGGTTACTCTAATCCACAAGTGAGCTTGGCAAGCTGATAGAGGCTGCAGATGGACAAAACTGATGTTACATGTTCGACTGTTGCAGTTCCTCTTGTCACTAAGCAGAGGGCACTGTAGGCGGCTGGTTGGACTGATGACGGGCCACTTTCTATTGGCAAATCAAATGGAAAGGTTGGGCATCTCAGACAGTGTACTCTGCCCAGCTTGTGAAGAGGAGGATGAGACGGCGGACCACTTCCTGTGCATCTGCTCCGCCTTCGCTCGAATCAGGTTTGAGGTCTTTGGCACTAATGTGTTAAGAAGCGACCACCACGGCTCCTTGGCATCACAAAAAAGTAATTAGGAGATAAAGATTTTTTTTAATTAAAAATAAAAAAATTGGTTCCAACATTTTCTTAAGAAAACATTTTTTTTTATCTCAAAAACTTTGCGTTTTGACAATTTTTGGAATTAAATCAGAGCTTTTGAAATACCGAAAGAAATAAAAGGTTTTCCAATAAGAGGTGTTATTCCTGTAAAAGATCAATGGTTTCGTTGCTTGTGTGGCACGTAGCGCCGTCTTGTAGAAAATAAACGGACAATTCCGGCCATAAAAAGTCGTTAATCAGCTCTCGATAGCGCAATCCATTCACCGTAACTGTTGCTCCAGCTTCATTTGCGAAAAAGTGTGGTCCAATGACTCCGCCGGACCATAAACCGCACCAAACAGTTACACTTTGAGGATAGAAAGGCTTTTCAACAATAACTCTTGGATTCTCTGAGCCCCAGATACGACAATTTTGCTTGTTGACGAAGCCACCGAGGTCGAAATGAGCCTCATCACTCAAGATAATTTTTCGATGGAATTCTGGATCATTTTCATGCACTTCAACAACCCAATCAGCAAAGACACGACGTTGTTGATGATCGGCCGGCTTGAGTTCTTGTGTTAACTGGACTTTATGAGCCTTAAGACCCAAACTTTTATGCAAAATACGGCGTAATGATGTTTGTGTTACGTTGAATGCCAAATTCCAAAGACAAACCTGGGTTTTCTTCAACACTTTCGGCTACAACAGCAATATTTTCGGCGTGCATGTGTTTTATTCTTCACATCACTAACTTGTCCCAACAGCTCGCATTTTTTCTCCAATTTCTGTATTGCGGTCCGACAAGGTGGTTCACGATGACTCAAAAATGTTCAAGTTTTACGAGCCGTCTTTGCCAAATTTTCACCATTTTTATAGTGAATTTTAATAATTTCAATGCGTTGTTTAAGCGTTTATCATTCCATTTTTATTAATGGTGTGGTTTCTACTTGTCAAATATTAAAAAATGACAGCTTCAAAAGTGACATCTACCGAAATAGCGGGCTATTCACAATAACACCTGTTATTGGAAACCCCTTTATTTTCAATTTTGATAAATTTGAATAAAAAAATGAGTTATTTAAAAAATAGGTTATTTAAGATATGTAAGATTATTTAATATAAACCAGTTGAAAATTCAAAAAATACATTTTAAAAACGAAAAAAATTTATTTAATTTTTTGCTCTTTTTTTCGATTTTGGGTTTTGAATATTCTTATAAATGATTTAAAACTACAAAAAGACAAACTACAATTGTAAGCAACAGAGTTTTCAATCAAAAAGAGTTGACAGTTTTAAAAGTTTGAATTAAAATTGATATAAAAAATAAGTTTCATATAAATAAAAACAAAAATAATAAATAAATAAATAACAATGTTTTCTGTTTTGCGTAATTGATTACAAACTTTCAAAATATAAAGAGTGAACACTTTTTAATAAAAAAAAAAATTGCGCTATAAAAATTTTTGTACCAAAGCCAGTCGAAAGCTAAATCAATCCAAACATTTCAAAATTTCTTTAAAAAATATAAAAAAAATGGAAAAAAATTTAGTGTTTCGACAACTTTCGGACCAAATTTTGAATAAATATAAAAGAATAATTTCACATAAATAAATTCTTCCAATATTTTTCGTTTTGATAAATTGAATACAAACTTTCGAAATATATAAAGAAAACTAAACAATTTTAATAAAATTTTAGTAATTGAGAGAAAATAGATTTTTCAATAAAAACAAGTTGATAACTTAGACAAAAAAATTTAAAAATTTTCAAAATATGCAACATTTTTAAGAAGCACCAGTCCCTGGCAAAAAATTTAAAATTCATGCAATACAAAAATTAAAGTTAAGCCATAAAAGGCTGAAAAGAGAAACTGTATATTTACAAAAAATAAAAATATATTGAAAAATATACAAAATCATAAAAATTCATTCTGCCTCACATTTTTCGCATAAAATAAAGCGATGCTTGTATCAAATTTACGCAACAGTTTGAGTTTTCACGGTTCTTGGATCTAATTTTGATCTCTTGAAAGACAAAAAAAAGTTTAAAAGTAAAAAATAACAAAATTATAAAAAAAAATTAATAATCAAAAGAAATAAGAACAAATGAGAATAGCCTGAAATAAAAAAAAAAAAATAAATTAAAAGAAATTTTAAAACTTGCGATAACAATTAATACCAAGTTTGAAACAAAATTTTTTTAAAAATGAAAGAAAGGGACCAAAAATTTGCGAGAAAAATAAAAAGTTTGGAAGAGAGCAAAGAGCGAGAAAAAAGTGTGGATAGGCAATGAAGGCGAAGTGTCTCGCTGCAACTGTTCAGGGACTTTGTTGGACTGGCAGTCCTTAGCCGGACACTAAACCTTCTTATGCGTCTTCTAAGCGAAGATGTTATACGCCTTTCTATAAAATTTGTTTTTATTTAGAAAAAAATGATATTTGCTAACATCAATTAAGTTAAGCTACTGAAAAGGTTATTAAGTAGGCTATCGAAACATTTGTATGTCCAGTAAAAATAGAAAATTGAGCACTGAACGGAATATTCCAATAAAGTAAAGAGAGGGTAAAGTAGGGCCCGATAAGAGGCATGCTAAATATAGTTTTATTTTTCTAATCAATTTATAATAGCAAAGCATTCCCAGTGGGCTAGAAAGATGCCACAAAAACTCATTCACTGTGTACACATACACACACTCACACCTAAATATTCAAAGCGAAGTTGCAAAACACTAGAAACCTGCATTTAAATTTCACCCAATTTCCTTTCGACTTAATTGATTGAGTGCCCCCTTGCACACAAAACAACAATTGTGCAATTGTCCAATAACAACAACCATTTCTCGTTGTTAGTGCCAATTCCCGCTACTCCTGTTGCAGCACAGCAGTGGTCCAGAGTGTGAGAAAAACTCGAATAATTTAATAAAACAACAAAAACAGAGCACAAAAAAAATGAATAAACTAATAAAAGATTGAAAATAAAAATAAAAATAGCGCTCTAATGAGAAGTGAAAAAAAAGCAAAGAAAAAAATTAAACCTGCGAAACAAACTCTAATAAGTGGTAGCCACATAGGCGTGCAGCAAGTGGTCGTGCTGTAGCAGTCAGTAGCAAGCACGCAGGCAGGCAAAAAAAAACAGCAACAACACGAATAGCAGCAATAACAATAACAACAACAACAACGGTGGCTTGCAGCAACAATTGTTGTTACAAAAGTGCAATCAACTCGACGATCGCCTCTACTAAACTTTGACTGCAGCTGCTCAACACCCCAGCTCAGCTGCTCGACTGCTTCTACTCCTGATTGCCGACGCCGCCGCCTGCGTCAATTTTGCAAGTTGACCATTGACCACTTGACTATCAGCGCACAGCTTTTCACACACACACAGCAGCGCACTTGCATTTGAATAAGTACAGTGAGGTGTGTTGGCTTCCATTCTCGCAAATAGATACATACATACACACACACACTCACATTCATGCGCATGCATGTTTATCAGTGGCATCGGCCAAAGCAACCCCATGGCCAACACAGCCCGCTCTGCAACAGCTTACGCTATCGGCTCACTTGCAATCAATTGTGGCGTTGCACAAATAAAAAGTATTTTAATAAAAATAGTAGAAGAAACAAAAAAAAATACACACTTTCAAGCAGCCAATTTGAAATTATTAATAGTTATCACTATCGCGGCAGTGGCTGCAGCAGCAACTTTCCAATGCAAATTACAGCTTTTGATTTTTGCTTTTTTGCTCTCAATTTATTAAATTTTTTTTTCTCTCTGTTTGCACTTTATTAATGATTTTAATTTTTCTGCCAATATAAAACACTTATTTGTATAGATAATTTAATTTTCACTCATGTGTGTGTGTGTATGTGTGTGTGCGTTGCTTTAGTTTTCGATTAATTGGCGCATTGGCGCATTGGCTACTGCAGTCAGTGGCCTCCTCTAACCTCAGCTGCGGTTGACTGACTTTTGCAATAATTAATATTCGATTGAATATGGAAACTCCTGGTATGAAACAATTTAATGTAAATATGCAAAGTGTATATGATGCATTTTGCCTATAACAAAAGGAGATGGAAACCACCAGCTCCGATAAAATCAGAATTTGGGAGGACTTCTCCGACACTAAAGCAAGTTTCAGACAGTGAAACTTGCTCTCTTTAATTTATTTCTAAAACGATTTTTCTACAGCACTAAATCACTCATAAAATCAGTTTTTTAGCAAAGATGAAAATTATCGGTCATTCCATCAACCGGAGGTGCCCACGACAGTTGGTTCTTCAATACCGGAACGACCGGGATTTATATCCGGCCAATAACTATCACTCCAGCAGCATTTCCCGTACATGTATGGGTAATGTTAATGCTACAAAAAACAACCGATCATCCGACTCAACAACGGCGCTGTTAGCCATAAAAAGTAATCTCTCCCTACTTAACGATGAAATCCAAATTGACAGGGTTTGATTGAGCCTTCCCGCGCGGAGCGTCTGCCAAGCGATCAACCGAATCGGCTGGTGGGGGAAAATGATCGTTGGACTTTCCCCTTTCACTAGAAACCGGTCCCATTTCGCTGGCAACAGTGGTGCAGTCAACATCGCTCCGCGCGTGAAAGCTGTTTTAAAAGTGTGTTAGGATTTTGCAGTGGCGAAAATGCAGCGATCGTTGGAGCAACGTTACTCGATCAAATTTTGCGTAAAGCTAAACAAAACGAGTAGTGAAACCATTGGGCTACTCAAGGAGGCTTACGGGGACCAATCTCTCTGTCCAGTGCCTAGGTAAAACGGTGGTACAAGTCGTTCAAGGAAGGCCGGGAGGACCATGCTGATCATATTTTTCAACTCTCGAGGCATCGTCCACAAGGAGTTTGTACCCCCAGGAAGCACTGTAAACGCGGCATTTTACAAAGAAGTGCTCCTTCGGCTGAAAAATCGCGTCGGCCGGGTTCGGCCCGACCTCGTCAACAATTGGACCCTTCATCACGATAATGCGTCGACGCACACCGCCTTCCTCTGCACTTCTGCATTGGCCAAGATGGGGGTTCCGGTGCTTCCCCACCCTCCCTACAGCCCAGACCTTTCACCAAAAGTCCATCACCATATTCACAAGCTTTCGCCCTTGCTTACCCTCATCGAACAGCAATCATCATCTATTGGAAATGAAGAGCTTCAGCTGCCTGGTGCAAAAAATGTTCTGGATGCTGTGGCAGGTTGAACTCTTACGTACATGGAACAAACCTAAAACCAACAGATTTCCATATAACCACCACTCCATAAGCCCGCATAAGTCTACTCATGCGTGTAGCCACTTATTTCCTTCGGTCTCGACCGCTCGGGGATATCGTTGATGCTGACTGATGATCTTAACGTTCTAGACAAGGTTTAGTAAAACAAAAACAACTTCTAATGCAATAACAACATTAGCCACACTATTTTTACTGCCTTACTGCAAACCGAATGCGCATGGCGGTTAACGATGGCACAACTTGGAATTGAAAAATATAAAAGGCGAAGAACTGCGTCTGTGCACAAAGGTTAGATTAACCCGATCGGCCTGTAGTGGGATATGTTAAGGCTCCATCTCTGCTAAAATCAATTTGAACTAAGCATACATTTTTGAAGACCTTTGATTTTTACCTATTTAAGCGCTTCTAAATGATCGAAGAATTTTCTGTCTAGAGTAGAAAAAATGCCTCTAGTTAGAGCCAGACACTTCTACAAAGGATAAAAATTGTTGTTGTAACAATAAAAACATTCGCCAAAAAGATGTGTCGAATGCTGCTGGAGAGACAGTCCTGGTAGATATGTGGCTAGTAGATATGCGTTGCAGTAGTAGATATTTACGAACTAATTTTGTGCTTATATAGACTGTACCGAATACAAATATCTGATCATTTGATTTTAATGTCTGTGTAAAATGTGAGATCGGTACCGAAAAATATTACTTAACTCCCTATGAAGCATTTATTTCTGTAGTTGAGTTCAAGCTCTCTGCCCTTAAGTTCAAGCCATGCATTTGATTTCAAGCCTTGCCTTTGAGTTCAAGCCCTGCATTTGATTTCAAGCCCTGCCTTTGCGTTCAAGCTCTCTGTCTTTGAGTTCAAACCCTGCATTTGATTTCAAGCTCTGCCTTTGAGTACAAGCTCTGCCTTTGAGTTTAAGCCCTGCATTTGATTTCAAGCTCTGCCTTTGAGTACAAGCTCTGCATTTGATTTCAAGGGCTGCCTTTGATTTCAACCTCTTGAAGCTCTTGAGTTCAAGCCCTGCCTTTGAGTTCAAGACCAAAAATATATATGCGTTTCATTATTAATTCATCTCATAATTTATTCATTGCTTTCAAATCCATCTTTTCCGCAAATTCCTTTCTCATTTTAATTTAAGTTGAAGCAGCCAATAATTTTAGATTTCTGAGTGATCACTTCCTTGAAGGCCTAAAAAGTTTAGTGTGAACTTAATTGAAAAGTTAATTCGATTCACCAAACAAGTAAGATGCGTTGGACCCGTGAGGAGTTGGCTGATCTCCCATCGGGCCCGTCTCAGGTGATGGATAGGAAAGTCCTGGCATCACACGAATTGCCCTCCCTTATGGGGTAGGTTCAACACTCGTGTGATGACTCAAAGTCGGCATAGAATAAGGGTGCCATCCGCGAACCAAACTAGCTAGGGAGGAGTCCCGAATTAAAACCTTTAACGGTAATGGATAACAGCAAGATTAATACTCCACGTGGAACCCACACAAGTGACAATCCACTCGCTTCGGCGACAGGGGCATGGATTCTGGAAGGCCCAACCATTACCCAAGTCTCTCAGCTGTATGAGTGCTCTAACTGGACTTTGAGTCCCCGTAGTGAATGTTAGTTAATAGTCTTTTTACAGTAAATTTAAAACTTTATAGTCAAAATTGGACTTTTGAATTGATATAATTTTTTGAATTTTTTTTTTCATTTTCAGTAACTTTATTTGAACCCGTATTTATTTCAATTTTCTTTCTCTCTTTCCAGGTAAGCAACATAAATACTCAGAGTAACTCACATTTTTTGACAAAAAAATTTATTAGAGGTAATTAAAAATAATTATAATTTTTAACAACCATCCGGTTGAGACTAAAAAAATAAAACATGCGCACTCATGAACCAGCATAACAGCTTGGCATACATCTGTATGTGTATGTGTGTATGAATGCACTAATAGCTAAATAAGTAATTTAACAATTTGAGCAAACAAAAAATGACAGATGCACTGCTTTGATGGTATTATCAAATAGTATAAACTTATAAGTGCATAATCGCTTAGGTGAACCAGCAACCGGCAGCAGGGCATTGACCGCGAAAAGTGACTGAAGTTAGTAGCAGTAAAGTTTAACATACAACAAAAAAAAGAGCACGAATTTCCGTCGATTACCGTGTCGAGCGCAAGAAAACACACAAAAAACAGAAACCAGATATACGAAAAAGCAACAACTAACCAAGTGCAGCGCGACTTAAAATTGCACTTGCAATGAAATTCCAGTACCAGCAACATTTATGGTAGCAGGTACTAAATTATGCTCGTTCGCTAGAAAAGTTGCTTGGAGTCGCAGCAGCAACTTGCCACCACAACCAACTCTTAACTGCAATTGCAATGGCACGTCCAAGTTGCAAAACACACAGGCATGGAAATATGTAGATGTATGCAGCAGATGCACATATATGCTTGCTGTGCACGTGTGCATGTGTGCGTGTAGTTATGTGTGCATACTGGCCTCGCTAAACCACGCATTGATGCAACGAAACCAGTCAACCAACTGCCGCGTCGCGCACAACATTACCTTTTCGGCCAGTTGTTGTTGTATGCGATATCGCATTTGCTGTCAAATGTTGTTGTTGTTGTTACAGTTTTTGAAGTGTTTGGTAAAAGCACGCATTTGCTGGGGCAGGAAGAATGGATGCACACAAATTGCATTGGGCCGTGATCTTCAAAACTGACCATTGGCAGCGAACAGCCATCAACAGATTGTTTGTTATTGTTGTTGATTTTTTTGTATTTGTCCTTTTTTCTTCGCTTGTCTTGGCATCAAACCAGTTTATGCTTGTCTGCTATCAACATTAGCAGTTGTTGGCGTTGTTGTTGTTGCTGTTGTGCGTGCAATTATATTGGCAGTAGCTGAAGTTCGCTATGGCCACAAGTGTTGGCGCTTTGGCTGCGCTGCTCGCCTGTGTAGCTGGTGGTGATCTCTATTTTGCTTGGTGATAGTTGTTGTTGTTCACATTGTTGTTCTGGTAGTACATTTATGGCCACAGCCAGTCGAACTGGTCTGGCTATCAAATGGCGCAACAACTTACACTCAAATTTGCGCATATACAAATGTGTGTGTTGTTTATTGGGGGAGAAGTCCTTTAGTGGGCGCACACATACATATAAATGCAGAGGAATTTTCATCGTATATGAATGTACGCACGTACATATTTAAGGAAAAATTTATATTTTTATATATTAATAATTTTTTTTTTTTTTTGAAAAAACGGTAATTTTGCGTTAGTATTAATGATAGAAGTTCGGGGTTATTTTTATGACTGAAAAATAAAAATGTTAAGTTAAAGTGGGAGTAAATTAAATATTAGTAAAAAGTAATTTCGATTGGAAAAAAGTCAGATTAAGAAGTTTTATAAACTTTTTTGTAGCTTTGTTGAAACAAATTTAAAAAGTTAAAAAATATGTAAGAAATTTAATAAAAAATAAAATAATTAAATGTATTTTTATCGAATATTAAATGTATTTTAATTTAGTAATATAATCGAAAAAAGTGTTTAGTATATTTCTTGAAAGAAAAAGTAGTCACAAGTCACCTTATTAAAAAAATAAAAATAAGTAAAAAAAATATATAAAAATAAAAAAATTTAATTACTTTTAATTGAATTTTGGAGATAAATTTTTACTTTTTTAATAAATCGTTGGAAAACCAGTCAAATTAAGAGATTAGATAATCTCTATTCAAAGTAGAATTACCTCTATAACTAGTAACTCTATTAAAAAAAGTGCGTGCAGGCAGACAAAGAAGGAGGGAGAGACCCGAGAGAGAATGAGAGAGAGAGAGAAATAATATATATCTAAATAGATTCACCACATTTGCAGATAATACAAAAGAGACAAAATTTACAAAAGTAATACACGTGGTATATCAACTGCGTATATATAGCGTCTGTTAAGGCACGCGCATACGCAAACTATTTATCCCATTCTAACAATATGTTGCTCTCTTTTGCTTCACTATAGTAATGTGGCGTTAGTGCTGTACGTTTACGCGTCACTCTCTCTCTCTCTCTCTCTGTTATATTCTAACGCCTTGTTTATAATGTATACGTAGTTCTCTCTTACTCCTACAATACGAGTAACGTCGTATGACTTAGACTAGAGCCTTGGCGTAGGAGTGGGAGAAAAGACGAAGGAACGCACAAAAGGAAGACGTGAATAGCCTAAAGTGTATCTAAGATATATATAAGGTATAGCTCTCTCTCTCCTTTTCCTCTACGTTATATCTTTTTCTCTCTAGCGGAACGAAAATGCCCAAAACGTTGCATGACCTTGAAATGATCCTCTCCATTCTCGCTCGTCCATCGACGCCTAAGAAGTTTCACTTCAAAAAATTACTTGCCCTAAGCTCGTTATGTTAATGTTAATGCTGGAATATTTAATAAAAAATCGTCAAAATCAACATTAAATAAATGTTTTAGAAGAATCTGCCAACTTTTATTTTAAAATATTTTTGGAATCTGCAAATATTTTAGGGCTAGGACATACTGGGTCAACGTTACTATTTTTCTACTAAATTGTAATATTCTCGTATAATATTTTTACTTAATATCTTCTTCTCCCTTGGCTGCCGATTTTTTTTTTCATACGCAAAAAAATAAAAATGTCGGGCATGCGATTAATGAGGACCGCATACAATTTTTTTATTTTAGTTAATGTGATTTTATATGTATGTGTATATATATATATAATTGTATATATATATATATATATATAATTGGCGCGTCCACCCTCTTTAGGGTGTTTGGCCGAGCTCCTCCTCCTATTTGTGGTGTGCATCTGGATGTTGTTTCCTACAGTATCAAGCCGACTCCGAACGGCAGATATTTTTATGAGGAGCGTTTTCATGGCAGAAATACACTCGGAGGTTTGCCATTGCCTGCCGAGGGGCGACCGCTATTAGAAAAATGTTTTTTTTTTTAATTTTGGTGTTTCACCGAGATTCGAACCTACGATCTCTCTGTGAATTCCGAATGGTAGTCACGCTCCAACCCATTCGGCTACGGCGGCCGCCTTGATTTTACATATTATATATCAAAATTCAATGAGCTATAAAAGTGTATAGACGGATTTTATCTAAAGATGCTGAGTAAAAATTTTGAAATGTTAATGAAAATTTTTCGAATTTTTATAAATTTTGAAGACTTTGGATTATGTGATTTTTGTTACTGTACGAACTATAATATATTTTTATATGAAAAAAATTCAAATTAAAAAATAAATAGGCAAAACTTCTCACTTTGACTTCCTTTTGATGCTGTCAATATATCTCATTTAGCAGAGTTCAAAAGTAATTCAATACTTGTCGTGATTCCATTCAAAATATTTCTGAAATTAAAATCAACTTAAACCAGATTAACTGCGAATCACTTTTACTTTGCAAAGGTGCACAAAAAAAAAATTCAATTATGTTGTATCCGACATATCGGCTCCCCACCGTTTTCACTAACCAAATTAACTTGTAGCCACATTTGGCGCAAACGGTAACGACCTCACCGCGCCGCATGCAAACATAAGTACACCCATGAGCACCTATACATAGAAGGGTATATAAGCTCACATACACGCATAAGCCTTTGCCCAGAGGCCAGCTGCTCCCCAAATTGATACTCCCTATTTCTAACTTTATTTCGTTGCTGTCCGTCATTTTGTGCTCGTTTAGCCAATCTATCCCGCAGCCAAACGTTTTAATTAAGTGGCAACAGTTACGATTGCTTTTGTCTAACATTTCAATAAATTACGAGTATTTATGCAAAAGTATGTGCATGTACATATGTATGTATCTATGTATGTATGTATGTAGTATGTATGTATACATTATGTATATATTTGAACTGTCAATCAAATTTGACGGAATGAGCTTGAATATCAATGAAATTAGCAACGATTATGCTGGGGATTGAGATTTTAGAAAATGATAAGTGTACTTATACACTTAAAATTAATATCCGTTTTTCCAATCGAATGAGAAAATTTAATATAATTTATTTATATCTAACGTAGCCAAATTCTGGTTCAACCGAAAGTTATTAGTGAGCCGGGGCCACGCAAATAATTTCTCTCAAGTGTTTCCTTGAGAGTTCGCAGCTCTTAGAGGAAGATTTATCCCCTCATGTACTTCAAACACCTCCTCGCAATCGGCATTCCCTACTTGTCATTGTTTGATGGGTACAAAAATCAGTAGAAAGGAGTATTCCGTTAAATAGTCATTGCCGCAGCTGTTGTAAAGTCGATAAAACTGAAAGTGTTCATTTCTATTTTAGCCACATATTTAATTTATTTAACGATATCATAAGAGATGTTCCGCCACGAGCACTGTTTTGGACGTCTCAAAGAGTTTCACCCAAAGAATGTCTATGAATTTCTGGCAAATTGTATGTATTTTTAAGAAACGAGGCCGCGTAATTCAAGCCACAAGCTGATATCACAATTGACTCAGCGTGCTCAAGTGTATATTCTGAGAAGCTAACGCATATTTAGCCTTTAGCGAGTTACAGCTTTGACAGGAAATGCTATACGCCAATATCAGCCAAGGTTGTGAATGCCCCCATTCCTCAGTGACATGTGTAAGCAGCTGTTAATCTGGAAATGCCCTTCCTGTTCAGTTCTAAGAAAATAGTGTGGATGGTGTGTACCTCCTCCGCCTGCCATATGCCTAGCTCAGCCCGTGCTGAGCGATTTAAACATTTATGAAACTCAAAGAAACTCCTCTGGCTTTGTGACATACAGAATTGAACTATTAGATGCCAATTCAGCTGCCATTTATTTATTATGAATATTGCAGTACTCCTGTACTCAAATCAGCGTTAAAGTTATGCCGAGAGATAAGTTCATGACACACTTTTTACTCCAAGTGTCGCATTGCAAGGCTGAGAATCCTTATTTTTGTTTACCTGTTTAAAAGATAATAATATTCTACCCGAGGTATTAAACTCCAAGGTAAGTACTCGTTCACATGCCTTTGAAAAATACTATTGCCACCTACTGAAAAATACTTCAGTAAGCTCCTAGACCTTTCGATCTGAAAGCCCGCTAAATACTATTCCACATCTACTCTACTGTTTTTCTTGGTACCGTACTTCAAAGTAGATGCTTCAAAGGGTTCATTAAATATCACATCTCTCGAACTCACACTTGTGGGAAACATAACCTAAAATATTTATCTCCAAGAAGTTCATTAAGGGACTGTAATCAAAGTTACTGCGGGTTTAAGAATTTTTGTTCGAGGGAAGAACCATTCCACATCCATGTACATCTTAAAATCTGAATTCCTTTAGTCTCAGGGCAGTACTCTTTCACAAGCTTTCGATAAGCCAAAGTCCACCCATTGAAAAATACGTAATTAGCTCCCAGACCTGGGAATCTGAAAGTCTGCTTAATATATTCCTGCATCTACTCCACAGTTTTTCTTGGTACTATAGATCAATAGATCAATCAAAGCATTTAATAAATAACACATCTCTCGAACCCAATGCTGTGGAAAACATACCGCCAAAATATTTCTCTCGAAGAAAATTGTTGAGTGACTGTAGGTTTATAAAGTGTAGAACCCTTTCACTTGCCAGGCCTTTCTAAAATATTATATGAATTCTTTTAGTCTTAGGGTACTTTCTTTGATAAAAG
Organism: Anastrepha obliqua; assembly: GCF_027943255.1. Classification (NCBI taxonomy): domain Eukaryota; kingdom Metazoa; phylum Arthropoda; class Insecta; order Diptera; family Tephritidae; genus Anastrepha; species Anastrepha obliqua. Next base: position 10,078,893 of record NC_072896.1, on the reverse strand, counting down.
GTTGGTATGTGAGAGACTGTGTTAAAATCTCTAAGAGATTTGATCTGATCGCGCCAGTTAGACTTGTAGCAGAGACTAATATTTATGGAGTTGTAGTTCGCTTTAACGACTTTTTATCAAGTCAAGAAAATGAAAGAAATAATTAAGTGGATTACCGTCGTGTGTGTAGTTCCGAACCCAAGAAATTGGATTGGAATTTGGCCTACCATGTAGATCCATATTTGACATCCAGCTTAACGTAAGTAACTCTATGATCCTGAAGTATTAGATGCGGGATGAGGGCGAAAGGTGGACATTTTTGTGGAGAAGGAAAATGAATAGAAGCAGCCCGAGTTTCCGAGATTTTGCGCCAAGTTCAGCATCAGCTTTGCTCCCTTAAAGCTATCTATAATTTATATCACTTGTGGGATAAAAAGTAAGCTACACCACTTTCGTGTAATTTATACTTGCCACAATGGAGAGTGACTGTTTTGCAATAGCAGCATAAAATATTAGTTTATTTGTTGCTGTTTACTTCCACTACACCACCAACATTAGCTGCCACTGCTGCCATTTATTTGCATTTGCCATTTACATCTGCCACCGGGTCTGATGTGAAATCACGCGGTTGTAATTATTTTATGTTTGTTGCTTGTTGTTTTTGTTAATGTGAATGCTGTTTCGGTTGCTATTTTATAGCTACCGCTGTCGTGCACAACTTCCACTTGAATTAATTCGTGGTATTTAATGTGGCAGCGTGAATTTGTTAACAGATAAATTTATTTTTTATTACAAAGTGTTTTTTAATCGTTTTTTTCTTCATAAAGGAGTGCTGGTTTTTAGCTAATGAAATGAAATGCTTGTGCTGTGTGCAGTTGAATAATAGTTTTCCAACTGACTAAGTATTTACTGCATCAAAAAACAAAAAAAGTAATAATAATTTCAATACCAAATTTCTATGTTTGTTAAATATTTGTTAAAAATATCATTAGTACCTTTCGGAGTCATTAGCCGCTGTATATCTTTTTATTTTTATGACAAATTTACCTTGACTCATTTGTTACCAATAATATTTTTTGTAATTAAATTAATTATTTTCTTGGAATATTATTTTTAATATTAATATTAATTTAAAATAATAGTTTTTATGGCCATGTATGTAGAAATTCAATACATTTTTTAAGTATAAAAATAAAATAAAAAAATTAATAAATTTTTATATGCAAAAATGCTTTTTCACGACAATGCCAACGGACTTCCTGTCGACTTCCATAAACGATTGAAGGATTTTTACTACCGAAACTATGATTTGGCACAATTTCGGCTCTAAAATACGTGCAGAGCTCTATTGCTTGTACTGGAAAATGCAATGAAGGAGATATATACAGTAAAGCCTCATTAAACGATGTTAAGAAAAAAGTATTTGAAAAAAGTAATGGTGTTGCAATTTAACTCAAATAACTAATTACATAATTGAATTAGATTTTTTATATAAAAATTGGGATTGCTTAGCTTTTGGCTCGTCTTTTGTTTAACGTTCTTAATTTTATTTATATGGAAAGCCGCGGCACTAGCAAGTATTAATAAAAAAATGACGGATTTTATGAAAAATAATTCCCAAAGTATAAATCGAATATGAGTTGACCTATATCGGAATAGAATATAATGTCTCATATACAAATACAATGCTCATTGACCCTAGTCCTATTATCAGAGCAGTACAAAATTACATTTATTTTCTAAAATAAAATTTAATGTACCCAGGGGTGAGTAAAACGACCCAACCAAAACTAGTCCAAAACGTATTTGGAGTATGAAACTTGTCACTGACAAAGACTAAAGCGGGAGTGTACTTTACAAATTTAAGTATTGGCTGTGGACTGAAACTTTTTCGTGTATAAAATTAGGCTTTCTTAATTTTTAAGCACAAATGTTCTTTGTTTTTGTTACAGATTTTAGTGCGTTCGTGAATCAAAACTAGTTCAATGTATGTAAAATGTTGACTTGATACCACTTCTTAACAGCATTTTACTATTACCCTTGGATTGAATGTGGACTAGTTCTATATACTATGGGCACAGTCAATGTTCGCAGTACTTTACTGTATTTTACTTTTTACCTTGTATTGAGTGCGGACTAGTACTGGACCCAAATGCACTAGTTCCATATACCACCATATTTATTACTTGAACGAAAATGTATAGATTTGAACTCTGTATGCCCTTCCTCGTGAAAGAAATCTACTGCGCTTGCTTTTTCTTTGCAACCGATTTTTTTAATAAAAATTCTAGTTTGTCCTGGAACCCCTACCTACATACATATGTATTGACACGTTGGCTTAATTTATATTAGTTCAAAATGTGTGCAGAGTTTTGTATTCATCAAAATCAATAGAAATAGCAAAGTAAAGTGAAATTAGTACTGTAAATTGAGTGTGGGCTACTACTGGGCCGAAATGGACTAGTTGCATATATTATATTATTTAGTGCATGGATAAAAATTGAACGCTGTATGCATTTTCTTGTGAAAAATTTTACTGTTCTCATTATTTTTTGTAGTGGATCTTAAACAAATTTCAGTTTGTCCAGGAACACCTGGGCATAGATATTTATGTACATATATATAAGAACTTCATTAATATTAGTTCAAAATTTATGTAGAGTTCTGTACTTATTGTAATAAATGAAAACAACGCTGTGTTGTTGTTTTTGTAGCAGTTGCACTACAACAGGGTAAGTACTGGTCCGCATTGGGGCAGTTACTGTGGCTATCAAATTTATTGCATAGACAAAAATGTATGCATTTATACCATCTGCGCACATCTTCGTGCACATAATTTACAGTTTTTCTTCTTCTTCTTCGTTTTTCTGCGCGTTTCACTATAAAAAGCAACATTCTTATATTTATTAATAAAAAAAAAAAAATAAATTTAACACTAACTAACTACCGCATTGTTCTGCCCACTTTGCTCAATTGGCGCATTTCTTTGAGTTGACGCTGGACGTTGGACATTCACCTCACAAATGCAACTTTTATGCTAGAATATAAACATACAAACACACCAGTTCATCTTGCATATGTACTATTGCCCCTTGTGAAGCGCGCATCTTCACTTCTTCACATCTTCATATTTGTATCATAATTCCGCTGCTGTCAACGGCTCGCAGCCACTGTGCGACTTTAAATGGTGACAATTGACACTTGATTGACATGTTTCATGCGCCTGCAACGCTTTGTATTATAAGTATGGAAAAACAGCACTAATATGTAAGCAAAACTTGTGTGTGTGTGCGTGTGTCAAAATGTACTGTAAAGTGTAATTGCGCGTATTAAATGTAATCAAATGCATTGACAGCACTATGACAGTGTTCGTCATCAACACTCGCTACAAATTAAATGCAATTACGGTTTTTTGTTGATTTTAACATTTTTTGTCGCTCTTCGCACTTTGATTGGACATAAGAGTATACAAATTGTTATATCATTGACATTTAAATTAATTAATTGTTGATTTTACTGATTAAGCAAAATGATGCGCTAACGGTGTATTACGTGTACACACATACATACAGACATTCGGACAGCTCAATTGTGCTTTCAGGCATGGAAAAAAAATATAGGTCAGTAGTGGTTACTGTATAAAATTCTTCCGAAATTCAATAGCAGCCAACCAGAACCACTTGACATTTCCAAAAATATACTTATTAAAAATTCTAATTGTTTTTTTGTTTTCATACATACATATGTATGTGTGTATAAGTATATACATAGGAACAAGTGTATAAGTGAGTTGCAAAATTTATTCAGTAGCTTCAAGCTGTTGGTGCACAGTTCGGTGCTGTGTAGGTGGCCTGTAGGGAATGTTTGAGGGCAAAGTATCTTCTATACATCTTTCATTAGTACTTCAGTAAGTTTTAAATATAATACAGAGTAACTAATACCACTTCAGAAAGCGTAGAATATAATATGAAATAGTCAATTGTTGTTCAGAAAACGTGAAATTTTTTTAGAATGGTAAATTGCACTTAAAAAAGCGTAAAGAAGTATCTTTTAGGATATTCAATTCTACTTCGAATAAAGAGAAATATAATTCGGAAAAGTTAAACAACAAATAAATAAATATTTCATTACCCTACCCCTCCGTTGGATAACTCCTTTAAAACGTTCCGTTGAGCCACCGGTCCTGGCCTTTTTTTGACGTGTTCGACGATCTTTTCCAAGGTTATACAAGGTGAAGGCCAAAATAAACAAGACTGGCATCATTAAAATGTTTTTGATGGCATCATCTTTTTAATGAGTTAGTGCGTTGGAAGTTACATCCCTAACTGACTTCCAGTGAAAGCTTCGTGACATTCGGTTCAGTGGAAGCGAAGTTATTGCGTCCAAAGTGTCAGTATGTTTGTGTCATCGGTACAAAACTGAGTTTCGAACAAAGAGCTAATATCAAATTTTTTTTTTAAATCGGTAAAACGTTTACCGAAACATTTGAATTGATGAAAAAAGTTGATGGCGATTGTTGTTTACGATGATTGCCTATCTCGTGGCAGAGTTCATGTGCGGCTTACACGTTTGAGAGATGGTTGTGAGAACATAAATGGCAATAAACATATCCAAAATCAGTAATCACCGAAAAATCCATCGAAATTGTTCGTAAATTTATCAAAAATGAACCGAAATTATCATTGAAATTCATGGAATCTGACTTGAAAAATTGCGCAGAATTCAACATTCGAAAGGCCTCATTAAAGAGATCAGAAAAGACGAGAACTTCCTTCATAACATTGTAACTGGTGATAAAATGTGGTGTTTCCAACACGAACCTGAAACTAAGCGTCAAAGTACCGAATAGAAGGCCCCAGACGAGCCACCACCCAAAAAATCGCGTTTGGAAAAGTGAAAAATCCAGTCGATGCTCATTTCTTTTTACGATTCCATGGGAGTTGTCCACAAGGATTTCGTGCCAATGGGCGAGTTCGTCAATGCAATTTTCTATCTTGGCGTTTTAAAGCGTTTGTTGCAACGCATTCGTCGAATTTATCCTGAATACCGCGAAAGAGGAAGCTGGCGCTTATTGCATGATCGTGCAGCATCTCATCGATCCACTCTTGCGACTGATTTTTTGACTAGAAATCGCATTTTAACTATCAATCCTTCGTATTCGCCTGATATGGCTCCCTGTGACTGCTACCTATTCGGGAAATTGCATTTTGCGTCCGTAGAGGCCATTCAAAAGACTTGTACCGACATCCTGAAGGACATTCCGGTCAATGACCTGAAACACTCTTTCGAAAAGCTTTTAGATCGCTCAAAATAGTGTATCGTGGCCAGAGGAGACTAAATTTGTATAAATAAATTCGAAGTTATCAGAACAAAACTCCTGCCGTTTCTATTTTAGTTCAGTCTTGTTTATTTTGGACTTCGCCTTGTATTCATAAATCGATAGAAAATTAAATTTTAGAAACCTACCTCGAAGTTCAAGTCGTTAGCTGAAGTAGAAATATGTTAAATTCGCGTCCAAAATCACGAAAGTCTCATCAGAAAAGTCTGGCTAAAATATGGAAACCTGCAGTTTTACAACATTTCCGAATAGCAAATGGTAATTTTAGTAAAAGCTGTTTATTGCAGAAAATTTCATAGGGGTAGTTCATTGCTGGCAAAGAAGCGTTTTCCTTTTCTTAAAGTTTTATGTGCGCAGTGGGTACCGAACTCAGCATCTGTGCAGAAATAAAGTCGGCTACAGTAACTGCCATCAAATGATTTTTTGAATAAGGAGAAACAACAAAAAAAGTTGATATTCTGAATACACTATACGTCTCGTGGCGCGAGCGAAGTAATAATTTTTCATTGCTAACTTTTCCTGCAGGGCTATATTAAATTTATTTATGTACCCAACCCAGCACACACACTCAAATATATTTGAGTACATATGTATGTATGTTTTGCAATACTCTCACTCGTAACCCATCTTGTCAGTAATTATTTCTGTATTCTTTTCTTTCGACACAACATTTAATTGATAGCCCGCAGAAATACACCCAATTGAAAATGCTCTGGAGGAGTATTTCTTTCAGCTTACTTAAGTGGACCTTTCAGCCAACTTTCAGCTACTCGGTTTTTGCTATTTTTCGTTGTACTTTTAAGTGTATACAAGTGGTTGGTAGTCTGGAAGTTGTTTCTATAAAAAAATAATTATGTAAAAAAAATCTTAAACTAGGGGAAAAAACTTTGCTCAACAAAAAATAAACAAAAATGTTTGATTAAAGTAGCAAGTAAAATAATTTAGAAATTAATATCTTCTGTTTTTTTCGATTTATTCATTGTGTTTACTATGTATGGGTGCATGTATGTGTAAGTAATTATTTATCATGCAAAATTAAGAACAAAATAAATATTTTTCGAGCAAATATGTACGTATAAGCTCATGTATATGTACGTATGTTTGCTAGATTTGTATATACCCTATGATCTGAAAGTACCGAGAATGTTTAAATAAAACAAAACAGAGTTAAACTTCAGGCAAATTTATTTTATTTCCTTCAAAATATGACCCGTCTGAAGCAACACAAATGTGACAACGTCTTCCATGCACCTCTACGGCAACTCTCTAGGCCGACGAAGAGATGCCCTTCAGCTACTTCGTCGCATTCTCTTTAACCTCCTTTACCGACTGAAATCTCCTTGTGGTGGTAACTTCGAAGTGGTAACTTCAACTTGGGAAACAAAAAAAGTCGCTCGGGGCCATATCGGGTGAATCCGGTGCTAGCACGTTGGCACTTACTTAGTGTTTGGTCAAATAATCCAAAACAATTTGGGCTCTGTGCGATGGCGCAAGAATTGTTTGCCCACATTTCCGTCCGGTCAGGCAGACACTAATCATCCGATGGCGCTAAAAAGTGGCAGGTGTGTGTCTTACAGTCCTACCAACATAAAAAACAAATATGGACCGGTTCCCACGTGCGTGGTTCGTTTAAATTAAACATTCCCTGTACTTTCTGATCATGGGGTACCCTTTTGATAAATTTTTCCTTATTCAGTTTTTATGCCTTTACATAATTTTAGATATACATACATACATTATAGTGCAGCACTCTCCATATTAAAAAAGTGGGTATTATTTTTCAGGGTTGGGCATTTTGCAGTACCACTAATTTTTAGTGGCAGCTAAAATAAAGTTTGATTATCTTCAGTTTTTCAGCGTTTCAGCTATCCGCTTCTTGCATTAATTATTTATGCCCTCTATTTTTTCCATCATTTTTATAATATTTTAAACTTCGGCCAAAATAGGTGGTTCTGAAAAATGTTAACATTCACGTGAGTTGGGGCGATTTAAAAGTAGTTCTAAAAATCTCAGTGTCCCTTGATAACAGTTTTAGTTATACTTTATGCAGGCAAGAGTTGAGCATTCCTTCGCATAGTTCGTTAGGCCTTTCCCATTTCCGTGTTACATAAACTACCCTAAGACATGAAATTCTTCAAATTTGAGAACAGCATTGCTTTTAAGTAAACTTTAACAAAGGACCAGAAATGAACTTTCTTCGTTCTCATGACAGTCGGTTCTACGTTACCGGAACGACCCGGATTTATATCCGGCCAAGGCCTGTCACTCCAGCAGCATTCTCTGTCCATGTATGGGGAATGTTTATGCTGCTACAACAGCAACAACAATGTACTTTCTTACAAAATAAATATAAAAATATGTAATATTTGCCGTCACTCTGCTTGCTACATCCCTCTTCTAACACTTTATTAACGCTCATTAATTTTTTGAAGCGGTGAACGATTTTTATTATACTTATAAATTTTGTTGAGCGAACGATAATAATTTAAGAGGCATTTTTTTATTCTTATAAATTATCGCATCTTGCATTATTATTTTGATGTGTGGCATTGAAAAAAATTACAATAAAATTGCCTGTGGCGCACAATTGTCAAAGAAAATTTACTGTCTGTTTTCTGGTTTCTTATTTTTTTTTTTAGTTTGGCCAGTGATAGCTCAGTGCTTGAGTAACTTGTTTCACTAAATTTTTAAATTGTCACTTTGGTGTCATAAACGTTTTATGACCGCAACGTGCCGCGTGTTGGACCAACACACATATGACACATGTGCATGTGCGAGTACCCTGCAGGAAAGTGAAACTAATTTCTGGTGCGGAAGTAATTCGATTTGCCAACTGCGAGTAGTTTAGGTACTCATGTCGAGAGTGGAGATAACAGCCTTCAGATTGTTGTTGCAATAGCAAAACCGGTAGGGAATTGTGAACTGGAAGATGAAGCAATTTTTTTAAATAAATGCGAGCGCATGTAAATTTAAATGTAATTTTCATTAATTTATCTTTATTAGGAAGAGTAAATTTTGCCAATAATAAGATATCAAACAACTTCCACGGCCGGTCTAACAGTAGACGAGTCTTTGTACCAAAATTTTCAGGATATGTTCCTTAACTTCGGCATCTATCCACCAATGGCAACTTCGATTACATATTTCAACTCTTAAAAGGTCCTACAAAAAATAGTCTAAGGGAATTAAATTCCAGCTTTTAGGCGGCCGCTTGACATAGCCATTTTGACTGTTTATTCAAATTTCTATATTCAAAATAAAATTTACCAACTTAACTCGCTTAACCTCACGGATGGTATTTTAGCTGTCGAAGTAAATAAATTTCTAAACTTAAGCGAAAAATAAATAAATACAATGAGAATTGAATTTTTTCTGCAAGTTTGTTCGTAGCGACACTCTCTCTCTCTCTCTCCCTCTCTCTCTCTCTCTCTCTCCCTCTCTTTCTCTCTCTCTCTTCCTCTCTCTCTCTCTTTCATTGACTGTTCAGGCAAAGATACTTTTGAAGAAAGCTTACTTTCCTACTGCCTCTCATTCAACGAGTTTAGTACCAGTTCAAAACTATCGAAAAGACACATCGCTAGGGCAATTCACCTATGACTTGCTTATGTGTAAAGGTTAGGTTAGGTAAGCCTGGTTGGCAGTAAGCCACATATAGACCTTTCGCTCCCTAGCGATACCAGATGAAGACCGACCTCTATGAATACCGAGACTAGACATCATGTAGGATGCCAGCGCTTTTGGCGAATCTAAGCAGAGCTGGGAGATCCGCTTTTGAGACGTCCTCCAGACCCTCAAACAAAGGGCTTCCACGCATTTTAAACGCATTTTTAAAATCCCGGACAGACGCACAGAAGGTGTTCTAAAGTTGTCTCAACATCCTCTCTGCATTTCCTGCATTTGTCCGTATTAACAATCTTGTACGCATGTGCAGCCAATAGATTATGACCTGTTAGCATACCTATGATAGTTCTGAAATCCTTTCGCAAGAGCGTACGTATGAATTGAGTCAGTTGTTTGTCGTTAGTCCTACACATAATTTTTGCTGTTTTGCATGTGGTTAGATTAGTCCACCTAGCTTCCACTCGCCTTTTCATGTAGTCGTCCATTTCATTGTATATAGTATTTAGCGGTTTTGGTAAGTCGTTCCCTTGTTCAAATGGTAGTCTCACAGCACTTTTTGCTATCTCATCTACTATTTCGTTCCCCATAATGCCTTTGTGACCAGGTACCCAGTAGATATGCAGCCTATTGTTTCCGGCTAGCCCTTCTATGGCCTCCCTGCTCCGTTGAACATTTTTGGACTTAATACAATATGAGCTTATTGCTTTTATTGCTGCTTGACTGTCCACGTATATATTAATTGTTAAGTTCTTTCTTGTTCTTGTGTAGGCTAGCTCTGCGGCTCTCCCCACAGCAAAAACTTCCGCTTGGAAAATACTGCTGTGGTCTGGCAGCTTGATAGGCTGCCTTATCCCTAGTTTTGAGCAGTAAATACCCGCTCCCACTCCATCTAAAGCTTTAGAGCCGTCTGTATAGATGTGAAAAGTTCTCTGGCCAGGCTTCATGCCTTTGTGCCATCCCTCCTCTTCAATTGTAGTGCGAAACCTAATCTTCCAACTAAAGTACGGAATCATGTAGTCTGTGCAACCTGAGCTCCACTTTCCTATTGAGCTGTGTCCGAAGGTTCTACAGGTGAATACTCCAGCAGCCACTAACCTCCTCGCGGATTTCGCTGCCAGGTTTTCCGCCATAAGGTGAACAGGTGGCATGCTGAGTATCATTTCCAGTGCCGCCGTTGGAGTGGTTTTCATCGCTTCTGTTATGCACAGAGCAGCGAGTCACTGAATCTTTTCCAGTGGCATTAAGTATGCCAGTTTTCTTGTCGCAGTCTACCATATTAAGGCCCCATACAGCAACATCGGTCTAACTACTGCCGTGTAGCACCAATGCATCAGAGAGGGTATAAAAAGCTGGCATAAATTCTCTTCGCCGCTTGCCCATTTCCTTCAGGGTATTTGTGCTAAGGAGACGGCTTGATGCTGCCGAATTTTGTACATGCAAGTATCGTACATAGTACGAGCTACTGAGCACTTAAACTCAATTGAAAATTTCACACGATATATTGACGAAATTTTCGGCGAAGCTTGTTAATGTCGTTATTTATTACGGCATATTTATTGCAAGTTATGCTTGCGCGTGATTTTTTTGCAGTCGATTATGTGGCCGCCACCTTTTGCTTGACTTATGCGAGAGTTAAAAGCAAAAAAAAAGCGTTTGGTGGACTGGTGTATTTTAAATTACTGCCGGCAATTGGAGCTTCCGCTATTATGATAGCAAACACTTTTTTTTGGAAGTGCTTCAGTATGGAATATAAATGTATGTATGTACATATGTTGGTACATTAAGGTGCAGCACTCTGCATAAAAAGAATGGTGCAGTTTTTCCATCGGAAGTATAAAATTTATTATGTTCTTAGACTACTGCAAAAATATTTCCGGAAAATGTTATGATGCGGTGTGCGCTGAATCGATTTAAAAATACTTCTAAAAATATATTGGTGGAGGGCTTAAAGATAATAAATTTTATAACTGCGGTGGAAAAACTCCAATATTTTTTGGTTTTTTGTGAGGCACCCTAATGTGCACGCATAGATATATGATTTTAGATAGGTAATTATCTCACATGTGCCCTCTGGCAAACATTTTGGATGTTTGGTGCACAAATGACTGTGCTAGGTCAGCTAGTGACCTTGCGTTTGGTTTAGCTTTGTTTTTATGTAAAAATATGTAATATAGCAAACGATGCTTTCTAGCAGTTGAACCTTTTGCTGTTTTAGTACTTATTTTCCCATTAATCATCTCAATTGTGTTCAGTTTTTTTTTTTTTAATTTTTAGTTGAAATTCCCAAAGGGAGGAAGCGTTAGGAAACATTGGGATAAGAATTACAAATTAGACGAAGTGGTTAATAAATTACGGTAGAAGGCCTTAAAACGTAAAGCTATGCAGTGAGACACACGCAACTACAAACGGCTTAATAGGACTACACCACATACACCTGTGTTCAAACTAATAGCAGCACGAGGCACTAACAAATTTTAACAATTTTTGTCATTGAACTGTTTTACAAGTTTTTTTTGAACTATAGTGAAATATAGAAAATCAATACAACCCAAAGCGGAAAAATTTCTACAAAATTCACAATAATTTAACAAAAAATGTAAATTTCCAACTTTATATATGGAGGTGGTTTTATGGCAGAAATTTCTCAATATCACATGCAAAAAAATTGTCAAAAATAAACGCAGCTTTTGAGCGGCTTTAAGCCTACATTAAATTTAATGGACTATAAAACTGCATGCCCAGAAAATTTTTAAAGAATCTGATAAAAAAAGTTCAAAACTGTGATGACAAATTTTCGAAATTCGTTAAATTTTTGCGAATTTTGCACAGGCTTTAGAACTTTGATTTATAAGGTTTTTACACAGTGAAAAGTATTTTTATAAAAAATTTCCGCATTGCTTCGAGATAGAGGGCCAAGACGGCGTCCTAAGAAGGACACTTACTTACTCACCCTGCGTCTAGGGTCGCCTGTTTTGATAAGCTTATGCTCAATGCTTTTCAGCATAACTTTCCATTTCGCGCTTCTTTTTTCGGAAAATATCCTCCACAAAATTTGCGACGGCATTCTATTTTTCTTCGTCTATCATCATTTTCTCGATAATTTCTTCAGTTAATACACCAATAGCTTCAGTAAATACACCAATAGCTCGTTGCAGACCTGTTCTCTTTACCTCCCATTTCCGTTTGCGCTCTTGTGCTAGAATATCTATTCGGATGGTTCCGATGATAACAAAAACCACTGCTTCAGATACTGTTCTGTATGATGAAGCCGCTCTGAGATCGCAGATGCGTTGCACAAATTGCAGAGTTATCCGAGTTCGTCGTGTCCATCAAAAGTTTTCGTTTGTTCTGCGTTGGACCTCCAAAGTTTTCTATGAGCTTACTTAACATGCCCCTTACTTTGGCAGCTCTTGTGGCAGCATAATTTTTGTGCGCCCATTAAGTTAGCCCTGTGTCTAATTGCACTCCTAGGTACTTGACCAGTCTTTTTGTCGATAAAGTGGCATAGAGTACTTGTATATCTACTTCTAATGGGATACATCTGTTCGTTAGAAGGATTAGCTCTGTTTTCTCAGTGGCCAGCTTAAATCCATGGCCTTCTAACCTTGATTTAACTTCCTTTGTTAGTGTTTCGGGCGACTATTACAGCTGCAATGTCATCTGCGTATCCCACTAAATGCACATCCTCAGGTATCTCTATTCGAAGGATTTCATCGTAGCTTATATTCCAAAGTTCAGATCCGAGTATTGATCCTTGGGCCGCACCTGCTATTATTTGTTTAGTCTTATACCCTTTTCGCGTTTCATATAAGAGCACTCTATTGCTTAGATAGCCACGAATAATCTTCAATAGATTTTTCGGGATCTTGAATTTTACCTTTAAGACTTCACTTACGTCGTCCCAACTTAAACAGTTGAAAGCATTTCTAATATCCAGTTTGGCTAGTAATACTAAGCGTTTGGAGTATCGATTACCCGCCTGGGCATGTTCTATGCTAGCTATTACATCTTGGATGGCTCCTAAGGTGGATCTGCCACTTCTAAAACCGTGCTGCCTGTCGGAGAGGCCGCCACTGTTCTCTACGGCTTCGCTAAGCCTATGCTTTATCAGTTTCTCAAAGAGTTTTCCTGCGCTATCCAGCATACATAACGGTCTATAAGAGGACGCTAATGTTGGGTCTCCCTTCCTCTTACTGATTAGTACCAGTTTTTGTTTTTTCCATATTTCTGGAAAATTTCCTTCTTTTAGGAATGCGTTGTACATGTTTAGCAGCAAAAGAGGACGTTCGATTGCCAATAGTTTCAATATTTCTGCAACTATGCCATCAGGTCCTGGCGCTTTATTGCATTTCATTACTTTTGCAGCATTCATAAGTTCTTCTTCTGTGAATGGGACAGGTTCCGTTGCTTCATACTCGAGTTCTTCCCTCTCAGCACAGTGTATTGGGATTAGTGTGTCGCCTATTTTACTTACCACTTGAAAAATATTGGATGGGCTATTAAACTACATGCCCAGCAGTTTCCTGAAAACTCCGAATGAAAGGTTGGAGTTTTGTTTCTTAATTTTAGTTAAATTTTTCCAGAAACTCCGAATAAAAGGTTGAAACTTTTTTTTTAATTTTAGCTAATTTTTTTTTAGATTTTTTTTTGAGCCCCTCAGTAAATATCTTCAGTGAAACCGAAATGACGTTTATAGTAGCATTTTTGAAGAAAAGTGGATCAATGACTATCATTCCAAAACCCTTGGATGACACGCTATTCTCTTGTGCTGGTTTTTGATCGCCAGGTTTGATCATTTTAATTCGTAAGATAGCCGCCGGAATGAAGATGTGCCTCGCCTATAACTTCTTTCCAATATATCGCATGGTGCGGACAAAGAGGACCAAGTTTAGCACGGAATGTGATATAGTCAGAGTCCGATAGACCGTCGTGAATTTCTGGAAGACCTGCAATGCTTGTTTAGATTTGAAAATATCTTGGATTAATATATATAAGTTCCAATGGTTCCGCGGGAAACAAAGGTCCACTTGCATATAACACCATCTTACTGACAAAATCTCACAGCTGTAAGAATTCTTGTCGTCGAAACAGTTAGTAAGCCGATAACTGGCGGGAACAATTCATACTTTGATATTTCGTAAGCGGAAGACAATGACTTAGACTGATGTAGTGTCTGAAAGGGTTTGTGTATTTCTCGTAGACTTAGAACTGGTTGGGTTAGATAAATCATGCTCATAAACATATCACATTGACCAAAACCTGTCACTAGCGTTGCCAAGAGACTGAGTAATGAAAGTGCAGGCTTAAGTTCCTACTATTGAGGCAAATTTTACTATATTGCTGACTCTTGTGTCTGCAACAATCATCATTGAGGAAAAGAATCCGGATCCAATGCAGCTAAGTTACAATTTTCATAATGCTGGTTAGGGAAACTGCAGGCACGCCGGTAGCCTTGTTTTGGGCACTCTTACTCTGAGCGTTCACTTGAATGTTTTCACTAAACTCTGCGAATCAAGCACGTTCTGCTTTCTTTTCTCTCTTTTCTACAGAAAATTTCTAGAAGCGGGAGCAAAGAAGACGTTCAGGCTCTGCAGTCGCAAAGCACTGACTATTATTATTTTTGGTGGTTTTACAGAACTTGAAGGCGCTTTTTTGTTCTGAATCTACTTAGTTACTTCAGCCGCATTATATTGAACAGCTGGTTGAGCCTTTCACCTCTCTGCCTTTATGCAAAGAGTTGTTCTCTTAGTGTTACTGTTTCTGACTTAAGCACCTGACGTACTGTTTATTTTAATTCAAGAACGCCACAGATTAATTTGCCATTTATAATTAAATCAAACAAAAAAGAGCACAAGGTAACGTTTAGCCGCATAAAATACCCGCTTCACCTATGAATGGTGTAACAAAACCAGTACTATAAAAAACCTCTATAAATTTTCGAAACAAAGACGCCTCATGCTTAACCTACTACTCTTTTAGAATTATTTAACCCCTCAACCTGCTCGCAGATGCATTGATTTGTAGTATTTTACAGCAACTCTGGCATTTTGAAATGTGAATAGCGCGACTTATCAGCTGCGAGATCTTCCAATAATTTATACTAACCTCGTCGGTATGCAAATCCTAAATCTATCATTCAAAAGCAAATTTTCTGTTAAGCACAAAGTATTTAAACAGCAGAAATTTATAAAAGAAATATGCATCATCTGCTTGCAACAAGTGACAAAAAGGGTGCCGCCACATGGAGCACCTTTTCAGTTCTTTGTTTGAATTTGTTTCCACTTTTTGGGTTTTGAAACGCAAACGTCTGACACTTGTAGGAGTGTCGTCAAAAGCAGAATTCGCATTGCTTATGCACTTGCCACACTTGGCTGCCGATGGGTGCATCATTTCCAATGTTGGTTTGTTTTTATCTTGTTGCCTGTTGCTTCCTTCTCCTGTGCTTCAACTGCGCGCCTTTCATGCCACACAAATCAATTGTATTCGACTTGTGTCTTGACCCGCTTTTGTGCGCGTTAGTAGGTACGTATTTTTCTGTCTTCATGGGTGCGGGGGTTAAGGGTGGTAAGTGAGCTGAGTTGTGAGACTTTAGGCGCTCAATAGCGGTATTTTGCTAAGATTTATGCACTCAAACGCTACTTTGTCAAGGGTATAACGAGTGATGCGAGCTAAAATGTCAAATGGTTGTCAAAAGGCTAAAGATGAGAAATTTTGCATTGTGTTCGCTTGAGTTGACGACAATGATGGGGGTGCGCTGTGATGGCAGGTCTAAGAAGATATGTAAGGTTTGAAGATATATTCTACTATAAAATGGTAATTAATAACAAACAGTTATTTTTCCAAGTTCGAATGGATTTGCATTGATTTGGTAGTGAAATAAGCCAAGAAACTTGGGAAGAGACTCGTGCAGTTAGTCTATTCATTAGAAGGGTAATACGCCTGATTATTACATCTATGTTTCTCATAAAATATATAAAAACCGACTGATGAAGCCCAGTGTGCATTTAGAAAAGCGTTTAGAGGCGCTTTATTGCGCTAACTTGAAGAAACTTGTAGAGTTGGAAGGCCAAATGAGACGAAGCTGTACGGCATCACTAATTTTACTGTTTTTTTTTATTTTAAAGATAAAGCCTGATGCCTTGGAAGTTGTTCTGATGGCTGCCGGCTCCATGTTCCGGAATGATTTTTAATCTCCCGACTACTTAAACCTACTCATCTAAAGCCGCTCTTCCTTTTATACCACCCTAACGAGGCAGCTTGTTTCCTAAGCCTTCAGTTAGATAAGAGTGATGACTATGAGTGGTGGCTTCACTACACTAATTAGAGTTCTGTAAACTACTATAGCAACAGCAACAACAACAACAAGAACATTCCTAAAATAAATTAATTCATAAATCTATCAAGAACTCCCAACACTTTTGCTTTTCGGAAATGCCGAAGATATGACGAAGCACGAATATTCGGCACAAACAAATATTTTTTTTCGAAATTGCTTTGCTGAAATACTTAGGCTCCGGAGTGACTGTGAACTTTTTTCGGTCTATTGGTCAAATATCGGTACAAGACACACACCATTTGACTACGAGAGTGTATTCAGAGGGCTTTGAATGTGTTTAGTTAGACTTAAAAAAGGAGTTCGCTCGGTAGCCACAGCGAGTTGCCAGGTGGTTTGTGAATCCTATGAAAGATGCTCGCAGCCCCATCGCTAAATGTCTTTAAAGCATTACGAGCTTTTGGCGAATGTAATCAGCCAAACAGGGAGACTGTTCCCTAACTGTCTTGATCTTCGAAGTAGTGTTGCCCATAAATTTGAAGTGCAATATTCGTAGAGCGGAACATGCACACAATTCACACAAGCTAAATGGACTCTAACTTCCTCATTGCAACAGCTTTAACAGAAACTGGTAGGAGAGCTGCCATAACTGGCGAAAATGTAGCAAATAGCCCTGTGTCTCTCCGTGCTATGCTCATAAGAAGCCGTATATAAGTTTTTGGCTGTCACAGTTCATCCAGTGGTCTTCGTTTGTCGAAAGTGAACGCGTTACTCTGCAGGTGTTCCGATTGGTCCGCCTACTGTGCGGAGATGCTCTGGCTTTCAGCTTTAGTTGTGAAATTAGGGAACCGAGCGATGCTTGTTAGCTGAAACTGGATTCCTTAGGTCCTGTTTTAGATTGTTTCCCGCTCACTTCTACTTCTCTTCTTCCTCACATCTCGAATTAGCAGTTAGTTGTGAAGAATCTGGTACTGATTGATGATATATTTTTGAAGGGATTGTCAGAATCTTTGACGTTCGTGCATTTAATTTGATTTATAGCTATCACTCGTGAAAGTGTCTTGACTCGGCCGTTAAAAATTTTTTTGTTGTGTTTTCTGAAATCGCTGGTCTTTGCGTATAGGCAGCAGTCGGCTCAAATACAGTCGCATCTGGAAGTGTAACCTTTCACTTTTCATACATGCGCCTTTTAACATACAACCAAAAAGAATAATTTCATTAGCATCTCACGCTTAACTTGTTCCATTCTCTATTTCCACATCGACCTGCTCTTATTGGAAAACCCTATACTACTACAAATCAACGAATTCCCTTATACTTCCCTTCAACTTAGAAACAAAAACACCAAAATCGCACGTTTTTCTCTATTTGACGCGCAGAAAACAAAAAATGAGCTGCGCATTTTCCTTCAACACGTCAACCTCGATAAACATGCATGTACGTAGTTTTCGATGACATTTTTGCTTATTTCGTCCAAAAAGCACGTTTTTTATGCCACTTGCTTTTCAGTTGGTGACTCTTTAAGGGCAAGTGCCGCTGCCAGTGGATATGACAAAAATGTGGAACAGAAACGAAAGTCAAACAAAAGCAAAAACCGAAAACAAAAACAATGAATAATACAGAGCGCAATTAATTATATAAATTAACAGTCCAAACGGTGGTCTTGAGAACCTTGACGCATTTTTCTGAAGTGCAGAAAGTAAAAGTAAGCCAGTTTGTGGCGGCGCCAAATTTGTCGTTTCATTATAGCTACAAAATATTGCTTTTGTTGTAGCGCCTTGACCTCAAGTTTTACTTTGGTTGTGATGGAGTGCATGCAGACCAACATTTTTCGCACACAAAGCTTAATTTTCTACAAGCGATTAGCGTTCTGGGCGATAGTAGATACATAAACACATACAGGTATTTTATCGAGGAACATAATTACACGCTTTACTTTCATGATTCACTTGCTCCACTTGTATCTTACTTTCAATAACTTTTACTTCATGATATGAAAATTTTATGCGTAACTCGAAAGTTTTTAAGTTGACAACAAAAGGAGGAAAATAGTAATTTCTCAAGCCTGGTTTAAAGTTCTTGTCATTTTCACGTACACCTGATTCGTTTGTTGGTTCTAAAAATGAAATTGAAGCTGCTTACACTAGTCCAGTATACTTATTTTCTTAGTCCACCTTTTTACTTTTCACAGCGAACGGCGAACTTTCGCCAGAAGCTTTAATGAATGACATTTTTACGCGATAGTAAATGTAAACTTTCAGGCAAAACCTCTTTTGAGTTTGATTTTGGGTAATCGCATTTATAGATATTCTGCAAAAATCACCGGTTTTCTCTTGATTATTCAAGTGCTCCAAGTTGAAGTGCATACTTGGATTTCATATTATATTAATATTTACACCGCCTTTAGTCTCTGAAAATCTACTGGAAGTTATCTGCATGAACGAAAGCTTCATCAGTGAAAGTTTCACAGTTTATTGTTTTATGAAATATACAAACCGAAATATTGAAGATTAGCGTACAATATACCCTAAGGTTGAAGTGCATACCAGAGAACTGCAGCGGTGTACTGCTACTGCTTGCCCACCGCTTCAATACTCTGCTTCACGCATTTGAGCGGAAAGCAAAAGAGCGGTGTGTGTGCTGATCAATACCGCTATTACCGCGATTGCTGAGTGTATGAATATCTCGTATACTCGGGTGTTAGATTTGAAAGCAATCGTATATTCAACTTCGGCTAAGCGGTGTGACGTGTGAACTCTGTCAAATGAGGAAAACACCGCAAACACCGCGTCATCATCCCTTGCAAATAGTGAGATAGCAGCGCACGGAAAAAAAGGATTTTTATAAATACATATGTAGCAGTATTTTTAAATGAAAAGTTTTTTCTTTATTGAAGCAGTGATATTATTTTATTATATTATTGTATATTACTATTAATTATGACAGAAAATAAAATGAACTTTAAAATAAAAATTGAAAACCAAATTCATTCTTTTACAAATTACTTATCGTACAAAAACAAATAATAATTTTTCTTTTAACTTACTTCTAAAGATATTTATATATAAAGATATAAAGAAAATATAATATTTACATTTGCAACTTATTGAAGTTTTTATGCATTGAATGCAAAAATAACAAATTGTCAACTGTTTTGTGCCCAATTCTATTTCGCTTTTCGGTTATAATGTTACCCGCTAATGAAAATGCATCGTATAATTGGAATTCCACCGAGTAGGACAATCATTTTTTAAGGAACTTGGTAACTTGTGCTACAAATTTGCTTTCTTAAAATATCTCACAAGTTTCTTGCACGACTGTAGTAGTAGTTTGGAAACAATAATAATGTATGTTTGCAGTGTATGTATGTAGTGTAGTGTATGTGGCAACGTCGTTAACTCGTGCTAATCATTTATGTATTGAGTGAATGGCATAGATATTTTTTTGCGGTACTCTTTTGCTTGTGTGTTATGATCTATTTGTGCAGGCGGTGTTTTCAGAATTTTTGTCATTTGGTAGCGGTCATATGCAGCACCGCATATCCGAAGTGATCGCACAAGCGGTAGTTATAAACGAAGCAAAGACTGAACAAAGGACTCGGATGTACAAACGATATACATAGAACATTTACTGCTCTGTTGCGGTTCTGCTCAGCGCAGACACCGCTTAGTTTGCGTTGGTCGTACATATTGATACCGCTTTTTTTGTGAGTGGATCGCAAGTCAGAAAAATACCACCGCTTGCAGTTCTCTGGTGCATACCTCAATTTTGATATCAATATTTTCACTGTCCTTACTCTCTGAATATCTACTGGAAGTAACAATATCTCCACCAGCGAAAGCTTCATCGGTGAAAGCTTCATCAATGAAAGTTTCACAGTTTATTATTTTATGGATACTTTTTTTTAAATTATATTCTTTCTCACTTATCGCTTTCTTCTCACATTAGTCTTCGATTCGTGGCGCATTTGATTCTCCATTTCTACTCAAATATATTCATTTTAATATCCCTCATGGAATCAGCGTAATATTTTGTTCGACGACCGAACTAACTAAGTTTTTAATGAGTTTTGAAACATTTGAAACCTGAAGTGAATTTTATTTACTCTTAGCCCTTGATTTCTTTTTCTCTTCATCTACCGACTCTCCTCTGCTAAATCAAATTTTTATTTATTTTGTGAAATTTTACACAATGTGCATTTAAGACATAGGCTGAAAACTCTCAGGCCTAACGCATAGACGGCATTCACCTCTTTTTAGTTACTACTAACCTTAGAAAGACAGCTGTTAAAATTTCTTGATATTCCATGCAACACTTCGTGAGTTATTTTGCTAAGAGTGACGCTACTTTTGTTATTTTCAAAACAATGGGTCGAAAAGAATTTTGTGTATTAATTTTACACTGCTTTTTGATGGGAAAAAAATACGTTCAAGCGTACTTAAAAGTATAGGTACCTCCCTCCCCTCCCTCAGAAACAACAATAAAACGATGATTTGCTGACTTTAAACGTGGTTGTAGAGGCACCGGGGTTGCACAACGCAGTGGGCGTCGAAATGTGACGGTAACACCAGAAAACATCAAAAATATGATCATAATCGTTTCGAGTGATCAAAAGGCGATGTTGCGTGAGTTAGCTGACATCGTAAAGATATCAAAAGAACGAGTTGGCTTTATATTGCATGACCATTTGACTATGAGAAGGCAAAAGTGGTCACTGTTGACCAAAAACAAGATAAGGCACCGTGTCACCAGTCAATCAAAACAATGACAAAGCTACATGGAACTTCGAATTGCTCGCACATCCACCGTATTCATCGGGTCTGGCTTCCAGCAACTGCTGGCTGTTCGCTGATCTAAAATATGCTCGCCAGTAAGAAATTTCGCTCGAATGAAGTTCTTATCGCTGAAACTGAAGCATATTTTGAGGCAAAGGATAAATCGTTCTACAAAAGTGGTACTGAAATGTTACAGCGGGGCTGGAATGATTGCGTTGTTCTTGTTGGGAATTACGTTGATGAGTAAAGCAAATTTTGAACAAAAAAAAAACATGTTTTCTTTGTCATGCCCGGGATTTTTCGACTTTTCAGCCAATATATAACATATTACCGGTATATAACATACCGGTATTTGCTTAACAGCCTAGAAAAATTCGAGAAAACTTGGACGTAAACCAAAAAAATACATCAAAGTACATCAAATCGGTTCCTATTAACAAAAAAAAAAAAGAAACAGTGTATAAAATGCGTTGGAGCTGTTTTAAGAAGATGTAATGTTGTCGTCGTCAATTTTCGCTGTCGCTGATTATACCCTTTTGGGTATTTGGCCGAGCTCCTTCCCCTATTTGTGGTGTGTGGAGGGACCTGCAGTTTCAAGCCGACTCCGAACGGCAGATATTTTTATAAGGAGCTTTTTCATGGCTTGTCATTGCCTGCCGAGGGCCGACCGCTATTAGAAAAATGTTTTTCTTAATTTTGGTGTTTCACCGAGGCTCGAACCTACATTCTCTCTGTGAATTCCGAATGGTAGTCACGCACCAATCCATTCGGCTACATCGGCCGCCGTCGCTGATTGATTGGACTGGAAATATTCGTCCAACTTTGTCGACCCTTTGGTTTGCTTTGCCCTGTTTTTATGGTTGTAGCAGCATAAAAATGCCTCATATATGTAATGGGAATGCTGCTGAAGTGACAGTCTTTGACCAAATATAAATCCAGGTCATTCCGGTAACGTAGAACCGACTGTCGTGGCAACGCGTATAGCTGCGTTCTTCGTCGGGATCATTTTGAAGTAGGATTTTTATTCCCTTCGCAAGTTGTGTTTTATTTAATTTGAAATTTTGTGCAAATTAAAAAAAAAGGCGAGAAATTCCAATCGAAATTTCTCAAGTCAATTAGACATGTAAAAGTGGAATAGACGAACCAACAGAGATTCAAGAGATGTCAGTAAAAGTTTCATTAACCTCAAAAGAATATCTATCAATTACAAGGTGTGTCTATTGAATAATGAAACTATCGTTTAATCTTTCATTGCTTTAAACAGTGCTGTAAACCGTCTACTATCAGCAGCTTTCTTTCACTTCACCTTTCTTTAAGTTTTCAGGGGCTCAAATGTTGCCACTTTTAATACAGATTCCACCTAAATAAACATGGAACCCATGCGACGCAAGATCCGGCAGATTATGTGGATGGTGCCACAGCAGGACTCTATACCTTGCTAGAATATCTTGATAGATAAATTTTAGGCAAAAAACCATTTCGAAAAAGTGAGAATAAAGCTCAAACTTTCCAAAAAATTATAAGTATTCAAGATTTTCCAAGGCGGAATTTGGCTGTAATTGCTCGTCTCCCTATTAAAATTTTGTTTTGAAATATTAAAACTTCCTAAATAGAAAAAATGCACAGGGACGGCAAGAGAGCAATGCTTCATAAATTAGATATCTGCTCGGCAGTCATCCAGCGGGTACTTGAAAGAGACTTACTTACACACTCACGCTCCTATATTTAAATATTGTCAGCACTCATTGTAAGCAATGCGGCAACCTTGGAATACAGCAGCCAATGACAATGAATTGTAAAGAAATAAATCGTTAAATAAAAAATGTCAATTAATAAACTGAAGCTACTATGCGCATTTGTTTCTGTATGTATGCATGTATGTATGTATGTATGTATGTATGTATGTATGTATGGATGTGTGTATGTATGTCAAACTATGCTAAATTGTTTTCTATGTATTTCCATGTAAAAAACATCACTTGCTATGGCATTGACTAAGTATTGCGGTATTGATCGAAATCAAATTTAGTAAAAAAAATATATTTCCAATTATTGACGATCAGCAATAAAAATACAACGCTTTTGCAATCGCCACCGCATGCGACAAATCTTCAGTTGGCACAATTGCAACAAAGCCAGTGATAAATATCTGCATAGATGAATGACTGTAGGCAACAGCAATAAAAATAGCAATCATATGACACCAAACAATCAGCAAACAAAATATTTATATAGGAAAAAAATAAAGCAGGAGGAATAGAGTATGAATGGCAGCTCAAATCTGTTCGTATTCGAAGTGGCATTAAAATCGTGTACTTTAAGCTTGTAATGACCTAGAAAATATTTAATTGACTAATTGCAATTATAGATTTGAAGAATTAAGTTATTATACAACAATAATTTGTGTAAACATATGTACGTGTGTGCTCAAAATGACTCAATTCTCTGCTGACCAAATTATACAAAATTATCTGAAGATATAATTTTTATGTCTTGAAATTTTTTTTTTATATACATATTTACAATAAATTGAAATGGAAGAAAATCTAAAACTTTTTTGCTACAAAAGCAAAATCTTAAATAACTTTTATTTAATACAATTTTAATCACTTGTCTTTAAACTTTGCTTTGCTCATTACTTTGACACCCACAGCAAATGCTTTACGCCCGCCAACTGTCGAACTTTTGGTGGTCTTTTGTTTGATGGTCGTTGAAAAGTTTTTTTTAATTTCTTTTAATTTTGTTTGAAATTTTTGTATTTAGTTTTTTGTGCACTAGTCGCCGAGCGTGGTTGCAATTGTGGGCAGCGAAGCACTCACTCTTTGACTGTTTGACGAATTGCGGGTTTTTCTTCGTTTTCGCTGACATTGAAAGAACTTGTGCAATTTTTGCTGTATGAGCAATTTGAGCCAAATACTTGAGCACAAACTTCACGCCAATGACATCACTGCATAAGATTTAATGTCAAGATGCCAAATGCGAGGGAAAATGCAAGAAAGTGCGGAGCGCAGGTATGCAAAAGTAATGAGAAAAAAGTAAAATTAATTAAATGAAATGAAATTAAATGAAATAAAATTAATTGAAATTAATATAAGAAAGAAAATTAAACAAAAGTAAAAACAAAATGGATAATATTGAAATAAATTAAAATTAAATATGATGATAAAATTTAAAAAAATTTAGAAAAATCAAAAAAATTTAATACGATTAAACAAAAAAAAAAAGAAATCAAATTATATTACAATAAAATAAAATTAATTGAAATATATACAAAAAAACGGAAACAAAATAAAGGGAAACAAAAAATAAACGAAAAATTAATCAAAACAAAAAACTAATAAAAGAAAACTAAATAAATTCAATTAAAATAAAATAAAAGTTAAGAAAGTGAGAAGTTAGTAAAAGTAAACTAAAAAATAAAAAATAAAAACTGGAAAACAAAATAAAAAATTAAATAAAAAAAAATTAAATTAAATTAACTTAACCAATAAAAACTAAAATTAAGAAAAATATGAAACAAAAATGAAAACGGGGAAAAAATAAAAACGAAAACAAAAATTTTACAAAAAAATAAACAAAAACAAAATAAAAATGAAATAAATGAAACGAATTAAATTACAACAAAAATAAATTAAATTAGTTGAAGTAATATAAAGGGTTATCCAATAAGTGGTGTTATTTTGGTATTCAAAGAAAAATGCTATTTTTTAGTATAAATGATCGGATGTTAATTTCATTATAAAGAGGAAGGTATGCCGTTAATAGTGGAAAATAACATCAGACAAATGACCACCAAGACCACACTTACAAGACAATATCGTTTTCATGAAATGTTCCATAACCTAATTGCAAAGTGGCTGCCTTACGACCTCGATAGCCTCACGAATTCCATCTTTGAGGTCTTGAATCGACCCTGGGCTGTTGGCGTAGACCTTCTATTTCACGAGGCCCCAAAGAAAAAGTCACAAGGTGTTAAATCACAAGATCTCGGTGGCCAATTGTGATTACCTCCTCGAGAGATAATGCGGTCCGGAAACTTTTCCCGTAAAAGATCAATGGTTTCGTTGCTTGTGTGGCACGTAGCGCCGTATTGTTAAAAATAAACGTTGTCCAGATCAATACCATCCAATTCCGATCAGAATTTAAGTAAAAAATAAGAAAAGGAAAAATGAAATAAAGTAAATTAAAATTAAATTAAACACGCCAACAAGAAAGAAAATAAATTGAAATATAATAGAAAAAGGAACGAAAATTAAATATAAAATAAAAAATAATATTCAAATTAAAATGAGATACGTTAATAAAAGTATACTGAAAAAAGAACAAATTTAATTAAATTCAACTAAAAAAAAACGATTAAACTAAAAATACGATTAAAATTAAATTCATATAAGCTAAACTAACCAAAAAAAGTGTAATTAAAAAAATACAATAATAAGAAAAACGAATATAAAAAAGTGAATAGAAAAGTATAAAAAAAATCAAATAAGAAATAATGAAAAATACAAAAATTAATAAAAAAGTTAAAAAGATAATAAAAGAAATCAAAATTAAATACAATACAATACATTTAAAAATATTTTTCTTAAAAAAATATAAGTAAATAATAATTAATATAATTTGCGCGTACACATCTGTTAGGTATTTGGCCTCCTCTTCTTATTTGTGGTGTGCGTCTTGATGTTGTTTCACAAATAGAGCGACCTACAGTTTTAAACCAACTTCGAACGGCAAATAGTTTTTATGAGGAGCTTTTTCATTTCAAAAATACACTCGGAGGCTTGCCATTGGCTGCCGAGGGGTGTCCGCTATTAGACAAATTTTTTCTATAACTTTGCTGTTTCATGCTCGGAGATTCAAACCAACGCACTCCCGAATGGTAGTCACGCACCAACCCATTCGCCTACGGCGGCCGAATATTTTTCTTGGTTTCACCATATTTTGCCTCCAGTCCTCCACGCTGGTGACACACATTCAACTGAGAGGTGTAAAACCCGAGCTCTTGCCATAAGAAAAAAACACCCAAAAGCTTAATATTTCTAGGCGAAGATCGCCACTTATTGTATTTTTTTTCTAGTATCGCCATTTTGTTTCATTAGTAGGTTTTGAACCCAGAACCTTCTGCGGAAAGAGGATTCAAATAAGTTCTTCTTTGCCTCCTCTCTTATCTCAAATGATGTGAATACTCGTAATATGAACAGTTATTAAGTAGCTACACTGCTGACCTTAATTTCAATAGGATTATCAAATCATCTGTTTGAGTCCTTGGCTGCTGATCGGTACACTGTACAACATTTCCATGTAAATTTTGTTACGTATAAAATAAATTGGAGCTAATTTGGTCTTCTGCTACTGAATTTAGAAAACATATTTTCGCGAATTTGAATTTGCAATTTGTTCGCGAGAGCCTTTTAAAATACGCTGAATTCTAAGAATAAATATTAGACAATTTTCTCACAAGAAGATTACAAAAAGCTTACAAAAGGCGAAGAACTACAGCTTGATCCATCTAGCATTAGGAATTTAATTCGGTTGTAAATGAAAGACGCATGAATACATACAAAATTTTTGTTTTTTTTATTAGAATGAGTAAATCTGTAATTAAAAAGGAATAGAAATGCATTCAATTGATTCCATTACTAGCCTTACAGTAGCACATTATGTCAACCCTACCCTGCAGTTTTTAAAGAACAGGAACTGGGTCGCAGTTATTGGAATGCCACATTGTCTTGCGCCATTAATTTCCAGCCACTGAAAAAATCAATATAAGAATATGTGCGCCATTTAATGAAACATTAACACAAATTCAACAAAAATGCCACAAAAAATATGCTAAATATCAAGAGGGTTCATATTTGACCGAAGCGCAACAGTTTGACACCTGTTTCTTGCATTTAACGCTCGCTGCTTTCAGCGATCGACTATTTGATTGGCCGGCGACAAGTAGACCAGTCATCAGTGTGAAGTGCTTTGGCATTTAGCAAATGAGGGAATTAGAATTACCAATTGGCAGCCATAACGTGCGATAGAACAGCGATAAAAAATAACAAAAAGCAGTGACTTTTATCTACATAAATATGTATGTATGAATGTCCGATCGTAAAATGCCCTTAAGCGTTCCAGTGGCCGCCTTTTAATGCGCCAGCTCGACATAATAAACAGCACAAATACGAAAGTGAAAAAAAAAATAAAAAAATTTAAATAAAGCAGGTCAAAAGCACCCTTCACGACAACTGGGACACTTGGTTATTGGTAGCACAGCTCGCTCGGTCTCTTGGCTAGCGCGCTAGTTAGCTGGCTGGCTGGCTGACCGGCAGTAGTGGTCAATGCACTCCATACTGAATGGAGGTTTGTTTGGCACTAAGTACATAAATATGTGAGTCTACTAAATACAATCACACATCTGAATATCAACCGAGCGGGAAATACCTAATTGCTACAAAAACATTATTCAAATTTGTTTTGTTTTTCTGCTTGTCTCTTTTTTACTTCTCTCCTCGGTTTGTTTTTGTGAAGAACATTTTGCTTGTCCACTGGCCTGTGGTGACACTTGAAATGCTCTGGTGGTGTAGAAAAATACCGGAAAAAACAATAGAAATGGCACAAGCCAGTTTGGAAAAACAAAAATACCAAATAGCTAAGCAGCTGCTGCTGGTAGCGCAATTAGATGTATGTAGCTGGCGGCTATAACTTTTTACCGTTATACCAACAAGCCTCCCTCTGCGGTTTTTGTTTTGTTTTTGTCTACTTATTTATTATTCTATGTAAATGCAAGTGTTGTTCCAATGAGAGCGACGAATGAAACATTATCATTTCCGCAGATTTGTTTGTTTTATATGAAATTTTTTTAATTGGAAGCTTCTAAGTGAAGAGAGCGCATGAATTAAACGCCCAGTTAGAAGAGAATTCGTCATCTATTGGTGAGCTAACTTTTTGATACATAATATGTATTTTGCGGCTATGCGCCAGTTAAATATTTAACAGATTAAGTCGTTGACTGAAAAAATATTTTATTTTTTATTTAGTTTTTATTTTCAATATTTAAAAATGGTACTTACTCAAGGAAAGTGGTACACGCGCAACATTTCAACAAACAAAAATCTCAAAATTAAACGCGATTTTTGAGAGACTTCAAACTTGCACTTATTTATAAGGTGGCGCTAAAGTAATCCTCCTATCAGAAAATGCTATACATTTTGCGATTGGCCCCTAAGGTCAGTTCTGTTTTGACATTTGTGTAGTAAACACATGCGAAATACACGTTAATAAACAATATTACTCTACACTGCTCCAGAACGCGGAATATTGCTGACTATTTATTTGACCAATAATCGGTCGGTGACTTTGGCACAACGTGAATTTCGTCGCAAATTTCCTCGCCGTCCAACGCTTACTGGTGAAACACTGCGACGTTTACCCGCTCGCCTAGAAGAGACTGGCACAACACGAGATGCTGCCAGGCGTGGCAGACCCCGGAGTAGCCGTTCTGCAGAGAATATTGCTGCTGTAGCCAAGGATGTCATGGAAGCGCCGTCGACATCGACCAGACGACGTGCCACGCAAATGAGTATCAGTCGACGGTCTTTACAGCGAATTTTGGTACAAAATTTGAAGATGTTTCCGTACAAAGTCCAGACGGTGCATCAGCTGTTAGCTGCTGACCGCCAATCGCGTCTAACATACGCTCAAGCCATCCTTAATCACCACCAAGAGGAAGATAATTTTTCATCAAAAATAATCATGAGTGATGAGGCCCATTTCCATCTTAGCGGGTACGTAAATAAGCAAAATTTACGCTTCTAGGGCACTGAAAATCCGGTGGTAACCCACGAAGAGCCATTATACCCGCTCAAACTCAATGTATGGTGTGCTGTTTTCGCTGGAGGAGTCATCGGACCTTTTTTCTTCGAAGACGTCACGGGCCAAACGGTTACTGTGAATGGTGAGCGCTACAGAGCAATGATCAACGAGTTCTTTTTGCCGCAACTTGATGAATTGAGATTGGAAATCATGTGCACGTGCCACAACCGATATGCTGAAGGATGCATTTCCCGGGCGCCTAATCTCCAGTTTTGGCGATTTGCACTGGCCAGCAAGATCGCCTGATTTTACCGCTTCAGACTTCTTTTTGTGGGGCTTTTTGAAGTCGCGGGTTTATGTCAACAAGCCTCAGGCTCTTGCAGCTCTTAAAGACAATATCCGTCAAGAATGTGAGTACCTATTGCCGGAAGATTTGGCCAAAGTGATGGAAAGTGCCATAAAAAGGGCTCAAATGGCAATCAACTGTGGCGGCGACCATTTACATGACATCATATTCTCGACTTGATGTAAAAAAAATTAAAAGAATTAAAATAAAAATAATCCACAAGAAGAATCAAAGTTTTTCATTTTTTTTTTAATTACAGCCAAAAAACATCGCAAGGTTACTTTTGCGCCGCCTTGTATTACTATGGATTGAGCTATAATGTGCATACCCAGAATTTTTCTAAAAAATCTAAATAAAAATGGAAAATTTTGATATATAAGTAGTTTAATTGAAATTGTTTTAATTTTTGTGAATTTTTTACAAAGTTTGAAGCTTTGAGTTATGTAGTTTTCTTTGCAAAGTTTACTATACTTTTTAAAAACAATAAGAATAATTAAACCCAAAAAAATTAAATGTTAAGGTTAAGATAATGTTAAAGTTGGTAAGTCGTCTATTATTTTGAACACAGATGTACGTACGCACTTAAGCTTCTATTCTGAGTTTTACCAAAGCATTTTTTTTAAGCGCACTTGCGAAATTAAAAAAAAAAAAAAGAAAGTGTGTGGTAGTTCACGGAACCCGCACGATTGAAGTGAAACTTCTTTTATCAACAAATCAATAATTTAACTATTATTTCAATATAATGCATGCAGAAGTCATGGAAAGCATGGAATGGAATTTTATTAAACAGAATTATTTATTTATTTTAATATAAAAAGAAATGAATTTATTGTACTCAATTACATTTGGTTCTCGGCATTGTCATTATCATTATTGGATTCGTTTTCCAAAAATGAAACAAGGGCTTTATGGTAACTGAAATACGTAAAAAATGATCTACATTCTAATCTATCAAGGTATCGATGAAATACTGCATCAATGGTAGTTCCGCATCTTGTTGTTGGTACTACAAATTATCACTTATCGTACAACCGGAGGATTCACTGTCACGGTGTTCAACAGTAGCTCTTAATTTTTTACGCTCCAAATACTCACGTTGCCGTTCAGCACCTGTTTTCGGTTTCCGTTTTTGTTGATTTGATGCCATATTTAACAGAAATCAATCAACAAAACAAAATATGTTTGTAAGATTTGCTCAAAACTACACACACACTCTATGACGCGTCTCGCGTTACTAATATAATATTGTGTTTGGGATAACTGTCAACTGTTTCCACCGAAATGCGTTCGCAAAGTGTATGGTCTTTGGTATGGTAAACAGATTTATGATACATTATTTTGCGGCGACAGCACAGCGCGATAGCCCAGCGGCTAGCAATGTGGGCTTCCGATCCGAAATCCTTGGTTCGAATCACAAGAAAATTTTTTTTTTTTTTTTTATGCATTTATTTCATTTTGTTTTATGATATGTTTATGAGCAGATTTTTTTCATGGCAGAAATACACTCGGAGGTTTGCCATTGCCTGCCGAGGGGCGACCGCTATTAGAAAAATGTTTTCATTAATTTTGCTTTCACCGAGATTCGAACCAACGATATCTCTGTGAATTCCGAATGGTGATCACGCACCAACCCACTCGGCTACGGCGGCCGTCAATCAAATGTCATATTTACAAATTACATTCGATAAGAATGCAATAATAAACGACCGCATTACATTCACGACGACACGCCACGCCAGTCTTTTAACAGATGGCGCTGGCATAGCGTGAGTTTTACGTAGTTTAGCGTAGTTTTACTCCTCACAGCGTTTCATCCACGCCACGCTTTTAACAGATGGCGCTGGCGTAGCGTCACATATCGATGAAACGCTATGGTTTTACTCCTCACAGCGTTTCATCCTTCGAGACAAAAGAAGTTTCACTTCAAAAACATTTTGACTAATATCTGCTAAATTATGAGTTTTTCTGTGTTAAGAGACTTATATTAGAATTTTATAACAAATATTTTTGTGGTACACTTCATCCCGTTATAACACTCTCTTATGAGTATTTTTTGCCCTTTCTCGCAAAAGTGACCAAAATGGCACATCTATTGAGTAGTCAGAGGGTTAAAATGTTTTACAAAAATGTTCTCCTTTGCTTTATCCATAAAATTGCTGAACACATCATATCTCGAAAACGTAAAGATCACATAGTTTCCTATGCCGATTTACTATAGGAATGTGCAACAGGGTGAAAAATTAGAAAACCAATTAAGAAAACTTCAGACGCAGACTTTCCAATCGCTGATATACTTACATATATTTTTCTTCATGTCCCCTCTACCAGAATCTGTTATTGGAAGCCTCTTATTTTTTGTGTGTTGAGCGGTGATAGTTATCAGTAAAAGCGGGATTTAATGGGTGTAGTATTTGGATATACTTATCTTTTATTGGTCCTGAGTTATTTTATTATCAATACTCATAGAAAAAAAATATAGAAAAAAAAAATAAATAAATAAAAAATAAATAAATGAAACAATGAAAATTAAAAACAAATTAAAAACAGCAAAAATGGTTCGATTTTACTAATCTTTAGGAGTAATATTAATCAAATCTTCTGCTCAGAAAGTACCCCGTATTTCAAATTTATTCTCATCTTTTCATCTTACATGTCCCTTTGGACCGCAATCTGTCTGAGGCTATAAATAGAAAAGCTTAGTAAAAAAAAAGCTTTGCTTCATGCATTTAATTTTTTTCTGCCTGAATTTTTATATTTTTCTACCTGAAGGACTACCTATTCGACAATGCGCACTCCGGCCAAATTACCGGATTTCCTGCACAAAAGCAAAATATTTGAAGTGCTGTTTTATTATTCTTGTTGCTGTTATTTCATAGGAAACTTGCACTGCACACGACCGTTTTGTTGTTACGAAATATAAAGTATCGCTTTGCCACCTAA
Organism: Anastrepha obliqua; assembly: GCF_027943255.1. Classification (NCBI taxonomy): domain Eukaryota; kingdom Metazoa; phylum Arthropoda; class Insecta; order Diptera; family Tephritidae; genus Anastrepha; species Anastrepha obliqua. The sequence goes on along the minus strand of NC_072896.1, from coordinate 10,046,821 downwards.
TCAAATTCTTGATACGCAAAGGCATGCAAGTTTAGTAGTGATTGCCTGACTCAAAGGCGTATTTATCAAATTTTGATAATAGAAAAAACATTGCATTTATTTCTATTAAAATTGTTTGCCATTTGCAAGTAATATCGGGAGTTTTGTTTAGCTGCATGAGAACTATCGGTAACGATAGCAATGGTTTGGCAAACAAGAATATATCTATTAAATAAAATATAGAGATATTCAAGAAAGTAATTGAATAACGCCAGTCTCACACAGACTTAAAATATTTTATGACTTCCTAAGCTATGCTTTTGCTGTTGGATTTGCTGTTTCTGCGCAGAGCATATTTAGCTATCTACATCAGATCAGAAGTATCTATCAAAATAATTTCTGACATTTAAGAAATTTCTAAGCGCTAGGCTAGTCCCTTGGCAGGAATCCAGCGATCCAAGCTTCCGTTAGCGTTATATAGCGTTAGATATAGCGGAGAGCATCTCTTTAGGTCGACAAGCATGACTTACAGAGCAAATTCAGAGCCACCTATACATACATACGTATCTAGGAGATACACATCATGAATTAGCTAAAGAAATTCGCCATACTTCAGCCTTCCCAGCTGTTTTTTTAAATGTATCAACTAGCGGCTCAAAAGTACATAGAAAAATATTATCTCAATTCGGTACAATTTTGTCTGGTACACTTTTCATTAAAACCGGCTATAAATGACTAGCTAAATAACCACAAACTAACTCGACGGCAATTACCAAGCCACAAAATGAGGCAACAACAAATGTAAATTTCATATGTACTTACATATTTACGTATGTAAAGCAGCCAATAAAGCTGCCTATTTGAAGACCGACCCCTCTGCCGGTGGGAAAGCAAATCACGCACTCTGCACAAAACTTAAATGTCAAAAGTTTTTACCACAATTTCCGACTCAAAACATAAATAAAAAATAAAAATAAAATCAGAGAGAAAAATTTGCGGCGCTGCTAAACCAACCATGAAAATATATATATATATATTTTTTTTTTGTTTTGCTTGTTTTAGCTTTCATTGGCTACGTACCTACATAGATACTTAATCGCGACTATTTCGAAAGGCCTCATAGAGAAATGGGTGTATAGGGAAATATTTGACTGCCAGTCCGTTTGTGCGGCCGTCAATGTGTTGCACGCCAACTTGTCACAAATTGCAGGTAATACAAAATCAAAAACAGCTATGAACATGACAACAACAAATGTTTTAAGAAATGGCATGACAGTCATTGAGGTTAACCCTTCCACTCGTCGCACGTCAATGCATTTTTGTGCGGGTGGTTGGCTGGCGGTAGTTGAATGGATAGGGGTAACGAAATGCGACTGTAAAAGACAAATGATTGCGTGCGACTTGCATTGAGTTAGCTGATTTTGTTGTACTTATTTGAAATATGCTTGTGTGGATGTTGGTACGCGCCAAGCGGTAGGAAATAAAATTAATGAGCGCGGGCGAATGATTTTTAACCCTTTTTTTACGTGCGGAGGTGCATAGTAGGTAAAAATGCATAGCCTGCGCATGTTTGTGTATTGGCTGTTCGTTTCTTGTTCGACCAACGAAGGGCATGAATTGAAGCGGTGGAGTGCGGTGAAGGGAAATGTCAAAGTTTGTGGTTTATTTATGCGAAAAAACCGGAAAAGTGATATATGAACGCGTGGAATGGAACAAAGTGGAAGGCAAGAAATGGAAAAGAGGTATAAAAAATAAAAAAAAAAAAATGAAATGATAGAAATAAAATAATAAAAATAAAACAAAATAAGTTAAGTAAATGAAATAAAATAAAAATAATATAAGAATAATAAAATTAAATGAAAAAGAAGTATAAAAAATAAATAAAATAAAATAATAAAAATAAAAGAAATAAAAACAAAAAAAATTAAGAAAAATAAAATAAATTAAATTAAATCAAATTAAAATCAAATAATCAACTGTTTATTGAATTGAAGGAACTTATCGCTGGTTACCACTAGAAAAAAGGCTTAATGGCTCCATAGGTATATATATATATACAGGTATCTCTCGAGATGCACGGTACTCAAGTTACACGAGTTTCGAGTTACACAGAAAAATATGCGACATTCCCTCAAATTACACGGTTTTCATAAAAAAATACCAATTTTCATAAAAAGGGCAAAATAATAACTATTTATCATATATTTGTGCAGCATATACAGTCGAACCTCAATAAGTCGAACTTCGATATCTCGAATATTTGATATCTCGAATCAAATTGCTTGGCAATAGCGTTTAGAGTGAGAATTGTGTGTAATTTTTACTTGATAACTCGAACTTCTATTACTCGAATATCTTGATAACTCGAACAGAATATTTGGCGCCAGCTTTGATAAGTCGAATTTCCAGGGGAATCCCCTTATTACGTGTTGCTTATTTTATAGCAAACAGATGTCAGCAGTTGGGACGCTGCACTGTTTAAGACCATAGGTATTTTATTAGTAGTTCTTACGCGAAAATAAACTCTGTTGACATGTTATCAAAACGTTGTTTAAAAACTTTATTTATTGACGAAAAATTTAAACTATTAAAGGAAGTAGAAATGGGTGCGCGAAAAAAAGATGTAGCTGTAAAGTTTATCAAACTTGCATTTTTCCCCCGAATATGACATCAAAATTACAACCACTCGATCAAGGTGTCATACAAAATTTAAAATGTCATTATCGTCGCAGAATTTTAAAAAATACTATAAAATGCTTTGAAGTAAACAAAAATCTTAACATTACATTAATGGACTGTGTTGATGAAATACCTAATGCATGGAATATCGATGTTAAGCCTGAAATCATCTCTAATTGTTTTAGAAAAGCCGGCTTTGGTTAATATTCTGAATGGGAGGAAGAAGATGACATTCTTTTGGTTTTTATAAGCGAACACATAAAAGAAAGGAGTAAGGAAGAAATTCAACTGCAGAATGAATATGAAGCTTGGCAAAATATCAAAGGTACAGAAGGTGTCACCTTTAATGATTTTATGCATGTGGATGACGATATTGTTACTTCAAAGTTTCCCACGGATGAAGATATTGTGGAGCCAATGGGATCTAAATCCGATTTTGAGCTTGATAGCGAAAGTGATATAGAAGATGATTTGCAAGATGATATGGTGCAACCAGTTTCAATCGAGCTAGTTGCAAATTCGTTCAAGATTTTGCGGTCATATTTAAAAACCAATGAACATACAACGGATTCTCTGTACAATGGTTTAAATAATATTGAAGCTTTTTTTGAAGATCAGAATGGAATGAAAGCTATACATCTATTCATACAATGTTCTTAATTATGTATATATAATTTTAAAATATACACATACAATATTATATAGCAACTATACATAATTTGAAGCATGTACTGTTTTATCAATAAAATTATTTTCTAACCCTTGAGTTTTATGGATTGTTTTATTTTTCCATCAGCTTTTATTTTGTTTATGGATTTTTATGTATGTATGAACATATGTATTATATTTGATAACTCGAATTCTTGATAGCTCGATTTTTTTTTGTGGCATGTCATAGTTCGAGTTATCGAAGTTCGACTGTATTAAGGGGTTACGCCACTCTAGCTACTGTAAAAAAGCAGTTTTTTAAGGATTTTTTTTACATTGAAAGAAAGGTGCTAGGAAAAAACTGTTTAAGTATATTATTAAGCATGTATTTAAGTGTAATTACAAATATTTTTATTGAAAAATATTACAAAATGGCGCCTTTGGAGTGAATCTCTGAACGCGCCCTGCGAAAAAGGCACTTCACGGCACGCAGTACAACTGACGTAAATGTCCACCTAAACCAAATTAAAAACATTCTTCTCAATCGACGTGAGTATAGCTGTAGAAATACGTACGGGATTTTAGAAATATTGAAATTTGTGTATTTTGCAGATGTTTGAAGTCAAAAGTAGAATTTTTCGTCTAAAATGGAACCGTTAATTGTTTATAAAAATTTTTCTAATTAATTAATAAAAAAATCCGTACGTATTTCAGTGCGGAATAATGTTCTAAAGATCCTTGTACAATTACAAGTGAAAATATTAAAAATTGTTTGTGTTATGCTGCTTGCCGTTTTGAAAAATCACGTTTTGAGATAAACACGGTTTAAATTTGTATAGTCGGTTCAGAGACGTCAGAGGCGCTCGCGCAAAAGTGCGAAATATTAGAGATAAACATTTTTTTCACGCATAGGACTTTTTGTTTTATATTCTAAAGAGTTTAAAGCATCTTTTAAGCAAAAAAAAAAAAATTTCGATATTTTGAAAATCCTAGAGTGGCCTAACCCCTTAAGTTATGTGCAGAACCCTTTTGCGTCCTACTCTTGAAAAATGAAAATATATAAGCCACTAAATGTGAGTTTCCACTTATACGGTCGCGAGTTACACGGAATAAATTAATCGTTTAACTCGAGGGACACCTGTAATTGGCACTCACACCCTTTAGTGGGCGTTTCGACGAGCCGCTCTTCCTATTCGTAGGATGTGTCTTAATGCTTTTCCACAAATTGGGGGATCTGCACTTTTATGACGCCTCTGGAAAGCAAATGGTTTTTATTAGGAGCTTTTTCATGACGGAAATTTTTTCGGGGCCTTCCAATTGCTTGCCGAAGGGCGACCGCTATTAGAAACAACTTTTTCTATCAATCGGTGTTTCATGCTTTAGGTTTCGAATCTGGGCCCTACAGAATGTTAGTCATGCACTTATGCCAATTGGCTATAGCGCCAGCCTAGTTCCGGTTAGCCTTAGATAAACTTTGTCATGCATTAATTATTAGTCTACACATAGCTTAATTTAACTAAATAGAGACAAACAAAATAATGGGATATGCAGTACTCGTATTATTTGTACATTCTGAAAGTTCTTGAAATATTTTGCTCTCAAATGTTACATAGAACAATTTGACAACTTGAGAGGACTTCATGAGTAATCGTTGCTTAATAAGATTCTTAAGTAAATACATATGTAGTGGTTAAGTTAAGTGGAGAAAAGTTAAGATGAGTTAAGTTTAGTTAAACCACTTTAGGCTAAGTTAAATTTGCTTAAGTCAAGTTATGTTAATTTAAGTTAAGTCAAATTATGTAAAGTGAAGTCAAATTATGTTAAGTTAAACTAAGTACGTTAAGTTAATTTAGGTTATGTTAAGTTAAGTTCAGTTACGATAAGTTAAGTTAAATTATGTTTAGTTAAATTAATCAAACCTAAGTTCAACTAACTTAAGTTAAGTCAAGTTAAATTAAATTAAGTGAAGTACTTATGGTTAAGTTAAGTTGAGACAAGTAAAGATGAGTCAAATTAGTTATATTATGTTAAATTAAGTGAAGCCAAATGATGTTAAGTTAAGTGAAGTCAAATTATCTTAAGTTAAACTAAGTAAATTAAGTTAATTTAGTAAAGTTAAGTTAGGTTGTGTTAAGTTAAGTTAAATTAACTTAAGTTATGTTAAGTTGAGTTGTATGTTGAGTTGTTGAGTATGGTTAAGTTAAGTTGAGACAAGTAAAGATAAGTCAAATTAGTTATGTTGAATTAAGTTAATTCAAGTTATTTTAAGTTAAACTAAGTAATGTAAGTTTATTTAACTAAGTTAAGTTCAGTTATGTTAAGTTGAGTTAAGTTAAGTTATGTTTAGTTAAATTAAATTATTCTAAATGAAATTATTTATGTTTAGATGATTTTTATTATCTATTTATATATTTTTTTTAATATTTTTTTATTTTTTTTATTTTTTTTTTATATTAATATTTTTTTTTTTATTTTGTTTTCTATTTGTTTTTTTTTTTGTTTGTTTTTGTTTATTTATTTGTCTATTTATTTATTCATATGAAACATAATCACCAGCTTTGGCTATTCGCTTTTACTTTGTCATCGCAAATGCCTAAGATGAAACACCGAAAATGAGTCCTTCAAGTGAAAAATTTCTGCTTATACTCCTCATACATCTTCTACTAATAAATTCACTACACTGCGTTTCAACCACAACCATCCATCATCAACCTCATTTTTGTTAAACTGCACACAAATAAAACACGAAAAAGTTTATCAACCAATTGATTGACATTTTTTATTAAAAAGAAAATTGTAATAATTTTTTACAAGCCACTTATTTGAATGGGAGTTGCAAGCAACCTGAAAGCACCAGGCAATTTGGGTGCAGCACAACATAGGAAGGATGTATGCACAACAACAGCAACAGCAAAAGCAATTGCAATGAATCGGCTACAATTGCGGCTGGCAACAACAGCTGCTGCAACACGACCAGCAACAGCTGTAAAGAGCAGACTACGTGACGCGAAATGCCGCCTCATAAAATACAATACAATGCAAAAACAAAGAAAAAACAAAAAAAAACAAGAGCAAATCATTCATTTATTACGCCATTCAAGCGAGCTATCAGCTACAGCCACTAGCCTAACGATACCTGCAACCATTTACCGCTACTTGCACGTTGGCGCGCACATTTAACTTAACGAGTTAGTCAGTCTGTCAAATTGACAGCCGTTTTTGATGGCCCGATGTTTTACTATTTTATTGACGTATCTATGTGTGTGTGTGTATGCATGTATGTGAGTAGGCAGGTACGTTTTTATATGTGCAGCAACTCATAGCTGCGTTTGCCCATCGCTCCGCATGTCGAATGCGCCTGTAATACAATTCATTATTATGACAACGACAACTTCGACTCCGACTCCATCGACGACCGCAACTGCACACATACATATACGCGCACATAGGGAGGTATTTTGTTTTGTTGAAAGCAGCAATGAAAAGCCAACAAGTTGCGGTTTATGTGCGCTAATGCGCATGCGCAGCACGAATCGAGCGTATAGCCGTCAGTCCGTCAGTCAGTCATGTTGGCAGGCAGGCTGCGCCACCTCCTTTGACATTTGATGTTGGCGTTGAAGCGACAACAATCGGCTTTCGAGGAAGGGGTGTTGGGAGATGCACTCAAACCTACAACACAACTCATGAATTTACAATAAAAAGTGACAACAGCATTAATGTTGTTTTTTTGTTTTTGTAATTTTATTTACCTTGTCAAATGGCATTTAAGTGCAGGTATTTTTTTTTTTGAATTTTTCTTTTTAATTGTGCAATGAAGGTATAAAAGTATTTGCTTACAATTTCGCCGTTTTCTCAATTGTATGATTTTGACATTTTTGCAGTGAAAACACCAATAAAGTGACGGTAAATAATGACAAAGCATGAAGACTAGCCGTTGTGCAGTAAAATTTTTAAATATTAAATCGTTTTTTGTTTGTTTTGATTGTTTAACGTGACATTTGGCTGTTTTCATTTAAGGTTTAATTGATCATTAACCCTCTAATGTCTGAAGTTAAACCGTTGCAAATTAAGACTTTGTAATTTTTTTGGGTAATTTTAGCACGAGAAGCAGGAGCTTGAAGCCGGAATTGAAATATTTGTTATCTGTAGCTTAGAGGCCAAGTCCGATATTCAGAAAGATGCCACATAATTTATTAATTACCGTAAAAATTTATATTGAATTATTAATATTTAAGCCTTTATTGTGACAGTAAAAGGATTATGAATGCGATACGTTTACATAACTTTTTGAAGACCTTCTCTACAATAAAGCAGGAGTTTACTGAGGTTTTTTTCTTAATGTCTTGTGCTAGTCTACCGGCAGTAGCTGCACTATTTTCTATCTAGAGAGGTAGATAAATACTTTCTGAGGTTTGCACTTCGCCCTCATGCTCTTTTGTGCCCTCTACTCATCACAGTACCTCATTCAGACCCAGTTCCCTAATTAAACTCAGGATAGACCTGGGTTGGATTGAGCGAATGTGCCTTTCTTCTGGCTGCAGTTGTCATGGTATCTAAGTGATGTAAAATGTAAGTTTGTTTTTGTAGAAATACAGAATAAGAAGGTCTTCCTCTTGCTCTACTACCAACAGCTGGTGTCGCATCGAATACTTTGAGAGCCGACAGTCGGCGTTTTCACGACTGTCGGTTCTTCGTTACCGGTCCAGATTTATATCCGGCCAAGGACTGTCACTCCAGCAGCATTCCCCGTATGTAAGTATGGGGAATGTTTATGCTGCTACAACAACAACAACAGAGCCGGAGCCTTTGTATCCATTTGAACGACATAAACCAGCTAACGCAGTTGGTGGATCTTTGTGAAAAAACCAGTATTTTGTGGATCAGAGGGGTAAATTACGCTAATTAAATTTTTTTGTCTGAAACTATATAACCCTAAAACTACATCTGGAGTAGACTCGTTTCGTAGAACACAGTTGTATTGCCGCTCGTTTAAATTTTTTGTTTTGGCGCAGTGGTGCAAAGTTTTCAAAATTTAGTCATAGACATGTTTTATTACGTATAAAAAGTGTTGTAAGTCGATTTTCAATAGAAATATGGTCAATATTTTAGAATGAAATTTTGTGAGCATCATTTTTGTGGAACATATTAACCCTCTAGCATCCCTTTTTACGTGTCAATTTGGCCCCCTCTTTTAGGAAAATTCCAAAAAGTAAGTTTAAATAATACAATTGAGCAGACGTTTAAATGTTCTACGAAAATATGTGTTGAAAACTTTCAGTGAGGGTTGCCGAAGGCATAAAATGCGCCAGTGTGAGTGTGCTTAACTGAATAAAGAGAAATACTCAGCATTTGACTGAAAATAGATTAGTTCTTGTGCTTAGATGGCCAAGTACTGTATTCAGATGGTCTGAAAACTTTTTCAGCAGCTGGACAAAGTGCTGAAAAATATATATTTGGCATTTTTATGAGCTTAAACCAGAAATCGCATAATAAACCGCAGGCTTTTTCATGTCATTGGCGCAATATCCTTCGCAATTTTTTTTTTGTTCCGTGCTCAGTCCACTCGGGAGCATAGGGCCACGACAAGACTCAGTCTTGCATGGGTTTAGTTATTCTATTTTTGATTTCTGTCAGGGTAGGTGATAAGCCTGCCGCTACCAGTCCAAAGTAGTGGGAACGCCCACCTGTCGTTGCTTAGGAACGCCTTTTTACTGCTTGAAGCGTCATCTGTGTCTCACATTTTTCTGGCAGAAGGATCGCACAGATGATTGAGGACTTCGCTAAATTTTGTGTGTCTGCGCTATTACCGCGGTCGCCCGCTTCCTCTTGCTGGCGCCACTGATGTAACTGTGTATTTTTTCTTTGTTTTTTGCTTGTTTTAGCAGCCACAATGCAAAATGTGCGGTAGTAAGGATGGGAAGAATAAAGTTGTTGTGGTTGAGGAATGGACATTTTTTTTTTGGTTTTTTTTCTTTTCTGTTTTTTGTTTTGTTTTTTGCTTTTTTTTTAATTTTTATAGAGACTAGGAAGCTAAGTTTGGAAAAGTGCGTGGACCGTGCTTTACTCGGGATTCGAACCCACAAGCTCTGGGATGGCAGGCTAATGCACTTACGGTAGACTATCGAGGCCGCTCAAATCTTCGCAATTATTTAGACCAAATTATTTTGGCATTTTATGTCGCCTTCGTAAGGCACTTTTGCGCTTTTGTTATACGGAGTGTTAAAAAGAATAAATCTTATCCCATTTAAGTCCCCATACTAGACTTTCTATTATAATATAGTAATTTCTATAATAATAATCAATCGAATCAATCATATAAAATGTGTTTTCGTTCTTTTTTTTATTATATTTTCTTTTAATGAAATTTTCTTCTAATGCATTTTTTCTTTTTCTCCCTTTTCAGCTCTTCGCCACACAAATCGCAAATGTACGCGTGTCCGGTAAAATTAGAAAGAAAAAACAACTGAACTATTAACTCCATACCTTTAAGGATCTTAAATAAATTTTCAATAAATATTGGAAAATGTTGGATCGTTGCGAAATGCCGGTAAGTAGAATTCCCAAATTGTCGCAAATTGTTTTATGAAGCGTAACAGAATATTGAGCAGGTTAGGTTAGGTTAAGTAGTGATGGTTGCCCAGAGACTGGGCGCACTTGGACGAAAGAAATTTGGTTCATTCTTTGTGATACCATTGCAAGAGGGGAAAAAGAGGTGAAGGAAAAAGGACGAAAGAGAAAGGGATGGGGAGGGTTGAGTATTTGTGGTACACGAACGGTGCCTAATTTGCGGTTGTGTAAGCCTCTTTATGCAGCTGATGAAGCTCTTCAGATTTTTGTTATCAAGACTTGCTATATCAGTGAGAACCAAGATGCTTGAATCTTAGTCCCGCGAGAGCTGGGCAGCTGAGGAGCAGGTGCTGCGATGATTCCACCTCATCCTCCATAGTCTCACGTCATGTATACCCCGCGGACAGTGAACCGTGAGGATGCCCACGAAATTTGAGAGATGAGTTTTGGTCATCCTCAGAATATCCCTCGAACGCTCATCGGCCTCGCAGTTTCCAGCAATGTCACTATGAACAGGTACCCAAATTATCTTTATATCGCAGAATTCCGATCCAATCGAGAGAGAGGTCAGCATTCCCTGACCATATGCACCATAATAGAGCCTAGGACCCTAATTGCCGCTTGGGTATCAGAGTAAATACTTGAATATTGAGCAACTATATTAATTATAAATACAGGGTGGTCCATCTATATTTTACATAAGAACATTTTGTGACATAGGCACTATGAACTATGCCAGGTGGTGCAGGCATCGAAATATTTCTAAAAAATGTCAATTACGGTAATCATGATTCGAATCGGATATGGACTAGATAAATATGTCTTTTTTTAATTCACCGGCTAGGTGTCGGTCGTATCAGAATGTTTTGCCAATCCATACTTGCCTGTGAAATCCCATATCTGCTGAACACTGACCCGGAAGGGGAATTTAGAAAAACTTTATTTCTGCAGAATTTTATTCCCTTTCCGTGGGGTTTAATTAGAATTTCTAGAAACACACTTTAGTATGCAGTATTTTATCTTATTGAATTTTAATGTATACGAAAGCATGGAATTTTTTTATATGGAAAAAAATAAACATAGCCGTCAAGGAAAAAAGCAATAAAAAGAAAGAGCGTTTATCACCCTCACAAACACAGCGATCCCAGGACCGCAGCAACGGCACAAATTACCGCAAGGAAATACCAATAAAACCGACGCCGCAATGAATAGCACTTTATAGTACGCACAAGCACTAGCCAGGAAACGGAAATAAGGGCCAAAAAATAGGCAAAAAAAAAAAACGATACAAAAATTCGGACCAAAAAACGCCCCAAACAGTAGGCAACAAGGAAATATAACGCCAAAAAGTAGGCACCAAAACATAAATTTCCTACAATTTTGCACCAACAAACCAGCGCCAAAAAGTAGGCAGTGTTATTTCTCACTAGAAATTAGCAACCACAAGGAAAAACTCAGGAAAAATATTCTGAAGTGTATCTAAGATATATATAAAGTATATATCTCTCTCTCCTTTTCCTCTACGATACATCTTTTTTCTCTCTCGCGGAACGAAAATTTACAAAACGTTGCATGGCCTTGAAATTTTACTCTCCACTTTCGCTCGTCTATGGACGCCTAAGAAGTTTCACTTCAAAAAATCAACGAGATTTTTTAGCAATTTATTATACCAAAATTAAATATTGTGCATAACTGCACCCTCAAACTCTAAATTACTAAAAATTGCAACTGAAAATTGTGGTGTTGGGATGAACAGTTCGCTGAAACTTTTCTAGAACTGAATTTTTCTTTATAAAATTTTAAAATTGTCTTTTACGGTGTTTCTAGGCACTGAGCGTAGTAGACCCACGCTGTGAGCAACCATTCTAATCTAACCTAGGCAATGAGCTGCGCTTTAACACACAAAATAATGAATATTAAAAAAAATAGAAAACTATTGTTTTGGCGTAAAGTGCAAGTGGTAATCCAACAGAATTTGCTCGTGATAAGCGCGCAAAGCGACGCAAAAAGTATCTACAACTACTGACACTGCGTAGCAAAAATTATTTCTTCTTCTTTTAATACGAATTCTTTCCTGTTATTTATAAAAATACAATTAGTATGAATATTTAAAATTATTTAAATTAATTTAATTTAAATGAAGAAAATTCGCCTTTAATAACCTGTCACTGCTGCGCATATTAGCATCCGAACTACTTTTCGAAGCGCCTAAATGCATGCATCTCAATTTCTCTGTTCGTAACATTTACTTGTACACTTTCTCCCACACTCATGCTCACTATTTCGTTCTCTCTCTCTCTCTTTCTCTCTTTGCAGATTCAAATAGACAACGATAAATTGCGGCGCGTGAGCGCTGTTGTCGATCGCGACAATCGTCTCTCGAATTCACGCATCGATCTGCCCAATGTGTGCAATGGGGGCGTTGGTGGTGGTGGTGTTATTGGTGGCAATGGTATAGCGCGCGGCGCATCGCGCTCTGGCCGTTGCCTTGATGTGCACAACAACCATTTGAACAGTCACAGTCACAACCATCATAATGGCCATCATCAGCGCAGCCCGACCAGCGGCAACAACAATAACAATAGCAACAGCAACAATAATAGCAACAGCAACACCAATACAAATAACAAAAACCAACAACAACAGACAACTATTGCCAATAAACAAATTAACAGCAGCAGCAACAACAACAAAAACAATGGTCACAATAACAACAATAGTAACAATAATATTGGCTCACCAGTATCATCGACAACGATCTCATCGCATGGCAACAGCTCGACAAGCGGCGGCGAGCGGGGCTCATCGACCAAATCGAATAGCAGCAGCGGCAGTGGCAGCAGTGACAATATGAAATGCATTACGCCGATGACGCCGTCAGGTGGGTGAAACAAAGATACAAAAAAGGAATACAAAACAAGAAGACAAAAAAAAAATAAGCGCTTACTTAAGTAATGCAAAAAGATGTGTGTGTGTGTGCGTGTGTATGTGGACAGTTTGCTAGAATTTGCCCTTCAGTTGCTTGTTTGTGTTTGTTTTGTGTTAACGGTATTCATTCAAGTTCAGCTAACCATATTTGCGCTATGCACTGAGGCAATTTACGCTCGAGGCTTATTTGCTTTACAATTTCAATTTCTACGCTTCAATCCTCGCAGCCGTCCGCAGTTGTGCTGGAGTGACGCTTCACTTTTGCTCTCATTCAATGGTAGGACAGTTACGACAGCCGGTACACTTTTACTCAAGCTTTTATTTTATTTCATTTTTCTTTTGCAACTTGGTGCTTGTGGTAAAATTATACGCGTCACTGTCATTCAATAACCCCGACGGTCGGGTGCGTATGCAAGTTTGTGCTTCAGCTGCGCGTCGTTGATAATTAAATTTAAAATAATTATATTAAGGTCAAGGATAACTGCGGCTAGAGAAATTGCAAGCAAATGGCAAAAGAAGGCAAGAAAAAAAACGGAATACACCAAGCGAAATGTGAAAATAAATTAAATAAGTAGGGAGCTCAGCTTTACTAGCAATTTTCATACCCAGCTAGCAATAAAATGAAGAACGGATTTCTTATAAAAATAATAATTGGCGTTTGCACCGCACGTTGGGTGTTTGGCTGAGCTCCTCCTCCTTTTTGTGGTGTGCATCTTGATGCTTTTTTTCACAAATGGAGGGACCTACAGTTTCAAGCCGACTCCAGATTTTTTTTTGGAATAGCTTTTTCAAGGCGAAATGCACTCGGAGGCTTACCATTGCCTGCCGACGGGCGACTGCTTTTAGAAACAGCTTCTTCTACCATTTGGTGTTTCATGTCCGAGGCTTCGAGTCGGGCCACTTTCAAATAGTAATCACGCACCAACCCACTCGGCTTGCCACTGCCGTAAAAGTTTAGAAAAGTGAAAAATTCGATGAAATTTTCAAAAATTTCATATAAAGTTTTAAACTTTGCGTTATATAATATGAAAAAAAAATAGAGGCGGATTTAAAATTTTGTAACAGAGTGTATGTGAAGAGAAATGGAAAGGGTACGAGAGGCAGCTGTCTGTAGGTGAGGAATGTGTTTGTGGGTCGCCAAGAGAGAACTGCGTGCATGTTTTCTGCGAATGCCCGATGTGCTGAGACATTAGGAATCTTGCGGGTGTGGGGATTACTTGGATCAATGGGCGATATGATGTGAAGGGTGTAGTCACCACCCGTTGGAATGTCAAATTGTTAAGTCAGTATGCGCGTGAAGCATTCTGACATCGAAGGAATTAGACATTCAGTTGATAAGCTGGACCTTGTGTGTGCTTTTCTGAGACTTAGGGTATGGCCACCAGTCCCCTCAAGGAGTATCCCGGTGGTTGTGGTTTAACACCCAAATGCGGGCAGAGCCTTCTCGGCTCGGTGTGGAGTTGCATTACAACCGGGTGCAGGACCCATAGAACGGCAGAGTTTTACATAGGTCTCGAACCCCACCCAGATGGTTAGTGCGTCCATTCCACACTGCCAATTGGTATCGTAAATCCTTTTTTTTTTTTGGTGCTAATTAACGCATTGATTTGATCCGTTGTGCTTTTGAGCAACGTGGAGTCACACCGTCGCCGGCAGGTACTCAGGTTAGAAACACCGCACGCTGCCGTGCGAAAAACCAATATCTATCCGCATCAGTCGTAGTTAAAATATGGGAGCGAACATGTCTGAATCTTAACCCCGCAAAAGCAGGGCTGCTACGAAAAAGGTACTAAAATGACTTGGCTGCAAAAAGCGCTTGTAATTATTTGTAATCTCTTCGCATGGTCACCCATTGGGTCGGGTACTGGCAAAGATCCACTGTCCTCCATTGAAAGTTGCGACTTTGTTAGCGTTAGCAGCCCCTTCGAGTGGTTTCAGTGCACGCGGAGGCACAAGATCTTGTATGCAAATATTTTCAACCAGCATTCGCTGAGCTGATTCCGAGGCACTACAAGAGCATGACACAGACATAGACCTAAAAAGTTTGCTGTTACACTTGAATCCCACGAAATAGATCTGACTAAAACAAAAAAAAAAACAACATCAACAAGGCATCATGCGAGAACAGTGGCAGTAGTACGCTGGCCGCTTATTGAGATTATTTCCGTAGAAATGCTCACCCACTTATACAACAACAACGACAACAAGAGCAGACTACAGGTAGCCAAAGTGAACCACCCACAATCTACATAAACTACAGGATGGGTACCCTGTCTAGTCAGCATAACAGTTTTACTCTTTCCTGCTTTTCCCTTTGGTTGATACCCGCATAGAATTGGTAATGAAGTATTTTGAAGCATCCGAAAAGGGAAGTCAGGCATTCCCCCGGCCAATTTCGTGCGCACCATCACTTAGGCTAGGACCTTGTTTACTGTCTGACTACAAGAATAAGAAAAAGACTTGCCGTTGTGTCTGAATATCATAGTTTTCATGAGCAGATATTTCAATGCACAAATGCGCTTGGAGGTTACCTTGGCACACCGAGCGGAAATCGCGGCTAGTCATTTTGTTCTTATAATCAATGTTCGCTTTAAGGATCGAGCCCAGGACCTTCTACCTACATACCTATGTGCCACGCACAAATATGATAGGCCAGCTCGGCGGTAGTTATGCTTTGACATTTTTGTTTGAAAAAGCTCTGGGCGAGCGCCTACCATACATTTAAAATCTTTCATAAGCCTGCTGAGAATCACAGAAAAGCAGCGAAAGTGAATGAAATCGTAAGCAAATAAAACGTGCTGTTATCCCACACCTTTTGGATGTCAAAGTATATTACGAAAACCAAGCGTTATAAGAACGTGCACTCTGATCACACTCGTGACGCTACTAAAAATAGTTCTAGTCTCAGTGTGCGGCTGTTTTGGTGACCTCCGCTTATATTCGTTCTATTCAACCTACCCAATGTTTATTGTAAATTTTCTCTAAAAAAATGCAAAAAAAAAAAAAATTCTCCAAGGTCGGGCATTATCCACGTTTTGAGCATATAAAATATTAATTAAGCTGCATTCCTCGT
This sequence comes from Anastrepha obliqua, assembly GCF_027943255.1. Classification (NCBI taxonomy): domain Eukaryota; kingdom Metazoa; phylum Arthropoda; class Insecta; order Diptera; family Tephritidae; genus Anastrepha; species Anastrepha obliqua. The sequence continues at coordinate 10,030,947 of NC_072896.1, read as the reverse complement.
ATGTTTTGATTGCCGTTGGCCAACAGTGGTTGAATGACAGCAAATAGGATTTTCATATTACCCCCCTTCATCGCTACTAAAAGTTGATGTACAAATAGCTATGTAGATATTTTATATATACATTTGAAATACCCATTAGTCAGGGCTAACGAGTGCGCGGATATTTTATTCATATCCGAACACAAATGGATTTCCTGTGTTAAAATAAATTGAAAAATACTGTTTTTTCTCTGTTTTCTTCTCGTATTTAAATATGCTGAGCGGGTGAAGCGTTCACGGGTAACTGCGTCACCTCGTAAATATGCGCGAGTGTGTGTGCACATGCATGTGTTTGAAGCTCCGAAGGACACACGGTAATGTACTGCAATGGAAATGTAAAGGAACCTCTAGAGTGAGAGTGAGGAAGGAAGGCAGTGTAGAGAGTAGAGAGTGCAAATGTACGCACATTGAAGTTAAATTGAATTGAATGCGTGAGAAAATATTTTTGAATGCATATGTGTGAGTGTGCGAGGTGCAAGGCGTACAATTTTAATTAATGGTGACTTTTTATTATTTCACTTTTACTTATTTTAATTTAAAGCTACAAAAGTGCCGTCAAGTTGGGATTTTATTAATTAGCACTCATGCGTATTTGAAGAACTGACTTACCTTTCGGATAAATAGCTTATTTTCAGAATCTTAGTTTTGATTAATCGGGTCATTAAATGGAGGATAGTAGCCAGAAGATTTCGATTAGTTGTTATTGACTAATTAAAAGTTAAGCGGTTTGAGCGATACAAATGCAATGGCTCCATGTGACTTTTTCCTGTTTCCCAAGCTCAAGTTGCCGCTCCGTGGAAAACATTTTGAGACAATTGAAGTCATAAAAGAGAATTCGTAGAACACACTCGAGCTTGACTTGTTTACAGTAGCACAGAAAACAAACTATGTGACATGTCACGCTGAAATTTGCCATGCAAGCTTATAACAGCCCTACCAAAAAACAAAAAAATTATATTTGCCATATGTCAACCGCGGGCCGTTTTATTGATAACGTCTCGTTCATATTTGAGTAGAAGGTATTCTTGAATGTGAAATTGCTATATTGGGTGGCAAAAAAAAACTTTTAAGCATTTTATTTCGGAACAATTAAAAAAAACTAATTCAAATTTAATTTCGAGCTTAGTTTTGCCAGCTCAATTGGAAATAAATCTGTGCCGTGAAAGTCTAAGATTAATTTTGATTACTCGCCATTAAAGATTTCGACTATTCATAAAGGCATATCAATTTGGATTAATCATTGAAGATTATTTTGATTATTCGTAAAGAAATGATCCTGCATGATTGAAGACTATTTATCTTTGTTAAGTTGTAGTTCATCCTTGAATGTCAATTTTGATTATTTATTAAACCTTAGATTAATTTTGATTATTTTTTGTTTAAGATTAGTTGATTATTTGTTAAATCCGTGATTCATTTTCAATAATTATGTAAGATTGAATTTGATTATTAATGGCTGAATATTAATTTTGATTATTTATTAAGGAAGATTAGTTGTAATATTCGGTTTTGAAGATTAATTTGAATTAATCGCTATTTAAGATTAATTTTGATGAATTATAAAGAAAGATTTATTTTCATTATTCATGATGGAAGGTTAATTTTATTCATGCCGGAATATTAATTCTGATTTGAGGAAGATTAATTTGTATTACAATAATAATTATTGAAGATTTATTTGGATCATAAAGGAAAATAATTTTTGATTATTTACAACGAGCGATTAAAATTTTTTACTCAAGACCGAAGATTACATTTTATTATTCCTCATTGAAGGTTAGTTTTGATTATTAATTATTAAATACTTGTTTTGATTATTCATAATTGAAAAATAATTTTGTTGCTCGTTATTCATGATTAAGTTTGACTATTCATAAAGGAAGATTAATTTTTAATATTCGTGCTTAAAGATTCATTTTAATTATTCATAAAGAAAAATTGATTTTGATTGCTCCTGATTGAATATTAATTTTGATTATTCCTCATTGAAGATTAGTTTTGATTATTTACTACTTCAAAGATTAATTTTAATTGTTCATTGTTGAAAATTTATTCTTCTGTTCGCTGAAGTTGAAGTTCAATTATTAGTAAAGGCGGATTAATTTTATTTACTAATGGTTGAAGATTATTTTGATTAGTCCTTTTTTAAGAATATTTTTTATTATTTCTTATTGCTGATAAATTTTGATTCTTTATTAAATCTAAGACTAATTTTTGCTGATTAATTAATAATCACAGATTATGACTGTTCATGATTGGAAAACAATTCTGATTATTTATCAAGGACGATTAATTTGGATTAATCATTATTGCAGATTAATTTTGATTATTCCTCATGGAAGACTAAATTCCATTATTCATAACTCACATTTAATTTCAATTATTTTTCAATGCAGATTTATTTTGATTATTCTAATAAATTAAATAATTTATATTTTTTAGAGCTCGTCAAAAAGTTCCGCAACTATTTAACTGATGTAGAATTTGAAGAACTGAAGGTCTACAAGGAAATTTGGTACTTTGGACAGAATGCAAACAAAAATTATAATAAAACAACAACGAACGGAACTGCCAATGCGGGCTTCGACGATGACAATGGAAATTATAAAATTGTGAGTATAAATGCAGATTACAAAAATTAAATAAAGACTTTTTAAAATTTTCTTCAAAAATATTTACTCGAACATACAACTTTGCAATAAAAACTGATAAATGGTATTTTCTGAAACTTGTTCTAAATTATGTTAATGGCCTGAATTTATGGATTCTAGCTTTAAAAAATATCGAAAAAACCTTTATTATGTTTAGGTTGTTAAAAAAAAAATGTTCAAAATAATAAATTTTTTTTTTAAAAATAGTATAATACCTATATTTTAGAAAAATTATTTTGAAAACAAAAATATAATTTAGAAAAATAATTAAAACAAAAATATGAGAAAAGAAGTATAATATTTGGAAATATAAAAAGTTATTGTGAAAAAAATTATATTTGGAAGAAAAAATTATTATATTGAAAGAAAAATAGTTTTTTTGAAAGATTAATTATATTTAGAGATTTAAAGATTTTTTTTTTTCTTAAAAATGAAATGAAAAAAATTTGGTTAAATTCCAATTACAAGACTTGATCATCCTATTCTGATCCAAATAAAGTGGATGCTATGTCTCCATAAGTTTTTCGGTCTTGTTAAATAAATATTTTTATATTTTTATTATTGAGGGTTACATACAGTTAGAATATTAAAAAAAAAATTTTATTTAAGAAAAAATTTAAAATTTCGAATATTAAAAAAGTTTAAAAATTAAAAAATAAAACATGAAAAATTAAAGAAATTTTAAAAATTAAAAGAAAATTTAAAAAAAATTAAAAAACCAATTATTAATATATTTTAACCAATCACCAAATTTTAAAACTATGCTCATCTGAAAGTATTTTATAATAGAAGTTTATAAAAAATGTTGGTAAAATTCTTTATACTCCCTTTTACCAGAACGAGCACGATCACATTGCCTTCCGCTATGAGATACTCGAAGTAATCGGCAAGGGTAGCTTCGGTCAAGTTATACGCGCCATGGATCACAAAACCAATACGTATGTGGCCATTAAGATTATACGTAACAAAAGGCGTTTCCTCAATCAGGCTGTGGTAGAATTGAATATTCTCGATGAATTGCGCGAAAAGGACGCCGATGGATCTCATAATGTCATACATATGCTGGACTATACTTATTTCCGAAAGCATTTGTGCATCACATTCGAGTTGTTGAGGTAAGTGGAAAAGCTAGAAAACAAAAAAAAATATATATAATATTAAGCACAAAACATATAATAATATATACATAGTACATAAATAGGTGGATTTAAAGTAAGAAAAGGTCTTAAGCAAAATTACTTGTAAAGACCTTAGACTGATTACTGGAGAATGAGGACTCTTACAAAAAAAAGTTAAACCTCTTTAAGTCGGTTAAAGGAAAACCCTCGATAATATATTGAGAAGCACTTCACGTTACTGTTTGCTGCGCATTGTGGTCTGTTGATGTTATTCGACCATTTTTCTTCGAAAATGCTGTGGAAAAAGTGCTTATCTTCAATGGCATGGACGATGCGTGGTTTGAATAAAATGGTCCTACGTTGCAACCCGGACTTATATCCGTTAAAAACTGTAACTCCAGCAGCATTTTCCAAATATTTATGGGAAATATTTATGAGAAATATTTATGCTGTTACAGCTACGCCTACGCAGCAAACTAAAAATGGAAATCCTGGAAGGGAAAATGTCAGACTAATTTTAGACTATTTTTGTGTGTCACTTTTTATGTGTTTAAATCATAAACAATTGAAGTTGTTTGTTACATACGATAGGAATTTTTGAAAGTTATGAAGGTTGCATACTTTTACCTTAGGTTTTTCGTTTTTTTGAAGTGAAACTTCTTAGGCGTCGATGGATGAGCGGGAATGGAGAGCAAAATTTAAAGGCCATGCAACGTTTGGGGCATTTTCGTTCCGCGAGAGAGAAAAAAGATATAACGTAGAGGAAAAGGAGAGAGAGAGAGAGAGAGCTATACCTTACATATATCTTAGATACACTTTAGGCTATTTTTACTGAGTTTTTCCTTGTGGTTTCTAATTTATAATGAGAATTAACACTGCCTACTTTTTGGCGCTTGCTTGTTGGTGCAAACTTGTAGGAAATATGTTTTTGGTGCCTACTTTTTGGCGTTATATTTCCTTGGTGCCTGCTGTTTGGGGCGTTTTTTGCTCCCAATTTTTCTGACGTTTTTGTTTTTTTGGTGCCTACTTTTTGCCGCTTATTTCCGTTTCCTGGCTAGCGCTTGTGCGTACTATAAAGAGTCTCCATTCCGGCGTCGGATTTATTGGTATTGCCTTGCGGTAATTTGTACCGTTGCTTCGGTCCTGGAATCGCTGCATTTGTGCCGGTGATAAACGCTCGGAGCAGTGCATGTTGTTGCCACGGTTTGTGTTCCGCGTTTACCTAGATCGATCGAGCCTTCTCCCTTGTTTTGTAAATTTTGTCTATTTGTATTCTTTGCAAATGTTGTGAATTTATTTAGATATATATTCTTTCTCTCTCTCATTTTGTTTCGGGTCTCTCCCTCTTTCTTTGTCTGCCTTGAAAGTTTCACGTCTGTTATGTGTACTACGCTACAAGCATTTTTTTGTTTGGGTGATTTTTTCGTTTTTTTTTCGTGTTTTTTGTGTTTTTTTCTGTTTTTGACTTCATGTCGAATTTGCTATTATTTCTCTTAACTTCATATGTGTCTATTAAATTAACCTATTAAATACCTGCCCTAAATTAAAAGGAAAATTCAGTTGACCTTACAAAAATATTGAAATGAACGATTTTCACTGTGACTAACTGTAGGTCGTAATTACAAACAAAATTTTTTCAGTGTAGATGTACATTTAACAAGCTTTTCGAATATTTTCCTGTTTCCACTTTGCTAATAAAATATAAGTAAGAAATATGCAATAAAAATAAAAATTAAAAAAAAATCCATTCGAATTTGTGGAATTATGAGCCATCTATCAATTATGTCATTAGTTGTATGCAAATTTGTTGTACCAGAAGCGTTATTTCCGTTATTAGCCTTCAAAGAGGTTAAATTTCCGGTACCGAAAAGTATAATTTATTACACTCATTAACGAGATGCATAAAAAAACGCCAATTTCCCTATGCATTTAAATAACTTCGTTAGCGAAATTCTTAGCTTATTTGGCGTATAATGAAAAAGTAAAAATGAAAAAAATCTGAAAGAAAGTCGTAATTGTACGTATATATATGTATGTATATACATAAATACAAGGTAGTACTCGAAGGAAATTAGTACGTACGTATAACAAGAAGTTTTTATTTCTTATTTTCTCCTTTCCATATACATATGTACGTCTACTTCTCTTACTTCTCCTGTTAGTTCACGAAAAAGAAAATATGGCAACATCGCATAGATGTTGATAAAATTCTAATTTTTTCTCGCAATTCATGAACCAACTTTTGTGTTTCGTACATACATACATGAAATACATTTATATATACATACATTCATATTTGGTATGTATACATACCTACATACATACTTATGTAATAAGCAACAAAGTTTCACTTAGCCATGAAAATAACAATTTTGAATTTTTATTGAAGTCATAGTTTTGCTCGTTACTGTTAAAGTTATGTGTTTTATTGAAGAGTGAGGAAAATAGTTTGCTTGTGAAACATTTTCACACAAATTTACTACTGGTATTTCCTTTTTTCGTGCCAACTAACGGCCTTTTTACTTCAATTCTGCTACATGCAAGTATATTTGCCACATTTTGTATTTATTATTTACATACAAATATACCCACGTACATTCTCAAATTTTATTAAGTGCATACATTTATACTCCTGCTGTGAGAGAATTGCCGCTATTTATGGCTGCTTTGTTGTTGTTTCGTTTTGTTTTCTTATAGTTGTTTCCTTGTTAGCTTCTCAAGCAGTGAGGACAAATGAGAATATTCTCCCTCAAACATTGCGTGCTCCATAACAATTGTATACGCATGATGTTAGTTATTGTTGTCGCTTATTGTTTTTTCTTTTTGTACCTTTCGGAAAGCGTCACACTTGTGATGCTTTGAGTACTCAACAACAATAATGAAATAAAATGTTCGCTTTATCGAGCTTTATTAAATGTTATATTAGTAGCAAAGAAGAATGTGAATGATATCTTTCTCTTCTCCCTCTTATTTATTTATTTATAAACGCAATATAATGACATATAAAGAGAAATGTTACAAATAAGGAAGTATTTGCGACTATTGACATGAAGGTAATATTGCAAATAGATATAACAGGGGGTGCAAAATTAATCATCCCATTTTTTTTTTTTTGTGTTTTGTGAAGAAGTGAAGAAGTGAACTCAAATTTGCATGAATTGTATGTGTTTTTTGGAAAATAAAAAACGCAAGAGGTGTCTCTAAAAAGAGCTTTCTCTCATGAAATTTTAGAAGCATGAAGTGCAAGGTTTAAGCGGCTAAGCAATCTCTGTAAAATGAATTTCTTGTGAAAGAAAATGCGCAAGAATCAACTCAAGATTTTATAAATCGGTTTTCTGAGAAATAAAAAACACAAAGCCGTCTCCAAAAAAATGTTTTTTCATTTTATTTAACAATATTAAATAGGTTACAAAAAAGCATTTTTTCACTTTATTTAACAATATTAAATAGGTTACAAAAAAGCATACTCAAAATTTTTCTAAACATTCCAATTACAAAATTAAAAATTTAGATGCAAATTTGTGAATTTTTTTTTTAATTTTTTATAAGGTTTGAGAATTCGGCTAATGTGGCTTTGGTTGAAAAATAAACAATATTAAAAAGAAAATATTCGACAAATGTTTACTCTAAAACATTTTAAATTCAAGGTGGCGCAAAATTAATCATCCATTTTAAAAATAAATATTCGACAAATGTTTACTCTAAAACATTTTAAATTCAAGGTGGCGCAAAATTAATCATCCATTTTAAAAATAAAGATTCGAAAAATGTTTACTCTAAAACATTTTAAATTCGGGGTGGCGCAAAATTAATCAACCCCTTTTTGTTAAAAATAAGTATTCGAAAAATGTTTACTCTACAACAGTTTAAATTCGAGGTGGCGCAAAATTAGTAATCTATTTTTATTAAAAATAAATATTCGAAAAATGTTTACTCTACAACGGTTTAAATTCAAGGTGGCGCAAAATTAATCATTCAATTGTGGTTTTGAACAACTTTTTCACCAAATAAAAAAATGGCATTGAGTGATTCATGCGCTCGAAATTATAAATCTGCCAATAAGGTGATTAATTTTGCGCCACCTTGTATTAAAAAAATTATCATCCACTCGTGTACGCTCGCCACCTTTTAACAAATTCAAACAACATGCACAATTGTTGTCTGACAGATTTAAAAAAAAAAATAAAATAAAGTTGAAAAATTGGAAATCTTCATAAAGTGCAAAACATTCGCTCATCGAAACGCCCTCAGTCACAGGAGCTAAAGTAGTAAGAAGGAACTTTGTATAGTCAACCAATGATTTTTTCATCAACCAAATCACCGCAAAGTAAGTGAGAAATTTAAGCAAATATACATAAATTAATCTGAGAATATAGGCGCTTAAGGTGATGTCACTGAATATGTCGTTTTTAATAAATTCAAGCAGAAATTCCTATTATAATTTCTAAATATCGTGAAACTTTTGTAGGCTGAGAACACCACATAGCAACTTTGACGAGTTGGCAGGCATAATTTCTAAAAATTCAGTGACTTTTTAACTTTTTTTTGGCTCAAGAACATAATTAAGCAGTTCGTCTTTGTCCCACATACCTAAATTGGTCCCGATTACCATATTTGTATGTGAGTAACTCATTTCACACGCACGCATATTGCCGTTGTTCACACAAAAATATCGCATGCAATAAATTTCAAGTGGGTTGTATACAAAAGTATCTACCTCATTTTTATGTCACATATGGCAAAGTGCCAGCCCAACAATAAGAGTATAATAAATTTAATTATGCATATGTAAATTACCAACATTGGGGGAAAAATTATTTGACTGATATCTGAAAACTTTGCCTGTTGACAACGAATACTAAATGCGCTGCACTTGAAACAACAAAAAAGTCTTATTGCCATATTTGGTCGCTATTCTCATGCCTATGCCCCCTTTTCTAGCTGTAGTTGTAATCGTTTTTTTATTTTTTGCACATTTCCTCGCCCCACCTTGAACTAATTTAAATGTCAAAAGCGAATTCCAAACTTTAGCTGCTGCTCACTTTCAATCGAACCACCAACTGTCTGAATTGCTTCCGCACATTACCTTGTTTTTCTTTCGTTGCCTGCACACAATGTTGTGAATAAATGACAGGGGTCGATGTGGCATGTGGCGTGTGGCATGTATTGTAGTAAATGCAGCACACTAATTTACGTATGAAAATAATTACCCTGCAATAAGCAGGTAAATGGGACTATTTTCAAACTAGTGCGGGACTACTTATTAGGACAATCACCAGTCAATGTATTTAATTGCTATCAGTTATTTTTTCGTGAGATGTGGAGATTTATTCGTAAGGGTTGTTGTTGTTATTGATGTTGAAGCAACATAAACATTCCTCATATATATACGGGGAACGCTCCTGGAGTGGCAGTCCTTGATCGAATATAAATCCGAGTTATTCCGGCAACGTAGAACCGACTGTCGTGGGAACGCAATTTGTCTGTTTTTCTTCGGCATTCGCTAGACGAAAGGTCTGACTGAATGAGTCAGTTGTATTCAGCATAGATCAGATCCATTGTCTACAGGTGTATCCGTCAAATATTTCTGCTTCATTAAGAAATCAGGAAAGTTTAAAGAGAAGTTAACTTTGGAAATAACCTGCCTGTTTTCCACGTCTTCCTTTTTTAAAGCCGTAGATACAGTGGGAATCTATGCAAGAGTGGTGGGGTTTTTATTAACTCAAACCTAATTTACTTCAAATCCAATTCAATCCAACCTAATGCAGAACAATACAATCCAATCCGGTTTTTCTTCTGTTAAATAACTTTGAGAATGGGCACAAACTATTTACCAGAAAACGAGTCCTTTTATGCGATTGCTTCCTCTGCTTATATTACTTACAGAGAACGCACACACACGCATATATATATATATATACACAAACATATGCCTACAAATATCACAAATATTGCGTGTATTTTGGCCTGTCTTCTTTGTGGTTAACTGCTGCTCTCTTTCATTTATTCCTTTTTTACTCGAAACTTTAAAATTTCCAACCTGTCAGTTGGTTGGCTGATTTGTTGTGCCTTTGTTGTACCATTGCAAGCATTCCCAAGTCATAGTTAGTTGCACCAAAGAATGTGAAGCGCGCATTTTGCGTGTAAGGAAATAAATCGCGTACTTCTCATATTTACCTTTATTTAGTTGAGAGGCGGGTGTTGGTGGGTTGTTTGTGTACAACAGCTGAATCCTTTTTTATTTACTACCACTCAACAAATTTGCGGGCTTCCACTTATCAACAATTCAATCAGGACAAGTAAACAAGTTAGAGGAATGACGTCACTGATTGAGGTGGGGATGGTGATGGTGGTCATGACCGTGGCGATGGCGGTGGCGGTGTGTGGTAGGGATAGCTGTTGCTCATTTTGTTGGAGAAACTTATTAGGTTGCGAGTACTTAACTGATGTCTGGTGCAAGGTGAATTGATCTATATTTTTAATTGATAAGTCTAGTGATCCAAGTATTTTTTATTAGTAAATCAAGTGATGTAAATACACTGAATATTGTTGTACATTTTTTTGGAAAATGGCGTATTTGTAGGATTGAGTATAATGAGAAGTAAACAAAAAATGTTGACAAGTATTTTATAGACTGGATGTTTGTTCAATGTTGAAGGTTTTAGTAGAGTTTTTAAAGTAAAATACATTCGGTTCTTTTCTCATTCTAATATAACATTTGTTCTTTATAGGATGAGACTTACTTAAAAAAACTTTCTGAATAAAAAAATGTCTGAAAAATTGTATACATTTTTTTAAATACATATAATTTTTTTTTTTAATTTTTTTTTTTAATTTTTTTTTAAATTTTTTTTTAATTAATTTAATTTGATTAAGCAAAAATCTAAAAAAATTCTGAAAATTTTCTTTATTACATTTTTTTTTATTAAATTCAAAAAAGATTAAAAAAAAAAGTTCCAGTAAAGTAAAAAAAGCGTAAATTTTTTCAGATTTTTTTTTTAATTTTTTTAATTAATTTTTTTTTTATTAAATTAAAAAAATTAAAAATAATTTATATAAAAATAATTTTGAAAAAAAATTAACTTAACAAAATTCGAAAAAAATGCAAAAACAATTCTGAAAATTTTTTTTTAATTAAATTTTTTTATTAAATTAAAAAATTACAAAAAAAGTTCCAGTAAATTAAAAAAAGTTTACATTTTTTCAGAATTTTTTTAATTAAATTTTTTTTGTCAAATGAATTAATTTTTTTTTTGTTAAATAAAAAAAAATTTTTTATTTTGTTTTTTTAATTTTATATAAAAAAAAATTGTGAAAATGTTTTTAAATTACATTTTTTTATTAAATTGAAAAAATAAAAATAAAGTTCCAGTAAAGTAAAAAAAGAGGCGGCGCCATAGCCGAATGGGTTGGTGCGTGATTACGATTCGGAATTCACAGAAAGATCGTTGGTTCGAATCTCGGTGAAAGCAAAATTAATAAAAGCATTTTTCTAATAGAGGTCTGCCCTCGGCAGGCAATGGCAAACCTCCGAGTGTATTTCTGCCATGAAAAAGCTCCTCATAAAAATATCTGCCGTTCGGAGTCGGCTTGAAACTGTAGGTCCCTCCATTTGTGGAACAACATCAACACGCACACCACAAATAGGAGGTGGAGCTCGGCCAAACACCTAACAGAAGTGTACGCGCTAATTATTATTATTTTTTAATAAAAAACGTTTAAATTTTTTCAGATTTTTTTAGAATTTTTTTAATTAAAATTTTTTTTTATTAAATTTAAATTTTTTATTAATTAAAATTTTTTTTTATTAAATTAAAAAAATTGAAAAAAATGTATATAAAAAACTTGAAAAAAATTAATTAAACAAAATTCGAAAAAAATTCTAAAGAAATTCTGAAAATTTTTTTTAATTACATTTTTTTATTAAATTAAAAAAATTAAAAAAAGTTCTAGTAAATTAAAAAAGGTTTAAATTTTTTCTGAATTTTTTTAGAATTTTTTTTAATTAAATTTTTTATTTATTAAATTAAAGAAATTTAAAAAAAAAAATTATATAAAAAAAAATTTTGAAATTTTTTCAGACATTTTTCAAATATTTTTTTAAGAATTTTTTTGAGAAACTTTTTTAAATGTGTCTTATCCTTAAAAAAAAAAAACATTGATGTAAAAAGCACCGAATATATTTTACTTTACTAAGAAAATTTGTTTTTGTGGAAAATTTCCAGAACAAAATAAAAAAAAATTGTTTTGAGTTTCTTCTTATTTCTTTATTGATAGCTAGACTTTACTTAGTAAGCCCTGTAAGTTTAATAACGGGAATCCCATTTTAAGAAAAATGTTTATTTTTTTGTGACAATTTTGTGAGAAAAAATTCAATTTTAAATATGTAAATAAGTTTTCAGAAAAATTTTGTTTTGATTTTTGTTTGTTTTTGTTTTTTCTTTTTTCTTATTTTTTTATTAATAGCTGAGACTTTGCTTAGTAATCCTTGAAAGTTTGATAATGAAATTATCATTTTGATAAAAAATTTTATTTCGTTGTGAAATATTTTGCAGAAAAAATTTCATTTTTTTAAAACAATTTTGAGAAAAATTTTGTTTTGATTTTTGTTGGTTTTTGTGTTTGATATGACTTTCTTCTTATTTTTTTTTTCTTAATAGCTGAGTCTTTGCCTAGCAATCCTTGTAAGTTAAGTTTTGGGATCCCCATACCTTTTCGTGAGAACTACTGCTCTAACCTAGTAATAGCATAGGTACACGTCTTTAAGTCGATCGAAGCGACGCTTCGTACATTAGTAAGCTGACCCACATCCATAATAGCCATCATCATACTCAATGAAGGTCTGAGTTTGAACCGATTAGAATACGCCAACGCGAGGAATCTGGGGCTTTGAAAGTTTTTTTACTTTGAAGATTTCAAACTTTACTTGCAAACATTTTGACTTACTTGTAAACAAATAGAAAAAATCTGTGAAAATATTAAAATTTCGTACATTTTGCCGGGCCTATGCATTTTCTCCATGAATGCTCGACATTTCTTATATGGAGGAAAATACCCAACAACGTCATCATAAAAAAATTGTCAAAAATCAACGAGTGTTTGGAGCCATTTCAAACTTGCACCTTATTGCATCAAAATTTAATGGGCTACAACACTGCATACTCGTAATTTTTCTGAAATTTTTTATTAAATAGTTTGTCAAGCGTCATTATCTTTAATCCATCACTGCGAGTTATATCAGCTCTGTAGCGTTATTTTGAAACTTTTGGAGGTTTTTCTAGCATTTTTCATTTGTAGCTATCCATCGAAAATAACTTTTTATCTACACTTTGCTAATAATTGCTTTTATTTTTATTTTATTTTTGTTTATTTTTTAAATATAAAAAATATATTTTTTTTTTAATACTAGGAAATTTGTCTGGCTCTTTGCATGTCTCTACTGTCAGCTACCCATCTGAAATAACTTGTTTTCCAATCGCACTAAAATTGTTATTTTTTGTAGTTAATTTATATAGTTTTTGTTTAACTTTCCTTCACAAACATTTGGCTTCTCTTGTTCGCTTTTAAATCGCTCTGCATTCCCAAATGACTGGCACAATTTATCCCTTCCTCCGACGGGCTTCCGCTTGCTTTCATTATTAGCAGTTACACCACAAATTATGCACTTACATATACCCGTAAAACTGTGTGTGTGTGTGTAAGGAATTGTTATATAAAATGTCACATTTAATTGCTGGGCGTATTGGTGCTGCATGCAAAACTGAAATTAAAACTATGACTTCAAATCGACAAAATCCAAGCAAAAGTTTGTACAAAAAAAGTGAAACAAAAAAACGTAAAATCTAATGGAAGCTATAAAACTGGAAATGAAACAGAAACTTTCAACATTCGCCAATTTTTCAAATTACGCCTACACTTGCTGACGTGAACGGCATGAACGGCATATTACAAAAAGTACAGTTTTGTGCATAACTTATGCACTTTTCTATAGCTGGATAATATTTTATATTTTTATTTTTCTAATGAGCTAGAAGGTATAAGGAAATATTATATTACTGATCTCGAACTTGAAAATCAAGAAAAATTTCTCGAGCTAAAATTTTGCGTAACTATTCTCTGAACTGAAAGCGAGGATAGCAGCAATTAATGAAGTAGTGAATTGGTTGGCGGCAATAAGGGCATTAGCCCCGTTGTTTGTGCTTTCGATATTAGTCGGGGGAATGCCTGACTTCGCTCTCTGCGTTACTGAACTCAGCGAGTGCTGGTTGTTGCGAGATCCTTCTAGCTCAAGTAGATCGAGGGTCCTTGAGGGAACTTCTAAGGCGAACAAAGCAGCAGCTCTCGAATTCGGTAGGTATCCTTACCGGACATTGTCCGTTAGGTGTCCATGCGGCGAGACTTGGGATTGCTTCAAGGCCTCCTCTGCAGAAGCAGCTTCTTCTCAGTTGCCTTGCTCTCCTCGTTTAGACATCTGGCTCTCACTTTTTCGCTGCACTTGCGGATATTGCGGGTTTAAGTATCACACGTCTAGTAAAATTCATCAGTAGCTTGAAGCGGTTATACGGGCGTAATTAGCGACTGCTGGTCGTCAACTTCTAATCCAAAGCCTCGTCTTCCTTTTTCCACCTGTTTGGTTCTTTTCCTTCTGGTTCCTTCCAAGGGCAGCTATTTATGCTATCCTACTTGGTGTGAACTGGATGTCAGTAAGCACAAAATAACACTAAGAAATATTTTGCAGAAAAAATTTCATTTTTTTAAAACAATTTTGAGAAAAATTTTGTTTTGATTTTTGTTGGTTTTTGTGTTTGATATGACTTTCTTCTTATTTTTTTTTTTCTTAATAGCTGAGTCTTTGCCTAGCAATCCTTGTAAGTTAAGTTTTGGGATCCCCATACCTTTTCGTGAGAACTACTGCTCTAACCTAGTAATAGCATAGGTACACGTCTTTAAGTCGATCGAAGCGACGCTTCGTACATTAGTAAGCTGACCCACATCCATAATAGCCATCATCATACTCAATGAAGGTCTGAGTTTGAACCGATTAGAATACGCCAACGCGAGGAATCTGGGGCTTTGAAAGTTTTTTTACTTTGAAGATTTCAAACTTTACTTGCAAACATTTTGACTTACTTGTAAACAAACTCTCGCAACTTTCATTACGCTTTTCAATGTGGTGACGTGCAAGATCGCAACTGCTTTGTAGTATTTCATCTACGCTAATTACAATTCTGCTGAGTAAACATTTTTTTGTCGTATTTTGTTAATATTTTTTAATTTCGGAAAGTTAAAAAAATTAAAATTAGCAAAAAAGTTTTCTTTTTTACTCTTCTAAAAATTTGTTCGACCAAAGTGCGATTGGCATTGTTTTTCAGTCATGAACTATTCAAAAATGAATTTTTAGGATGTTCCTCACAGTTCATATGATTTTTTATCTAGATAAATATTTTGAAGCCAGATCCACTTATAGCATGCAACATGCCCTGGAATGTCCTCTACCTATCAGTGCAAGTCTCATCAAAATCCGTTTAGCGGTTTCGGAGATCGGGCCGTACAAACTTACAGACAAAAAATTCAAAAAATGCTCAGTTATGTTTTTGTTCATGCGAATAACTGCACTGGCTTAAAGTCCATTTATTTTAAAATCACACTCAAAACTAGTTAAGTTCTCAGTAGGAAAAGTGGTTTACGTTTTGCTCGAAACTGTACATTAAAACCAACCGAAGCAAACAAAATGTGCGCCTAAAAGCATGCAATGCGCTTTTGTGGATTTGTAAAACGTCGAAACTTTATATGTGCACGCACATGAATATGTAAGGCTGTGTATGTGCGTGGGCATGTGTGTGTGTGCACACATTTTGACCTTCATTGCTTGTAGTGAAATTATAACGGCACTGCTATTAAGTCATATGATTTTATAATTACACTGTAATAACCAAATGCGCCGGTGTGCCTGTGCCTGCCCACTAACCACTACGTCAACGCCAACAGCCAATTTTTTTACGGTAATGTCGCTGAGTCGCGTGCAGAGCGAAATTTCTGGTTGAAACGATATGGCTGTTTTGTGTTTTGCTCCTTTTCCACCTCTCTAATTTCACCTGCATTGCTGTCACAAACTAACTTTGCATAGACGATTCACTTAGTAGTTGAGTAGTTGTACTCAAACTCACATCGAACTAATTTGCAAAAGCACATGTGATTTGTGCAAACTTTATTACGGGCAATAAATTCATTGTATTTTTTTTTTCTGTGCTCACTTGTGAATTGTCTAGATATATCTTTGAATTGTCAAAATATGGCACAACCAATTAAGTTTGCTTCACGTGCAAACGCCAAGGAGCCATAAAAAAGAGACAGCCAACAGGTGGCCCCCCAGTGAGTGTAGACACACGTCAAGTTGCGCCCATCATTAGCAATAAATAAAGTGGTTCTACTGATAGCTTCATACGACCAATATCGTAGGTTATTTTGAAATCTTACACTAACGAGTATGTTGGTAGTTGCAGGTGTGTGAGTGTGCAGCTGGCTTACGGAAGATTTATAGGTTTGTGTCAGCGTAAATATCCGTGAACCTACATGCGCGTGCTTTCCCACACACACATTTTTTTGTCAATGGCATACGTGCATACATATATTTTGTGTCTTGACATACCAAGTAGCCATCTTTGTGCACCATAAATTGTGAACCATATGTTGCAGGCAAGAACAATATTCTACACGTGGTGGTAATAAAAATGTCATGTTAGGTGTTTTTTGTATTGGAATGCTTGGGAACATGTGCCAATGCCTATTTGCGTGAAAGCATTTGCATAATCGAATTACAAAAAGTAAAAATTAAAAATAAAGCAAAAAATTACAAACAAAAAAAAAAACCACAAGCAGAAGAAAAAATAAAACAAAATATAATAAAAATAATAATAATAAAAAAAAGTTAAAAAAAAACAAAAAAATTAAATTAAATTAAAAATAAAATATTAAAAACAATTTATAAAAAAAAAAACAAAACACGAGCAGAAGAAAAAATAAAACAAAATATAATTAAAAAAAATAATAATAAAAAAAAATTAAAAAAAATTAAATAAAATTACAAATAAAATACTAAAAACAATTTATAAAACAAAAAAAATAAATAATTAAAAAATATATGTATAAAAAAAAGAATATTAAAACAACAAAATAAAACACCAAAATATATAAAAAAAATTTTATTAAAATAGGAAAAACCATGTGCAAGTTCCTAGAAAAAATTAAACCAAATACAATAAAGTAAAAAAAAAATTGTAAATCACTCCTGTTTTGGGATGCAATGAATAAAAAAAGAAATAAAAAAGAATAAAAAAATATAAAGAAAATTAAAAAACCAAAATAAAAAACAAAAATTAAAAAATAAAAAAAGTAAATATGATAAATAAATAAAAAATAAAATATTAAAAAATATACTAAAATAAAAAACAAAAATTAAAAAAAAATTAAAAACAAAAATAAAAAAAAATTAAGAAGAAAAAAATTAAGAAAAAATAAAAACAAAATTTTAAATAAATAAATAAATAAAAAAAGTTAAATATTAAAAAAAAGCATAAAAAAAATATTAAAACATAAATAAAATATAAACAAAATATATAAAAAAATTAAGCAAAATTGGGAAAAATTAAAAAATAAAAACCGAAAAAAATAAAGCCAAAAACAAAAAATCCAAAAAAGGGGAAAAAACTTTACTGCACATAGGTTAGGTTAGGTTAAATGACTGCCTTAGCTAAGGACTTACTTGGACAAATATTAAAAATTCGTCCGTTGTGGTGCCATACATGGGAGAGGAGAAAGAAGAATGGAAGGAAACAAAAAAAATTAAACATACCAAAAATAAAATATAAAAAAATAAAAAATAAAAGTAATATATAAAAATAAATGAAAACAAAAATAAAATATAGAAAATCAAATATAAAAAAAAATAAAAAATAAAAATAAAATATAAAAAAATTAAAATTTAAATATAAAAAAAAACAAATAAAATATACAAAAAAAAATAAAAAAATAGGTGGGAAAATTAGGTTTTAAATTTAATTTGGTTTACACACTGACCGATGGAGCCAGAAAAAGACTACATTAGCTTCGTTATTCGTGTGGGTTATTTAGTCTCTACGTCGCAGGGAATGCGTAAAGCCAATGACTCGTGCGCAACTCCTCGACTTAGACTTTCCTTCACTTTGCAACCAACGTTCCGAGAGATGAAGCCCATTTTCATTTAAATACACTTCCATTTCAAACCTTTTGCATCATTTTTGTGTGCATTGAAAATCTTCGGTAGACGGTGTCTCTTATCGACTAATGCTGAACGGTTATTTTCTGGCGATATTGAGAGAACATCGTTCCTTCAGTACAGAAAATTGGTTTCAGCTAGATTGCACTACGCCGCAGACGGCCAGAGAGACCTGCGTGATTTCTTCGCTAACAAACGGATTGGCCGTTTCGGTCATATGTTCTGGTCTCAAGGTCACCATATTTTACCTCAAAGGACATTTTTCTATGGGAGCACCTCACAAGTAAAGCCTACGACCATCTCAGCATGACAGTCGGTTCTACGTTACCGGAGCGACCCGGATTTACTATATATCCGGCCAAGAACTGTCACTATATACCGTATATAAGTATGGCCAGATTCTAAGAGTATATCCGCCGTAACGGTCAACATTTAGAGGAAATAATTAAAAAAAAAAATTTAAATCCGTTCTTGTGTTCTTTGTGATTATTAACCTTTTCTCGACAGGTACATAAAACCTGCATATTACAGGAACGGGTGCAATTATCCCAAAGTTTTTTTTTTAATTAGTATTATTTGACTCCCTCCTATAGAATTTTATGCAGTTTTCTTGCATCATTCAACTACTTACAAAAGGGCAATAATTTTATGCCACTAAAAATAGGCTCAGAACTGTTTTAAATAGTTTAGATTTTAGACAATATGATATTTTGTTGCAACTTTTCAAATGATAGATATATTTTTAACTTTCACTACTATCTCCAATAAATATTATATTAAAGGAAAACAAAAGCTGCTATCTTTTTTCGCGTACTGTATATCTGCGTATATATAAAACATGTACAAGTAAATTTTTGCGGAATAATGAATAGTCTTTTGCTCGCACATTCGAGCTTTGGGTGTACAAAAAAGTGCTTATAAAATAAAAAAAAATTATTTTTGCTTAAAAAATTCTAGAAATATAAGCTGCACTCTCACAAGATTCTGGACATTTCCAGCCATTAATTATTCGGAAGTTTCTGCATGACAATCCACTGAACATGACAGCTGCTGCTGCACATGACAGCACTCAGAGGCTTGTCATTGCCTGCCGAGTAGCGATCGCTGCTAAAAAAATCATTTTGATATTTAATATCCAATCTATTGCCGCTTAGCTACGGGCGCTTCCAATTTACTCCATATACCTTTCATATGCTTTGCTTGCTCCTGTCGACTCCCACAAAGCGATAAATCTTGGGAAAATCTGATTTTAATTGCCCGCGAGACCGGCGACATGACAAAATAAATGCATGTAAAAAGTGGATATGGGCGTATATTGTGTAGTTTACATGCAAATACATACATGTATACAAATATGAATATATCTGTATGTACGTATGCATACATATAAATAGTTGTGTGTCTACTTCAGCCGCATAGGGTATAATTATTGGCAGAAGGTTCCACGTCAACGCCCACAACTATAAATAAATAATTGGTTTTACCCTTAAAATGAGAAATAAGCGCTCGACTGCTGCTGCTGGCTACATTATAGAACAAAGGTATGGTGGTATTATGTAAGTATGTGGCAAGAGCTAAAAATGTTGTGGCAGAAGTAGGAAAGGTTTAACGCTTTGCAAAATAATTGTATTTAAAGAGTCGCAATAATTTGACTGCTGTTCTCAAACAAAATCGGTAATTGAGTGCCCTAACTTGCATATATTGAAATTTAATCAAAACACTTTCTTAAATGCACTTGAAAGATATTCACCCTTACACCTTTTACGTTTTGATTGATTTCTGACGTTTAAGTTAAGTTAAGAGCTTTGCTGTATTCAGAGACTTATAATAGAATTTTATGGCAAATATTTTTGTAGTACATTTTATCCCGTTATAACCTTCCGTTATGAATATTTTGGGCCCTTTCTCGCAAAAGTGACAAAAAAGGCACATCTGTTGTGCAGTTAGAGGGTTAACCCTTAACTGGTATTGTAAATTTGACTAACGAAACTAGTGAACTATTAAAATTAGATTCTAGGATACAAATGTCTACAATTTTTTTCAAGAATTATTTTGATAGGACAAATAACAAGCTTGTTTTATGAAATTAATAAGTTTTTATTCATATACTTCAATAAAATAAAATTTATAATAATCATAATTCAAAAAAATAAAACGCGTGGGGGCTGCGCGGCCCCCACGATACCAGTTAAGGGTTAAAATGTTCCACAAAAATGTTCCCCGTAGTTTTTTCCAAGGAACTGCTGAACACATTTGGTATCCAAAATGTAAGGATCACACCGTTCTCTAAGCCTATTTAACATAAGAATGTGCAAAACGTTGAAACTTTTTCTAATTTTCAATACCAACCCATTTTGGGTCAAAGATAAAATACGAGATTCGTTCAAATAAAAGAACGAGTTTTTGGGGCTATATAAATATGATTTTGAAATTTTTTTATTTCGATAAATTTCCAATCGCCGCCTGATGACACTTTTCCATTTTCCTTTTTGGCACATACGAAGGTAGTTTTATTGTGCTTGGTAATTTTTTGCTAAATTTTTGAGTGAAAGAAGAGTCGCATGAGCATCGCTCATGAGCTATTGAATGACATAAGCCACTACCCAGATTTGCTGCAAACTTCATAGCTGGTCGCAAAACTTGGGTATAAGTTTCTGATACCAACACCGAAGCCCAATAATTCTAGTGGAGGTGGGTAAAAGAGGCAACACTGAAAAAGTTACGCCAAGTTCGGTCAGATGTGTATGTTTTGCTACATATTTTCGACAATATCAACGGCCACGCCATGTGTCATGATTTTCTGCGAGAAGGTCTTGGGACCATCAAGGAATATTGTCTTGAAGCTATGCGCTTTCCATATTATCTTATGCTGGGTTCCAGCTCACAGATATATACCAGGAAACTGTAGGGCTGACCAACTCGCAAGCAAAGCATAACTGTATGCCAAGCATAAATAAGTTTATGGGGGTACTAACCAGTTCTGTAAATCTAAAATGGATTAGTGCCAATACCTGTGAAATTGCTAGGCAAACATGGGAAACGCTAAATTTACGTCTATCCAAGAATATTATAAAGTTGAGAAGATTTCAAATTAAGACCTTAGTAGGGGCCCTCACAGGACATTGTTTCATAGGAAATCACGCAAGAAGATTAAGCATGCACATGCATGATTTCTGTCGTAGCTATAGGATTGAGGAGGAGTTGAAAATAATTCAACACCTTTAACCTTTTACGCTTTGTCAAAAGCTCAGTATGGTTAAATCTGGAAGGTGAAATGCTGTCCAGCCCTGCAGCTCACAATGGACCCATTTCGTGGTTTAAGTGGCATTGCTGTTCCTATGTGCGATGCGGCTGCCAAATATAACTACCTAACTACCTATGCGCTATCCACGTAGAGCAATACGCAGGAAATCTAATAAATCAATCACGAATATTGCACTAAAACAATGTGTCGATGCATACGTCATTTCTTGTTCGAGATTTTTTGGCCGAAAACAACAGCAAAATCATGCCTGAGCCGCCGCACTCACCTGCGTTGGCTTTCTGTTACTTTTTCCTGTGCTTAAAACTGAAAAGTTCTTTGAATGGACGGAGATTTTTCTGCGTTTGAGGAGGTAGTGGGATGCTGGCGTGTGTGCATTGTGGCTCAGAAGGATTATAACAAAAATAAAATAAAATAAAATAAAATGAAATTGATGACTGATATTTTGGAAAAAAGAAAAAAAATCTTATTTTCTTAATTTTTAAACAGTTTCATTGAGATGTCTCATTTTTCACTCCAGTTATCATGTGCACTGGTTAACAAACGGCCTGGTGGATGGATAAAAGAAAGATGTGACTAAAAGACCGACAGTCGGTTCGACTTAACCAGAGCGACCCTTGCATGGGGAAATTTGTATGCTCCTACTGGGCATTCAGTTCAATTGAAGTTTGAGGTGTCCTCTTGATTTAGAAAAAGTTAAAAAAAAAAATACACTTTTTGAAATACTGAATTTTAAAAAAATTCCGCACTTTTTGCTTTTTTGAAAAATAAAAAAGTTTGAACTACTTTTTGCTTTTGTTTGTACATGAAGTCGCTCATGCAAGTAATGACAATCATTTTGAACCCAGAATCATTAAAATCGGTACATTTTTGACTAAGTTATGAGCAATTAAAAAAAAATTTGGTATATAATTAGAAAAATCGATTTTGAGCCGAAAAACAAAATTACCGATAAATCTTAAAAAAAAAAATTTTTCGGGCGAACAAAAAAATATGGGTCTCATTATTTTGACCAGAGAGCAACATATTTGAGTTACATCGAAATCGAAGAACATACCCCGAATAGCCCGGTTGAATTGAAATGGAAAGCATCAAACAATATTAAAAATTAAGATTTTTTTATTACGAAAAATATTACACAACTGTGAGGCTTTAAGTCCCAAGCATCTTACTGACCATAAGAAACCATAAATACAAAATATCATACATCAGAAAAAATGTTGGACAAAATAAACAACAGAGAAATTCACACATAAATCACGCAAAGCCTGGCCAACACTTAGTCACCTTCACCAATACGCCAATAAAATAGTGTCAACACCAGCAAACAAGCAAACAAACAAAGAAAAAACAAAAATAAGAACAGCACCACTCACCTCAATTTCAGCAACTACAGGCACACATACCCACATACATACATACATACCCAGGTTTAGCGCCACAGCTCTTTTCAGGTCCACATTCATTACTCTCTCCACTCACTTAAGTGTTGCCATAATTTACTATTTTATGGCAACACTTTTGCTTTACGCCCATTGAATTTTCATGCAGCTATAATAAAAGGCGTCGAAAGCTGCTCGGCTATGTGGGATAAACAAAGTAGTGAGCTTCAACAAAGTAAAATATGCTTAACATTGCTGTTGTTGTTGTAGTTGGTTTTTAGGTGGTCACTTGTGTGGCATTACTGGCGCTTTACAAAATAAGACCACTGCAATTTTCATACAAACAATAAAAACAAAAAAAAAGCAATACGACACACACACCTACATATATGTATGTATGTGTTTATAAGCGAACTATGGGCCTCAGCAAGCTAATTTGTATGTATGCACTCATAGTTGTTGTGTGAGGTCATGTCTGGGTTTTTAGGTTTTTGGTGAAGAAAGTGTCATTGGGGTATTCTGAAGCTTCTAAATTGCACGTTAAGTAGATTGCTTTGTAGCAAATATATGCAAGTGGTGCATACAATCATGTGTATATATGTGTGTGTGTGCTACAGAAAATATGTAGTTGGAAATATTGGAAACTTAGTGCTTTATAAAAATGGGAATCAACTCATGCCAATAACAAAAGCACAGGTGGTACGCTCATGAATATATACACACATACATTAATATTCACATACATACACATCTACTTACTTGCTCAATAGTCCATTATGCGACATCCCGTGTATTATATATTGGCGTGAAACTGAATATACATTACTTGATTGTTGCTGGGAATTGCTGATTATATCAGCAATCGTATGCGACTACCTTCGCCCTGGCGCAAATGGATGTGTGTAAGTCGCTTTATTGAGGCGATAGAGCTGGAAACGTTAGCTCCCAAAAATATGCACCATAAGATTAAATTTAGATTATTAGCATGCCTACATACACGTATGTGTGTGTTTGCACGCCTAATTTTGTGGCTTGAGAAATTACATAGATTGGCAAAGCAGCGCATGACATGAATAAGAAATGAGGTAAGAATATTACCTTTTAGGTTGTGCGAGGTTGAAGATTAGGCAGTGGCTGAAAGTTATTTTCGAAGTGAAATTGTGCAGGTAATCGTGCAATATTTACTGATTATATAAGTGTTCAGTGGCTTAGCGTCATAAATTGAGGCATCTTAGGTCAAAAGTAAAGGTAAAAGTACAAAAATAATTAAAACAAAGATAAAGTAGAAATCAGCGTAAATTTGTTTCAAGCATACAAATTCTAAAATAAAAAAATGTGTAGTAATCTATGTAGCGCTTTGATATAAGATACTTGATTGACTGGAATACTTGCTCTGCGCGAAACTGTTTATTTTTTTTATTTGCTAGATTTTACATACAGAATACTAATGCAGATGTTAGTTTAAGAAGTCACTTAAACTGGTCGAAAAAAAGAATTTAAATTAATTCATCACGAACTAGTCCGCAACTAGTCATTTTGAAAGTAGTTGCTAGTCTTTTTGAAAGTAATAAGCTTATTTTAATCCTGTTTGCAGCTAATTGAAAAATTAGGTTTTACATACTGCTCTAGGTTTCCTTATATTAGGCTACAATAACAATTCCGTTTTTCTTAATTAGCTAGTTTTTACATACAGGACAGTAATGCAGATGTTAATTTAAGAACTCACTTAAAAGTGGTTATAACCTAGACATTTTTAACTAGTTTATCAGAAACTAGTCCACAACTAGTAATTTTGAAAGTAGTTTCTAAGGTAGCTTATTTTAATCTGGTTTGCAGCTGATTGAAAAGTTAAGTTTTAGATACAGCTCTAGGTCTCATTAGGTTAAGCTACAACAACAATTCTCTTTTTTTTAATTAGCTAGTTTTTGCATACAGGATAGTAATGCAGATGTTAGTTTAATAACTCACTTAAAACTTGTCATAGAATAGAAGTTGTTAACTAGTTTATAAGAAACTAGTCCACAACTAGTCATTTTGAAAGTAGTTGCTAAGATACCTTATTTTAATTTTGTTTGCAGCTGATTGAAAAATTAAGTTTCACATACTGCTCTAGGTTTCCTTAGATTTAGCTACAACAACAATTGTTTTTTCTTAATATAATTAGCTAATTTTAGCATACAGAATACTAAAGCAGATGTTAATTTAAGAAGTCACTTAAAACTGGTCATAAAAAATTATTTGTTAACTAGTTTAATATGAAATAGTCCGCAACTAGTCATTTTGAAAGTAGTTGCTAAGTAAGCTTATTTTAATCTGGTTTGCAGCTGATTAAAAAATTAAGTTTGAGATGCAGCTCTAGGTTTCGTTTGGTTAAGCTACAACAGCAATTCTCGGTTTCTTAATTAGCTAGTTTTTACATACAGGATATTAATGCAGATGTTAGTTTAATAACTCACCTGAAACTGGTCCTTGAATAGAAGTTGTTAACTAGTTTATCAGAAACTAGTCCACAACTAGTAATTTTGAAAGTAGTTGCTAAAGTAGCTTATTTTAATCTTGTTTCCAGTTTATTTCAAAATTAAGTTTGCAAATGCAATTTATTACTTTTAGGCACAGCTCTATGTTTCTTTGCTCATTTTGAGACCGCAGTTACTGATTTTGTGGGCGCAGCAAAAATTACCTCTTTTTCATTTATTAATAAATTAATAAATCTTACAGACTTAATTAAAACTATTTTTGATTACTGCTTATAAATGCTTAATACTGCTTAAAATTATATAAACTCAAACTAAAGTCAAGGTTAGAATAGTTGTTGCAGAATCGAATGCATCTCACCATTGGTACATTGAAAGCATAGGTAGTTCTATGCCCTTTGCTGTACAAATAAACGAATCTGCCTGAATCATGCTGTTTTTCTTTTTCAAGTTTAATTAAACTCAATAGCTCACTGCAGTTCTTATTGGAATTTAAAAGATTATACACGAAGAGAACCGAAAAGTAGATTCGTCTATCCTCAAGGCATTGCAGTTCAATCAATTTGCGTCTGACTAGGGAAAACTTTGGGCCAACGCAGTTTATACAACTCACTAGTAAAGACTTTTTGGACTCATGCGATCTTATTTATATGTCAGTGGTAGAATGAGTTCCATATTAATGAGCAATAATCTATTCGGCTTCGAACTAAGGAGACGTAGAGCGCTTTCAAGGTCAAGGGATCATAAAAGTCTGCCGAATTAACTTCCTTGAGAAGGTCCGGCCGATGAATGTCGCTAAACTAGATTTGCCTGATGTGACGGATTATAGTTATTTTTTTCGAATCACCATTCTTATGCTCCCTGATGGTTTCCCCAAAAAAAAAAGATCAAATGCTTTACCTTTCTCCAGAATAAGCGTCTGATTAAAAATGTAGAAATTTCAATGAAATAAATTTTGTTTAATGGCACAAAGTTTGAAACTTGGATTTATATGACTTTTGTAGGAGAATGAATTATATAAAAAATTATCAAAATTAGTTAAGAAGCAAATAAGTTGTCATAAAGCTTTCATAAGAATTTGTGCTATAGTTATTTAATGCAGTCTATAAACATATATGGCCACTAAACTATAATTTATGCAGCAGACTTAAATAATGAATGAAGACTTAACTTTTTCGCATCCATAGACATAACGGAATTTACCTGTATGGCCTGCTCTCATTCACATTATATTTTTATGCTTGTCAATGTTTTTGCCATCAATTAGTGGGCGTATAATTAAATTTTGCTGCAGTCAGAATAGGAGAATAAGCGCCAACTACACAGAACTAATCCATATAGACGACCTGCATAGGTGTACAAGTATGCGGTGGGTTGCGCTCTGCTTGCGAAATCTAATTAACTGCTAGCTAGTAGTGTTGGCACAAAAAGTATGCTTCACAATTTCGCAATTTATATTGTACACCCATTATCTATATGCCTAAGTAATGAATGGCAGATGTGTGTAGAGCTGCTTGTCATCTTGAGCGCACGTGTGCGTATACGTAACATCAGCGTTTGTGACATGGCAGTCTGTAGTACATTAATTGATGCATATCTTTGCTCACTTAAATTCCTGCGCATACATTCGTATACATACATATACACATACAGTTATATTTGCGTTTGTATTTCTTTGCTTTCCAACATTTGAAGTGACTAATTGCCATTTAATGCGCTTATTTATTGCAGGTAACTAAATTAGTGGCACATTTCGTTTGCAATTTCCTGCGCAAAAATTCCTTATACTTACTCACATACTAGCTTTCACATATACGCTATATTGTAAGTGTATGTCCGTGGCACATTTGCCATTCATTTCGTGTGTCAAACTGTAAAGCAAATATTTTTCAACATATTTCTCAACTTTCAGCCAGCGCAGCTAGTCGCCGCTTGCGCTCCTGCTCCCTTGCGTTGCGCCCTTAGCGCTCTGGCAGCTTGTCACTGCTGTCAGCCATATTTGTTTACTTGCACATAGTTGTCTGAAAATATTCTCGAGCAATGAAAACTTTTCAAATATTTATGCACACTAAATTTATATTCACCTTGAATGCATATTTTTCATGAAAAGTTAAGCTACATTTTC
The DNA here is from genome assembly GCF_027943255.1 of Anastrepha obliqua. Lineage (NCBI taxonomy): Eukaryota > Metazoa > Arthropoda > Insecta > Diptera > Tephritidae > Anastrepha > Anastrepha obliqua. The sequence continues at coordinate 10,003,642 of NC_072896.1, read as the reverse complement.
ACTTATCAATAATAAATGACGCGCTCATTCTACACTCAAGTGCGCCGAGGTTTTATATACCTTTTGGCGCGCAGTTTCCAGCTCATTACGTGCCTCTGTAGGTTGGTCTATGTAGGTGTGTGTGTACTTTGTGAAGTTTGAAAAACAGTCAAGCCATGTCACTTAGTTACAGTTAGCAGCAGTGAGTGACTCTATTTGATTTATGCCCGACATTAAGGTTACTCACATGAGGCAGTTGTTGTGTGGGCGCCGAAAAATATGTTTGCCTTCAAGTAATAGAAAATTAAATGATGTTGTGCAGTAAATGAGTCGTAAAATCAGGCTTTTATGAGCTGAAGGGATTTGTTTTCTGTGGGTTTTATTAAGTTTTAACCTAAAAATGGCCTAATTTGCATTATCCTTGCAGAAAGAGAAAACATATCCATAACACAATGTAGGCAAATGAGAATTCAGGTAATAAGAAAATAATAGTAGGCACTTAATACTCGTTAAAATTAGCTTAAAATGTATCCCTTGTATGTATTCGTAAATGTGACTGAAAAAGGTTTCCCCTTGATAGTCACCCCTTGATAGTCAACGTCTAGGCTGTGAGTGAATTTCTGACATGCAAAATCTTCTCACAGCAGCCATCTGCTCTAAACTTTATACTAAAGCACACTCATCAATCTGTGTTTAGCTTAGATAGAGTGCAGGCTGGCTGCTGCATGAAAAATGGCAAGTAAATTTGTTGTGTGAGTGTATGAGTTATATAACCTTTTTACTTTTTTTTGCTTATTGAGCACTAAAACTTCAAAAATTATTTATTTGAGCTTATTACCTCAGTTGGTTTATTGCTAACAGAAGAGAGCTTGTACACTATCAAGAAGGTTGATTAAAGTCACCCAGGTTACCAACTTCACCAGCAGTGGCCACAGATGATTGCTTAGTATACAATAGGACAGTTACTCAATTCCTAAACCTATTGAGGTGGGTAAATGTGAGGGTCAACCAACGAAACGATGCGACTAACCACCCTTTATTAAAAGTGTTTGAGTTTTGCGGCACAGACACTCTTTGGTCTGAGTTATGATCTTAGCTGGAAGATTAATTTCCATCTATTATTTATTGTACAAAGATTATTATTATAACGGGTAAGCAGCATGCGCTGATGACTACCTCTTTTTGAAAAACTTGGGTGCTTTACTGCAAAAAAATGCCACCGAAACTCCAAACTACATAAAAATTATTAATTTCAAGCCCACCCGAAAAAATAATTAAAGTTTAATTAGTAAATTTGTGTCGCTACATTTTACAACAACGCTGAAGTGAACAGAATACAGCACAAACACCCGGTCGTAGGCTATATTAAATTTGTTTTATTTTGCCCTGCATATCATAAAATTTGAATAAAGTTACTCTATTTGTTACCTGCTTACGCTTCATTTAAATGCAAATAATTTTTGAAATATTTTATATTGAAATATAGGTGGCAATCCTTTTCTGGATGTATGCCAAGATACCATATTTGAACTTGTTAAATAGTTATTTAAATACATCTTTACATTAAAAAAATAGGTAGCAACACCTTTAGAAAATATTCAATTAAAGTAACATAAACGTCAATTTTGATACCCATTTCAGTTAGTTTATTTAATTTTTACTTAATTTTAGTAATCTCAGACATAACTCCTCTCCAGGTGAATGCAACATATTTGATTTGTCATCTAAAATATATGCCGATGTAACTTAAATCTTTAAACAATTAAGCAAATGGAAATGCCACATTGAAAACTACCTTTCAATCATTTTCAAAAGTTCTTATATATGCCGTTGTTTTCTGAAGTGTTAAATTTAAACTGATATTAAAGTGAGGTGGCAATCCTACCCAAAAATATTTCATATTTTACTAATATTTTAATTATAATATTTTAGAATTTTAAATAATTAACTACTCAAAAATTTCAGACTAAAATGTAGGGGGCAACCCTGGCCACAATGTATTGTTTCTCAACTTAATAAACAAAGAAGTAAACATAAATATAACTATATAAAGTAAAATAATTACAATTTCATCCTAATATATAGATGGCAACTCTATTAATATATACGTTTATATATAACAACACATGGCAACCTTCTCAAAAATATGTAGCATCTTATTATTCTTCTGTTGTATTATTGTTTAGCATTTCAAATAATTAACTAATGAAAAATTTTATACTGAAAAGTAGGTGGCAACCCTGTTCATAATTATTTGTATCCATTATTATATTGTTTCTCAACTGTATAAACAGAGAAGTAAAAAAACTCATAATAAAAATTTCATACTAATATGTAGATGGCAGCTCTATTAATTTATTTTTGTAAACAACAACAGATGGCAACCTTCTCAGAAATATCTAGCATTTAATTAATGTTCTATTATATAATTGCTTAGCATTTTAAATAATTAACTACCTAAAAATTTCATATTGAAAAGTAGGTGGCAACCCGGTTCAAAATTATTTTCATTTATCGGTTATTGTGTCTGAACTTTTTAAACAAAGAATTTAAACAACTCAAAAAAAATTGCATACTAAAACTTAGGTGGCAACCCTATTCATAAGTATTTGAATATGTCGGTTATTGTATCTGAAGTTTCTACACAATGAATTAAAAAAATTTAGCAATAAAAAATATATGGCAACTACTCAAAAATATGCAGCATCTAACTATAAAATTTTTAAATATAATTTTTTGCCATTTTAAATAATTAACCACTTAAAAATTTCATATTGAAAAATCTGTGGTAAGCCTGCTCACAATTATTTGTATACATCGTTATATTGTTTCTGAACTTTATAAACAATGAAGTAAAGAGAAACTCATAACAAAAAGAGATGGCAATCCTACTGAGAAATTTTAACATTTTACTAGTACTTCATTGTACTTCTAATGTTCTAGCATTAAAAAAACTACATTACGTATAACTTTTATTATATAATATTGTGCAATATATAGGTGGCAACCCAATTGAAAAATATTTTTTAAATTAAGTAAGCTCAAATATATATTTTATTTGTCTACCGTAAAATGTCTATTTTAAAATATGTATGGCAACCCCTTTCAAAATTATTTTTTAAGTAGCCTGAAAAATATCTTTTATTTGACAGCCTGATTGTGATTGCGCTTTACTTTATGAATAATTTAAAAATAGTGGCAACCTTATAGGAACATCCCCAAGCCAAAAATGTAAAACATTGTCAAAATATAAAATTCCATCGAAGAACCGAAAGCAAAATAAACTTAAGGTTGAGAAAAATGTCGCGCTTAGCTTATTCAAAAAATAGTCACCTCTGCTGGTCGCTCCTAAGTATTTATTCAAATAATTTCAAAGAAAATATATTCCTGAAAAATTGAAAAATATTTTTAAAGTATTGAAAAATGCTCTAGCACTTTTCTCAGAAATGACAAAAATCAAATGAGTAGAAAAATAGTAATAATTAAAAATCTGCAGCTCATTAATGCTCGACCTTGAACTTTTTCATTTGCTGTGCGGGCGTATTTTGATATTTCAACCAGAGAAAAGAGATACTAATTAACCACAATTTCTTTCGGTTTCATTGCCACTTAGCTTTGCAATGCATTGGAAACTTTGCTGCTCATGGCAAGGACACCAAATAA